>NC_082709.1:179019580-180237080 GCF_030144855.1 Hypanus sabinus | reverse complement strand
AAATGATGTGTTTAAGACTATAAGAAACAGGAGCAGATTTAGGCACTTGGTCTATTGAATCTGCTCCTCCATTTCATCATGGCTGATTTATTATCCCTAAACTGCCCAATCTCTCCCAATGACTCAAGGAGGTACAGTGGTATCAAGACAAGTGCTGGCAAACTGGGTAATAGCTTTTTCCCTCAGGCTGAGAGTCATAGAAAAGTGCAGCACAGAAACGGGCCCTTTGGCCCATTTAGTCCATGCTAAACCATTTAACCTGCCTGCTCCAATCGACCTTCTCTGGAAGCACAGCCCTCCATACCCCTACCATCCATGTACCTATCCAAATTTCTCTTAAATGTTGACATCAAGCTCACTTGCACCACTTGTACTGGCAACTCACTCCACTCTCTCATCACCCTCTGAGTGAAGAACTTACCCCTCATGTTCCCCTTAAATGTTTCACCTTTCACTCATAACCCATGACCTCTAGTTGTCATCCCACCCAACTTCAGTGAGAAAAGCCTGCTTGCATTTACCCTATCATACCCCTCATAATTTTGTATACCTCTATCAAATCTCTCCTCAGTCTTCTATGTTTCAAAGAATACAGTCCTAACCTACTTAAACTCTCCATTAACTCAGGCCCTCCAGACCTGGAAACAGCCCTGTAAATTTTCTCTGTTCTCTTTCAACCTTACTTACATCTTTCCTGTAAGTAGGTGACTAAAACTGCACACAATACTCTAAATTAGGCCTCACCAACTATTTGTGGCAATATTTTGTTTTACGTGCTGAGTGTGATCCAGTGTGGTCCAGAGAAATGTTACTTCATTTAATTGCACGCATGTACAACCGGATGACAAAATTGTACTCAAACTTAAAAACCCTTGAGTCCTGGCATTTCTGTAAATCTTCTCTGCACTCATTCCAGCGTAATAATGTTGTTCCAAGCTAATAAATCAATAATAACAAAAATATTTAAATAATTTTAAAAGATAGGAGGAGCGAGGAGGGTAAATTAGTATGGGAATGGGATACTCTGAGAGCCAGCAGAGACTCAACAGGCCAGCAAGCCTCCTGTGCTCTAAGGAAATTGATACAGGTCTAAGGAGTTATTTGCGGCTAATTCGTTGAGTGTGAAGGAGAGGCTGTATCGAGGATGAGTGTACGATCTGGCCCCACTGTTCCTCACCGGCCAACACCTCCCACTATCCTCAGTCTTGTCCCTCTTCCCTTTTATCCGATAAACTGACCCATGACTACTTTAAAAAAAATTTTAAACCTGCTCTTTATTTCGAGATACAGCATGTCTACAGTCTCTACATGTTGGCAGCTTTGCAAGGATTATTCTCCTTACAGTCGATCATTTTTTTAAAAAATGTAATAAATCCTGGGAGGCAGGAGACACGTGAGGAGCAAAAGCTTCCTGTTGAGATTTGATCCTGGCACAGACCAGCATCGGAAGATTCCGAGCATTCCTGGGCTGGGCCTCCCTCCCACTGAAGTTAAAAAAAACAGGACTGGGAGCACATTCAACCTGGTAACTCTGATAAGTAACCCTTAGGACCTAACCATATAACAATTACAGCAAGGAAACAGGCCATTTCAGCCCTTCTAGTCCGTGCCGAACACTTACTCTCACCTAGTCCCATTGGCCCTCACTCAGCCCATAACCCTCCTTTCCTTTCCTGTCCATATACCTATCCAATTTTACTTTAAATGACAATACTGAACCTGCCTGTACCATTTCTACTGGAAGCTCGTTCCACACAGCTACCACTCTCTGAGTAAAGAAATTCCCCCTCATGTCACCCTTAAATTTTTGCCCCCCAACTCTCAACTTTTGTCCTCTTGTTTGAATCTCCCCTACTCTCAATGGAAAAAGCCTATCCACTCTATCTATCCCCCTCATAATTTTAAATACCTCTATCAAGTTCCCCCTCAACCTTCTACACTGCAAAGAATAAAGACCTAACTTGTTCAACCTTGCCCTGTAACTTAAGTGCTGAAACCCAGGTAACATTCTAGTGAGTCTTCTCTGTACTCTCTCTATTTTGTTGACATCTTTCTTATAATTCGGTGACCAGAACTGTACACAATTCCTGTTAGGAATCCCCACCCTTTTTGTCCTCCCACTGGGAACGAACGTCTGACAATGTCTGCTTTACTTGGGGATGGAATTCACTAACAGTAAGAGTTAGCACTTGAAAGCTGTGTTATGGATTTTGTCATAGTGGGGAAGTCTAGGAGCAGAATCTGAATGTGAGGACGTCCCCTTAGAACAGGAATGAAGGGACTGGTGAATCTGTGTAATTCATTGCCAGACAACTGCAGAGGCCAAGTCATTGGGTATATTTTTAGCAGAGGTTGATAGATTCTTGATTAGTCAGGGCATCCATGGTTTGGGGAGAAGGCAGGAGGATGGGGATGAGAGGGGTGAAAAATCAGCCATGATTAATAGCGGAGTAGACTCGATGGTCCGAATGGCCTAGTTCTACTATGTCATATGGTCTTTGCCCTCACTTGATCCTCAATTGATCTGGTAATTATCAGCTGGAGAACACGAGGGAATCAGAATCAGACTTAGATTATGTAAAATATTTTGGTTTTGTGGCAAAAACATAAAATTACTAGGAGTTCCGAAATGAAATAGAGAGTGCAAACCAAGGAATAACGAGGTAGTGTAGGTGGATTTGTGTTCCAATCAGAAAAATGACAGTGGAGAGGAAGAAGCTGTTCCTACGATACTGAGTGTGGCTCTTCAGGCTCCTGCACCTCCTCTCCAGTGGGAGGACTCATAATGTGCGAGTCCTTAACGATGGGGACCCCCTTCTTAGGGCACTGTCTCTTTGAAGATGTGGTCGACGGTGAGGAGAGTTGTCCCCATGCTGGAGTTGGCTGAGTCTACAACCCTCTTGGCAACCCTGTGCGCTAGACCCTCCATACCAGGCTGTGATGCAACCGTTCGCGGCTGTTATCACAGCGGTGTACATTCCGCCACATGCTGATGCTGACTATCGCTCAAGACCATCAACACGCTGGAGACTGCACACCCAGAAGCTGCCTTCATCATCATGGTGACGTTAATCGAGCATTGCTGACAGAAGTCCCTCCGACGTTCTGTCAGCACATCCAGATGAGCACTCATGGAGATACGACACTTGACCACTGCTACACTACATTCCACAACGCTTACAAAGCTCTCTTTCGCCCAGCTTTTGGAAAATTAGATCACTCTTTGATCCTGCTGTTGCCAGCTTACAGGCAGAAGCTGAAACAAGAGTTGGCCATAGTTAAAACTGTCCACTGTTGGTCTGACCAATCGGCCTCCATGCTGCAGGACTGCTTCGATGACATCGACTGGAATGTCTTCCATGATGAGGATGTCTCCGAGTTCACGGATAGAGTCACGTGCTTCATCCAGAAATGCATCAACAATGTTGTTCCCCAGAAGTTGGTCAGGGTCTTCCCAAACCAGAAACCCTGGATCAATGGCTCCGTGCGAGCTGCACTTACCACGCGACATAGAGCAATCATTGCTCCCAATCATCAGGAGCTCAACAGAGCTCAAGGCTGCAAAACTACAATACATGGGCAAGATTGAGTCAAGATTCACAACGAATAGCACACGTGACTTGTGGCGAGGGTTGCATACCATCGCAGACTTCAAAGCCAAACGTAATGGTGCTGCCAACATCACGATCTCTCTCCCAGATGAGCTCAATCGCTTTTATGCTAGGTTTGACGTCGCTAACTCTGAGCCTCCAAGGAAAGTCACTGCTACAACCTGCAACCTGGTCATCTCTGAGGCTGAGGTACGCAGATGTTAGCCGTGGGAGTGGTTGGCATCCCAGGGCGGGTACTCAGGATGTGCATGGCACTACTGGCAGGTGTGTAAACAGACATTTTTAATCTCTCCATCTCCCAGCGTAGCGTGCTCTCCTGCTTCAAAACATCCACCATTGTCCCTGTACCAAAAAACACCAAGGTAACATACCTAAACAACTGGCGTCATGTCACACTCACCTCAATAATAAGCAAATGCTTTGAGAGGCTGGTCAAGGATTACATCTGCAGCTTGCTACCACCCAAACTGGACCCCCTGCAATTTGCCTACTGACACAACCAATCGACAGATGACACAATAGCCACTGCTCTACATACCGTCCTTACACATCTGGAAAAGAGGGATGCTCATGTGAGAATGCTGTTCTTGGACTACAGTTCAGCATTCAACACCTCGACAAGAAGCTCAGAGACCTCAGCCTTGACCCTGCCTGTGTAGCTGGATCCTGGACTTCCTGTCAGATCACCGGCAGGTGGTAAGAGTGGGCTCCCTCATCTCTAACCCTCTGACTCTCAACACAGGTGCCCCTCAGGGCTGTGTACTTAGTCCCCTCCTTTACTCCCTGTATACCCATGACTGTGTCACCACCCACAGCTCCAATCTGCTAATTAAATTTGCTGATGACACTACATCGATTGGCCTAATCTCAAACAATAATGAGGTGGCCTGCAGGGAAGAAGTCATCTCTCTGGCACAGTGTTGTCAAGAAAACAATCTCTCCCTCAATGTCACAAAAACAAAGGAGCTGGTTGTGGATTACAGGACGAATGGAGACAGGCTAACCCCTATTGACATCAGTGGATCTGGGGTTGAGAGGGTAAACAGCTTTAGGTTCCTCAGCATCCACATCACCGAGGATCTCACGTGGTCTACGTACACACCAGCTGTGTGGTGAAAAAGGCACAACAACGCCTCTTTCACCTCAGACAGTTGAGGAAGTTTGGTGTGGGCCCCCAAATCCTAAGGACTTTCTACAGGGGCACAATTGAGAGCATCCTGACTGGCTGCATCACTGCCTGGTATGGGAACTGTACTTCCCTCAATCGCAGGACTCTGCAGAGAGTGGTGTGGACAGACCAGCGCATCTATAGTTGTGAACTTCCCATGATTCAGGACACTTACAAAGACAGGTGTGAAAAAAGGGCCTGAAGGATCATTGGGGACCCAAGTCACCCCAACCACAATCTTCTTCAGCTGCTACCATCTGGGAAACGGTATCACAGCCTAAAAGCCAGGATCAACAGGCTCCGGGACAGCTTCTTCCACCAGGCCATCAGACTGATGAACTCACACTGATTTGAGTGTACTCTATATTACATTGACTGTTCTATTTATTATAAATTACTATGATTGCACATTGCACATTTAGACGGAGGTGTAATGTGAAGATTTTTGCTCCTCATGAATGTGAAGGATGTAAGAAATAATGTCAATTCAATTCAATATTATTGAATCATTATTCCTCAGGGTTCCATTTGTTCCATTGAATCCCAGCTAGCTCTTTGTAGTACAGTTCAGTTAATCCCTTACCTTTCCCCTTTCACCTGGGACCTTGTAACCTTGTAACACTCTCCCTCTGAGTGCCAAATCAGTTCTTCTTTGTAAATGCCAATTATCTGAGAAAAACACACACAGAGGCAGTGGCTCTGCAGGTTCTTTGACTTTCTCATGTCCCGCAAGGACTAGAAGATCATCCGTCTTCAAAGCACAGAAACTGCTGTCTCCAACACCGGCAGGCAGGGATGACTCCAGACCACAATCCTTCCTGCCACCGTCTCCGGCCTTGACCGACAGCAACTCCAGGCCAGGTTTTCACGCACTGCCACTGGAACTCCCGTCTCCCCTTCCCCACCACCACTCTGCAATCTTGTCTCTCTCAGGTCCCACCAGCAGCTCCAGGGTCCTTGGAGACTCCTTCACCTTCCCTGAACACTCCAACCCTTTCCTCTCCTCTTACACTACCAACCCTCTTCCTCCCTCTGATCCCAGCTGTCATCCATGCCAGGTCTTCATCATCCCCTCTGACCTCCTCCTCTCTGTTCCGACCTCAGTAAGGGTCTCACCTTTGTCCATCTGTGCCCACACTTCAGTAAGTTCCACGCCCACCATGAAGCTGAGCTCTTCTTCTGCCGCCTCCATCTCCATGCCAATTTCTTTGGCAGGGACTCTCCACTCCACACTGATGACTGCTTCTCCCATCTTCAAACCTCCCCTTCTTCCTGGATACACCACCCTGGTCTTCTGCCTGATTTGGATCTTTTCATTTCTAATTGTCGATGAGACATCAACTGTCTCAATTTCACCACTCCTCTCTCTGATTCCAATCTCAATCCTTCCAAACATACTGCTCTCCACTTTCTCCGATCCAAACATCACCATCTGGCCTGAAGATGGGGTGGAGTGCTGTAGTAGTCTGGCAGACAGAGACGGCCTCTTACTTAACACTCAAACAGGACCCCACTAAGAAGTACCAAGCCATTGTCTCCCACACCATCATCAACGTTATTGACTCTGGGGATCTCCCATCCATCACCATTAACCTCATAGTTCCCACACCCTGCACCTCCCATTTCTATCTCCTACCCAAGATCCACAAATCGCTTGTCCAAGTAGACCCATTGTTTCAGTTTGTTCCTGCCCCACTAAACTCATATCTGCATACCTTGACTCTGTTTTATTCCCCCCCTCCCCTAGTTCAGTCCCTTCCTACCTACACCCATGACACTTCAAATGCTCTGGATCTTTTAAATGATTTCAGGTTGCTTACATTATGGATGTCCAGTTCCTATATACCACCATCCGCCATCATGAAGGCCTCAAAGCTCTCTGTTTCTTTCTGGACACCAGGCATATCCAGTTCCCCTCCACCACCACTCTCTCCTTCTGACAAAACTTGTCCCCACTCTTAATAATTTCTGCTTTGGCTCCTCCCTTCAAACAAAAGGTGTAGCCATGGGTACTACCTCGGGTCCCAGCTTTGCCTGCCTTTTTGTCAGCTATGTGGAACAGTCTATATTCTAAGCCTACACTGGTGTCACTCCCCCCCACACATTTTTGATATCTTACGTCGGTGACTTCATTGGTGTTGCTTCCTGCACCCATGCCAAGCTCATCGACTTCATCAACTTTGCCTCCAACTTCCACCCTGCCCTCAAATTTACCTGGTCCATTTTCGATACCTCCCTCCCCTTTCTTGATCTCTCTGTCTCTATTTCTGGAAACAGCTTTTCTACTGATGTCTATTATAAACCCACTGACTCTCACAGCTACCTGGACTTTACCTTTTCCCACCCTGTACTTGTAAAAATGCCATCCCCTTCTCTCAATTCTTCTATCTCCTCCACATCTGCTCTCAGGATGCGGCTTTTCATTCCAGAACAAAGGAGATGTCCTTCTCCTTCAAAGAAAGGGGCTTCCATTCCTCCACCAACAATGCTACCCTCAACCGCATCTCTTCCATTTTGCATGTCTGTCCTCACCCCATCCTCCTGTCACCCTACCAGAGACAGGGTTCCTCTTGTCCACACTACCACCCCACCAGCCTCCACGTCCTGCACATAATTCTCCATAACTTCCACCATCTCCAGTGAGATCCCACCACCAAACACATCTTTCCCTCTCCCCACTTTCTGCTACCCACAGGGATTGCTCCCTACGCGATTCCCTTGTCCAGTCATCCCTCCCCTCTGATCTCCATCCTGGCACTTATCCTTGCCAGCGGAACAAGTGCTGCAACTGCCCTTACACCTCCTCCCTCACTACCATCCAGTCCTTCCAGGTGAGGGAACTTCACTTGTGAGTCTGTTGGGGGTCATACTGGGTCCGGTGCTCCTGGTGTGACCTCCTGTATATCAATGAGAACCGATGTAGATTGGGAGACCATTTCGCCGAGCACCTATGCTCTGTCGGCCAGAAAATGCAGAATCTCCCAATGGTAACCCTTTTAGTTCCACTTCCCATTCCCATTCTGACAGGTCAGTCCATGGTGCGATGAGGCCACACTCAGTTTGGAGGAGCAACACCCTATATTCTGTCTGGGTAGCCTCCAACCTGGTGGCATGAACACTGATTTCTCAAACTTCCATTAATACCCCCCCTTCACCATTCCCCATCCCCTTTTCCTCCTCTCCATCGCCTCCCTCTGGTGCTCCTCCCCCTTTTCTTTCTTCCATGGCCTCCTGTCATCTCCTATCAGATTTCCCCTTCTCCAGCCCTATATCTCTTTCACCAATCAACTTCCGAGCTCTTTACTTCACCTCCCCTGCCCCTCTGGTTTCACTTATCACCCTGTGTTTCTCCCTCCCCTCCCACAACCCCACCTTTTAACTCTACTCCTCCTCCGTTTTTCCCCCAGTCCTGATGAAGGGTCTCGGTCTGAAACATTGACCGTACACTTTACCACAGATGCTTCCTGGCCTGCTGAGTTCCTCCAGCATTTTGTCTGTGTTGCTTGGATTTCCAGCATCTGCAGATTTTCTCTTGTTGGTCATCAAAGTGAGCAGGATGGGGGCAGGGAGCTGACAGTGCCAGGGTGGAATAAAAGACCGAAATATTTACAAATTGTAAATAACACATTAGCCTGTCTCCTGGACAACCTCTGCCTTCCTTCACAGACTCAGTTACTAAAAATGCATCCAGCAAAGCAAAGTGCAAATTAGACAAGGAGATTAAAAGATATTCACGGTCTGGGTACTTATCTTCAAAAACATCAGCTCTCAGCTGTTTCTGTCGAGCTCCTATACGAAAATAAAAATGATCTGACGCACATGGTGGGAGTGCTTTGTCGAGCTCGTTTGCCACAACAGGCAGGTCGGATGGATGGCCACCCATTTCAATTCAACTTCCCATTTCCATTCCAATGTGTCAGTCCCTGGCCGCCTCTGCTGTCATGATGAGGCCAAGCACAGGTTGAAGATGGAGCACCTCATATTCCATCCAGGTAGCCTCCAACCTGGCGGCATGACATCATTTCATGCAATTTCTCACCCCCTCGCCTTCTCTCTTTTTCTATCCCCATTCTGAGAATCCACATATCCCTTCTCTTCTCCTCACCTCCACATCACCTCCCTCTGGAATCTGAATCTTCACATCCACTCTAACTAGGCCTTTCAGCATTCGATAGGCTTCAATGAGATACCCCCCATGACTAGGGTATTGAAAGGCCAGGATGGGGGGGGGGGTTTCCAATAGGAGGATAGTCTAGGATCAGAGTGCACACTCAGAATAGAAGGATATTTCTTTAGAAAAGAGATGCAGAAGAATTTATTTAGCCAGAGAGAGGATTTCATTGCCACAAGCGGGAGTGGAGGCCAAGTCACTGGGTATATTTAAAGTGGAGGTTGATAGTTTCTTGATCGGTAAGGCTGTCAAAGATTAAAGGAGAGGTAGGATACCGGGGTTGAGAGGGATAATAAATCAGCCAGGATGGAATGGCAAAGCTGACTTAAAGGACTGAATGGCCTAATTCTGCTCTCGTGTCTTCTGATCTTATGGCAACCCAAACCACCACTTCAAGATGTTGGGGCTCAAGAATATGGCATCCTAAGGACCTCATCAACTGAACATGCCCACTTCTTGTAATTATGTTTAGGGTGTAGGTACAGAAGCCTGAAGACACCCTCCCAAAGATTCAGGAACAATTTCTTCTCCTGCACTGTCAGATGATTCATGATCCCACGAACACTTCCTTTTTTTCTATAGCTTATCAGTTAGCTCCAAAACCTGGACCTCTGTGCCTCCCTCTGCAAATGGACCTTTGACTTTCGCATGGTCAGTGCAGATCGGAAATAACATCTTCTCACTGACCATCAACATTGGCGCATCTCAAGGATGCATGCTTAGCTCTGTCTCTGCACCCACAACTGTGTGGCTAGGCACACCATCCATTAATTTGCCCATGACATAAGCACTGTTGGCAGAATTTACGATGGTGCCAAAGAGATGTACAGGAGTGAGATGGATCAACTGGCTGAGCAGTGTCTCAACAACAACTTGTACTCAACATAAGTAAGACCAAGAAACTGATTGTGGACTCAGCAAAGGGAGGTCAAGGGAACACACAGCAGTCCTCATTGAGGAATCAGCAATGGAAAGGGTGAGCAATTCCGGGTTCCTAGGGGTCAATATCTCTGGCGATCTATCCTGGGCCAACCACATTGATGCAATCACAAAGGCAGCACAGCAGTGGCTATGTTTCATTAGAAGTTTGAGGAGTCTTGGTGTGTCACCAAAGACTCTCGTATATTTCTACAGAGAGAGAATTCTAACTGGCTTGCATCATGACTGGTATGCAGGGGCTGCTGCACAGGATTAGAAAAAGCTGCAGAAAATTGCATCCTCAGCCAGCGCTACCATGGACACTAGCCTCCCCAGCATCAAGGACATTTTCAAAAGGCGATGCCTCAGAAAGATGGCATCCCTTTTTAAGGACACCCATCACTCTGAACACACCCTCTTCTCATTGCCGCCATTGAGGAAGAGATACAGGAGCTTGAAGGCACACACTATAACTATAACTATTGCCTCCACAGCTGCTTGTGGCAACAAATTCATAATCTTTTACTTAGTTTTGTAATGTATAGTAATTTTATGCCTTTGCACTATACAGTTATTGTAAAACAACAAGTGAATCATATACGTCAATGGTAATAAATCTGATTCTGAAATTCAAAGGAGAATTCTCAATGTTCCAGACATTCACACCTAAAGATTGAAAAAGTGCAGTGAAAATTTATATTCCGGGAACTTGAGTTATAGGGAAAGGTTGAATAGGTTTAGGACTTTATTCTCCGGAGCACAGGAAAATGAGGGGAGATTTGATAGAGGTACAAAAAATTATGGGAGTTTTAGATAGAGTAAATGCAAATAGGCTTTTTCCACTGAGGTAGGATGAGACTAGAACTAGAGGTCTTGAGTTAAGGGTGAAAGGTGAAATGTTTAAGAGTTTGAGCGGGAAATTCTTCAAAAAGTGAGGAATGAGCTGCCAGAGGAAGTGGTGGATGCTGGCTCAATTTCAACGTTTAAGAGAAATTTTGTAGGTACATGGATGGGAGGGGTATGGAGGGCTATGGTTCAGGTGAAGGCTGATAGAACTAGGCAGAATAATAGTTTATCATGGACTAGATGGATCGAAGGGCCTGTTTCTGTGCTGTAGTGTTCTACGACTCTAGAGATTCGCGTCATCAATCCTTAAAGGACAGTTTCAGTGGTTTCTGACCTTGAAGAGAGTTTTAATGAGGTTGACAACTGCATCAGTGTATTTGTTGATACAAATCCTCAAATCTCTAGATAATAAAAAATGTACTCTTGGGTTTAAAAGAGAGCTATAAATATTTCCAATTAGTGAAAAGACTGACAAATCTTCCATTTTTTCTAAAAGGATTCATTCACAAGTACATTTGATGATTCATATCTATTACCAACAAAACTTTAACCTTAAAGACTCAAACATCCTACCCAACTGTAGAGAAATGTGGATGTTAACTTTGTGGCTAATGTTTTACTGAGTCTGAATTTACTGAGAAGTTGTGAAGATAACTTCTCGAAAGGTTTCCAAACCAACCGTGGTTCCATTTCTCCTCACCCCACTTGTTACAAGGAATCATGTTCATGGGTTTGGTAAGTGGGACAGATTACAAATAAGTACATTAACCATTTATTTATGGACAAACAGTAAAATATTCGTCCAAGCATTTAAACCGCTCTAACTTACAAAAAACTATGATACTAAACATTCAGTGACACTTCAAGCTCAACAGGTACCTCATTACATCTCCCCAAGTTGCTCAACTACAAAACTACACATTCAACAAAGAGATGCTTAGCTAAATGTGCATGTGGGCCCTCCTCTCTTTACAGCATACTTTCCCAGGGGTTCGTCAGCACCAGTCGGGACCTCAGCATGAGGATGAGTGCCCGGAGACAGAGGAAAGCCCCTCGGGCACCTGAAACCAGACACCAGTGCCTTGGCACAAAAAACAACCAAAGGGAAAGAGCTACTACATCCTTCGAATGTGCCAATCAGTGACCAGCATGGCAGAAGCAGCTTTTGATTGACAAGTAAACTAATCCTTCACATTACACCACTATACATCACATCCTCCTTTCTAAGTAAATTATAGTCGTGGAGTCACAGAGCACCACAGTACAGTGTCTGCCCTTTGCCCCACGATGTCTTGCTGAGCAATATAAACCTATTCCACGAACAATCTAATCATTCTCTCCTACATAGCACAGACCCTCACGTTTCCTTACATCCATACACCTTAGAGCCTCTTGATGATGAGATGCATCCTAGGATGTGCTGGGACACATCCTCAGCGATGTAACCTCTGGTCAAACGGGCGCTACGGGTCTTTCCGCATCAGGCACCCGCACTCAGGCAACCCAGCCAGGGTTGGTTAGGCCCCGGCTTGTATCCCAGTAGCACTGGTCCATGGGTCACACCCCGAAAAGTAAAAGCCCTCAGGAGGCTTGCTCAGCAGGTTCTGTGACAGTCCTGATGGCGCTCCCACCCCCAAAGTGCCAAAGATAGATCTGCTTCTGCAGAGAGAGCAGCCAAGTGTGTCACTCAGTTGAAATACCTTAACTGTCCCCACGCCACACCTGTTAAATGGTCTCTCCTGCTCTCTTTGCTCCGTTGGTATGTTCACAGGGATCTAAGTTTTAATAATAACATTTGCACATGTGATTGTCCTGCTAGCTGTTGATTGCATGTTGCCGTTTACACTGTTCTCTTGTAAATTGTTGTAGAGTCATACAGAAGCACAGCACAGGGAAAGGCCCTTTGGCCCATCTAGTCCATAGCAAATCAGCCTACTCCAATTGACCTGCACCCAAACCATAGTCCCTCATACCCCTACCACCTATGTACCTATCCAAACTTCTCTTAAATGTTGACATCAAGCTCGCAGGCACTACTTGTGCTGGCAGCTCGTTCCACACTCTCACGAACCTCTGTGTGTAGAAGTTTCCCCTCATGTTCCCCTTAAACTTGTCACATTTCACGCTTAACCCGAGACCCCTAGTTGTAGTCTCACCCAACCTCAGTGGAAAAAGCCTGCTTGCATTTACCCTATCTATACACATCATAATTTTGTATACCTCCATCAAATCTCACCTCAATCTTCTATGTTCTAAGGAATGTAGTCCTAACCGATTCAATCTTTACTATAACTCAGGTCCTCCAGATCCGGCAACATCCTTGTACATTTGCTCTGTACTCTTTCAACCTTGTTTGTAGCTAGCTGACCAAAACTGCACACAATACTCCAAGTTAGGCCTCACTGATGTCTTATACAACTTCAACATAACATCCCATCTCCTGTACCCAATACGTTGATTTATGAAGGTCAAGGTGCCAAAAGCTTTCTTTACAACCCTATTTACCTGTGACACCTCTTTCAATGAATTACAGACCTGTATTCCCAGATATATTTGTTCTACCAACTCCTCTGTGTAAGACCTACACTGGTTGGTCCAAAGTGCAAATGCTCACACTTGTCTGCATTAAATTCCATCTGCCATTTTTCAGCCCATTGTTCCAGCTGGTGCAGATCCCACTGCAAACTCTGATAGCTTTCCTCGCTGTCCAGTACACCTCCAATCTTGATGTCATCTGCAAATTTGCTGTGCAGTTAACCACATTATCAGCCAGATCATTGATGTTGTTTGCTATTGTGTCATCTATTATGGTATTGTCCTGTGTTTTATGCTTGGCACGGAACCACTATCATCAGAATCAGGTTAAATACCACTGGTAGATGTGAGATTTGTTGACATTGTGGCAACAGCACAATGCAAACAGTTCTACGGGCTGTGATGATGGGCTTCAATAACACTTTCTCCGGAGACTGTTGTTTAAAATTCATCATTCCCTAAAACCGTCCTGTGCTCTGGGTACTTCTGCCAATCGGCTAAAAGGTTTGTCTCAGATGTCAATAAGCACTCGATATTTAATTTCACTTCAGGCACTGGGATTGAGTAACAGGCACATCGGAAATGCCTGCCTATATTTCTGAAGCAAGCACGAGAAAGGGTTCAGGGAACAGATCACTTAATCAACAGATGCTGGAAATCCAAAACAACACACACAGAGTGCTGGAGGAACTCAGGAGATCAGGCAGCATCTACGGAAATGAATAAACAGTCGATGTTTCTGGCCAAGACCCTTCATCGTGACTGGAAAGGAAGACTTCAGATGAAGAAGGTGGGGGTGGTGAAGGAAAACAGCTAGAAGGTGATAGATGAAGCCAGGTTAGTAGGAAAGGTAATGGGCTGGAGAGGAAGGATCTGTTAGGAGAGGAGAGTGGACCATAAGAGATAGGAAAGGAAGAAGGGAACCAGGATGAGCTGATAGGCGGGCTAGAAGAGTTAAGAGGCCAGAGAGGGCAATAAAAGAAGAGGGGAAGGGGACGGAGCTTTTTTTTTACTGGAAGGAAATATCAATGTTCATGCCAAAATGTTGGAGGCTACCCAAATGGAATATAAGGTGTAGTTCCTCCCCCCTGAGGGTGGGTTCATCATGGCACAAGAGAAGGAAACGTCGGGATGGGAATGGGAATGGGAGTCAGAATTAAAATGCTAAAAGACCTCCAGAGTTAAAAGGCCTCCAGGAATTTCCGTTTTGAGTGGAGGTGCTTGATGAAATAGTCCCCCAGATTACGGTGGGTCTCACCAATGTAGAGGAGGCCACATTGGGAGCACTGGACACAATAGATTGGTAGGTGAAGTGTTGCTTCACCTGGAAGGACTGTTTGGGGCCCTGAATGAAGGCGAGGGAGGAGGTGAATGGGCAGGTGTAGTACTTGGGCCACTTGCAGGGACAAGTGCTGGGAAGGAGATTAGTGGGAAGGGATGAATGGACAAGGGAATCATGGAGTGAGTGATCCCTGTGGAAAACGGGGCAGGGATGGGGTGGGGGGGGCAAGGTAAGTATATGTGTGGTGGTAGGATCTGCAAAAGTCACGGAGAATGCTGCCTTGGATGCGGAGGCACATGGGGTGGTAGGTACGGACAAGGAGAACTTCAATACTGCAGGAAGGTGGGGTCAGAGCGGATGCTCGGGAAATGGAGGAGATGCGGGAGAGGAACGTGATTTAAACAAACAGTACATGATTCATTGCAGTTTCAATAGTTCCAGTGACATTGTTTACTTCAATACTTTGGATTGACAATGCTTGCTTTGAATTTATTCAGAGTGAGAGAGACCTCTGAATGTTCAAATAACTTGGCGGATACAAACTATTTACAAGCTGTCCTGAACTTGCTCAAAGCCCACAATGTTACAATAGTGCAGATTCCTTATACCCGCAGCTCCCTCTAAGCGGAGCGGGTGCACGGCCGCACGGTAACTGAAGTGCTCCCACACACATGGCCTTTGTTGCCGCGCAGCTGGAAGTTTCTTTTATATAATGTTTTATTAAAATGTATTGCAGTTTTCAGACAGTGTAAACATTTCCTGCTCTGAGCAATGGTTGGTCTGCAGCTGTTATAAAAATTACAGGGAATGATGCAGGCCAATTAACATAGCTCCATTGTCTTAATGTCTGGCTGGTGTGTATGCAGACATCTCATGGTCACCATCTTGCAAACCATATCTCTTAGTCTGCAGGCCAGCCTGTGCTCCCCAGACAGTGCAAAGGAGCGACTTGAGCTTCAACTTACAGTCCACATTAACAACTGGGGTCTGGGTCTTGTTTGAATTAATAGAATCATGGAAGAGTACAGCACAGAAACAGGCCAGTGAGCTCATCTAATCCATGCTAATTCATTAACTGAGGGTCCGTAGACCCCATGTTAGAAACCCCTGTATGTTGAGATTGAAATTGCATGCACCACTTGTGCTGGCAGCTCTTTCTACACTTGCACCACCCTCTGAGTGAAGACATTTCCCCTCATATTTTCCTTAAACATTTCACCTTTCACCCTTAACCTATGACCAATTGTTGTAGTCTCACCCAACCTCAGTGGAAAAAGCCTGCTTGCATTTACTCTATTTATACCCTAATAATTTTGTATACTACTATTAAATCTCTCCTCAATCTTATATGTTCTAAGCCTAGGAATACAGTCCTAACCTATTCAATCTTTCGTTATAACTCAGGCCCTCCAGCCTTAAATCTTTCCTGTAGCTAGGTGACCAAAACTGCACACAATACTCCAAGTTAGGCCTCACTGATGTCTTATACAACTTCAACATAACATCCCATCTCCTGTACCCAATACTTTGATCTACGAAGGCCAAATATGAATCTCCAGAATTCTCCCCAACACTGGACTCTGACACCTTGCACTCACTCCTCAATCACACTTTATTCACTTGTGCACAAGGAAAACAGTCCGGCCCCTGTCACCAATCTCTCCTGACGTTCAAACAAAAGTATAACATTTTTATAGTTGTATACAAATATTGATCCAATAGAAACGCCGTACACTTCTCAATCCCAATCATGATCATATTTAAAGACCAATCACAATACATATTTCAGGTTTTAATAACCAATTAAATCTACCTGTTAAAGGCCAATAATACTTGAGAGTTAGTGAAATAGCTGTCCAACATTAAATGTTATGTTGGAATCATCAGTTTGCATTTTTATCTTGTCTAGGCACGCTAGATGACCTTGGTTACCAGGCTTGAACAGGAAGGTTGCACAAGGAATTTGGCTTTTAAGGGTTGTACTCAGTCTGAATGGCTGCATTATGTCTGCATACTGTCTCTGTCAGCTTATTATTTTAACCCTTACCTTCCTCAAGTTTCACTCTGATATACAGTATCTCTCTGAGTGGTAAAGAGAGAAGGAGGTGTGATTACTTGAATTGGGTCTGATGTTCTCTGTAGGGGCTATCCCCTTAATGGAGAATGTGTGCGTGACTTTGTTTAATGTGAGGCAGCAACAACGTGGTCTTTGACAGATTGGGATTAGGGTCCAGAAGTAGGGCATGCAAGATGACTGGGGACCACTCTGCTGTCACCTTCACCGCAGTTGTGATGTGCCATCTTCTCCCACCAGCTCCATCGTTGAGGGCTTGGTTGGATCGTACTTCATCTGGAACCTTCCCCCTGACCTTACCACCAAGTGTGACCCAACCAGGAGGTATGTGCCAGATGGCAAAAAATCTGGACGGCGTCAGTCTTGGGATCTCAGGAGCTCAGACGCCTCCCCACCACGACAGCTTACAATCCTCGGAGAAGGAGTCTAGACGGGGTTAATGCGAGCAAGTTCTTTTTCCACTGAGGGTGAATCAGAGGTCATAGGCTAAGGGTGAAAGGTGAAGTAATTAAGGGGAACCTGAGGGGGAACTTCTTCACTCAGAGGGTGAAGTGTGGGATGAGCTGCCACTCGAGGTGGTGGTTGCGGGAACGATTTAAGAGAAGTTTGGGAGGAGCATGGAGGGCTATGGTCCAGGTGTGGGTCAATGTTATTGGACAGAATAACAGTTTGACATTGATTAGATGGGCCAACTGGTATATTTCTATGGTGTAGTGTTCTAGGATGCTTACATTCTAGCGATCTTGTTTGAACTTTCATGGAATATTTAACCTACCCCAGACGTAGGTGGAATTTCTATCAGAGTGAGTTTGTGCCTCTAGTTTCCTCAGCTGGGAGTAATAATCTGGCTTCTCAGGAGCAGAAATTGAACCTGCAGCTTCTGAAACAGAGGTGGGAGTTCTGTGTCTGAAGCAACAGAACGGGCCATAATTCCAAGGCCCAGTCCCAGGCACACGGGGGTGATTTTGGGGCTAATCTCATGCATATGAAAGTTCTCCCTTCTACTGAAAAGGTTTATGGGATAAACAGAAGGCAGAGAGTGAAAAATTAAATAAATCTGAAATTAAAAAGCTACCAACAGCGTTGGTGACTATACAATAAAACAATCCGATTCCCATATGGTTCATAAATGTCCTTCAGGAAGAGGAAATCTGTTGTCCTGAGCTAGGCCAGCCTCTGTGAGAGTCAGGGCCATGCTCAGTTCCTTTGTGAACTGGTCGACCACCCACTCCGGGGCCACATTAATAGGAACTTGAGCAACAACATTTTTTACACAAACATGATACGTATGTGGAATGAACTGCCAGAGGAGGCAGACACAATTAAAATTTTTTAAAAGAGACTTAGATACGTGGATAGGAAGGTTATGGGCCAAACACTGTCAAATGGGAGTAGCTTAAAAGGTGCATCCAGGTCAGCATTGACCAGATGGGCTGAAGAGCCTGTTTTCATGTGGAATAGCTCCAAGGACCAATTATTAGTAACTATATGAAGTCAAATCCATACGGAAACAGGCCCGTTGGCCCTCACCCATACTGACCAAGATGCTTATCAATGCTAATCCTGTTTGTCTGTGTTTTACTGTATCCCTTTAAACAAGGGGTTCTCAATCTTTCTTATGTCATGGACCCCTACCATTAAACATGGATGCCAGGTTGGGAATCCCTGCTCTAAACCTTGCCTACACACAGACCTGTCCAAATGTTCCGCCTCTAGCCTACCGCCTCCTTTGTCAGCTTAATCTATATACCCACCAGCCTCTGTGTGGAAAGATCCACTTTAACTCTTGTTAGGCCTGCACAGGCAGGCACCTCCCAGTCTCCACCCAGCTAACAGGAGTCACCTGCCACTTGTTTCCAACTCGTGGCCTGGCAGGTAGGCAGAGGGGTGGTGTGGGACTGATAGTAAAAAATGAAATCAAATCCTTAGCAAGAGGTGACACTGGATTGAAAAATGTAGAATATTTGTGGATAGAGTTAAGAAACTGCAAGGGGAAAATACCCTAATCAGAGTTATTTACAAGCTGTGAAACAGCTTCCAGGATATGGGATATAAATTACAACAGGAGATAGAAAAGGCATGTAAAAAGTGATTTCAATATGCAGGAAGATTGGGAAAATCAGGTTAGTGTTGATTTTAGATTCCCAAGAAAGGGAATTTGTAGAATGATTGTTTTTTTAGCACAAATTATGGTTGAGACCACTATGGGATCAGCAATTCTGGATTGGATGTTGTGTTATTAACCTGATTTGATTAGGGAGCTTAAGGTAAAGGAACCCTTAGGAGACAGTGATCATAATATGAGAGAATTCACCCTGCAGTTTAAGAGGGAGAAGCTAAAGTTAAATGTATCAGTATTGCAATAGAGTTTTACAGAGGCATGAGAGGGGAGCTGGCCAACGTTGATTGGAAGAAAACACTAGCAGGAATGAGGGCAGAACAGCAACGTCTGATGTTTCTGGGAGCAACGTGGAAGGTTCAGGATAGAAAAACCCCAAAGAAATAGTATTCTAAAGAGAGGATGATGCAATTGTGGTTATCAAGGGAAGTCAAAGGCAGCATAAAATCAAAAGTGCATAAAATACAATATAGCAAACTGGGTGGGAAGTTAGAGGGTTGGAACATTTAAAAACCAACAAAAAGCAACTGAAAAAAGAACATGGAGAGGAAAGATGAAATATGAAGGTAGGCTAGCCAATAATATAAAAGAAGACATGAGAAGTTTCTTCAGATATATAAAGAGTAAAAGAGAGAGAAGGGTGGATATTGGACTGCTGGAAAATGTCGCTGGAGAGATAGTAATGAAGGACAAAGAAATGGTGGACAAACTTAATAAGTATTTTGCATCAGTTTTCACTGTGGAAGCCACCAACAGTACGCCAGAAGTTTGAGAGTATCAGCGGGCAGAAGTGAGTGTAGTTCTATTACGAAGAAGTTGCTTGGGAAATTTAAAGGTCTGAAGATTGATAGATCACCTGAGTTGAATGGAATACACCCCAGGGTTGTGAAAGAGATAGCTGAAGAAATTGTGGAGGAATTAGCAATGATCTTTCAGGAATCACTGGAATCTAGAATGGTTTAGGAGAACTGGAAAATTGCAAATGTCACTCCACTCTTTAAGAAGAGAGAAAGGCAGAAGAAAGAAAATTATACGCCGCTTAGTCTGACTTCAGTGGTTTGGAAGATGTTAGAGTCCATTATTAAGGATGAGGACTTGGGGTACTTAGAGGCACATGACAAAATAGGTCAACATAAAATAGGTACATGATAAAATAGGCCAACATAGTTTCCTGTTGGAATTATCTGAGGAAATAACAAGCAGGATAGAGAAAGGAGAGTCAGTGGATGTTGTTCACTTGGATGTTTAGAAGGCCTTTGACAAGCTGCTGCACATGAGGTTGCTTAATAAGATAAGAGCCCACGGTATTACATGAGAGATACTAACATAGATAGATGATTATCTGACCGGCAGGAGACAAGGAGTGGAAATAAAGGAGACCTTTACTGGTTGGCTATTGTCCACAGGGGTCAGGGTTGGAACTGTTTCTCTTCACATTGTGTGCTAATGATTTGGATGTCACAATTGATGGCCCTGTGGCCACGTTTGTGGATGATACAAAGGTAGGTGGAAGGGCAGGGTGTCTGCAGAGGACAGATTAAGGAAGTGGGCAAAGAGGTGGCAGATGGAATATAGTGTAGGGAAGTGAATGGTCATACACTTTGGTAGAAGGAATAAAGGCATATAGAACATTTTCAAAATGGGAAGAAAATCAGACGTGCAAAGGGGTCCTTGTGTTGGATTCCCTAAAGGTTAACTTCCTGGTTGAGATGGTGGCAGGGAAGGCAAATGCAATGTTAGCATTCACTTCTCAAGGACGAGAATGTAAGTGCAAGGATGTGATGCTGAGGCTTCATAAGGCATTGGTCAGACTGCACTTGGAACTTGGTGAGCAGTTTTGGGTCCCTTATCTAAGAAAAGATATACCGGCACTAGAGTAAGTCCAGAGGAGGCTCATGAGAATGATTCTGGAAATGAAAGGGTTACCATGAGGAGTGTTTGATGGTTCTAGCTTTGTGCTCACTGGAAGTATCATAATGGACAACAATATGGAGGTATCAATGGAAGTGTACCAGTTCACAGAAAAGGAGGGAGTTTGGATGGAAAAATTGATAAGATATTTTATTACACCCCCTCAGAAATCCCATTCTGATAGTAACCTCCCTGTTTGCTGGAGAAATTGTGGAAATCAAAATGCAAATCATTATCATATTTTTTGGGACTGCCCTGTTATCAAAAACAATTGGAGGGGGATACACAATGCCCTATAAGACATCTTTAAATGTGAAATACCCTTAGAAAGTAAGACCATATATTTTGGATATATACCTCAAGGATGGTTGAAAAGAGATAAATACTTAATGAATATACTGCTGGTGGCTGGTAAAAAGACTCTTACTAGGAAATGGTTATCGCAGGAGAGCCCAACTTTAAATACATGGATGGAAATTACAATGGACATTTACAAAATGGAGATGATAACAGCATCTGTTAATCATTATCTGGAACAATTTGATTCATACTGGGGAAAAATGGTTTAACTACATAATGTCTCATAGGCCTGATTTTATTCTCACAAATCAATGAATATGTTGTAAAAAAAAGATCACTCCCTACTTGTACATAGATTTTTCCTTTTGCTTGTTTTTTCTTTCCACTCTTTTCTATAAGTGTATACCTCAGATAACTACTTTGTGAAGATTTGTGATATATATGATTATATGATATATATGTACAATGTCTGAAACACATCTTATGGAAATGTTTGTTTGATGATGAACTTCAATTAAAAAATACATTACAAAAAAAAAGAAACCTATCAGATATTGATAGGTCTGGATAGAGTTGATGTGGGGAGGATGTTTCCTATAGTGACTGAGTATAGGACCAGAGGGCACAGCCTCAGGATAGAGGGACGTCCATTCAGAACAGAAATGATGAGTAATTTCTTTAGCCAGAGGGTGGTGAATCTGTGGAGTTAATTGCCACAGACAGCTGTGAAAGCCAGGTCACTAGGTTGTTAAGTTCTTGATTTGTCAGGGTCTCAAAGGTTACAAAGTAGAACAGAGTGATCTAGGAATAATGTTGCATAGTTCCCTGAAGGTGGAATCTCATGTGGATGGGGTGGTGAAGAAAGCTTTTGGTACGCTGGCCTTTATAAATCAGAGCATTGAGTATAGGAGTTTGGATGTAATGTTAAAATTGTATAAGGCATTGGTAAGGCCGAATTTGGAGTATTGTGTACAGTTCTGGTCACCAAATTATAGGAAAGATGTCAACAAAATAGAGAGAGTACAGAGGAGATTTACTAGAATGTTACCTGGGTTTCAGCACCAAAGTTACAGAGAAAGTTTGAACAAGTTAGTTCTTTATTCTTTGGAGGTTAGAAAGTTGAGGGGGGACTGATAGAGGTATTTAAAATTATGAGGGGGATAGATGTTGATGTGGACAGGCTTTTTCCATTGAGAGTAGGGGAGATTCAAACGAGGGCATGAGTTGAGAGTTAAGGGGCAAAAGTTTAGGGATAACATGAGGGGGAACTTCTTTACTTAAAGAGTGGTAGCTGTGTGGGACGAGCTTCCAGTAGAAGTGGTAGAGGCAGGTTCAATATTGTCACTTAAAAAAAAAATTGGATGGGTATATGGACAGGAAAGGAATGGAGGGTTATGGGCTGAGTGCAGGTAGGTAGGACTAGGTGAGAGTAAGCGTTCAGCACGGAGTAGAAGGGCTGAGATGGCCTGTTTCTGTGCTATAATTGTTATATGGTTACAGGGAGAAGGCAAGAGAATTGGGTTGTGGGGAATAATAAATGAGCCATTCAGACCTGATGGGCTGAATGGCCCAATTCTGCTCCTACAGTATGCCTCAAGTGAAAGTCTTACACAAAAGAATAATCAGAGATCCAATCTACTCTGGACATTCTATCTTCTCCCCTGTCCTACTGGGGAGAAGATAAAAATGGCTCAAGGCACATCCCACCAGGCACAAGGACAGTGAGAGTAATAAACCAATTGCAAGTATTAGTACAGCGAGGTGTCCCTCAGGAAATGCAGCTGACTGGCACATTCCATGTTGCTAGAACTCCTGCTGAGGGATCCACTGAAGCTTGGCGTAGCCAGTGCAAAGCTTTGGTAAATTAGTGAAATAAGATGGACTCTTGACCTCACAATCTACCTGGTTATGACCTTGCACTCCGTTTTCCCTGCAGTGGTTACACTTTATTCTGCGCTCTGTTATTTCTTTACCGACGCACTGTGTAATAAATCAATCTGCATGAAGACTTTGCAAGACAGGCTTTAAGATAAGATTAGCTTAATTTTTACATCGAAACTTTGAAACATACTGCGAGATGCATCATTTAAGTCAAAGATCAACCCAGTCTGAGGATTGTGCTGGTGGGTGCCTGAGAGTGCAGCAAGCTTCTGCAACAAAAACGTCCGACCCCCAACACACACGTGGGAGGTAACTGGAGCAGCCGGAGGAAAGCCATGTGGTCAAGAGGAAACATACAATCTCCTTACAGTCTGCAGCAGGAATCAAACTGAAGCCAGTGATCACTGCACTGGAAAGCGATTACACTAAAGCTGGTTTAGTACGTGTGACAATAATAAACCAATTCCGCAGTGCCAAGGCACAAACTCCAAGATGCACGATTTATGCAGCCTAACTAATGTGGTAAAAATCCAGCACACCACAAGCGCCACACCATGTGGAGATTTAAAAACCTTTCACTCGAGACTGAGCTGCCCTGATCCCCACACGCTGAGAGGCTACATTTAAGGTGGCCTGGTGGTTATCGTAACGGCTTACAGTGCCAGCCACCAGCGATCAGTGGGTTCAATGCCGTCTTTAAGCAGTTTGTATGTTGTCCGTGTGTGTTTCCTCTGGGTGTTCTTGTTTCCTCTCACATTCCAAAAATGTGCAGGTTAGGGTTATTAAGTTCTAGGCGTGCTATTTTGGCACTGGAAGTGTGACAACCCTTGCAGGCTGCCCTCCTCCCCCCGTACATATTTGTACTGTGTTGGTCATTGATGCAAAACAATGCATTTCACTGTACATTTTGATGTACACATGACAAATAAATCTTCCTCTTTAATCTTTAAATGACCTTCAGCTCCTTTGGTCTTCACGGCACACCTTCAAGTGAGCTTGGATAACGGTAGAAAATTCACCCACCCACAAAACATACCTACAGGCTGAAATGCTGTTTATACAGCGGGAGTGGTACCAGTGTCTGAGATAATTCCTCCCATGTTAAGATTCTTTGTTCAACCCCTTTCCCCAGAAGCGAGATCTGGCGCCACCGTGTGGTGAGGGAAGCTCTTTGCACACACTTACCGAAATGTAAAACAAAGAGTTTACGTCATTACGGAATAAGAGGCAGCCATTTAACCCAGGTAGGATTGAGAGTTGAAAACAGGATAGGACAGGGCTCTAGAGATCAGCGCAGTCAGGGAAAACATGCACAAGCTCAATCCGCTGCATGTCATGAGGCTTCAATCTTGTGTAAAGATTAAAGGCACTATTTGTATTGCCTTTCAAATTAAATGTTTAACAAAGGCCCTTGTGCTTTGTGCAGCTAGAAAGGATGGCATACTGTGACATCTACAAGCTGCGCCATTGCAGGAAAGCAGCATGCATTGTCACTTCATCGGTTGTCCATTGAAATCCGATGACGATGTCCACTCCTTTAACAGTGAGATCTTTGCTGACTATACAGTCCTATCCTGGGCCCACAAGCTCTATTGCAGGTGGGGCATGTATATGTGGTAGTGATGGCAACCATGGCTGCATTTCTCCGGCTCTCTTCTGCTGTCGTCTGGTTGTTCTTTCCACCTCCAGAATATGAACCCCGTCCTACACAGTGTCGCCAAGTGATACAGTCAGCAGCAACATCCTCCAGGTCCTCGGGAAAGCATTCTTCATCTGATCCTTATAGCTTTTCTTCGGCCCTCCAGCTGAGCGTCGACCATGATGTAGCTGGCCGTATAACACTCTAGCCAACACGGGGGCATCCTTATCACGTGCCCCAGCCACTGCAGCTGACGCTGGGTGATCATGGCCTCACTACTTCTGTTCTACTGCCATGATGGAGGTGGTACAGGAGCCTCAGGACCTGTACCGCCAGGTCCAGGAACGGTTATTACCCCACAATCATCAGACTCTTGAACCATATGACAATATTATCAAATCTGCTCTGCCATTCAATCTTGGCTGATCCTTTCTTCCCCTCCTCAGCCCCACTTCCTGGCCTTCTTCCATAATCTCTGATGCCCTAACCATCAAGGACCTCTCAACCTCTGTCATAAATACACCCATGGTCCTGGCCTTCACAGCTGTCTGTGGTAATAAATTCCACAAATTCACCATCCTCTGGCTAATGAAATTTCTCCGCATTTCTGTTTTAAATAGATACCCCTCTATCCTGAGGTTGTGCCCTCTTGTCCTGGACTCTTCCTCCACGGGAAACATCCTTTACACATCTGCTCTGTCTAGGCCTTTCAACATTCAAAAAGTTTCAATGAGATCCCCCCTCATCCTTCTAAATTTCAGCAAATACTCTCTGAACCCTCTCCAATGCCAGCACATCTTTTCTAAGATAAGGCGCCCAAAACTGCTCACAATACTCAAGGTGAGGCCTCACCAGTGCCTTATAAAGCCTCAGCATCACATCCCTGCTCTTGTATTCTAGACCTCGTGAAATGAATGCTAATATTGCATTTATCTTACTCACCAGTGACTCTACCTGCAAATTAACCTTTAGATGGTTCTGCAAAAGGACTCCCAAATCCCTTTGTATCTCATCCTGCCAACAAGATGGCAGTGTGACGCAGCTTGCAGCGGCCACTCTGGAGCTGATATGTTATTTGTTAAGTGGGTCTGCCGTGTGCAATCCTAATCTAATGAAAAACGGACGTGGGAGCACGGTGGAACATCTGGAAATCTCCAGGAAGGCCCTCTTCGTTTTTGCTGCTGCTGTGAGGTCTGGGTCTCTGCTGGGAAGAACAGGCCCCCAGTCCTCGGGGTCACGTTGCCGGTGGCCATTGGCGGGGGCATCTTAATACGCTCGGCAGAGGATGGTGCTCGGAGAAGCTGCAGCGGAGGGGATGGTTGGAGGCTCGGAGGTTTGGCGGATTCGGAGTCGGCTGCGGTCGGGGCGCTTTCACTGTGTGCTGTGTCTGCGAGGCTGGGTTCGATGGAGCTTTCATTGTGTGCTGCGTCTGCGAGGCTGAGCTAGGCGGCGCCGTGTAAGTCCATAGCGGGGGTATTCCCTTCTGCCGCCGGCATGAGATGGCGAGTCTGTCGGGACCCTGGGGACTTGTGGAAACTGTGTGGTGGTTTCTTTCGAACTTATAGTCCTTTAACATCTTTGGACTATTTTTACTGTGCCCATGGTCTGTTTTTTTTTAATCAATTATGATATTGTTTGCACTTTTGTAACTATATGGTTTTGTGCAGGTCTTGTAGCTTTAGTTTTTGGTCTTGTTTTGTCTGGTGGATTTGGAGCTGCTTTCCAGGGAATGCACTAAGATGGTAGTGTGATACTAATACACAGCAACCTCTCCAGATTCTGGATTGGGGATTGCCAAATGTTATGTGGATTTTCTGGTGTAGTCTATTTTGTCATGTGCTTTGTTGATTTCATTCTGGAGGAATGTTGTCTCATTTTTTAACTGCATTGCATTTGTGGTTTTAAAATGACAATAATCTGAATCTGAATCTGAGATTTTTGGATTTTCTCCCTATTTTAAAAGAGTCTGCACATTTATTTCTAGTACCAAACTGCATGACCAAGCATTTTCCAACATTGTATTTCATTTGCCACTTTCTTGTCCATGCTCCTAATTGTTCTAAATCCTTCTGCAGCCTAACTGTTTCCTCAAAGCAACCTGCCCCTCCACCAATCTTTGTATCATCTGCAAACTTGGCAACAGAGCCATCATCTAGATCATTGATATACAGCATAAAAAGAAGTGTTCCCAACACTGTCCCGTGCCGAACACCACTGGTCACTGGCAGCCAACCAGAAAAGAATCCTTTTATTCCCACTCACTGCCTCCTTCCAATTATCCAATGCTTTAACCATGCCAGTAACTTTCCTGTAAAACTATGGGTTCTTAAATTGGTATTACCTCGTGTGGCACCTTGTCAAAGGCCTTCTGAAAGTCCAACTATACAACATCTATTCCATCCCTTTTATCTATCCTATTTGTAATCTACTCAAAGAATTCCAACAGGTTCATCAGGCAGGATTTTCTCTTAAGGAAACCATACTGACTTTGTCTTAACTTACCCTGTGTCACCAAGTACTTAATAATCTCATCCTTAACAATTGACTGGTTCCTTAAGGTTGTTATAGCCGGGGGTGGTAGTGGGGACAGCTCCCATTACTTAGTAAATGCTCCCAATGGTGTGTGCCTCAAATAGCCTCTGAGAACTCTGATCTCAAACCTCTGCTGCCTTGGGGAGGCTTCAGGAGTAAACCCCAAGGGAAAAATCTAGAGCTGGAGTCCCTGAGGCAGTTCTACATTGAGTTCATTGCTGACAGGCAAATTCTGAGACGCTGCTGGTACCAAACGGTCGATTGGTCTCTGCTGTTCCTTTGGGTTAATCGGATGTGTGGAGAGGGGGAGCCTGCTACGTGGGCAACAGCTGGCCCTCCAGGCTTGCATATCTAGACAGCTAGGATGCAATATCCATGGTCAAATCTGACCAATGGAGGCCTCAGAACGATTGACTCTAACATCTTCCCAAACAACTGAGGTCAGGCTAACTGGTCTATAATTTCCTTTCTGCTGCCTTCCTCCTTTCTTAAAGAGTGGAGTGACATTTGCCATGTTCCAGTCCCCTGGCATCATACCAGAGTCTAATGATTTTTGAAAGATCATTACTATTGCCTCCATAACCTCTATCACAACTTTTTTTGAACCCTAGGGTGCTGTTCATCTGGTCCGGGTGACTTATGTACCTTTTGGTCTTTAAGCTTTTTGAGTACTTTCTCTCTGGTAATAGTAACTGCACCCACTTCTCTTCCCTTACACCCTTCAGCATCTGACACACTGCTAGTGTCTTCCATAGTGAAGACTGATGCAAAATGCTTATTTAGTTCATATGCCAACTCCTTGGCCCCAATTATTAAATCTCCGGTCTCATTTTGTAGTGGTTCAATATCCACTATCATCTCTCTTTTATTTTTTACATACTTGAAAAAGCTTTAACTGTCCACGTTGATACTGTTTGTTAGCTTGCTTTCATATTTCATTTTTTCCCTCCTAATGATTCTTTTAGTTGTTCTTTATAGGTTTCTGAAAGCTTCCAAATCTTCTGCCCTCCCACTAATTTTTGCTTTGTTGTTTGCCCTCTCTTTTGCTTTTACATTAGCTTTGACTTCCCTTGTCAGACACTTTTGTACTATATTGCAATTCGAGTATTTCTTTGTTTTTAGAATATATCTGTCCTGCACCTTCCTCATTTTTTCCCAGAAACTCGTGTCATTGCTGTTATCCCTGCCAGCATCTCCTTCCAATTTACTCTGGCCAACTCCTCCCTCATACCACTGTCATTTCCTTTACTCCACTGAAATACTGCTACATCAGACTTTACTTTCTCCCTATCAAATTTCAAGTTGAACTCGAATCATATTGTGATCATTGTCTTCTAAGGCTTTTTTATCTTAAGCTTCCTGATCACCTCTGGTTCATTACATAACACCCAATCCAGTGTAGCCAATCCTCTAGTAGGCTCAACAACAAACTGCTCTTGTAGCCAACTCGTAGGCAATCTGTGGTCCACATCCCAGCTACTGTTGAGAGGGTTGTATATAACTGCCAAGAGGGTCCTTTTACCCTTGCAGTTTCTTAACTCAACCCACAAGGATCCAATATCTTCTGATCCTATGTCACATCTTTCTACTGATTTGATGCCATTCTTTACCAGCACAGCCACGTCACCCTCTCTGCCTACCTTCCTATCCCTCTGATTCAATGTGTAGCATTGGACATCCGGTTCCAAACTATAACCATCCTTCAGTCACAATACAGTGATGGCCACAACATCATAACCCAACAATCTGGAAAAATGTAACAAGATCATCCACCTCATTTCTTATCCTCCATGCATTGAGATATAAAACTCCCAAGTTTTATTTGTAAAATTCTGTATTTGCTACCCTTTTTGATTCAGCATCCCAAATGCACCGACACTCACCCTGCTGGCTGCAATTTTGTCCTGTCATCTGCCTGCCCTCCCTGAAAGTCTGACTGCACACTATCTTTGCTTGGTCCTATCCTTAGTCCCTTCACTCCCAGTTCCCACCCCCCTGCCAAATTAGTTTAAACCCTCCCCTGCAGCTCTAACAATCCTGCCCATGAGAATATTGGTCCCCCTTGGGTTCAGGTGCAACTGTTGCTTTTAAACAGGTCATAGCTCCCCCAGAAGAGATGCCAATGATACAATTACCTGAAGCCCTGCCCCCTGCACTAGCTTCTCTGCCACACTTATCTGCCAAATCATCCTGTTTCTACCCTCAGTGACTCGTGGCACAGGTAGCAATCCAAAGATTACTATCCTGTTGGTCCAGCTTCTCAGCTTTCTGCCTAGCTCTCTAAACTCTCTCTTTAGGACCTCTTTGCTTTTCCTTCCTATGTCATTGGTACCAATGTGTTCCAAGACATCTGGCTGCTCCCCCTCCCTCTCCAAAATGCTGTGGACACAATCCAATAAGACCCTGACCCTGGCACCTGGGAGGTAACATACCTTCCGAGTGTCCAGTTCTCAGCTACAGAATTTCCTGTCTGTTCTTCTGACTATTGAGTTCCCTATCCCTACCACTCCCCCTTCTCCCTCTTGCCCTTCTGCACCACAGACCCATGTTCAGTGCTAGTAACCCGGTCTCCATGGCATTCCCCTGGGAGGTCATCCCCCACAACAGTATCCAAAATGGCAAATGTATTATTGAAGGGGAATGGCCACGGGGGTGCTCTGCGCTAACTGCCTATTCACGTTTCCATTTCTCCTGACAGTCACCCAGCTACTCACTTTCTGCAACTTTGGGGTGACTACTTCCCTATAACTCTGATCGATGATCTCCACATTCTCCTGTACAAGCCAAAAGTCAGCCAGCTGCCACTCCAGATTGCTAACATGGTCTTCAAAGAGCTGCAGCTGGATGCACTTCATGCAGATGTAGTTCCCTGATAGACTCTGGGTCTCCCAGGACTCCAACATCTGGCATGAAGAGTCCACAAAGGCCATTTATTGCACTCAATACAGTAAGAGAAAACGAAAAGGAACCTTAACAGAAACCTACCCAGAACCAGTGCCTCTTTCGAGCCAAAGCCTGGTACTCCTACTCTCAGCACTGGACTACTCCCAACAATATCCACCCCATTTGGCCCTCCTGTACTTTTATTTAATGCACTGTGCCCTGCCCCGCCGCTGACTGGGCTGCTGGAATAAGCCTGGGAGGCTCTCCTTTTGAACATACATCGCCGACCTGTGAGAAACCTCATCGCTGTGCTCTGCTCCGGCCACCAACTGGGCCTTCAAGCTGCCCAGAGGGGATGATTTCCCTCACCCATCAGCACAGGTGTACCACAAGGCTGTCTGCTTAGTTCTCTGCTCTACTTACTTTACACTTGTGACTGTGCGGCCTAGCAGAGCCCCAACACCTCATTTAAGTTTGCAGGTGACACCACTGTAGTAGGCCGAATCAAAAGTGGTGGTGAATCAACATATATAACAATTACAGCATGGAAGCAGGCCATCTCGGCCCTTCTAGTCTGTGCCAAACACTCACTCTCACCTAGTCCCACCGACCTGCACTCAGCCCATAACCCTCTATTCCTTTCCTGTCTATATACCTATCCTATTTTTTTTAAAAGGGAATATTGAACCTGCCTCTACCATTTCTACTGGAAGCTCGTTCCACACAGCTACCACTCTCTGAGTAAAGAAGTTCCCCCTTGTGTTACCCCTAAACTTTTGCCCCTTAACTCTCAACTCATGTCCTCTTGTTTGAATCTCCCCTACTCTCAATGGAAAAAGCCTATCCACGTCAACTCTATCTATCCCCCTCATAATTTTAAATACCTCTATCAAGTCCCCCCTCAACCTTCTACACTCCAAAGAATAAAGACCTAACTTGTTCAATCTTTCTCTGTAACTTAGGTGCTGAAACCCAGGTAACATTTGAGTAAATCTCCTCTGTATAGATATAGGAGGGAGACTGAAAATTTGGGTGAATGGTGCCACAACAACCACCTCTCACTCAACGTCAGCATGACCAAGGAGCTGATTATTGACTTCAGGAGGAGGAAAATGGAGGTCCATGAGCCAGTCCTCATCAGGGGCTCAGAGGTGGAGAGGGTCAGGAACTTGTAATTCCTCAGTGTTGTCATTTCGGAGAATTTGATCTGAGCCCAGAAAAGTGCAATTGTGAAGAAAGCATGGCAGCGCCTCTACTTCCTTATGAGTTTGTGAAGAGTCGGCAAGACATCCGAAACTTTGGCAAACTTCTATAGATGTGTGGTGGGAAGTATATTGGCTGGCTGCATCACACCAAAGCACCTGAATGGAAAATCCTTCACAATGCAGTGGATACGGCCCAGTCTTTCACAGTTCAATATTCCCATTTAATATCGGGCAATATATACAATATACAGCCTGAAATTCTTACTCTTTGCAGGCATCCATGAAACAGAAGAAAAGCCCCAAAGAGTGAATGACAGAAAAGCTTTAGAACCCCAAAGCCCTCTCCACCACTGAGCACATCTACACTGAGCATCGTTGCAGGAAAACAGCATCCGTCACCGGGGGCCTTCACCACTCAGCTTTCTCTTTACTTCTCAGGAAGGTGGTACAGCAGCCTCAGGACTCACACCACCAGCTTCATAAACAGCTGTTATCCCTCAATCATCAGGCTCTTCAACCAGAGAGGATAACTTCACTCAACTTCATTGAAATGATCCCACAACCTATGGACTCACTTTCAAGGACTCTTCATCTCATGTTCTCGATATTTATTGCTTATTTATTATTATTATTATTTCTTTTTTCCTTTTTGTATTTGCACTAGCAGTACTCACGGGACACAGAACGAGTACCAGGAATGCAGTGTTAGGTGTTTCACCGAGAACAAATCCCGGATTCCAACGCTACTGAGAATGTGTTTTCAACGCTACGAGCAGACAGAGTTAATCTACAGTGCGATAAGGGGAAGGGAGGTGGGCTTGCTGTGCTAATGAACAGCAGATGGTGTAATCCTGGTCACATTTCTGTGAAAGAAGGAATCTGCAATCCAGATGTCGAACTGGTTGCTGTGAGTTTGCGCCTGTTTTATCTACTGCATGAGCACAGCCCACCATATTGCTTGTTGTTTACATTTCACCTTCCTGACACTGCGTGTGACGTCATACACACTACCAATGTGAGACTCCAGACTCAACACCCCAATGCGTTCATTGCAGTATCAGGAGACTTCACACATGTTCCTCATGACCATCCTACCTACCTTCGATCAGTTTGTCAAGTGTCATAGAAGAGAAAATAAAACACGGGATCTTTTGTCAGCAAGTATTAAAGATGCCTACATCTTCACAGCTCTTCCCCCCACTAGGAAGATCAGATCACAACCTGGTTCACATCATGCCCTTGTGTAAGCCCGAAGTACAACAGCTAGCTACCACCAAGATTGGAAAGAAATGGTCTCCAGAGAGCATCGAGGCCTTGAAGGGCTGATTTGAGTTTACTGACTGGAATGTGCTTTGTGAACCATATGGGTAGGACATTCACGGACTTACTGATTGCATCACTGACTACATCAGCTTCTGTGTGGACACTGTAATACCATCAGGGAATGGTCTCTGTTTCCTTAACAACAAATCATGGGTCACCAGTGATCTAATGCTCTTCTCAACCACAATAAGAGAGTCTTTAGATCAGGAGACAGGGAGGAATTGAAACATGCAGAGGGAGCTAAAGGACAAGATCAAGGTGGCTAAAGAGGAATACAGGGGAGAGCTGGAGAACAAGCTTGGGCAGAGAAGCACACGGGAGTGTGGAGAGGCATGAAGAACATCAGTGGCTTCAATCAGCTCGGCTGTAGAGCCTCGGAATGCAGCTGTGAATGGGTTAATGAGTTAAACCAATTCTTTAATAGGTTTGACAACTGCCCTCCTGTTCACACCCCCCTCAGCACACCATTCTAAGTGCTGAGGCACTCAATGCTCCCTCAGCACCAATGCCTCCCCTCCTCCCTCCTCCCCTCTCCAGTTCATCATGTGGATGAACAATTCAGGCTACCACTGTCTACATCCCTGCACCTACCCTCCACACCTCCACATACCAGCTACTATTGTCCCAATCTTCACCTCCCCCAGCCTTCTCCTTCCACTAATTTCCCCATCACCATGGACTCACCTTCACTGCTAACCAAATGAGAAGGGCTGTGGGGAAACTCAGACACGGCAAAGCATTGGGACCGGATGGTGTGAACCCCTGTCTCCTGAGGGAGTGTGCTGAGCAGCCGTGTGGAGTTCTCCAGCACACTTTCAATCTAAGTCTCAGCCTGGAAAGGGTCCCGACTGTGTGGAAAACATCAGGTGTGGTCCCAGTACCCAAAAAGGGCTGACCTTGAATGAATACTGTCCATTGGCCCTGAGATCACACATCATGAGGACCCTAGAGAGGCTGGTCCTGGCTCATCTCCAACGCCTGGTCGGATCAGCCCTCGACCCCCTGTAGTGTTCCCACATTGGAGTCGACAATGCTGTCATCTACCTGCTGAACAGAGCCGACTCCCATTTGGATAAGCAGGACAGCTCTGTGAGGATCATGGTTTTTGATTTCTCAAGCGCCTTCAATACCACACAGCCCTCATTGCTGGGGGAAATGCTCCCCCAATGGGGCAATGGGATCAACAAGGGTGATGCCAACAAGGGTCAATAAATTGATTGGAAAGGCTGGCTCTGTTATAGGAGTCAAACTGGACACACTGGAGGCAGTGGTAGAACAAAGGACCCTACGGAAAATCCTGGCAATTCTGGACAATGTTTCTCACCCTCTGCATGACACCTTGTCTGAACAGAGGAGCACCTTCAGTAATAGACTAAGGGAACTGCACTGCTCCAAAGAGCACTGCATGAAGTCATTCTTACCCTCAGCCATTAATCGGGGAAGTGATGACCCCCTCCTGATAGAATGTTATTAGCCTCTGTTTACCAGAGTTCTGTTTTAAGGTAACTTGTTTTTTTACTCTTTCTTACTTTTCTTCTAATATTTGTATATCTGTGCATTTGTAATGCTACTGTGACATTGTCGTTGCCCTTGCGATCAATAAACTATCTACCCACCTATCTGTCTTGTCCTTCGCACACTGTTTGTCTGCCCTGTTCGTAAGGTCTTTCGATTATGGTTATTGGATTTAATGAGTATGCCTGCAAGAAAATGAATCTCAGCTTTGTATACGGTGACTTTGATAATAAATTTACTTTATATAGTGTCCATAATCTAGAACATGGATTAAGCAGAGGGCAGGCCCTATGTCCCACAATGTCATGCTGAACTAATTAGAACCAACATTCCTAACTAATCCCATTTGTTTCGCCTATATCCCTCTAAATCTTTCCTGTCCACATACCTACCCAAATATTTTCTACAAAGCTTTTGTTAGACCACACTTGGAGAATCGTGTTGAGTTCTGGTCACCTCATTAAAGGGGGAATGTCAGAGGGAAGTTGTTTTTTCTTACACAGGGAGTGGTGGGTCTGTGGAACATGCTGCCATGTTGGTGGTTGAGGCAGGTACATTATGGACTTCTAACAGACTCTTAGATACGCACATAGATAAAAGAAAAATGGAAGGCTATGTAAGAGAGGAGTGTTAGATTCTTATTGGATTAGGTTAAAATGTCAGCATACCATTGTGGGGTGAAGGGCATGTACTGTTCTATGTTCTACCTCCACTGACTCCTGATTATCTGAACACCAATACTTTGTAATGACCTTAAAATTATGCCCTCTCATATTAGCCATTTCCACCCTGGGGAAAAGGCACTTGATCAATGCTTATCATGTTAAACACATCTAATCAAGTCACCTCTTATTTTCCTTCGCTTCAGAGATCAACCCAGGCTCACTCAAACTTTCCTCATAAGACATGCTCTCTAATACAGGCAGTATCCTGACAAATCTCCTCTGCACTCTCTGTAAAGCTTCCACGTCTTTCCTAATGAGGCGACTAGAACTAAACACAGGCAGATACATTTGAGATATTTAAGAGACTCTTAGATTGGCACAAAGATGTGCTAGCATTGGAGAGGGTCCAGAGGAAATTCACGAGAAAGATTCCAGGAATGCAAGGATTAACATATGAGGAGTGTTCGATGGCTCTGGGCTGGACTCACTGGAGCTTAGAAGAATGGGGGTGGGGGTTCTCATTGGAAATCTAGCGAATGTTGAAAGGGCGAAATTGAATGCATATGGTTTCCTATGGTAAGAGTCTAGGACCAGAGAGCACAGCCTCAGAATATAGGGACATCCAACAGAGATCAGGAGAAATTTCTTCAGTCAGGGGATGGTGAATCTGTGGAATTCATTGCCATAGATGGCTGTGGAGGCGATGTCAGTTGGTATATTTAAAGTGGAGTTTGGCACCTTTATTAATTAAGAACCTATCAAAGGTTATACAGGGAAAGCAGGAGAATAAAGTTGCATGGGATCATAAAGTAGCTATGCTGGAATTGCAAAGCAGCTGATCGGCCTTGTTCTGCTGTCATGTTTTCTGGTCTTACATGGATGAAAGAAAAATTGGAAGGAAGAGTTAGATTGATCTTGTAGTAGGTGAAAAGTTTGGCATATTGTGCTGTCTACCTGGGGACCCCATCAGTCTTTACCTACCCAATCTGTGGTTTCATCACTGGCCTCATTACTCACTTCAGTAGTGGAAGCAAGTTGTTGTGGGTCTGAAGGGTCTGCCTGGGATGTGTGGACTACAGCAACAAAGTGGAGAGGTGAATGGCAAAGCAGGCTCGAGGGCCCAGGTGGCCTTAATCCTGTCCTTTGTTTGAGTTCCTCATCAATCACCATCAGCGAGTCCTGGGGTTGATACTGAAGATCAAAGCCCGAATGTCAATTTGAGTCTGGAAGTCTGTGCGTCTGCTGGGAAAGTCAAGATTCAATGCTTGTGAATCCACAACTCTGCTGGAGGCCATAGACAGGCCTATCCTGTAATGGGAGGACTGCGTATGTGTGTAGGTGGGAGGGAGGGTATGGGACCTGTTTTGTTGCTTTGTGTGTTTTTTTGGTCGTGTTTTGTGTTGCTTTACTGTACATGGTGGGTGCCAGACTATGTGGCGACACTTGCACTCTGCCCCCAGCACCTCCTTGAACTGTGCTGGTTGTTCTCAGGGTGGTATATGGAGACATATATGTACTTTGATAAACTTAGTTCAAACTTTAACACAAACAACATTTCACTGTATGTTTTGATGTACATATGATAAATAAATGAACCTGAATCTGTTCCATTCGAGGAAAGTATTGCCACTAATGCTCTCCTGACCTTTCTGATATTTTCAATTTCAATATTTTCTCACCTCCAAGTGAGATTCAAAGCAGGTCTCTGGGTCAAAGTAGTCTAAAATAATGTAATGTAATGCTGAGGATTTATAAAGCATTGAGTCAGACCGCACTTGGAATATTGTGAGCAGATTCGGGCCCCTTTTCTAAGAAAGGATCTGCTGGCATTGGAGAGGGTCCAGATGAGATTCACAAGAATGATTCCAGGAATGAAAAGTTAAAATATGAGGAGCATTAGATGGGTCTGGGTCTGGGCCTGTACTCGCTGCAGTTTAGAAGAATGAGGGAGAAATATAATCAAAACGTTTTGAAAACTGAAAGGCTTAGATCGAGTGGACATGGAGAGGATGTTTCTGTAGTGGGGGAGAATAGGACCCGAAGGCACAGCCTCAGAATATAAGGACATCCCTTCAGGACAGTGAAGAAGAAGAATTTCTTTAACTAGACGGTGGCAAATCTGTGAAATTCATTGCCATGAATGGCTGTGGAGGCCAAGTCAGTGGGTATATTTAAAGTGGAGGGTGACATGTTCTTGCCAAAGCTTATGGGGAGAAGCATGAGAATAGGATAGAGAGGGTAAATAAATCACCATGATGGAATGGTGCAGCGGATTCAATGGGCCAAATAGCTTAATTGTGTCCTTAGCCCCTAGGTCATATAGAATACGCAACATGTGGTCCGGAAGCTGCAAGGTATCAGACTACACAATCTTACAGAGGACAGTAAAAACCACGAGGGGATCATCAGGGTCTCCCTTCCCCCCATTTGTGACATTCACTGGGAACATTGTAAACAAAAGGCTGAAAGCATTGTTGAGGAATCACACCATGTCACAATTGCTTTGACCTACTACCATCAGGAAGGAGGTACAGGAGCATCAGGACTAGGACTGTCAGACTGGGGAACAGCTTCTTTCCCCAGGCTGTGAGACTAATGAATACCCTGTCACCACCGAGGTCTCCTCCCTATAACAGAGAGCAGTTTACTGGTTCCCTGTGCTGTGCACTACACGTATTTTGAATTATATTTTATTAACTTATTTATGGTAATATTTTGGCCTATGTATGTGCTGTGTGTGCTATATGTTTTGGGGGTGTACTGTGGGCTGGAAGAATGTTGATTTGTTGTACAGTCAGATGCCAACAAACTTGAACTACCCAGGTAGCGATCAGATTCAGAGTGCAAAGAGTTAATGCTGTCAATATCTATGTGAAAGGAATATTGCTGTGAACTCAGCTGACCCAGTTGGTAGCCTGATTTTATTCACCCCAGCCTGCAGAAGTACCTGATTTTGTTTTCTGTATACGGAAAAGTAGAGAGGTCATGTTGCAACTCTACAAATCTCTGGTGAGACCGCACTTAGAGTATTGTGTTCAATTCTGGTCACCTCATTATAGGAAGGATGTGGAAACTATGGAGAGGATGCAGAGGAGGTTTACCAGGATGTTGCCTGGTTTGGAGAACAAGTCATATGAGGTAAGGTTAGCAGAGCTGGGACTTTTCTATTTGGAGCATAGAAGAATGAGAGGGGACTTGATAGAGGTCTACAAGATTATGAGAGGCATAGATAGGGTGGATAGTCAGTACCTGTTTCCCAGGGCACCAACAGCAAACAACAGAAGGCATATGTACAAAATTAAGGGAGGTAAGTTTAGGGGAGACATCAGGGGTTAGTTGTTTTTTCACACAGAGGGTTGTGAGTGCCTGGAATGACTTGCCAGGGATGGTGGTGGAGGCTAAAACATTAGGGGTATTTAAGAGCCTCTCAGACCGGCACATGGATGAAAGAAAAATAAAGTGTTATGGGGTAGTGTGGGTTTAGTACTTTTTTTAAAAAGGATTATATGGGTCGGCAAAACACGGAGGGCTGAAGGGCCTGTACTGTGCTGTAGTGTTCTATGGTTCTATAGATCTTCCATCCCCAGTTGAGATACGACTGTCCATAGAGCAGAGAGTTTACAGGTTACTTGAGCAGGTAGAGTGGAGAAATCAGTCAACTTTGATTCTGTCATCATTGCTCACAGGGACATAGTACAGCAGCAGTGACTGTATTGTGATCCGATTAATCCTACTTCTTCCCAACACAGAGAAACAAGTGTCCACACACGATTATCTTTAGTCTACAGTATTAATGAAGTATTTGGCTATTACCATGCTTCACATTCAAGTCCCAATTTGGTGTCGATTTGTTCTTAGGACCAGGACTTAGGTCCATCATTAAGGACTCTCACCATCTGGGACATGTATGTTTCTCGTTACCACCAATGGGGAGGAGGTACAGGAGCCTGAAGACCTAGTCAGCTTCTTTTCTCTCCACCAGCAAATTTCTGTAAGGTCGATGAACAGTACCTCGGTAATTAAGGGGCAATATGAGTGAATCTGCAGATGCTGGAAATAAATAAGAACACAAAATGCTGGCAGAACTCAGCTGCTGAGTTCTGCCAGCATTTTGTGTTTTTAACTACTTCGGTAATTATTATTTTTGTAATTTAGACCTTATGACCACAAGACAGAGGAGCAAAATTTGGCCATTCAGCCCATCGAGTCTTCTCTTCCATTTCATCATGGCTGATTTGTTAACCAAATTCAAATTTAAGTTAGTCTAATTACATTCAACCACACATGAAGAATAGCGAAATGAAACAAACATCCAGTCATTTACACGACACACCTTCTCAGCCACAATGGTATGCACCAAGTCCAACCAAAGTCACAGCAACAGTATGCCGTTAACTCCAGCTCAATTACTATCTATCCAGGAGTGACTTGCAATTGAAAAAAATGTACAAATGTGAATGAAAGCACCTTTGATGGGACCTGGAGTGGCTGCTGTGCCAGGGTGATAATACTCATAAATAAAACAAAAGGCAGAAATGGCTGGATACATCAGAAAGATAGATGTGTTCAATTGCACAATGGATAACTGGCTGATATAGCCGAATTGAGGAGCATTTTAAAGCAAATTAAATAGCCCATGTGAAATGAGTAGCATTTACGCTGAGTGCAACAGGCGGGAAAGCATGCAAACAAGAGAAAATCTGCAGAGGCTGAAAATCAATGTTATGCACACAAATTGCTGGAGTTACTCAGCAGGCCAGGCAGCATCTGTGGAAAAGAGTAAACAGTCAACATTTCAGAGGCTCTTAGGTGGGCACTTGGATGAAAGAAAAATGGAGGGCTATGTAGGAAGGAAGGGCTAGATTAATTTTAGAATAGGTTAAAGGGTCAGCACAGTGTTGTGGACCAAAGGGCCTGTACTGTTTTATGTTCTAATTTCTAACTCACATTTGTGAAATGTTCTCTTGTTCTCTTACATCTCATGGGTCCCTGATGAAGTCCACTGCCACTCACTCTTCTCAGGTGGTGAGATGTTAAAGGGCCTGTCTCCTCTCGGTGTAAACGACGCCACAGAACTCACCTAAAGAAAAACAGCTGAGCTCTCTCTGGCTTTAATCAGCATCATTAGTATATATTATCCTATTAATACAGGAGTATTTTTCTGTTACCAACCTCTGAGTTCTGGACCTCTACTGCTAGCAGTTGAGATGATGGGTGTTGACCTGAAACTGTTGACTGTCCATTTCCCTCCACAGATGCTGCCTGACCCGCTGGATTCCTCCAGCATCCCATTTATTGTTCCAAGCTATTCTTTTGGAAGGAAGCTGTGTGGTAATTGGTTACTTATGTCTGCTGCTACAACACGAACTACACTCTGAAAGTGCTAAGGGATGAATGGAGACCAGGAAGATGCTGTATAAATGCTTCTGTTGTTCTTTGTGTCTTCACCTCCCTCTAATGCACCCCCTTCTCCTTCTCCCAAGGTCCACTGTCCTCTCTCATCAGACTCCTTCTTCTTTACGCCTTTACCTCTTCCACCTTTCACCTCCCAGTCTCATACTTCATCTCCCCTCTCCCACCTACCTACCTTTCTCATCAATCACCAGTCAGCTTTTCATTTCAAAGTAAATTTATTATTAAAAATACAGATATTACATGGCACCATATAATACCCTGAGATTCAATAGAGTAATCCTTTCCTCTCCCCCCCCCTCCCACTTTTTCTGGCATCTTCCCCATTCCTTTCCTGTCCTGATGAAGGGTCTTGGCCCAAAACATCAATTGTTTATTTCCCTCCTGACTTATTGAGTTCCTACAGTACTTTGTGTGTTTCTCTATCTTATCCAGCATCTTTGTTGTCAAAGTTGAACTGAGTTCCTGGAGACAAACACAGGATATTTTTCAATCTCTTACTATCTTTCCTTTTGGTTAGTCCTGACGAAGGGTCTTGGCCCGAAATGTCGACAGTGCTTCTCCCTATAGATGCAGCCTGGCCTGCTGTGTTCCACCAGCATTTTGTGTGTGTTGTTGTTTGAATTTCCAGCATCTGCAGATTTCCTCGTGTTTGCAGAATATTTTTCTTCCACTTAGACAAGTTGCACATGACCTCCTCTGGCAATGGGATATTGATTTTACAGCACTCTAACAAAGGAGTGTCAGGCACTCAGGTCCCAGAGAGGGGCTCCTGCTCTCTGAGAATGTCACTGCAAGCCTTTAGTGGTTGGGGTGGGGGGAGGAGATGGTGTCAAAGGGTCTAAGCCCCATGAAAACAAAACCAACCTTCAGAAAAATGATCTGAGAAGGGATTGTGCAGGATTGTTTGGGGGTGGGGGAAATCTCATTGAAATCCATCAAATATTGGAAGGCCTAGATACAGTGGATGTGGTGTGGTTGGCTCCTATTGTGGGAATCTAGGACCAGAGGTGACATTCCGTTAGAACAGAAATGAAGAGAAATTTCTTTAGTCAGAGGGTGGTGGATCTGTGGAATTCATTCCCACAGAAGGCTGTGGAGGCCAAGTCACTGAATTGAATTGACTTTATTACTTATATCCCTCATATTTATGAGGACTAAAAATCTTTGTTACGTCTCCGTCTAAATGTGCAATTTATAGTAACTTATAATAAACAGCATGCACAACAGGACAGTCAATATAACATAGAACCACAATTGGATCAGTCTGATAGCCTGGTGAAAGGAGCTATCCTGGAGCCTGTCGGTCCTGGCTTTTACGCTGCAGTACAGCTTCCCAGATGGTAGCCGCTGGAACAGTTTGTGGTTGGGTTGAGTCAGGTCTCCAGTGATCCTTTGGGCCCTTTTTACACACCTGTCACTGTAGTTGTCCTGAATAGTGGTAAGTTCACATCCACAAATGCACTGGGCTGTCCACACCACTCTCTGCAGAGTGCTGCAATTGTGTATATTTAAAGTGGAGGTTGATAGGTTCCTGATTAGAAAAGGTGTAAAAGGTTATGGGGAGAATGCAGGTGAATGGGGTTGAGAGGAATATGCAAATTCAAACTAAATTTATGCAACCAATTAAATTTATGCAAACCAATTTTATGTCAGTGTTACAAATTCATTGGTATCCAAAATAGGCATATTTCACATGGAGGTTGAGAGGGATAATATATCAGCCATGATGGAATGGCAGAGAGAATTTGATGGGGCTCAATAACCTTATTTCCCTCCTATGTATTATGGTCTCGGATTATCAACATTTATAACAGTATGGAAAATGAATCACACTAGGGGAGAATGGAGTACACTTTTTTATTCAAAATTCACATAAGGGTAAAAATATCTGCAAAAATAACTCAAAAAATTTGATAGAATAAGGTGAAGCCAGTAGACATTTTTTTAAACATACCATGAAGTCTGCTGCTGAAGTCTGTCCCATTTCACACTACTGATGCAGTGTACAACCAGACAGCGGGACACAGATCCCCGCCTCAAGCCTCACCTTGAGGCCACGCGAACACTGTACAGTCCCAGAAGCAGGGAGGAAGAAGCCAGCTGCTCGACCTGATCGGGACACTGGAGGACAGGTGCCGCTCAAGAGAAGCGAAAGAAGGGCACGCACCCCGACCCCCTCCTCCCACACCTACCCCCCCAACTCCCCCAAAACCAAGCTACAGGCCTTGGGGCGAAGTCCTTCAACTGTCCTTGTCAGGCTGCAGTGAGGCCGCAGCCAGCGTTACCGTGGTGACTGGCTGTCCAGCCATGCTGTGGATTTGCATCTTGGCCAGTTTCTTCTGTTCGCATTCTGTGACCAAACGGTTCAGCTCCGCTGCGCTGTAGCCGATGAGCGTCTTCAAGTCGCATACAAACTTATAGACGAACCGCTTCCCCTGGACCTTGCAGATCATGTCCCCATCGTAATAATATCTGGGCGTGAGAGAAGATATTAGGGTGTTAGGGATTATTCTGGAGTTATGAAATTATGTGACTACAGCATATATTAATTCAAGTGAGTCTTCTGTTCTTATTGTAAACTGAAAGCAATCAACAGCCTGAAGTTAAAGGTACAGCTTTACAAACAGCATTGTCTACAGGCTGGCAGCCCTTAGCACAGGACTGGCTGCTCAAGAGATACAGCTTGCAGAGTAAAGTGACCATGAAACGTTCTTGCCTGCATCAGCCAAACACAAGACAGACATTAATTGGCCTGCATCAAACATCAAACAAGGCAACGCTGGCTATGTATTTGTACATTGTGACTGAGTTCAAGGAAGCTTGCCGATCAGACCGATTTTGTCAAACATGGCTACATGCATAGTCGATCAGTCAATACTTGGGATGGTTATGTACTCAGAGAGTCAACCCTGACAGCTTTAATTTTGTGTCTGGGGTCTCTGACCCCAGAAGCTGTTTGACTATCTGAATCAGAATCAGAATTAATATATCACCAGCATAGGTTGTGAAATTTATTAACTTTATGGCATCAGTACGATGAAGTACATGATCAGCAAATATAGAGGGAAAAAACTGAGTTACATTATGTACGTGTATGTGTGCTTTTATTTGTATATGTGTGTGTCTATTATATATGTCTATTAAATAGTTAAGTTAAATAAGTAGTGGAAAAAACTAATTTGGAAAAAAAGCAGTGAGGTAGTGTTCATGGGTTCCAAGTCCATTCAGAAATCGGATGGCAGAGGGAAAGAAATTGTTCTTGAATTGCTGAGTGTGCGCCTTCAGGCTGCCGTACCTCCTTCCTGAGAAGAGGGCACATCCTGGGTGGTTGTGATCCTTACCTTGTCCCAGAGAAGGTATTTGATCATTCAGAGGGGTTTGCTACTGCAGATATGCAATTCAAAAGAAGCACTGTCAACCCAATGTATTGAAGAAAATGATGTGATTGTAACTATTGATTCAGCTACTGCTACCATTGATCTTAAGCCCATAAAAATGTGATGTACTTTGAGTTGTGGGACTCTATGAAGAGGGTTTCCAGGAGAATGTCAGCTTGTCATGATGAATATCACCAGCTTCAGTGTCTCTCCAGTGACTTGTCACAACAGCCAGAAATCTTGTTTAAAAATGACACCACTTCACTTTGACTTCCTTTCACCATTTACAATCTTTCCCATGGTCCTGCCCAGAAAACACTTCTTTCTTTAACCTTCACTTGGTGATAGAGATATATGGCAAATAAACAGGTCCTTTGGCCCATCAAGTTTGCACTATCCATTTATTCTCTTCACATACCCAACCCCCACTTCATAGTTTCTACCATGTGCTTATATACTAAACACACTTGAGTGGCTAATCTAGTGGGCGGCATGGTAGTGTAGCAGTTAGCATAACACTTTACAGCCCAAGCGATTAAACAGAAGACTGGGGTTTAATTCCCACCACTGTCTGTAAGGAGCTTGAACATTCTCCCCGTGACTATGTGGGTTTTCTCTGGGTGCCCTGGTTTCCTCCCACATTCCAAAGACATACAGGTTAGGGTTAGGAAGTTGTGGGCATGCCATGTTGCAGCTGGAAGCACTCGAGCTACCTGCAATACATCCCTAGACTGTGTTGGCCGATAACACAAACAATGCATTTCAATGTTATGTTTCAATGTTTCAGTACTATGTGACAAATAATCTTCACACCCTACACCTCCCAAAGAGGCACTAGCTAATATGAGACGGCATAATTTTAAGGTGATTGGAGCAAAGTATATTGAGGGGATGTCAGAGGAAGCTTTTCTCCCTCCCCACACACAGAGTGGTGGGTGTGTGGAATGCCCTGCTGGGGTGTTCGTAGAGGCAGATAATGTTAAGGACATTTATGAGACTCTTAGGTAGGCATATGGATGAAAAGAAAAATTGAAGGGAAATGTTGGAGTGAAGGGTTAAATTGATTACTGTGTGTACTGTGCTGTTCTATGTTCTATTAGAAACATATAAAACCTACAGCACAATACAGGCCCTTCAGCCCACATGTGCCAAACATGTACTTACTTTAGAAATTACCTAGAGTTATCCATAGCCCTCTATTTTTCTAAGCTCCATGTACACGTCATGAGTCTCTTAAAAGTTCCCATTGTATCCGCTTCCACCACTGTCGCTGGCAGCCCATTCCATGCACTCAGCACTCTGCGTAAAAAAACTTATCTGACATCTCCTCTGTACCTACTTCCAAGCACCTTAAATCTGTGCCCTTTTGTGATAGCCATTTCAGCCCTGGGAAAAAAGGCTTCGGCTATCCACACGATCTATGCCTCTTATCATCTTCAGGTCACCACTCACCTCTGCCGGTCCAAGGAGAAAAGGACAAGTTCACTCAACCTATTTTCATATGGTATGCTTCCATATCCAGGCCACATCCTATTAAGTCTCCTCTGCACCTTTTCTAAAGCTTCCAGATCCTTCCTGTAGTGAGGTGACCAGAACTGAGCACAGTACTCCAAGTGGGCTCTGACCAGGGTTCTATATAGCTGTAACATTACCTCTCGGCTCTTGAACTCAGTCCCATGGTTGATGAAGTCAATGCACCAAACACCTTCTTAACCACAGAGTCAACCTGTGCAGCAGCTTTGAGTGTCCTATGGATTCAGATCCCAAGATCCCTCAGATCCTCCACACTGCCAAGAGTCTTACCATTAATACTATATTCTGCCATCAAATTTGACCTATCAAAATGAACCACCACACACTTATCTGGGTTGAACTCCATCTGTCACTTCTCAGCCCAGTTTTGCATCCTATTGATATCCCGCTGTAACCTCTGACAGCCCTCCACACTATCCACAACACTCCCAATTTTTGTATCATCAGCAAATTGACTAACCCACCCTTCCACTTTCTCATCCAGGTCATTTATAAAAATCACAAAGAGAAGGGATCCCAGAACAGATCCCTGAGGCACACTACTGATCACCGACCTCCATGCAGAATAGAACCCTGTGGGCAAGCCAATTCTGGATCCACAAAGCAAGGTCCTCTTGGATCCCATGTCTCCTTACTTTCTCAATAAGCCTATCAAATACCGTATCAAATGCCGTGCTGAAATCCATATGCATTACATCTATTGCTCTACCTTCACCAACATGTTTATAAGGCACGTAAGGCACGACCTGCCTTTGACAAAGCCATGCTGACTATTCCTAGTCATATTATGCCTCTCAGGACCTTTCCCATCATCTTACCAACCACTGAAGTAAGACTCACTGGTCTATAATTTCCCGGGCTATCTCTATTCCCTTTCTTGAATAAACGAACAATATCTGCAACCCTCCAATCCTCCGGAACCTCTCCCATCCCCACTGATGATACAAAGATCATTGCCAGAGGCTCAGCAATCTCCTCCCTCACCTCCCACAGTAGACTGGTGTACATCTCATCCGGTCCTGGAGATTTACCCAACTTTACCCAAGCATTCCAAAGCTCCAGCACATCCTTTTTCTTACTTTTGATATGCTCAAGCTTTTCAATCTGCTGTAATTCATCCCCACAATCACCAAAATCCTTTTGTGTAATGAATACTGAAGCAATGTATTCATTAAGTATCGTTGCTACCTCCTCCAGTTCCATACACCCCTTTCCACTGTCATACTTGATTGGTCCTATCTCTCACGTCTTATCCTATTGGTCTTCACGTACTTGCAGAATTCCTTGGGGTTTTCTTTAATCCTGCTCTCCAATGTCTTCTCATGGCTCTGTCTGGCTCTCCAAATTTCATTCTTAAACTCCTTTCTGCTTGCCTTATAATCTCCTAGATCTCTATCATTACCTGGTTTTTTGAACCTTTTCTAAGCTTTTCTTTTCTTCTTGACTAGATTTTCAACAGCCTTTGTACACCACGGTTCCTGTACCCTATCATTCTTTCCCTGTCTCATTGGAATGTACCTAGGCAGAATGCCACGCAAATATTCCCTGAACATTTGCCACATTTCTGTTATACATTTCCTTGAGAACACCTGTTCCCAATTTATGCTCCCAACTCCTGCCTGATAGCTTCATATTTCCCCTTACTCCAATTAAACACCTTCTTAATTTGTCTGTTCCTATCCCACTCCAATGCTATGGTAAAGGAGATAGAATTGTGATCACTATCTCCAAAATGCGCTCTCACTGAGAGGCCTGACACCTGACCAGGTTCATTTCCCAATACCAGATCAAGTACAGCCTCTCCTCTTGTAGGTTTATCAACATACTGTGTCAGGAAACCTTCCTGAACACACCTAACAAACTCCACCCCATCTAAACCCCTCACTCTAGGGAGATGCCAATCGATATTTGGGAAATTAAAATCTCCCACCACGACTACCCTGCTATTATTACACCGTTCCAGAATCTGTCTCCCTTTCTGCTTGTCGATGTCCCTATTACTATTGGGTGGTCTATAAAAAACACCCAGTAGAGTTATTGACCTTTTCCTGTTTCTAACTTACACCCACAGAGACAATCCCTCCATGATTTCCTCTCTTCCTGCAGCCGTGACACTATCTCTGATCAGCAGTGCTACACCCCCACCTCTTTTGCCTCCCTCCCTGTCCTTTCTGAAACATCTGAAGCCTGGCACTGTAAGTAACCATTCCTGCCCCTGAGCCATCCAAGTCTCCATAATGGCTGCATCATGGTTCCAAATACTGATCCATACTCTAAGCTCATCCGGTTTGTTCACAATGCTCCTTGTGTTAAAATAGACACATCTCAAACCATCGGTCTGACTGTATCCCTTCTCTATCACCTGCCTAACCTCCCTCTCGCATTGTCTCCAAGCTTTCTCTATCTGTGAGCCAACCGCCCCTTCCTCTGTCTTTTCAGTTCAGTTCCCACCCTCTAGCAATTCTAGTGTAAACTCTCCCCAATAGCCTTAGCAAACCTCCCTGCCAAGATAATGGTTCCCCTCGGATTCAAGTGCAACCCGTCCTTTTTGTACAGGTCACGCCTGTCCCAAAAGAGGTCCCAATGATCCAGAAATCAGAATCCCTGCCCCCTGCTCCAATCTCTCAGCCACACATTTATCCCCCATCTCATCCTATTCCTACACTCACTGTCGCATGGCACAGGCAGTAATCCATAGATTACTACCTTTGAGGTCCTGCTTCTCAACTTCCTTCCTAACTCCCTGTAGTCTTTATGACTTAGAGTGGGGCAGGAGCATCCAGGATGGATTTGAGAACATTAAGGCCATGCACTGGGACCAAGCAGAAGCCTTGGGGAAATGGCAGAAGGAACAAACTGCCTCAAACCATCTACTTGGAAGCATGGCGACACTTGCAGTCTGTCCCAGCACATGGTGTTGGTTGTTGACACAGAACAATGTATTTCACTTTTAAGTTTTGATGTACATGTTACCAACATAATTAATCTTTAGTCTTTACCTTTAATTAACTTTTTGGGATTGGGCACATAGTCACAGAGAGTGGACAAACTCCACAAAGACAGCAACGGTCAGGATGGTACCCATGAGGCAACAGCACAACTACCTGAACCATTTGTTTCTCCCTTACAGACTAATGGCCCAGAAAGAGCTTGTGCAGAAGCATTTGAAAAGCATTAGGTTAGATAAGTCACTGGGACTGGATGAAATATATCCCAGGCTACTGTGGGAAGTGAGGGAGGAGATTGCCGAGTTTCTTGCAATGATCTTTGCATCATCAATAGGGACAGGAGAAGTACCGGAGGACTGGAGGGCTGCAAATGTTCCCTTGTTCAAGAAAGCAAGTAGAGATAACCCAGGAAATTATAGACCAGTGAGTCTCACTTCAGTGGTGGGCAAGTTGTTGGAGAAGTTCCTGAGAGGCAGGATTTATGAGCATCTGGAGAGACATAATCTGATTAGGGATAGTCAGCATTGCTTTCTAAAGGGCAGGTCGTGCTTTACAAGCCTGACCTAATTCTTTGAGGAAGTAACAAAACAATTGAGGAAGGTAGAGCAGTGGATGTAGTGTATATGGATTACAGTAAGGCTTTTGATAAGGTTCCCCATACAAGACTCCTTCAGAAAGTAAGGAGGCATGGGATCCAAGGAGACTTTGCTTTGTGGATCCGGAATTGGCTTGCCCACAGAAAGCAAAGGGTGTTTGTAGATGGTTCATATTCTGCATGGAGGTCAGTGACCAAGTGGAATGCCTCAGGGATCTGTTCTGGGTGGGTTAGTAAATTTGCTGATGACACAAAGGTTGGGGATGTTATGGATAGTCTGGAGGGTTATCAAGAGGTTACAGCGGGACATCATTAGGTTGCAGAACTGGGCTGAGAAGTGGTAGATGGAGTTCAACCCAGATAAGTATGAAGTGGTTCATTTTGGTAGGTCAAATTTGAAGACAGAATATAATATTAATGATAAGACTTGGCAGTGTGGAGGAACTGAGAGATGTTGGGGTCTGAGCTCAAAGCTGTTAAGCAGGTTGACAGCGTTGTTAAGAAGGCGTCTGGTGTGTTGGCATTCATCAACCATGGGATTGAGTTCAAGAGCTGTGAGGTAATGTTACAGCTATATATGACATTGGTCAGAACACACTGTGCTCAGTTGTGGTCACCTCACTACAGGAAGGATGTGGATACTATACAGAGAGAGCGCAGAGGAGGTTTACAAGGATGTTGTCTGGATTGGGATGCACACCTTATAAGAATAGATTGAGTGAACTTGTCTTTTCTCCTTGGAGCGACAGAGGATGAGAGGTGACCTGATGGAGGTGTACAAGATGATGAGGGGTATTGATCGTGTGGATAGCCAAAGGCTTTTCCCCAAGGTTGAAATGGCTATCACGTGAGGGCATAGTTTTAAGGTGCATGGAAATAGGTACTGAGGGGATGGCAGGGGTAAGTTTTTCCACATAGAGAGTGGTGGGTGAATGGAATACACTGCCAGCGGCAGTGGTGGAAGCGGATACAATAGGGTCTTTTAAGAGCCTCTTGGATAGGTACATGGAGCTTAGAAAAATAGAGGACTAGGGAAATTCTAGAAAGTTTCTCGAGTAGGTTACATGGTCGGCTCAACATTGTGGGCAGGAGAGCCTGTAAGTGCTGTAGATTTCTATGTTCTAAATAGGACCATTTGGCAGGCTGTTGCAAGGATCAGTATTTGCAATCTATATTAATGACTTGGATGAAGCCAAAGTGTAAGGTATCCTCTTACCAACGCCACAGAACTAGGTGAGAAAATGCGTGTGAGGAAGATGTAATGAGATGTACAAAGAAGGTGAGTGGGCATGAAGATGGCAGATGGAGTGTGATGTGGATAAATGAGGTCATTTGCTTGAAAGAATAGAAAACATTTTTAAGTGGTATGAAAACTAATAAATGCGAGTGCACAGTGCAATCTTGGTTCAAAAAAAAAATCAACAAGAAATTAGTAAACTGAACATTGATCTTTTCTACAATCAATCTGCTTCACCATCGACGACATTTTCAAGAACCAGTGCCTCAAGAAGGTAGCATCCATCATGAAGGTCGTTCACCATTCTGGCCATGCCCTCCAGTCGTTACTACCATCAAGGTGGCAGTACAGGACCCTGAAGGCACAAACTCAACGATTCAGGAACAGCCTCTTCCAGTCTGCAACCAATTTTCTGAATAGTCCATAAACATTAGCTAATTATAAATTCCTTGCACTATCTATTTCTGTCATTTGTAGGAATTTTACATCTTTGCAGTGTACTGCTGCTATAAAGCAACAATTTTACCTCACACAACTCAGTGAAATAAGCCTGAATTGTTCAGGAGATTGGGCGAGATTAGACCTACATCTTCCAAGAGGCAAAGCAGGCAGTGCAGTCCACGGCCCTCTCTTTTGCCACGAGGAGGCTATCCTCAGAGTGAAGGAGCAACAACTCATACTCCATACCTCAGTAGCGTCCAACCTGATGGCATGAACATCAAATTCTCCTTCTGGTAATTTTTTTCCCTCTGCTTTCCCTCTTTTATTTCTCAATCTGTCCTCTTCCCTTTTCTCCTCACTTGCCTATCACCTCCCTCAGGTGCCCCTTGCCTTTCCCTTTTTCCCATGGTCTATATTCCTATCCTATCAGATTCCTTCTTCTCCAGCCCTTTACTTTTCCCAGACACCTGGCTTCATCTATCACCCTTTAGCTAGCTGCCATTCCCGCCCCCACTTTTTTATTCCAGTGATTTCCCTCTTCCTTTCCAGTTCTGAACAAGTGCCACAGCCTGAAACGTTGAGCATTTATTCATTTCTATAGATGCTGCCTGACCTGATGACTTCCCCCAACATTTTGTGGATTTACTCAGACCAGATTGATCTAATATAAATGAAAGAGAGAAAATCCCACTGTGACAGTCGCACTTCCCAGAAACACTGACAGGCCATTTCCTCATTCTGGAAAGTTTGGAACAAGGGGCTGGATCCCAGGTAAGACTGAAATAACCAACACACAGAAAGTGTAGAGGGAACTCAGCCAGTCAGCCAACATCTATAATAAATAACTGAAGTTTCGGGCCAAGACCATTCATTAGGACTGGAAAAGAAGGGAGGGGGGTGGGGGTTTGGAAGAAGCCAAAATAAGAGTGGGGAGGAGAAGGAGTATAAGCTGATAGGTAATGAGCGCGAAGGAATCACTTGTGTTGACGTTAATGAGATGAAAGTGTTTTCTGTTTGAACTGTGGAATTTCTAACACAAGGAAGGGTTCAGTCATTGTACTCATTAAAGATGGGCACAAGGAAATAAAGCAACAGTTAGATCAAGCAAAAGATGGGACTGAGGTTGGTGCTCTCACTGAATGAACAGACTCAATGGGCCACGTGACCAATTCCACCTACATGTCTTACACCCCTTTCCTTTAAGACAACCAATATTCTACCTCCACTGCAATGAACTGGTCGTTCACACATCTTGAAGCTGACGGAACTCTCAATTCCCTCCGCTTCAAGCAAAGTCCAATCCTTTATCACTTCTCCCTCTCTCCTCTGCATGAGATGCTTACCATAGCAGATGGGCAGTAAATGTTAAACGTTCGCGATCTCACAGACTTCAGTTAAACACAAGTCTGAGCACTGACTGAGTCACGCTAAGTGTTAGTGGACGCTGTGATGACTGGGATTTTATGGGATGAACTGAGAGAATTTCATAGGAACAGGTGGCATTTGATAACTGAATCAGCCAAGAAGTGCACTTCTTCTTCCTGAAAATGCAAACTCCAGATACATGTACTAAATACTGGCTTGTATTTTTCTTTCAAGATCGTCACTGAAATATGATTCTAATAATAAGACAGTAAGACATATGAACAATATTAGGCCATTCGGCTCAAATGAGTCTGCTGTGCCATTCCATCATGGCTGATTTATTTTCCTTCTCAACCCAATTCTCCTGCCTTCTCCCCACAACCTTAGATGCTCTGACTAATCATGAACCTATCAACCTCCGCTTTAAGTACACCCAATGTCTTGGCCACCACAGCTGTCCATGGCAATGAATTCCACAGATTCACCACCCTCTGGCTAAAGAAATTCCTTCTGATCTTTGTTCTTTCAAGAGGAACATCCTCTTGAACCCACGCTATGTGGACCTTTCAATATTCCATAGGTTTCAATGAGATTCCCACTCATCTCCTAAGCCCCACAGAATAAAGGCACAAGGTCTTCAAACACTCCTTATACGTTCTCAGGATCATTCTCATAAATCTCCTCTGGATCCTCTCCAATGCCAACACATCTTTTCTCAGAAAAGGGCCCCAAAATTGCTCACAATATCCAAGTATGGTCTGACAAATGCCTTAGAAAGCCTTAGCATCATATTCTTGCTTTAATTGTTCACATTAAATAGAAATATATCCAGAAAACAGACTTTATTAAAAAAATGATTTTGCTTCTCACTTCACAAAAACTTGAACTTTTAAATAAACATTTTTGAGAGGATCTAAAACTAAAGACAACAAAAACTTCTGTAATCTGTAAGAATTACACTATTGAAAACTCCCTGGCATCTGACAGATTTGAACTGCCAGACATCACTACAGGAACCAATTACGATCCGAACGAAAAGGACCTTTTGAAAACATACACCCAGTGACTGTAAAACATAGGAGTGTCTTCTGAATTCCAGTGAGTATGGGCCCAATACTGCCAAATGCTCCTCGCATATTAACCCCTTCATTCCCAGAATCATCCCCCTGAATCTCCTCTGGACTCACTCCAATGACAATACACCCTTTCTACGATAAGGGCCCTCACTTTTTAAAAAAAAAATACACAGGTAGTCCCCGAGTTACAAACGTCTGACTTATGGACAACTTGTACTTACGAACCGAGGAAGGAGAACGCCCGTCCACCATTTTAAGTCGTTGCTGTTGACACTGTGTTGAGTGTGTAACCTTGTATTTCGCTTAAATTTTTCTTAGCAACATTCACCCTGACCCCCCCACCCCCCCATTCCAGTTGGCTGGTGGCGCAGTGAGATCAGCGTTGGGCTCGAGAATGGAGTTTCTGGAGTTCAATCCAGTGACAGACCGCTCCCGTGCCGGGTTGATGTTGATCCAGTGACTCCCGTATCATCCGTGCCAGGTGAATGTTGAGCTTGCAACTCAACCTCATAAAAAAAACAATGCCACCTCCAGTTTAAATTCCCACGCGAAATATTGTAGAGGATCAAATACCCAAACACAGCACAGCCCCCACTTGTCCCATTTAACCTGGCTCAGTGTGGTGGACTTTAGGACCCAGGGAATTCAGTGCGGTGGTCCTTAGGACCCAGCGGACCTCGGGAGCCGGCGGAGATTGGGACCCACTGCCCGCAGTGTTTCTGTTCTGTTGATGGGAAGCAATCGCGATTGAAAATAAAGTGGAAATAATAAAGCATTTGGAAAGAGGTGAAACACCATCGGTCATTGAAAAAGTGTTAGGCTATAATCGGTCAACAATCGGAACAATTTTAAAGGATAAAGTGAGAATAATGAAGCATGTGAAAGGCTACAATGAAAGCTACAATTATTACCAAGCAACACAGTGGTTTAATTATTGGAATACATATGTTTCTTAAGTGCTTTCTATGCATAGAAAGGTAAAATGTATACTACGACAAACATTTGACTGATGCTAAACAATACCGGATGTACTTGTTCCGACTTAAAGACAGACGCAAGAACGGAACTCGTTCATAACCCGGGGACTGCCTGTACAGTATTTCTGTATTTTGCACGTTTTTTAATCTATTCAATATACGTATACTGTAATTGATTTAATTATTATTATTATTGTTTCTCTTTGATATTATGTATTGCATTGAACTGCTGTTGCTAAGTTAACAAATTTCACATCACATGCCGGTCATAATAAACCTGATTCTGATTCAAAATTGTTGACAATACTCCAAGTGTGGCCTGAATAACATCTTAAAAAGCTTCATCTTTCTCTTTTTTTGAATATTCTCTTCCTTCTGAAATAAATGTCAACATTGCATTTGCCTTCTTAACCACAGACTCAACCTGTATATTATTAACCTTCTGGGAATCTTGCATGAAGATTCCCAAGTCCCTCTGTTCCCTTGACGTTTGAACATACTCTGCATTTTAGTAAAAGTCCACATTATTGTTCCTTTTGCAAAAATGCATTATCATACATTTCTCAAATCTGTATTCCACCTGTCATTATTCGCTCACTCTTCCAATTTGTCTAAGTCCTGCTGCAATCGCATTGCTTCCTGAGCACCACCTACTCCTCCACCCATCTTCATATCATCTGCAAACTTTGCCACAAAGCCATCAATTACACAATCTAAATCAATGACAAACAATGTTAAAAATAGTGGTCCCAATAATGACCCTTGAGGAACACCACTACTCACTGGCAGCCAACCAGAAAGGGCCCCATTCCCATTCACTGCCTCCTGGCTATCAGCCATTCCTCTATCCATGCCAGTACCCTGTAACGCCATACACACCTAATCAAAATCTAAGTAAATGACATCTACTGCCTCTCCTTTGTCCAGACAGCTTGTTACTTCTTCGAAGAATCCTAACAGATTTGTCAGGCAAGATTTCCCTTAACAGAAACATGCTGACTTTGACTTATTTTAATCACTTAAGTAAGTACATGTTCGGCACAGTATTATGGGCCAAAGGGCCTGTATTGTGCTGTAGGTTTTCTATGTTTCTATTGGTGTCCAAGTATTCTGAAATCTTGTCCTTAATAATGGACTCCAACACTTTCGCAACCATTGAGGTTAGGCTAACTGGTCTATAATTTCCTCTCTCTTGTCTTCCTCCCTTCTTAAAAAGTGAAGTAACATTTGTAATTTTCCAGTTGTCTGGGACCATACCAGAATCAAGTGATTCTTGAAAGATCATGACTAATGCATCCATTATCTCTTCAGCAACCTGTCTCAGGACCCTGGGATGTAGTCCATCTGGTCCCAGTGACTTACCCACCTTAAGACTTCCGGTTTCCCTAGCACTTTTTCCTTTGTAATAGCAATGGCACTCACTCCTGCACCCTGACACCTCTGGCATAGAGCTAGTGTCTTCCACAGTAAAGACTGAAGTGAAGTACTTATTAAGTTCATCTGCCATTTCTTTGTTCCCCATTACTACCTTACCAGCATTATTTTTCATTGGTCCAGTATTGACTCTCACTTCCCTTTTATTTTTTATATAACTGAAAGAACTTCTAGTATCCTGTATTGTATTATCAGCTAGTTTGCCCTCATTTAATCTTTTCCCTTCTTACAGCTTTCTTAGTTGCCTTTCATTGGATTTTGAAAGCTTCTCAATTATCCAACTTTCCACTCACTTTTGCTACTTTATATGCCCTTCCCTTGGCTTTTATGCAGTCCTTAACTTCCCTTGTCAGCCCCATTTGCCTACCCCTGCCACCTGAGAACACCAACTTGTGTGGGACATATCTATCCTGTGCCTTATGAACTATTCCCAGAAACTTTCAGCCATCTCTGTTCTGCCGTCATCCCTGTCAGTATCCTCCTCCAATCCACCTGGGCAAGCTCCTCTCTCATGCCTCTGTAATCCTGTTTATTCCATTGCAATACTGATACACGTGACTTATGCTTCTCCCTCTCAAACTACAGTACGAATTCAGTCATATTATGATCACTGCCTCCTAAGGGTTTCTTTACATTAACCTGACTAATTAAGATCTGGATTATTACACAACACCCAATCTAAGATGGCCTTTCCCTGAGTAGGCTCAAGCACAAGCTGCTCTAAAAAGCCATCTGGTAGGCACCCAACACATTCCCTCTCTCGTGATCCAACACCAACCTGATTTTCCCAATCCCTTTGCATAATGAAGCCCCCCCATTACAATTGTGCCATTACCCTTATTACATGTCCCTTTCAGCTCCCTTTGCAATCTTAACTGCACATCTTAGCTGTTATTTGGAGGCCTATGTATGATTCCCATAATGTTTTTTTTTTACCCTTGCAGTTTAACTCCAACCACAAAGAATCGACATTATCTGATCCTATGTCACCTCTTTCTGAAGTTATAATTTCATCTCTTACCAATACACACCACCACCTATTCCTTCCTGCTTGTCCTTTCCACACAAAGTATACCCTTTGATGATAAACACCCAACTATGATATTCTTTCAGTCACAACCACTTTATTAGACACACTTGTACAGCTGCCTGTTAATGCAAATATCTAATTAGGTAGCAACTGAAAACATAAAAGCATGGTCAAGAGGTTCAGTTGTTGTTCAGACCAAACATCAGAATGGGAAAGAAATGTGATCTAAGTGACTTTGACCGTGGAATGATCAGTGCCAGATGGAATGGCTTGAGTATCTCAGAAACTGCTGATCTCCTGGGGTTCATGTACCCTTCAGTCAGTGGTCGGGTCCATGGTATAAAAAGGTTGGGAATCTCTGCTCTAGAGTTTAAAGAATGATGCAAAAAACAGAAATTATCCAGTGAGCTGCATTCTGGGGGTGAAAATGCCTCGTTAATGAAAGGGTCAAAGGAGAATGGCCAGACTTGTTCAAGCTGTCAGGAAGGCAACACTGACTCAAATAACCATGTGTTATAACAGTGGTGTGCTGAAGAGCCCCTGTGAACACACATGTTGAACATTGAAGTGGATGGGTTACAGCAGCAGAAGATCACTAACATACACTCAGTGGAAATTTCTATTAGGTACATGTGGTTCCTAGTAGTTGCCACAGAGTCTACATAATGAAGGTAATTTTATCTGTTTGAAAGTAGAACAGAAGCTACTTTCCGCTGGTGGGAAGTGTCTCTGCCCAGAATGATGCTTCCTGTGTCTAGCTGACTCAGTAATCAGCGTACCACATACGAGAATCAACTCAACCTATCTTAAAACATGGGTAGCCATAAACTCATGCTGCAAATCACAGCCTGGATCTCAGTGGATGCTTGAATGGGTTATTCAAAAGGAGGGTGTGAAATTACTTTTATACTAATGCGGACTGCAGCAAAGTGCAGAGAAACAGTAAGCACCAAAGACCCGTGAGCAAAGTCGAAAACTCAGTTCAAGGTCAGAAAGCTCTTCACCAAAGGAGGCTGCCAAATGAATCAGACAGTTTATGCAGACGGAGACCCTGAGATCAATCAATATTTCATTCATTACCGAAGTATGTATACCATTTACAACCTTGAGATTTATCTTCTTGCAGGCAGCTATAATTTGAATTTATATGATTTATATTTGAACGCTATAATTATAATCAGCAGATTACACTGACTCAATTTCCTTGGCCAATCATAATGTACCTTGAAAGGTAGGAATAAAATTTAAGCAACACACATAAAATACTTTAAGAATTGAGCGGATCAGGCAGCATCGATGGAATAAAAAGCTGACATTATGGGCTGAAACTCTTCTTCAGTCTTGAGTTGCAACAGTATAACTGTTGGAATGTCAGGTGACTTACCTGAGAGCTCGACTTAATTTCTCATAGTTCATGGTGGGCTTGTTCTTTCGCTGACCCCACTTTTGAGCCACTAACTCCGGTTGGTTCAGCTTGAACTCGCCTTCATCGCCAACCCACGAAATGCAGTCACGTGCATCCTTGTCTGTGAGAAGCTCCAGGAGGAATTGCCAGAGTTGGATCTGCCCATTGTTACCTGGAGAGCAAACAACTCTGCTTGTCAGTTTCTGCTTCAATACTGTATAAACAGTGCAAATTAACTTTGCATTTTGTGATAGATTGCAGCTTTGAATGTGGATAATTAAAACACTTGAGTGTCAGGAACCAACTAGGTAACGGTCTAAAGTTACATAGACGTGAGTCATAGAGTCACAGAAAAATACAGCACAAAAAAAGGCCCTTTGGCCCATTTAGTCAGTACTAAACAATTTAAACTGCCCAGTCCCATTAACCTGCATAGTCCTCCATATCCTTCCCATGCAGGTGTCTTAACTTCCCAAAGTACATGACTTGTCAGGGTTAAATTCTATCTGCCATTCTTTTTCACTTTCTTAGTGGATCTAAATCGCACTGTAAGCTTCTCCACTATCCACTACACCCACAATTTTGGCATCATATGCTAATTTACTAAACATGCCATCTACACTCTCAACCAAATCATTCGTAAAAATGACAAAATACTGATAAAATAGCACTTAATCTGACAGCACACCAATGATCATGGCCCTTCAAACCTGAAAACATGTTAAGTAAGCACATGAACCTCAGGACCTGCACCACCAGGACCAGGAACAGTTACCATCCCTCAACCATCAGGCTCTTGAACCAAAGGTTCACTCAACATCATTTGCCCCAACACTGAAATACTCATATTAACTCACTTTCTAGGAATCTTCATCTCATGTACTTGATGTTTATTGCTTATTTATATTATTTTTATATTATATATTGTTTCTTTTTGCATTTACACAGTTTATTGTCTTCTGCACAAGTTGGGCGGTTATTCATTGAATCCATTATAGCAATTATTCTGTAGATTTGTTGAGTATGCTCATAAGAAAATGAATCTCAGGGTTGTATATGGTGACATATTCAGTGCCTATAAAATGTATTCACCCTCCTTGGAAGTTTTTATGTTTTACTGTTTTTCAACATTGAATCACAGTCAATTTAATTCGGCTCTCCTGACACTGATCAATAAAGAAAAGACTATTTTGTGTCAAAGTGACAAGAGATCTCTACAAGGCGACCTAAATTAATTACAAACACAAAACATAAAATAATTGATTGCATAAGTATTCACCCTCTTTAATATGACACACCAAACCATCACTGGTGCACCCAATTGGTTTTAAAAGTCACATAATTAGTTAAATTATGCACATCTGTGCAGTCATGGTGTTTCAATTGATTGTAGTAAAAATACACCTGTATCTGAAAGATTCAACTATTAGTGAGTCAGTATCCTGACAAAAACTTCACCACGAAGACAGAAGAACACTCTAAGTAACCTTGCAAAAAGGTTGAAAACCTTGAAAAACACAACTCAGGAGATGGATACAAGAAAATTTCCAAGTCACTGAATATTCCTTGGAGCACAGTTAAGTCAATCATCAAGAAATGGAAAGAATATGGCACAGCTGTAAATATACCTGAGCAGGCCACCCTCAAAAACTGAGTGACCGTGCAAGAACGGGACTAGCGAGGGAGGCCACCAAGAGACCTGTGACAACTCTGGAGGAGTTACAAGCTTCAGTGGCTGAGATGGAAGAGACTTTGCATTCAACAACTGTTGTCCAGGTGTTTCACCTGTTGCAGTTTTATGGGAGAGTAGCAAAGAGAAAGCCATTGTTGAAAAAACTCAAATGAAATCTCAGCTAGAGTTTGCCAGAAGGCCTGTGGGAGACTCTGAAGTCAGCTAGAATCAAAATTGAGCTTTTTTGGCCATCAGACTAAATGCTATGTTTGGTGTAAGCCAAACACCATCCCTACCATGAAGCATGGTGTGGCTGTATCACTGAAGCAGGCCCTGGAAGGCTTGTTAAGGTAGAGGGTAAAATGAAAACAGTAAAATACAGGGAAATCCTGGAGGAAAACATGATGCAGTCTGCAGGAGAACTGTGACCTGGGAAAAGTCTTGTTTTCCAGCAAGACAATGACCCCATGCATAAAGCCAAAGCTATAGAGGAATGGCTTAAGAACAACAAAATTGATGTCCTGAAGTGGCCAGATCAGAGTCCAAAACTCAATCCAATTGAAAATCTGTGGCTGTAAAGGTGCATTTACTAAATACTTACTTGAAGGGGATGAGTAATCATGCATTGAATTATTTTGTTTTATATTTGTAATTAATTTAGATCACTTTGTAGTGATCTGTTTTCACATTGACATGTTAATTAGTGTCAAAAAAGCCAAATTAAATCCACTGTGATTCAATGCTGTAAAACAATAAAACATGAAAACTTCCAAGAGGGGGGGAAATAATTTTTATAGGCACTCAATGTACTTTGATAATAAATTTGCTTTGAACATTGAATGTGAGGGAAGTGGAAAGGCAGAAGGGATAGTTTAGTCGGTCATTTGATTATTTATTCAATTAGTTCAGCTCAACACTGTGGGCTGAAGGGCCTGATCTATGCTGTACTGTTTTTTGTTCTATATCCCTCCATTACCATGCTCTGCTTCCAATCACCAAGCCCATTTTTATCCAATTTCTTTATCTTCAAGTCCCCTTCCTCATAAGACATGACAAGTTCATAGTTGCAAAGTGCATGAATTTCACCAACGTCACAGTTTGATTTGAACCCACAACTATCAAGCTGCTCATCAAATCCTATCAACACCAATGAAGTGATGGATGATCTTTGAAAATACTGGGTAAAAAAGAATATCAGGAATGAGGTGGTCACGGATAAAGATAAGACCTAGTCTCAGAACATTCCAAAGTGTGCTAAAGCCAATGAAGATTTTAATTGTATTGTAAGGAACAGTTTCTCTGCAGATAAAAGTGAGATAATTATTAGATAGATTGGATGTCAAATACTATTATAGCTCTGGAGTTCAATTCTGACATCATCTGTAACGAGTTTGTACGCTCCTCCCCGTGAACGCGTCGGATTCCTCCAGGTGCTCTAGTTTACTCACATATTGCAAAGATGTACTGGTTAGTAGGATAACTAACATTGTGCATTATCCTGTGATTAGCCTAGGGTTAAATAGTTGGGTTGCTGGTTGGTGTACTTTGCTGAGCCAGAAAGATAAATAATCAATGCATTGTGGCGATGATGGAATGTTGGCACAACATTTTGGAGGTATGTACTGTTTCTGGCACAGTGCTGACTCCTCTCAGCTCCAGCACCCTTGGGCTCAAATTGAACCTCCAGCACTGCTTTTGCCAAATCCTCCCTCAGATCTCAGGGGTTTCCCTTTCCTCTCACTTTTCTACATGGCAGGTTGTTAGGCCACCGTAATTAAACCTGGCAAAAATGGTTGAGTTGATGGGACTATAAGGTTGAAAAGGTTACAGGAAATAAAACTAACAGGACAAGTACTACATCTCCCTCACCACCATACAGGGCGTCGAAAAGAACTTCCAGGTGAGGCAACACTTCACCTGCAAGTCTGTTGGGTTTGGCTCTTGTATATGGTGTGGCCTCCTCTACATCAGTGAGACCTGATGCAATTTGGGCAGGGGGAGTTTGTTGTGCACCTTTGCTCTGCCCACCGCTAAAACCACGATCTCTTGGTGGTCACCTATTTTAATCTGACTTCTCTTTTGTTACGTATTCAGGCAACAATAAATAGATGAGTTAGGCAAGGGTTTATATAACAAATAACACGTTTATTAAACACTGAAAACAAACCCCCCAAAAGTAAACAAACACTAACGTAACCGGAAATCAGCTGCTGTGAGGCAGCTTAAACAGTTCTTAAAGCGATGCAGCTCGAACAGTTCTTAAAGCGATGTTGCAAAAAGAGTTCTTTTAAGTAGGATTGCCACAAGTTCAAAATGCTCACGGTCCATTTAAAAGGAGAGACTTTATAAGGCGATTTAAATTCTCTTTCACATCGTTTTGCTTCGATCCCCGACGTCGAACTTTTCCCACGAAGAATTTACGAAACGAAACGGCTTAAAGGCACTGACCTTTCCTTTATCACACGGTCCTCAATCTTCTGCTATCCCGCAGAGGTTAACACAAGAACAGTCAACGAATTCCTTCCGAATAAGGATTAAATAAGGTCGATCCTGTTTCACCGTCGAAATAGATTCTCCTCGATCTTTAACTCCCGAACTCCGATCTTCACTCTCCACTGATTCTCAACTAGTAGTATTGTAAAGAAACTGCTGGCAATGACCTTTTAAACTTTAGGCATTAGATAAAACTTCATCCTTCAACTAAACTGCGTCATCACATTAAATCACGCAGTGGCATGAAGTCAACATGGCAAATCCAGCCACGAACTGCACCCCCTCACAGGGTGGGGTCTTCCTTTTATAACCTGTAAAAAAAACCTGTCACAAGATCTCTACTGGCGGGAAAACGACATCACTCCACCATCACAAGACCATTACCTCAAGTCCAGTATAGCTTCAGCCCCAGTTATGTGACAAGGGTACCACTGTCATGTCACGAGTACGTAACACTTTCCCATTCTGACATGTTGGTCCATGGCTTCCTCTACTGTCACAATAAAAACACGCTCAGATTGCAGGAGTAACACATTGTCTTTTGTCCTGGTAGCCTCCAATCTGATGTCATGAACATCAATTTCTCAGCCAGTAATTTCTCTCCCTTTCCTCTTCTCTTCTTCCATTCCTCATTCTGATTACGCTCTCATCTCTTCTTTTCCCTTCTCCTCACCTGGACATCACCTACCTCTGGTGCCCCTCCTCCACCTCCTTCTCCATGGTTCACTGCTCTATCCGGTCAGATTCCTCCTCCTTCTGACTTTCCTTGCTTCCCCCACCACCTCACTTCATCCCTGCTCCCCAACCCACCCTCGCACCTGATTTTACCTGTCAATTGTGCTGCTTCCCATTCGTCACTCTCTTATTTCTGCCCTCATCCTTCCCAGTCCTGATGAAGGGCCTCAGCCTGAAACATTGACTGCTTATTCCCTTCCATAAATGTTGCTTGATTTGCCAAGTTCCTCTAGGTCAGGGGTTCCCAAGCTGAAGTCCACAGATCCTGTGCTTAATAATATTGATCCATGGCATAAAAAAGGTTTGAACCTCTCTGCAGTACTTTGTGTAATTGATGGAATTCCCTTGTGAGATGATGCGAACTCAAGAACTGAATTCACTACTTGTGAGGCAGAATGAGTAGATGCTTTTTAATTGCTTTCTTTATATTTGTAAAGCAGTTTAAAAATTTGAAATAATTTTAGTAGCATGTTTAATTAGATTTTGGCTGTGTCTGAATAGACTTGTGATTAAAAAGGCTTGGCTATAATGACTGTCAAAACAAATTGTGTGTGGGACTAGCCATTTACGCTGGGATAAACCCTGTACTATGCTGACCCACACTGATTAGCTGGGAGCCAGCTCCTTTGCAGAGGTTCATGCCTAGAGATGATGCAAATTAAAAGAGTATTTGGGCAACAGACAGCTGGCAAGCATTAGCAGCTCAGGCAGATGAAGGAAGATCCAGCCCATTAAAACCCATGCCATCCTCATTTCCTCGTACCTGTCCTGTTCCCTGGAGAACTTCTGTCTTCACCGGAGATCCGTGGAGCACGTGGGACTTTGGCAGACTTTGGCGTTCCAGTGAAGACCTTAATTGTGGTGGGAGTTGCCGGCTGCACTGTGGCAGGAATTATTTGGACAGCTGAAAATTAAAATGAAGACTGCAATGATCAGAGAGCTCAGTTAAGCAATTGGTGTACAAAACTATACTCATACCAATGTTTGGTTCAGAAAATGATCAGACTTTATTCCTATAAGGACACCAGTCAATGCATGAAGTGTAAAATTTCACTTCACCCCATCAGCAGCACAGTCCTGATTAAACAAAATGATTAAATAATTTTGGTCAAATGATTAAAGAAAGTGTTCCAATCCCAAAGACAAGATTTACATACAATTTTGAATCTTGAAAACAATGATCCAAATCAGATCTCTTTTAGGCAGTATTTATAGAACGTTCTAAAAGCACAATTTTAGGCAGTTCCAAGAAAATATTTGTCACCAGCAATGGCATAGCCCAGCACAACAGCAGGGTGCCACAGTAATAGGGCACAGGGCAATATTATTAAAGCTAGGGGTGGTTAGGAGTTAAATTCCATTGTCTTCTGTAAAATGTTTGTACATCCTTCCTGCGTGTGCATGGATTTCCTCTGAGTGCTCTGGTTTCCTTGCACAGTCCAAAGGTGTACCGGTAGTAGGTTAACAGGTCATGGTAAATTGTCCCATGATTAGGCTAGGGTTAAACAGGTGAGTTGCTAGGAACCCATTCCCCGCTGTATCACTAAATAAAAATAAATAAATAAAGTGCTGAAAACAAAGTGAAGTACTTAAGCCAAGTTAAGCAGATGTGGACAATTTTGGGTTTCTTTGATTCCCCGCCATCACAGAGGCAGCTTGTCCAGCCAATCTGAGTCACTCCACATGATATCAAGATGCAGATGAGACCAATGGATAGAAAGGAACAGATAAAACCTCAGCTGTATATCGAAGACATGTACTCTAGAACCAGTCACACCTCTAGCCAAGCTGCTTAACACTAGGACTGGGCCAACAATAAGGGAAGTTGCTTGCAAGTCTCCTCTTCAGCTAGATAAATCTAACCTGGGTAATTGCTGCCCAGCAGTCTTCAACAATGAGATGGACCATGTTATTGTTTGTGTTGTTCAGTAGCATCACTCATAAATAACCTGCTCTCTGATGCTCTGTCAGGCTTTGTCATACCGTGCTCTGCAGCGGCAAGGTAGCTCATGTTTAGCACAATGCTTTACAGTACAGGCTACCCGGGTTCAATTCCTGCTGCGGCCTAGCAGGAGCATGTACATTCTCCCCACGACCACGTTGGTTTCCTCTCACAGACCAAACGTTGGTAGGTTAAATGGTCATTGTAAATTAGTCTAGGGCAGGAGTTCCCAACCTGGGGTTCATGGACCCCCCGGTTAATGGTAGGGGTTCATGGCATAAAAAAAGTTGGGAACCCCTGAGCTAGGGGTTATGTAGGTGGGTTGCTGAGCTGGGCAGCTTGTTGGGCTGGAAAGGCCTGTTCAGCGCTGTATTTCTAAATAAATAAATCAATTTATTATCAAAGTACATATATGTCACCACACACTACCCTGAGATTCATTTTCTTGTGGGCATTCACAGTAGATACAATGAAATACAATAGAACTAATAAAAAGCTACAAAGCCAGACAACCTACATTCCTAAGGCATACAGGTGATTAGGGCAATCAGTTACATGGGTATAATTGGGTGGTGTGGGCTAGGGACCTGGAAGGACCTATCATCATGCTGTGTCGCTAAATAAAAATACAGAAACACAGAAGTCCCTCAGGACAGTGTGTAGGGCCCGAACATTTTCAGCTGCTTTCCATCACAAAGCCAGAGGTGGGGAAAGTTGCTGGTGGCCAAACAACAATTCCATTCAAAGTTCCTCAGAAAATTCAAGCTGTTTAACCTGCATGCAACAAACCTGAGATAACAGTCAAGCATCAGTCAATAAGTAGCAAGTAACCTTCAAGCCACAAAACTGACAGGCAACAATCCAAGAGCCTAACCATTCACCTTGATATTCAGTGGACTTCAGTCCTTCATTATCAACATCTCTGAGAGTCTGCTTTGACTAAAACCTCAACTGGGCCTGTCACATAATACTGTACAAAGGTCTATGGCGCGTATATATATATATATATATAGATAGGATGCCTAACACTTTTGCAAAGTACTGTACTTGTCAATGTGGAGCAGAAAGCAAGTTTGCAAATCTGGCAGGAGCGAAGGATGTTGGGAATGGCGAGGGTGGTACGCCTTGGGAGGAGTGCGGGACAGGTTGCAGAGAAGGAGTGCCAAGGGCTGAGGGTGGCATGGGTGTAGATACACCCAGCCCTGAGATACCAGGTAAGGTCATCCGAATCCGAACAATTGGTTTATTGATCATTGAAGAATGTCTCGTGGTACTTCCCGCTCCATCACCCTTCCCCCTTTCCCAACTATAATTTCCCTTTGCCAGCTCTTTTCCCACTCTCCGTCCACAATGGAGACCTGTATCAGAATCAAGTTCATCATTAAAATATGTCATAAAATATTTTTTTGTGACAGTACAGTGCAATACGTAAAATTACTACAGTGCTGTGCAAAAACCTAGTTCCATATATGGGTGCAAGACTACTGCACAGTATTGTATATAGACTATATGACCACAAGAAAAGGTCACAAACTGGGTATCCTGCAGCAGATGAATCATTTTCTGACTTCCCAAATCTGTTTTCCCAATACAGCACGTCAAAAGTTCTACATGCCTAGTTGAAGGTACAACTAGCAACACACAAGAAACTAAATACCACCAAGGACAAAGAGGCCCTTTGGTTGACAACCCATTGACTACCCAAAGTCTTCAATGCATCAGTAAGCATCAGTTACAAAATGCGCTGGTTACCTGCCTTGAATATTGTGACAGCATCTGATAAACCTGTGATCTCTATCATCAATGACAATGGGAGTAGCAAGTCATGGAAACATCACCATTTACACATCCTGACACAGAAGTTATATATCATCCTGACACAGTTGGTTCTTCTTTGTTCCTGGATATCTACCCCCATAAGCACCGTGGGGCATGAGCAAGAGAACTGCATCTGTTCTACACATTAATTGGAGGAATGTATAAGGGAATGTCAGAGCAAGATTTTTAAAAAAAAACAGAGAGTGGAACACACAGCCAGGATGGTGGTAGAAGCAGACAGATTAGGGGCATTAAAGGCACATGGATGAAAGAAAAATGGAGAGCAATGTAAGGGTTAGATTGATCTTATAGTAGGCTAGAAGGTCTGTACAACATCATGGGCCAAAGAGCCTATACTGCGCTGTAACATTCTATGTTCTTAAGACCAGTTAAGATGGGTTAAAAATACAGGTCTTGTCAGTAAAACGCATGTTCCATACATGAATATATAATAAACAAGATCATTAGATGGTTTAGACAAATTCTCTCTCTGAACTTTTCACAGTAAAGCACTCTGATCAGTAGATATGAGCAACACCCTTGGACAGGGTTTCCCAACCCTTTTATATGCCATGGACCCCTACCATTAACTGACAGGTCTGTGGACCCAGGCTGGGAACCCCTGCTCTAGGATGTACTGTGTATAGACTTTACAGAGCATTCAATAGTCAATAGTTTTCATAGTTCAATCAAATTCTTTACTCAAGCTTGCACGTACCCTATGTCACCTCAGTTTGCAGTACATTCCTCTGCTTCTTTTTCTTTCAGCACACTTAACTTCCTCTTAAAATGCATCCATGTATCTCAACTACATTTCAAAGAAATGGTCCATCTATGCCAAGAACATATTAGGGATTTTGGTTCAATCAAACCTGCACCAATCAACTGAATCTGTCAGCAAGATCCTTAATATACCTGCATAGATTTCAGATTCAGATTTATCAATCCTGTGTCATCATCACTGTCTGATATGGGTGGTGGGAAGGCTACTGCACAGGATCTAAGTACGCTGCAGAGAACTGTAAACTTAGTCACACCCATCATGGACACTAGCCTCCGAAGAATCCAGGACATCTTCAAGGATCAATGCCTCAAAAAGGTGGCGTCCATCATTAAGGATCCCTGTCACCCAGGTAAAGCCTTGATCTCATTGCTACCACCCAGGAGGAGGTATAGAAGCCCGAAGGCACACACTCAATGATTCAGTAACACCTTCTTCCCCTTTGCCATTCGATTTCTGAATGGACAATGAACCCATGAATGCTACCTAACTACTTTTTCATTGCTATTTTTGCACTACTTATTTAACTATTTTTTATATATATATATATATATATATACACACACACACATATATACACTTACTGCAATTCATTTTTTTCTCTCTTATCATGTATTGCATTGTACTGCTGCCACAAAGTCAACAAATTTCCCAACCTATGCCAGTGATAGTAAACCTGATTCTGATTCTGTATAAAGAGTGAAGCATATAGTGAAATGTGCTGTTTGTGTTAACAATCAACACAACCTAGGGACGGGCTGGGGGGTATATTCTGGTACCAAGCCAGCATGCCCACAACGCTTGGCAGAAAACACAATACAAGCAACAAAATAACAGATAAACAAGCCCTGTTCCTCCCTCTCACACACACAAACTAATCTCCAGGCCTTTGGACACTGGGCATCGATTTCTATGCTTGTTGTTCCTGTACCTAGGAACAATAAAGGAATAATCCTTTAAAGGCATTTACACAATTCCCTCAACAACTCTGTGGAAGTTCCACAAACTCTGCACTGTCTTGGAGTGAAGTGTCTTTTCCTAAATTTGCTTTCCAATTTCTTTCATCAATTTTTTCTAGTTTTGCTTTTTCCCCAAGTAAAAGCATTTGCTCTGTATCAGCACTGTCAGATGCCTTCTTAACACCAAAGGTCCCTCTCTATCAGATTATCTTTAGCTTCCTCATTTCAAAAGGCACTCGGTGTTCAGCTCCATGATCGATAACCGCACAAGTGTCAATTACCCACACCAGTGTTCTGCACAACATGAACAGGCCTGCTTGCAGTAATCCAAGTGCAGTCTGGACAAGGTTCAATGTCTGGCAAGATTTCTCAACTCTTCAATCCTAGTTTTGCACTGATAGCTGTTTGTTCTGAAGCACAGAAGCTGAGCAGACACCTGCTGTAAGTTTATAAAATTATGAGGCTTAGGTCATACAGACCATCAGTATTTTCTTCCTCACCCAAAACCTCCAGAGTAGAAATGGCAAGAAATGTCAGATATTAGAGGGCTTGCATTTAAAGTGAGAGGTGAAAAGTTTAAAGATGTATGGGTAAGTGTCCACTCTGTCTAGGCCTTACAATATTCTATTGGTTTCAATGAGTTTCCTCCCCTGCCATTTCTTCTAAACTACAGAGCCATCAAATGCTCCTCATACAATAACCGTATGCACAAGACATTATCAATACTCTTTCAGAAACAGAGTTTTCACATGAAGCAATGGCACTCTATCCACTATTTCACAGTTGTTTGTGTTTGTCCATTAAATCATGCGTCTTTCTAGTTACAAGCTTCTGAGTTGCTGTCAGTGAGCTTCTGACTACCAATGAAAGACCAACAAATATCTCACACCATCAACTTCTGTCTTGCGGTCTGGTAGAATATCTCCACATTACCACAATGGCTCTTAGCTTGCTAGTCTGCAGATCCTGACAAATGGCTCTCCACCGTGATGCTTGCATTGATCTCTGGCACAGCAGTTAATGTAACGCTTTACAGCGGCAGTGATCGGGGTTCAATTCCTGCTGCTGTTAGGAATCTGTACATTTTCCCTGTGACCATGTGGACTTCCTCCTACATTCCAAAGAAGTACAGGTTAGAGAGTTGTAGGCATGGCGACACATGTGGTTGCCCCCAGCAAATCCTTGGACTGAACTGCTCATTGACACAAACCATACATTTCATTGCAGGTTTCAGAATCAGGTTTAATATCACCAGCATGGTAGGCTTATTCAGAAAGTCAGAAGGCGTGGTATCCAGGGAAGTTTGGCCAGGTGGATTCAGAATTGGCTTGCCTGCGAAAAGCAGAGGATCGTGGTGGAGGGAGTACATTCGGATTGGAGGGTTGTGATTAGTAGTGTCCCACAAGGATCGGTTCTGGGACCTCTACTTTTTGGGCCTGGATGTGGGGGTAGAAGGGTGGGTTGGCAAGTTTGCAGCTGACACAAAGGTTGGTGGTGTTGTAGATAGTCTGGAGGATTGTCAAAGGTTGCAGAGAGACATTGATAGGATGCAGAAGTGGACTGAGAAGTGGCAGATGGAGTTCAACCCAGGGAAGTGGGAGGTGGTACACCTTGAAAGGTCAAACTCTACAAGGCAGAGTACAAAGTAAATGGCAATATACTTGGTAGCGTGGAGGAGCAGAGGGATACGGGGGTACATGTCCACAGATCCCTGAAAGTTGCCTCACAGGTAGATAGGGTAGTTAAGAAAGCTTATGGGGTGTTAGCTTTCATAAGTCAAGGGATAGAGTTTAAGAGTCGCGAGGTAATGATGCACCTCTATAAAACTCTGGTTAGGTCACATTAGGAGTACTGTGTCCAGTTCTGGTTGCCTCACCATAGGAACGATGTGGAAGCACTGGAAATGGTACAGAGGAGATGTACCAGGATGCTGCCTGGTTTAGAGAGTATGCATTATGATCAGAGATTAAGGGAGCCAGGGCTTTACTCTTTGGAGAGGATGATGAGAGGAGACATGATAGAGGTATATAAGATATTAAGAGGAATAGATAGAGTGGACAGCCAGCACCTCTTCCCCAGGGCACCACAGCTCAATACAAGAGGACATGGCTTTAATGTAAGGGGTGGGAAGTTCAAGTGGGATATTATAGGAAGGTTTTTTTACTCAGAGAGTGGTTGGGGCATGGAATGCACTGCCTGAGTCAGTAGTGAAGGCAGATACACTAGTGAAATTTAAGAGACTACAAGACAGGTATATGGAGAAATTTAAGGGGGGGGGTTATATGGGAAGCAGGGTTAAGGGTCGGCACAACATTGTGGGCTGAAGAGCCTGTACTGTACTATACTATTCTATGTTCTATAGCATATGTTGTGAAGATTGTTGTTTTTGCAGCATAAGTAAAAATAAAAGTAATGAGGTAGCGTTCATGGGTTCAGCGTCCATTCAGAAATCTGATGGTAGAGGAGAAGAAGTTGTTCCTGAATCGTTGAGTGTGTGCCTTCAGGCTTCTGTACCTTCTTCCTGATGGTAACAATGAGAACAGGGCATTATCTGAGTGATGGGGGTCCTTAATGATGGATGCTGCTTTTTTTGAGGTATTGCTCCTTTTGATGTACATGACAAAGAAAGCTAATCTTTACTTTTTATCTTTATGCTCACCTCATTTCCTCACTGGCTGTCACTTGGGTGTCCTTGGAAGGAAGTTACTGGACACCTTTAGGTATTCAGCTGCTGTAGCGTGACTGCGTCTGGTGCCCTCAGCCTGTTGCTTTGTCTCTGTCTGACAGACAAAAGCTCTGTGGCACTCTACAACCAAGGAAATGCAATCTGATGCTGCTGTTTGATGTGATGATTTAACAGCTGCTCTTCAACATGGAATTGACCCGTGAGGAGCACTCCCATACCACACAAGAGTAGCTTAGGCAGGCCTTGGAGGTCCTGCTCACAGCTGTACATTTCAGTGTCAAGTTACAAGCTTGCAAATGCTGTCTTTGCAGCTGACCCTCCTCACACTACAGCCATTGTAACTGGTGTTCAGACACACGGCTGATGGATAATCTAAGTCTAGGCTTCTATTAACATTAAAGACATTTAAAGAGATCTCCACAATCACACGCAAATTAAAACTACTCACTCTTGGCCAGCGTTCACAGTGGGCTCAACTCTGAAATGTGTAGAAATGCAAAAGGTAGGTCCCCCCCAAAAAATCTTATCATTAAAAAACAATGCAATTAAAATGGTGACCTAAAAAAGTAACTGTTTCATTGCAAAATTCAGAGAGCATGTGTATAAGGTGAGAGAGCTTAATTTAAAAGGAAATATGAGGGGCAAGACTTTTTTATAAAACAGAGTGTTGGGTGCATGGAATGTTCTGCCAGGGGTGGTGATACATTAGGGACATTTAAGATAATTTAGATAAGCACATAAATGTGAGGAAAATAGAATATGGAGATTGTGTTGGCAGAATAGATTAACTTAGTTGGCCTATTGACGATTAATTTTTTGTTCAGTACAACATTGTGGGCTGAAGGGCCTGTTCCTGTGCTGTACTGTTCAATGTTATAAAAGTGAAGGCCTCATTCAGACATTCAACACAGTTAACTGAAGTTGAATGTCAATACAAAATCAATGTAAAACATGACCATTTGTTGGTGGAATGACAGGAAGAAACATCAGCTAAGAATCAAAACAAACAGGTACACAGAAAGATGATCCTGTCACAAGTACTCACGTTGATCAATGGTAACAGTTGTTATTTCGCCTGTGTGCTCTTGGCTTGCCAATACGTCTGTAAGGCAAAAATAAGCTCAATTAACTAAATTACCAAAACATTTACCCCATGTACGTAATGAAAATTTGTGACAAGTATCATATTTATCTCATTCGACCACTACACACTAGTGAATAAGGCCTCTGTCGGTCAGGGTTACATCCTAGCTGTCTAGTTACACAAGCCAGGGCAGTACGACGTGGAGAGCAAGCTGTTGCCCATACAGCAGGCTCTCCCTCTTCATGCATCTGAAGAACCCAAAGGAACGGCAGAGGCAATACAGTTTGCCATCAGTGGCATCACAGGAGTTGCCTGTCAGCAGTAAACTCAATGCAGTACTACCTTCAGGACTCCAGCTCCAGATTTTTCCCCTCAGGTTTTACTCTTGAAGTCTTCCTCATGAGAGGGTATAGGGACAAGGCAGCTGAGGTTTGAGATCAGTTTTCCTTCTCCTAGATGAGCTGCCAACCACAGTGGAAAAGCCACATCTGCCTGGTGAATGGTTTTAAGTAGCCAGCAGCCTGCCTCTTCTTCTGTCAGCAGAAACTGTTCCGCCAGGCTTAGTAACTAACTACATAGTGTATGTTAATTTAAATTATGGCTCAACGCTGAAACAGATGTCTCACAAGTTTAACTGTGGAATGAGGACTGGGTGCAGGAGGTGATATTCCATGCACAGTTGTATTCTTCAATTATTCCATTCAAACATGTGACAGCAATGCAGGAGCATAAAAACACCACCTCCAAGTTCCTTTAAGTAACAGTAACTTGAATTGTAACTAGGTCACCATAACTTAACTCAAAGTTCAAAGTAAATTTATTATCAAAGTATATTTATTTTACTGTATACAACCCTGATATTCATTCTTATGTGGGCATACTCAGTAAATCCAACAACCATAATAGAATCAATGCAAGACTGCACCCAACAGGGTGGACAAACAATGAGCAAAAGGCAACAAACTGTAGAAATGCTGAAAGAAAGTAAGAAAGAAAACAAAGAGAAATAACAATAATACATATATAAACAATAAATATTGAGAACATGACATGAAGAGTCCTCGAAAGTGAGTCCATAGCTGTGGGAACAGTTCAGTGATGGGGCAAGTGAAGTTATCCCCAATGGTTCAATTCAAGAACCTGATGGTTGAAGAATAATGATTGTTCCTGAACCTGATGGTGAACCCTGAGGCTCTGGTGGCTTCTTCCTGATGGCAGCAGCGAGAAGAGAACATGTCAATAAGGCTGGAAGAGTACAGAGAAAATATACAAAGATATTGCCAGGACCAAAGTTATAGTGATAGGTGAAATAGGTTAGGACTTTATTCCCAGGAGTGTAGGAGAATGAGGGAAGATTTGAAAGAGGTACACAAAATTTTGAGGAGTATTGATAGGGTAAATGCAAGCAGGTGTTTTCCACTGAGGTTGGGTGAGACTAAGACTGGGAGTCATAAGTTACAAATGATAAAGCAAATATTTAAGGAGGAACTTCGCACAGGGGATGGCGTGAGTACGGAATGAGCTGTCAGCGGAAGTGGATTCAATGCAAGATTTAAGAGACATTTGGGTAAGTACATGGATGGAAGGGGTATTGTCAATGGGACTAGACAGAATTAACATTTCTGAAAGACCATAAGATTACTGGAGTCAAATTAGGGCATTTGATCTATTGAGTCTGCTTCACCATTTCAACATGGCTGATCCATATTCCCTCTCAGCCCCAATCTTCTGCTTCCCCCCCCATTACCCTTCAAGCTGTGACTAACCTTTGCCTTAAATATACTCAATTACTTGGCCTCTTCAGCTGCCTGTGGCAATGAATTCCACAGATTCACCAGTCTCAAGCTAAAGAAATGCCCCATCTCTTTTTTAAATGGACGTCTCTCTATCCTAAGGTTGTGCCCTCTGGTCTTAGACTCCATAGGAAACATCAAGTTTATATCTATCTACTCAGGCCTTTCAACATACAATAATATTCTGAGAATGCCAACTGTACTCATGGTAATGCAATATAACCCACCACCAACTTATGATTTCAAAAGCAAAGGCAATTAGAGAGAACTTGTAAAGCAGGGCAATGCCTACAATGCCCATTTCCAAAGAATAAATTAAAAATTGATTTGACTGATTAGCTATCCATTTAGGAGCTCCAGCACCAATCAAACCCAAGTGTACGAAGGCACCGAACAAGATTAGGGATAAGACTCTGCTAACAATAAAAGAGGTATCAGTCCATTATAAGTAAAATCTTCCCCACCACTGAGAACATTTACAAGGAACACTGTCACTGGAAAGCAGACTATGCTCACTTCTCATTGTTGCCACAGGGAGGTGGTACAGGAGCCTTAGGTGCCACAGCACCAGGTTCTGGAAATAATTACACTTTAACCATCAGAGAAGGTTATTGGGGTCTCCCTACCTTCTGTCCAAGACCTCTTTCAGAGTCGATGTCTCCAGAAGACACGGTACATCATTAAAGACCCCTCACACCCTCTCAATAAACTGTTTGTTCTTCTGCCATCAGGCAAACGTTACAGGAGCATCAGAACAAAAACCACAAGGCTACTAAACAGCTTCCTCTCACAGGCAGTCAGACTGCTAGATAGCTGCTCCACCTGACTCTGCCTTGGACACTTTTAACTTGCACTGGACACTTAGAACTCGATTTAAACTGACAAGTGGCTGTTGTGTTTTACTATTTATTGTTGTGTTTATTATTTAGTGTTGCATATGTTATGATTGCACTTGCCCCTGGGAAACGCTGTCTCATTCTGTCCTGCAGAGCTGATGTACAGTTAGAATGACAATAAAGTTTTTGAATCTTGAATCAGGCTCCCAAACCAGAGAGCGTAACTTCACTCACCATGAACTGATTCCACAATCTAAGGACCCACTTTCAAGGACTCTACAACTCATGTTCTCAATATTATTTATTTATTATTAATTGTCTTTCTTTTAGTATTTGCACAATTTGTCATCTTTTGCATATTGGTCGTTTGTCTTTGTATTATGTTGCTTTGCATTTACTGTGAATGCCTGCAAGAAAATGAATCTCTTGGTGACGTGCTGTACTTTGATTATAAATCTGCTTTGAATTTTGAAGGTATGTTCTGAGGAACACTTGAGAGGGAAGTGTGGTAAGGTGTACGGAGGCTGAAGATTAGGGGCCTTAGTCATCGATGCTTTGATCTGCTGGAATTAAAACCTGGAAGATACAATTTGCTTGACGAGTTACAGAAGATTAAAAAGGCAGGAAGGGGTGAAGCCATAGGGAACATTAAAACAAGAATGAGAAATCTGTAACTGAGATGGTGCCAAGATGAGTGCTAATGTAGGTCAGTTGATGGATGAACATTGCTCAAAATCAGATACAGGAAGGCAGCAGAGTTGAAAGAAAAGTTCCATAAATAACATTTCAGTCAGCAATATGATAAGTTGAACATAAAGAACAGTAGTTGCTGGAACTCAAGACAAAAACAGGAAGTACTAGAAGTACTCAGCCAGTCAAGTAGCATCTGCGGAAACGGAAACCAGTCAGCGTTTTTGATCAGTGTCCCTTCCTCAGAATGGCTGGAATAGTGGAAGGTTTATAGTTTTCAAAGCACAGCTGAGAAGGGAAAGATGCAAGACAAAAGCCTATTTGGAGAGAGTTTAAGACAGCAGATAAGGAGCACCAATAATGACAATAATGACCAATAATCAGGCATTTTGAAGAAATGGGACGGAGCTTAGGATGATGCACCTAACGGTGACTCCTTCGCTTGCATCTTTGGAAACAACTCTGTTTCTATCTTTAATATCTCTATTTTTCCCTTTCAGGGTTCTTTTGAAGACCTTGGTCTGGAGTTACACGCTGACTTTGGTTCTTTGCGGGAATAGGACCCACTCTCAGGGTCTCATGACTGGACATTATTTGTTATACCGAGGACGATGCTAGAAGATTAGCTCACCTTCGGAGGCCTGGGATTTTGTGGCTTTGGAGGTCGGTGCCTCTGCAGGAAATCGGTTGTGGGAGATGGAAGACCCGAGTTCTTTGGGCACAGAGCTCGGAAAAAGCAACACAATGGGGACTTTTAACATCGTAAATCAGCGAGTTGTCTGGTATGTCTCCCCTCTTGTTGTGAAACAGAGACACCTTTTTTCCCCTTATTAGGGAGAGAGGGAGCCTGTGGTATATCGATTAACTGGGTGAACGAGCAGTCTTTGGGGTACTGCAAGTCTGTGTCTTTATTGATGCTTTGCTGCATGTTTGAGTGCTGGGTGGAGGGAGCCGATGCTTTCTTTGCTGGTGGGGGGAGGGGGAAATCGGTGCTTTGCTGCTGCTTACTCGTGGGAGGGGGAAGCTGGGGGGGGGCTTTGGGGTTCTAACATTTAACTGTCATTCATTCTTTGGGGCACTCCTCTGATTTCGTGGATGGTTGCGAAGAAAAAGAATTTCAGGAAGTACATTTCTCTGACGTAAAATGTACCTTTGATAAAGGGACATAAACATGCCACGTCCAGGTGTCGTCGATTAATCACCAACATACCCAAGGACCCCATCCACATTGGATGTTCTTTCTCTTTTCTTTCGGACAGTAGATACAAGAGCCTGCAAGTTCCAAGAACGACTTCTATTCTGCTGTTACAAGACTACTGAATGGTTCCATAGTGTAGAGTGGACTACTGACCTCACAATCTAACTCATTATGACCTTCCACCTTATCTTCCCGAATGGCACTTTACTGTAACACTTTATTCTGCACTTGTTATCGTTTGACCTTGTACTACCTCAATGCGTTGTTGGAATGAATTGATCTGTAAGTTTTTTCCACTGTACTTGGGTACATATGACATTAATAAACCAATTTAGAGAAAATGATGAGAGAGCAGTTAATCTGAAGTTGGAGAATTCAATATTTATTCCATTTATTCAGGAGCAGCATAGCAGTATAGCTGTTAGCATAACGCTATTACAGCGCCAGTGACGTAGGTTCAATTCTTCTGCTGCCTGCAAAGAGTTTGTATGCTCCTCTTGTGACCGTGAATTTCCTAATGGGTGCTGTGGTTTTCTCTCATATTCCAAATGATGTACCGGTTAATAGGTCACATGGGTGTAACTGCGTGGTGCAGGATCACTGGGCCAGAACTGAACTGAAATATGCCTTTTGTGTTTACATTCTGTTTTCAATCTTTTTTTATGTTGCCTTTTGTGCGCTGGGGGAGGGGGAAGGGGTGTTTGATGTTTTTCTGTGAGCGGGTTGGTTCCATGGTTCTTGCTTTGTGACTTTCTGTGGAGAAGACGAATTTCAGGGTTGTATACTGCATATATAATAAATATTCTTCGAACCCTGAGAAGAGCCTGTTACCGTGCAGTATCTTTAAATAATAAATAAATAAATTCAAGGGGTGTATTCCAGAGAGATTTTCCAACCCCTTGGAATGACAACTTAATTTTCCAACCTCAAGATTTAAGACAGTTTACTGTCATTTTTCAGTATATGAGTGTAAAGGAGAACAGAACGATTGTTACTCCGGATCCAATGCAGCATAAAAAAACACAATAAACATAAAGAACACAGTAAGTATAAAAATATTAAAAACAATTCTATAAAACACAATGTACAAAAAGCTGTTAGATACACAGACTAATTATATGCATACCAGGTGATGTGTATGTAGTGCTGCGTGGGTGGGTGGGGAAGGGCAGTTGCTGGGGTAGGTTATTGGGTACCACAGGTAAACCACCTCTCGTTGTTTCCCATTAGCATGCTTTAGTACCCTTCTCACTCCAGCTCATTAGTTTTTCTTGCCACAGACTCTGCTTTAACGACTGAGTTCTTCCAGTAGTTTGGTTTTTGATAAGAGTACATTTTGCATTGGGGTTTACTCACACTTCCTCAGCAACTCTAAGTGGCTCCACAGAATCTCTCCTTTTGGTACTCGCTGCAGGAACTCTTCCTGGCTGAGGGAACACAGGTCTTTCCCCAACATGGTCAGTTCCTTCACATCCACGTCCATCATGGCAAACTCCTTCATCACCCACACGGCCCAGTGCAACACTTGGTCGACTGACCACTGAATTGGATCTAGAGTAGGAAAATAAGACACCTGGGTGAAATACAAAAGCACAAACCATTACAGCACAGTGCAGGCCCTTCAGCTCATGATGTGCCAATCTTTTAACTAAGACCAATATAATGGCTGATTTATATTTGTGCTGCACTGTAACCCTGATTTTCATTTCTGTGTTGCTCTACGCCGTAGCGAGCATGCGCTGGTGTGCGCCAAAACGCTAGTTGGCGGTGGGGTTTCTATCCCACTGTGTTGAATTTCTTCGTGAGAGACATGGACGAGGAAATGCATTTCAAACACTTCCGCATGTCGGCAGGTAGATTTGACAATTTGTTTCATGTATTTCGTATCGGTGTACGCACAGCCTACAGACATGGCAGAGAAGAAGCAACAGGAAATGCGACGCTACCAGGCAGATCAATCACAGCTATTGTGGTCTGCGTCACTACAATGTGTCAGTAACTTTTCTGGAGAGGTGCACGTCACCTGAGAGCATAGGTACGGCGTAGGGTATGCAATACCTACGGCTTTGATGCGACGCACGTATAAATCAGCTTTAACTCTGCCCTCCTACATAGCCCTCCACTTTTCTATCATTCATGTGAATATCTAAGAGTTTCTTAAGTGCCCCTAATGTATCTGCCTCAACCATCATCCCTAGCAGGGGGTTCCACGCTCCCACCATTCTGTAATAAACTGTTAATCAACTGCAAAATTAAAGAGAAGTTTGGATAAGTACATGGATGAGAGGAGTATGGAGGACTATGGTTCAGAGGTGAGTTGATGGGACCAGGCAGAATAACAACTTGGCACAGACTAGAGGGGCTGAGGGGCCTGTTTCTGTGCTGTAGTATGCTACAAGCCATTTCTGCAATGGAAAAAAATCCCTATCTCTTCGATCTATGCCTCTTACCTTGTATTCCTCTATCAAGTTGCCTCACACCCTCCTTTGCCCAAGAGCAGGAGTTCCCAACCTTTTTTTTTTAAACACCATGGACCCCCATCATTAACCGAGGGGTCTGTTGCCCCCAGGTCGGGAACCCCTGCTCCCTAGAGAACTAGCTTGCTCAACTTACAAAGCCCTTCATTTTTCTATCATCGATGTGCTGAAGACTTTAAATTAGTGGGTGCTACTGTAGTGTAGCAGTTAGCTTTTACAGCTCGTGTGTTCTGGAGCTCGGAGTTCAATTCAGACACTGTTCTGCAGGGAGTCTCCTTATGTCCTCTCCAGTGGAAAGCGCCGGTTTTCCATGGGTGCTCTGGTTTCCGCCCACAGTCCAAAGTGCACAGGTAGGTTAATTGGTCATTATAAATTGTCCTGTGATTGGGTTCAGATTAATCAGGTTTGTCGTGGGTGGCTCAAAGAGCTGAAAGGGCCTGGTCTACGCTGTATCGCTAATTAAATGAATAGGTTCTCGACGGTCGGCATGGACCGGACAGGGTGAAAGGACCCATTTCCATGTTGGATTATTAGTTCTTTCAGGACCAAGAACCTGAAAAAAAAGGTTGCAAGCTAGCTAAATAAAATTTGGTGCTCAAATGAGAAGGTACTCTGCATCCTATCTCATTGTTTTCAGTTAAAACATCGAATTTGCCTGTTCTGTCACTTAACACATAAAAGATTCATGGCAGGCAATAGGTAATTACAATACCCCTTGATAAAGGCATACAAAATTGGGAGAGGTATAGATAGGATAAATGCAAACAGGCTTTTTCCACTGAGGTTGTAAGGTCATAGGTTAAGGGTGAAATGTGAAATATTTAAGAGGAACCTGTGGGGGAACCTTTTCACTCAGAGGGTGATGCAAGTGTGGAATGAGCTGCCAGCACCAGTGCAAGTAGTGGATGCATGTTCAACTGCAACATTTAAGAGACGTTTGGATAAGTACATAGATGGGAAGGGGGTTCAGGTTAAAGGGACTAGGCAGAATAATGGGATGGCATGGACCAGATGGGCTGAAGGGTCTGTTTCTGTGCTTTAGTGCTCTATGTGGCCCTATAGCCCTCAACATGAATTCTTAAAATGACAAGGCATCTATAGATGAGAAATAGAACTAAGTTAACATTTTCCACTTATTTCTTCTCGCCTGCCAATGGATGACTCATTGCTGGCATATGACTCCCTGATGCAATTCATTTTGTGTTGTACATAGTTGCTCATTATTTCTGCCTCAGCAGTGACTGCTAACAGCCCATTCAATTAAATCTGTAAGGTCTCGTGTGGACCACAATTTGATACTACTTTCAAGTTTCTACTCTCATTTAGAAAAGGCAATGTGTTACTAGTATCAGAATGGAAAACAGGTACATTATTAATAGAGGCTTGCATTTGGAATGGTGCAAGGTAAGTTTCTGAGATGCAGCAAGGGACCTCATTAGTCATCCTAGGATTGCTCAAATTGATATGGGAGACATTAACATTTACATTCAGAGTCTCTCACTGTGATCAACTGTGGAAGCTGTGGCTGGTAAGGGTTAACAATGTGTCTGCATCAATAGATTGCAGAAAGGGCAGAGAGTCCAGGCAAAAAAAAATCTTTGAAGAAAATAGCTTCTCTTTGCATGGCAGATTCCCAGAGCCATTTTGGCTTCATGAAGAAGAGATAAGTATGTAACAGAAGGACGCGAAACACACACACCTACTTCAGTCAATTGCTTTACTAACTTCAAAGTATCATCAGTTGTTACTTGCAGATTCACATGAATTGTAAGTGGGGACTGATCTTGCAGGGAATTTGAACATAGTTTACCAAATGGTCAATATCGTAATTGCTAGTCAATTCTGTATAAAAATGGCATTTCTCTGTTCAGAATTCAGAATAGTGTGGTGACAGGAGCCATGCACGAGGAAAATAAGACGTGGTCAAGGAACAAGTGTGAGTTTTCAAAGCCCAATTAATCAGCAGTGACACAGTTTTAAAGAAGTGAAATAAACAGTCAACAAGAATTTTGCTCCTGCATAGGAAAGCTGAGGGGAAACAAATGGAACATATTGGAAAATACAGAAACTTATGAGACAAGAGAACATAAGGACAGGCAAAATGAAGGGGGAGTGGGCTACTGTAAGCATAACTGCTAGCACACAAATGGGCTGAGCAGCCTCTCCACCAAACTGTACCATATGGAATCCCGAGATGTTCCTGTTCTTTCCGATAACCCTCAAGAGCAGCGGCCCACCGTGTTACTTGTTCTGAAGTCTCATCCGGGATTGCAGTCAGCTGCTTTGAGCCATCCAGCGTTATGACTTGTGCTTCCTCCACAAGGGTCTCAGTGCCTGCATGATGTGTTGCATCTGGGTCAATTACCACCTCGACTGTTTCAACTGGCTTAACAATCTCCAGGATGTTAAGCTTCGGCTCTACTCCTGCTAAAAGTAACAATACTTAAAAAATACAAGATGCACTTCCTCACCAACAAATTAACAATTGCCAAACAACAGAAAAGCTTTTAAACACAATAAAGCAGGCAAGTAATTAGCAAGGGAAACTGAAGATAGATGGTCCATATTGGGAAGGAATAATAAAGCTGCGTATTAAAGCTACGGGGGTATTTCTTTACTCAGAGAGTGATAGCTGTGTGGAATGAGCTTCCTGTAGAAGTAGTAGAGGCCAGTTCAGTTGTGTCATTTAAGGTAAAATTGGATAGGTATATGGACAGGAAAGGAGTGGAGGGTTATGGGCTGAGTGCGGGTAGGTGGGACTAGGTGAGATTAAGAATTCGGCACGGACTAGGAGGGCTGAGATGGCCTGTTTCCGTGCTGTGATTGTTATATGGTTATATGGTAATCTTTGTTAAAATATGGACTAATTTTTTAAACCTGATTCTAATATGGGTCTCTATTGTGGACTGAGAGTGGGAAGGGTCAGGGAGAGGGAAATCATGGTGTGGAAATGAGGACGGAGAGGGGAGGGAGCAGGAAGCACCAGAGAGGCATTCTGTAATGATCAATAAACCAATTGTTTGATCGAATGATCTTGCCTGGTGTCTGAGGGCTGGGTGTGCCTGTACTCACGCCACCCCTCACCCTTGCCAGTCTTTCTCTGCCTCCTACACCCTTCCTGCAGCACTTCACCCTCGTCATTCCCAAAAACCTTTGCTCCCACCAGACTTAGACTCACTCTCCACTCCATGGACAAATACAGTACTGTGCAAGTCTGAGGCACCCTAGCTATATAGATGTGCAGTATTGCATAGTACTGTACATAAATCCTTGTGTGTATGTTGTATGTTACTTGCATTTCTACGCAAGTGAAAAGTAATTAAAATAAATAAAGCTCAAAACAGAGTTTGAGATTAAGGCAAAGAAGCTAACTGCTACTGGACATAGCACATGAAAATAAAGATGGTGATCAAAAATACTCATGGTCTGCAGGGAAGTATGGGGAATGCTGGAAAACTGAATTTTGAGCTCCCTCTGTGTTTCGGCAGCTGTTTCCTATTCAATCCCACCCCCATCTCCGGCTTTCACTGCAGTCATCTGCAGCCAGACTGGTTTGTATAAATATCTGTTCAGTACTCTATTCATATGGGGTAAAGGCAGGCAGAGACACGATCTCAATAATACTCTTCATTGCATCACATTCCTGAAAATGGGGTCATGAGACAGACAGAAAAGAAAATGAATACTCAATCTGTGAACATGCCAGTAAATTTTTGATTAGGCTTCTATCAGCCCTGCTAGGAGTGTGCCTGCTTGAGCCTGGAGCATAGCATGCGATGTAGAACAAGCTTACCTTGTCTGGAAACTACTTCCACACTGAGCTGAACAGTACCATCGGTTTTCACTCCCTGATCGTATAAACTGCGATTTGGATCCAGCTATTGGACAGACAAAAGAAGAAAAGTCGTCAGATGCAAAAATCATCCCCAAGTCAAATTCACGAACCACGGTGCTGCTTCAACAGTGAAAACTGAAGAGTGATAAACAAAATGGGGGTAAATCCCACGCTCTCTACACTACCCCTAGAATCCCTTCAGCTGGAAAGGGATCTAACTTCTGTAATTTGTTATCCTGAAATAAAGTAAGCCACTGTTACCTTTGCTGCAAAGTCAATAGACAGTAGGTGCAGGTGTAGGCCATTCGGCCCTTCTAGCCAGCACCGCCATTCACTGTGATCATGGCTGATCATACACAATCAATACCCCGTTCCTACCCTCTCCCCATATCCCTTGACCCCGCTATCTATAAGAGTTCTATCTAACTCTCTCTTGAATGCGTCCAGAGACTTGGCCTCCATTGCCTTCTGGGGCAGAGCATTCCACATATCCAACACTCTCTGGGTGAAAAAGTTTTTCCGCATCTCTGTTCTAAATGGCCTACCCCTTATTCTTAAATTGTGGCCTCTAGTTCTGGACTCACCCATCAGCGGGAACATGCTTCCTGCCTCCAGCGTGTCGAATCCCTTAATAATCTTACATGTTTCAATCAGATCCCCTCTCATCCTTCTAAATTACAGTGTATACAAACCCAGTCACTCCAATCTTTCAACATATGACAGTCCCGCCATTCTGGGAATTAACCTTGTGAACCTACACTGCACTCCCTCAATAACAAGAATGTCCTTCCTCAAATTTGGAGACCAAAACTGCACACAATACTCCAGGTGGGGTCTCACCAGGGCCCTGTACAGCTGCAGAAGGACCTCTTTACTCCTACACTCAATTCTTCTTGTTATAAAGGCCAGCATGCCATTAGCTTTCTTCACTGCCTGCTGTACCTGCATGCTTGCTTTCATCGACTGATGTACAAGAACACCTAGATCTCATTGTACTTCCCCTTTTCCTATCTTGACTCTATTTAGATAGTAATTTGCCTTCCTGTTCTTGCCACCAAAGTGGATAACCTCACATCTATCCACATTAAACTGCATCTGCCATACATTTGCCAACTCACCCAACCTGTCCAAGTCACTCTGCACTCTCATAACATCCTCCTGACATTTCACACTGCCACCCAGCTTTTGTCATCAGCAAATTTGCTACTGTTACTTTTAATCCCTTCATCTAAATCATTAATGTATATTGTAAACAGCTGCGGTCCCAGCACCGAACCTTGCGGTATCCCACTGGTCACAGCCTGCCATTCCGAAAGGGACCCTTTAATCACTAATCTTTGCTTCCTGTCAGCCAGCCAATTTTCAATCCATGTCAGTACTCTGCCCCCAATACCATGTGCCCTAATTTTGCCCACTAATCTCCTATGTGGGACTTTATCAAAAGCTTTCTGGAAGTCCAGGTACACTACATCCACTGGCTCTCCTTTGTCCATTTTCATAGTTACATCCTCAAAAAACTCCAGAAGATTAGTCAAGCATAATTTTCCCTTCATAAATCGATGCTGACTCGGACTGATCCTTCTACAGCTATCCAAATGCGTCATAATTTCCTCTTTTATAATTGACTCCAGCATCTTTCCTACCACTGACGTCAGGCTAACCGGTCTATAATTCCCTGTTTTCTCTCTTCCTCCTTTCTTGAAAAGTGGGTCAACATTAGCCACCCTCCAATCAGCAGGAACTGTTCCTGAATCTATAGAACATTATAAAATGATTAACAATGCGTCCATGATTTCTAGAGCTACCTCTTTAAGTACCCTGGGATGCAGACCATCAGATCCCGGGGACTTATCAGCCTTCAGACTGAACAGTCTATCCAACACCGTTTCTTGCCTAATATAAATTTCCTTCAGTTCATCTGTTACCCTAGTTCCTTTGGCCACTATTACATCTGGGAGATTGTTTGTGTCTTCCCTAGTGAAGACAGATCCAAAGTACCTGTTCAACTCATCTGCCATTTCCTTGTTCCCCATAATAAATTCATCTGTTTCTGTCTTCAATGGCCCAATTTTGGTCTTAACTATTTTTTTGCTATTCACATACCTAAAGAAGCTTTTACTATTCTCCTTTATATTCTTGGCTAGTTCATCTTCGTACCTCATTTTTTCTTGGCGTATTGCCTTTTTTGTTATCTTCCCAATAATCAGATAAGCTTGAAGAAAGTGCATCTTCAGGTTTTAGTAGAGTGCAAGATTACAGTGTTGAAGGAGGCCGCCTGGTCTGTCCATCGTGCTGGTTCATGGATTCACCAAAGTTACACCAATCAGTCTGGCATGCTCTCCCAATTACTTATCTTTTTATGCCTGTCACTTGGTATTGTCAAGTGCATCAAGATAAAGTGAAAAGCTAGTCTTTCATACTGTATATACAGATCAAATCATTACACAATGCATTGAGAACAGGATAAAACAATAACAATGCAGAATGAAGTGTAAAAGCTACCAAGAAAATGCAGTGCAGTTAGACGGTAAGTGCAAGATTGTAATGATGCAGATTGTGAGGCTTTTGAATCTTTTACATGATGGGAAAGGGCAGAAAAGAGAAAATACAGGATAGGTGGGTTCTTTGACTGAGGCAGTGAGAAGTATAGAGAGATACCACATAGGGGAGGCTGGTTCTGTGAGGTGCTGAGCTGCGTCCGCAACTCTCTGCAGTTTCCAGTAGTCATGGGCAAAGCAGTTGCTATACAAAGCTATAATGCATTGAGACTGAGTGCTTTCAATGACACATCATTAAACATTGTTAGAGATCTGACAGACATGCAGAATTTCTTTAGCTTCCTGAGAAAGTAACAGCATTTGTGAATTTTCTTGACTGTGACCCCAACCAGGACAGGATATTCACACCCAGGAAGTTGGAGCTCCCAACCCTCTCACCCTCAACACCATTGATGTAGACAGGAGCATGTGCATCGCTCCTTTCTGAAAGGAAGTCAATGACTCTTTCATTTTGCTGACACTGAGGGAAAGATTGTTGTAATGACATCACATCACTATGCTCGCCATCTCCTTCCTGTACTCCGACTTATTGCTATTTGAGATGCAGAACCACTACAGATGTGCCATCTGCAAACTTGTAGATGGAGATAAAGAAGAACTTAGCCATATATTTATCAATGTACTGGGAAAAGGGTGGGGGGTGGGCTGAAGATGCAACCTTGTGGAGCAGCAGTGTTTAGAATAATCATGGTGGTGGTGCTGCTGCTGATCTTTACTGATTGTGGTCTGATCCTTGAAGAAAACAAGAAATTCTGCAAATGCTGGAAATCCAGAATAACACACTAACTGCAGAAGGAACTCAGCAGGGCAATCAGAATCTATGGAAAGGAATAAGAGTCGACTTTTTGAACTGAGACCCTTTAAAAACCCAGCTTTTGCCTCTCCCAAACCAGTGGAAAAGCATTCAGCTCCAGTAACCCACTAAGATTTCTTCTGAAGTCTCCCCTCACTGTAACAAGTTTAATGAGGATAAATGCAGACAATCAAACACAAAATGGTCTTTAGCTATTCAGATTACAAAGGCTCTTGGAAAAACTCAATTACTGCATCTTTGACTTCTCTGTAACAACAAAGAGAATGTCATTTCTAATCACTACCCAATCGTAAAAGCATTGATTAACTTTAATCTTCTGCTTTACCCAATGCTAGGAAACAATACTGGAGATAGATGAGTTTCAACTTGATGATAATTAAAAGGAAAACTTCAACGATGGAACTCTATTAAATCAGATTGTGTTTACTTTTAAGTAAATGGTGACTATAAAAAAATAGGCCAAGGAAATCCATAGGCATCTGCCTGATGTTCATATTAGATTCAAATGAATGAATGCATTCAGTGATCAAAAACAACACACACTTTCAGGTTCATTCAAGCAAAGGCGCTAAGATGGAGATTAAGAGAAGCCCTGCATGAAAGGAGAGAGAAATTCAGGGAGGTGATATAACGGCTTCAAGGAAGCTGCTGGTATGAGATAAGGTGGAGGGATGATGACAGAAAATAGCAGTACAGACAATATAGAGCTGGGGTCCACAAACTCCTTGCTCCACAGTATAGGTCCATGGGATAAAAATGGTTGGGAACCCCTGGTATACAGGGCAAACACTCAGTCTCTGGTAATGGAGCAGTATGAGGTGCAATTTTAACTAGAGTATAAGTTTGCAACCACTGCTCCCTCTAAGCTATGCTTGTGTGTGGCCATGTAGTAATTTAAATGTTGCAGCGCAGCTGGAATTTTCTTTTGTATATTATTTTATTGAAGTGCCGCACAGTTTTCAAGTCCTATAAAAATTTCCCGCTCAGAGCAACGATCGGTCTGTGCATCTATAAAATAAGAGGGAATGTTGCTTGCCACAGAGGGTTAGTAGTTGTATGGAAATAACAATTGTTTATTTCTCTCCAATGATGCAGCCTGACCTGCTGAGTTCTTCCAGCTTTTCCTGTGTTAGTGCCATATGCTTGTTCTGGACTCATATCACTCTCAACCACTTCTATCCATGTAACTATATAATGGTATCGGCCTCTGCCATTCTCTCAAGCAGCTCATTACATAAATGATAGTAATCATATGACGATGGGTCAAAGAACGTGCACTGCATTGTAAACACACATCATACTTTAACTACACGCTCAGTAGCCAAGGACTCAGTATACATAGTCCAAATTCTGTCAATTCTCCAAACAACCTCACATCAGATTTAATTTCTTACCAGGATATCTTGAAGACAAATTTCATGTGCTTCCAAGGGACATTGAAGGCGTGGTTCTAACAGTTTCTTCAGGTTACCGACAGGTTCATTGATGTCAATGGCTTGGCTGACGAACTCCGCAGTTGTGATAGTTGTCTGCTCTGCAATGCTGGAAAAAGAGTGAAATGGAAGAAATGAAATTAGTCAAACATCAACCATCAAGTCACTGGAATCTGCATCAGCAACATCAGGAAGAGGGAAACGAGTAATGAGAAACTCCATTATAGAGAACATCCTCACATCAGCCATTATTGTCTAGTTTTTCTCATAATATACAAAAACTAGAGTGAGCTATCAGGACAGCAGAAAACTTGATTGGCTGCGTTCTAAATCACTGAATGGCTTGTACGTGTCCAGTATAAAGAAGCCGGCAGGAAAGTCATTGCAGGCATCACCCATTACTGTAAACTGCCTTTTCCAAAAGCTCCCTTCTAGAAAATACTACAGGGCTATGAAAACAAACAACATCACACCATCTTAAAAGTTTCTTCTCCCAGACAGTTAATCTGATTAACCACTCTACCTATTACATCAGTGACTGCACTGTAAACCACTGTTTATAATGTAACTTACATTGTCAATACATGCCGATATTTATGCATATTTTAACCTCTAACTTATTTTTATATTTTTTTATAATTGTGAACGTTGTTTTCTGTTACATGTCATGCAATGTACCATGGCAAATCCCTAATACATGTAAATGTATATGGAGAATAAAGCTGATCTTTGATTCTTGAGAAATTAAGATAGACCAGTCATACAGTCTGAAAATGCTGCCTGACAAATCTGTTGATGTTGTGTATTTAGATTTTCAGAAGGCCTTTGACAAGTACCACATAAGAGGCTGCTTTACAAACTATGAGTCCACGTTACAGGGAAGATTCTAGTATGGATAGAGCAGTGGCTGCCTGCCAGGAGGCAAAGAGTGAGAATAAGGAAGCATTGTCTGGTTGGCTGCCTGTGACCAGTAATGTTCCAGAGCGGTTGTGCTGGGACTGAGTCTTTTTACGTTACATATTAATGATTCAGGTGATGGAATAACATACAAATATAGTTAGAGGAAGCAGAGAGGCTACATACAGAAGGATCTAGACAGATTAGGAGAATGGGCAAAGAAGTGGCAGATGGAGTAAGTGCTGGGAAGTGTATGGTCATGCACTTCGGGAGAAGAAATGAAAGGGTTGACTGCTTTCTAAATGGAGAAAAAATACAAAAAACTGAGGTGAAAAGGGACTTGGGAGTCCATGTCAGGATTCCGTAAAGGTCAATTTGCAGGTTGAGTCAGTGGAAGGCAAATGCAATGTTAGGACTAGAACATAAAAGCAAGGATATAATGTTGCGACTTTATAAAGCACTGGTGAGGCCTCACTTGGAGTAATGCGAGCAGTTTTGGGTCCCTTATCTTAGAAAGGATGTGCTGAAACTGTAGAGGGTTCAAAGGATGTTCACGGAAATGATTCCAGGATTAAACCGCTTGTCATGAGTGTTTGATGGCTCTGGGCCTGTATTCAATGGAATTCAGAAGAATGAGGGGTGATCTCATTGAAACCTATTGAAGGTGAAAGGCCTTGATAGAGTGGATGTAGAGAGGATATTTCCTATGGTGGGGGAGTCTAAGACCACAGGACACAGCTTCAGAATAGAGGGATGTCCTTTTAGAACGCAGATGGGGAGGAATTTCGTTAACTAGAGAGTGGTGAATCTGTGGAATTTGTTGCCACAAGCAACTGTGGAAACCAAGTCTGTATGTATGTTTAGATAGATAAATACTTCATTCATTCCAAAGGAAATTACAGTGTCACAGTAGCATTACAAGTGCACAGCCATACAAATATTAGAAGATAAATAAGAATAAAAACTAAGTTACCTCAAACAGTTTAAATGGAGGGGGTCATCACTTCCCTAGCTATAGGTTAACTCATTATAGAGCCTAATGGCCAATGATAAGAATGACCTCATATAGCTTTCTTTGGGGCATCACAAAGAAAGTCTATTACTGAATCTATTACTAAGTTCTGCCAAGGTGGCATGCAGAGGACAAGAAATATTGCACAGAATTTCCAGGATTTTCCATAGAGTCCTTTGATCTACCAGTCTCCAGTGTGTCCAGTTTAACTCCTAAAACAGAGCCAGCCTTTATCATCAGTTTATTGAGCCTGTTGACATCATCCATTTTGAAGCTATTGCCTCAGCACACTACCATACAGAAGATTGTACTGGTGACAACAGACTGGTAGAACATGTGAAGAAGAGGCCTGCATACTCCAAAGGACCTCAGTCTCCTCAGGAAGTAGTCCTCTACTAGGACCCTGTATTCATCCTTCTATCCTCTCTTTATACACCCAGCTATTGTGGAGTCATCAGAGAATTTCTGCAGATGACATGATTCAGTGTTGAATCTATAGTCCCAGGTATACAGGGTAAACAGGAAGAGAGCCAATACAGTCCCCTATGGGGCCTCAGTGCTGCTTATAGCCATGTCTGACACACAGCTCTGAAGCTGCACATACTGTGGTCTGCCAGTCAGGTAGTCCATTGTCCAAGATGCAATAGAAGTGCCAACCTGCATTAAACAAAGCTTTTCCCCCAGCAATGAGGACTGAATGGTATTGAAGGCACTTGAGAAATCAAAAAACATGACCCTCACAGCGCTGCCCTGTTCAGCAGGTAAATGACAGTCAATCTGGGCAAACTGTAGGGGATCAACGGCTGATCTGACCAGAGGTCGGAGGAGAGCCAGCACCAGCATCTGTAGGGCCTTCATGATGTGTGAAGTCAAGGTCACTGGGCGGTAGTCATTCAAGACTTTTGACTGACCCTTTTTGGGGACTGGAACCACACATGATGTTTTCCACATAGTCAGAACCTTTTCTAAGAGGAGACTCAAATTGAAAATACACTGGTGAACTCCACACAGCAGTTCAGCACATTCCTTCAGGATCCTGGGGGTTCATGCTGTCCGGTTCCAATGCTTTGCCATGTCTGAGTTTCTCCAGAGACCTTCTCACCTGCTCAGTAGTGAAGGTGAGTCCATGATGACTGGGCAGTTGCTGGAAGGTGGGGGCCGGGAAGGTGAAGATTGGGACGATAGCAGTTGGTACGTGGAGGTATGAATGGTAGGTGCAGGGCAAGGAGGAGATGTTAACAGTGGTAGCCTGTGTTGTTCATCCATATGTTGAACTGGAAGGGGAAGGAGGCAGGAGGGGCGGAGTTGGTGCTGAGGGAGCAATAGGTGCCTCAGCACCTGGACTGATGTGCTGAGGGGGGTGTGAACAGGAGGGTAATGGTCAAATCTATTGAAGAATTGGTTAATTCATTAGCCTGTTTTCTTTTTTTTTACAGACATATATCTCAAAGGAGTGTCACATTAAACCACATGGTTCGCATCGAGAAGTCACTGGTGTGCTCATTAAATCACAACAAAGTAAAAGAGCATTTGGCCCTTTGGCCTTTACCAGTTCTTGGAAAAAACTACTCAATTGACATCCATATCCTGGATTTGTTCCCAAAACTTGAGTATTGATCCTATATCTACTGTAATTCTCAACTGGTTTCAACTTATCATCTTCAAGTCTCTGTGTAGATCCATCTCTCTCACTTACTTATAACAGCTCTTAGTGTTGTGGCAACCTTATTATAAGATCAATCTAACCCTTCTCTCTCACATCGGCACATGGATGATAGGAGAGTGGAGGGCTATCTTGAGTTTCTTAAATGCCCCCCTAATGTATCTGCCTCTAGCATCCCCTGGCACGGCATTCCATGCACCCACTATTCTGTGTGTAAAAAAAAACTTACCTCTGACAGCCCATCTCCCCCCCCACCCCCCACCCCGATTTCCCTCCAATCAACTAAAATTATGCCATCTAATATTAGCCATTTCCGCCCTGGGAAAAAGTTTCCAGCAATGTACCATGCCTCTTATCAGCTTGCACACCTCTAAAAAGTCACTTCGAAGCTTTCTTCACTTCAAAATGACAATCTGCTTGATTGTTATTTCATTATAAACTTCAGAATTCACCCTCTCCACTATTAGTGCATAGACATGCTCAACTGTCATTTCATTATAAACTTAAGCATTCATGCTTTCCATCACTGGTGCACGGTTCTGCAGGCTGCCCTGGCTACAAAATGCAATGGAGCAATTCGCCAAAGCTTCTACTACAACACCCCCTAAACTGGTGATCTCTCCAAGCCAAGAGGCACAGGCACATAGCAAAAACACTACGTGTAAGCTATCCTTCAAGTTTTGAAGCAGACACTCAATTTAGGGTGAAGCATTCAGTACTCATGATTTGTTTCCCATCAAGATATGCTCAGCGGGCTTTTTATTGGGTATAGGAGGTACCTAATAAAGTGGCCACTGAGTGCATAACTGTATGTTCTGGTCTTCTGCTGCTGTAGCCCATCCACTTCAAGTTTCGAGATGTTGTAGAGCAAGATGCTCTTCTGCACACCAATGTTCTAATGTGTGGTTATCTCAGTTACTGTTGCCTTTCTGTCAGCAAGACCCAGTCTGGCCATTCTCCTCTGACCTGTCTCATGAACATGGAGTTTTCACTCACGGACTGCTGCTCACTAGATTTTTTTTTGCTATTTTCACTATTCTTTGAAAACTCTAGATACTGTGCTTTGCTTTGAAATTTATTAAGCGGATGAAATCAGAGCACAATCCTGAAATTATGGAAGAGGTTCATAAAGTGGTCAGAACAAGGGAAGTAAAAAAACAAAACTGGTGGAGGAGCTCACTGGATCAGGGAGCATCTATGGAGAAGGGGGACGGCTAACATTTCAAGTCCCTACATAGAACAGGAGAAGCCTTTCTTTCTATTTGTATTTGCTCTGCTATTGACTGCTACCCGTCATAAAATTCCCCATTTACCAATAGTAAACATCCCACTTTCATCAGGGATCAAAGGGGAAAAAATTTCTAAGTAAGGTTAAAGAAAAATCTCAATGTACTGTAGTTGATTAAAGACATGTTGTTGGACGCAAGGGATGTAACCAACCTTTCCTCTGTGCAATGCCGTTTCTCCTCCTCATCTATTTCTATTTCTATTTCTGCCGATCTCTTCGTCATGGTTGTGGGGTTTGGGATTCACAACCTGCATGGAAAATGAAAAGACAAATAGTATTAATTAGAAAAATAAAAACATGCGCAGTAGAGGCACCTAGATAAATATGGCACTTATCATAGCAGCCTACTTCACGACTCCTCCATTACTCAGTGTCTCAATCTATTTTCTTGTAACCCACACAATGAGGATGTGCACTTTTTAAGCTGTAATCTACAATACAATAATAAAATAATAATATGCATTACTTATTTGCATGGTTTTTATTCCAAAAATAAACCTTATTTCAGCATCTCCTGTTGTCTGTCTCTACGTGTATCCCTGAGAAGGAGCCCTAAGTCAGACAGTACTGTATTACACAGCTGTTCAGGGTGATCCATGACAAAGGCCCTTGGTCCTTTCCTATATCACCCTAGCAGATTCACAGTACAGAGCCGAGTGATGATCTCCCTGGTGGGGAAATACCCACCAGATTCAACCACTAGCAGGGGCAGAAAGAAAACAGAGCACAATTGATTCTGATTGGATCCTGATCCTTTTGTGATCCAAAAGTTCTTTGGAAATCAAGAATGAGGCATACAACTTAATGAAAAAGGATCTAGTGGTTTCCTAGTGTATATGACGAATAAACCCCACTCCGGTTTCCAGCTGGGTGCAGGTATCAATTTTAGCCTGTTTTGATGACAGACTTTGCCATCTTCATCAGCGATAATGCCTGGGCACATCCAGTCTAGTATATATACCACCGGACTACACACACACAGGCATTAACCCTGATGAAGATGGCAGAGAATGTCATCAAAATGTCTGTTCAAATCGATACTGGTACACAGCTGGAAGCCTGAGGGGATTTTATTCATAAAACTCAATGCTTACGATCATCTATTAATTATTACAAGAGCAAAGAAGCAGCAGCAGCATTGAAGGAACAAAGAAAAGACCAGACTGAAAAGAAACATACTCAGACTAGAGATGGAAAAATTTCAATTGATAATAATTAACCTATAAAATAGCTAGATTTATGTGGTGTAACACATGCTACTGAACACTAAAAAATTTCTAGAAAATGACCACAGCAACTGTACTGTAATTATTGGAAAATTCACTGAACATGTATATAGGTGATTATATAAAACTACGACCAAATATACAAAAGCTAAATTACAAGAACATTAACAATTCTACACCCAAATCCAACATTCAGTTCTATCGTTACCAAAGTCCACGAGCGCTCTCCACCACAACTTGTGTTTTTTGTTCTCCTTCCTTTACAGTGAGAGACACAGAGGTTCGTGTTCACTTTAACTGCTCCACTGCAAAGACTGACAAACTCTAGAGTGACTGGGATGGCAATGCAGTGTGGAGGTGAGAGACTAAAAACAGGACAAGCTCAAAACCACTTTCATACCTAGGAACTACTTACATGTCTGTAAACTTCAACCAAGTGCTGCTATTAGCAGTGCCCTGGATTAAGGAACTTGAAGTCCTTTCCAAAAAGGGTCACATGATTTGTAGCTGAACATTATTTCCTGATTTATCCTAAAGAAAATAACAGCAACAGCCTCGCCTTTGTGTACCAGAGCCACATTTTAAAACTCTGAAATCTTAAAAATTATTAGCAACCGATTTGTCACATAGGATTTAAATAAAATTACTTCTGAATCTATGAGCACTTCACTGAGGGTACTAATTAGAATAATAAAGCACAGTACAGAAGCAGGCCCTTTGGCCTAACTAGTCCATGCTGAACCATTTAAACTGCTTAGTCCCAATAAGCTGCATCAGGACTGTAGACCTCCATACCTATCCAAACTTCTCTTAAACATTGAAATTGAGCTCGTATCCACCATTTGTATTGGCATCTTGTTTCACACTCTCACCACCCTCTGAGTAAGAAGTTTCCCATCATGTTTCCCTTAAACTTCTCACTTTTAACCCATGGCCTCTCGTTATAGTCCCACCCAACCTCAGTGGAATAAGCCTGTTTGCATTTACCCTACCTACACACCTCATCATTTTGTATATCTCTATCAAATCTTCCCTCAATCTTCTATGTTCTACGGAATTAAGTTCTAACCTATTCAATCTTTCCTTATAATTCAGGTCCTCCAGACCTGGCAACATCCTTGTAAATTTTTCAGAACTCTTTCAACCTTGCTTACCTCTTTCCTGTAGGTAGATGACCAAAATTGCACACAATGCTCCAAATTAGGCCTCACCAATGTCTTATACAATTTCAACATGACATCCCATCTTCTATACTCAATATTTTAATTTATGAAGGCCAATGTGCCGAGAGCTTTCCTTATGACCCTATCTATCTGGAACGCCATTTTCAATGAATTATGTACCTGTGCTCCTAGAGTGCTTCGTTTCTACCATCCACTGGTTAGTGATCTACTCTGGTTGGTCCTACTGATGTATAATACCCCACTCTTGTCTGCATTAAATTCCAGCGACCATTTTTCACCCCACTTTTCCAGCAGGTCCAGATCTCACTGCAAGCCATGATAGCCTTCCTCAATGCCCACTACATCCCCAATCCTAATATCATCTGTAAATTTGCTGATCCAGTTAACCACATTATCTATATTATTAATATAGTTGGCAAATAACAACTGACCTAAACACCGATCCCTGCAGCACTCCATCATTCACAGGTCTCCAGTCAGAAAAGCAACCATCTACTACCAATCCCTGGCTTCTCCCACAAAGCCACTGTCTAATCCAATTTACAAACTCATCTTGAATGCTGAGCAACTGAACTTTCTTGACCAACCTCCCATGCAGAACCTTGAGAAATACCTTGCTAAAGTCCACACAGACAACATTCACTGCCTTGCCTTCATCCACTTTCCTGGTAAAGTTCCTTGAAAAACTCTAAGATTGGATAGACATAGCCTACCATGCACAAAGCCATGCTGACTGAACTTCATCAGTGTAGGTCTATTCAAATACTTACATATCCAGTCCCTTAGAATACCCATAATTTCCTGTTTAGAGCCTTTCTTAAACAGTGGAAAATTACTGGCTATCTTCCAATCCTCTGGTACCTTAACTGTTGCTAAGGGTGAACTGAATGTCTCTGCTAGGGCCCCAGCAATTTCTGCACTTGACTCCCACAAGGTCCAAGGGAACACTGTGTCAGGCCCTGGGGATTTATCCACCCTAATTTGCCTCAGGACAGCAAATACCTCCTCTGTAATCTGTATAAGGTTGATGCCACTTTGCCTCACTTCTATAAACCCCGTGTCCATCTCCCGAGTAAATACAGATGAAAAAAAATTCAATCATCTCTTGTGGCCTCTCATCTCATCACCCTCTGGAAGGTTCAAGAAGGACACTTCTCACTTTGTGAATCTGTAATTAGACCCGAAACCGAAGTACTTCAGTTTCAATATCCTTGAATGAAGTGTGAAACCTACCCTAGACAAAACACTAGAGAATTCAACTTGTGATCATCAGGCAGCCATTTTACATGGAAGAATACAACAGAGGAATAGGCTCTGTGCTAAATTAATTATGCTAATATCACCTATATCCTTCTGTCTGCACATATCCCTCTATTCTCTGCATAATCATTAGACGCAGCACAGTGGCTAGCGTAATGCTTTACACCATCGGAGATCAGTTCATAGAAACATGGAAAATAGGTGGAGTCGGCCATTCGAGCCTGCACTGCCATTCAGTATGATCATGGCTGATCATCCAACTCAGAACCCTGTACCTGCTTTCTCTCTATACCCCCTGATCCTTTTAGCCACAAGGGCCATATCTAACTTCCTCTTAAATATAGCCAATGAACCAGCCTCAACTGTTTCCTGTGGCAGAGAATTCCACAGATTCACCACTCTCTGTGTGAAGAAGTTTTTCCTCATCTCGGTCTTAAAAGGTTTCCCCTTTATCCTTAAACTGTGACCCCTCATTCTGGACTTCCCCAACATCGGAAACAATCTTCCTGCATTTAGCCTGTCCAATCCCTTTAGAATTTTATACGTTTCAATAAGATCCCCCCCCAGTCTTCTAAATTCCAGTGAGCATAAGCCCAGTCGATCCAGTCTTTCTTCATATGAAAGTCCTGCCATCCCAGGAATCAATCCGGTGAACCTTCTCTGTATTCCCTCTATGGCAAGAATGTCTTTCCTCAGATTAGGGGACCAAAACTGCACACAACACTCCAGGTGTGGCCTCACCAAGGCCTTGTACAACTGCAGTAGAACCTCCCTGCTCCTGTACTCAAATCCTTTTGCTATGAATGCCAACATACCATTTCCCACCACTGTCTGTCAGGAGCTTGCACATTCTCCCGTGACCGCATGGATTTTCTTTGGGTGCTCTAGTTTCCTCCTACATTCCAAAGTTGTATGGATTAGGGTTAGAAAGCTGTGGGTGTGCAATGTATGTACCAGAAGCTCATGAGCTGCTCACTGCCCATCCTTGGATTGTGTTGGTCATTGCTGCAAACTGCACATTTCACTATGTTTTGATGTACCTATGACAAATAAAGCTAATCTTTGATCTTAATCATTACTGATCCAAGTGCCTCTCAAACACCTTTATCATATCAGCCTCCACTCCAACCAGGCACCCACCATTGTGTAAAAGAACAAATCTGCCCACTCAAGTCCCCTGAACCCTCCCGCTCCCACCTTAAATGCATGCCCTTCAGTCTGAGATAAATTCAACCATGGTGAAAAAGATACTGGCTGTCTACCCAGTCTAGGTATCTCATAATTAAAAAAAATTATCAGGTCTCCTTTCATACTATGCCGCTACAACCCAAGCTTGTCCAACCTCTTTAAAAGTCAGCCTTTTTAAAGCAAGCTAAAGGAAAATGTGGGTGGCAGGGTAGAGATATATCTCTACCAAAGGAGGTATAAGGCACTCCTTCCCTCACAGGTCACTCTTGAGCAAGGTGTAGCACATGCTTAGCCCCCCCCCCCCCCCCCCATCACCCCTGATCAGGGTCAGAAGCCAAGGGAGCAGGTGGTGAAGGGAGTAGCATGGTAGTGTTGTAGTGAGCACAATAATTTCCAGTACTAGCAACCTGGGTTCAATTCCCATTGCTGCCTGCAAGTAGTTTGTACATTCTCCCCATGACCATATGGATTTCCTCCGGGTGCTCCTGTTTCTTCCCATAGTCCAAAGATGAACTGGCTGGTAGGTTAATAGGTCATTGTAAATTGTCCCATGGTGAGGTTTGGATTAAGCTGGGGGTATTGCTGGGCAGCGCAGCTCAAGGGGTCAGAATTTTGCACTGTATCTCAATCATTAAAAATCTCAATCATTATGTGACCAGGCACATATCCTCTGAAGGGTGCTGATAATGGCTGGGGTCACCCATCTTGTAAAGACACAGACCAGATGCAATGGCAAACGACTTCTGTAGAAAAATTTGCCAAGAACAATCATGGTCATAAAACATGAAACAATAATGACGACGATGATGTAGTAAAATCCAAACTATAGGTACTTTTGCCAAAGCACATTTGCAGAACACAAATTAGTTATGGAAATGAGTGCACAACACTATTTATATTACATTAGAGAATCAGAGAAATCTGTTTTACTCTGTTTTGAAGGCAACATCAACCTGTTTCTGCTATAATATTTTCCTATAACAGAAAAATGGGGGCAGGTGTTGGAGGGAAGGATAGGAAGGATGTCAGAGGTAGGTATTGTTTTTACACAGAGTGGTAAATGATTGAAACACACTGCAGGGTGTGTTGGTAGAGGCAGGTACATTAAGAGCGTGTAAGAGATCCTTAGTTTGGCACATGGATAAAAGGAAAATAGAGAGCTATTGGAAGGGAAGGATTAGATTAATCTTGGAGTAACTTTAAGGGTTGGCACAACATTGTGGGCCAAAGGGGCTGCACTGCTCTATGTTCGAATTACTTATTATATAACAAAGTCACTAATTAGCAGATTTATCATTACAAAGTTTACTGTAAATCAAATCTTTGTTGGGTTCATCTTCAGGAAACAAAAATTTAAAATTCCAACCATACATCAGCTCTGCAGGGCAGAATGAGACAGCGTTTCCCAGAGGCAAGTGCAATCATAACATAACAAACGCAACAATAAATAGTAAAACACAACAGCCGCATGTCGGTTAAAATCAAGTTAAAAGTGTCCAGAGCACAGTCAGGTAGAGCAGCTATTTAGCAGTCTGACTGCTTGTGGGAGGAAGCTGTTTAGTAACCTCGTGGTTTTTGTTTTGATGCTCCTGTAACGTTTGTCTGATGGCAGAAGAACAAACAGTTAATGGAGAGGGTGTGAGGGGTCTTTAATGATGTGATTTTAAAAAAAATCACATTTTTTATTGTTATTTTTGTGCTGCATTGGTTACGGAGTAACAATCATGATTGGAGTGGTCTCCCACAGTTCAAAGATGTACCGGTTGGTAGGTTAATTGGTCACTGTAAATTATCTCTACTAAGTGCAAGGCGATGTTGATGTCCAGGAAGAGGAATCCATCTACCCCCGACCTGTATATCGGGAACTGCAAGCTGGATTTACAGAAGGAGCTAGTAATCCTTGGTGTTTATATTGACAGCAAGTTGGTGTGGGAAAAACACCTTTCCACTATTTCAAACAAGGCTGGACAAAGGCTTGGAGCTCTGTGGAAAGTAGCATCTAAACTAGACAAAGAGGCAGAACCACGGTTTACAAAGCCCAGGTACGAAGTATCATGGAGTATGCCTGCTTATCATGGATGAATGCCTCAGAGTGTCCTCAGCCAGCTTGATTCCATTCAAAGAAAGGCTCTCAGGATTATAGGTGTAGATGAAGCCACAGCTCGTGAGAAGCTAGCCATCAGTAGCTTACACCATAGATGACAGGTTGCTGCAGCTACTGTGCTATACAAAATGCAGACCAGCCACAGCCCCCAGACCTTCACACCATGCTGCCTTCATCTTATGAGAGACGGCGCACCACACAATCAAGTTTATCTATGCCTGCTCATGCTGTTTCTATGCCTGATGCGAGAACCTACACACTGGATAGAAGCTTCCTTCACTGTGCTATCAGAATTTGGAACAGCATTCTAGATGCTGTGCTTGGAAACATCTGTGACGATGAGGGTCCAAGCCTTCAAGATTCAAGTGCACAAACACCGATCATCTCTGGGAGGGAAGTCACATGCTTCTGCACAAACTATCATGAGGGGGACCAGGATGGCAATGCTTGGTTGTTGGCAGGTGGGGTTAATACCTGACTTTCAAGAGCACTTGTGAATTATGTTCTGGCTGGACTTAGTCCTTAAACTGCTGCAGAACAGTGCAGAAAGATCAGGTGCTGCTTTCTCCCAGTAGTTTTTAGTTCCAAGTGCTCCTGTCACGTTTTGTCACCCTGTAACCTTATCCTTCAATCTCTTTGAATTATGGAGGACAGCATGTGTATAAAGGTCTCGCTCCAGCAGACTTCATCATGATCATCAAGCCTCCAGCATTTCTACTATTTTTTTTAATGTTTCTTAATTGTACATATGATTTTTTTAATGTTCTATTGCAGAGCAGCGGTGAACCATCTGATTGGCCTACCAGAGTTCTCTTTGGGAACTAGTTGACTTGATCAGCATTTCTGATCTGGCTATTGTTCACGATTGTACTTAATAAAAAACACATCTCATGGATTAGGCTAGGGTTAAATTGGTGGGTTGCTGGGCAGTGTGTCTCAAAGAGCCAGAACGGCCTGCTCTGCGCCAGCTCTCTAAATAAATAGATAAATACATTTGCTCTCCTTTAACTCGTGCCGAAGAATAACAATAAATGTGTGTATGATGGCATGCAGCATTGGATTGAACGCACAGATACTACAGACTGCAGACTGGCCCACGAACCACTTGCATGTTTTTATGAGCTACAGCCCTCCAGCATCAACCTAGAAATGACCAGACATTCTGAGCCGAGATTCAATGAGAGGTACAAAGGGGGAGGCAACACTGAATGCAGTACATGGCTTGCTAATCATTTTACTGCAGCCATCATAGTTCACTGAGAAAGAAAGCCCCAACCACTAACTTTCATAGCACCATGCTGTCTGCTATGCAAACTTAGCGGCCCACTCTGTGAATTTTACTGAACAATTAAAAACGGAAGGGGGAGAATGAAGAAATTAAAACCATGCAAATGTCAAGTTTTCAATACCTAAATAAAAATACTGTAGGTTCTTGCTACTTAGGAACTATGAAAAAAACCAGATGGTGAAATGCCTACGCATCTAACATTTACACTCCGGATTGCAAAGGCTTTGATCTTTCTCTGATCATCAACACTGTTCCTTCAGCAACAAACTCACATTAACCTTTTCATTAATGACAGCACCATTAACTGATTATTGATTTCATTACTTTCAAGATCAACACAGACAACAGTTTTAACATTCAATAAACAGCACAAATGACGAAACGCATGTATATAAATTAGTGATGCATCACTTGGCTGCATAGATCAGCAAGTCATAGGTTCAACCTTTGAGCTGAAGATTCAAAGCCTTTGGCAAATTTCTACTGAAGTATGGTGGAGAGCCTTCTGACTGGTTGCATCACAGCCTGGTGTGGAGGATCCAATGCACAGGAAAGGAAAAATCTACAGAAGGTTGCAGACTCAGCCAACTCCACCACAGGTACAACCCTCTCCATCATAAAGGACATCTTCAGAAGTCAGTGCCTCAACGTGGTGGCAACCATCATCAAGAACCCTCACCATCCCTCTTCTTATTACCACCATCGAGTGGTGGTACAGGAGCCTGATGACACACAGTCTGAATGGTCCATGAACACGAACTCACTATTCCTCTTTCACTGTATGTATGAATGTATTCATTTATTTTCATCAAAACTTAATGGCAATTTTTTTTCGTCTTACACTGTACTGTTGCCACAAAACAACAAATTTCACGACTTCTGTCAGTGATAATAAATCTGATTTTGATTCGGATACCAATTCTACACTATGCTAATTGATCCTGGTCAGTGTCACAGCAGATCACTACAATAGGATGGCACAGTAATGAAGCAGTTAGCATTCAAATTACATATATGTCACCATATACAACCCTGAGATTTATTGTCTTGTGCGTATTCTCAATAAATCCATAGAATAATAATTGTAACAAAATCAATGAAAGACCTCACAAACTTGGACTTCCAACCAGTATGCAAAAGACAACAAACTGTGCAAATACAAAGAGAAATAAATACTAAAAATGAACAAATAAGCAATAAATATCAAGCACGAGGAAATCTGCAGATGCTGGAAATTCAAACAACAACACACACAAAATGTTGGTGGAACACAGCAGGCCAGGCAGCATCTATAGTGAGAAGCACTGTCGACGTTTCGGGCCGAGACCCTTCGTCAGGACTATAAATATCAAGAATGAGATGAAGAGTCCTTGAAAGTGAGTTATAAACAAGAGAAAATCTGCAGATGCTAGAAATCCAAGCAACACACACAAAATGCTAGAGGAACTCAGCAAGCCAGGCAGTCAGCCCGAAATGTCGACTGCACTTTTTTTAAACCATCGATGTTGCCTGGCCTGCTGAGCTCCCCCAACAGTTTGAAGGTGAGTCTACTGGTTTTAAGAACAGTTCAGTGACAGGGGCAAATGAAGGTGAGTGAAGCTATCTCCTGTGGTTCAAGAGCCTGAGTTGTAATAACTGTTTCTGAATTTGGTAGTGCGAGTCCTGAGGCCTCTGTATTTTCTTTCTGATAGCGGCAGTGAGAAGAGAGTATGTCCAGGGTGGTGGTGGTACCTGATAATGGATGCTGCTTTACTACGACAGTGTTTCGTGTAGATGTGCGTAATACTATTACAGCACCAGAGACCTGGGCTCAGTTCTGCTGCTGTCTGTAAGGCCCTTGCTGTGACCACTTGGGCTTCCTCCATGTGTTCTAGTTTCCTTCCACATTTCAAAGATGTACAGGTTAATAGGTTACTTGGTCACATGGGTGCAACTGGGCAGTGGGGGCCTATTACTAAGCTGTATCTCTAAATCAGGGGTTCCCAACCTGGGGTCCGTGGCATAAAACAGGTTGGAAACCCCACTCTAAATAAAATAAATTACAACATAGCTAGGCTAATGGAAGGAGGTGGGTACACGAGGGGTGTGGCACAGAAACCAGTCCAGGTTTCCGCTCCCTGGTGACCTTCAAAAAGAACATGTTTGCAAAGATAAAAAGAGGAAGTGCAGGAAACAGCCAGCAGGTCAGACTGCATTTTTTTTCCATTGCAGCAGTATCTCAGGTCAATAGTCTTGCATCAGCACTGGATAAGATGCTTAGACAGAATGTGACTGATCTGGCACATAACTCAAGTTGCTGTATATTAAGACAGCCTTGATTTACTTTAAGATGCTTGCTGTCTCTTTGTCAAAACTATGATGAAAGACCAGCTGCGGAGTGTGTGGCAATATTTGAAAATACCCAATCCAACAAAAAAAAGAGCCTGGAAAGAAAATCTAATGTATTGTATTGAACTGTGGGAGTATATCTTTCATTTAGGTTTCAGTGTGATGTGCCTCGTGATTTATATTTTCCTCTGGAGACACTAACTGCACTGACATATAAATCTACAAGTGTCAGTCAAACAGCACTAAAGTGGTCATTCATCATGTATGAGTAAATGCAACTACAGTATTCATCTGGCGTGATTTGGAAATAAAAAAGCAGGGCTACATCACGGAGTCATAGAGCACTACACCACACAAAAAAAAACAGGCCATTTGGCCCATCTAGTCCATGCTGAACTATTATTCTAAGGCAATACACATAAAACGCTGGTGGAACTCAGCAGGTCAGGCAGCAGCTAAGGAAAGGAATAAAGCGTTGACATTTTGGGCTGAGACCCTTCATCAGGACCAGAACTATACTTCTGCCTAGTCTCACTGACCTGCACCTGCACCATAGTCCTCGGTACCCAGCCCATCCATATACTTGCCAAATTTTCTCTTAAAATGTTGAAATTGAATCTGCATTCACCACTTCTACTGGCAGCTGATTCCACACTTGGATCACCCTCTGAGAGAAGTTGCTCCTCAGTTTCCCATCAAGGCATGGCTTCTAGTTCTAGTCTCACTCAACCTCAGTGGAAAACAACTGGGTGCATTTTACACTATTGATGGGCCTCAATTTTGTATGCCTCTATCAAATCACCCCTCATTCTCTGACACTCCAGGGAATAAGGTTTTAAACAACTCAATCATTCTCTATAACTCAGGTCTTCAAGTCCTGGCAACATCCTTGTAAATTTTCTCTGTACTCTTTCAATCTTACATCTTTCCTGTTGGTAGGTGACCAAAACTGCACACAATACTCCAAAAGTCTTATACAATTTGAACATAACACTCCAACTTCTGTACTCAATATTTTTGATTTACCTTGGCCAGGGGTTGGCAACCCGCGGCTCCGGAGCCGCATGCGACTCTTTCATCTCTGTGCTGCGGCTCCCCGTGGTTTGTTAGTTTTTGAAATGTAATTCGAAATTTGAAGATTATGGTGATCTTGTACAATCTAAATAAAACGCTGTGGCGACCCCATTTCCTGGCACATCCGAACCGGCTCACAATTAGCCACTGTTCCGGCTAGGGGAGATAGTCTACGGGGGTTTGTGAGTACGTGTCTTTTGGAGCATCCGCGCCCACGGGGACGGGTTGAGGGAGGCTTTAAAGCAAGGCTGTTTAGTTCGAATAAAGTTATCTTTGACTGCAGTGTCGTTATTTTAGCGCTGCGTGTAGCACACCGCTACAAAGTGTTTTTTTAATCGCTATTAATATACATCACCACTACCAATGCCTGACACTCGCCAGTGCGCACTTTCTTTTAATTCTTCGATCCAAGGTAGGCTAACTATGGAGTAACCTTCAACCCAACGTCTTTTTTTTTTGGAGTTCAAAATGTTTTTGTTGCATGCAGAAATGTAATTTCGTTTTCTCTGCAGGAGTTCATCAATTTCATAAATGCAACACATTATAGTTTGTTTATACATAGCATAAAGGCAAAAAAAATGCTGTATGCAATGTTATTTCATTTTAAATGTCAAACGGGTTTCGTGGCTCCCAGTGTTTTCTTTTCTGTGGGAAATGGGTCCATATTGGCTCTTTCAGTGGTAAACGTTGCCGACCCCTGACCTAGGCCAATGTCTCAAAAAACTCTCTTTACGAACTTATTTCATGGAATTATGGATACGTATTTCCAGATCTCTTTGTTTCTCCACACTCCTTACTGCCCTACCATCCACCATACAATGAAACTCAGGAATATATATACACTGACATAATTTGTACTTTGATAAAATCCCACCATTGCCTGTAAGGAGTTTGTATATTCTCCCTGTGACTGTTTGGGTTTCCTCCATGTGATCTGCTTTCTTCCCACGGTCCAAGGATGCAGCTGGTAGGTTAGTTGGTCATTGTAAATTCTCCTGTGATTAGGCTAGGGTTAAATAGGGGTTGGTGGGCAACATGGCTTGAAGGGCCTATTCCGTACTGCATCTCAAGAAAAAAAGAAATAAATCTGCCATTTTCCAGCCTACTTTTTTCTAATTGGTCCAGATCCCATTGCAAGCTTTTTACTATGCTTGCAGCAACTATAAACTCAAACTTTCTTCCAGTATTTCAGGCTTTGTGTAGCAAACAGCATAATCTTAACTACATATATATTCAAATACACTTGCCAAGAGTATAACAACTCCAGCTGATCGCATTTCATAACTTCTACGCAACTTAGCTCCACTAGCTCTTCCTCTCCTGAATATGTGGAATATTTGAAATATATATTTTAACACGGTGCAGACCACCCCCACCATCACTGTCTGCAAGGAGTTTGTACCTTCTCCCTGTGGCTATGCATGTGCTCCATTTTCTTCCCACATTCCAATGATGTACAGTATGGATTAGGGTTAGCAAATTGTGCACATGCTATGTTGGTACTGTAAGCATGGTTACACTTGCATAAGCCTTGCTGAATCAATTTGACGAATTTTACTGTGTTTTGATGTTCATATGACAAATAAAGCTAATCTCTTTGTAGGAGAAAGAGTGAAGGGAGAACAGAATTAATAATGACCTTCATCTGGGCTTCCAAGTAATGTTCAATGACAAAGGTCAAAATTTCAAAGTATGATAGACAGCGTTTAGAAGTGAACACCCAATCTTTGGGAAATCTTTTAAAACTTGAGTCATTCAAATAAGAACTATGAACCCAAACAAACTGGAGAAACAGTAATGTATTTATAGAGATGCAAGATAACCAACAAAGAAAACAAACCACAAAATTGTGCCAACAGAGACAGAAACACTGGAGGAGATTGGAAGTCTACATTGAACACAGACACGGATGAAGATGGGTGAATACTCCAGTTCAATCACAAACTGAAAATTCTGGGAAAACATTTCAACAAGCCATCAATTGTTCCTTCTTCAACAGATGCTGCCTGACCTGCAGAGATTTCAAGCAACTTATCTCTTTGATTTAGATACCCAGTGTCTGCAGTCTTTTTTTTCCCCATGCCATTTCAATTTTCTGCATTCTCTCAATGCAGTGAATAATGCAGGTCAACACTCTTCTAGAGAGATTCTTGACATGCATCAAAAGTACCAGCAAGCACTTTACAAAAGTAGAAGTATTTAAAAAAAAGGTGATAGAGAAAAAGACATCAGCCTAGGGAAAGGACAAAAATTTATTGGATAACAGGCCATTTAGAAATCAATCAGAAAAAGACTGGCTGGAATCACATGGATTAAAGAAGTAAGATGTTGGGGTGAGATAGAACTATTGGGAGCAGTCGTGCCAAAGCCAAAACCTGTTCATCTCGGGCTGGGTTGCAGATCCCTGTCTTCTTTGCAGAGGGAACTATCCTGAATGAATGGGGGCAGGAGCTCTAGTCTATTTAGCAGCAGTTCTCGAGTACCTAATGGCAGAGATCTTGGAGCTGGCGGATAATGTGGCCCATGTCAACAAGAAGATGAGGATTGCACCTCCCCCCCCCCCCCCCCCGGCACCTACAGTTTGCCGCTCAACAAGCTGTTGTGTGGTGGCACCATTGCCCAGGGTAAGGTGCTGCTCAACATGCAAGCTGTGCTTGTTATCCAAGGAAACAGGCCAAGCCAGTAAATTATGCAGCTAGGTTGTTAAGCAAACAGTCAGACTGGCAGATAAAAAGCTCATGAGTTTGATTATCTAAAAGGCCTCAACTTGAAATTACATGGATTCATTGTAACAATTCCTGAGAGGTTAAGGCTGGAAACGTACACTTGAATAGTTGGTACTTAGTTCATCTGGATTTGTGTTTGAAAGTAATTAATTCACTGAAAATGAATTTGCAAAATTATCTAACATGCGGATTAATGCAATAAATGTACAGGTTTGTTGCACTTAAAACAAAATGAGGATTATGGGGATACAGACCAGCCGATGGCAGATGGGATTACTTTACATTTTCGGTTCGGAATGCTGTTGTTCGCATGAGTTGTAGTTTTTTTTCTTTCTTGCATCTCAAGTGTTGTCTTTTTATTTTTGTTTTTTTCCAAATTGGGTTCTTTCAGGTTTCTTGCTTTGTGGCTACCTGTGAGGAAGCAAATCTCAAGATTGTATAATTTTAACATTTATTAATAAATGTACTTGAATCTTTAATTTGGCATCATGATTGGCATTGGCATTGTGGGCTCCACTGTTTTAACAGACAGACAGACATACTTTATTGATCCCGAGGGAAAATGGGTGAAATTATTTGATGGAGCTGCTTTTTTTTTAAAAAGGGAGGGCTCTAATTAGTTGAATAGATAACAGAGAAACCAAGTGTAGAATAATAGGAATTTCAGAAGGTCTTCAGTAACAAAATTACTGCAGATAGTATTGGTGATGCCTTTGAACAGAAAATCTAACAAAAACTAGTGGATACAGCCAGTTCATCATGGGTTAAACCTTCTCTAATGTTGAGCACAACTGCATGGAGCACTGTCATGGGAAAGCAGCTTTCATCATCAGGGACTCTCAACACCATGTTCAGAAACAGTTATTACTCCTCAAACATCAGGCTGAAACAAAAGGGATAATTTCATTCAACTTCACTTCATCACTGAAAGGTTCCCACAACCTATGGACTCACTTTCAAGGATCCTTCATCTCATGTTCTTGATATTTATTGCTTATTTATTTATTACTACTTATTATTTCTTTCTTTTTGTATTTCCATGGTTTGCATCTTTTGCACATTGGTTGAACTCCCAAGTTGGCGTGGTCTTTCATTGGTTCTATTATGGTTATTACTCTATTATTATTCATGCCTACAAGAAAATGAATCTCAATATTGTTATAGTTTGACACATGTACTTTATTAACAAATTTACTTTGAACTTTAATAATACACCAATGTATATTTATGTAAAGGGGGTTTCTTTTTTCTTTGTTGGGAAAGGGTTTCCTTTTGTTAACTAGCAGGAATGCTAATTTACTGATAACGAGAATGGTATTCCTTTGTAAACCAAATGGGGATTAATGTTCTTTCTTCTGAGTCTGTAAGCTTTTGTTGACGGGCTTTTGGGCAGATCGGCGTGAGGGGGTCGAGAGAGAGGACGCAATGCTCTAAGCTGGGCGAGGATCGGACCCCAAAGGGGGGTCCGAGGCCGGGAGATTCTCCGGGGGGGGGGGGGGGGGGGGGAATGAAGCTAGATGTGCTTGGTTGACCACTCGGAGGGTCCTGAGCTGTTTGGAGAGTCGAGGAGTTCGGAGGGTCCTGAGCTGCGAGTCGAGGAGTTCGGAGGGGATCGAATGGTGGCCAGAAGACTTCAGTAATTGAGCTCCAACGGTTGTGCACGAAGTGGTTTGGACTTTGATAAGTTTGGCGCCTTTTCTTTAATTTTCTCTTCATACATACTGTATCGTTATTAATCACTTAGTTATAGTAACCTTTATAAATTGTACTCATTTAATCGCATATGGTGTACTGTCTGGTTTTGGGCGAGGCGGGGACATCACACAGTATTCACACCAGCTGATTACCCAGTCTGGCGGGGCCGAAGGCTGCTCCCACTAGACAAGAACGAGCTGAGCGAGCCTGAGGCGACCCAGGGAGTTACATTTAGGACTAGCTAACAAAAATGAATAAATGGATCATCTTTGTGTTGTTAGATTGTGACTAGTAGGTGTTTGCAAGGACTGGTGTTCGCATCCAACTGTTCACAATCTGTATCCGTGAATCATAGGAAGGAACCAAGTGTACAATTCATTCTTGCTAATGGTTCAAAGTGCATATGGTGAAAAAGATGCAGAGCTTACTCAATGGGCCAAATGGCCTAATTCTGCTCCTATGTCTCATTGTCGTAAATGATTAATTGCACAACGTATCAGCTAGTTCAATACAAACAAGATCACTAGATCCTACAGAGGACAGAAAAAAACCGTGGAGGATTACTGGTGTTTCCTTTGTGTGTGTCCCCCCCCCCACCCCCCACCATTTGTGACAGTTGCCAGAAATGCTGTATACGAAGGGCCTAAAGCATTGCTGAGGACCCCAACCACTCATCCCACAATCTCCTCTTACCCACCACCAACAGGAGATACAGGAGCATCAGGACTAGGGCTGCCAAATTGGGTACTAGCTTCTTACCTCAGGCTGAGACGAATGAATACCTTGCCACCTCAGAGGACTCATCTCAAGGACAGCAAGCTGTTTACTGCTTACCTGTGCTGCCCACTTCACGTGCATTTTGATTATTTTATTAAGTTACTTGTGGTGATATATTGTCTCTGTGCTGTGAGTGATATATATAGTGGGTGCACTGTGGTCCGGAGGAACATTGCTTCATTTGGTTGTATAGATGTACAGTCAGATAAACTTGAATCTGAAGTAGACTGAACCAAGGTGTGATAATGCGCACACCACTCACAACTAAACAAATGGCAAGCAATGACTAATTTGGAATATAGAAGCAGCTGGAATTATACAACAAGTTCATCCGTCTTGGAAAGAAAGGAAGGTAGGTTAATTTTTCAGCTGGGAATGCTTCAACAGAACTTTGACTCCGAATCTGACTGTGTCTGGAGACATCACGCACAGCGAAGTAACAGTGAGTCATTTGTCGCTGACAGTGAAAATATCATGCAATATAGGAAGTAATGAATTCAACTACCACTCACAGAACATGTAACAATAACGGGTCATGTGAGGTCTTCAGTGATCAGGTCAGTCATATTGCACTGAAGCAAGTCTTTTAGCTCAACAAGCCAATGGCAACAATCCAGATTTTTGTTTATCTAGAGATACAGCACTGAATAGGCCCTTCTATCCGCTCTGTCCCAGTAGCCCCCAACAACCCAATTTAACCCTAACCTAATCATGGGACAATTTACAAGGACCAAGCAAACCTACCCTGTACATCCTTGGACTGTGGAAGGAAACCAGAACACCTGGACGAAACCCATGCACTCCACGGGCAGAACGTACTCCTTACAGAAGACACCAGAATTAAACATCAAACTCCCATACCTCGAGCTGTAATAGCATCAGGCTAACCACTGTGATATTGTGGCACTCAGTTTATATCAGATAGACAGTGAGACCTCCATCGGTCAGGGTCGACTATGGATGTTCCGCCCTTGCTGTCAACGTACGCAAGCCTGGGCAGTACGATATGGAGGGCAAGCTGTTGCCCATATAGCAAGCTCCCCATTTTCACGCATCTGATGAACCCACAGGAACAGTAGAGACTGATACTGGAGCGCTGCATGAGTTGCCTGACAGCACTGCGCTCAATATAGGACTACCTTTGGATCTCCTGACCTGGACTTTTTCCTTCAGGATTTACTCTCGAAGCCTTCCCCATGAGTGGGTATAGCTGCAAGGCAGGGAGGTTTGAGATCAGAGTTTTCCTTCTCCTAGATGAGCTGTCAACCACAGCTGAAGAAACCCATCTGCCTGAAGTGACTGGCTTTAAGGTGCCAGTAACCCAACTTTGCCCCTTCTCCTATCAGATATACAGTGGATTCCGGTTAAATGGGACACATGTAGACTGGTACATCTTGGCCCAATTAAGCGACTGTCCTAATTAGAAGTTTCAGGGAAATACAGTCGGCCCTCCTTTTCCGAGAATCCCGCATTCACGAATTCAACCAACCGCGAATCGCGAAAACCCATAAGTGCTCTTCCAGCACTTGTTGTTCGAGCAAGTACAGACTTTTTTTCTTGTCAATCTTCCCTAAACAATGCAGTATAAAATAACTATTTTACATAGTATTTACTTTGTATTAGGTATTATAAGTAATCTAGAGATGATTTAAAGTACATGGGAGGATGTGAGTGAGTTATCATGGATTGGGATCGAAAAAAATCAGAAGTTCTCTTACTAAGTAAGTTGGAACAGGTACATTCGGTATTATTTAGCATCAGTTAGTCAAACGTTTGCATTCGTATATAGTACATATTTTACCTATCTATGCATATACAACACTTAAGAACGTAAGCTTCAGTGCTGGGCTTGGGAAGTTCTCAAGTTCGATCCAGTGACAGACCGCTCCCGAGTGCACTCTCCACCGTGCTGGGTTGATGTGGAGGATCAAAAACCCCAAACCCCAAAAATTTAACCACTGTGTTGCTTAGTAATAATTGCAGCTTTCATTGGAGCAGAGCTTTTCTCACTTTATCCTTTAAAATTTTTTCTGATCGTTGACCGATGTAGCCTAACACTTTTCCAATGACTGATGGCGTTTCACCTCTTTCCAATCGCTTTATTATTTCCACTTTATTTTCAATCGTTATCGTGATTATTTTCGTGAACAGAAACAATGCGGATTCAGATCTCTACCACTGGGTCCTAACGTCCACCACACTGAGACAGGTTAAATAAGGTCTTGGGTTCCGCTGGGTCCTAAGGTCCACCGCATTGCGACAGGTTGAATAAGGGCCTTGAGCATCTGCGAATTTTGGTATCCGTGAGGGGTTCCCGGAACCAAACCTTCGCGGATAAGGAGGGTGACTGTAGTTTAATACAGGCAAACTACACTTAAATGAGTAAAAAATTATGTATTTAAATGAAATACCAAACAAAATTAGAACACTACCAAAGTACAAAAAAAACTGTTATCGAGGGAGGATTGCATACACTGTACGCTATCATGTTCTTTTGATTGTAAATGAACAAAATCAGCGCAAACACCTATTTAGCCTCACCAACATCTTGTACAACTTCAACATAACACCCCAACTCCTGTACTTAATGAACCAATTTACAATGTGCCAAAAGCTCTCTTTAAAACCCAGATCCTTGTGATGCCAACTGTTGTCCCTGGGTCTTCATCATCCCCGCATCAGAATGTTCCAGAGATTAACCACCCTTACTGATTCCAATAACAAGTGCCCCCAATAATTGTTCGACCAACTGCAAAGAAATTCTTCAAATTCATCATTTTAATCATTGCATCATGGAATCCATCCAAGGTACTAGCCTCCCCAGCATCAAGGACACCTTCAAAATGCAATGCCTCAAAAAGAGGGCATCCATCATCCAGGACATACCCTCTTCTCAGTGCTATCATCAAGGAAGAGATATCGAAGCCTGAAGACACACACTCAACATTCCAGAAACAGCTTCTTCCTCTTGCTCATCAGATTTCAGAATGGATAATGCACATAAACACACTCCAAAACACTATTCCTTGAGCGGCCATTTCTTTTTTGCAAGCAAGCTAAAAGGCAGCAAATTCTTTGTACTGCAACCAAACTGCGCAGGCATGAAACACTATTTCGTGTGCTCACATTATAATTCAGGGGGAAAGAGGAAAACTGAGGGAAGAAGTCAAGAATTAGCATCAACAGTAGATGAGAAGATTGGAACTGGAAATATATATGTAACTGGGGTTTACAAAGCCCAGCCCAAAAAAATTTGCACATTACAGGAAATGGCTTTGGTTCTAACTTCGTGAAAGTGGAAAGATTTTTCTTTGTACAATGCATTTTGCAATCTTTGGAAGATCTTCCAGGGCATTGCTTTTGGTAGGTCAAACAGTAAGATTGTGCTCAGCAAGGCCTCATAGTCACCACCTGAATTCTCTTCTGGTTGCTAAAGGGTTAATGGTTGGACAGTGATTGCAACCACTGACTAATTGTACATGATAACTTCAGTTTTGCCTTAGCCTGTGCTTCTCCACCAGAGATTGAGAAGATTTCAGAAACATAAAAAAAAGCAAAGGAGCTGTGTCTCAAAGTTGGGGAATTTTAGAAAACCAATCAACCAAGTTAAGATTTTAGAACTAACAGTTCATTATCACACGAAATAAAAGCACCTTGTAATTGGAGTATTGTGGCATGCTGCAGTATTGAGCAACAAATCAAGTTACATAACTTATGAAAAAATGCAAAACTTATGAATATGATTCCCCATAAAATCTTTTGCTTCAGTAATAAGATCACTGCACATACATGCAAATTTCACAAATAAAAACAGCATAAGATTCTGAACATACAGTGACAAACTGAAACTTTACTCCGTCCAGTTCTGAAAGAGGTTATGAAGTAGGCCTGGTAATGCTCCTAGAAAATAAAAAAAGAGTGCAATTCAAATGGACTTGTACAAACGGATTAGAATAAGCCAACTATCAAGGTAAACTTTAAATTGCCTAATTCTCCAAAGCAAGTTGAGATACGAAAGTAAATTAATCGCAATCCTGCAACGCACCTGGCTAATGTTTATACCTAAAAGTCCTTCAAGTGCAACCTTTATAAATCTTGCATGTTATTCCAGCCATTTTATGCATGAGAGGCCTTCCATTTATGAAATCATTGCTGGTACACTGGTCTTTCCTCTAATTTATCCCAGGTCCACAACATGGTTCCAAAAGAAAAATCAGCAATGCTCTGCACCACTCCGCAGTTAAACCACTGCAAAGACTAGAAGGAAAATTGTTACCTAGTGATGACCAGAGGCAAAGCCATGCGCCCACTCGAAGCTGAGATGAAATGTGCTGATATTCAGGCAGAATAAAAGTTCAGCATGCACTGGATGGGCCAAAGGGATTGCTTCTTGGTTGTAGTGCTCTATGACCATATCAGATTGAATTGAATGTGCAATATCAACTGGGGTGACCTTTCATATGAATGAAAAGATTATTGACCTCAAAGAAGAATTCCTTCCTTCGGTGCTGCCTGACCTGAGAAGACCATAAGACATAGGAGCAGAATTAGACCATTTATCCATTGAGTCTGCTCCATCATTTCATCATGGCTGACCCATTTCCTCCTCAGCCCATTCTCCCTCTATCCCATCATGCTCTGACCAATCAGGAATCTATCAACCTCTGCCTTAAATATACCCAATGACCTGGCCTCCAATCACCTGTGACAATGAATTCCACAGATTCACAACTCTGGCTAAAGAATTCTTCTTCATCTCTGTTCTGAATAGTTGTCTCTCTATTCAGAGGCTGTGTTCTCTGGTTTTAGATTCTACACCATAGGAAACATTTTCTTAAGATTTGTATCAAGGCCCTTCAACATTCGATAGGTTTCAATGACGTCACCCTTCATTCTTGTGAATTCTAGTGAGTACAGGGCCAGACCCATCAAACACATCTCGTATGATAAGCCTTTCAATCCTGGAATCATTTTTGTGAACCTTCTTTGAACCCTCTCCAGTGTCAATACATCTTTTCTTAGATAAGGGGCCCAAACCTGCTCACAATACTCCAAGTGAGGCCTCACCAGTGACTTATAAAGCCTCAGCTTTACATCCTTGATGAGTATCATTAGTGATTTCCATTTAATTTCAGGCTTCCAGAAAACATCCCCTACCCCCCCCCCCCCCCCACCATTTATCACCTATTTGTAGCTCTCTGAAGAAGTGGGGCTATGGAGACGCAAGATCAAGCAGGAATAAATATTTAGTAACACACACACACAAAATGCTGGAGGAACTCAGCAGGCCAGGCAGCATCTAGTTAAATAGCACAGTCGATGTTTCGGGTCAAAACCTTTTTCAGCATTTGCAGCTTTTCTCTTGTTTGTGACAGACATTTAGTGACAAAGGTACTTTCAAAGACTTTTTTTTAAAGATTAACTTTACTTGTCACATGTACACTGAACATTTGCAATGGCCATAGGATTGACTTCGACGGCACAAAAGTACTGTGCTGCGCCAATGGCTTTTGGAGCTGCCTGGTGACGGAAGCTATTGAAATAAAACTCGAGGAAAAGAACTTTAACAAAGCCAAAGGTCTCGTTCTATTTAAGAACTGGAATTCGATTTAAAAAAGGTGGGACAGCAGAAACCTGACTGGATGAGGACTAACCAATCAGGAGCAACAGACGACCGGGGTATAAATACCTCCAGACTGGACATGCCCAGGCCTAATCCCTGATGAAAATGGCAAAGTCTGTCATTGAAACGTTGGTTAAAATTGATACCAGTACCTGGCTGAGAAGAATTTATTCATTCATATAGTGAAATGCATCTGTGTCAATGACCAACACAACCCATGGATGTGCAGGGGGAAGCCCGCAGTGTCATCACACTTCCAGCACCAATATAGCACACTCCCAACTTACCAACCCTAATCGGTATTTATTTGGAATGTGGGAGGAAACCCACAGAGTCACAGGGAGAGCAAACTCCTTACAGACAGCAGCTGGAATTGCTTAAAATGACAATACGAAGATTGGTGATTATTTTGACTGCTAGAATTTGAAAATACAAGAGGACAAAGTACTCATATTTAAAAGGTAAATGGGATCTTGAAGGAAACTACATGTTAAGGTAGAGATCATCCGTACTAGCAACATTAAACTGAACTCTTAGCATAAATAAAAATATTAAACACTTCCTCACACTAACATGTGAATTAACTATTCACTTAGTCCACAATACTGAGCTTACAGAAAAAGGCTATTATAAAATGTAGTATTCCTTCTTCAGCTAACAAAGAACTTACCAGAACAGAATGCTGCCTGAAAATTATACATATGGAATTAGTTTACACCAGTGCCCAGAAATACACATCACAGATCACAGACAAATCCCTGTACCATAATTATATAAACTCAGAGCAATAGTACAGTGATATCTTGGCAACAAGCTTGTTAAAAACACTGTGCTGTTGCTCAGTGATGGATTATTTATTTAGAGATAGAGCATGGAACAGGCCCTTCCAGCCCTTCAAGCAACCCCACCGTCCCACCCCGAGTTAACCCTAATCTAATCATGGGACAATTTACAATAACCACTGAACCTCAGTACATATTTAGACTGTGAGAGGAAACCGGAGCACCTGAAGGAAACCCGTACAGTCCACAGGGAGGACATACAGATTCCTTACAGATGACCTCAGAATTGAACTCCGAACTTCGACACTCTTTGAGCTGGAATAGCGTCATGCTAACTGCTATGCTAATCCTGGCACCTAATTAAGTCTTTCCTGATGGTGCTGTGGGACTATGAGATTATGTGTGAGATGTGCACTCCCAGGAGTTTGAAAATGCTCACAGTTTCCACTGCTAGGCCATTGACTGAACTACCATTAACAAGGAGAATTTACCATCCAGTGAAATACTAATTCACCAAACTAAATCAGATGTTATCATCCTGTGCAGAATGTTCTATTTTAACAATAACACACAACCAGCTGACTGAGATGGAAACATTACTAAACCACTGACTGAAAGATGACTGAGAGTTTCCAGTAAAGCAGCCCCCACCGCATGAACATGACAAGACTGCAACACAGAAACATATTTGGTTTGGTCAAAACATAGCTCCAATGTTACTGCTTTCTGTTATACTGTCACACAGGAGACTTGCTAACATTTCCCTGGAAAGCCGATGTTAATCATCAAGAGAAAACCTACAGCTGCTGGAAATCCCAGCAACACACACAAAATGCTGGAGGAACTCAGCAGGTCAGGCAGCATTATGAAAGAGTAAGTAGTTGATGTTTTTGGCCAAGACCCTTTTTCAGGACTGAAAAGAGAGAGAGAGGGAACGAAGAAGGTGGGGGTAGGGGAGGAAGAAGCACAAGGTGGGGCTGTGGTAGCAGAATTGGTCAGAGTCGCAGTGCAGCAGAAATCACTGAACTCCTGTTGAAGAGAACATTTAAACTTCTTCAAGGTAGGCATCCCTTGAAGAGACCTTGCAGTGTAGGACCACAAACATGGGAAAATCTGCAGATGCTGGAAATCTTTCTTCCTCCCCTCCTTACTTTTCTTTCTTTCCAGTCCTGATGAAGGGTCTCAGCCTGAAACATCGACTGGTTACTCCTTTCCATAGATGCTACCTGGCCTGCCAAGTTCCTCCAGCATTTTGTGTGTGTTACGCTTTATCTGATACAGCTTCTGGATACAGAGGAAAGCACCTAGGCCGGGGGTCGGCAACCTGCGGCTCCCGAGCCATTTGTGGCTCTTTCACCTCTGTGCTGCGGCTCCCTGTGGCTTTGGGAAATAATTGGTCAGTATTTAATTAAAATGTATTTTATGTTAGTTTGTTAGCTTTTGAAATGTAATTCTAAATTTGAAGATTATGGTGATCTTGTACAATCTAAGTGTGGCTGGCACATCCGAAACGGCTCACAATTAGCCAGCATTCCGGCTAAGGGAGATAGCCTACGGGGGTTTGTGAGTACGCGTCTTTTGCAGCATCTGCGTCCATGGGGGCTGGGTTGAGGGAGGCTTAAAAGCAAGGCTGTTTAGTTCGAATAAAGCTATCTTTGACTGCAGTTTACTGACACCGCTACAACGTGTTTTTATCGCTGGCTGTCCAGACGGAAGGTGCTGAAACGCTTTGTCGCGTGTCTGGAAGAAGTGAAAACTTTCCTGGGCAGCAAAGGGCTCACCTTTCCTGAGCTGGAACAGCCAGAGTGGCTGGAAAAGCTACACTTCATGGTAGACATGACAGCGCACCTGAACACGCTGAACACAGCTCTTCAACGGGGTAAGGACGTACAGCCCTGCACATGTTGGAGGATGTTTTGGCATTCGAGCGCAAGTTGACGTTGCTTGCCAGAGATTTACAGAAAGGCACTTTGTCTCACTTCCCCAATTTGAGAGAGTTCAAACAAGGTCACGACATGATAATTTCGGAGTATTTACATTCTGCAATCATCGCAATGCAAACATCGTTTGGGAAACGCTTCTGTGAGTTCAGAGAGGAAAAAAACACATTATCCTTCCCGGTCACTCCCTTAAGCATCGATCCTTCCCTACTGAATACGACTGCATTGGCAGGTGTGAGTCAACCTGATCTTGAGATGGAACTGGCCGACATAGCCGACAAAGACATATGGGTGTCCAAGTTTAGACGCTTGACAGCAGACCTTGAAGATGTTGCCCGTCAGAAGGCCGTTCTTGCTCAGAAACACAAATGGAGTGATATTGAAAACCTTCCAAAACCGGACAAACTTGTGTTCGAAACATGGAATGCTATGCCCGACATTTATGTAAACATTAAAAAGTATGCGCTTTGAGTCCTGTCGATCTTTGGATCCACATATGTAAGTGAGCAGGTGTTCTCCAACATGAACTTTATTAAAAACAAACATCGCGCACGCCTCACAGATGACAGCTTGCGATCCTGTGTAAAGATGAAGGTGACGTCATACAGCCCTGATGTGCAGACACTCTGCGCTGAGGTCCAGGAGCAGAAATCCCATTAACCAAGTATGATAAATATTTTAATTGCCTATTATTTTATGTATATTCATATTTTTTCATTGTTCAGTGAAATAGTCCTTTTATTTTTCAGGCTGACAGCTGGCTGATGTTATTTTTGGTTTGCTGCTGGCGGAAAATTTAAGTTCGGCGTTTTTCATAAATACAAGAAGGACTCAAATAGACATTGAGTATTTTACTTAAAAGTAACTTTCAACCCAACGTCTTTTTTTCGGAGTTCAAAATGTTTTTGTTGCATGCAGAAATGTAATTTCGTTTTCTCTGCAGGAGTTCATCAATTTCATAAATGCAACACATTATAGTTTGTTTATACATAGCATAAAGGCAAAAAAAAACGTTGTATGCAGTGTTATTTCATTTTAAATGTCAAACGGGTTTTGCGGCTCCCAGTGTTTTCTTTTCTGTGGGAAACGGGTCCAAGTGGCTCTTTCAGTGGTAAAGGTTGCTGACCCCTGACCTAGGCTCTTTGCTCTGATGGTGATTTTGGAGAGGGTAACACTTTATACGGTGTAAGACCATGTACAGAATAAACATAACGTGAAACTCATAGGCATCTAAAACATGCCAGCGTATGCCAACACATATGATGAAAGGTCCTGGACCTAAAACTTTCTGTTTCTTACAGATGCTGCCCAGGTAAGTTTATAGTTATACAGCTCGGAAGCAGGCCTTTCAGCCCAACTGATCTATGCTAACTGACCACAATACCCCATCAAAGCCGGGGCTCATATGCCTGCATACGGCCCATAACCTAAACCAGGGGTCCACAGATCTCTTACTTATTGATATTGTTCATATATTAATGATAATAAAAAAGTAGGGAACCTCTTATCTAATCCAAGTACCTGTCAAAGTGCCTTTTATAAGTTGTTACTATCCTGCCTCAACCAATTCCTCTGGCAGCCTATTCCATATACATATAACCTTTGTGGGGGGAAAAAAGTTGCCTCTCAAGTTCCTATGAAACCTTCCTGTGCATTATTTATTTACTTTATAATTGCTTACATGATTTGTTCATTTTTTGATGTCTTATTCTTTGTTGTGTGTGTCTTTTGTGGATTCCATTGTGTTTGCATGTTTTGTGGCTGCCTGCAACATGATGAATCCCATCAATACACATGCGGCAGCCACGCCACGACCACCAGACTCAGAAACAGTCACTCTTCCCAAGCAGTACAGCTGATCAACATGTCAACCCACTAACCCACCTGCCACACCCCCAACCACCACTACTTTATCATTTTCTGTCAGTCACCTTATGTACAGACACTCCTGTCACCAGGCATTACTTTGTGGACATACAATATATGTATATAGCTAATAATACATGTGCATTTATATTTATTGTGATTTAAAAAAATATTGTGTTCTTTATCTTACTGTGTTTTTTTGGAGCTGTCCTGGATCTGAAGTAACAATTATTTTGTTCTCCTTTACACATTAAATGGCATTAAGCAATCTTGACTCTTGAAGTAATTTTTAATATATATTCACAAAATGCTGGTGGAACACAGCAGGCCAGGCAGCATCTATAGGAGGAAGCACTGTCGACGTTTCGGGCCAAGACCCTTCGTCAGGAGTCCTGACCAGCATTTTGTGTGTGTATGTGTGTGTTGCTTGAAATTCCAGCATCTGCAGATTTCCTCGTGTTCATTGTTTAATATATATTCCACTGTACTGCTCTCACAAAACTTCAGCATTCACGAAATATGTCAGTATTGATAAAGTGGATTCTGATTTCATGGTGAATAGTGCACTTCAGATGCATGACCACTGTAAGAAATATAGCAGTCAGTTGCACACTACTGGTACCACAGAAAGCAAAGGCAGTTATGATCAGAGTTCATCTAAAGCTTAAGAGAAATTTGGAAGGAGGCTAGCCAAACTTCTCCCCTGAAGTATGTCACAAAGGACAAGACATTTCAAAAACAATTAGAGAGCTATAGATGCATGGCTGGAAATGAAATACAAGATTACATCACATTCAAAAAGAATAAATAAAATTGATAGATTTGAGGTTGGTTATCGTGTTAAGGCAGTTGCAAGGAATGAAACTGATTTGGAACCACAGCCAGTGGAATCAGTACAAGAGGATAGAGGTACTAATGAGAGTAATTACAGGCTAAAGATTTTGAAGTTTAGCTTTATCATATGTAATATACAGTGAACTACGGCATTTTGCATCAATGACCACACAGTCTGAGGATGCGCTGGGAGCAGCCCGCAAGTGTCGCCATGCTTCCCATGTGCTCAGAACTCACTGACCCAAACCCGTACGTCTTTGGAATGTGGAAGGAAACCAGAGCAGACAAAGGAATGCACAAGGTAGAAGGCAGAACATGCTAACTCCTTACAGACAACAGTGAACACTGAACTCCAATTGGTGATTGCTGGCACTGCAAGTGTTGCACTAACTGCTACGCTACCAAGCTGCCCCTTGGTCAAAACCTACCACAGAAGCAACATGCACAGCACGCTGGAGGAACTCAGCAGGTTGGGCAGTATCCGTGAAAACAGTCAACATTTTGGAGGACTGAAGAGGGAGGGGGCAATGTCATGAACATTGAATTCTCCAACTTCTGGTAATTCCCTCCCCCAACCTGCCCCTATCCCAATTTCACTCTGCCTCCTCCCCCAGCTGCCTATCACCTCCCTCATGGTTCCGCCTCCTTCTACTACCCATAGTGCTCACCCATTACATTTCTTCTTCACCTTTCTTGCCTATCCCCTCCCTGCTTCCCCTCCCCTTGATCTTTCCTCTTACTGGTTTTTCACCTGGCACCTACCAGCCTTCTCCTTCCATTCCTCCCCCCCACCTTCTTTATAGGGAGTCTGCCCCCTCCTTCTTCCGTCCTGACAAAGGGTCTCGGCCCGAAATGTTGACTGTTCGCTTCCACGGATGCTACCCAACCTGCTGAGTTCCTCCAGCGTGTTGATTTGACCCCAGCATCTGTAGAGTACTTTGTGTTTACTACCACAGAAGCTTGTTCGCTCATATAACCATGTCATATGAAATGGCCTTTCCATGATCATGATTGTTCTTAGCAAATTTTTCTGTGCAGGTGGTTTGCCATTGTCTTCTGGGCAATGTCTTTCCAAGATGGGTGAACCCAGCCAATACCAATGCTCTTCAGAGATTGTCTGCCTGGCATTAGCGGTCGCATAACTATGTCTTGTGATATGCCCAGCTGCTCACATGACCATCTACCACCTGCTCCCTTGGCTTCACATGACCCTGACTGGTTGGTGAGGCAGGGGGATTAAGCAGGAGCTACACCTTGGCCAAGGGTGACCTGCAGGCTAGTGGAAGGAAGGAATGCCTTACACCTCCTTTGGTAGAGATGCGTCTCCACCCTGCTACCCACCCACAGAAACTACATCACTGAAAAGAGCTATAATAAAAAAGGATGTATATCTACAGTAAAACAATTATATTAACTGTCAAACAGATTGGGCTAATCAAACTGACAAATGTAGTTTGATGGATGAGCTCATTCAGTTGTTTTGTGGACCACTACCTCATTGAACCAGCAAGGGAATGAGCAATCCTAGATTCTGTGTTGTGTGCTGAGACATAGTTAATTAGCATTCTCATCATAATGTACCTGCAAGGTAAAAGCCTAAATAAAACCAATCATCTGGGGTGAGCTCACCAAAATAGATTTGGAAAAAGGTTTGTCAATAGGCAAACATTTGAAGAAGCATTTTGTAATTCCCAAATGTACACAACAAATCAGCAGATGATTCATAGTTGAATGCCACAAGGATCAGTGCTTGGTTGTTGGTCACTTACAACCTGGTTACTGACCTCTGCCAAAGTGATGGGCTCTTTTGTCTTCTCTTCTAATTTCATACTCATCAGTTATTCTTCCTGCAGTCCCCTTTATTCTAGCGAACATGATCCCAAACCGGCCAGTCACTGCTCACAACTGTAACTTTCTGACCTTGGCAGTATCCACAGACATAAGCTCCCACCTTCTCCAAGCAATCATATGCCCCTTGTCATGCATCAACTAGATGTGTACATTAACTACATTCCAGGTAGTCATTCAGAAGAAATCAAGACAAGACTAATTTGACATAGAGTTTAGGAGACTGAAGATGAGCTCATAGAAAGAAGCCATTTCCCATGGCTGGAAAAAGGTCAGTAGTATCATGAAGGATCCCACTCACCCTGCTCATGGACTGTTTGTCCAACTCCCATCAGGGAGAAGGTAGCATCTATGCCAAGACCAACAGACTCAAAAACAGTTACTTTCCCCAAGCAGTAAGGCTGATTAACACCTCCAGCTGCTAACCCACCCCACCACCACTACTTCATCATTTCCCGTCAGTCACCTTACAAACACTTCTGTGCCTAGCATCACTTTATGGACGTACAATAAATCTATATGTTATCCCATACATTTATATTTTTTGTGTTTTTTCATTGTGTTCTTTATCTTACTGTGTTTCTTTTGTGCTATATTGAATCCGGAATAACAATTATTTCATTCTCTTTTGCACTTGAGTTCTCGAAATGACATTAAACAATCTTGAATCTTGGAGTGTCTCCATCTGGGGAAGTCTCGGGATCAAAGAGGAGCTATTCAAGAATTGAAATCAAGTTTCCACCTGGAGGTTGGTGCAAGGGTTCTGGTTCCTGGGCAGGTTTTAATCGGCTCAGTCTGTGGATTGGACTCTGTAGTCCACGATATGACGGCTTTCTGGTCGCTATTTTGGATGAATTTGAACCGGGGCGGCCTACAGATAATGAACACTGAACTGAACAGAATATGCCCGGATGCCTTTCGATTCTGTGTTTTATAATTCTGTTTTTTCTTGCTGTTTACACTATTTTTTTTGGTGCGGGGTTAGTGTTTTTCTTTGATCGGCTTCCCTGGTTTTCTTTGAAATGCGGCTGTCTGTGGGGGAAAATGAATCTCAGGGTTGTATGCTGCATACATACTTTGGATACCTCAGAAAATAACTACCCTGGAGGGTTAGATGTTCATAGTTGCTTATTTCCAAGTTTGATATTACTTTCATCTCAGTTCCCTTTCTTGCCATTCCCCTGCCCCTCTCAGTCCTGAAAACTGCCCTGTCCTCCCTGCAGTAGGAGCATCTCGCTCAGCTAAATCCAGTAATCCAACCATCATCAGCTCAGGTAACTTGCATCAACTCCAGTCTGCCTCAACTCACTAGTACAGGGTATAAACCATTCATATGACAGACACTGTCAGGTACGGAGGGGCCACTGCACATGATCAGAAAAAGCTGCAGAAAGTTGTAAACTCAGCCAGCTCCATCGCGGCCACCAACCTCCCTAGTATCCACGACACCTTCAAAAGGCGATGCCTCAAAAAGGCAACATCCATCATCAAACACCCCATCATCCAGGGCATGCCCTCACCATCAAAGAGGAGGTACAGGAGCATGAAGACCATAGTGAACGTTTCAGGAACAGCTTCTTCCCCTCTGCCACAAGATTTCTGAATGGACAATGAATCCATGAACAATACCTCATTATTTTTCCTTCTCACACTACTAATTTAAAAATATGTACATATATTGCAAATTACAGTTTTTATTATTATGGATTGGTCTGCGCCGCTGCTGCAAAATAACAAATTTCACGACATTTGCCAGTGATATTAAATCCGATTCTGATTCTGATCCCAGGATGCCAAACAATGACAAACGCCTATCATCTATCTGTCCACAGGTGGAAAAGTTGAAATCCTACCCCAACAGAGACAGACTCGAGACTCCTGGGACACTCTTCTCACCCATCCCGATCAGCAGAGGAACAACAACCCAGGCATTCAGGGGCGGGCTGGAGGCGGAGATGGGCGTGTGGAGTCAGGCGTTAACATACCCATATGGAGCAAGGGGTCATGGAACGTCTACTGCCCTCCCCTCAGTCCATGGGGACACACCCCTCCTTCACTCAGCTTCTCGCCCCCTCAGTATGGAAGAATAGGGGATGGGACGGTGGAATTCACCCCTTCCCTCCCCAACCATTGACGCCCAGGTCCTGCCTCCACCACCGTGGAACCGGTACCGACCCTTCAAAGCCCCTACCTCCTGGCGGGGACAGACCCAGGCCCGGATCCCACTTACCGTCCGCCACCTCTTCACCACGGACTTCTACTTCTTATTTTTGATGCGACAATCCACTCACCCGCTCGCTGTGGACAACCGGAAACCCACACCTCCATTTCCGGAACAGTGACGTACATTGCCCCCTTGGCCAACCTTAATCTCCCTGACACACTTATTAATTAATCATTCTCTGGTGAAAAAGTCGTACTTATAATCGTTACCGAAGGATTAACGTTTTAAATAAATAAAAATAATGCGATGTTTTAATTCTGCTCAAAGCACTTCCGGTTCATGGATGAATTGGGAGGGGGGATAACGGTTGAAGCCTATTTTTAACCTACAGGTTATACTGTAATTCATTTTTGCAATAGTGTGCGGATGATGACATCTATACTGATTTTAATGGTTAGATATTTACTCTCTGCGCCTTCTCCCAGCATGCCTTAGTGCAGGCAGCGAGGACAAGGTGAGTGTCAGGGCGGCTGTGGGTCTTGGGACTGAGGGGAGGGATAAGTTTGTTTGGTTATCTGTTCTGTGTTTTAATAGTGGCTTGTATGTTGCCACTGTGATAGAGTCACTGGGAGGTACAGAAGGAATGGGTGGACATACTGTATCAGTGGGGCAGGAGTGACCAGTGGTGGGGCAGGGAGAAGCTGATCCTGATGCCCCCTTCTTATCGGGGCTTGCTGACTGCATTATTCTGCAGCTAAGTATTTCTGCGGCATTCAAGGTATTTATGTGTTCTGGATTTTGGGTGTAATTAAGACAGGAATTGGGGTATTGGTGGAATCTGAGGATATGTATAGCGAGTTCAGATTACAGGTATAAAACTGAAACTATCTGTTTGAAATGGCATAGAAGAGCACTTAAGGTCAGCATAGATCATATTAAATGGACTAGGATTGGATGATTTCTGAATGGATAATGAATCCATCAACATTATCTCACTATTTCCCTCTCATTGCACTACTTATTTAATTTTCTTTTTTCCATATACTATTGTAATTTATAGTTTTATTATGTATTGCAATGTACTGGTGCCTCAAGACAACAAATTTCATGATACATGCCATGGGGTTGGAAGAGATGTTGAATGGTGAAGCAACATTGAAAGGTGAAATAGAGGAATCCTGTTTTCTATGTGTGATAGATAGTGTCTAAGGACTGTGAGATGTTTGCTGGTTAAATGTCTTTTATTTAAATTAAAGTTAATTGTCAGATTAAATTGCTATTCCGCAAACAGACCTGGACCAAAGAAGAGCAGTGTGCTGATAGCTACAGACTTGGATTTCATTTGTTAAACAATTTTCACATGGTGTATCACAGCTTGTGGTGTTGAAGCTTGGAGTTTAGTTCTGACCCTGTAAGAAGTTTTTTTAAGTCCTCCCCCTGACCCAGTGAGTGAGTTTCTTTGTGCTCCAGTTTCCTCCCACGGTCCAAAGACGGACTGATTAGGAAGTTAACTGGTCATTGTAAATTCTCATGTGATTAGGCTAGGGTCGAAAGGGTGGGTTGTTGGGTGGTGTGGCTCGTGGGACTGGAAGGGCCAGTTGCGCACTGTATCCTCAAATAAATAATTGGGTAAGAAATTGTAGAGACTTTGTCAGGCCAGAATAAATAAATGAAAAGTATTTGACCTTAGGCCTTGAACTAGACTTATTTATATCACAGGGTCCATTGTAGGATGGCCATGGACTGAGTGACTTCCTTAGTGCAATGAAACTCCCCTTGTCTTTTGATCTACTAACAGGATTTAATGTGAGATTTGATCTATTCCAGAGCTGTCTTTATCACCCCTTCCTCCTCTTGCATCTCCCTCAATATTTATGCAATTTTTTTTGTAATGGTTGAATTTTACTACATAATGCTGCAGTTAAAAGTTTTTTTAAAAATGTTTCTTTACGTGCATGCACAATTGAAGACTTAGGGTGCCACGGTAGCGTATATTATAGCACGATGCTATTAGAACTTTGGATGTCGGAGTTCAGAGTTCAATTCCAACATCATCTGTAAGCAGACTGTATCTCTTTTCCGTGTGTGTGTGTGGGTGTTTCCGGGTGCTCCGGTTTCTTCCCAAAGTCCAAAGACGTGCCAGTTAGTAGGTTTATTGTCATTGCAAAAATTGTCCCTTGATTAGGCTAGCATTAGGTCAGGGGTTGTTGATTGGTGTGGCCTGAAGTACCAATTCTGCACTGTATCTCAATCAATCAACACACAAACGACCCAAAAAACCAACAAACAATTGTGATAGCAACTATCACAATTCAAAGCAATGAGAGGGAAGGCTTGTATTTCTGTAGTGCCTTATGGCTGGTGGAATTTTTATTGGAAGAGCAGAAACTCTTGCAGCGTAGAATGCAACAGCCAATTTGCACACAGCAAACTCCTGCTAGCCATAGGTGATGAGAGTTAGCACAGGTTCAGTTATTTGGTGTACAGGTGTCCCCCACTTTTCAAACGTTCATTTTACGACAACTCGTTGTTACGAAAGACCTACATTAGTACCTGTTTTCACTAACCAAAGAGGATTTTTGCTTTTACAAAAAAAGACACCCGCTTTATACATTTTTTTTACCCCAAGAAAGACTACAAAGACCGTGAAGCCTTTTGCGGGCAGTTGTATGTGCGCATGTGTTGTACGTGCGTAGGCGTGTACATGCACATGCGTGTACATGCCGATTTTTCTCTCTCCAAATCGATTTTGGCTCACTGTCTTCTCGATTTTGATAAGTGAAACTACACAGTACCTGCAATATTTCTACTTTATATAGGGTGTATATTTATCATATCATTCCTGCTATTATTATATGTTAGGATTATATGTTATTTTAGGTTTTATGTGTTATTTGGTTTGATTTAGTAGGTTATTTTTTGGGCCTGGGAACGCTCAAAAATTTTTCCCATATAAATTAATGGTAATTGCTTCTTCGCTTTGACGTTTCGGTTTACAAACGGTTTCATAGGAATGCTCTACCTTCGGATAGCGGGGGGAAACCTGTATCTGCTTGGATGAGGAACCCAGGGAACAAAGCTGCTGTCCAAACCAAAGGTCTCTAACTTGCCTAGATCTTGAAAGGAGGCCGCTTGGCCCATTCAATCCTTGCAAACTCGAGGGGAAGAATCCTTGCATTCCCTCTCGTCTTATTTCCTCACCCCTGCAATTTCTTCTGTCTCTCATGTCTGCCATCTCCCCTTTAGATTGTTTTTGCCATTGATCTATCATCAGTGGTGACTCGCAGAGGCTAGTTAGCCTTGGGAGGTAGAAGGAATCTCGAGTACTTGGCAGGAAAGAGAACGTGCAAACTTTATGTAGACAGCCTTCAAGGTCAGGATTAACTTACATAATGTAACGGAGCTTTATCTGTCATGTACAGTTGCAAAAAATGTTTGTGAACCCTTGGAAGTTACCTGATTTTCTGCATTCACTACTCATAAAATGTTGACTGATCTTCATTTCAGTCACAATAATAGTCATACACAATCTGCCTAAAGTAATAACAAACAAGCAATTATAATTTTCATCTCTTTATTGAGCATATTGTTTAATCATTCACAGTCCAGACTGGGAAAGGCATGTGAACCCTTGTATTTAATAATTGGTAGAACTTCCCCCAAACGTTTCCTGTAGCTGCTGGTCAGACTTGCACAATGGTGAGAATGAATGTTACACCATTCCTCCATGTAAAACTGTTTCAGTTCATCAATATTTCTGGCATGAACAGCCCTCTTCAAGTCATGCCACAGTATCTCAATTGGGTTAAGGTCTGGACTCTGTCTTGGCCATTCCAAAACACAAGTTTTCTTCTTTTTAAACAATTCTGTTGTTGATATGCTGTTGTGTTTTGAATCATTATTGCTTCTTCCAACTTCTATTGAGCTTCAAGTGGCGAACTGCTACCCTGACATTCTCCTGTAAAATGTCTTTATACAATTTTGAATTCATTGTTCCCTCAACGATTGCAAGCTGTCCAGGCCCTGAGGCAGCAAATCAGCCCCAAACCATGATGCTCCTTCCACCATGCTTCACGGTTGAGATGAGGTTGGTGTGCACTGCCCTTTTTCCTCCAAACATGGTGGTGGTCATTTCTGCCAAAAGTTCAACTTTTGTCTCATCTATCATCTGTCCACAGAACATTGCCCCAGAAAAGTTGTGGAACATCCAGGTGGTCTTTTGCAAACTTGAGACATGCAGCAATGTGTTTTTTGGAGAGTATGGTTTCCTCTGTGAACGCCATTCTTCTTCAGTGTTTTTCTGATAGTGGACACATGAACTGAGTCTTCAGCAAGTTCTAGAGATTTCTGCAGGTCTTTTGCTGTTATCATGTGTTCTTTTTCACCTCCTTCAGCATTGCACATTGTGCTTTTGGTGTGATCTTTGCAGGATGCCCATTCTTAGGAGGAGTAGCAACAGTATTAATTTCCTCCATTTGTAGACAATTTCTCTTTCTCTGGACTGATGAACACTTAAGACTTTAGAAATGCTTTTGTAATCTTTTCCAGTTTCATGTATCTCTACAGTTCTTCACAGGTCCTCTGAAAGTTGTTTTCATGGTGCATGTAAACAGATCTTTCTTGAGAAGAACAGGCTCTGTCAGTAACCTGACTTTGTGTTTCTTTTTAAAAGGACAGGGTACCTTTACAACCCACAACACTCTCATCTCATTGATTGGATCACCTGACTCCAAATAGCTTTTGTAGAAGGCATTACTCCAGAAGTATTGACGAGAATTATTACAAATGTTTGTATGTTATTACTTTAGGTAGATTGTGCCTATCTACAATTGTGACTTAGATAAAGATTAGACCACATTTTATGAGTAATTAATGCAGAAAATCAGGTAATTGAAAAAGGTTCACTAACTTTTTCTTAAACTGTACATCAAAACCTACAGTGAAATGCATCGTTTGTCGATGAGCAACTGGTCGGAGGATATGCTTGGGCAGGCCACAAGTGTTGCCTCACTTCTAGTGCCAACGTGGCATGCCCACAACTGCCTAACCCATATGTCTTCCAGCACAACAAGCTCGTACCACTCCATTTACACCCATGTGACTAATTAACCTACTAACTTCTACATAGTTGGAATGTGGGATGAAACCAGAGCAATTGGAGGGAGTCCAGGGAGAATGTACAAACTCCTTATAGACAATAGTGAAATTACACCCCGATCGATGATCGCCGACTTTGTAAAGCGTGAGGTGAATATGAGACTTGCTGATTGGAATTGAGAGTGTAGCCTGCTGATCCGCAAGTCACAGACAGCCTGAATTAGCCTCCTTGACTTGCCTTTGAAAGAAGCTGGTTGAAGTATTATAAAAATCAATCCTATTTATTTCTTTACATCGTGATAATGACTGCTGGCCTTCCTGGTGTTGGAAAGAATGGTTTGCCTAGCTAATTAGCATACCAGTGACAGGAAATAAGCTATGAAAGTTAGAGGCTAGTGAATGGAATTGGTTTATTATTGGGACACAGTGAAATCCTCTTGTGCACTGTTCATACAGGTCAATTCATCAGACAGGATTGAGATAATACAATATAAAAACAATAACAATGCAGAATAAAGTATAACCAATACAGAGATTCAGGTAGATGGTAAGATTCAAGATAGTTTAATTTTCCAGCACACAAGTGTAAAAGAGAGCAAAGTTATTGTTATTCTGGATGCAATGCAGCACAAAAAACACAATAAGATAAAGAAAACAATAAATATAAATACGTAAGCCAGTTTACATACATTATATATCCATAAAGTGACACTAGGCACAGGAGAACAGACACTAGTGAGTTTAATGTCACATTATTGACATACAATTAATGTTTATAAGCTTTCCTTTGTATTTATATTGTGCTTTGCTTGTGTTGCATCAGATCCAGAGTAACAGTGATAAAGTAGTGGTGGTTGGGGTGTTGAGGGGTGGGTTAGTAGGTGGAGGTGTTGATCAGCCTTACTGCTTGGGGCAAGTGATTGTTTTTGAGTCTGGCTGACCTGGCATGAATGTCGCATAGCCTCCTCCCGGATGGGGGTGGGACAAACAGTTCATGAGCAGGGTGGGTGGGATCTTTCATGTTGCTACTGGCCCTTGTCCGGTACCCTTCTGTATATATGTCCTTGACGGTGGGCAGGCTGGTGCCGGTGATGCGTTGGCAGTTTTGACTGCCCTTTCATAATGGTAAAAGGGTCAAAACGAGGTAGATTGTGAAGTTGCAAGTCCATCTTCGCGTACCAGGGAACCATTTAATAGTCATTTAACAGTGGCCCCTGGAGTCTGATAGTACATTCTTTCAGGCCAATAGGAGAGGAGAGAATGGGTGGGGGAGGGTCCTTGATTATGCTGGCGGCTTTACTATGCTTTTAAAAATGTATTGAACATGAATACAAAGTCTTGTACTGTTCTTTTTGTATATATTTATATTGTGAATAAATTGGATGGCTGCCTGCCTGTCCCAGTGCATTTTCTACACGGATCTTTTGTTACTGTTGACAGTGCAAACTCCTACCTGCTCAGGCACGCCGCCATGATTCTCCAACGCCTCTTCCGGTTCTCCACGGCCCTACGGTCTACCCTTTCCCTTCAACTCCAGCGGAACATCGGCTTCACGGCCATTGCCTTCAACAAGACCAAGGATCTCGACCCCATCCAGAAGCTCTTCATTGATAAGATTCGTGACTATGACGTTAAAAGCAAGTGAGTGAATTGAACTAAAATGCTCTCTTAAGCTTAGCACCTTTTGTCCCAAAATGGGGAAGAGACGGTGATATTTTCTAGAAAGTGCAACAAGTACTTCAGCCACAGGATCCCAGGTATGTCAAATTGATAGTGGCCTGAAACATAGAACTGTACAGCATTGAAACAGGCCTTTTGGCTCACAATATCGTGCTGGTCTAATTAAAGTAGTATTCAAATGGGAAGCCTAACTAATCTGCTCTGTCAACATGACGCCCATATCCTTCCATTTCCCTTATATTAACGTGCCTATCTTGCATCATACACTAGGGTGCTCTCTTCAGTTACCAGGTGAGGTAACTGTAGCCTTTGGCCAGGGGCAGATGTCATCAGGTGGTGCCCAACCTTCTTAGTGTTTCCACCCTTAACCACTGCACTCTCCAGTTGGCAGATCAGCAGTGGTGGCCAAGTCACTACCCATCTGCTCCTGATTTCCAGCTCAACTCTCGCCTGCTCCATATCCAGCGAGAGGCTCGTTCTGCTTCCTCCCCCATCCTGCTCGGTTCTTGCTCTTTTCATCAAGGCCCAGTGCAGACAGCAACCTCCATGCTGTTATCGTTGTAGCAGGCATGCGTATGAGGGTGGTGGTTGTGGAAGAATGGTGGGTAAGACAGTGGCTGTCTTGTAATGCGAAAGGAGAAAGTAAAGTTGTTAAAACAAAAGAAAATCTTGTTTTTGTTGTTTAACAGTGGAAGCAGATAGTGGAAACAGGTGCTCTCAAAATATTTAGAAGACTACTTGCAATGCAATGACATGAAAGGCTACAGGTGAAATGATGGGAGGTGGTATTAGCTTAGACATTTACTTGATGACCGGCACAATCGTGGTGGATTGAGCGATGTATTTCTGTGTTCTGTGACTAGTGGTTATCACAACACTATTAAGGTTCAGGGCATCGGATCTCAGAGTTCAATCCAGGTGTTGTCTGTGTCCGTCCTTCTCATGGGGGTGTGGTATTCCTCCAGGTGCTCCTGTTTCCTCCAACAGTCCAAAGATGTGGCAGTTAGTAGGTTAATTATCCCGTGATTAGTTTACTGTTATATAGGTGGGTTGCTGAGCAGTGTGGTTCGTTGGGCCAGAAGGGCCTGTTCTGCACTGTATCTTTATATAAATAAACTTTAGCCATTAATGTGCTGATTAAACTGATGGACGACAGCAGGGTAACTAACGTGCATCATCCCTTCTCTGTACAGGAAAGCTGGTGGCGTTGTTGATGCTGGCCCAGAGTTTCAGAAGAACATGGAGCAGGAGATAACCAAGTTGCAGCGACTCTATGGTGGAGGAGATCTTGAGAAGTTCCCAGATTTTAAATTTGAGGGTAAGGTGTTCTCAGTGGCATAAGCTATGAGTACACAGGCTCCTGGATGTCTCCCAGGTACTAAGAATATAACTTAACCAGTTTGAGAGTCAGAGTTCATTTCTTTATCTGGTGGTTCTGTATTAAGCAGCCCATTACAGACAGAGGGATTCATAGTTACTCTAGAGGGGAAGGGAGACACTCATATAGTTACATGAATATAAACATTGTTATTTATGAATTTTTTCAATTTACAACTTGTTTTTTCCCTTTAGAACCAAAATTTGAAGAAGTCAGCAAGTGATTAGTTTCCAGAAAAAGGAATTGTCTTTTCGTTGTCGTTTCCCGAGGCTGTAAAATTGTAATTTAATAAATTCTCTTGGATTACAATCTTACCTCGGCATGTTGATTGTATAATTTATCTCCCTTATAAACTGGGCATGGTTCCATGTTTAAGTTTTTATTATAAACTCAAGAGATTCTGCAGGTGCTGGAAATCTTAAACAACACACACAAAATGCTGGAGGAACTCAGCAGGCCAGGTAGGATCTACGAAGGGGAATAAACAGTTGATGTTTTGGGTCAAGACCCTTGATCAGGACTGGAAAGGAGGGTGGAAGAATCTAGAATAAGGAGGTGGGGAGAGGGGAAGATGGCAGGTGATAGGTGAGATCAGGTGAGGGGGAAGATGGATGAAGTGAGAAGCTGGGAGATGACAGAAGGAAGTGGTGGAGGGGTTAAGAAGAAGGAATCTGATAGGAGAGGACAGTGGATTATCCATGAGAGAAAGGGAAGGAGAAGAGGAGCCAGAGGTAGGTGAGGTGAAAGGGGAACCAGATGGGGAATGGAGAAAGATTCAGATTCAGTTTATTGTCATTTAGAAACCACAAATGCAATGCAGTTAAAAAATGAGACAACGTTCCCCCAGAATATCACAAAAGCATATGACAAAACAGACTACACCAGAAAATCCACGTAATGTTTGGCAATCCCCAATCCAGAGTCCGGAGAGGCAGCTGCGTATTAATATCGCACTACCGTCTAGCGCGTTTCCCCGGAAAGGAGCTCCAAATCCACCAGACAAAAACAAGACCAAAAACTAAAGCTACAAGACCTGCACAAAAACCACATAATTACAACAGTGCAAACAATAGCATAATTGATAAAAAGACTATGGGCACAGTAAAAATAGTCCAAGATGTTAAAAGACTTAAGTTCAAAAGAGGGAAGGAGGAGAAATTACAAGATGTTAAAGAAATCAATGTTGATATTGTCATATTGGAGGCTATTATCTTTGGCTTTCTATCTGGCTCGACACCCTCGCCTGGCATTGCTGGGAATAATCCAGCCACCAGTGTTATAGACATGGTGTATGCTACTTCCCATCCTGCAGGACAGAATAATGTCCCACTGAGAGAACAATTGCTTCACTCCTCCTGCTTAGCCCCTAGTTGACAGACATTGATATTTGTGCTGACCATCGGGCTGAAACGCCGACTATACTTTTTTCCGTGGGTTGCTGCCTGGCCTGCTGAGTTCCTCCAGCATTGTGTGTGTGACTTTGCAATAGCTTTCTGTATGTTGTGGAATTGGTTTTAAAATTCTCTTACTTGTTTTAAAAGTTTTCAATGGCCTGGGACCTGAGTGCATCACAAAATCGCTTTTGTTTTATAATCTTTCTCGAGCTCTTTACTCTTCTTCCACCCGGCCTCTTTAAACAATCTCCCTCAAAAGATAATTGGCGGGTCAGATTTATTTAATTACCCTCCTAAACAATGGAACTCAATACCTAAAACTAAGGGATGCAGAGTCAGGTGACCCTTCTAAACACCAACTCAAAACCTATTTATTTAATTTTGCTTTTAACTAAATTTTTTTCTTATTTTCATGTTTGCACTTTATCCCATTGTAAAGGGAGGTTCATGAGAATGATTCCGGGACTGAAAGGATTACTGCATGAGGACTGTTTGAATGCCTTGTGCCTGAACTCACTGGAATTCGGAAGATCAAGGGGAGATCTCATTGAATCCTATCAAATGTTGAAAGGCCTTGATAGGGTGGATGTGGAGAGGATTTTTCCTATGTTGGAGGAGTCTAGGACCAGAGGGCACAGCATAAGAGTAGAGGGGCATCCATTTAGACAGAGATGAGGAGGATTTTCTTTAACCAGAAAGTGGTGGATTTGTGGCCAGATAGCTGTGCAGGCCAAGTCCTGATGAAGGGTCTTGGCCTGAATCGTCGACTTTTTATTCCTCTCCATAGATGCTGCTTGAGCTGCTGAGTTCCTCCAGCATTTTCTGTGTGTTAATCTGGACTTCCAGCATCTCTTATGTTTACAATGTAATACTTGCCAGATGACCTCTCTTGGTAACTAAGTGGCACAGATAAAACTACGGCCTCGCTGCTCCATGTGATCCCCATTCAACTTTGACCTCCAGCGCTGTTTGTGTGTTAGTTTGCATCTTCCCTCCAGAACGTGGCAGGAAACCAGAGGACCTGCTCACAGAAATGTGCAATTTGAGAAGTTAATTGTCCTTTGTAAATTGCCCCTATGCGTAGGTGGGTGGTGGAATCTGGGGGAGTGATGGGAATGCGCAAAGCAGGCTTGGTGGGCTGAGTGGCCTAATTCTGGTACTATGTGCTTGTGGAATGTGGAGAGAACAAGGTGTGGTATTATTGACTCTGAAAGATGGGAATACTTTACTGATGCCTTGTAAAGATATCCCATCTTCCAGAACAGTACTGGTATTGTAGATAGTGTGAGAGTCTGCTTGACTATAAAGTCATCGACTATGTATACTGCTTGGAGCTCCAGCAGACATAGTCAAAGTTCCCAAGAATAGGAAGTTTTATGTAACAGCGCACACTACAAAGCAGCAGCTTCCCCTGGGAAATTTTTAATATTGATTCTTATGAACTTTGGGGGTTTATAATGGTGCCATGATAGTGTAGCAGTTAATACGACACTATTATATCTGATTTCAGAGTTCTATTCCAGTGCCACCTGTATGAAGTCTGTACGTTCTCCCTTTGCTTTGTTTCCTCTGGTGCTCTCGTTTCCTCCCACAACCCAAAGATGTGGGTTAATTGGTCATTGTAGATTGTCCTGTGATTAAGCTGGTGTTAAAAGGTGGGGTGCTGGATGGCATGGCTCATTTGGCCAGAATAGCCTCTTCTGCACGATTTTGCTAAATAAAATAAATATTTGATAATGTCCCTCCATTTACAGTACCTGATTAATTTGTAGTATCGGGAAAATCTGGAATTAAGTGTCCTAACTAATGACTGTTGAACTTTAAGCCCATGAAGGATAAGCTAGCTAACACAAAAGTTCAATGTGGTTGCTTCAGCCAGATGAATGGATTTTGCTCTTGGCTGTAGATACAAACCCATATTCTAGGAGGAATGAAGAAGGGTGTCAGCCTGAGAACTGTCAACTGTTTATTCCCTTCCATAGATGTTACCTGACCTGCAGAGTTCCTCCAGCATTTTGAGTGTCGGTCTCAAGACTTTCAGCATCTCATGTCTCAGATGGCAGATGCTGGGATCAGGATAAACAATCTGCTGGAGGAACTATGGCTAACAGTAGTAATGCCTTTTGTGTTGCAAAATCCTGCATGAACAAATTGAGTTCATAATGGAGATTGTATTAATAATGGAAGTTGTATGTGTCTTGGTCAACCATTTTCAGGGGGTCAAGGAGGGTTTTCTTACTATAAATTCTCTGGGAACCCTAGTAGACATTCATTCTTAAAGGCAGACAGTTATTTAGTGGTTTTCAGAGTGGGTCATTGTGAAATAATGTATAGTGACATGGCAGCATAGTGGTCAGTGTAATGCGATTACAGTGCCAGTGATGTGGGTTCAGTTCTGCCGCTGTCCAAAAGGAGTTTGTCTGTTCTTCCCCGTGACCACTTGGAAACACTGTTTGGATCTTCAGCCACCAGCTGCAGACAGGTCCACACTATGTCCATTTTCCGCCCGCTTTGGGGCAACATGGTTGCTTCCTCTGGGTTTGCTGGTTTCCTCCCATATTCCACAGATGTGTAGGTTAGTAGGTCATGTGAGTAATCGTGCAGCGTGGGAGCATTGTGATGGTCCGCTTATTGTGCTATATCTCTAAATAAAACTTGTTGCATAAAAATTCTGGTGAACAGTAATGTACAGTGCACAGGGAGAGCTACACTATTGGAAATACCTCTTGAGAACAACATCATGGTAGCCATTGAAAACAAAAATTCCAAGGCATAGTTTTAAAATTTCTCAAATGTCTTGGTCCCTATTGAAAGATAAATAAAAGATGTTTTCTGAATATCATCAGAGGGTCACGAGAGTGTGAAATGAGCTGCCATTGCACGTGGTGCATTCGAGCTTGATTCATTCAAGAGAAGTTTGGATAGGTACATGGATGGTTAGAGTATGGAGGGCTATGACTCTGGAGCAGGTGGATGGGAGAGGGCAGTTTAAATATTTCAGTACAGATTAGATGGGCTGGAGGGCCTGTTTCTGTGCTGTATTTTTCTATAACTTTATGTAGCTCCTTGATATAGTATACTACCACAATAATTGTGGGGCTTCCTCCCCCAACTTGGTCCCTCCGTCTCCAGTAGCAGAAGAACCTACTCTGTGTTCCTTCTCCACTGTGCCCTTGCAGTGGCTGCGCCAAGATGCAGTGCAGCCCTCGGCATGCACTCCTGCAGCCTGGAATATGCCAGGTGGAGCATTCCTCCACGGACATCTCAATGCGGCAGAGCAACAACTTTTGGTCAGACCAAAGGGCTTCTCAATTGACTAGGAAAAGGAATCATGGCAGTTGATAGGAATTGCTCTGTTGGAAGCCAGTATGAACTTGATGGGCTGAATTTCCCCTTGTGCCATGACTGAAAATGTGACAGTATTTGGAGGCAATATCTTCACACAGTGACCAACCTCTGGAAGTTCCACGTAGAGTTTAATTTGTGTTAAAGAGAAAAACAAGTGGCTAAGGGTACAGTAGGTTCAAAAAAAGTCAAGAGTTATGTCATTAGCAGATAGACATCAAGTTAAAATTGCACAGTGTGCTTATTTTTTTAATTGTTGGATATTAGGCACAGCAACATAATTTATCTCATTTTCAAGTTACATACCCCCAAAACATAAAAGTGCTTGCACTCAAATAATTTCAAGTTAATAAACTGAGAAAAAGTGTTGAAAATATACAAGGCACACCTGCATTAAGTGAAAACTGATAGGCATTTTTTTTGAAGGACTTGTATAAGAAACATATCAGTAGCAAACATCTGAAGTTTGCTGTGTGGATACCTCTGCAAATTCTGACAATCTTGTATACATTTCTGTCTATCTGAGCTCATGTGGACATAATAACCAAATATTCTTAATCCTGGGGGCCTGCATGCAAATAATACTTATGAGGGATTTTCCTTGTTAATTTCCAGAACCTCTCTAGAAATGTTATATTCTAGGGTTCTTCCCTGGAATACTGCTATTTCTGAGGTTCCCTGCTAATACTGATTCTGTAGAGATTTTTTCTTGGAATATTGTTCTGTTTCTCACTCGGGCCACTGCAAATACTGAAAGTTTCTCGAATACAGATGGGACATCAGGATTCCACAACAATGACACTGTTGGGGTGGACCCAACACAAGATACTCCTGCCTTTAATCTCACATGTAGTTTACGGTCAATTATAAACCACATTTGTACAATTTATAGCAGCCTTGGACATTTGATGTACAGTATAAAATTAAGAACTGCAAGATGTAACTGTTGGTCAGGTGGGAGAATGGAACATATAACAGTCCATACACAGGCAGTATGAGAGCGATATGATGTCAGTCCAGATACAAGAACCTGGCTTCAATGTTGTAATTCTGCACCTTTGTTGTATAGTTTTATAGGAGAAAGGGATTGAAAGGGATAATAAATCAGGCACTATGGAATGGTGGAGCTGAATGGCCTAATCCAGCTCCAATGTCTTAAGGTCTTGGAAGGGAGGAATATGGATAGTACAATTGACTAGGTATGGATAATAATATGCAAATATATTTGTTCAATTGTATATGACATGCCCCATTTCTCAACTTGTCCAATTAATTTCTGCCTTCAAAGCCACAATTCACATCCTGTAAATTCTAGCTTCCTGCCACCATCCATTTGCAAATTACCTTCCCTCCTTAATGATCCATCTGTGTTCTTAATTTTTGGCTCCAATGCCCCAAGAATTATTATGACATTGTTTGTAGCTCTCCATAACATCCTTTTTGACATTTTGATTATCACTCTTTGAACTACAATGCAATTGCAAACTAAATTTAGAGTCACAGAAAAGTACAGCACAGAAGCAGGCCCTTTGGCCCATTTAGTTCATGCCAAACCATTTAAACTGCCTACTCCCATCAATCTGCACCTAGACCAAAGCCCTTCATACCCCTGCCATCCATGTACCTCTCCAAACTTCTCCTAAACATTGAAATTGAGCTGCATCCACCACTTGCTCTGGTAGCTCATTCCACACTCTCACAGCCCTCTGAGTGAAGAAGTTACCCCTCATTCCCCTTAAATGCTGCACCTTTCACCCCTAACCCACGAACCTCTGGTTGTAGTCTCACCTAACCTCAGTGGAAAAAGCCTGCTTGCCCTACCTATACCCCTTATAATTTTGCATACCTCTATCAAATCTCCCTCAATCTTCTATGTTCCAAGCAATAAAATCATAACCTACCAAATCTTTACTTAAAGCTCAGATTCTCCAGTCTCAGCAATAATTTATGCAACCAATTAAGCCTTGTGTCATTCTTACAAATCCAATGGCATCCAAAATGGGTATATTTAACACGGAGATTGACAGGTTCTTAGTTAGGTGTCAAAGGTTACAGGGAAAAGGCAAAAGTTTGGGGTTGAGGGGGATAATAAATCAGCCATGATGATGGGAAGATCCGATGGGCCAAATGGCCCAATTCTACTTCTATGTCACATCAAAATTGAATACTGTTTCTACATGGTGTAAATAAGCTACTGAAGGACCTCAATAAGCTAAGCAGTGTCTGTGGAGAGAAATGGGGAGTCGCTATTTTAGGTGGAGACCCTTCATCTGGACTCTGAAAATAGAATCTGTTTCAGGCTCTGTCCAATCAAAGCAACATGTCTGAATTCACACACCTCACTTGAAAACAAAATAACAATGCTTCATTGGCTTTTTGGTTCGATTTTGCACATGGAAATTAGCTTTCAGTGATTTGTGCAAATTATCCATAGCTTTGTCAGTCTATACATGGTGCAAAATTAACAAATTTGTTATTTAAATTCAGAGTGAAGGACTTCACATTTCACCCCACATACACTCTGTGGCCACTTTATTAGGTACACCTGCTTAATGCAATTATCAAATCAGTCAATCAAGTGGCAGCAATTCAATACATAAATGCACGCAGGCATAGTCAATTGTTGTTCAGTACAAACATCAGAATGGGGTAATGTGATCCAAGTGAATTTGACTGAAATGATTGTAGGCACCAGACAGGTTGATTTGAGAAACTCAGAAACTGCTGCTATCCTGGGAAATTAATGCATAGCAGTCACTAGAGTTAATGGAGAATGGTACAAAAAGCAAAAAAAGAAAAAAAATCAATCCAGTGAGTGACAGTTCTGTGGACAAAAACCTTTTTTTAAACGACAAAAATCAGAGGAAAATGGCCACACTGGTTCAAGCTGACACGAAGGCAACCTTAATTGAAATAACCACACATTACAGCAGTGGTGTGCAGAAGAGCATCTGTGAACACACAACTCAAATCTTGAAGTGGATGGGCTACAGCAACAGCAGACCATGAACATACACTCAGGAGGTACAAAGAAAATGGTCACTGAGTGTAGTCTTTCTCATTTAGAGCTCTCTAAAGATTGTTATAGAAAAACTAGTGTTCATTGGTGTTCTGATACTCATAACTTGTTTGTGAACCAATAGTTTTATAAGAAAACAAAGTACACAAAACAGAAATTAAGACACTTGAAGGTCACTGATGGTGAAGAGTTCAGATTATTCCAAGCTACTCGTGACTACAGGTCAACTCCAGGTTATGAACACCTGGCTTACAGACATAAAATGAACATATAAATTCAAAAGCACAATGCTTGTAGAGACAGTTGTTCCCACAACCTTTTTTAGTGAACGTTCTTCCTTAACAGCCTTACGTGCTTTTGGATGCAATTTATTACAACATTGAGAAGGTATGGAAATATTATTTGTGTATTGTTTAATTTGCTGTCAAAATTGACTTGGGGATATCTGTAAAAATGGATCCTGATCATTACCAATCGATGGATTGTACTCTCAGTGGCCACCTTATTAAGGACTCTTGTACACCGGCTCGTGATGCAAATATTAAGATGGCCAATTATGTAGTAGAAACTCAATGCATAAAAGCATGCAGACATGGTCAAGAGGTTCAGTTGTTGTTCAGAGCAAACATCAGAATGGGGAAAGAAATGTGATCCAAGTGACTCTGATCATGGAATGATTGTTGGTGCCAGATGGGGTGGTTTGAGTATCTCAGAAACCGCATCTCCTCCTGGGATTTTCACATACAACAGTATATAGAGCTTACATAGAACGATGCGAAAAATAATAAACGTCCAGTGAGTGGCAGTTCTGTGAGATAAAATGCCTTATTAATGAGAGAGGTCAGAGGAGAATGGCCAGACTGGTTCAAGCTGACTGGAAGGCACAGTAAAATAACCACACGTTACAACAGTGGTTTGTAGAATTAAATTTCTGAAGGGACAACATGTCAAACCTTGAATTGGGAGGGCTATAACAGCAGGAGGCCACACCGGGTTCTACTCCTGTACCTAATAAATTGGCCAATGAGTGTATAGCACTGGGCAGATCCTTTCTGTTTACATGGATAGGTTTAGATGTCTGTGGGCCAAATGCAGGCAAGATGGGACTAGCTCTTTGGGCGACACATGGATGAGTTAGGCCAAAGAGCCCGTTTTCGCATGTGACTTAATGACAAAATTGGATGAAAGCTAGTTACCAGCCAAGATTAAATCTCTTCTGATATTTAATTTCTGTTGGTGTCAATCATCAAGTTTATAAATAAGATGACTGGCATTAATATCGTGAACAGTCATACATCACCTTACAGTAAATCAAGTGAGCCTGCTCTGACAGAAACTGTGAGTGAACCAGACAAAATATTAGGACAGCTTACACTGGTGCCAGGGGGCACGGGGAGGGGGTATCTGGGCCCCAACAGCAGAAGGCAAGGCCAGTAAACATGGGAATGGAATTCAAGGAGATGCTGGAGGCCAGCAATGAGGGAGTGGTGTCAACATCTACCCCGTTGTCCCAAATGCAATATTCTTTATGGATTGGAGAAGTGGTTTGGAATTCTTCAAGGATGTACCATTCTTCGCAAGATGTCAGATGACAAAAGACTTGGTATGTTTGAAGTCCTGTGTTTGTAAAGAAACAAAGATAGTCAAATTAGTAATTGTATCTGGAAAATGAAAGCCATTGCCTGAAACCATTCAAGCCTGGCTCTCCATTCAATATAATTATGGCCCTATCTACGCCTTAACTCCTTTTAGATCAAGTGTTCACACACTGGGGTCCACAGACCCCTCAGTTACTGGTAGGGGCTCATAGCAAAAAAAAAAGTTGGGACTCCCTGTCTTAGAGCATAGAACAGAGTGGCACAGACCAGACTCTTCAGATTACAATGTTCTATAAACTAAACACCAAACTAAACTAATCCTTTGCCTACACCTGGGGTTCCCAACCTTTTTTTAAAAAATTGCATAGACTTCTACCATAAACCAAGGGGTCCATAGACCCCAGCTTGGGAACCCTTGGTCTACACAATATCCACATCCCTCCATTCTCGGCACATCCATGTGCCTACTTAATGCCTCTTATCTGCCTCCACCACTACCATTGGCAGTGCATTCCTCTGAGTAAAGGAAAATTGCCTGCACATCTTTGAACTGACCATAAATGCATGTCCTCTAGTAGTAGATATTTCCACTCTGGGAGAAAAGATATCAGCTATCTATGTCTCATAATCCTGTAAATTTCTATCAGGTTTTTCCTCAGCTTATCTTAAAGAGAAAACAATTCTAGTTTGTCCAGTCTCTGCTTGTAGCATATGCCTTCTAATCCAGATGTTATCTTGTTAAATCTGCACCCTCTACAAATCTCCCAAATCCTTCCTATAATGGGATGACCAGAACAGAATGCAAGATAAAACACAAAACAGTATGTTCTTTTTCTTTCATCTATGTGCCCATCTTAAATGTCCGTACTGTGTCTGCCTCTATCACCACCCCAGCAGCACGTTCCATCATGTGCTGAATTGTATTGACGTAAGCCATCATGGTCTCATGACCATGATTGTTCTTGGCAAATTTTACTACGTAAATGGGTTGCCATTTCCTTCTTCTGGGCAGTGTCTTTACAAGATGGGTGACCCCAGCCATTATCAATACTCTTCAGAGATTTTCTGCCTGGTACCAGTGGTCACATAACCAGGATTTGTGATTTGCACCTGCTGCTCATACAACCATCCACCACCTGCTCCCATGGCTTCATGTGACCCTGATCCTGGGGGGGTGGGGGGGGTGTTAAGTAGGTAGTACACCTTGCTCAAAGGTGACCTGGAGGCTAGCAGAGGGAAGGAGTGCCTTACACCTCCTTTGGTACCTACCACTCTTTGTATAAAACTCAACCTCTAACATCTCCCGATGCTTTCCTCTGAAATATCTCTAATTTATCTGTCTACTACTGTGTTAAAAACGTTCTCTGACACAATCCCCTGGCCCCACTATCTTCCAATCATCCTATAAATAAGCTCCTCACACAAGCCATTTCTGCCCCGGGGAAAAAGTCTCTGGCTGTCTTCTTGATCAATGCCTCTCAATGGTACACCTCTATCAGCTCCAAAGAGAAAAGCTCTAGCTAGCTCATCTCTTCCTCATCAAACATGCTCTTTAACCTAGGCAGCATAGTGGTAAACCTTCTGCACCCTCTCCAAAACTTGCAAATCCTTCCTATAATGGGATGACCAGAACAGAATGCAATACTCCTGCGCTTTATTAAGCCTCAGCATAATTTCCTGACTCTTGAATCCAATTTCTCAGTTAATAAAGGTAAGCATGTTCTTTACCACCCCTATCAACTGTTAATTGTGTACTTGCCTTTATATCTCACACATAGACCATAAAATATAGGAGCAGAATTAGGTCATTTGGCCAATCAAGTCTGATCCATCATTTAATCATGGATGATCCAATTTTCCATCTCAGTCCGATCTCTGTCCTCTTCCCATATCCCTAAATGCCCGGACTAAAGAAGAATCTATTAATCTCGGCCTTAAATATTCCCAATGACTTGGCTTCCACAGTTGACTGTCAACAATTTTCACAGGTTCACCACTCTCTGGATAAAGAAATTCCTCCTCATCTTGGTTCTAAAAGGACACCCCCTCTATTCTGATGTCGTATCCTCTGGTATTAGACTCCCCCACCATAGGAAACATCCTCTCCACATCCACTCTATCAACATTTGATAGGTTTCGGTGAGGTCACCTGTCATTCTTCTGAGCTCCAGTGAGTACAGGCCCTCATCAAACACTCCTCATGTGACAAACTTTTCAATTCCAGAATCATTTTTGTAAACCTCCTTTGAATCCTCTCCAATGTCAACACATCCTTTCTTAGATAAAGGGCCCAAACCTGCTCACAATACTCCAGGTGAGGCCTCACCAGTGCTTTATACAGCCCTAACATTACATCCTTGCTTTTTGCATCATTGTGCTGATTCTCCATAACCCTCAGTCTGCCTTCTCATTCAAATATCTGTCTCTACCTTAATACTGCTGGTCATCTGCCCTCCATAAGCCTCTGGGGTAAGAATTCCAGAAGTTCGGAATTTCTTTGCAAAAAAAAAGTCTACTCACCGCCATTTTAAATGATTGTCCCCTTTTAACTATAAGCACATAGCAAGGTTCCTGCAGCTTTCCCGATCATCGACTGGCCTTTGGATATGCAAGCTCAAAGCTAATAAATTTTGTGACAACAGGGAGGGGAGTGGGGGCAAGGCTAAACACTGGTCTTGTTATGCACACACATCCCAGTTACAAGACAGAGCTATGCTGAGCCTCTTTCAATGGACTTGGACTCAGGATCAATGCAGCCTGCACAAATGCAATTTCTTCCAGCTCTACTTTTTATCCAATGCTTTATATCCCTTTCCAGTCTAAGGGTAGTGCTGGTGGGAGGACAGAGTGTTTCAGCAAAGGCGAGCCAGTGGGACTCTCGCCCCAGGGATCGGGAACCAGGGGTTCAGAATAACGTGTGGCAGGACAGAGCTGGGGATGTTTTCTTGACCCAGTGCCTGTGTGCACACGAGTTACTTCATGGCTGACCCAGCGTAAGACAAGCTGGAATGTCTTCATCTGCGGTTGATCCAGCATGAGATGGGGTACTGTTGTGTGCTTGTTCTTGCAGAAACATGGTTCCAGGACAACATCCCATGCACCATAAATCTTCAGCCCATGCTACTCACGGATTTACACCAATATTATTTTGTGACTGTGCACGATCGTAACTATACGTGCTGTGTGTGACCGTATGTACTGTGTTTTGCACTTTGGCCCCAGAGGAACACTGTTGCATTTAGCTGTATACACATGTATGGTTGAATGACAATTAAACTTGAACTTGAACTTCACACTTACTTCAGGGGGAGGAGGAGCGTTGGCGCGACTGGCAGCACTCGACCTGTGGAGACAGAGAGGGAGGGTGAGCATGTTCCAATGATGGGAGAATGGAGGGGGAGCGGAGTGGGGGTGATCAGAGGAAAGGGGCCTGTAGGAACTGGCCTCAACCATGGTGTGCACAGCCCCAGAGACTGAACAAAATGTGAGTGTGGGGGGGGGGGGGCGTGGAACTTAAGCAAAGGGGGTGGGGTTTACATACACAAAAATGCTGGAGGAACTCAGCAGGTCAGGCAACATCTATGAAGAGGAATAAAGAGTAAACATTTTGGCCAAGACCCTTCATCAGTACTGGTAAGAAAAGGGGAAGAGCCAGAATGAGAAGGTGGTGGGTGGGGGGGGGGGGGGAAGAGGAGTGAACTAGTGAGTGATAAGTGAGACCAGGTGAGGGGGAAGGGGGAATGAAGTGAGAAGCTGGGAGGTGACAGGGAGAAACGGGAAAGGGTTGCAGAAGGAATCTGATGGGAATGGAGAGAAGACCGTGGGAGAAAGGGAAGGGAGAGGTTGCAGGGATGGGGGGTGTTCGTACCTGGGGGCTGGCCAGTGAGAGGAGAGGTTGGGAGATGGGCCACAGGCTCTTGGTTAAGTGGGTGTTGAGTTTGCAAGACCCAGGATCCAGGCCAGGGAGGAGTGACCGCAGCCTCCTTGCCAGGGAAGAACACAGGCACTGGAACCAGGAGTCTGTGGAGGTGGGAAGCAGGGGTTTTGGCCCAGGCTCTCACCCGAGACTGACAGGGATTAAGGCCCAAACCTTTGGCCAGGATGGAGAGACAAGAAGACCGCGAGAGGAACTGGCACAGTTGCATGGTGGATAGCGCAGAGCGTTACAGCACCAGCAATCTCAAATGGTTCAATTTCCACTGCTGCTTAAGGAGTTTGTAAGTTCTCCCTGTGACCATGTGGGTTTCCTCTGGGTGCTCCAGTTTCCTCCTACGGTCCAAAGCAGTGGTGGACATGCTATGTTGCCACCAGAGGCACAACAATACCTGCGGGCTGCCCCCGTCATTTTTGGACTTTTCATCAATGCAACTGATTCATTTCAAAATGCGTTTTAATGTCTTGATGTACATGTGACAAATAAAGCTAATATTTAACCTTTTAGTCATTGAACAGTGTATCCACATCCTCCAGGCAGTGACTTTGGGACTCCACCACTCAGTTCCCAGGAAGGACCTACAGCCTGAAACATTCACTTGATTCCACCCTCCATGGACGCTGCCTGATCTGTTGAGTGATTTCAGCATCTTCTGCTGTAATCCCCTCCACCAATCTCCCTGAGAAGACTAAACTCTCTGCCTCCCCCATTTACTGACCTCTCTAAGGGGGGGACTGGGTCCCCTCCATCCACCTTGTCTGGGTTTCTCGTTACGTTATACTTACGTGGTAGATCTTCTCTCTGTGGAGACAACAAGAAACAGATTTAGTACTCGGCCCAGCAACATCATGCTTATAATTCCAGAACTTGAACAATCGCAAATGAGAAGAGAACAAGTGCAGGTTGAAGAAACCTTCACAATTATACTTTGATGTGACTGGACTCAGGACAAGGCAGACATTTCACAACACTGATCAGTTAATGAGGGTTAAACATCTAACATTTCACCCCCCCCCCACTCCATTCCAGTCTCAGTGTCCCCCCTATCCCACTTGGAGATCTGAACTCCACTTGTCTGCAAATTCTAGTGTCATCAGTCATGCCATTAGGACATGTACTGCTTAGTTACTTTACGGTGTAACAAATCATTGGCTTGACTCAAAGTATGACAGCACAGGAAAAGTCCATGCTGTCCTGTTTATCTGCCTAGTCCCATTTGACTGCGCCCAGGCCGTAGCACTCTATATCGCTCTCATCCACGTACCCATCCAAACTTTTCTTAAAGTTCACAATTGATCCCACATCTAACAGTTCCTCTGGCAGCTCAAACCGTCCTCTGAGTGAAGAAGCTCCCCCTCAGATTCCCCTTAAATATTTCACCTTTACCCATGACCTCTAGTTCTCATTGCCCTCAACCTAATGGGAAAAAGCCTGCATGCATTCACCTCATCCATACTCCTCATAATTTTGTAACTGGGCGGAAGTTCCCACTTGCTTCAAAAAGGTAACAATTATACCAGTGCCTAAGAAGAATAATGTGGGCTGCCTTAATGACTATCGCCCAGTAGCACTCACATCGACAGTGATGAAATGCTTTGAGAGGTTGGTCATGATTAGACTGAACTCCTGCCTCAACAAGGACCTGGACCCATTGCAATTTGCCTATTGCCATAATAGGTCAACAGCAGATGCAATCTCAATGGCTCTCCACACCTGAACAACACAAACACCTACACATCAGGGTGCTCTTCATCAGCCAGAGCTCAGAGGCATTAAATAAGCACATGGAGGCTAGCAAAAAGGTAGCAGGTGAAGCCCGGTGGGTGGGAAAGTTCAGAGGCTGGCGAGGAAGGAATTTGATGGAGGAAAGTGGACCATAGAAAGAGATGGAGGAGGGGACCCGGAGGGAACTGATAGGCAGGTGAGAAGGAATAAAGTGGGGAATACGGGGATGAAATTTTTTACTGGATGGAGAAATTGATATCCATGCCATCAGGTTGGAGGGTACCCAGACAGAATATAAGGTGTTGTTCCTCCACCCTGAGGGTGGCCTCACCTTGGCACAAGGCATCATGGACTGACATGTTAGAATGGGAATAGGAATTTGCACCAAAATATTTGGCCACCATGAAGTCTGACTTGGGGATGGAGCAAATGTGCTTCACGAAGCGGTCCCCCAATTTACGATGGGATTCACCAATGTAGAGCAGGCCTCATCAGGAGCATCAGACACAATGGTCAACCCCAGCAGATTCGCAGGTGAGCCCAGAATGGAGGTGAGGGAGGAGGTGAATAGGCAGGTATAGCACTTGGGCCAATTGCAGGGGTAAGATTAGAGGGGGAAGAATGAATGGATAAGGGAATTGTGGAAGGAGGGCCCCTGGTGAATAAAGCGGGGGAGGGGGGAGGTAAACATATGTTCAATCATGGGATCCCTTTGGAGATAGCGGCAGTTGTGGAGAATAATGCGTTGGATGCAGAGGCCGATGGTATGGTAGGTAAGGCCAAGCGCAACTATCACTGTTAAGGCGGCAGGAAGATAGGGTGAGTGCGATGTACGGGAAATGGAGGAGATGTGGGTGAGGGTAGCATCAGTAGTGGAGGGAGGGTAACCCCTTTCTTTAAAGGAGGACATCTCTAATATTCTGGAATGGAATGCTACATCTTGGGAACAGATGAGGCAAAGAGCCAAAGGGCATGTTTCTGAACTGTAGTGCTCACTATGCCTCTAAACCAGGGGTTCCCAGCCTTTCTTTAATGCCATGCACCAAAGCACTTAAGTGAGGGGTTTGTGGAGCCCAGGTTGGGAACCATTGCTCTAAACCTTTTCTGTTTATGTAGTAGTCCAAGGATCTTTTAAGCGTCATTATTGTACAGTACCTGCCCCAACCATTTCTTCTGGCATTTCATTCCACATTTATTTATTTAATGATACAATGGACCCTTCTGGCCCAATGAGCCACACCAGCCAGCAACCCACCTATTTCAGAATCAGAATCAGGTTTATTATCACCGGCATGTGACGGGAGATTTGTTAACTTAGCAGCAGCAGTTCAATGCAATACATAATACAGAAGAAAAATAAAAATAATAATAAATAAATCAGTTATGGTATACGTGTAATGAGTAGATTAAAAATGGTGCAAAATACAGAAAAAATGTATATTAAATTAGTGAGGTAGTGTTCATGGATTCAATGTCCATTTAGGAATCGGATGGCAGAGGGGAAGAAGCTGTTCCTGAATCACTGAGTGTGAGTCTTCAGGCTTCTGTACCTCCTACCTGATGGTAACAGTGAGAAAAGGGCATGCCCTGGGTGCTGGAGGCCCTTAATAATGGACGCTGCCTTTCTGAGACACTGCTCCCTAAAGATGTCGTGGTACTTTGTAGGCTGGTGCCCAAGATGGAGCTGACTTGCATAACTACAGGACAATTTACAGTGACCAATTAACCTACGAACCGGTACGTCTCTTTACTGTGGGAGGAAATCAGAGCACCCGGAGGAAACCCATGCAGTCACGGGGTGGCGGGGGGAGGAGACGTACAAACTCTTTACTGACGGCGCTGGAATTGAACTCTGAATTCCCACATCCTGAGCTGGAGCTGTAATAGGCTGCGTGAACTGCTGTGCTACCACCATCTGCGTGATGAAGTCACCCCTCAGTTCTCCGTTGAGGTACCTTCAGCAGCGGGTCAAGAAGGTGACTCACCAAAGTTGAGTTTAAGTTCATATGCGTACGTGCAGGTGTACACACATGTAATGAAAGATTTACTAAGGTGAGCATCTTGGGCAACTGGCATCAGAGCACATAGCATTCCCACCAGTGTCTCAGGGCAGGTCGGAATAAACAAAAAATGCTGGCCTTACCAACAATACCCAAATGTACAGATGTATGGGGCAGTATGAAAAGCGTAGTGGTTAGCACAATGGTTTATAGTGCCAGCAATCACAAGTTCAGGGATCAATTCCCACCACGGTCAGTGAGCAGCCTTACGTTCTCCATATCACTGTGTGGGTCTCCTCCAGGTGCTCTGGATTCTTCCCACATTCCAAAGGCACGGGTCCACTCTCACTGCTCTACTCTCTCTGACGGTGAGACCAGGCACAGCTCAAATGGCATCTATAAATTTGTTGATGACACAACTATTGTTGGCAAAATTTCAGATGGTGATGAGGGGGCGTACCGGAGCGAGTTATGTCAGCTAGTTGAGTGGTGTCGCAGCAACAACCTTGCACTCAGTGTCAGTAAGACCAAAGAATTGATTGTGGGATTCAGAAAGGGTAAGACGAGGGAGCACAAACCTATCCTCATAGAGGGATCAGAAGTGGAGAGAGTGAGCAATTTCAAGTTTCTGGGTGTTAACATCTCTGATGATCTATTCTGGGCCCAACATGTCGATGCAGCTACGAAGAAGGCACAACAAGGGCTACACTTCATTAGGAGTTTGAGGAGATTTGGCATGTCACATAAAGCACTCACAAATTTCTCCAGATGTACCGTGGAGAGCATTTTAACTGGTTGTATCACTGTCTGGTATGGGGGGGGGGGAGGTGTCAGGGGAGAGCTAACGCACAGGATCAAAATAAGCGGCAGAGACTTGTAAACTTAGCTCCATTTGGCACTAACCTCCATAGTATCCAGGACATCTTCAAGGAGCAATGCCTCAAAAAGGCAGCATCTATCATTAAGGACTCCCATCACCCAGGTCATTGCTACCAACAGGGAGGAGGTACAGGAGCCTGAAGACACACACTCAATGATTCAGGAAAGCTTCTTCCCCTCTGCCATCTGATGGACACTGAACCCATGGACACTACCTCACCACCTTATATAACTCCCATTTTTGCACAAAGTTTTTTCTATTATGTATTGCTGCCACAAAGATAACCAAATTCCGGTGACATTAAACCCGATTCTGGGTTTGTGTTAGGAAGCTGTGGGCATGCAACGTTGGCACCAGATACTTGCGGGGCCACCCCCTCTGACTGCTCTGGCGGTTGTTGCAAAGCGATTCATTTCTCTCGGTGTTTCACTGTACACATAACAAATAACACTAATCTTGTAAAGCTAATCTCTGATATAATGGGGATCCCACTGAGTTTGGTTAAGTGAATTTAATTATCTGCATTGCAGAGAGAATTCGTGTTATACCAGACACTAATTTTTAATGTGCATGACTCGCTTATGATAGCCCCTTGACCTCAGGGAGCAAGCCAGAAACCAGCATTTCTGTCCAGGCACAGATAGAAGGAAGAGACGGTACTCACTCCCCAAGTAGCCCTTTCTCCGGACGTAGCAGAGCCCAAGTCCACACAGTAACAGCACAAAGGCCACAATCACCACAGCGATGACAATTGCGCTGACGTCAAGGTCATCTGTAAGTGAGGCAAATGTCAACATACAATACGCATGGACTTAGAATTACACAATTGTTGCAGCATAGAAAGAAGCCATTCAGTCCAACAGATCTATAACAGCGCCAAGAAAAGCATCAACCACCCCCCCCATTACACTTTCCAAAGCCCCAGTTGTTTCCGTTCCTTTTACACCTCAGGCCCTCAGTTGATTAAAGCAATATTTCACCCTCCCTCTTGTTACCTTTAGAACAAAGAACAGGCCCTTCAGCCCACAATGTCTGTGCTGACCATGATGCTAGTTCAAACTAATCCTATCACATAGTCTATTCCCTCCATTGCCCACCTGCTTACGTATCTGTCTAAATGCCTCTTAAATTCATTAGCCGGAGAGTGGTGAATCTGTGGAATTCATTGCCACAGGGGGCTGTGGAGGCCGTCTTTATGTATATTTAAGGCAGAGGTTGATAGATTCTTGATTGGTCAGGGCATGGACGGGTGCAGAGAGAAGGCAGGAGATTGGGGCTGAGAGGGAAATTGGATCAGTTATAATAAAATGGTGGAGCAGACTTGATGGGCCAAAATGGCCTAATTCTCCTCCTATCTTATGGTCTTATATTCCTATCATATCTACCTCCATCACCTCCCCTTGTACTGTGCTACAGGCATCTACCATTCTGAATGGAAAAAAAAAAGTTGCCTTGCAAAACCCCTTTAAACTTTTCCCCTCTTAGGCTAAACCTAAGAAATATGCGATGGTTCCAGTCCGGGAAAGGGACTCTGGTTGTTTACACCATATATAATCATAATTTAAAATAATGCTGTCTTATGCCCGAAGTTGCATCTGGTCCATGAACCATCCACAGAGGTCAGTGCCCCCCTTTACCCCATCCAGATCCTGTATTCAATCACTCAAGTATTTGTACCACAGAGAGCGACCCCAATGTCTCCACTCTAAACCTGTGGCTGGAAATATTGTCAGCTCTTGATGCCCACTTTTAGACCTGTAATCTGTGATGATCAGTCAACGTTTCTGGCAGAGACCCTTCAACATCCTGATAAAGCGTCTCCTCCCGAAACGTCGACTGTTTATTCCCCCCACCCATCCTGTGGATGCTGCCTGACCTGCCGAGTTCCTCCAACATTTTTTTTGTCTGTATTGCTCAAGATTTTCAGCACCTGCAAGATCTCTTGTGAGTAGGGTAAGGGGGAAGTGATTTAGAGGGGATGAGGGGGACCCTTCTCACCCAGTGAGTGGTGACTGCCTGTCGGAGAGAGTGGTGGAAACGCAGTCACTGACTCTATGAAGTGAATTGAACCGCTCGGGTTTGGGCCAAGTGCTGGAAGAAGGGTGTCCACGGGCTGGTCTGGATATGGCAGGCCGAACCGCCTGTTTCCATGCCTTCAGTAAGATGGGATCAGTGTTTGATGGAGTATTATCTACAGCTTTGGTCACCTTGTCATTGGGAAAACATCATCAAGCTGAGACAAGCACAAAGTTGTTTACCAAGGATGTTGCCAGGACTTGAGGGCGTGAGACATCAGGTGAGGCTGGGCAGGCTAGGACTTTATGCACGATGTGTAGAGTTTGGAAGGATGACCTTCCAGAGATGTACAAAATCCAGAGGGGCAGAGAAAAAGTGAGTGCAGTCAGTCTTCCCCCCCCACCCCCAAGTAAAAGGAATCAAATCTAGAGGACATCGTTCAAAGTAAATTTATTATGAAATTACATAAATGTCAACATATACAAATGTGAGATTCATTTTCTTGTGGGCATACAAAATAACCGCAATAGAATCAATGAAAGACCACCACCAACCTGGGCATTCAACCAGCATGTAAAAGACAAAAGAAGTGTGAAAATGGGAGAAAGAAAGAAATATAAACAACTAAGCAACAAATATCGAGAACATGGGATGAAGAGTCCTTGAAAGTGAATCCATGGACTGTGGGATTATTTCAGTGGTGGGCAGACAATGACTGTTCCTGGACCTGGTGGTGCGGGCCCTAAAACACTTGTACCTTCTTCCTGGATGGCAGCAGTGAGGAGAGAGTATGCCCTGGGTGGTGGGGGTCCCTGATGATGGATGCTGCTTTCCTGTGACAACGTTTTGTGTAGACGTGCTCAGTGTTGGGGAGGACTTCACCCGTGATGGGCTGGGATATAGCCACTACTTTTTATAGGACTTTCCATTCAAGGACCTTGGTCAAGATGAGAGGGGAAAGGCCTCAATAGAGTGGATATGGAGAGGATATCGCCTATGGTGGGAGAGTCTAAGACCAGGAGGACACAGCCTCAGAGAGCTGGGTGTCCTCTTAGAACAGAGATGAGGAGGAATTTCTTTAGCCAGAGAGTGGCGACTCTGTGATACTCGTGGCCACAGGCGGCTCTGGAGGTCAAGCCTGTATGTATATTTAAGGCAGAGGTTGATAGATTCTTGATTGGTCAGGGCATGAAGGGATACGGGGAGAAGGCAGGTAATTGAGGCTGAGAGGGAAAATGAATTAGCCATGATGAAATGGCAGAGCAGAGTTGATAGGGCTGCTCCAGTATCTTACGGTCAAACACAGACAAATGGGCACCTTGGTTAGCATTGTAGAGTTGGGCCAAAGGGCCTGTACCCAGGCTGTATTAGTCTATGGCCAAACATCTGGGGTCTCAATCCAGTTGTGCCAGGATGTTCGCAGTGCGTCTGACACCGTTAACGGCAAAGGAGCGATGAACCATCTTCCATCGATGACCACACACGTCCCCTGGGAGTGGCGGTTGGAGGTTGGGGGAAGAGGAGCAGGGACGGTTTGACACTATTACTCACAGATTACCCCCCCCCCCCCCACGTCTGGGACATCACTCTGTAATGCAGGAAACCAGCTTCCCACTGACTGTGCGTGTTAGAAGGATGGAGGAGGAGATGGGAATTAGCTACAAATGGCTTCCGTTGGAAGTCTAGATATTGTTTCTGTACAATGCACATTCTTAAAGGCCAGCTGATATTTGTAAGAGCCGTCAGCTGAGTTTAGCACAAAGGGAATGCTCAATATAAAAGAACTTACAAAACCAGAGTACAGTATCGCGGGTACAGGAAATGCGGAGTAGATAAAGTGGAGAGTCACAGTCTATTTCCCAGGGGTAGGGCACTCTGAAAGTAGAGGGGATGGGCTTACAGTGAGAGGACAAAAAAATGAACAGGGACCCGAGGGACAACCTTCTCACCCAGAGTGGTCCATATATGGAGCGAGCCGCAGAGGATATAGCAGCAGCGGCTGAAGTTAAGGAGCAAACGTTTGTCTCTGCAGACGGGGGAGCAGAGGTGACACTTCAGGACAAAAGCATTATGTCAGAACAGGAATCGTGGGACAGAGAGGAAACAATGTCGAGACTTGGCTAGCTAGGGAGGGAAACTCAAACAAAGGAAGGCCCATATCTTCTTCCTTTTCCCTCCAGCTTCACTTCCTGCTCATTCAACACACTTCCTGTTCCTCCCTCATTTTATTCACCTTGTGTCTGCTAGATTTTAGTAGCTTCCAGCTGCCAACGTCAAATGCAAGGATAAGATTTGTGGGGAAACTGCAGCCACTGGTGGCCCTTGTTCCCGCAGTTCAGCATGGAAACAGGCCCACATGGACAGAGAATGTTTCCTGAACTAACCCCATTTGCCCACATCCCCTGAACCTTTCTTACCCATGTACCTGTCCAAATGTCTCTATAAACTCACCCCTCCGTAAGTTCTGCCTTGGTGAGTTACAGATTGGTCAAAGCACAGATGGCAGCTAATCATCCCATTGAGTCTGAAGTGTGACAGAGCCACACAGAAGGAGATGTTCTACTTGCATTTGCATTAAGACACGGGAGCAGAATTAGGCCATTCATCCCATCGAGTCTGTTCTGCTGTTTGATCATGGCAAAACTCTTGTGTAGCAGTTAGCGCCTGCTATAAGATTGGGGTTCTCTCCGTACCTGCGTGGGTTTCCTGCGGGAGCTCCAGTCTCCACTACCCTTCAAGACGTGTACAGTTAGGGTAAGTGAGTTGGGGCACGTTATGCTGGCACTGGAAGTGTGGCAACACTGGCCCTGCACAATCTTCACTAATTTGACACAAGCAACACATTTCACTGTATGTTTTCACATACATGTGACAAATAAAGTTAATTTTTCTCTTCATATTTAATTTTATCTTTATTGCTGGCTGATTTATTTTTCCTCTCAACGCAACTCTCCTGCCTTCTCCCCATAATCAAGAATCTATCAATCTTTGCTTTAGATATAGACAAAGACTTGGTCTCCACAGCTGCCTGTGTCAACTATTTGATAAATTCAACCCCCTCTGACTAAAGAAACTCCTCCCTATCTCTGTTCTAAAAGGACATCTCTCTATTTTGAGGCTGTGCCCTCTGGTCCTAGACTCGTCCATGATAGGAAACATTCTCTCTATGTTCACTCTGTCTGGGTCTTTCAATATTAAACTGGCTACCATGAGATCCCTCCTCATTCTTCTAAACTCCTGTGAGTGCAGGCCCAGAGCCACCTTTCACTCCCGGAATAATTTTGATATTAATCTCATCACAGCTGCTACACACGCAATAACCACTGTTGCATCGTAGCCTGTTAAAGGCAGCTGTCCACTTGCAGTCAATGTGATAGCAGTAGAAAAATCTTAGAGCAGCACAGGAAGACAGCCCAACTTATCCACACTAATCAAGTTGCCCACCTGAACCATTTCCTTTCGGCCCTCAATCTTCCTGTCCCTGTATGTGTGGCTGTCGATTAACTGGGCTCTGAACACTCACTCTTACCTCAGCCACGCTTGACTTTATGGGTGCACAAGGACAGCAGCGTGGTCCCCGTCACCCACACTGTTCTGAATTTTGAACAGAGAAGAGCCATTTTTATGGGCGGACCTGCCCATCTCTGCACTGAACTCAGGCTGTGGCCTGCAACTAACGGGCTCCTGACTGGGCTGCAGGGACGACGGGCTTCGAGACTGGGCACTTACTTTCGTGTATTTCAGTTCTTTGTTTGCACAATTTGGTTTTTTTCTGCACATTGGGTGTTGGATGGTCTTTTTTTTAAAATGGGTTCTATCAGGTTTCTTTGTTTTGTGGCTGCCGGTAAGGAGACAAATCTCAAGGTTGTGTATAGCAGCGGTCCCCAACCACTGAAGCGATATGATTTGGTGGTATGAAGCGATATGAGTCAGCATTCATAACACAGGTGTGAAATTCAATTGAGACATCTGATGATACTCTGAAGTTCGTAAAGCAGGTGCTGTGTGTTTTCCACATCCTATCTTGCCTCCATAGGCCAAATGGCTTCGGTCCCCTGCTGAGCAAAGGGATGCTTCGCTCTTCGTAGCACTTCCTTGTCTGGGCTGATTACACACTACCTGTATACTATCCTTGCATGGACATGACCTTACCCTTACCTTGCCGAGATGTCCACACCCAGCCAATGTCTTTAACTGTAGCTGCTTCACCCCCTTTCTCTGGCAGCTCATTTCACAAGACCCACAAGACAATGAAACAGAACCAGGCCATTTGGCCCATCTAGCCTGCTCTGCCATTCCATCATGGCTGATTCACTATCCCTCTCAACCTCATTCTCCTGCCTTCTCTACTTAACCTTTGACACCCTTACCCATCAACCTCCGCTTTAAATATACCCAATGAGTTGTCCTCCACAGCCGTCTGTGGCCATGAATTCCACAGATTCACAACTTGCAGGCTGAAGAAATTCCTCCTCATCTGCACTCGAAATGGACGTATTTGTATTGAGGCTCTGCCTTCTGGTGTTAAGACCCTACCACAACAGGAATCATCCTCTCCACGTCCACTCTATCTAGCCCTTTCAATATTCGATAGGTAGCAATAAGATACCTCTCATTCTTCTAATCTCAAGACAGTACAGGCCCAACGTCATCAGAAACACCTCATACATTAACCCTTTCGTTCCTGGGAGCATTCTTGTGAACCTTCTCTGGGCCCTCTCCAATGCCAGAAAACCTTTTCTTAGATAAGGGGGCCATAACTGGTCACAATACTCGAGGTACTGCAGCCTGTCCAATGCCTTGTGAAACATCAGCATTACACACTTGCTGTCATATTCTAGTCCTCTTGAAGGGGATGCTGACATTGCATCTGCCTTCCTTACTACCAACTCAATTTGCAAGTTGGCCATTATGTAATGCTGCACAAATACTCCCAAGTGTCCTCACCACCCTCAGTTGCCCCACAGGTCCCAGCTGAATTTTCCCCCTCTCACCTCAGACCCATGTTCTCTGGTTTTGGACCACAATGGGGAAAACTACAGCAACCATCAGTCTGTACAATGTTTGTCGCTGGATAAATATTGGTCATAATGTTGAGATTATCTGATGGCCCCAGGCACCTTGGGTCTCTTTTCAAAGCCTTGTGCGGTGGATGATACACAGACAGTGTGGCACTCGCCCTGTGTTATACTCCCGCCCCCCCACCAGCTCAGCCCCAGAAAGAAAGGGTTAACTTATGAGGAGCACTTGATGGTTCTGGACCTGTACTCACTGGAGTTTAGAATAATGAGGGAGGATCTCACTGAAACCTATCAAATATTGAAAGGCCTAGATAAAGTGGATATGCAGAGGATGTTTCCTATAGTGGGGGAGTCTAGGACCAGAGGACACAGATAGAGTGGATGTAGAGAGAATGTTTCCTATAGTGGGGGAGTCTAGGACCAGAAGCCACAGCCCCAGAGTACAAAAAATGGCCCTTTAGAACAGAATTTCTTTTATCAGAAAAAGAGGAATTTCTTTTGTCAGAGGGTGGAGAATTCACTGCCATAGGTGGCTGTGAAGGTCAAGTCATTGGGTGTATTTAAAGCAGTTGATTAGTCATGGTGACAAAGGAAACAGAGAGAAAGCAGGAGAATGGATTGGTGGAGCAGACTTGATGGGTCAAATGGCCTAAATCTGCTCCTATTTCTTATGGACTGTTGGCCTGGATTTCTGTGTTTAAGCTCTGGTACAACGGTGATGTCACTTACTGATCTGCATGAACTTGACAGAACATCTCTCTGACCGACCAACTTTGTTATAGGCATTGCAGGAGTAGGAGCCACTGTTGCTTTTCTTGACCGGGTTAAACACCTGGCAAAAACAAAAGGAAGAAGTGGTCAAAACGACATGGATCTCAGTCACCTGGAGACAGGAACCTTGGCAGATCTAACACTAGTGTATGCAAGCAGCAGGAGATGGGAGTATTCCACCCCACCTTTCTCAAGGTTCACACAGGATGGTCTTCTTCATGCGATCTGCAACTTCATAGCAGACACAATCTCACTGGCTCCCCACTTGGCCTTGGTCCACCCAGACAACAGCAATAATGACATCAAGCTGCTGTTTATCGATTACAGCTCGGCATTCAACACCGTCGTCCTCTCGGTACTAATTAACGAACTTCAGAACCTGGGCCTCTATACCTCACTCAGCAAACCGATCCTTGACCTCCTCATTGGGAGACCACAGTCAGTGTAGTTTGGGAATAAGATCTCTTTCACGCTGACAGTCAACACCTCAAGGATGCAAGCTGAGCCCACTGCTCTGTTCTCTCTACACCTGCGTCTGTGCAGCTGTAAACTGGCTGATGAGACAACTATTGCTGGCAAGATTCAAAAACTTTATTGTCATTCCAACCATACATCAGCTCTGCAGGGCAGAATGAGACAGCGTTTCCCAGGGGCAAGTGCAATCATAACATAACAAACGCAACACTAAATAATAAACATAACAATAAATAGCAAAACACAACAGCCACATGTCAGTTAAAAACAAGTTATAAGTGTCCAGTGCAAGTTAAAAGTGTCCAGAGCAGAGTCAGGTAGAGCAGCTATTTAGCAGTCTGACTGCCTGTGGGAGGAAGCTGTTTAGTAGCCTTGTGGTTTTAGTTTTGATGCCCCTGTAATGTTTGCCTGATGGCAGAAGAACAAACAGTTTATGGAGAGGGTGTTGTTACGATCCCCGTAACTGGGTCACTTACCAGCAAAGATAGAGAGGCCCGTTGAAGTCTGATGGTACTATTTTTAAAAGTCTTTATTTATAAAGGGGCACAAAAATAAGATTAATACAGACATTCAGATAAAATATGTCGTCAATACTCAATCTAAAAACGCGGGTATAATAATAATTATCAATTAAGCAATTGCTCTATCGTTTGTCTAGGGGATATTGTATTATCCGATGAAAAGATAAAAGTCACTGTCCTTTCAAGCTGCAGCATTTGGGTTTAAGAGAGACGGTCTTAAACTTGCCCGGGCCTTTTATGAGGCCAATCCGTTGAGTCGGGGGGAGTTGGTTCCCCGTTGTTAGTTCCAGGTCGTTTTCCGTGGTACCAGCCACCAGCCCCCAGGCAAGGGAACCAAACGCACGTGGCTTCCTTCAAATGGCTTCCCGCTATTACGGGATCGCTAGCGTTTCTTCTGGTGTGTCTGAAAGGGGTTGTTCCCCCAGACCCTCTTTTATACTTCCTCACGGGGTCTCAGATGTCAATCAGGTCGGGATGATGCAATCCCTCTCTCAACCAGCCCCCTTTGCCCGAGGGCTTGAACGTAGCATAGTCCCCAATCCACAAACGTTGTCTCCAGGAGACAACGGCCAGGTCTCTCTCTCATTTCCTGGGTCCTCTGAGCCAACCCAATAATGCGATTCTTACAAAGGAGGGGGCTCCCCCGCCCCTTCGGCCCCTCAGAGCTGTGGTGCATTCATAACAGTGTGAGGGGTCTTTAATGATGTACCGTGTCTTCTGGAGGCATCGACTCTGAAAGAGGTCTTGGACAGAAGGCAGGGAGACCCCAGTAACCTTCTCTGCTCCCCTAACCACCCTCTGCAAGGCTTTTTTTTTGTCGGCAGCACTGCAGCTGGAGAACCAGGCTGTGATGCAAAAGGTCATGCACCTCAGATGAAGCTGGAGGCATACAAGAGTGAGCTAGATCAGCTGCTCGAGCAGTGTTGCACTTAACATCAGCAAGACGACGGAATTGACTGCAGACTTCAGGAAGGGGAAGCTAAGGGGACACGCACCAGTTCTCATCAAGGGACGAGTGGTTGAAAAGGTGAGGAGTTTCAAGTTCCTCGGTGCCAGCGTCTCAGAGGATCTAACCCAATATATTGGTGCCAACCTGGAGAAGGCACAACATGGCTATCCTTCATTAGATGTCTGAGGAGACCAACGACTCCAGCAAACTTCTAAAGATGGATGATGGACAGCATTCTGACTGGTGACATCACAGTCTCCTACGGAGGTGCCAATGGAAAGGGGCTGCACAGGGTCGTAGTCTTGGCCAGCTCTACCACAGGCATAAGCCTTCCCACTGTTAAGGACATCTTCAAAATACCATGCCTCAAGGTGACGGCAACCATCATTATGACCCTCACCATTCAGGCCATGCCCTCTTCTTGCTACTATCAACAGGAAGAAGGTCCAGACTTGTTAAGATTCTTCCCCTCCATCAGACTTCTGTACTCTCCAACAACACTTCCTCATTATCCCCTTTTAATTCTAATTATTTGTACAATTGATAGATTTGAATCTTTGCACCATATTGCTGCCATAAAACAAAAAAAAGTCACTCATCAGTGATAATAAATCTGATTTTGATTCTGAGTTATGGCAGGCCTCTTCATGAAGGCAATATCCGTCAAAGATGCCCATTATCCAGGCCGAGCTATCTTCTTTCAGCTACCAACAGGCAGGAGGTACAGAAGCCAGGGTCCCACACGGCCAGGCTCAGGAGCAGCTACTTCCCCTCACCCTTTAAGTTTCTGAACCAACCAGCACAACAGCATGATGCTATTACAGCTCCGGCTGTCGGAGACTGGTGCTGAATTCCATCGCCGCCTGTAAGGAGTTTGTACATTCTCCCTGTGACTCTGTGGGGCTCCTCCGTGTGCACCATTTCCAGCCACAGTCCAAAGATGAACCAGTTAGTAGGGTAATTGGTCATTGTGAATTGTCCTGTGATTTGGCTAGGGTTAAAATCGGTGGATTACCAGGCAAAGGGCCTCTCCGACCAAATAAATAACCTAATCACTACCTCATACAGAAACATTATGACCACTCTGGGTGCTCCAGTTTCCTCCCACATTTCAAGGACGTGCAGGTTAGGGTTAGCTTGTGGGCATGTTAGGTTGGCGCAGGTGACACTTGCAGGTTGCCCCAGCACGGCCCTTCGACTGTGTCATGCTTGTGTTTCCATGTTTCTACGTTCAGGAAGCAGTTACAGGAGCCTCAGGACTCACACCACCAAGTTCTGGAACAGTTATTACCCCTCAACAATCTGAACCAGAGGGGTTAACTTCACTCACCCCATCACTGAAATGTTCCCACAACCTCTGGACTCACTTTCATGGACTGTTCAACTCATGTTCTCCATATTTATTGCTTTTTTATTATTATTAATTTTTCTCTTTCGTATTTTCAGTTTGCTGTCTTTTGCGCATTGGTTGGGGGTGGTCCGTCTTTCATTTGATGAAAAAGCCACGAGAGAAAGCGTCTCTGGGTTGTACATAGCAACATTTATGTCCCTTGATAATAAATTTACTCTGAGCTTTTGTACGTGTGACAAACCAAGCCAATCTTCATCTTTACACGTCCTTGTGTACACGGCAATGAAGTCCGCGTTAACTTAGTCTGTCACTGGGGAGAGGTTGCCGGTGTGATGGCTGCTCCATTCTGCCAGAGTTCTTGTGTCAGGAAGGAACGCTGAGCTTTTGGCTGAAATTACCCACGATCTACCAAAGGTGGAGAGCAGAGAGACGGAGCAAAGACCAAGTTCACCGGCTGGTTGAGATCAGGATTCAGATTTATTCATCACGTGTACACTAAAACATACAGTGAAATGTGCCGTTTGTGTTAAAAGCCAGCACACCCGAGGGGGTACTGAGGGGGTGCAGCCTGCAAGTGTGGCCCCATTCTGGCTGCAACATAACATAATCAGGACGCTCGGCAGAGCAACGCTGAAAACACAACAGAATCACGGTCCCTGCTCCTCCCTCTCACCCACGCACGTACACAGACCACTAACCCCACACAGCCTGCCTTCGGCCTCCAGCGCACTCGTGGATCCGCGGACACTAGGCCCGACTTCCCAGCGGACTCGCAGAGAAGCTCCTCAGTAAACATCACAAGACTCACCAGCACCCCCGTCTTTGAGTTCAGAGTGTAGGACGTGTTGGAGTCCTTGGAATTCCTGGCTGGGGTTTCCGGGAGAACGCTGTCGTCCTTGTACCACTTGTACATGGAGGGCGGGGAGGCTTCGGACTCCTCGCAGAGGAGCTTGACCGTCGACCCGGACAGCGCCGAGCTCGGGACCTTACACGTGGGAACAGCTGGCCGGACTGAAGAGGAGAGAGCAGTGTTGAGAGGGGACCCGTCAAATCCCCCGCGGAGCAACCCTCGGCACCTTTAGAGAAAGGCCTCAGGGCGGCACATTTGCAGGTAGATCCGCCGCCTCACAGTGCCAAGGATCCCAGCTTCATCCTGGCCTCAGGTGCTGTCTACGTGGAGTTTGCACGTTCCCCATGTGTCTGAGGGAGTTCTCCCTCCCACATCCCAATTGGCCGCTGTAAATTCCCCTCCCCCACCCCCCCAGTGTGTGGGTGAGGGATCCAATCTGGTGAGAGGTGATGGGAATGTGTGGGGGGAATAAAATAGGATTAAAGTGAATGGGCTGGTTGATGGTCAACACTGATTAAGTGGGCTGAATGGCCTGTTTCTGTCCTGTAACACTCTATGATTCTATAGCACTGTACAGGAGAGGTGGGTGGACGACTTTGAGACGAGACAAGAACGCAACTGAGCAGGTGGACTAGAGAGCTCACTGAAGTTCTATGCAGAGCCGGCAAGTGAGGCAGAGGGGCTGACGAGGTGAACTCAGAAAACGGACACATGGAAACCCACCCTCCCCTCTGTGGTCTCTGGTCTATAATTCCCCCCCCCCCCACCCACCTACCTTGGACATGCTCTCTCCTCGCCCCCCCCACCCCCGCCCCCACTGGGCACTAGATACCAAAACCGGAAAGCACAGACCACCAGGCTCAAGAACAGCTTGAACAGACCTCTCGTACGATAAGATAGACGCTTGACCTCACAATCTAGCTCGTTATGATCTTACACTTTATCATTAACCCGCACTGCACTTTCTCTGTAGCTGTTACACTTTGCTCCGTATTGTTAATTGTTCTGCCTCTGTGCACTGTGTAGTGATTTGATCTTAATCAACAGCATGCAAGCTTATCACTGTATCTCAGTACATGTGACAATAGAAAGAACGATTATCCACCTCACCGCTCCCTGTGGACATGGGTTCTGTGTTAGTATCACCCTCTGGGCTGATGGCCCGGAGGATTTCTCAGTGACCACCCCATATTGACAGTGTTTGGTTTTGCTCTGTGTGGCAGCCAGCTAGGTAGCAGGCCAATCTGACCACACTGCCCCCTTTCATGACCATCCCCTTTCTGGGAGCATGTACAGCAATCCTATCTAATCTTATCCCAATTCAATTCAATAATCCTAATTAATCCCATTCAATCAGTTTATACCAGAGATCAGAACTGGTGCTAAGATTGTGCTTCAGCTAGTTTAACCTTTCCCTCCCACAAAAAGCTCTTTCATCCATGCGCCTATTTGAGTTTTTAAAAAATGCAACACGTTCCACGCATCCATCATTCTGTGTAAAACAAAATCTCCCACTGACTCGCCCCTTATATTTCCTCAATCACCTTAAAATTATGCCCTCCTTGTAATTAGCCATTTCTGCCGGGGAAAATGTTGCTGGCTGTCTGCTCTATCCATTTTCTATTGTATTCACCTTATAAATTAACCCTAACATCAGCCTTTCCTCCGGTCCTGGTAACTCAGTGACCGCCTGTGGGTCGAACGGCTGCAATACCACTTCATGGCCAGCAGAGGGAAGTGCAGGAGCACAACTCGCCCACTCCCGCACTCTGAAACGCAAGCAATATTAAGTCACGTTAAACATCCCAATGAACAATTGAGGGAGAATAACTGGTCAAAAATCACACTGGGATAAATAGCTCAAAGGGTGAGATGTGCAGAGGATCTTAGAATGAGGGAACCTCGGGAATTAGAATCATTTAACAGGGAAAGAATACGTCTCAGGCACATCCCTCCCCAACCATCAATTAAATCTATAGGAGGCGCTGCGTCAACATCCATTCAGGCCACGCCACCTTCTCGCAGATTTCATCAGGCAGGAGGTAAAGAAGCCTGAGGTCTCACACCACCAGGTTCAAGAACAGCTACTTCCCTTCAATGCACGACGCTAATCACTACCTCAGTACAGTAACACTGTGGTCACTTTGCTTTTTTTGGTTTTAATACAAAAATATGTATAGCTTATGCTTCTGAATGGTGCTTATACAATGTTATATCCTGTGATGCCGCTCTAACTTTCTCATTGCACCTGTACACACAGGTACTTGTGCATTGGACAATAAACTCAACTTTGACCTCGAGTTGTTTGGAGGCCACTCATCCCATCAGTTCCGTTCTGCTTGAGGAAGTGGTCCTCAGCCTAATCCCACCTCTCATCCAATCCCATTTGGGGAGGGAGTCTGCCCTGGAGTCAGAGCCCCATAGCATGGAAACAGGATCTTAAGCCCATCTCATTAATTCTGACCCAGTTTCCCACCTGAACTAGTTCCCACTTGGCTGCGTTTGGCTTGTATCCCTTTCCTATCCATGTCCCTGTCCAAATGCCTCATAAATGCTAACTGTACCTGCCCCACCCACTCGTTCCATGCACCCACCACCCACTCGTGACCAAGTAAAAAGATGAAGCCAAAGTTTAGCTTTATTTGTCAAGTCTGCATCAGAACCTCAAGACACACCGTGAGGACTGGGTCAAGAGTCGCCACGGTTGACAGAGCGTGCCCACAACTCACTGACCCTACCCTCTGTCGCTGACTGTGGGTGGGGAAGCCAGAGTGCCTGGAGGAAACCCAAATGGTCACAGGGAGAACATACAAACTCCTTGCAGACAACAGCAGAAACTGTCCCAGATCGGAGATCTCACTCGCGCTGGAAAGTGATTCCGCTAACCACTGTGCCCCTCTGGTTCCCTTTAAATGTTTCCCCTCTCACCTCTAGTTTCAGACCCCCCACCCTGGGGGGAGAATGGACTTAAGCCCCTATAATTTTAGAAACCTCTTTGACATCCCGAGGGGCTTCGCCCAGTCCAGCCTGTACTTGGTTCTGGACCCAAACCTTCTCCACGAACACAAGTGGTTCTGCAGACGCTAGAAGTCTCATACCGGGCCAGATCACTGCAGTTTTACTTCCCACGTCCACATCGAAACATACAGTGAAATTTGCCACTTGAGTCAGATCAAATCAGCGAGGAACGTGCTGGGCAGTATGCAAATGTCACCATGCTTTTCCCGCCAACGCAGCGGAAATGCCCTCTTTTTCTGTTGCTGTTTGCGCGGTTTATTGTTTTGCGCTTGGGCTGGGTGGGCAGGGTTTGATTTTTTTTTTGTTCCTCTGTTTCATGGCCGTCTGTGGGAAGATGAATCTCGGTTGTATACGACATACATACGGTGGGTAATAAATATACTTTGAACCTTTGAATGGCCACACTAACACAAACCCATTCGTCTTCGGACAGTTGGAGAAAACCAGGGCACCCGGACGAAACCCATGTGGTCACAGGGCGAACGTGCAAACTCCTCACAGACAGCAACGGGATTTGAACCCTGATCTTGCATCGGGTTCTGGGAAGCACCGCACAACACACAAAATGCCGGAGCAGCTCAGCAAATCAGGCAGCAGCCGTGGAGGAAAAAAAGCAGCTGACGTTCAGGCAGCGTCCTGACGAAGGGTCTCGGCCCGAAATGTCGAACGGCACATTCCTCCCAGCGGATGCAGCCTGGCCTGCCGAGTTCAGCCACCGCTTTGCGTGCGGAAGCCTCCTCCCACATCGCTTCCCCCGACACAACTACAATCAACCCTGAAATAGTGGTGTTAGATAAAACCCCCAAGCCCTCCTCTCCATCCAGACCCAACCCCCCGTCTTCCCTGGGACGGGGTTCTCCCAGACTCCACTCACCCAGGACGATGAGCCTGATGGAGACCTCCGCTAAAACCTTCCGGTCCTGGGAGGCGGTGACCTCACAGCGGTAGGTGGCAGTGTCCTCCCGCGTCACACGGCGCAGCTCGATGCCGTAGTTGGTTAGCCTCGCCCGTTCTTTGTACTTATCTAGGGATGGCGGGGGGGTGGGGTGTTGGGGGAGAGCAGTGGATAGGGGGTTGGCAAGAAGGGGGAGATGGGGTTAGAGGGAGAGGTGGGGGAGAGAGGGAGAGTTGTGGGGGGAGAGTGTGATTTGTGTTGAGGGGTGTTGGGTGAGTGGGAGGGAGAGGGGGGATGGGAGATGTGTGGAGGGGGGTAAAGAGGTAGAGAGAGGCAGTTTTGGGAATGGGGAAGAGAGGCAGAAATAAACATAGAAAACCTACAGCACAATACAGGCCCTTCGGCCCACAAAGCTGTGCCCAACATCCTCACTGTAGAAATGACCTAGGTTTACCCATAGCCCTCTATCATTCTAAGCTCCATGTACCTATCCAGGAGTCTCTTAGAAGACCCTATTGTATCCGCCTCCACCACCGTCACCGACAGCCCATTCCACGCACTCACCACTTTGAGTAAAATACTTACCCCTGACATCTCCTCTGTACCTACTCCCCAGCACCTTAAACCTGAGTCCTCTCAGGCTAGCCATTTCAGCCCTGGGGTAAAGGCTGACTATCCACATGATCAATGCCTCTCATCATCTTATACACCTCTATCAGGTCACCTCTCATCCTCCATCGTTCCAAGGAGAAAAGGCCGAGTTCACTCAACCTATTCTCATAAGGCATGCTCCCCAATCCAGGCAACATCCTTGTAAATCTCCTCTGCACCCTTTCGATGGTTTCCACATCCTTCCTGTAGTGAGGTAACCAGAACTGAGCACAGTACTCCAAGTGGGGTCTGAACAGGGTCCTATATAGCTGCAACATTACCTCTCGGCTCCTAAACTCAATTCCATAATGGATGAAGGCCAATGCACCGTATGCCTTCTTAACCACAGTCAACCTGCACAGCAGCTTTGAGCATCCTATTGTCTTGGATTCCAAGACCCCTCTGATCCTCCACACTGCCAAGAGTCTTACCATTAATGCTATATTCTGCCTGGAGGAAATCAACCAGCTACCTTTCCAAAGCACCCGGTACAGTCGCTGTGCTCCACAGAGAACCAGAGGTGTGGATGCGCAGTGGGATCCCATCAAACACATCAGGGTCAATTGGGCCATAGCCCAAAACTCTCCATTTCTCCAAAGTCTCTTAAACATCCCTAATGTATCTGTGTCTACCATCACCCCGGCAGGGCATTTCACACACCCACCACTGTGTGTGTGTAAAAAATCTACCCCTGAATTCTTCCCCAAATCTTCCTCCAGTTACCTGAGAAGGACATTCTGGGGTATTAGCCATGCCTCACTGGGGAAGAGGTGCTGACTGTCCACCCTGTCTTGTATATTCTTATACACCTCTCTCATTCTCTTTCTCTCCAGAGAGAAAAGTCCAAGCTCGCACAACCTACCCTGATAAGACACGCTCTCCTGGTAAATCTCCTCTGCACCCTCTCTAAAGCTTCCACATCCTTCCTGTAATGAGGGGAGTCAAGACCTCTCACCGAGGTGCCCCCTCTCTCTTCTGAAGACAGGACATTACAGCACGATATAGGACCCTCAGCCCACAATGTTGTGCTGCCCTTTTAACCAACTCCAAGATCAGTCTAACCCTTTCCTCCTACATAATCCTCTATTTCTGTATCATCCAAGTGTTTACCGAAGAGTTTCTTAAATGTTCCCAATGTATCTGCCTCTCCCACCTCCCCTGGCAGGGCATCTTGTGTACCCAACACTGACCTCTGACATCAGAATAAAATTACACCTGACATATTAGAACACCAGCCCAGCCTTGTCCAAACTCTCCTCATCCACGTAAACCTTCCGTGAATTCCGTAAAATTCCTCCTACCATACACTTCCTTACTCTACATTCCCTCTACTAACCCGTGTGTCTTGAGAATGTGGGAGGAAACCAGAGCACCCAGAGGAAACCCACGCAGTCATGCGGGAAATGGACAAACTCCTTTGGGAATTGCACCGGTGGGAATTGCACCTCTGTCAACGCAGCTGCAATAGTTTTAGGCTAACTGCTGCATCACTCTATCTGTCCAAGTACTTACGCAGACTCGCCCTGTAACCCCACCCACCTCGCTCATAACTGTCCCAGCCCCAGAATAGACAAGACAATGGTGGAGCAGAATTAAGCCATTCAGCCCATCGAGTCTGCTCCACCATTCCATCATGGCTGATCCCAGATCCCACTCATCCTATACACATGCCTTCTTGCCATATCTTTTGATGCCCTGACCGATCAGGGAATGATCAACTTCCACCTTAAATATACACACAGACTTGGCTTTCACTGCAGCCTGTGGCAGAGCATTCCACAGATTCACTACTCCCTGGCTAAAAAAAATAATCCTCTGTTCTGAAGGGTCACCCTTCAAATTTGGAGGCTGTGCGCTCTAGTTCTAGATACCCCCTCCACAGGAAACATCCTCTCCACATCCACCCTCTCAACATTCGATAGGTTTCAATGAGATCCCCCGCATTCTTCTAAATTGCAGTGAGTACAGACCAAAAAATGACAAACACTCCTCATACGTTAACCCCTTCAATCATAGAGTAATCCTCGTGAATCTCCTCTGGACTCTCGCCAATGACAACACATCCCTTCTGAGATCAGGGGCCCGAAACTGTCGACAATACAGCGAGAGCGGCCAGACTAGCTTTTTATAAAGGCTCAGCATTATCTCCTTGCTTTTATATTCTACTCTTCTTGAAATAAATGTGAACATTGCATCTGCCTCCTTTACCACAGACTCAACCTGTAAGTTAACCTTCTGCGAGTCTTGCACGAGGACTCCTAAGTCCCTCTGATGTTTGAACCATTTAGTTGATAGTCTGCACTACTGTTGCTTTTACCAAAATGCATTCTCGTGCATTTTCCAACACTGTCCTTGCTGTAGCCCCACCTGTGAAACTGCTAGCCCTGCCAATGCTCCCTGTAGCTCAGCCGAACGATTTCCAAAGTCCCACCCGCTCTCTCACACCATAACCCCATACACCTTTCATTCCACAACCCACCCCAATCCCCAGCCACTCTTTCCCCCGTTCAGTTGGTCTAGTCCCCTCTTCAGCTCCCCCATCACAAACTTATCCCCAACAACCCTGCATGCCTTTACCGCCCACCCCACACTGTCCATTCCGGCACCTCCTGGACCACATGCCACATCTCCCAGCCCACCGTCCCACCACGTACCCGTGAAAGATCCATTGAAGTAGACAAAGGAGATCTGTTGACCTTTGATCATCTTCCACTCCAGCCGGGGCTGGGCTTGCTTCTCCAGGACATAACTGCACTTCAGGGTCGCCACTGAAAACAACGGTCAGGAAAGGAAACCAGGGTGGCGAGGGTTAAAAGTTCATTTACTGAGCAGGTTTAACAGCGCTGGAATAGGTTGGGAAATCTGATGCTTTGTGGCAGAAGGACAGTGCAACACAGTAACAGAAACCACAAATTACAGTAACAAAAACATTTTCAAAAACTAAATTAATAAATAGGGAAAGTGAGAGCAAAAAATATTGAAGTGGTATAAATTGGTTCAATGTCCATTCAGAAATCAGGTGAAGGGGAAGAAGCTGTTGCTGAAATGTTGAGTGTGTCCTCAGACTCCTGCACCTCCTCCCTAATGGCGGCAATGAGAAGAGGGCATGGCCTACGTGATGTGGGTTCTTCACGATAGATGCCACCCTTGTGAGACATCGCCTTCCAAAGGTGTCTGGGGAGGCACGTGCCAGTAATGGAGCCAAATTCACATCGTAACATACAGTGAAAACCTTGTTTGCATTATCGACCCACCAATTTAAACTCTCCTCTCCTCTCTCATTTGACGAGCTTGCAAGGAAGGTGCAGAGGGGAAGGAAAGGTGACCAGGATGCTGCCTGGATCACAGAGCCTGTGACCGTAGACTATGGGGCATGGTAGCAGGGTTGGGCCGATTGGCCCATCCAGTCTGGGCCCTCTTATTCTTTTAAACTCCAGTGAGTACAGGCCCAGTTCCGTCAAACGTTTTTGCAGACATTAACCCTTTCCTCCCTGGGATTACTCTCATGAACCTCTCCAATGTCAGCACATCCACTCTTAGACAAGAGGCTCATTAAACTGCCCACAGCACAATGTGTGGTCTGACCGATGCCTTATGAAGCCTCAGCCTTAACTCTTTGCACTTTAGTCCTCTTGAAATTAATTCTAACATTATATTTGCCTTCCTTACCACCGACTTAGCCTGCAAGTTAACCTCCGGGGAATCCTACACAAGTGTCTTTGCATCTCTGATTTCTGACCTTCCCGGTAGCCAGCCATTTTAATTCCTATCCCTGTTCCCATTCTGACATGTTGGTCCACAGCTTCCCCTTCTGTCATAATAAAGTCACTCTCAGGTTGGAGGAGCAACACTTCATATTCGGTCTAAGTAGCCTCCAACCTAATGGCATAAACTCTCATTTTACAATTTCTGGTAACCTTTTCTCCTTTCCCTTCCCTCATTCTGGCCTCATCCCTCTTCTCCTCACCTACCGATCATCTCCCCCCAGGTGCCCCTCCCCCTTCCCTTTCTCCCATGATCCACTCTCCCAACAGATTCCTCATCCTCCTGCCACCTCCCAGCTTCTTACTTCATCACCCCTCCCCTGGCTTCACCTATCACCTGGTCCTCCATCCCTTGCCCCCCGCCATCTTCCCTCTTCTTTTCCAGTTCTGATGAAGGGTCTTGGCACAAAAAGCCAACTATTTATTCACTTCCGGAGATGCTGCCAGACCTGCTGAGTTCCTCCAGTGTTTTTGAGTTTTGAGGTGAAGATAGTTTTAATGTACTTGCCAACAGGTACCAAGGGGATGTCAGGGGTAAGTTTTTCCACACGGAGAGTAGCGGGTGTGTTGAATGCACTGTTGGCGGTGCTGGTGGAAGTTGATACAATAGTCCTCTTAAATAGGTAAATGAAGCTTAAAAAAAAGAGGGTATGCGTTTGGAAAATTCTAGGCAGCTTCTAGAGTAGGTTACACAGTCGGCACAACATTGTGGGCCGAAGGGCCTGTAATGTGCTGTAGATTTCTATGTTCTGTGTGCTGCAGGAAGAAGTTGGGCAAACTAGGACAGGGTCATTTTCCCCAAAATGGGACAGAATTCAGATTCATTTATCACATGTACCTCAAAACTTGCAGAGAAACGTGTCATTTGCACGAACAACCAACCTAGGGGTGTGCTGGGGGCAGCCCACAAGCATTCCAACACAATGTCCCACAAAAAGCAGTGGAGGTGGCCCAGTCCATCATGGGTAAAGCCCTCCCAACCATGAAGCACATCTGCACGGAGCGCTGTCACAGGAAGGCAGCATCCATCATCAGGGACCCCCACCAGCCTGGCCGTGCTCTCTTCTTGCTGCTGTCATCAGAAAGGGGGTACAGGGGCCTCAGGACCCACATCACCAGATACCGGAACCGTTATTACTCCTTAATCATCAGGCTCTTGAACCAGAGAGGATAACTTCACTCACCCCATCACCGAACTGTTCCCACAACCTGTGGACTCACTTTCAATGAATCTCCACCTCACATTCTTGATATTTATTGCTTATTTATTTACTTTTTTCATTTTTGCATTTGCACAATTTGTCGCCTTTTGCACACTGGTTGTTTGCCCGTCCTGCCTGGCATGGTCTTTCATTGACTCTGTTATGTTTGTTGAATTTACCAACTGTGCCCCAGAAGAAAACAAATCTCAGGGTTGGACGTGGCACCAAAATAATGTGCCCACCATGTTCAGCAGCACAACACAACAGCAAAACAAACTCTGCAACAACAGCCAAGCAAAGCCATTTCCCCCGCGACCACCCACACGCACAGACAGGCCTCCTACCCCAGGACAGGCCACTTCCAGGCTCCTACATCCAGTCCCTGGTCCCGGATTTGCAGGCATTCGGCATCGACATCCAGACCCACCCCCCCAAATTTGACCTCTAACCTTTGCACTTTGACATTTAGTTTCAACCCCAGGACACCCTGAATTGTTGCTAATTTACCATCCAGCAAAACAATAACCATGAAGACAGGCGATGGATGAATAGTAGAGTGTATCCTGACTCGTTACATCATCGAGACACCAATGCCCAAAAACAGAGGCGGCTACAGAAAGTGGAGGTACCCCAGAAGACTTAGGTCCCACAACACAGAGTTCAGGACAGTTATTACTCTATAACCATCAGGCTCCTGAACCAAGGGGGGGATAACCTCATTCACCGTTAACTCTGAACTGACTCTGTCGCCCCCAGAACCACTCAAAATCGGGTTTATCATCACTGACATGTGCCACTAAATCTGTTGTTTTACAGCAAGATACATAGAGCTAGGGTACCTAAGACTACTGCACAGCCACACTGGAGGTGAGTGGAGAGCGAGTTTGTAAATCTGGCAGAATCAAAGGATGTTGGGAATGGCGAGGATGGAGTGCCATGGGGGTGGTGTGACACACCCAGCACCGAGACACAGGCAAGGTAATTTCATTCCAAGCAATTGGTTTATTGACCATTACAGAAGTCTCTCTGGTGCTTCCTGCTCCCCTCCACTATCCCTTCCTCTTTTCCCAACCATGATTCCCCTCTCCCTGCCCCCTTCACTTTCTCAGTCCACAGTAGAGACCCATATCAGAATCAGGAACTGTTCCTAACCCTAACTGTTAGCCTGGAGAATGTGGAATCGATATGGGTAGAGCTGCATAACACTAAGGGGCAGAAAACGCTGGTGGGAGTTGTGTACAGGCCACCTAACAGTAGTAGTGAGGTTGGGGATGGCATTAAACAGGAAATTAGAAATGCGTGCAATAAAGGAACAGCAGTTATAACGGGTAACTTCAATCTACATATAGATTGGGTGAACCAAATTGGTAAGGATGCTGAGGAAGAGGATTTCTTGGAATGTATGCGGGATGGTTTTCTGAACCAACATGTTGAGGAACCAACTAGAGAGAAGGCCATTCTAGATTGGGTATTGAGCAATGAGGAAGGGTTAGTTAGCAATCTTGTCGTGCGAGGCCCCTTGGGTAAGAGTGACCATAATATGGTGGAATTCTTCATTAAGATAGAGAGTGACATCGTTAATTCAGAAACGAAGGTTCTGAACTTAAAGAAGGGTAACTTTGAAGGTATGAGATGTGAATTAGCTAAGATAGACTGGCAAATGATACTTAAAGGGTTGACAGTGGATATGCAATGGTAAGCATTTAAAGATCACATGGATGAACTACAACAATTGTTCATCCCAGTTTGGCAAAAGAATAAACCAGGGAAGGTAGTGCACCCGTGCCTGACAAGAGAAATTAGGGATACTATCAAGTCCAAAGAAGAAACACATAAATTAACAAAAAATAGCGGCACACCTGAGGACCGGGAGAAATTCAGAGACCAGCAGAGGAGGACAAAGGGCTTAATTAGGAAAGGGAAAAAAGATTATGAGAGAAAGCTGGCAGGGAACATAAAAACTGACTGTAAAAGCTTTTATAGATATGTGAAAAGAAAAAGATTGGTCAAGACAAATGTAGGTCCCTTACTGTCAGAAACAAGTGAATTGATCATAGGGAACAAAGACATGGCAGACCAATTGAATAACTACTTTGGTTCTGTCTTCACTAAGGAGGACATAAATAATCTTCCGGAAATAGTAAGGGATCGAGGGTCTAGTGAGATGGAGGAACTGAGGGAAATACATGTTAGTAGGGAAGTGGTGTTAGGTAAATTGAAGGGATTAAAGGCAGATAAATCCCCAGGGCCAGATGGTCTGCATCCCAGAATGCTTAAGGAAGTAGCCCAAGAAATAATGGATGCATTAGTGATAATTTTTCAAAACTCCTTAGATTCTGGATTAGTTCCTGAGGATTGGAGGGTGGCTAATGTAACCCCACTTTTTAAAAAAGGAGGGAGAGAAAAACCAGGGAATTATAGACCGGTTGGTCTGACATCGGTGGTGGGGAAAATGCTAGAGTCAGTTATCAAAGATGTGATAACAGCACATTTGGAAAGAGTCAGCATGGATTTGTGAAAGGAAAATCATGTCTGACGAATCTTATAGAATTTTTTGAAGATGTAACTAGTAGAGTGGATAGGGGAGAGCTAGTGGATGTGGTATATTTAGATTTTCAAAAGAGTTTTGACAAGGTCCCACACAGGAGATTAGTGTGCAAACTGGCACACAGTATTGGGGGTATGGTATTGATGTGGATAGAGAATTGGTTGGTAGACAGGAAGCAAAGAGTGGGGGTAAACGGGACCCCAGTTGTTTACAATATATATTAATGATTTAGACGAGGGAATTAAATGCAGCATCTCCAAGTTTTCAGACGACACGAAGCTGGTTGGCGGTGTTAGCTGTGAGGAGGATGCTACGAGGATGCAGGGTGACTTGGATAGGTTAGGTGAGTGGGCAAATTCATGGCAGATGCAATTTAATGTGGATAAATGTGAGGTTATCCACTTTGGTTGCAAGAACAGGAAAACAGATTATTATCTGAATGATGGCCAATTAGGAAAAGGGGAGATGCAACGAGATCTGGGTGTCATTGTACACCAGTCATTGAAGGTGGGCATGCAGGTACAGCAGGCGGTGAAAAAGGCAAATGGTATGTTGGCATTCATAGCAAAAGGATTTGACTACAGGAGCAAGGAGGTTCTACTGCAGTTGTACAAGGCCTTGGTGAGAAGGCACATAGAGTATTGTGTGCAGTTTTGGTCCCCTAATCTGAGGAAAGACATTCTTGCCATAGAGGGAGTACAAAGAAGGTTCACCAGATTGATTCCTGGGATGGCAGGACTTTCATATGAAGAAAGACTGGATCGACTTGGCTTATACTCGCTGGAATTTAGAAGATTAAGGGGGGGGGATCTTATTGAAATGTATAAAATTCTAAAGGGATTGGACAGGCTAGATGCAGGAAGATTGTTGGGGAAGTCCAGAACGAGGAGCCACAATTTAAGGATAAAGGGGAAGCCTTTTAGGACCGAGATGAAGAAAAACTTCTTCACACAGAGAGTGGTGAATCTGTGGAATTCTCTGCCACAGGAAACAGTTGAGGCCGGTTCATTGGCTATATTTAAGAGGAAGTTAGATATGGCCCTTGTGACTAAAGGGATCAGGGGGTATGGAGAGAAAGCAGGTACAGGGTTCTGAGTTGGATGATCAGCCATGATCATACTGAATGGCGGTGCAGGCTCGAAGGGCCGAATGACCTACTCCTGCACCTATTTTCTATGTTTCTATGTTTCTAAAACATTGAACGTACACCTTCAGTCTCCAGTACCTCCACCCTCATGGTAGTAATGAGAAGACGACACAACCTGGAGGTTGGAGGTTTTTGACTCACATTCAAGGACACTTTAGATCTCTTATTCTGTATATAACTGCAAGAAAATGATTTCCAGGGTAGTATTTGGTAACATTATTGTATTTTGGACTCTGTAAGGGGGTTCAGCGTCTATTCAAAGACTTAAGTTCAAAGCCTGTTCCAAGCCCTTGACAATACAATAGGATGAGCTAAGCTATGTAGCACTGGAGAATGTTCTGGGAAGCTTCGCTGGGTTGTTGCCATGGATACATTTGCGTGGACAGGTGCCATACTCAATGGGTATAGAAGATTTCATTTGGGAAATCTCAGCGGGACAGAGGCCAAACACAGGCAAATGAGACTGACCTTGGTCAGGCTGAATGAGACGGACTGAAGGGCCTGTTAGCGTGCCATTTTAAACCCTGGAAGGGCAAGAAGCAAGCTTAGGAGGACAGGGCACTCCGAGGGGGGTTGAGGGGACTTTTGCACGATACTGTGGTAATAAACCCGATTCTGTTTAGTTGGTGTTTCCCTTGTGGATGCTGAGTCCCTGATACTCTGTAAGTTTTTCATTACACCTGTACACACAGCAAGACAATAAACCCCACGTCGACATACAATGATCCAAAGCACTCTACAAGGGGTACTTTAACAACAGGAAAGTACCATCCACTATCCATGCCTCGGAAAATTTTATAAACCTCTATTGGGTCTCCTCCCAGTCTCCGCTGACGTTTCGGGCCACGAGTCTTCATCAGGGTCCTTATAGTCTGCCCAGACTCCCCTAACAGCTCGTACTCTCTAATCCAGGCAGTATCCTGGTAAACTGCTTCTGAGCCCTCTGTGCCCTCGTTCGGGAGGTCAAATGTGAGTGTCAAGTTCAAGTTAGGTCAGCCCGCGAGCAGGAGAGGTGGGGGGGGGGGGGGCGGTGTGAACACAGTACAAACTGCCTCCAGACAGCAACGTCTTGAATGAATTCTTTGTGAATCCACTCCTTTCAAACCGGAGTAACACCTGCCTGCAGACAGACAGGAAAAATTTCAAACGTGCTTCCCTCCCTGCCTCCTCTCTCACTTCCCCCCTTCACCCACCCTGAACAACTTCAGGCCTAACCTCTTCAGAGATTGTTTCATTAAAAGCTGGCTGTACACTCACCAACCCCACCCCCATCCCCCACCAACTTGTCACTCCCCTTCTATTTTACTTTCCCCGAGACAGAAACTGGACGCTCTCCAAGGCAGCGGGTATGAAAGCGCTTTTCCACTGTGGTCAGGCTGCTGAACTCCTGTCCAGTTACTGTCTGTGAGAAAGCAACATCAGCTGCTAACTCAGCAGCATTTTGAATAATCCTCGCCTCAAAGGAAAGGAGCCGTGCTTTACAACGAGATGTTTAGCGAAAGAAACAGCTCATCTCGTTCACTGGATCGTAGGAGGCCTGCAAAAGCGGATGGGGAGGGTGCGGAGGTGGTTTCCAGGGATGTTGCCAGGGATGAAGGCAATAGCTGGGATTGTTTTCTCGCAGAATGGTGGGAGGCCGAAGGGAGATTTAATCGAGAGAGCACAAAATAATGAGGTAGTATAGACAGATGGAATCACTTTTTCTTAGCAGCAAGGCCAAGTCAGAAGCGTAGATTTGTTTCAGAGAAGAATTTTTACTCGAGGAGATAGGTGGGAAGAGGAGAAAACTGTAGATTTCAAAACTTCTGTCTAGAGAGTGAGGTGAAGCCACAGACTAGGTTGAGGGCCATAACTAGGATTCCAAGGACCGCGACCCAAAATACCACGGAATACCGCGGGCCGAAAACTGGGAAGTGGGATTCAGGTGGACATAGAACAGAACATAGAACATAGAAGCACCTCAACAGGCCCTATGGCCCACAATGTCTGTGGCCAAACATGATGCCAAATTAAGTTAATCCCATATGCCTGCCCGTAATCCAATCACAAACTAGAGAGAATCTGCTGCTGCTGGAAATCCAAGCAACACACACACACAAAAAAGTGGAGGAACTCAGCAGGCCGGGCACCATCTGGGAAAAGAGTACAGTCAATGTTTCAGGCTGAAAACTTTCTGTATGACTGGAGAAAACAAATGCCTCCCCCTCTGCTACATCTGCTCTCAGGATGGGGCTTTTCATTCTAGGACGAAGGAGATGTCCTCCTTTTTCAAAGAAAGGGGCTTCACTTCCTCCCCCACCAACGCTGATCTCAACCGCATCTCTTCCATTTCACGCACGTCTGCTCTGCCCTCACCCCATCCTCCCGCCACCCTACCAGGGTTAGGGTTCCTCTTGTCCTCACCTACCACCCCACCGGCCTCAACTTCCAGCACACAATTCTCCAGAACTTCCGCCACCTCCAATGGGACCCCACCACCAAGCACACCTTTCCCTCCGCCCCTGCTTTTTGCTTTCCACAGGGATCACTCCCTACATGACTCCCATCTCCATTTGTCCCTCCCCACTGATCTCCTGGCACTTATCGATGCTCCTGGTGTGTCCTCCTATACAGCGGTGAGACCTGATGTAGACTGGGAGACCGCTTCACCGATCACCTATGCTGTCCACCAGAAAAAGCAGGATCTCCCATTGGCCACTAGTTCCACTTCCCTTTCCCATATGTCCATCCATGGCCTCCTCCACTGTCGTGATGAGGCCACACTCAGGTTGGAGGAACAAAACCTCATATTCCTATGGGTACTTCCAACCTGATGGCATGAACAATGATTTCTCAAACTTCTGGTAACGCCCCGCATAACACCCTCTCCTTCACCATTTCCCATTCTCCTTTACCACTCTCACCTTATCTCCTTGTTCACCCATCAACTCCCTCTGGTGCTCCTCTCCCTTTTCTTTCTTCCATGACCTTCCACTTCTTTGACTAATTTACTTCCCAGCTCTTTACTTCAGCCCTCCCCTTTCAGGTTTCATCTATCACCTGCTGTTTCCCTCTCCGTCCCCCCCCCCCCCACATTTTAAATCTACTCCTCAGCTTTTTTCTCCAGTCCTGCCGAAGGGTTTCAGCTTGAAACATTGACTGTACTCTTTTCCTAGATGGTGCCTGGCCTGCTGAGTTCCTCCAGCATTTTGAGACTGTTGCCTGCATGTAATCCCTCTGCCTCATTCCCTGATTGTCAACGAGCCCATCTAAACCCTTCTCAAACTTTGCTATCATACCTGCTTCCATCATCTCCCCTGGGAACCTGTTCCAGGCCCCTAACCGTTCACTGTGTGTAACAAAAATTGTCTTATAAATGAGCTTTTAACTTTCCTCTCTCACCCTAAAGCTGTGCCCTGTAATATTTGACTTTTCCACCATGGAACAAAGACTGATTTTCTACCGTAGCCACACCCAGTGCCAACTTCATTGGTACATCTGCTCATTAATATAAATATCTAATCAGCCTATCATGTGGCAGCAACTCAATGCATGAAAGCATGCAGACATGGTCAAGCTGTTCCAGTCTTGTTCGGACCAAACGTGGGGAAGACTTTGACTGTGGAATGATTGTTGGTGCCAGATGGGGTGGCTTGAGTATCTCAGAAACTGCTGATCTCCTTGGATTTTCACACACAATCTTTAGAGTTCATACAGAATGGAGCAAAAAAACAAAAACCTCCAGTGAGCATAAACGCCTTGTTAATGAGAGAGGTCAGAAAATGCCCACACTGATTCAAGCTGACAGGAAAGTGACTGCATCAATGATGTGTGGAAGAGCATCTCTGAACTTGGAACATGTGAAACCTTGAAGTGGTTGGGCTACAGTACCAGAAGACCACACCGGGTTCCTCTCTTGTACCTAATGAGATGGCCACTGAGTGTATATCTCCTATAATTGTAGAATCTCTAATCAAGTTGCCCCCCCGCCCACCATTTAGCTTCTGACACTCCAGAGAAAACAGTTCAAATTCCCTAATGCAGGCAATCTCGTGCTGAACGTGCTCTATTGACTGCACATCCTTCCTGTAATGAGTCATGTAGAACTGTACACAATATTCCAAATGCGACCCAACCAAAATTTTACATAGCTGCAACATAGGGTCATAGAAAAGTACAGCACAGAAACAGGTCCTTCAGCCCATCTAGTCGTGCCGAACCATTTAAACTGGCTAGTCTCATTGACCTGCACGTAGACCAGAGTTCTCTATACACCTACCATCCAGATACCTAAGTAAACTTCTCCTAAACGTTGAAATCAAAATCACGTGGACAACCTGTGCTGGCAGCTCGTTCCACCCCCTCACCCACCCCAGGTGTAAAGAAGTTTCTCATTTTCCCCTTAAACCATTTCACCTTTCTCCTTTAACCTACAACCCCTAGTTGTAGTCTCATACAACCTCACTGGAAAAATCCAGCATAAATAAGAAGATAATAGAAAATAAATAAGAAGAGAAAATAAGAAGTCAGACATCGGCTACATCCTTTAAATTTGAGGAAACTTGGCGACCCTTTATTCATTATTTTCAAAGGCTCCGACTTATGGCCCTTCCAGTTACCTTTTTGAAGTTTTGGATTTGATCAGAAAGCTTTTCTTTTTTTCCTGCTTTTACTCTCAAGACGAGCTGCCCAGTTTTTTTTCCTACTTTTTTTTTGTGTTTTGGGTTTTCTCCCCCCATATGTACATTCCAATTATAAAAATTTCTTTATCTTTTTCCTTCTTGTTATGGATAAGAGGAGAATCAATGATCTCTTTTTATCAAATTTAAAAATTTTGAATTTTAAAACTTTTAGATTAATTCTATGTATGATTGTGATAATTTGTATTTTTCCTTCTATTTGAATTGTTATTGATATAGATTTTTGAGACAATTCTCCTCTTGTTTATTATACACACACACTTTTTTAATTAACTAATAAGAAGATTTATAAAGAAAGAAAGTTATTACCCTGCAAACATCAGGCAACTACAATGCTGAATTAAGTGTGAAAGCTATTGAAAAAGTGCAGCGCGCGGAAGCGATAAAGTGCATGATGACACTGAGGTAGATTTTGAGGCTAAGAGACCATCTTACTGTAGGAGAGGGCCGTTCAATGGTCTGATATCAGAGGGACAGAAACGTCCTTGGGCCTGGTGGTTAGTATTTTCTGACTTTTGTATCTTTTCCAAATTGGAGAGAGGAGAAGAGTGAATGTTCAGAGTGGGTGAGGCCTTTGATTATGTTGGCTGATTTACTGAGGAGGCGAGATGAACAGAACCCACAGAGGGAAGGCTGTTTCCTGTGATCTGTATCCAAAACTCCCTGCAATTTTGAACTCTAAAGGGGACAGTTCTAACAATGGGACAGAAGCCTTGTGGTACGTGCTTTGAGGCTTTTGTATTTTCTACCCCATGGGAGAGGGGAGAAGAGAGACCATTTGGGGTAGGGCATTTACCTTGGCTGTTTTCCTGAGGCAGTGAGAAGCGCAGACAGGGTTTAAGAAGAGGAGAAGGAAAGGGGAAAGGGTACTGGGTACAGTTATGAGGGAATGGGATTGCTCATTCAGAATGGGCGACAAGAAGGGAGATTACGCACAGCAAAGGGAGTGCAGAATGTGGGTGTATGGAGAATAGGGATTGGGGAAATGGCCCCAAGGTATTACCTACCCGGGAACAGACATCGACTCTATGGGTTAAATGGCCTCTTTTTTTGCAGAGGTAAAAAGAGATTGGGACAGTTGCCCAAAACCTTTGTCAGTGAGTCACAGTCTGATGAGGAGAGCAAGGGAGAGGTGGAGAGGAGGCTCTGGAGCTCTGAATAATAGCCAGGGAGGGAATGGCTTGCACCTGGGAGGCAGCAGAGCGCAAACTCAAGCCCAGAGGGCGACACCAGTTCCGCCTAACACTTACCGCCATGCTCATTCACTTCGATGTCATGGTTCGAAGACAGGATCTGGACCCCGCTGGTTCGATGAACTGAAAACAAAGAAAAGAAGTGAGGGTTTGCTGAGCAATGTTGCCAGGTACAGATCCAAATGCATTGCCAATCCCACTGTCCGCTGAACATCACAGATCCAATCGTGTTACCAATCCCACTGTCCACTGTACATCACAGATCCAATTGTGTTACCAATCCCACTGTCCACTGTACATCACAGATCCGATTGTGTTACCAATCCCACTGTCCACTGTACATCACAGATCCATTCACGTTGCCAATCCCACTGTCCGCTGAACATCACAGATCCAATCGTGTTACCAATCCCACTGTCCACTGTACGTCACAGGTCCAATCGTGTTACCAATCCCACTGTCCACTGAACATCACAGATCCATTCACGTTGCCAATCCCGCTGTCCACTGTACATCACAGGTCCAATCGTGTTACCAATCCCACTGTCCACTGAACATCACAGATCCATTCACGTTGCCAATCCCGCTGTCCACTGTACATCACAGGTCCAATCGTGTTACCAATCCCACTGTCCACTGTACATCACAGGTCCAATCGTGTTACCAATCCCACTGTCCACTGTACATCACAGATCCAATCGTGTTACCAATCCCACTATCCACTGTACATCACAGGTCCAATCGTGTTACCAATCCCACTGTCCACTGTACATCACAGGTCCAATCGTGTTACCAATCCCACTGTCCACTGTACATCACAGATCCAATCGTGTTACCAATCCCACTATCCACTGTACATCACAGGTCCAATCGTGTTACCAATCCCACTGTCCACTGAACATCACAGATCCAATCGTGTTACCAATCCCACTGTCCGCTGAACATCACAGATCCATTCACGTTGCCAATCCCACTGTCCACTGAACATCACAGATCCAATCGTGTTACCAATCCCACTGTCCACTGTACATCACAGATCCAATCGTGTTACCAATCCCACTGTCCACTGTACATCACAGATCCAATCGTGTTACCAATCCCACTGTCCACTGTACATCACAGATCCAATCGTGTTACCAATCCCACTGTCCGCTGAACATCACAGATCCATTCACGTTGCCAATCCCACTGTCCACTGTACATCACAGGTCCAATCGTGTTACCAATCCCACTGTCCACTGTACATCACAGATCCAATCGTGTTACCAATCCCACTGTCCGCTGAACATCACAGATCCAATCACGTTGCCAATCCCACTGTCCACTGAACATCACAGATCCAATCGTGTTACCAATCCCACTGTCCACTGAACATCACAGATCCAATCGTGTTACCAATCCCACTATCCACTGTACGTCACAGATCCAATCGTGTTACCAATCCCACTGTCCACTGAACATCACAGATCCAATCGTGTTACCAATCCCACTGTCCACTGTACATCACAGATCCAATCGTGTTACCAATCCCACTGTCCACTGAACATCACAGATCCAATCGTGTTACCAATCCCACTGTCCACTGTACGTCACAGATCCAATCGTGTTACCAATCCCACTGTCCACTGTACGTCACAGATCCAATCGTGTTACCAATCCCACTGTCCACTGTACGTCACAGATCCAATCGTGTTACCAATCCCACTGTCCACTGTACGTCACAGATCCAATCGTGTTACCAATCCCACTGTCCACTGAACGTCACAGATCCAATCGTGTTACCAATCCCACTGTCCACTATACGTCACAGATCCAATCGTGTTACCAATCCCACTGTCCACTGAACATCACAGATCCAATCGTGTTACCAATCCCACTGTCCACTGAATGTCAGATCCACACATTACCAATCCCACTGTCCACTGAATGTCAGATCCACACATTACCAATCCCAATGAACATCATAGATCCAACATACTCACTACATTCTCTTTCACAGGGACATGCACAGGATAGATTTAGAGGGATATTGACCAAACGTGGGCAAATGGATGCCCCTTGGCATGGATCAGATGGGCCAGAGGGCTTCTTTCCATGCTGTATCAGCAAGGCATTGTGTGCCCAAACAGGGACTCACCCAGACACACAAGATATTAGATTACGTTTGCTTTACTTGTCACAGGTACTCTGAAACGTAGAGTGAAATGTCCTGTTTGCATCAACGACTAGTCCAGTATTGTGTGCAGTTTTGGTCCCCTAATCTGAGGAAAGACATTGTTGCCATAGAGGGAGTACAAAGAAGGTTCACCAGATTGATTCCTGGGATGGCAGGACTTTCATATGAAGAAAGACTGGATTGACTAGGCTTATACTTGCTGAAATTTAGAAGATTGAGGGGGGATCTTATTGAAATGTATAAAATTCTAAAGGGATTGGACAGGCTAGATGCAGGAAGATTGTTTCCGATGTTGGGGATGTCCAGAATGAGGGGTCACAATTTAAGGATAAAGGGGAAACCTTTTAGGACCGAGATGAGGAAAAATTTCTTCACACAGAGTGGTGAATCTGTGGAATTCTCTGCCACAGGAAACAGTGGAGGCCAGTTCATTGGCTATATTTAAGAGGGAGTTAAATATGTCCCTTGTGGCTAAAGGGATCGGGGGTATGGAGAGAAAGCAGGTACAGGGTTCTGAATGACCTACTCCTGGCACCTATGTTTCTATGTCGAAGGGTGTGCTGGGGGCAGCTTGCAAGTGTCGCCATGCTTCTGCCATTGACATAGGTAACCCACTACTCACTAACCCTAACCTGTACATGTTTGGGATGTGAGAAGTAACTGGAGCACTTGAAGGAAATCCTCACCATCACGGGGAGGAGTACATACTCCTTAAAGACAGGGGTAGGAATTAAACCCAGTCGCTGATTACTGGCATGGTTAAGTGTTATGGTAACCACTTCACCACCGTGCTGCCCAAGTGACCACGGATACTGGAAATGGAGCAAAAAGACAAAGTGCTGGAAGAACTCAAAAGATCAAGCAGCATCTGTGGAGGCAAAGGGTGGTGGGAGTTTTATTTAAGTTTGCTGACAACCGCACTGTCATTGGACGAATCAAAGGTGGTGACAAATCAGCATATAGGAGGGAGATTGAAAACCTGGTGGAGTGGTGCCTCTAACTCAATCTCCACAAGACCAAGGAGCTGACTGTTGACTTGAGGAGGAGAAAACCGGAGGTCTAGGAGACAGTCCTCATCGGGGCAACCAGAGGTGGAGAGGGTCAGCAACTTTACATTCCTCCGTGTTATCATTTCAGAGGACTTGCCCTGGGCCCAGCGTGCAAGTACAGCTGTGAAGAAAGCACAACAGCACCTCTACTTCCTTAGAAGTTTGCTAAGATTTGGCATGACATCTGAAAATTTGACAAACTTCTATAGATTTACGGTGGAGAGTATATTGACTGGCTGCATCACCGCCTGGTATGGAAAATCCTACAAAAAGTAGTGGATATGGCCCAGACCATCACAGGTAAAGCCCTCCCCACCACTAAGCACACCTACATTGGAAAGTTGCCGCAGTAAAGCGGTATCCGTCATCAGGGATCCCCAACACCCAGGCCATGCTCTCTTCTCACTACCACCATCAGGAAGGAGAAGCAGAAACCTCAGGAGTCATTCCATCAGGTTCAGGAACACTTATTATCCCTCAACCAGAGGGGATAATTTCACTCAACTTTACTTGCCCCATCACTGAACAGTTCTCCCATTCAATTGACTCACTTTCATGGACTCTTCACCTCATGTTCTTGATATTATTTCTTATTTATTATGACTATTACTTTTTTTTTCTTTTGTATTTGCACAGTTTATTGTCTTTTGCACACTGGCTGTCCACCGTGTTGATACAGTCTTTCATTGACTCTAAAAAGTCTGGCGACCCTTTATTCAATATTTTCACATGATTTAGTTTATTTTTATTTAATTATTTTTCTTCACTCTTTTCGGAAAATCCTTATCCATGAAGATTCAGAGATGACTGGAAGGATTTTTTTTTCTCTCTTTTTAAAATTTTATCCTCAACTGGACTGCCCAATCTTTCTTTTTCTTTCTCTTTTCCTTTGTCTTAGTTAGTTAGTGGGTTTTTTTTCCCTTTATCAAATAAAATTTTCAATCTTTTTTTTAAGATTGCTATGAGTTGTAGTTATTTTTTTACCATTGTATATATAACAGCGTAACACTTTACCTATCTGATTTTGATATATTTTCTGTTTTTTTTTTATTGCTGTTTAGGTCTTTTATATTACCTGTTTGCTAACCTCCTCCTCCGATTTGTATATCCTTTATTGGAAAGTCATAAAGAGATTGAAAAATGAAATAAAATGACTCTAAAGTTCATTTTATTGTCAAAGTATGCATGTACAATACAACTCTGATATTTGCCTTCTCCAGAGTATTGGTCAAACCAATCTTCCATCCTTGGACTCACTTTACACCGCACGCTGTCGGAGCAGTGCTGCCAGGATAATCAAGGACAAGACCCACCCAGCCAACACATTTTTGTCCCTCTTCCCTCCGGGAGAAGGTTCAGGAGCTTGAAGATTCGTACAGCCAGATTTGGGAACAGCTTCTTTCCAACTGTGATAACATTGCTGAACAGATCCTGACCCGGATCTGGGCCGTACCTTCCAAATATCCGGACCTGACTTGCACTACCTTACTTTCCCTTTTCTATTTTCTAATTATGATTTATAATAATTTTTTTATATTTACTTCCATTTGTATTCCAAGGAGCATGAAGCGCAGAATCAAATATCACTGTGATGATTGTACGCTCTAGTATCAATTGTTTGGTGACAATAAAGTAAAGTATTCCTGTAAGAAAATGAATCTCAGGGTTGCATATGGTGGCATACTTGTACTTTGGTAACAGATCTACTTTGAACTTTGGTTCGGTTTGGGACTCCTCATTGTAACTGGATGTCCAGGTCAGGTGAAGGTGAGAAGCTAAGGTGCACAGAAGTGAGAGGGAGGGGTGAGGCAGGGACAGGTAGGTGAGAAGTGGAGTGATGAAAGAGAGAGAGTCGGCTACGGTGTAATGAACTCCTTCATGGTTGATGAGAAGTAGCATGGATAAAATGCTGGAAGAACTCAGCTTCTACGGAGAGGAATAAACTGCCAACATTTCAGGCAGTGAACTCTTCAACAGGACTGGAAAGGAAGGGGGATGAGGCTAGAATAAGGTGGAGGTGGGAAGAGAGGAAACTAGGTGGCAGGTGTTAGGCAAGAGCAGTTGAAGGGGAAAGGAGTTGGATGGGAGAGGGGGAATGAAGTAAGAAGCTGGGAGGGGATAGGTGGAAGAGGTAAAGGGCTGAAAGAGGAATCTAATTGAAGAGGAGGTAGACTGTGGGAGAAAGGAGAGGAGGAGGGGTACCAGAGGCAGGTGAGAAGGGGTGAAAGGGGACCAGGAATGGAAAAAGGGGGAAGTGGGGGGAGTAATTACCAGAAGCTGGAGAAATTGATGGGAAAGGATGACAGGGGAGTGGGTTACCAAAGATGGAGAATTTTATGTTTCCAGTAGGAGGGCTGGGTAACAAGCAGGAATTTGCAACACGTAGCAGGCACAGAGGAGCCAAGCTGCCTGGGCCGCTTCCATTGCTTCCTGCAGGGACAAAATTGTCACCAAAACAATGAAACTCAGCTCAAAAAAGGTTGGAAGAAATGGCCTCCTTAAAGTGGCTGGTATTGATATTTGCTTATTTATTTATTTAGGGATACAGCACAGTAACAGGCTCTTCTGTTCCAATGAATCCACACCACCCAATTACACCCACATGACCAATTAACCTGCTAACCCCAAAACTGGAACACCCAGAGGAAACCCACACGGTCACCGGCAGCGATGCTTCACAACCAGATGAACTCAACGCCTTCTATGCCCACTTTGAAAGGGAGAACACAACTACAGCTGTGAAGATCCCTCCTGCACCTGATGACCCTGTGATCTCTGTCTCAGAGGCCAATGTTAGGCTGTCTTTAAAGGGAGTGAACCCTCACAAGGCAAAAGGACCCAATGGAATATCTGGTGAGGCTCTGAAAACCTGTGCAAATCAACTAGTGGGTCAATTCAAGGACATTTTCAAACCTCTCATTAAAACGGGCAAAAATTCCACTTGCTTCAAAAAGGAAGCAATTATACCAGTGCTTAAGAAGAATAATGTGCGCTGCCTATATGACGAAAGCCCAGTAGCACTCACATTGACAGTGATGAAATGCTTTGAGAGATTGGTCATGACTAGACTGAACTCCTGTCTCAACAAGGACTTGAACCCATTGCAATTTGCCTATCGTCACAATAGGTCAATGGCAGATGCGAGGTCAGTGGCTCTCCACACAGCTTTAGACCACCTGGACAACAAAAAAACACATACATCTGGATGCTGTTCGTCGAATATAGCTCAGCATTTAATACCATCATTCCCACAACCCTGATTGAGAAGTTGTAGAACCTGGGCCTCTGTACCTCCCTCTGCAATTGGATCCTTGACTTCCTAACCAGAAGACCACAGTCTGTGCAGATTGGTGATAACATCTCCTCCTCACTGATGATCAACACTGGCACACCTCAGGGGTATGTGCTTAGCCCACTGCTCTACTTTCTGTATAGACATGACTGAGTGGCTAGGCATAGCTCAAACACCACCTAAAAAATTTGCTGATGATCAACCATTGTTGGTGGTATCTCAGGTGGTGATAAGAGGGCGTACAGGAGTGAGATATGCCAACTGGTGGAATGGTGCCACAGCAACAACCTGGCACTCAAAGTCAATAAAACGAAAGAGCTGATTGTGGACTTCAGAAAGGGTAAGACAAAGAAACACATACCAATCCTCAGAGGGATCAGAAATGGAGAGAGTGAGCAGTTTCAGGTTCTTGGGTGTCTAACCTGGTCCGAACATCTTGGGTGTCTAACCTGGTCCGAACATCTTGATGTAGTCAGAAAGAAGGCAAGACAGCGGCTATACTTTATTAGGAGTTTGAAGAGATTTGGTATGTCAACAAATACACTCAAAAACTTCTATAGATGTACCATGGAGAGCATTCTGACAGGCTGCATCACTGTCCGGTATGGGGGGTGGGGGGCTACTGCCCAGGACCGAAAGAAGCTGCAGAGGGTTGTAAATCTAGTCAGTTCCAACTTGGGCACTAGTCTACAGAGTACTCAGGGCATCTTTAGGGAGTGGTGTCTCAGAAAGGCAGCGTCAATTATTAAGGACCTCCAGCACCTAGGGCATGCACTTTTCTCACTGTTACCATCAGGTAGGAGGTGCAGAAGCCTGAAGGCACACACTCAGCGATTCAGGAACAGCTTCTTCCCCTCTGCCATCAGATTCCTAAATGGACATTGAACCCTTGGACACTACCTCACTTATTTTTTAAATATAAAGTATTTCTGATTTTTGCACATTTTAAAATCTATTCAATATATGTATACTGTAATTGATTTATTAATTATTATTTTTCTCTCTCTGCTAGATTATGTATTGCATTGAACTGCTGCTGCTAAGTTAACAAATTTTATGTCACATGCCAGTGATAATAAACCTGATTCTGATTCATTACAGGTAGCAGCAGAATTGAATTTGGGTCACTTTTCACTGTGTTCCAGTACTTGTGACAACAATATTGAACAAAATTGCTAGCATATTGGTATTGGTTAATTACTGTCACATGCAGCAAGGTACAGTAAAGAGCTTGTCTTGTATATTGTTCATACAGAACAAACCATTGCTAGTGCACTGAGGTATTCGTTTCATAGAGTTACAGCATGGAGTAGGCCCTTCGAGCCACACCACCCCACAACCCCAATTAACCGTAACCTAATCACAGGACCAATTAACCTACCCAGCACGTCTTTGGACTGTGGGAGGAAAGTGGCCGACCCAGAGGAAACCCCTGCGTTCTACGGGGAGGATGTACAGAGACTCCTTACAGAACGGCACCAGAACTGATCTCCGAGCTCCGGAAAGCCCCAAGTTGTAGTAGTGTCTCACTAACCACTACGCTATACTGTTGCCCGAGGTAACTCAAGGTAGTAGGAGGTAAGACGATAACAATGCAGAATGAAGTGTGAGAGCTTCCAATTAACTGCAGTGCAGATAAGGGACAAAGTGCAGGATCATAACAAGGCAAGGCTAAGAGTCCAAGTTACCATCGAAATATTTCCATCTACTGTGCTGCTTCTCAAAGTGAACAGTGGGTCCCAGATCCAGGGCATTGATTGGCAAGAGAATTCCCTCCGGGATTTGGAATGCCAGATGCTGGGCCATGAAGCCTGCTGAAACTGGGAATGGAACCAGGCTATCACACAACTGACTGGGATTCATTTACTGAGGGAGGGGCAGTGGAAGCAGTTTCAAGTTCCCACAGCAACTTTCATCCAAGTAGAGCCAGAAATTCTGACATGTGGTCCCTGCTGTGACGTTGGGAAACTTGGCCTCCCAGTTTGTAAACAGCAAGCTCCCACAAACAAGATGCTGTGGGCCAGATACTCTTTGGAACACTGTCGAGGGGATTAAATCTTCACCACAGGAGATTGCCCAAAACACTAGCAAATTTCTACACGTCTACCATTGGGCGCATGCGGACTGGTATGGAGGCACCACTGCTCAGGATCGGAAAATCCTGCAGGAGGGTTGTAGACTCAGCCAGCTACATCATGAGCACAAGCCTTTCCACAGTTGAGGACAATTGGAATGGAGTTCAGAAGTGGACCGGAGATCTTGAGGGTGTAGAAGTCGTGTGTCTATTTTCCTTCTGTCGTGATTGCATTGTGTATTGAGCATTCGTTATGGTAATTTGTCACACGAGTTGGAGCGTGATGGAAGCAAATGAGTATAGTCATGTATTCCTGCTTTTTCCTAATTAGTTCCATTTAGTTAGAGGTGGCCAAGGACAGGGATGATTTGTTTTTAATTGATCACTAATTTTAACACTAATTACTCTTATTCTGCGATTGCTAATTTATTGCTGTTTTTATTGTTCATCTTTGGTGGTTTCGCAATAAAGGATCGAATGAACTTTCTTTGACTTGGAACTCAAGTTATCTAGAAGCACGTCATATGGTGACGAATCCCTGGCTCAGTTTCTCTGCAGCTTTGTAACTGCTACAGAGGGGCCTTGACAATGTGTTTCGGTTTTTGTCAGCTCACCACAGGAAGGATCTGGAAGTTGTAGAGAAGGTGAGAAGATTTTTTTTTACTAGGATGCTGCCTGGATTGGACAGCACATCTTGTGAGGATAGATGGAGTGAGCTGAAGCTGTTCTCTTTGGAGCAAAGGAGGATGAGAGATGATTTGATAGAGGTGTATAAAATGATATCAGGCATAGATCAAGTGGACAGTCAGAGACTTTTCCCCAGGGCAGCAAGGCTAATACGAGGTGCAAAATTTTATGGGTGCAAGTCGGAGGTAGTTTTTTGTTTAAGGACAGAAAGTAGTGGGTGCATGGAATGCCAGGGTTGGCTGTGGTAGAGGCAGATACATCAGGGACATTTAAGAGACTCTTAGACAGTCACATGGATGATTAAAGAGTGAGATCGATGCGAGAGGGAAGGGTTAGATTGATCTTTGAGCAAATTAACAGATTGATATAACATCTTGCAAAGCTTATTGATGGCAGAATATAGCATTAATGGTAAGATTCTTGACAGTGGGGAATATCAGAGGGTTCTTGGGGTCTGAGTCAACAGGACACTCAAAGCTGCTGAGCAGGTTGACTCTGTGGTTAAGAAAGCAAATGATGCATTGGCCTTCATCAACCGTGGGATTGAGATAAAGAGACGAGAGGTAATGTTGCAGCTGTATGGAACCCTGCTCAGACTCCACTTGGAGTATTGTGCTCAGTTCTGGTCGCCTCACTACAGGAAGGATGTGGAAACCATAGAAAGGGTGCAGAGGAGATTTAGAAGAATGTTGCCTGGATTGGGGAGCATGCCTTTTGAGAATAGGTTGAGTGAACTCAGTCTTTTCTCCTTGGAGCAACAGAGGATGAGAGGTGACCTGATAGAGGTGTACAAGATGATGAGAGGTATTGCTCACGTGGATAGTCAGAGGCTTTTCCCCAGGGCTGAAATGGTTAGCACGAGAGGGCACTGTTTTAAGGTGCTTGGAAGTAGGTACAGAGGAGATATCGGGGTAAGTTTTTCTTTTTAAAAACGCAGAGAGTGGTGAGTGCACGGAATGGGCTGCCAGCGGCAGTGGTGGAGGCGGTAACAATAGAGTCTTTTAAGAGACTCCTGGATGGCTACGTGGAGCTTAGAAGAATAGAGATCTATGGATAAAGTCTAGGTAGTTCTAAGGTAGGGACATGTTCGGCACAGCTTTGTAGGCCTGTATTGTGCTGTAGGTTTTCTATGTTTCTATGTTGGGTTGAAGGGCCTGATTGTGCTGTACTGTTCTGAGGCTTTCTGTTGATCAGGGTTGACCATGGATGTTGTATCTTAGGACAAGGAAGCTTTAGAGAGCATGCAGAGATTTACTGGGACACTGCCTGGATTAGAAAGCATGTCTTATGAGGAAAGGTTAACCGAGCTTTTGTCTTTGGAGTGAAGGAGGGCAAGGGTTGACCAGCTAGAGGCTACAAGATTTTGAGGGACACAGATAAGACAGATAGAATCTTTTTTGCATGGTAGGGGTATCAACACAAGAAGGGTTAAGGTTGGGTGGTGCATCTCTACGTCAGTGAGACCCAATGCAGATCGGACACCTGTTTGTTGTTTGTGCCCAATGCAGACATTGCAGACAATCGGACACCTGCTTGCTGTTTGTGCCTTTTACAGCAAACAGAGCAAAGGCGCTTGATGGCCTGTTTTGGCACGGGCTCTCACCATTTCCCACTCTGGGGGATAAGAAGGAGCGTTGGAGTAAAGCACTTATTTGGCATTCTAGCTCTCCTTTCTCTCAGCGCCGAGTACACGTCACGTTTGGCTTTTGACCAACGGGGCAGCATGGTTGGCGTGACCCTTTGACAGTGCTGACATTAGTAGTCAGGGTTTAATTCCCACTGCAGTCTGCAAGGAGTTCCCACATTCTCCTCGTGACTGTGAGGGTCTTTTCTGGGTGTTCTGAGCTGGGTCTCTGAAGAATTCCAGGATTGTTTATTCTCTCCCTGTACCCCTCCTTTCCATTAGGACATGCCAAACCCCTCCCACATTCACAAAGGGTCAAAACGCAAGAAGTGCCTTTGCTCTGTTTGGTGTAAAAGGCACAAACTCACATTGGCTACCCATTTCAATTCGACTTTCCATTTCCACATCAACATGGTTGTCCATGGACTCCTTTAATGCCACAATGAGGCTGTACTCAGGTGGAAGGAGCAACACCTCATATTCCACCTGGGCAGCCTTCAACCCGATGGCATGAACATCAATTTCTCCAACTTTTGGTCCTTTCTTTCTCCCTTCCCTTTCTCTCTTTTTCCATTTCCTATCCTGGTTACCCCCTCTCTCTTGGTCTTCTCCTCACTTGTCCATCAACTCCCTCTGGTTACTTTCCTGCTTCCCTTTCTCCGGTGGTCCACTCTCCTCTCCTATTAGATCCCTTCACCTCTTCCACCCGTCTCTTCCCAGATTCTTACTTCACTCCCCCCTCCCCCATCTTGCCCCATCACCTGGTCGCATCCATCACCTGCCAGCTTGTACTCCCTTCCCCTTCTCCACCTTCTTATTCTGGCATCTGCCCCCTTTATTTCCCATCCTGATGCAAGGTCTCAGCCCAAGATGTTTATCCCTCTCCATAGCTGCTGTCTAACCTGGTTAGTTCCTCCAGCATTTTGTGTGCTTAAGGTGACAGGAAGGAGTTTTATAGGGGACCAGCCGACCATAAAGTTAGAGCAAAACAGGTTGCAAAAAGCCCTTTGGCCCAACTTGACTGGGCCATTCAGGGGCAAGATATTTCCTTACAACAGGGAAAGGCTGATATCTGGAATGTTCTGCCAGAGGAGGTGATCAGAGATAATTACTGAATTTAAGAGAGTATTTGGACAGACACAAGTAGGAAAGGCACAGAAGGACATGGTACAAATACAGGGAGATGGGATTAGTCTCAATGGGGCAAAAAAGTTAGACATGGACACAATGGGCCGAAAGGCCTGTTTTGGCACGGGCTCTCACCATTTCACAAAGGTTTATCCCCACTCTGGGGGATAAGAAGGAGCGTTGGAGTAAAGCATTTATTTGGCATTCTAGCTCTCCTTTCTCTCAGCACCGAGTACACGTCACGTTTGGCTTTTGACCAACGGGGCAGCATGGTTGGCGTGACCCTTTGACAGTGCTAACATTAGTAGTCAGGGTTCAATTCCCACTGCAGTCTGCAAGGAGTTCCCACATTCTCCTCGTGACTGTGAGGGTCTTGTCTGGGTGTTCTGGTTTACCTCCCGCATTCCAAAGAAACAAGAGTTTGGGTTGGTAAGTTGTGGACATGCCACGTTGGATCCGGAATGGTGACACTTATGGGCTGCCTCCATTGTTGAAAGATACAGTGAATTACATCGTCTGTGGCAACGACCAATGCAGTCAACTTGGAATGCGTTAGTCGTTGATGCACATGAAACATTTCAGAGTATATTTCAAAGTATATGTAACAGAATAAAGCTGATCTTTACCTTAATTGTACAAACTGAGTTCAGCATAAGAGATCTGGAGCCAATGTTATCAGGTATAGATTCATGGGAGTGTGGAGTTACATCGGTAAAAGAATGTAGTAAAAAGAAAACAAATCTTCAGGTCCCTACACATGCAAGCCAAATAAACATAAGCCATATCTAACTCTGCAATGGAACATCTCATTACAAGCAGTCAATTTGGCTGCCGTTCAGATACATAATCCTGACAGCCTGAGCTGGGTCTCTGAAGAATTCCAGGATTGTTTATTCTCTCCCTGTACCCCTCCTTTCCATTAGGACATGCCAAACCCCTCCCACATTCACAAAGGGTCAAAACGCAAGAATCAGAGTGTGCCGCCTCGATTTGACTATTCTACTAAACAATAAGGATTAGACCATAAGACATTTGGAGCACAGTAACACCATTCGGCCCTGTGAGCCTGCTCCACTAGTCTATCATGGCTGATTTATTATCCTTCTCAACCCCATTCTCCTGCCTTTGCCCCATAACCTTTCATACCGCCACTGCCATCTATGGAAATAAATTCCACAGATTCACCATCCTCTGGTGGAAGAAATTCCTCTTCTGTCCTGAATGTACGTTCCTCTATTGGGAGGCTGTGCCTTCTGGTTTTAGATTCGCCCATTATGGGAAACATCCACTACACATCTGCTCTATCTAGGCCTTTCAACATTGGATAGGTTTCAATAAAATTTACCCCTCTTTTTTCCTAAACCCTAGCAAGTACAGATAATTTCTGGCAGGGAGGTTGTTGGATTAGGGTGTAGAACTGGAATTTTTCCTTGTAGTTTAACTTTCCTATCCTTGCTTATACATTTTTTTAAATATATAGTTACCTATATACACAAGTAATTGTTCATTAAATCTGCTAATTATAGTAGAGCTGGTTGGGTAAATATTTTAACATCATCCACAAGAGCACATTATTAAACAAATTAACACAACTGATTTTTGTTCAAGAGGCCCAACTTTCAAGTTTGCATTACAACTTTCTGTGTAGTGATTATCTTAAAATAAATATTACCAAGCTAACCCTTAAGAACAGGGATGAGGAGGAATATCTTTAGCCGGGGGTGGTGAATCTGTGGAATTTAGTGGCACAGACAGCCGTGGAGGCCAAGTGATTGGGTATATTTAAAGCAGAGGTTGATAGGTTATTGAGTAAGGGTATCAAATGGTCCCTCCTGCTCTCCTTGTTCTGTTTAATATGCGCACTTTTAGCTCAAGTTTGATTATTGACATTTGTGCAGGTGACTGCTCCCTAGTTGTTGATTGCTTATGGGTGTTTGCACTATTGTCTTGTAAACTGTTGGTTGTTAATGTGTTGTCTGTTATGGTATTGTCCTGTGTTTCATGCTTGGCACCAACTCACTATCAATTCTAGTATGTTTCACGCACGGGCAATAAAGTGATTCTGATTCTGCTTCCAGAGGCAGGAGAATGGGGCAGCACAGTAGCGTAGTGGTTAGCATAACGTTTTGCAGGGTTCACATCCACGGATGCTCTGGGCTGTCTGTACCACTCTCAGCAATCAAGGTTGGTGCAGCTCTTATATCTTGTGACCTTATTCAGTATTTTCCAGAAGCTTCCATTTTTTTTTTCTGCAGCAGGTATCATGAACGTTCAGTTCAACTCTTTCATAGGTTAATTGTTATCACTGAAACATTTTCTCTCTCTAGTCTGAGTTTGAGATCACTTTTACTTTATTTTCTTTACAACACACACAAAATGCTGGGGGAACTCAGCAGGTCAGACAGCATCTATGGAAATGAACAAACAGTTGACATTTTGGGCCAAGACCCTTCATCGGGACTAGAAAGGAAGAGAAAAGAAGGCAGCCTCTTCTCCTTCTCTTCCCACCACCTTCTCATTCTGGCTTCTGTCCAGTCTTGATGAAGGGTCTCAGCACAAAATGTCATCAGTTTACTCTTTTCCATTGTTGTTGTCTGGCCTGCTGAGTTCCTCCAGCGCTGTGTGTGTGTTGCTTTGGACTTCCAGCATCTGCAGATTTTCCCTTGCTTAGTTTCTTAGTTTTGTTTTCTTTGATTCTTCTTATGACACTTCATAAAAAGTCTTATGTGCATTCTGAAGAACCTCTGGATCAATATCACCAGATCTTCAAGAGGTCATTTGGCTCATCGAGCCTGTAGTGGTACTTTGCAGAACCCACTCCACCAGGCCCATTGGCCCGCAATTCAGAATGTCCCCAGGAATAGAAGGGTTCCATTTTTGCTTTAGACACTTCCCAGCTCTTACTTCATCCTCCTTCCCTTTTACCTGCCAACATGTTCTCCTTCTCCCTTTTTAATCTGGCTGTTTCCCCCCTTCCTTTCCAGTCCTGATGAAGGGTCTCAGTCTGAAATGACATGTTTATTCTCCTTCATATACACTCTCTGACCCACCGGGCTCCTCCAGCACCTTGTGTGTGTGGCTAATGAAATAATTTCTGTTCTCACAGTTGAGATCTTAGGAACCCCAACAGCAAAAGATTTTCAAACAGTAAGGGAATCAGTGGATATGGAATCAGGCAGGAAAGTGGAATTGGGATAAAAGATAAGGTATAGGAGCAGAATTAGGCCCTTCAGACTATCAATTCTGCTATGCCATTCCATCATAGCTGATTTATTATCCTCTCAACCCCATTCCTTTGACCCCCTGACTAATCAAAAATCTACCCAATTCCACTTTAAATATACTCAATGACTTCCTCCACAGCTGTGTGGGGCAATGAATTCCATAGATGCACCACCCTCTGGCCAAAGAAATTCCTCTGCATCTTTGTCATAAAGGGATGTCTTTGTATTCTGAGGCTGTGCTCTCTGATCCTGGACTCCCCCATTACAGGAAACATTCTCTTCACATCCACTCTATCTAGGCCTTTCAATATCGATAGATTTCAATGAGATTCCCCCTCACTCTTCTAAACTCCAACAGGTACAGAGCCATTGAAAGCTCCTCATATGTTAACCCTTTCATTCCCAGGATCATTCTCGTGAATTTCCTCTGGACCCTCTCCAATGCACATTCCTTCTAAGACAAGGAGCCTAAAACTGCTCACAATACTCCAAATGCAGCCTGACCAATGCCTTATAAAGCTCTGAGCAGGATATACTTAGTTGAATGAATTCCATGCTCTGATTGAACGTTGCAGGCTCCAGACAGCCGACTCATCTCTCTGTTCCTTAAGATAGTTTATGTTTACAGCAACCACACATGCTGTAACGTGATAACATCTTGATAAACCAAGATAATTTTGCAGTGGCAGTTCAAGGGATAAACAAAGTCCAAGGCACTGGGGAATTCTGTCGCTACTATCACCATCTTGCATCAGCAATAAGTGCTCATAGGGCTGATCCAACAGACTATCATTCTGTAGCTCTTGGTTCTGCATTGACATGTCAGCCTAGAATTTCCCTGGGTCATCCCCTCCTTCCCTTTCTCCTATGGTCCACTCCCCTCGCCCATCAGATTCCTTTACCAGCCCTTGACCTTTCCCACCCACCAGGCTTCCTTATCACCTGCTGGTTAGTCTTCTTCTAATACCCCACCTTTTTATTCTGGCATCTTCCCCCTGCCTTCTCAGATCTGATGAAGAGGTCAATTGTCTATTCTTTTCCCTAGATGCTGCCTGACCTGCTCAGTTCCTCCAGCATTGTGTGTATGTGTTGCTCTGGATTTCCAGCATCTGCAGACTTTATTGTATTTATGATTTGCTAGAGCTTCTTTGTTCTATTCACTAGAATGAACACAAGCTGAATGACTCATCTTCGCAATGCATAAAGAAGGTCAGAGACAGAACAGACTGCAGACCACTCAGGACACGCTCTCTTCTCACTGCTGCCACCAGGATGAAGGTACAGGAGCCTCAGGACTCACACCACCAGGTCCAGGAATAGTTATTACCCCTCAACCAAAGGGGATAACTTCACTCGCCCCATCACTGAACTGTTACCACAAGCTATTGACTCACTTTCATGGATTCTTCATCACATGTTCAACATTTATTGATTATTTACACAGTTTATCGTCATTTGCACATTGGTTGAACAGGTTGGTGTGGTCTTTCATTGATTCTAATACTATTGAGTACGACCGCAAGACAAAGAATCTCAGGGTTGTACATGGTGACACACGTGTTCTTTGATAATACATTTACATTGAACTTTGAGAATAAAAATGAACCGCTGGAGTAACTCAGTGGGTCAGACACCTTCTGTGAAGGCAGAGACCATGAATCACAGCTGGGAGCCTAGAGGGAACTTAGTCTGTTTAAAGAGGCAAGGGGGGGGGCAGAAGAAGTTGAGGCTGGGCTGATAAGTCGGGGACTGGGGCAAAGTGACTGAAGAGCTCTGCGTTCGGAGAGGGTGACAGGAGTAGTCAGCAACAGATTGATGTCATATCAGAAATTGGAAATAAAAAGGTGAGAGAAGGTAAAAGGCCAGCAGGAGGATAAAGAGATTAGTTTATCAGTCCTATTAAATGAGGTGTTTTTTTTTACGAAATGGTACACATTTTATAAATGACCTGGATGAGGAAATAGAGGATAAGGTAGTAAATTTGCTGATAACATAGCATGGGGGTGTTGTGGATAGTGTGGAGGGTTGTCAGAGCTTACAGCGGGATATCGATAGGAAGCAAAACTGGGCTGATTAGTGGTGAATGAAGTTCAACCCAGATAGGTGTGAGGTGGTTCATTTTGGGAGGTCAAATATGATGGCAGAATATAGTATTAATGGTAAGACTCTTGGCAGTGTGGAGGATCAGAGGGATCTTTGGGTCCAAGGCCATAGGACACTCAAAGCAGCTGCACAGGTTGACTCTGTGCTTAAGCCTTTTTTAGCCTTTATTAGCCTGTGTATTAGTCTTTATCAATCGTGGGATTGAGCTTAAGATTTGAGAGGTAATGTTGCAGCTATATAGGACCCTGGTCAGACCCCACTTGGAGTATTGTGCTCAGTTCTGGTCACCTCACTACAGGAAAGATGTGGAAACTATAGAAAGGGTGCAGAGGAGATTTACCTGGATTGGGGAGCATGCCTTATGAGAATAGGTTGAGTGAACTTAGCCTTTTCTTGTTAGAGTGACGGAGGATGAGAGAAGACCTGACAGAGGTGTATAAGATAATAAGAGGCATTGATTGTGTGGATAACCAGAGGCTTTTTCCCAGGGCTGAAATGGCTAACACGAGAGGGCTCAGTTTTAAGGTGCTTGGAAGTAGGTAGAGGAAATGTCAGGGGTAAGTTGTTTTTTTTTTAAAAAACAGAGACGGTGGTGAGTGCTTTGGAATGGGCTGCTGGCAACGGTGGTGGAGGTGGATACAACAGGGTCTTATAAGAGGCTCCTGGATAGGTACATGTGATTTGGAAAAATAGAGGGCTATGGGTAACCCTAGTAGTTTGTAGATGAAGTACATGTTCGGCACAGCATTGTGGGCCAAAGGGCCTGTATTGTGCTGTAGGTTTTCTATGTTTCTATGCAATTCCTATACAACACCCACAAAACGCTGGAGGAGTTCAGTAGGTCAGGCAACAACTACAGAGAACAATAAACATTTTGGGCCAAGACCCTCCCTCATGACTGGAAGGGAAGGGGAAGAAGGCAGAATAATGTGGGGAGGAGAGGAAAGGATACAAGTCGGCCAGTGAAAGGTGAGGCCAGTTGAGGGGGTAGTTAGGTGGGTGGGGATGAAGTGGGATGCTAGGAGGTGATAGGTGGAAGAGGTAAACGTTTGAAGAAGAAGGAATCTGATAGGAAAGAGGAGTCATTAATGGGGGCCACATTGGCCCAGCTGGTAGAGATGCTGTCTCATAGGTTCAGTGACCCCGGGTTCAATCCTGACCTCTAGTGCTGTCTGTGTGGAGTTTGCAGGCTCTCTCTGTGACTGCCTGGGCTTCCCTGGAGTGCTCCAGTTCCCTCCCACAATCCATCACCTGGGTTCATCATCCCCTGGTGTGTAGCTGAATGGCAGAATCTGGGGAGATTTGCGGGAAGAGCAAAACTACTATAAATGGATGCTCGAAAAACACAAGCAGAATACGGGAGGAGCTCAGAAGGTCAGGCAGCATCTAGGAAGGGAAATAAGTAGTTGACGTTTTGGACCAAGACCCTTCACCAGGATCCTTGTGTAATGAGCACTTTTACTACCCACAGTGTTACCATGGCTGCCAGCGACAGCACCAACTCCATTCTGTCCTGAGAGGCAGAACGACAATCTGAGATGTAGGCAAAGGTTGAATAGGTTAGGGCTTTATTCCTTAGAGCGTAGAAGACTGAGGGCAGATTTGACAGAGGGATACAAAATTATGAGGGGCATAGATAGGGTAAATGCAAGCAGGCTTTTTCCACTGAGGTTGGGTGGAGACTGAAGGTCATGGGAGAGGGTTGGAGGTCTGATGCTGTTTTCCGAGTGGGCGATCTTTCAGTTTTATAGGTAATGGAGGGGGTGGGGTGTTTGATGTTTGCGAGTTTTGTTTCTTTTTCGTGAGGGGGGTGTTGATGACTTTTCCTTCAGCAACTCCCATTTTTCTCTGAATTTTTATGGCTGCCTGGAGAAGATGACTATCAGTTGTACTGTACATGCATACTTTAATTAAACTTTGAAGCTTTGAAGGGGGAAGGTGAGATGCTTAAGGGCAACATGGGTGAGAACTTCTTCACTCAGAAGGATGGATGAAGGTTTGATATCAACACTTAAGAGAAGTTTGTATAGGCACATGGATGGGAGGGGTATGGAGGGCTGTAGCCCTGCGTACAGGTCGTTGGAACTAAGCAGAGTAATAGTTTGGCATGGATTAGATGGGATGTATTGCTCTAAAAAAACTCCTGGCTGGTTTCTTACACACAAGGGATTCTGCAGATGCTGGAAATCTAGATCATGCACACAAAGTGCTGCAGGAACTCTGCAAGTCAGGCAGGATCTGTGGAGAGGAATGAACAGTCAAATTTTCAGGCCGAGACCTGCCGTAATGAGGGATCTCAGCCCTTTGTTTACATTGGCTTTGATATGCTGAGTTAACATACAGTAGAACTGCTGTGCAGGTTTTTTAGCCCACGATCTATTCTACTCCAAGAGCAATTTAACCCTTCCCAGCCCTCCATTTTTCTTTCATCCATGTCTCTTAACTGTCCCTACGGTTCCTGCAGCATTGTGTGTGTGCTGCTGAAGATCTGCAGCTTCTGCAGGATCTTGTGTTGAGAGAGTCAGTGGAAGCCTTCGTTTATTAAGTATCTAGCCGGCCTCTGGTAGGAACGTCACCTTGATCACCAATCATCTCTACCACCCACTGCCAACATAGCGCGTGGGCACGCACTCTACTCACAGAGAAGGAAGAAGGAAGAAACAGGGGAACCAGGAACAGCCAGAGTCAATCCCAACCATTCACCCCCCCCCCCACCCGGGAGGATGTCACATTCCTGTCTGTCTTCCAGAAGGCAAGTGCCTGCCACGCCTTGCAGCCAAGAAGGATTCCACAGGGATTTATTGTCTTCACTCCTGCCTCCGTGGTGATAACGTTACACAAACCGGCTGTGGGACGTAGGTTCCGTAAACACATTGGGAGCAAGTCTGTGAACTTGATCTGGCATCCCTGGACTGGAGGGGCTGGATCTCAGATGGGAACCCTTTACTGATACACGCATACAGGGTGTCAAATAGCAACCAGGAGACAGTATTTGACTAGTAATGTAGAGGCCTTGACCACCAATCCAGTGAAGCAAGTTTGAATCCTGCCACGACAGCTGGAACACTTACATTCCAGTCATTATATAGACTTACAATAGCAGCTAAACAGCATCAAGGACACCAGAATTAAGAATAGGAACTGGCATTCAAGCTTATTCAGCAAACCCATCCCCGCATATCCTTCAATAACCTTAACAGCAAAAATTAGGAATTGGGATTTTGAGATCAGAGTCAGGTTTAATATCACTGACATTTGTTGTGAAATTTGTTTACTTTTCAGCAGGAGTACAATGAAATACATGATGAATAAATATAAAAAAAACCTCAGTTACATGAAGCATATGTGTGAATATTACATAGTTAACTTAAAATAAGCAGTGAGAAAAAGAACACAAAAAAGCAGTGAGGTAGTATCCAAGGGTTCAATGTCCATTTATGAATTGGATGGCAGGGGAAGAAGCTGTTCCTGAATCGCTGAGTGTGGGTCTTCAGGCTTCTGTATCCCCTTCCTGACGGTAACAGTGAGAAAAGGGCATGCCCTGGGTGCTGGAGTTCCTTGATGGATGCCACCTTCCTAGGGAGCTGCTCCCTGAAGATGTCTTGGATACTACAGAGGCTAGTATCTGTGATGGAGCTGACACCAGAATATCTTGCAAGTTTCTAACTTTCTGACTGGATGTGTCGCAGCCTGATGTGGAGGCTCCAAAGCACAAGAGGCTGCAGAGGGTTGTAAACTCAGCCAGCTCCATCGTGGGCACTACATTCCTATCAACAATTACTCAGGCCTCTCACTATCCAGAACAAGCCCTGTGCTTGTTACTACCCTCAGCAAGGAGGTACAGGAGCCTGGAGAACCACATTCAGTGATTCAGGAACAGCTCCTTCCGTGTACACTACCTCATTCTCTTTTTGCACTGTATATACACAGAACTGTGTAAAAGTCATAGACATACAGTATATATAGCTAGGATGCCCAAGACTTTTACACAGTACTGTAATTGCCAACTTGGAGCAGACAGCGAGTTTGTAAACCTGGTAGTAACAAAGGATGTTGGGAATGGTGAGGGTGGAGCACCAAGGGAGGGGTGTGGGACAGGTGGCAGAGAAAGACTGCCAGGGGCAGGAAATGGTGCAGATACAGACTCACTCAGCCCTGGGACACCAGGCAAGGTAATCTGATTGCAAACCATTGTTTTATTGATCATTACAGAATGACAAGAAGTCATCACCCTGACACAGTAGTGTCAAATGTGGTGAACTACATTTACCTGTCCGGACACGCACCCCCCCCCCCCCACCCCCCGGCTGACTGCTCCTGTGGCTCCTCCACAGACCCCTGTATAAAGGCGATTGGAGGCACAGCTCCTTCCTCAGTCTCCAAGATGTTGTGTGATGATCTCTTGCTGCTGACCGTGCTTTCTTCCAGCTAATAAAAGCCTATCTCGACTCATGTCTCCGAGAGTTATTGATGGTGCATCGAATTTATTGGCTGGAATTTTAAAACATGGAAAGTATTTTACGTCCGGAAAAATTGGACATTGATCCTCAAGCCCCAGAAGCAGCTATTGCCTTTGAACTCTGGCTTCCATGCTTCCAATCATACTTGGAAGAGATTCCCGTGACTGAGCCTGCTATCATGCACAAAATCCTCCTCTCCAGAGTCAGTCCGAAGGTATACTCCCCTATCGGGGATCTGCCGACCTACCAAGGGGCACTGGATGCCCTCAAAAGACAGTACCTGCGGCCGGTGAACACTGTCTATGCAAGACATCCCTTAGCGACGTTGCGGCAGCGGGCCAGAGTGTCGAGCGCTGAGTTTGTCCGGGCCCTACAGACACTTGTGCGAGCCTGCGACTGCAGGGGACTGACAGCAGAACGGCATGCGGAGCTCCTGGTACGAGACGCCTTTGTTACGGGGATCAGGTCAGTGTACGTGTGCCAGCGGCTGCTGGAAAATGCCGATCTTACCTTACGCTGGGCGATAGAGCTGGCCGACACGCTGGAAGCTGCTCTGCACAACGCTGACGCTGTCCAGCCGTGTGATCTCCCACCGGCCCTGTGGACGCCGCAGACCCCGCCAGCCAGCCAATCGACCTCAGCTGCTGCCACTCGCGAGTCCACGAACGCCCCGAAACCCTCCGGCGAAGTGACCACAGCTGCTGCCAGTCGCAAGTCTGCGCAGTGTTACTTCTGCAGACTCGAAAAGCACCCCCAAAAACGCTGCCCGGCCCGAGAAGCTACCTGCTCCAGCTGCAGAAAGAAGGGCTATTTTGCCAAGGTCTGTAAGTCTAAACCACGAACGGGGTCGAGCAGCGCCGCGTGTGAGGCATGGGAGTTGCCATCTTGGACGCCGCCATCTTGCCTGCCCGCCTCATGCGAGGCATGGGGGCGGCCATCTTGGTCACTGCCATCTTGCCTGCCCGCCTCGTGCAAGGCATGGGGGTGGCCATCTTTGTCGGCGCCACCTCGCCCCGCTTCCAACCCACGGGTACTTACCGGGCACTAAGACGGCGATTCAACTCTGGCCTCCGTAACCCTTGACCAAAGTGCCCCACACCAGCTTGCAAGGTCAATGATGGACATCCTGGTGGAGGGGCACAGGACTAGCTGCCTGTTTGACATGGGCAGCACTGAGAGTTTTATTCACCCGGACACGGTGCAACTCTGCGGACTCATGACACAGCCAGTAAGCCAGAGGGTCACCATGGCTTCTGGGTCGCATTCCACAGACATCCGGGGGTGGGGTGGGGGGGGGTTGTGTCGTGACATTGGTGGTGCAGGGAACAGAATATCGGGACTTTGCGCTACTCGTCATGCCTAAACTGTGCGCACCTGTGCTATTGGGGCTGGACTTCCAAAGCCACCTCGAATGTGTGACTATGGCATATGACGGGCCCCTCCCACCACTCACTGTCAGGAATCTTCAGTTTTGTGGGACTTCATCATATACCCCGCTGCTGACCACACACACACCAACCCACACATCCTACCCAGCACCATGCTGACAACTGCGCTACTGACACCACTTGCAGCCTCTCCACCCTCAAGATCCCTCCCCCATCACTGTTCGCCAACCTGACCCCCGACTGTAAACCTGTGGCAACTAAAAGCAGGAGGTACAGTGCAGGGACAGGGACTTCATTCAGTCAGAGGTGCAGCGGCTGCTCAGGGAGGGGATCATTGAGCCAAGCACAAGTCCTTGGAGGGCCCATATAACCATATAACAATCACAGCACGGAAACAGGCCATCTTGGCCCTCCTAGTCCGTGCCGAACCCTTAATCTCACCTAGTCCCACCTACCCGCACTCAGCCCATAACCATCCACTCCTTTCCTGTCCATATACCTATCCAATTTTACCTTAAATGACACAACTGAACTGGCCTCTACTACTTCTACAGGAAGCTCATTCCACACAGCTATCACTCTTTGAGTAAAGAACCCCCTCGTGTTTCCCTTAAACTTCTGCCCCCTAACTCTCAAATCATGTCCTCTAGTTTGAATCTCCCCTACTCTCAATGGAAACAGCCTGTTCACGTCAACTCTATCCCTCTCAAAATTTTAAATACCTCGATCAAATCCCCCCTCAACCTTCTACGCTCCAATGAATAGAGACCTAACTTGTTCAACATTTCTCTGTAACTTAATTGCTGAAACCCAGGTAACATCCTAGTAAATCGTCTCTGCACTCTCTCTAATTTATTGATATCCTTCCTATAATTCGGTGACCAGAACTGCACACAATATTCCAAATTTGGCCTTACCAATGCCTTGTACAACTTTAGCATTACATCCCAACTTCTGTACTCAATGCTTTGATTTATAAAGGCCAGCGTTCCAAAAGCCCTCTTCACCACCCTATCTACATGAGACTCCACTTTCAGGGAACTATGCACAGTTATTCCTAGATCTCTCTGTTCCTCTGCATTCCTCAATGCCCTACCATTTACTCTGTATGTTCTATTTGGATTATTCCTGCCAAAATGTAGAACCTCACACTTCTCAGCATTAAACTCCATCTGCCAACGTTCAGCCCATTCTTCTAACCGGTATAAATCTCCCTGCAAGCTTTGAAAATCCACCTCATTATCCACAACACCTCCTACCTTAGTATCATCGGCATACTTACTAATCCAATTTACCACCCCATCATCCAGATCATTTATGTATATTACAAACAACATTGGGCCCAAAACAGATCCCTGAGGCACCCCGCTAGTCACCGACCTCCATCCCGATAAACAATTATCCACCACTACTCTCTGGCATCTCCCATCTAGCCACTGTTGAATCCATTTTATTACTCCAGCATTAATACCTAACGACTGAACCTTCTTAACTAACCTTCCATGTGGAACTTTGTCAAAGGCTTTGCTGAAGTCCATATAGACTACATCCACTGCCTTACCCTTGTCAACATTCCTCGTAACTTCTTCAAAAAATTCAATAAGGTTTGTCAAACATGACCTTCCACGCACAAATCCATGCTGGCTACTTCTAATCAGATCCCGTCTATCCAGATAATTATAAATACTATCTCTAAGAATACTTTCCATTAATTTACCCACCACTGATGTCAAACTGACAGGTCTATAATTGCTAGGCTTCCTTCTAGAACCCTTTTTAAACAATGGAACCACATGAGCAATACGCCAATCCTCCGGCACAATCCCTGTTTCTAATGACATATTAAAGATCTCCGTCAGAGCTCCTGCTATTTCTACACAAACTTCCCTCAAGGTCCTGGGGAATATCCTGTCAGGACCCAGAGATTTATCCACTTTTAAATTTCTTAAAAGCGCCAGTACCTCCACCTCTTTAATTGTCATAGGTTCCATAACTTCCTTACTTGTTTCCCACACCTTAGACAATTCAATATCCTTCTCCTTAGTGAATACCGAAGAGAAGAAATCATTCAAAATCTCTCCCATCTCCTTCGGTTCCACACATAGCTGACCACTCTGATTCTCTAAGGGGCCAATTTTATCCCTCACTATCCTCTTGCTTTTAATATAACTGTAGAAACCTTTCGGATTTACTTTCACCTTATTTGCCAAACCAACCTCGTATCTTCTTTTAGCTTTTCTAATCTCTTTCTTAAGATTCCTTTTACATTCTTTATATTCCTCGAGCAATTCCTTTACTCCATGCTGCCTATATCTATTGTAGACATCCCTCTTTTTCTGAACCAAATTTCTAATATCCCTTGAAAACCATGGTGCTCTCAAACCTTTAACCTTTCCTTTCACCCTAACAGGAACATAAAGATTCTGTACCCTCATAATTTCACCCTTAAATGACCTCCATTTCTCTATTACATCCTTCCCATAAAACAACTTGACCCAATCCACTCTCTCTAAATCCCTTCGCATCCCCTCAAAGTAAGCCTTTCTCCAATCAAAAATCTCAACTCTCGGTCCTGTCCTGTCCTTCTCCATAATTATATTGAAGCTAATGCTATTGTGATCACTGGACCCGAAGTGCTCCCCAACACATACATCTGTCAGCTGACCTATTGCATTCCCTAACAGGAGATCCAACACTGCCCCATCTCTAGTCGGTACTTCTATGTATTGTTGCAAAAAACTATCCTGCACACATTTCACAAACTCTAAACCATCCAGCCCTTTTACAGAATGAGCTTCCCAGTTTACGTGTGGAAAATTAAAATCTCCCACAATCACCACCTTGTGTTTACTACAAATATCTGCTATCTCCTTACACATTTGCTCTTCCAACTCACGCGCCCCATTAGGTGGCCTATAATACACTCCTACCAGTGTTACTGCACCTTTCCCATTCTTCAATTCCACCCAAATAGCCTCCCTAGAGGAGCTCTCTAATCTATCCTTCCAAAGCACCGCCATAAGATTTTCTCGGACAAGCAATGCAACACCTCCTCCTCTGGCCCCTCCTACTCTATCACACCTGAAGCAACTAAATCCAGGAATATTTAGTTGCCAATCACACCCTTCCTGCAACCATGTTTCACTAATAGCTACAACATCATAATTCCAGGTATCAATCCACGCTTTAAGCTCATCCACCTTTCTTACAATGCTCCTAACATTAAAATAGATACATTTAAGATACTCTCCATCTCCTCCTCTCTTTCCATCCCTAACAATGCATTCAAATTTATTATCCTTTTCTTTCTTCTCCCCTACATCTTCGGGCTGAGCGCATCCCTTCTCCATCACCTGCCTTTCCTCCCTCACACACTGTCTATTTACTTGCTCCACTGGTGAACTAACCTCCTCTCCCATAGTCTCCTCAAATAGTCTCCCGCCCCCCCCCATCTTACTAGTTTAAAGTCCGCCCTGTAGCCCTAGCAAACCTCCCCACTAGGATATTGGTCCCCCCACGATTCAAGTGTAACCCGTCCTTCTTGAACAGGTCACTCCTGCCCCAGAAGAGGTCCCAATGATCCAGAAACTTGAATCCCTGCCCCCTGCTCCAATCCCACAGCCACGCATTCATCCTCCACCTAATTCTATTCCTACTCTCACTGTCGCGTGGCACAGGCAGTAATCCCGAGATTACTACCTTTGCGGTCCTTCTTCTTAACTGCCTTCCTAACTCCCTATACTCTCATTTCAGGACCTCTTCCCCTTTCCTTCCTATGTCATTGGTACCTACATGTACCACGACCTCTGGCTCTTCACCCTCCCACTTCAGGATATCTTGGACGCGATCAGAAACGTCCCGAACCCTGGCACCAGGGAGGCAAATCACCATCCGGGACTCCCGGTCACCTCCACAGAAACGCCTGTCTGAGCCCCTGACTATTGAGTCCCCTATTACTATGGATCTCTTTCTTCTAACCCTACCCTTCTGAGCTACAGGGCCGTCCTCTGTGCTGGAGGCTCGGCCACTGTCACTCCCACCAGGCAGGCTGTCCCCCCCAACAGTACTCAAACATGAGTACTTATTGTCAAGGGGTACAGCCACTGGGGTACTCTCTAGTACCTGCCTCTTCCCCTTCCTGACTGTAACAAACCTATCTGCCTCCCGTGGTCCCGGAGTGACCACCTGCCTGTAACTCCTCTCTATCACCTCCTCACTCTCCCTGACCAGGCGAAGGTCATCGAGCTGCAGCTCCAGTTCCCTAACTCGGTCCCTCAGGAGCTGCAGTTCGGCGCACCTGGCGCAGATGTGGACGTCCGGGAGGCTCGGAGACTCCAGGATCTCCCACATCCGACACCGAGAACAACAAGCTGCCCTCACACTCATACTTCCCGAAAAACTGACAATAACAAGAACTAAAAGATAAGCCTACTGTGCCCTCTTCCGCCTAAGCCCTCTGAGCCCAAGCCCTACACTCTGCGCCCAGCTCACTCCGCTGCCCGCAAACGAAGCTGCCCACTTCTTAAGGCGGCGTTCTTTATATATCTTCCCTCCTTCCCAGGCCTCCTTCACGTGCCTGCGCAGTCCCGCCTCTCAGAACTCCGATCTGAGAAGCAATTGGACAATTTGAAAATGGCCGCCGCCGCACTTCCTCTCAAGCCTCGCTGTCCTCTTCCAAAAGAGAAGGTGAAAGAAAAGGCCCAGGTGGTTGTTGTTCAGACCGGGCAGAAAAATAGGATGGTCGTGGACTATAGCCAGACCATCAATAGGTTCACGCAGCTTGATGCGTACCCCCTACCCTGCATCGTGGATATGGTCAACCAGATAGCTCAGTACAAGGTGTACTCGACCATAGATCTGAAATCTGCTTACCACCAGCTCCCCATCCGCCCGGAGGACAGCCCCTACACTGCCTTCGAGGCGGGTGGCAGGCTCTATCACTTCCTTCATGTTCCCTTCGGTGTCACAAGTGGTGTCTCTGTCTTCCAGAGGGAAATGAACTGGATGGTGGACCAGTGCCAACTGAAGGCCACATTTCCATATCTGGAAAACATCACCATCTGTGGTCACGACTGGCCGGATCACAACACCAACCTTCAATGATTTTTCCAAGCGGCCAAAGCTCTGAACCCTACCTATAACAGGGACAAATGTGTGTTCGGAACCACCCGACTCACTGTACTTGGGTATGTCGTGGAGAACGGGGTCATTGGCCCTGATCCCGACCATATGCGCCTCCTGTTAGAACTCCCTCTTCTCACCACTCTCAAAGCCCTCAGACAGTGCCTGGGCTTCTTTTCCTATTACGCCCAGTGGGTCCCTCATTACGCAGACAAGGCCCGCCCCCGGTCAAGTCCACCACATTTCCCCTCTCTGCCGAGGCCCGCGCGGCCTTCAGCCGCATTAAAGAGGACATCGCCAAAGCAACGATGCATGCGGTGGACGAGACCATTCCCTTCCAAGCAGAGAGTGATGCCTCTGACTTCGCGCTGGCTGCTACCCTCAATCAGGCAGGCAGGCCAGTAGCATTCTTCTCTCGTATCCTTCAAGGCCCTGAAATTCGGCACTCTGCGGTGGAGAAAGAAGCCCAGGCCATAGTGGAAGCTATTAGGCACTGGAGGCGCTATCTCACCGGCAAAAGGTTCACCTTGCTGACTGATCAGTGCTCAGTTGCATTCATGTTCAGCAACCAACAGCGGGGCAAAATCAAAAATGATAAAATTTTGCGGTGGAGAATAGAACTCTCCACCTACAACTATGATATCCTGTACCGGCCTGGAAGGCTCAATGAGCCCCCTGATGCCCTATCCCAGGGAGCGTGTGCCAGCGCACAGCTCGACCGGCTATATACCCTCCATGCACATCTTTGCCATCCGGGGGTCACCCGATTTTACCATTTCGTGAAAGCCTGGAACCTGCCGTACTCCCTTGAGGACATCAGGACGATGACCAGGGACTACCAAGTCTGCGCTGAGTGCAAACCGCACTTCTACCGTCCTGAAAAGGCACAACTTATCAAGGCCACCCGCCCCTTTGAGCGACTGAGTGTTGACTTTAAGGGCCCCCTTCCGCCCACCGACCACAATGTCTACTTTCTCAACATTATCAACGAGTACTCACAGTTCCCCTTTGCCATCCCCTGCCCCGACACCACTACCACATCCGTCATAAAAGCCCTGCGCCAGCTCTTCACTCTGTTCGGATATCCCTGCTATATCCACAGTGATAGAGGGTCCTCCTTTATGAGTGACGAGCTGCGCCAGTACCTGCTAACCAGGGGCATTGCTACTAGTCGGACCACGAGTTATAATCCCCGGGGAAATGGACAGGTGGAGAGGGAGAATGCCACAGTGTGGAAGGCCACACTTTTAGCCCTTAAGTCAAAAGGGTTGCCGGTCTCTTGATGGCAGGAGGTCCTCCCTGAGGCACTCCACTCTATCTGCTCCCTATTATGTACGTCCACCAATGCTACCCCTCACGAACGCCTATTCTCTTTTCCCAGGAAGTCTGTTACTGGGACCACCCTACCAGTTTGGTTGACGCCCCCAGGGCCAGTGCTGCTCCAGAGACATGTGAGGAGTAATAAATACTCCCCGCTGGTTGAGAGGGTTCACCTTCTACATGCGAACCCCCAGTATGCCTACGTGGTCTTACCTGATGGGCGGGAGGACATGGTCTCCGTCCGTGACCTGGCACCCGCAGGTGCAGCAGACCGCTACCCTGAAGGCTCTCCGGTAACTATGAACCCTGTACCCGAGGTGACACTGCGCACACCAGGCCCTACACAGACTCCTCACGACACTTGTATACTGGGTGTTTCATACGCGTATATACCAGGCGCCTCGCACATGCGCGAGGGATCACTGACGCCTAGTGGGCTGACACCTCCAGTTAGGCCGGAACCAGCACAACCTCCGTCTCCGGTGCAATCACCACCGGCATCTGTGCAATCACAGCCGGTGCTACGTAGATCACAGCGACAGATTCGACCATCTGATAGACTTAATCTGTAAGAAACTTCGTCACATGGGAACTCTTTTTAAAACAAAGGGGGGGGGGTGAATGTGGTGAACTACATATACCTGTCTGGACACGCCCCCTGCTGACTGCTCCTGTGGCTCCTCCCACAGACCCCTGTATAAAGGCGAACAAGGTCTGAGCCTAGCCTCTCAGTCTCTAGGATGTAGTATGGTGGTCACTCACTGCTTGTTCCAGTCAATAAAAGCCGATATCTCGCCTTACATCTCAGAGTGAGTTATTGATGGTGCATCACAGCTTTTGTTGGAAGAGGATTTAACCTGCAAGTAAAGATGTCTTACTGCAATTATACTTGGTGGGGCCACAGCTGGAGTGTTGGGTGCAGGTTTGGCATCCTTATTTCTAAAAAAATCTTTATTTAGAGCAGGGGCTGCTAGCCTGGAGTTCACGGACACTTTGGTTAACGGTGGGGTTCATGGCATTAAAAAGGTTGGGAACCCCAGCTTTAGAGGAACTGCAGTGAGGGTTCTCTAGGCCTGTTCCTGTTGGTTTGTCAGCTTTTCTGTTGCACTACAGAAGCAGATTGCCTCAGACGTGTTCCTGTGATCCCCTCTTCTATGTTCTGTCTCCCTTTCTTCCCATCATCCCCCCCACCCCCCCAAATCCTTCTCTCTACGTTCTTGTCAGATCCTGTCATGGCACCTTATCTGATGACATTCAAATTCAAACAATACATTTAAGATTTGAAAAAATTTTGCTCAAAGTCATTTTCTATTCCTCATGAGGTAAAAATCACTGCAGAATTTTGTCAACTTCCCTTGTGTGTTTGCCTTAAATTTAAAATGGCCTTTAAAATGCTGACACCGAAGGAACATGAACTCTTTTAGTGGTTGGTGGGGGCTTAAAAGGGGTGGATATCCCAGAAAAGAAGTGGAAAAATAACAACAATTCTGCAAGTCATTCCTAATTTAATTGGGTTAGAATTCAAATCGAAAGCTGATGAGGTTCGCTGGAGTTTGATGTCAGGCAACCGGAAAGTGCCAAATAACTAAAACACAAATACCCCAAATTCAATCAAGCAAAAGCTGAAAGCTAGATCCCTGATTAAATCCGCCGATTACCGTTATTCCCCAGCACTCTGAAAAGGCCGTACAAGATGCGACAAGATAATCGCAGAATCTGCCCCATCATCTCTGTGCCAACTCTATGAAACTGTGTTGGCCAGTGAGAAACCTTCTCTTTGAAGGTTATGGTTGGGAAAACAGCGCCCACCACCCTTGCACTATTGCGTTCCAGGCTGGCAACAAGTGGTTGCCAGGCAACAGCTCTCCTCACCTCCCACAGCTCCCTAGCTTTGTACTTTCCATTTAGAAAATCAGAAACCAGTGGGAAAACAAATTCTCCCCACCCTCAAACTTTGATTTCAACTCCCTCCCTCTGTTAAACCCCTCCTTAACCACCCCTGCTCCAAAGGAAACTACTTTCTTTGTTTTTTTTTAAAACTAGCACAATATTGTGGGCCAAATGGCCCGCTAAATGAACTGTTTCATGTTCTACCTCAACATGAAGGACTGCAGATACTGAAATCTGGAATAATGCTGGAGGAACTCTGCAGGTTGAGCAACTTCTAGGCTCTTGTGCACTTTGAGTCCTTGTATCACTCCTGTGAGCCTTGCACTGTGTCTGGTATAATTTTTTGTTATAATTTTGATGAACAAAAATGCCTCTCTTGGATTTTAAATATGAAAGCAGCATGTAGTTTTTGCAGACATAAAACAGTTCATCTGTAAATTACATGACATTGCTCCCGATTTTGTACAGAAAGTTTAATGTCCTTCTATTTATTTATTTAAGATACAGTGCAGAGTAAGGCCTTTCGGGCCCTTCCGCTCAGCAACCCCACCCACCCCGATTTAATCCTAGCCTAATTACAGGACAATTTACAATGACCAATCAACCTATGCCTTTGGACTGTGGGAAGAAACCAGAGCTTCTTGAAGAAACCCATGTGGTTACAGGAAAAAAAGTATACAAATTCCTTACATTTGGAGTTGAACCTGGGTTGCCAGTCTTGTAAAGCGTTGTGCTGACCACTATGCTATGCTTCAAACAAATCCACAAACAATAATTCCACAACCTGCAGGCTCACTTTCAAGGATTCAACAACTTACACTCTCAGTACTGCATTGAGAATTTGCCTTCTTTTGCACATTGGTTGTTTGTAACCCTTTGTTCTTGTATAGTTTTCATAAATTCTATTGTATTTCATTATTTTTCCTGTAAGTGCCACCAAGAAAATGAATCTCAAGGTAGTCCAGGAACATACACTCAGTGGCCACTTTATTAGGTACATCTATAAGCCAGCTCGTTAAAGCAAATCTATAATCAGCCCATCAAGTGGCAGCAACTCAATGCATAAAAGCATGCAGGCATGGTCAGGAGGTTCAGTTGTTGTTCAGATCAAACATCAGACTAGAGAAGAAATTGGATCAAAGCAATTTTGACCGTGGAATGATTGCTGGTGCCAGGCAGGGCGGTTTTTGTATCTTAGTACGTGCACATCTCCTGAGATTGTCACACACAACAGTCTCTAGAGTTCAGAGAATAGTGCAAAAAAATAAAAATCCATTGAGAGGCCGTTCTGTGGGTGGAAACACCTTGTTAGCGAGAGGTCAGAGGAGAATGCCCAGAATGGTCAAGATGACAGTGACTCAAATAACCACGTTGCACCAGTGGCGTGCGGAAGAGCATCTCTGAATGCACGAAGTTCGAAGTAAATTTATTATCAGAGTATATCTATGTCACCATGTACAATCCTGAGATTCATTTTCTTGCAGGTATTCTCAATAAATCCATAACAGAACCAATGGAAGAACAGCAGTCAGCATGTCAACACTTGACGTGGATGGGCTACAGTGGAAGGAGACCACGAACACACATTCTGGTCATTAGGTACAGGAGGTATCAAATAAAGTCGGCATGGAGTGTGCATATTTTGCTAATAAATTTATTTTGTCTTTGAACGGTGTTATTTTTACAGTGAATGCCCACAAGAAAATGAATCTCTGGGTTATATATGGTGGCACATATGTACTTGGATAATAAATTTACTTTGAATGTTGAACCAGCCTCATACATTCCCTTTTAACGGCCTGCAGCTAAAATTCTATCTTTAGAGTATTTTTCTGCTTCAAAACCTATAAATACATTTCTCAAAATGCAGTACATTTTGCCTGGTATTTTTCTTTCCTCTCACATGCAAAGGTCTGAGACAGTGAGAAGAAACGTGGAAAGCTGCCAAGGAATGGGAGTACACACTGGACATGTTGCTCTTCAGATACTGGAACTAATGTCGTTACTGCTGCACTTGTTGACAGCTTGCCAAGGCCGAGGGAACAGGGATTCAGCAGAAACAAACCAGAACTCTCCATGAACTTTCCAGAAAAACAAAGGAATTAAGAGGCCCACTTCTATCATTCTAGATCTTCGCTAAAGACTGTCCTTCAATTATCTAGGAGATGACTTTTCAAAAAAATAAGCTACATGTTTCTCAGTGTTCATCAGCTACTCATTGACAATTAGTGGCAGTTACTAAACGCTGTCCTGGCTAGGAATACAAGAATCACACAAGTAAATCTGGGCGAGGAACCAGTCCCCAAGGAAGCAAACCACAGCTATAGAAGAGATGCACTGAGGCAGAAACCTCCTCCTAAATTACTTTTAAAAACCAAGGTAAAAACCTCAAGGTGGAGGAGCAACACCTTGTATTCTAACTGGGTACCCTCCAACCTCTCGTGAGCATCGATTTCTCACTCCTCCCCGCCCTTTTACCTATTCTCACCTGCTTATTACATCTCCCCTCCCCCCCAGGCCCCCTTCTCTTATTGTTGTGGTGAACTATGTGCCTGTCGGGACACGCCCCTGCTGACTGCTCCTGTGGCTCCTCCCACAGGCCCCTGTATAAAGGAGACCTGCGGCCTGACGCTCGGCCTCAGTCTCCAAGACCTTGTATGATAGACACTCACTCCTGGTTCCTTCTTCCAGTCAATTCAGCCGATATCTCGCCTACGTCTCAGTGTGAGTTATTGATGGTGCATCAATTGTCCACTCTCCTCTCCTATCAGATTCTTCCTTCTCCAGCCCTTGACCTTTCCCACCCACCTGGCTTCACCTATCACCTTCAGCTAGCCCCTTTCCCCTCTCCTCACCTTTTAATTCAGGCATCTCTCCCCTTCCTTACCAGGCCTGATGAGGGGTCTCACCCCAAAATGTCGACTGTTTACATTCCGCCCACCCCCACCCCCATGGATGCTGCCTGACCTGCTGAGTTCCTCCAGCATTTTGTGTGTGTTGTTTTGGATTTCCAGCATCTGAAGATTTTTTCGTGTTGATGATTTAACAAAAGTGATTTAACAGGATTCTGCTCAGAGAGCAAGATATTTGGCCCATCTTACTTGGAGCCAGAGTAATCTGGTATCAGTCATAATGCGATTACAGTGCCAGTGATCTGGGTTCAATTCCTGCCACTGTCTGCAAGGAGCTTGCACACTCAATCCGTGACCGTGTGAGTCTCCTCCAGATTTACTGGCTTCCTCCCACATTCCGAAAGACAGCTCGTGAGTTATGGGCACACCGTGTTGGCATCAGAAGTGATTGTGAGCTGCCCCCAGCACATCTTCGATCTCTGTTGGTTGTTGACACAATTGACGCATTTCATTGGATGTTTCAATGTACATGTGACAACTTTATAAAGGGCCATTCAACCCAACTCATCCATGCCAACCAAGATACCTTTCTGATGTAGTCCAATTTGCCTGCATCCTGCTAAACCTTTCCTATCTGTGAACCTGTCCAACATTGTAATTGTATCTGCCGCTACCTCTTCTCTTGTACCTCTTGACATTTACCCACTTCCATTTGTCTCAGATCCCTCTTAAATCTTTCTCCTCTCACCTTGAACCTATATCTGCTAGATTTAGATTCCCCTACCCTGGGAAAATAGCATTCACCACATTTATTAACTTACTGAAATACAGTGCAGAATAGGCCCTTCCAGCCATGCCACACTGCAATCCCTCCCATTTAACCCTAGCCTAATCATTGCAAATTGATAATTTACAATGACCAGTTAACCTACCAACCTGTAGGTGATTGGACTGTGAGGAAACCGGAGCATCCAGAGGAAACCCACACGGTCACGGGGGGAACATACAAACTCCTTACAGACAGCGGCAGGAATTGAACGCGGGTCGCCTGTACCATGAAGTGTTGTGCTAACCATTACCCTCCTGTGCTGCCTCCATGTCTCTCATGAGTTTTATGCACCTCCGTAAGTTCAAAGTAAATCTATTATCAAAGCACAGATATATCGTCATACACAACCCTGAGGTTCATTTTCCTGCAGGCATTCACAGTAAACACAAACACAATAGAATCAATGAACGACTGCACTCAATAGGACAAACAATAGCCAATGTGCAAATAAACTGTGCATATACAAAAAATAACAATAATAATAATTAATTAATCGATAGATAGATAAATATCGAGAACATGAGAAAGGGTCCTCAGCCTTCTTCACTCCAGGGAAACAGTCCCAACCTATCTGGTCTCTTTTTATAACTCCAGCATTCCAGTCCTGGCAGCGTCCTTACGAATCTTTTCTGCATCCTCTCCAGCTTAATCACATTTTGCCTCTGGTATAGTGACCAGAACTGCACACAGTATCGTTGGTGAGACATCACCAACATTTGGTAGGTACAGCCGTCATGTGGCAGCCCAACTCAGGAAGCGGATGAAGGTGTTTGACACACTTGCCTTCACCCTGTCTACCCACGTCACCACTTTCAGGGAACTACGTACTTGTATCTCGAGTTCGTCCTGCTATTTATTGTGCAAGTACAGCCCTGGTTTTGGGCTGTCCAGGGAGGGGTAGCACCTCTGGTGAGGAGCTTGTTGTGTCCATTCCAGGGCAGCTCGCTCACCTTTGTGCCCCACCAGACACTCAGCTCTCACCTGTGGCCCCAAGTAGCTGTTTGCAGGCGACAGTGGCCGTACCGTGGTACACCGCTTCAACAGGCGGGCTAAACTAGGCGAGGGTAGCCAGCAACACAAACAAGAGAAAATCTGCAAATGCTGAAAATCCAACCAACACACAGGCACAGGAAGGGTCTCGGCCTGAATTGTCGACTGTACGCTTTTCCACAGGTGCTCCCTGGCCCGCGGAGTTCCTCCAGCATTCTGTGAGGGTAATCGGCACCCTCATACCTCGGTGAGGAAGGGGTACGCCTGTCCTAGCATGCGAAGTCAGCTCCAGCGCACCGGGAGAACGAGATCCAGTGGCTGGGAAGAGAGTTCTGCAACACTCCTTGGAGAGCAAAGGGCAGGACGAGGCTCAGAAGGCGTCACGGTCATCCGCTGCAACCAGGAACGTCCCCAGTTTGTGACAATTGTTCGTATCCCTGGACCCGGAATTCTGAGGTCAGGAGACTGGGACTGCCCCGTGCGATGGCTTTTCCTCTTTAAAAACTCTCCCGCACAGGTCTCCGGTCACCGCCTCTGGGAAATTACTGCTGAGCAGTGCCTTCTCTTCCCCTCCGCCTCCTAATCAGCCTCGGCCCTCCCCCTTCCTGTAGGTCATCCATAGGATAAAGAAAAAGCGCTGCTGGAAGAAGAGAGAGAAGAGAGCCTTCCTTGGACTCTCCCCCCCCCCCCCCCCCCCCAGTACTACTCATCGAGCTAACTCTGCATTGTTGGGGCTGGGCAAGAGGACTCCCCGCACGTCATATTGGACTAGAGGTCAGGAATACTGTTCCAGAGGCTTGAGCCCGAATCTCACTGACGCCAACAGGGGCAACTTAAATGCAAATAACTTGGCCTGGAATTGAAAAGCTAGCGTCAGTAAAGGCTGAAGGCACATAGCACCAGTTTCAAGGACAGCTTCGACTGAACGGAGCTCTGGTACATTAAAATGGACTCTTCACCTCACAATCTACCTCATTATGGTCTTGTGTCTTATTGTCTATCCCCACAGCACTGAGCTTCTCCAACATTTTGTGTATGTTGTTCAAAAATCAAAGCACAGCTTAACAGCTGGTGGGCAAACAGGAGAAATGGGCGATCTGATTGGTGCAAGCTAAAACACAGAAGGTCAGAGGATCATTAGGAATTCCCTCTCCCCCCCCCCATTAGTCACATGGTGTTGTAAAAGAAGGGCCCGAAGCATTGTTGAGAATCCCTGCGAACTAATCTCTTTGACCCACGACTGTCAGGAAGGAGGTACAGGAGCATCAGGACCAGGACTGTCAGACTGGGGAACAGCTTCCCCCCAGGCTGTGAAACTAATGAATACCCTGCCACCACCTAAGTTTCATCATTAGGAGAGCCAGCTGTTTACTGTTTACCTGTGATGAGCAGAAAATGCATTCTGAATTATATTTTATTAACTTACTTATATTTTGGTTTATGTGCTGTATGTTTTGTGGGTGCCCCATGGTCTGGAGGAAAGTTGTTTCATTTGGTTGTGTATGTGTACAGTCAGATGACAATAAACTTCACCTTGAAAAGAACAAATTTCACACCATGTAAGTTGTTGATAATATATCTGATAGGGATACGTATTGTTGGCAGTATCATCTTCTACTCCAGATTGAACTTGAACTACATGCACAGAAAAGTTCCTTCCACCCACTGACTTTGTGCTGAAAATCTGCTGAGGTTGGAAATCTAGAGCAACACTAACAAAATGCTGAAAGAACTTAGCAGGTCAGTCAGTATCAATGGAGGGGAATAAATAGATTGGGCTGAGACCCTTCGTCAGGACTGGAAAGGAAAGGGGACAGAAGCCAGAATGAGGTGGGGGGGGGGAGGGGAGAAGTGCTCCTGTGTTGCCATCGGTATTTGTACATCAAATACAGCAAGTTTATTGATCAATTTGCACATACACAGACCATTCAGTCCATCAATGTCCATGCCTAACATCATGTATCTATACTCAGGGGCCACTTTATTAGGTACACTTGTACACCAGCTTGTTAATGCAAATATCTAACCAGCCAATCATGTGACACCAACTCCAATCATAAAAACATGCAGATACGGTCGAGAGGGTTCAGTTTTTCCCCCCGTTCTGGCATACATCAGAATGGGGAGGAAATGTGACCCTAAGTGACTTTGCTGTGGAATGTTTGCTGGTGACAGGCAAGGTGGTTTGTGTATCTCAGAAACTGGGATCCCTGGGATCCTCATGCACAACAGTTCAAGCAGAGAATAGAGCTTAAAAAAAACAAACAAAAAATCCAGTGAGTGAAAGTTCGGTAGACAAGAATACCCAGTTAATGAGAGAGGTCAGAGGAGAATGGCCAGACTGGTTCAGTCTGACAGGAAGGTGACAGTAACTCAAATAATCACACATTACAACAGTGGTGTGCAGAAGAGCATTTCTGAACACACATCAAATCTTGTAGTGGATGGGCTGCAGCAGCAGAAGACAATGAACATATGCTCAGGTACAAGAGGTACCTAATAAAGTGGCCACTGAGTGTATACCAATCCCAGCTGCCCTTGTTAAAGACCACGGATGACTCTACTACAGTCTTGCCATGTTTTTAAAGATAAAGATTGTCCCTATTTATCACATGGACTGTACCTTGTAAAATTGAAATGTGCTGTTTATGTCAATGACCGACACTGACTTATGCATTGGGGGCAGTCTGCAAGTGTCACCCCATGCTTCTACACCAACACAGCATGCCCACAGCTTACTAACCCCAGCCCGAAACTGAAGCACCGAGAGGAAACACACATGGTCATGGGGGGAATTTACAAACTCCTTACAGTGCCGGGAATTGAACGTTGATCACTGGTGCTGTAAAGCTTTATGCCAACTCCTACACTACCATGTCGCCAGCTTGTACCCTACCATGACATTGACGTCACTGAGGAGTTGTGGATATGGTAAAGAGATAAGACCAGAAAATGCTCAAACCACTTTAGCAGTAAAGCAGTACGAATGATAAGAAAAATTATTCTGCTTCTCCTTCCACGGATGTGCCTGACCTGCAGAGTGTTTCCAGCTTTTATTTCAGACTTCCCTCACCTGCACCTACTTATTTTGTTTCAGACTTCCCACATCTGCGGGTATTTATTTTGTTTCAGACTTCCCACATCTGCGGGTATTTATTTTGTTTCATACTTCCTACATCTGCGGGTATTTATTTTGTTTCAGATTTCCCGCACCTGTGAATTTTTTTTGTTCCAGTTTTCCCGCACCTGTGTTTTTTTTTGTTTTCATTTGCCCCTGAAAGAAGGCAATAAAACATAGAAACAGAAGTAGGCCATCCGGCCCATTGAGTCTGCTCCACCATTATTATCCCTCTCAACCCCATTCTCCTGCCTTCTCCCCGTAATCAAGAACCCGTCGACCTCTGCTTTGAATATACCCAATGATGTGGGCTCCATAGCCATCTGGGGCAATGAATTCCACAGATTCACCTCCCTCTGGCTAAAGTAATTCTCCCTTATTTATGTCTAAAGGTGCATCCTTGTATTCTGAGGCTGTCTCTCTGGTATTAGACTCTCCCACTATATCCTGTCCATAGCCACTCTATCTAGGCTTTTCAATACTCGTTACATTTCAATGAGATCCTTCTTCTAAACTCCAACGTACAGACCTAGAGCTATCAAACGTTCCTATGTTAACCCTTTCATTAGAAGGGAGGTATGATTTACCCTCTTTCTCCCCCCCCCCCCCTCCCGTGTAACAGTATCAAGGGTCTGGCTTCCACCAATCACAGTCTTGGTTGGGAGCTCCAGTGTCGGAAAACAAAATCTAACTTGTTAAAAAAAAGCACAAGGAATTAACCCACACAAAATGCTGAAGGAACTCAGCAGGTCAGGCAGCTGACCTGAAAGGAATAAAGATTCAACATTCAGGCCAAGATAAGGAACTGTCATCATTGATCAGGATTTCCCTAACTTTTAGAGAGAGTCGTCAAATTTATTCAAAGTTCAAAATTAAATTATTAGCACGGTACACACGTCACCATATACAACTGAGTCGAATTTATTCATATTTTTGGAACAGATTAGAACACCTCCCACAGTACAGCCGGGCAATTAAAAAAAGACCCAAGAAGCCAACCGCTCCGCTCGGCACTCTGCATCAATGCCAGCGTCTCCTCACCGGAAAATACACAGGAATCACCGCTACCCCAACCTCAACCCCAAAGTCCAGGAAGGTTCTCCTTGCACTGACTCGGGGGTGGGGGTTGGAAGCCATCACTTCAGAACCACCACAGTGCCTCTAGAACTTTCCATGCCCTGGCCAACCCATTTTGCACCCTTCCCCCACACTCTTTATATCCCCCTGTTTTTAAACACCAGCAGTCCTGGAATTCTCCAACTTCAATAAAAACTTTAAAACCTAAAGGAAATTTAACGTCTGCTGATCCAAGAGTCTTATTCAAAACTTCTTGGTCCAGAACTGTCTGGGAGGGGTAGCGCCCCTCCTTGTCCGATGGGGGGGGGGGTGTAATATATAAGTCAACAAGAGTTCATGGGAGTAACTGCTCCAAAGTTTATTAACGGAGGATTTGTCAATCCTTTTCCCGCCGAGGGAATAACGGAACAGTTTTCCCTTCCCCAAGGTGAACTAACGGTCCTTGAATGGAAAATACTTGGCAAAGCCCGCAGCTCGGAACAAAAGAGTTGATGCGGGGAGGGAGTGAGGAGCAGCCAGCGCGCACAATGTTACAAAACACTTTGCGAAGTTACTTACTGAGTTCCAAGAAACTTAAGGAGAAGAAAAAGGCGCCGACCCTCCCCATTCCTCAAACTAAATGTTCCTCCAAAACTTTTCCCGTGCGTCGCCAGGCAGTGTGGATGAGATGGGAGCGATGGTCGAGGATGTCCGACTCCGAGCTACTGCCTCTGCTCACGATTCCAGGCGTTTTTTTTTCCAATTCTGCCGTCCGGAAATTAACCAGGCTCCCCTTGGGTCCTAGCGCCCGGAAATTATTGTAGTGCAATCAGGAATTGAATTAGGAGCGCAGCCCTGCATCTGCCCTGGTGCGGCTGGGGAGCGACTAAACTGGGAAATGCTTATCGTTCCTTATCTCAACCGCGTTTTGGTAAACTGTCGTCCTCCTGCTTGCGTACAGGCAGAACCTAAAAAGCACGGCTCCTGAGATTAGGACAACTAAGAGATGGTCACGGGAGTTAGAGGAGTAATTCCTGAATTGCTTCGAGTCAGTGGACTGGGCCGTACACAAGCACTCATCTAGAGATCTGAACGAATACACCACGGTTGTCACAGACTTCATTAAAATAGCCTGTCCCCGCTAAGTCATTTAGAGGCGACCACAATCAGAAGCCCTGGATGAACCATGAGATCTGAAATCTGCTTGAGGACATTCGTCTGGAGACCAAGAGGTGGAGATGTGATCTCAGGAAAGCCATCTCATCGGCGAAGTGGAAATTCCGGATCAAATTGAAATCAACCAGGGATGCTGGACTGCGTGGCAGGGTTTGAATGCTATCACTTCCTACAAAGTTAAATCAAGTGACACGTGAGACAGGACTTTGCTTCCAGTTGAGCTCAATGCCTTCCATGCTCTCTTTGATCATCGGAACATGGAGGAACCATGATGAACTCTCACATCTCATGAATCCATGGAAAGCATCTGGTCTGGATGGAGTGCCCAGCCACGTACTAAGGACCTGTGCTGACCAACTGGCTGGTGTGTTCACTGAGATCATTACCTCTGATTTCTGCAGTATGGCGTACCCACCTGCTTCAAGCAGGCTTCAATTATACCGGTGCCCAAGAAAAGCATGGTGACCTACCTCAATGACTATCGACCAGTGGCGCTTACATACACAGTGACGAAGTGTTTTGAGAGGTTAGTGATGAAGCATATCAGCTTCTACCTGAGAGGTAACTTGGATCCACTCCAATTTGCCTACCAGAGCATCAGGTCCACAGCAGATGCCATCTCATTGGCTCCTCGCTCAGCCCCGGAACATCTGGATAGCAAAAATGTATAATGTACATCAGGATGTCTTTATCAACTACAGCTCGATGTGAAATGCCATCAACCCCTCCAAACTAATCAATAAGCTTCAAGACCTCAGTACTTCTTTGTGCAATTGGATCCTGGATTTCCTCACTTGTAGACCCCAGTCAGTTCATATTGATAACAACATCTCCTCCACAATCTCCATTGGCACAGATGCACATGAGCTTCTGTGCTTAGCCCCTGCTTTACTTACTTTACCCCTATGACAGTGAGGCTAAGCACAGCTCCAAAGCCATACTCAAATTTGTTGTGAGTTGAATTAAAGGTGGTGATGAATCAGCATACAGGAGGGAGATTGAAAATTTACTTAAATAGTATGATAACATCAACCCTTGCTTAATGTCAGCAAGATGAAAAAATAATTATAGACTTCAGGAGAAGGAACCCAGAGGTCCACGAGCCAGTCCTCATTGGTGGATCAGAAGAGGAGAAGGTTCGAAACTTTAAATTCCTGGGTGTTACTATTTAAGAGGACCTATCCTGGACCTAGCATGTAAGTGCAATTGTGAAAAAAAGCACAACAGCCCCTTACTTAGGAGTTTTTCCACTGTATCTCAGTATATGTCACAACATTCGACCAGATTACTAGTTTCTTCCCACAGATTCTGCTCGTCATGCCAAGATCTCCCAGGAGATTGGAGACACAAGAATCTGGAGCAACACACAAGATGCTGAAGAAACTGTAATATTGCCAGGAAGGAACATTAGAGCGCAAGGAAATGAAAAATAACAAATCACGCAGCATCTATGGAGGGGAGTAAACAGTCAACATTTTGGACTGAGGCTGAAAGGAAGGAGAAAAGGCCAGACTCAACCCTTCTCCTCTTCCCATCATCATCATCATCTTATTCTGGCTTCTTTTCCCTTCCTTGCCAGTCCTGCTGAAGGGTCTTAGCTGAAATCATTGACTATTTATTTCTCTCCATAGATGATGAAAGACATGCTGAGTCCTCCAGCATGTTACGTGTGTTGCTCAAGATTTCCAGCATCTGCAGAATCTCTTATTCCAATTTAAAAAGTCTTGATTTTTACAATCTGAAGAGACCACGAGGAGGAATGGGTGGGATGGATATATTTAAATGTTGCTAAAAGATTAGGGAGGGAATTTCAAGCTGGCAACCATCACAACAGCAGACAGAAGAACAGAACTATTCTGTATCTCCCTCAGAGCTTCCCCTGATTGGGAGATACCAGCCTCTCCCATCCCCTGTATAATAATCTATGAGCTCACTGTCTGTCAGCAGAACAATAGAGAAATATCTGTCTGGTTTGCAGTCAGAATTTCATTAGCTCTTGGCACTTATTTTGAATAAGAAACAGATGCATCTGAAATTCTTCTTAATTAGTGAAACAAATGTAGAGGAAGGAGGATGGCTGTTTTGTGCTCGGGCTCTCTTGAACTACCAGAAGAGTAGAATACAGAAGTAGAAAAGTGCATTTCTTTCCTGTGAACACGTGTCATGTTACTCAGGAATATTTCCCACATTCATATTTGCAAATGTGTCAAAGCAGAGCCCTTCTTGCACCTTCACTGTGTGGAGATGTCAAATGGCTGGGATGAACGATGAGAAGGAAGTTTCTGATCATCCTGTGATGTGTGGTTGCCACACTCATGTGAACAGGGATATTCATTATCAAACAAAAGGGACCTGGGCCATCCTTCCAACTGTCCCAATCTTCCTGTACTTCCAAATCTTCCCCATTACTTAAACCTCCCAATATAGTCATCATTCAAAATGTCCCAATCTCTCAATAATTCCCAAACGTTCCTAATCTCCCAATCATTCAAACACTTCCTAATATATCCATGCTTTGGACCTTCCCAAACTCCCTAAATCTTCTCAATCCTCTCAGACTTTTCCAATCTCTTCATCCTTTAAATCTTCCCAATCTCCCCATCCTTCTAAACCTTCCCAATCTCTCATCCTTAAAACCTTTCAAAATGTTCTCAATCTTCCAATCCTTTAAACCTTCCCAATCTCCCTATTTTCCAAACTTCCCCAAAGCTTCTCAAACTCTCAGTCTTCCAATCCTTCCAAATCTTCCCAATCTCCCATCTTTCAAAATGTCTCAATTTCTCCTTGCAAATAAAATGTTGTTTGGAGACCCTTCGTCCATCTGGAGATTGACCTGGGATTTTCTTTGGTTTCTTACTGTCATATACCCCAAGGTAGATTGAAAAAAAAACTTGTTTTGCATGCCATTCATACCAACCAATCTATTACAACAGTGCATTGATGTATAATACAAGGTGAAACAAAAGCAGGTAGGGGGACTACAACATTCCAGGTGTGGTCTCCTGTTGATACCCGGAGAACTAATTCAAATAATTAAATGCATTGGGAAAAAATGTCTGTTACAGTAGTGGTGGCCAGATGGTCACAAAAATGTCTTTTAGGAAAGATGACCTGCCAGAAACTCAGGAGACTGCAGAATACGAGACTAACATGTATTGCTGTTGAAACTTAGCAGGTCAAGCAGCACCTATTGTGGTAAGGAGAAAGGAGAGACCCGGTAAAAGGGTGCAGTTGAAGGGAGATAACCATATGAGACTTCTGACCATTAATGGGTTTGATTTTTGACTGCTATAAATTAAGGGAAAATTGAGACCAATCAAAATCAGATTTTAGGAAGGGGACATTGATAGAACAGGCACCTTTTCTCTAAGAGAGGTCAGCCATGGAAAGGGTGAGTGGTTTCTAGTTCCTGGGTGTCAACCTCTCTGAAGATCTATCTTGGGCCCAACATGTCAATGCTAAAGCACGTCAGCAGCTATATTTCATGAAGAGTTTGAGGAGATTTGGTATGTCACAAAGCACTCTAGCAAATATCTACCGATGTACCGTGGACAGCATTCGAAGTAGTTGCATCTCCATCTGGTATGGAGACACCAATGCATAGGATTGGAAAACTCTGCAAAGGCTTGTGAACTCAGCCTGATCCAGCATGGGCACTATCCTCCCCAGTAGCTAGGACATCTTCAAGAGCTGGTTCATCAGGAAGGTGCCACTGATCATTAAGGAACCCCACCATCCAGGGCATGGTCTCTTCTCAATGCCACCATGCAGAAGGAGGTACAGAAAGCTGAACGCATAATGAATGTTTTTAGGAACAGCTTATTCCCCTCTGCCATCAGATTTCTTAAAAGTTCTTGATCCCCATGAACTCTGCATCACTATTTTGCTCTCTTTTTGCATATTATTGTAACTTTTATGTATTAGATTGAACTACTGTCGCAAAACATAAATATTCACTTCAAATACTAAGTCAGTGATAATAAACCACATTGATTCTCCCATCTCACTTGAATCTTGAAACCTGTCTCATCCCAGTTCCGATGTATGAAAAAAAATCATACACCTCGAACATAAAGTTTATTTCTTGATGGGGCCGCGGGGGATTGGCGCCATCGCAGTATCTCCGGAATTATGAAAGTTGGCGAAGAAGTGTGGGATCTTGCTGTGCCTCCCCACCCACCCGCCCGCGGGCACAGACAATGCCAGGGATAGCCGGCAGAGGGAGCAGCCGGGGCAGCTCCGCTCCTCCACCCCTTACGCAGCACGTCCTCTGACGCTAAGCGGCGCAACCTCCCACGTGACGTCAGACGCAGGCGGGCAGATCGGCGAGGCGAGGCGGAGCGGAGCCGAGGGGACGGGGTCTGCAGGAGTAACGGCCGCGGCCGCGGACTTAGTCGGCTTTCCGCGCTTGGTCAGCGGCTCCGTTTGGTCCGGACTAGTTTCCCGCGAAACGGGAGCGCAAGAGTCGCCGCGGCATCCTCTGCATTTCGTTCCATCGCCATGGGAGTCCGCGGTGTACGGCGCATTTGGGCTCGATGCGGTCGTGAGTATCCGACTTGCGGTTCCGGCGGCAATTGTTCCTACATTCCGCTTCCCTGGTGTTTCCTCTCCGTCACGGCGCGGAAACAGGTCCTTCGGCCCAGCTCGTCCATGCTGACCATCTAACCTGGCATTCACTTGCCTGCTTTTGACTCTTGTCCCTTAACCTTTTCTATACACGTATCTGCCCAATAAACGTTGCTGGTGTACCTGCCACAACCACTTCCAGTTTAATAACAGGGTGACCAAAACTGAACGTGGTAGCCTCACAACTATACGTAATTTCCCAACTTTAATACTAAGTGTCCTGACCTCTGAAGGCTAGTGTGTCCAAAATCTTCACTGCCCTGTCTACCTGTGATGCTGTTTTCAGTAAACTGTAAACTCCAGGGCACGATCATTGTTGATTTATCCTAAAAATAGAAATAATATTTCCTGTGCAGCCTGTTGACAGACAGCAATAGTTCCTCAGTCTTTCTTTCTGCTCTTGTATCCCTTACTCAGTTTGTCCTCGATCTTTACTTAGTACGATAGCCCCTTACAGCTGTCTGAGTTACGGAAATTCACCTTTTACAGAATTTACACGCCACCACCCCGTAAAAAGTTCAAAATACTTTATACAACTTTGAGATTTGTCTCCTTAAAGGCAGCCGCAAAGCAAAGAAACCCTAAATAAAGGCCGTCTAACACCCAGAATGCAGAAAAACAAACAAACTGTGCAAACAATAAAAGTAAGCACATGACATTCAGAACTGGCATTTACAAAAGTGAATGCCCAGCCACGAAGTTCATCACTGCAGCGATTCTGGAGCTCATTAGTTGCAGGCCACAGCCTCGGATCAGCTCAGAGACGAGCAAAGTGATCATTGTGTGCACTGATACCACCCTGTGGCTGCTGTCTATCACCTTCTCATTTTCCCGTATTCGCTGAAGGTCATCCAGCTGTGGCTCCAGTTCCTAAACATGGTCTCTTAGGAGCTGCAGCTCAATGTATTTCATGCGGATGTAGTGAACAAGGAGAGTGGAAGTCTTCCAGAGTTCCTACATCTCCCACAAAGAACATAACACTCCCTTGGAACCCATTTTCAGCGCACTAGCTAGGATGACACTTACTATTAGTCAGTTACTTTACCAATCTATACATTAGCCTCTAATGTGTAGATTCTATTCATCATTAATTTGTATTACCGTAGTTTGATTGGTGATTGATATGCAAGTGAGGAATTTTAACATAATCGAAGTTACCAATTGGTCAATTTCTGAATCCAGTAGTCAATTCTGTATAAAAATGACATTTTTTTTTGCTCAGACTTCAGAACAGTTTGGTGACAGGGCCCATGGATTCTCCTTGTGCACAAGTAAATAAAGTGTGAATGAGGAATGAATATGAGTGTTCAGAGTCCAGTCGGCAACAAGATTGACAATGCAGTAGATTTTGTATGTTTTTCCTGTGACTTTGAGTTTCCCCTCAGTCTGTTGGTTTAGTTGGCCTACTAGGGTGAACGATGGAATCTGGAGGGAGAGGAGGGCAGAATAACGTAAGACGAGTGTGAATGGCAACTTGGTGTTGGCTTGGTTTGTTTCTGTGTTATGTCTCCCTGTGACCATAACAGTAATTTTGGATCATTTTCTTCCAGGTCTTCTCTCAACATCGGCAGCCTCCCGCCTGTCGAACGCGGAGCTGCTTCAGAAACGCAGCAAGCTGTTCGATCAGGAGAAAGCCAGGCAGCAAACTCTGGTACCGCGGATCGAGAAGATCGAAGTTAAACACGTGGGGAAGCCTGAACCAGGAGCAGTGTTCATCATGAACAAGGGTCTGTCAACCCCCTACAACTGTGCCATGCGTAAGTAACTCACGAGTAAATGCGCAAGGAATTTGAAAATAAGCGACTGAGATTCTGCCCATCGTGGAAACCAGCTTCCTCTCCGTGCTCTCTGCCTTGTGAAAGCCGCCAGCATGGTCTAGGTCTTTTTCCATCCTGGACATTCTCTCTCTGCCCTCATTTGCTAGTTCCATATAGCCCTCAATTCTCTGATATTTCAAAAAAACCCACCTGCCTCCTTTTAAAATTCTTCCAAAGATGAGACTTCTGTAACTTCCTTGGGTGTGGCGTTCTAGAGATTCACCAACTTCTGTGAGAAAACATTTGGACTTGGTAGGCTTGTGGAGAGGGTTGGAATTGTAGGGTTGGTTGGAAGTCAGGTAAGATACGAAGGCTAAAGATGTCTGTAAACAGTAAATATGCCAGGAGGTTTGAATGGAATCACTTGGGTCCAGGGATTGAAGTCCAGGACCTCTTCCCTTGCTGTGCAGTGGTTCAGATAATGGAAATTTCGTCTTTGTTCAATTCACAACTCACTATCAAAAAAGGTAAGTCTTGGAATAAAAACTTGCTTGTATGAACTTGTGGTAAAAATTCACAACATACATGGGGAACTGAACTATCTTACTAAGTACAACACAGCCTGCAAGTTCACAATGGGAGGCCACACAGGATTTATTTTGGCAATGGACAAGGCAATCTTTTCTATAATGATACTGTACCAAAACAAGGTATATTTCTGGGTAATTAAATCTACTGCCCTTACCATTATACTTTCAATACAGTGAAAATTCCTTTGCCTATAGACTAAACGCTTGTGGGGATATTACTGTTGAAGGACAAACCTCCTGTAGGAATATATCTCAACAAACAACATGGAATTCGTTGGTGAAAGAAAGGGTTCATAGTATGGAAAACTGATGTGGTGGGATTTTTTAGGAATGTAATTCATCTGTGACGTGGGGGTACACTGTATTGTCTTCGTTTAGTTCAGGGGTTCTCCACCTGGGGTCCACGGATCCCTTGGTTAATGGTAGGGATCTGTGGTGTAACAAATGTTGAGAACCCATGGTTTAGTTATAAGCAGCTTAGCTAGCATGTGGCTCAGTATTTTGTCTGGTGATACTCTGGTGAAGCTTCTCAGGACTGTGTCTGGCTTCAGCTCCTTGACGGTTTTGTGAAAATGCCTTGTCTTGATCTGATTGCATCACCTGTTTTATTTCCCCGTCCACAGACATCAGCAATTGGTGCGTCAAGAGGTCAATACTTGCACTTGTTGATGGAGAGGTCTGGGACATGTACAAACCCCTGGAAAAATCCTGTGACATCCAGTTCCTCACCTTTACTGATGAGAACCCTGAAGCTGTTAACCAGGTAAACGCCGGCTTGCTATTCCATTCAGGAGCTGAGGGCGAGAGATGTTAAGTGTTGAATGATGGGGTGGCAACTTCTATCCTCAGTGTGGGAACCCAAGACAGTTAATCTGAGACAACACACAAATGCACAGCAGATCAGACAGTCAAGGTTTCAGGTTGAGACCCTTCAGCTTATCCAGTATAGAAGACATGTCCACTTCCCTCCATAGATGCTAGATGACATGTTTGAGCTCCATAAGCATTTGTGTGTAAGTTCTGTTGGGACTTTGGGTGAAGGGGTTAGGGATTGAACTAGGAGGATAAGAAATAGGGGCAGGAAACGAGCATTCAGTTCCTTGAATCTACTCTGCCATTCAGAATCAGGTGTATTGTCACTCACATTATTTGTGTAATGCATTGCTTTGTGGCAGCAATATAGTGCAAGACATAAAAATCACCAAGTTACAAACAAAAAGTGTGAAAGAGGAATAGTGAGGTAGTTTTCATGGACCATTTAGACATCTGATAGCAGAGGGTGAAAAGCTGTTGCTAAAATATTGAGTGTCTGCCTTCAAGCTCCTGTACCTCCTTGATTATAGCAATGAGTAGAGGACATGTCCTGGGTGATGTGGGGTGATTGATGATGCCTTCCATAAGATCATGGCACTTAAGCACTATCTAATGATTCCTCTAATATCTGGAAATTTATTGACCTCTTTTGAAGGTAATCCATGATTTGAATCCTTGCAGCCATCTAGATTTACCACCTTCTGTGAAAAGAAACTTATTCCAAGTTCAGCCCACCTCTCAAATCTTTGATTCCCCACCCCCCCGATCAATGCTCCATAGCCGATTGATTGATTGGGTTTATTTATCACATGAAAATGCATCGTTTTGTGTCAGTGACCAACAGAGACTGAGGATGTGCTGGAGGCAGCCTGCAAGGCTACATTATAGAATGCCCATAATGTACTAACCCTAACCCGTATCTTTTTTTTAAACTGTGGGTGGAAACTGGAGCACGAGGGGGACCCAAGCGGTCATGGGGGAGAAAGTACAAATTCATTACAGGCAGCAGTGAGAATTGCACCCTGATCTTACAGCTGGCGCTGTAAAGCATCACGCTAGCTACTACGCCAGTGTCTTTCCATGCTGTATGAGTCTGATTCTGAGTAATGATGCTCTTACATCTGCCGCTGTAAAGTGCTATGTTACTATATTAGTATGTAAAGCCATCCTCTATATTACTACTGTACTGCTGCTGGGGGGGGGGGGAGGGGGAAACGTCCTCTCTGTATTTGATTTGTTGCATTTTCTGAAAATGTTGTATTATCATCTCGTTGCCTCTCATTCTTCTAATCTCTGGAGGATATAGGTCTGGCCTACTTGTTCTCCCTGGGCTTGACATAGCTGCCAAGCCAGGAGTCGGATAGGTGAAGCTTTGCTGCACTCTCTACACACCAGGCACATCCATTGTTAGCTCAGGAGACCTGCATATAAAGAGAGGAAACAGGTCTTTTGGTAGCTTCCAGAACCAAGGTAGTGCTGCTTTTTCTGTTAAAGCCCATGCCACTATTATAACTGATCACCCAAGGTTCAAGATTGTTTAAGTGCACAAGTGTAAAGGAGAATGAAATAATTATTACTCTGGATCCGATGCAGCACAAGTAAACCAACCACAAAAAGATGAACACAATAATAAAAAACGACATGTATAAGTATATAAGATAGCTCATATACATAGATTGTATGTACATAAAGTAACACTAGGCGCAGGAGTGTCTGTACATAAAAAAGGACTGACAGGAAATGATAAAGTCATGGAGGTTGGGGGGGATGTGGTGTGGAGGGGTGGGTTAGTGAGTGGAGGTGTTTGAACAGCCTTGCTGCATGGGGAAAGTAACTTTCTCTGTCTGGTGGTCTTGTAGCCTTCTCCCTGATGGGATTGGGACAAATAGTACATGAGCAGGGTGGGTGGTATCCTTCATGATACTGCAGGCCTTTCTGTATACAGTACATGTCCTTGGGCAGGTAGGCTGGAGCTGACGATGCATTGGGCAGTTTTGACTACCCCTTGGAGAGCCACAATTTCAAAGTGATTATGATCTGGATCTGACAAGCTACAGATTGGAGAGAGTCATATAGAGCCATGGAGCATGGACCCAGGCCCTTCAGCCCAACTTGTCCATGCTGACTCAGTCCCATGCACCTGTGTATCCCTCCAAACCGTTCCTAGCCATATATCACTACAATTGCTATTTAAACATTAATCGTACCATCAGACATAGGAGCAGAATTAGGCCATTTGGCTCACCAAATCTGTTCCACCTTTCAATCATGGCTGATCTATTATTACTCTCAATCCATTCTTGCCTTTTCCCTTACTAATCAAGAATCCATTGACCTCAACTGAGTGGTGTGGTCTCCACAGCCAGCTTTGGTATTGAATGCCACAGATTCACTGCTGTCTCCTCATCTCAATTCTAAAGGGACTTCCTCATATTCTGAGGCTGTGCCCTCTGGTTCTAAACTTCCCCCCACTATTGGAAACATCCTGCCCTTGTGCACTTTATCCAGGCCTTTCAATATTCAATAGGTTCCAATGAGATCCCCCTTCGTTCTTCTAAACTCTAGTAGTTCCCTATCAACCAATATACTTGCCTGTATCACTTTCTCTGGCAGTTCAGTGAATATACCTCCATCCTCATTGTGGAAAGTGGGTGGCAGGGTGGAGATGCGTCTCTACCAAAGAAGGTGTAAGGCGCTTATTCCCGCCACTAGCCTGCAGGTCACCCTTGGCCAAGGTGTACACCTGCTTAGCTCCCCTGATCAGTGTCACTTAAGCCATGGGTGCAGGTGGTGGATGGTTGTATGTGCAGCTGGTGCATAACACAAGTCCTAGATATGCGACCGCTGATGCCAGGCAGTCTCTGAAGGGGATTGATAATGGCTGGAGTTATCAGTCTTGTAAAGATGCTACCTAGAGGAAGGCAATAGTAAACGGCTTCTGTAGAAAAATTTCCCAAAAACAGCTATGGTCAAGGAAAGACCATGATCTCCCACATCATACTCGGCACATCATCTCAGCACATAACAAGCATTGTGGAAAGCTTGCTCCATGGGTCCCTTTAAACCTTTTCCCCTCTCAACCGAAAGCTTTTCATTAGAATGAGCTTATCTATGTCCCTCATAATTTTATAAACTTCAATAAAGTCACCCCTTGTTCTGTTACTCTCCAGCCCATCTTATACTTAACAAGAGCCTATTTTTTCACTTTCTTGCAGGGGGAAGGTGAATGGTTTGAAAAGAATTCCTGCCCCACTCCCTCAGCCCTGTATTGGGAATGTTTAATCTTTCATTCATTGTACACTGTTTTTATGTAACAGGCTTATTGGCGGTCGTGTGCCATGATGATGGGTTACGTCCTTGAAACAGTTTTTAAAGATGAATACACCGTTGAACTGATCCAAGCACCAGAAATACCAGGTCGGTTTTATGTTATTTAGGTATTTATTCAGAGTAACAGCCTCTCCCAGCCCAGTGAGCCTGCACAGCGCAGTTACATGTGTTTGATTGTTCATTATGTGCTGGGTCATGTGTTGTAGGTGATCATGGTCTTTCCATGACCATGATTGTTTGTGGCAAATTTTTCAAAGTAAGTGGCTTCCCCTTGCCTTCTGGGCAGTCCCTAGGTAATTTCAAAAGTAAGTACATGTTCGGCACAGCATTGTGGGCTGAAGGGTTTGTATTGCGCTGTAGGGTTTCTATGTTTCTAAGACTGGTGACTCCAGCCATCATCAATACTCTTTAGAGACTGTCTGCCTGGCATCAGTGGTCGCATAACCAGGACTTGAGTTATGTACCAGATGCTCATATGACCATCCACCACCTGCTCCCAAGGCTTCTCGTGACCCTGATTCGGGGCTAAGCAGATACTACCCATTGCCCATGGGTCACCAGCAGGCTAGTGGAGGGAAGGAGCACCTGACACCTCCTTTGGTAGAGATGTATCTCCACCCTGCCACCAAATACACTCATGTGACCAATCAACCTACTATCCCGTATGTCTTTGGAATGTGGCAGGAAACCAGAGCACTTGGAGGTCATAAACTCCTTACGGAGCCAGAACTGAACCTGGGTTGCTAATCGCTACACTACCATGCTGCCCTACTTAACTCTTTCACTTTATTTTTTTTATCAGTTGAATGAATTGGGAGTGGGGGGGGGGGGTTGAGGTGAAATGTGCCCATGGGAAGAGGGAAAGGGACAGAAGTGCTGACAGGATGAAATGATCGAGATTGAGGGAAGCTGGTGAGGAAGCAGAAGTCCCTTGGACTGAATAGCAACTCAGCAATAGGACACTTCACAGTCTGGAGTTGGAAGATCCCTTGTAGAACGTAAAAGCACTACAGTACAGGAACAGGCCCTTCGGCCCATCTAGTCCACGGTGAACTGTTATTCTGCCCAGTCCCATCCACCCACACCTGGACCATAACCCTCCATATACCTATCCAAACTTCTCGTAAATGTTGCAATTGAACCCGCATCCACCACTTCCACTGGCAGCTCGTTCCACACACTCACCACCTCTGAGTGAAGAGGTGTTCCCCCTCGTTTTCTCCTTAAGTATTTCACCTTTCACCCTTAATTTATGACCTCTTGTTCTAGCCTCAGCTAACCTCAGTGATTTAAAAACTTGCTTGCATTTACCTTATCTACACCCTCATAATTTTGTGTCCCTCTATCAAATCTCCCCTCGTTCTCCCACAGAGATCTGATCTGATATCTTGTCTGTTTGAGCTGAGATGGTTGTGAGAGGACTGCACCGAGTCTCGGGGTCCTTGGGTCCCTGCGGAGGGAGGTCAGCTGCGGGAACTACGTTCTACATGACCACTAGTTGCACTCTGGCAGGTACAGCTAGTGTCATATGAAACAAGTGATCTCAGTCTCTCAAGCACGTTGTGTCTGTGCCGACCATTATAGCAATGTAACTTATCCCACCTGCCTGCAAGGTGTGTGTAACTCTTTGTCTGTCTGTTCATATGTCACCATATCTTTTCAACATGATCCATATCCCTGTATATTGATTTGTCTTTTCCGGATGCACCTTAAATGCCTTAAGTGCCTGAAGCACACTGCCAGACGAAGTGTTGGAAACAGATGCAATAGTTTCCAACTCTTCGTCTGGCAGTGTGCTTCAGGCACCCAACATTCTGTACAAGTAAATCTCCTTTAACCACTCCTCTCACCTTGAATCAATGTTCTCTAATATTTGACATTTCTAACCTTAGAAGAGAACTCTATATGCCCAATCTCTATCTTCCATCTCAGCCTCTAGTGCTCTAGAGAGAACAATCCAGATCTGTTTTTTGTTTGTTTGTTTACTTATTTAGAGATACAGTGCATGATAACCCATTGGAGCTGCGCTGCCCACCAACTTCAGATTCAACCCTAGCCTAATCACAGGACAATTGATAATGACTAGTTAACCTACCCCGGAATGTCATTGTACTGAGAGTGGAAATTGGAGCACCCAGGGCAACCCATGCATTCCACGTGGAGAATGTACAGACTCCTTACAGATGCCATTGGAATTGAACTCCAAACTCTTGATGCCTCAAGCTGTAATAGCGCCTCGCTAACTGCTGTGCTACAGCAGGGGTCCTTAATGATGACGCTGCCTTTGTGAGGCATCAACAAAGTGCAATGACTGTAACAAGGTTGATAAGGGAGATCAAGAATTGCTTTTATCGTCCAAGGGGACTATTCAGGAATGGTCTGTGTTGAAGCAAGCATCCCATCCTCACCCTAGGGATGTTTTTAAAACCTTGGGAAACTCGTACCCAGAGACTGGTTGCTATCTGAGGTTTGTGGAACTGGGTACAACCACTATGCTTAAGAGACAGATACTTAAATAGACAAGATAATAAGGTAGGGTTTTTACATAGAGTGGGACGTGGGATAGCAGGGATAGATGTTTAACAGACCCTTAGGCACATGGATGGATGGATGAAAATGGGGTTATGTGCAACAGAGATTGATCTTGGAGTAGCTGACAGAGTCAGCACAATATCTAGGCTAAAGGGCCTATACAGTTCTATGTACTGTATATTCAACTGTAGGTTAGAAGAGAACAAGGGATTAGTGTAGACGGGTAAAAAGGGTGGCTGGAGAGGCTGATTCTGTGCTGTACTGCTGTGTGACTGCGTGCCTCTCCTCTTGCAGTGATTGCTGGAGCTTTCTGCTACGACGTGATACTGGACAGCCGGTTGGATGATTGGACACCCTCACAGGTGAGTGTACTACTTTCTGTTAAAGTCTCTCACTTGGACGTCCCAAGCGTTACTTGCTGATCTCACCCCATTCCTTTTGCCCTCTCACCCCCATGATAAATGTACAAAGCCACACGGTAGTTTATGCTGTAGGATTAGACAGCAGCTGACATACCATGGTGTTGCTCATGATGGGGAGATGGGCTGTTGTAAAACAACAGGACATTATCTCATTTAGTATACACTGTTCTACTGAAAGATAGAACTCTGTCAGAGTGATCCCTCCGTTTTAAAGACTCAAAATTTTATTTAGAGATAACACATGGAACAGGCCCTTTTGGCACAATCAGTCATGCCACTCAGAAACCCACCTATTTAATTTTAGCCCAATCACAGGACAATTTACAATGACCAATTAACCAACCAACTGGTACATCTTTAAAATGTGACTTCATCCTCATCTTCATCATCATTATTATGTGCTGTGTTGTTTAACATGGGTGATCATGGTCCCATGACCATGATCGTTCTTGGCAAATTTTTCTGCAGAAGGTATTTGCCAATGCCGCCTTCTGGGCAGTGTCTTTACAAGATGGGTAACCCCAGCATTATCAATACTCTTCAGAGATTGTCTGGTGTCAGTGGTCACATAACCAGGGCTTGTGATATACACCAGTTGCTCCCATGGTTTCACATGACTCTGATTGAGGGGCTAAGCAGATGTTACACATGCAGGCTAGCGGAGGCAAGAAACACCTTACACCTCCTTTGCTATCTCCAGCTCACCACCCTAAATGAGCACAAGTCACTTGTGCACTGCTGGAAGAACTCATTAACCCTCAGTGAGTTATCCCCTTAGTTAAGTGTCTGTCTAAATGCCTTGCAAAGATAGACTGTGTCTGATTCCACTCCTCCGCTGGCAGTACGTTGCAGATATGTTCGGTTAGAAATAAGTTGTCATCGGTGAGGGAAGTTTACAGATTCCTCACGTTGTGTGTATTTCTGGATAATGTAGCCCATAGCTGGCCTAGTTGTGAAATGTCTCCTTATAGAAACAGAATTAGGAAATAGTTATAAAGGAGACACTGAAGCATTAGGCCTTTTTGGAGCTGATTGGATACTTTGATCCCAGTAAACAAAATTGGGGGGTTCAGCTAGGGTAAATGCAAGCAGGGTTTTTCCACTGAGGCTGGGTGAGACTAGAACTTGATGTCATGAGTTAAGGGTGAAAGGTGAAATATTTCAGGGGAACCGCAGGAGGAACTTCTTCACTCAGAAGGAGGAGATTAGTTTTAGTTTCCACATGTATATCAAAACATTCAGTGACATGAATCGTTTGCATCATTTTTTTTTGTGCGATGTGCTGGGAACAGCCCACAAGTGTGGCCACGATTCTGACGCTAGCATAGCATGCCCACAACTCACTATCCCTAATTGTGCACCTCTGAAACCCGGGAGGAAGCTCACATGGTCGCAGGGAGATTGTGCAGCTCCTTATAGACAGCAGCGGGAATCATCGGTGATTGTTAGCACTGTAAAGCGATTGAGCTAACCACCATACCATTGGAAGTGGTGAATGCAGGTTCATTTGCAACATATAAGGGAAGTTTGGGTAACTACACGGAGGGGAGGGCAATGGTATAGGTGCGAGTGAATGGGACTAGGCAGAATAACAGTTCAGCATTGAATAGATGGGCTGAAGGGCCTGTCTCTGTGCTGTAGTTCTCTATGACTGAGTTAACTGGCTGGTGATATGAACCATCATTCCTGTATCATCATCTTGGGCAGTCCTTCTGGATCAAGGGTGACTTGTTCCCACTCTGGTTTTCTGGGTTCTGAGTCAGCAGGATCTTCCACAGATGTGGTGGGATTGGCGAGTGTGTTGTTAGAAAGGTGGTGCACTCTATCCACAACTTATACAGACTGCACTACCAACTTGAAGTCACTGAAACCTCTTGTGAATAAAGGTGGAAGAGGGGTTGAAGTAAGAAGCTGGGAAGAGATAGTTGGAAGATGTAAGGACTGGAGAAGAAGGAATGTAATTGGAGAGGACAAAGGACTATTCTTACACATTACCCCTCACCTGATACAACTTATCATCTGCCAGCTTGTTCTTCTCCTCTTCCTCCCCCACCACCACATGCCCCTTTCCTTTCCAGTCCTGATGAAGGGTTTTAGCCCAAAGTCTGTTTACTCCCCTTGCTGAGTTTCTCCAGCATTTTGTCTGTGTTGTTCAAGATTTCCAGCATCTGCAGAATCTCTTGTATTGAAGTTGTTGTACCAACAGAATCAACAAACTCATTCATAAGGCCAGTGATGTTGTGGGAGTGGAACTGGACTCTCTAACGGTGGTGTCTGAAAAGAGGATGCTGTCCAAGTTGCATGCCATCTTGGACAATGATTCCCATCCACTCCATAATGTACTGGTTAGGCACAGGAGTACGTTCAGCCAGAGACTCATTCCACCGAGATGCAACACTGAGCGTCACAGGAAGTCATTCCTACCTGTGGCCATCAAACTTTACAACTCTTTCCTCGGAGTGTCAGACACCCTGAGCCAGTAGGCTGGTCCTGGACTTATTTCCACTTGGCATGATTAGTTTATTATTATATAATTATTTATGGTTTTATATTGCTATATTTTTTCACTATTCTTGGTTGGTGCAGCTGTAATGAAACTCAATTTCCCTCGGGATCAATAAAGTATGTCTGTTTCGAAAGGTGGAATTAACCCAGATGCAGTTCATAGTTTTTACCACATGGTGTCAGCCTTGTCTTGCTTGAGGTGCTGTCATTCCTGGTGTACACATTGAATGGGAAACCTTCAATTTCACCTGAACAGCAGTAGCAGGAGGGGGTTGGAGATATGGCTCGCTCCACACCTCCTTATGGCTAACATGATTTGTATCAAGTGAAAATCTTGACTATATCCTGGGAGTGGATCTCTAGGGTATCCAGGACCTCTTGGTGCCAGAATGTGTGGTGACACTTGCGGACTGCATCCTTGGGTGTGTTGGTTGCTAAAGCAAACAATGTGTTTCACTCTATGTTTTGATGTACATGTAATAAATAAATCTGAATCTGATCTGGAGTAAAATTAATTTGCTATAGGAAAGGAATCTTTCATTGAAAGTATTTCCACAGGACTAATACAAAGGCAGGCATTTTATGTATTTACTGTCCATGCGCGATACTATTGTATCTTGGGGTGTTGAAGTTCAGAGTTCAATCCTGGCACTCTCTTTAGGGAGTTTGGTATGTTCTCCCCGCGACAGCGTGGATTTCCTCTGAGTGCTCCGGTGTCCTCCCGTAGTCCAAAGAAGTACAGGCTGGTAGTTTAATTGGTCATTGTAAGTTGTCCTGTGATTAGGCTGGATTAAATAGGTGGGTTGCTGGGCGGTTCGGTCCCTTGGGCAGGAAGGGACTGTTCGGCACTACATCTCTCAGTCAATAAATAAATAAAGAAAAAGTTTTGTTTCAAATAGTGGACATATAGTTTTGAAACCACCTGTCAGGCTCTGCCTCTTGCATTATGTGTGTGAAGGTTTAGTGGGGTAATCTGGCACACCAGTCTTTTTTCAGTGGTCAATTTGCTTATTATTGCCACATGGACCAAGGTATAGTGGAATACTTAGTTTTGTCTGCAGATCATCTCACCACTTCAGTACATTGAGGTTGTACAAAGAAAGACAGAATGTAGAATTCACTACGGGGTTATTGGTAGAGACAGATACATTGGGAACATTTAAGATACTTTTAGATAGGCACATGGATATAGAAAAGTGAGTGGGAAGGGTTAGGTAGATGTTAGTGGGCCGAAGGGCCAGGACTGTGCTGTTCTTCTGTGTGTTCTAGAGCACAGTAAATCCAGTGTCAAGACCATAACACCAACGCTATAGCTGCAGTTCAAATACTTTAACCCTACTGGCAACGTTTTAGCCCCAGTGCCAACACTAGCACCCTAGTGCTAATACAGTAGTAATTCCCTCGAGTCACCCAGGTCCGTCAGTACCTGTCAGTCCAGTGGGGAAGTTGTAAGTCTGTCTGTTAAAGATGAGGGGGTCTTGGTGCAAAATGTTACCTGTTTATTCCTCTCCAGAGAGGTTGCCTGCCTTGCCGAGGTTCTCCAGTATTGTGTGTGTGTGTGTGTGTGTCAGTGTCAGTGTCACTCTGGATTTCCAGCATCCCTTGGGTTTATGGGAGGCTACTTACTGCTCTGATCATTAGAGATGTCCCTATTTATCAGGGAAAAATGGTTCCCATGGATGGATTAGAGAACAGAGTAACGTCTGTGAAGCAGTGCTGTGGCCCCCAGGAATTTCCCTCGGGCATGATTTTTTTTTGGAGGTAGCTCACTGCCCACCTGTCCCTGGACTGGAGGATTAGAAGTGGGGCTGGATTTAATTAAGTATGTAGACAAATGTTTTCAGTGCCTGTGTTTCTGTCTGTGTGTTGCAGGAGAACCTACAGTCCCTGACTCAAGAGGCTCACCGACTTATCCACAAAGACCTGCCCTTTGAGCTGCTGGAGGTACCACCCAAGGTGGCCCGGGAGATCTTTGGGGACAACAAGTAAGTGAGAGGAATCAGAGTCGGGTTTATCACCACTGGCGAACATTGTGAACTCTATTGTTTTGTAGCAGTGATACAGTGCAACACAGAAGGTAATAACTATAAATTACAAAAAAAAGAGAATAAAAATAAATAAAATGAAGAATAAATAAACAAATAAATATCTAGCACAACAGAGGAATACTGAGGTGGTTTTCATGGTCCTTTCGGAAATCTGATGGTGGAGGAGCTGAAGGTGCTCCTAAATAGTTGGGTGTGGATCTTCAGTCTCCTGTACCTGAGCTCTGATGGTAGTAATGAGAAATGTATCCTGGATGGTGAGTGTCCTCAGGGAACGATGCTGCCTTCTGGAGGCATTTGCTTTTGAAGATGTCCTTGTTGATGGGGGCGGGGGGGGGGGGTTGTGTTGGTGATGGAGCAGGCTGAGTTTACAACATTTTGCACTCTTTTCCTATCATGTGCACTGGAGCTCCTTATCTGGCAGTGATGTTCTCTAGTGTAGAAGGTTTAGGATGTCTTTGATGACATCCCAAATCTCCTCAAACTCCTAACAAAGTGGTTCCGCTGACGTGCTTTCTTCATGCACTTTGGGAGATGCACCTCAGGATGAAGTTCAAAACACTAGGTAATGATAGAGATCTAGAAAATTATAAGGCGAGCAGGAAGGAGCTTAAGAAGGAAATTCGGAGAGCCAGAAGGGGCCATGAGAAGATTGGCAGGCAGGATTAAAGAAAACCTCAAGGCATTCTACAAGTATGTGAAGAGCAAGAGGATAAGACATGAGAGAATAGGACCAATCAAATGTGACAGTGGAAAAGTGTGTATGGAACTGGAGGAGTTAGCGAAGGTACTTAATGAATACTTTGCTTCACTGTTCACTATGGAATAGGACCTTACCGATTGTAGCGGACTGAAAAGCTTGAGCATATAGACATTAAGAAAGAGGATGTGCTGGAGCTTTTGAAAAGCATTAAGTTGGATAAGTCGCCGGGACTGGACGAGATATACCCCAGGCTACTGCAGGAGGCGAGCGAGGAGATTGCAGAGCCTTTGGCAATGATTTTTGCATCATCAATGGGGATGGGAGAGGTTCTGGAGGATCAGAGGGTTGCAGATGTTGTTCCCTTATTCAAGAAAGGGAGTAGGGGTAGCCTAGGAATTTGTAGACCAGTGAGTCTTACTTCAGTGGTTGGTAAGTTGATGGAGAAAATCCTGAGAGGCAGGATTTATGAACATTTGGAGAGTCATAATATGATTAGGAATAGTCAGCATGGCTTTGTCAAAGGCAGGTCGTGCCTTACAAGCCTGATTGAATTTTTTGAGGATGTGACTAAACACATTGAAGGAAGAACAGTAGATATAGTGTATGTGGATTTCAGCACGGCATTTGATAAGGTACCCCATGCAAGGCTTATTGAGAAAGTAAGGAGGCATGGGATCCGAGGGGACATTGCTTTGTGGATCCAGAACTGGCTTGCCCACAGAAGGCAAAGAGTGGTTGTAGATGGGTCATGTTCTACATGGTGGTTGATGACCAGTGGTGTGCCTCAGGAATCTGTTGTGGGACCCCTTCTCTTCGTGATTTTTATAAACGACCTGAATCCTGAGGTTCCTGTACCTCCTTCCTAATGGCAGCACTTTCCAGCCTTAAGGCGCTATCACGAGGGAGTAAGTTGACCACTGATCAGGAAGCTGAGTTCGTTAATGAATACACTCTTGTCTTTTGCATCTGTAACCCTTACCCAACAGGCTGGTATATGTCTAGGGGAAAAAGGGGATCCAGCCACTCTCCAACCCACCTCCCGTACACGCAGGTGCTGTGAGAATCGAGTTAATGCCTCGCGCCCGCCAACAGTATCAAACCCACAACAAATACCGTTATGAAATACACTTTAAAGAGTTTACTAAAATTAAAAAGAGTAGTAAGCAATACAATATATATACACAAGGAAAAAAACAAAAGGCGCCACTTATCAAAGTTCAGTCTGTTTAGTGCACTCGTTGGAGCTCAATCAACGAACCAATCGACCCATCCGGCCGTCGCACCTGGGACCACCCCGGTGGTCTTACGAGCAGTCCAGCACACGTCCACCTTCTTCAGTCTATTCCTCGGCCTCCCCCCCAAAAACCCGCGAAAACCCCTCCCCCAAGTTCCCAGCATCACAAGACACAATGACATTCCCCATTGATTAACAAATGAATACAATTACCATATCAGCCATTCTAAAGTGAAACAACGGCTAGAGAAACACTTATCCGACAAAGAAACATTCCTACTTGTAACAAACCAAAGAGGCCATTTTGAGTAACATACCCAGGACATTGTACACATCAATTTAAGTTTATTGTTACGTACACAAGTACACTGAGGTACAGTGAAAAACTTCCTTGCAGCAGCATCACAGGTATGTGGGTTTAGACGGCACACCAAATGTAAATTATGCAAGTCAACGAAGAGAGCGGGAAACAAAAATACCGTGGAAAAATGAGACAACATTACAAATAAAAGGACGCTGTCAGAGAACAGGTTGTGCAAGAGGTAGTCCATTGCTGAGGTAAGAAGGTTGTGCAGGTTGGTTCAAGAACCTGATGATTCTTATGAGATTATTACTGTTGAGAATGGTGTGTGGAATGCACTGGTGTGTATTGTTACGAACCCCGTAACTGGGTCACTTACTAGCAAAGATAGAGAGGTCCATTGAAGTCTGATGATACTATTTTTAACAGTATTTATTAGTAAAAATACACAAAAATAATATCAATGCAAACATACAGATAATATACGTCATCAATACTAAATCTAAAAGTGTGGGTATACTAATAATAAGAAATAAGCTCTATCGTTGTCTGGCGGTAATGTATTGTCCGATGGAAATATAAAAGTCACTCAGTTCATTCAGGCTGCAGCCTTTGGTTGGAGTCGAGAGAGATTTTTAGAAACTCGCCAGCTTTTCCTTTTTATGATTTCGATCCTTCGAGAGTTCCGTTGGTATGGCCGGTCACTTGTGGCCTCTCCTTTAGCTAAGTCGTTCTTCCGTGGTAAGGCCCCAATCCCAGGCAAAGGGAAAGGACGCACGCGAGCCCTCCACTGGCTGTCGCTATTAAATGCTGTCATGGGATTTCTAGCGTTTCTCCTGGTGTGTCTTAAGGGGTTGTTCCGCAGACCCTCTTTTATCCTTACTCACGGGGTCTCAGATGTCAATCAGGTTGGGATGATGCAATCCCTCAACCAGACCACTCTGGTTGTCCCCTGAGGGCTTCGATGAATAGTACAGTACTCAATACACAATTCCGTCTCCAAGAGACAATGGCCGTTATCTGTGGCTTTGTCTTGCTGAGGCCAGGACACATTCCAAAACCTTGAGGATTCTCTCTTATTTCCTGAGTCCCAGACCCGAATTAATAACGATCTTGCGATTCTCAAAAAGGAGGGGGCTACTTTGTACCCTTTGGCCCCTCAGAGTTGTGGCACATTTGTAACAGTATGTCCACCTCTGGTGAGGACAGTGATCGTCCCATGCAGTGCCTGACCAGGAATGTGCGCTGGAAGATGTCGGTATGGGTGTGGTGTAGTGTGATTTGAAAGTGCATGATTGTGATTATAAGCAGTCGTGCCACGTGCTCTGACAGGCAGTGTGCAGTGTAGGGGATGACATGGTAGCAGAGCGGTTAGCATTATGTTTTACAACCGTAGCTTTAAGATTGTGGTTCATTTCCTGCCGCTGTCTGTTTGTACGTTCTCCACATGACCATGTGGTGTCCCTCTGGGTGCTCCAGTTTCCACCCACATTTGAAAGTTGTATGTGTTTGTAGGTTATTAAGTTATGGGTATTCTGTGTTGGTGCTGGAAGCATGGCGATATTTGCTGGCTACCCCCAGCATATCCTCGGACTGTGTTAATCGTTGATATATAAAAAAAAATTCACTACGTGCTTCAGTGTTCATAAGACAAATAAAACTAAATCTTTAATAAGCTTTGCTTCTATACTTCTCTTTACAGACACAAACTGGAGATGATTGAGGAGCGGGCTTCCCACCACCCCAGGAAACTGGTAAAGCTGTACAGGTGAGAACTGCTTCTCTCTGGTGGGGTGTACTGCTGCATCTGTTGTTGTGTGATGTAGTTTCTTTAAGATTGTTATAGCTAGGGGAGGGGATTAGTGGAGATAAAATCCCACTACCTATAAAATGCTCCCAATGGCGTGGAGCTTAAGTAGCCTCTGACACCAAAGTCCAACTCCTGGCCTTCACATGTTGCTTAGCTACTAAGCCTCCTTTTCTACTGACAGGAGAAAGGCAAAGGCCCTCACTAGTGCCTTAAGACCAGTCGCTTTGGGCAGATTGGGTTCAGCCGAGGTTGGCAGTTCATCTAGCAGAAGGAAAGCCTTGGTCTCAAATCTCTGCTGTCTTATGACTATACCCACTCATGGAGAAGGCTTCAAGAGTAAACCCTGAGGAAAAATCTGGAGCTGGAGTCCCTAAGGAAGTCCTACGTTGAATTCATTACTTACTGCCAACTCCAGCTGGTGCCAAACTGTATCAATCTTTGCATTTCCTTTAGATTCACCAGCTGTGTGGAGAGGGGAGGTCAGCTGCTTGGGCAACAGCTTGCTTTCCATATGGTATTGCCCTGGCTTGTGTATTGACTTGCATATCTCATAGACAGCTGGCACGCAACATCCATGGTCAACCCCAATCAATGAGCACCTTGACTGTTGTAAGGGTCAAAAACGTAGAACACTGCGGCACAGTATAGGTCCTTCAGCGTTGTGCCGACTGTTTAACTTACTCCAAGATCAGTCCAGTCGTTCCCTCTCACGTAGCCCTTTTTTCTACCATTTGTCTGCCCATCTAAGAGTTTCTTAAATGTCCTTAATGTATCTTCCTTGACCTGGCAGGGCATTCCACACACCCACCACTGTGTATAAATAGTTACCTTGCCTATTTAGTTATCTGTCTCACTGTCCATTAAGCACAGTGATTGTTTCATACTCCATAAACTGCAGATAGCAACCTCTAATAGGTAAGGATATCCCAAGGTGAAAAACATACCATAGTTAAGGAAGTGAGGCTTTCCTCAATGTGTGTATATATTAAAAAAAAACAAAATAAATTAACCTGTAACATCCTCCCCATATTTTATTCAATTCAGCTGAAAATTATGGCCCCTGGGGAAAAAGGTCTGGCTGGTTACTTGGTCTATAATGTTTCTTATCTTGTACACCTCCTTTCCTCCGAAGGGAAAAGAACCGGTTTGCTCAGCCTATCTTCATAAGACATGCTCTCTGTTCTGCCGGGTGACATGTCTCGTTTCAGTCATTAGGTTCCCTAGCACAAGAAGTTTTCAGAAGCAGCCCTCCAAAACTTTGAAGAGCCTATGCTATAGGTTCGTGTGCAGGTTAGATGTTAGACTAATATTCAGAAACCTGGCCTACAGGCAGGAGTTGCATTCCACTGCAGTGGGGATACGTAAATTTGGGTAATTTTAATAAATGTGAAATGGATTTGACGGTAATGTTTATGGTCATCATAAATGGATGGCAAGGTAGCATAGTGGTTAGCACAACACTATTGCAGCGCCAGTGACCCAGGTTCAATTCCTGCTGCTGCCTATAAGGTGCTTGTTGTCCCAGTGACCGTTTGGGCTTTCTCCACGTGCTTTGGTTTCCTCCCACATTCCAAAGACATGTCGGTTAGTAGGTTAATTGGTTACATGGGTGTCATTGGGTGTGGGCTTGTAGGATTGGAAGAGCCTGCTTCCTGCATCCCTTTTTTAAAAAAAAAATCAGCACCTGGTTTATTGTCTCTTCCATAAGTCGTGAAATTTGCTTTGTGACAGCAGTACAATGCATGACATTAAATTATTGTAAGATACTGTAAACCGTAATCACTTGTTATGTTGCTGCAGGTGTGGTGATTTTGTCGATGTCAGTGACGGGCCACACATCTCCCGCACTGGAATCTGCTCACAGTATGAGATCACTGCTGCCCACAATCTGGGCACAAGCCAGTCCGGCCTGGAGCGCAGATTCCAGGGGCTCTCAATACCCCTTCACCTGAAGGTAAGGTGGCACAAAGGTGAAGCATGTATCTAGACCAAAATCTGTAGGGTTTTAGAGAGTATGTAACATAGCAAAATTAATCAGTAGACTGAGAAGGGGAAAAAAAGGACAAAGACATAATAAAAATTGCAGGGAATGGAGCAAGTGGCAGAAACCTTTCAGATATTGTTAGTGGAACTGTGCTTTGTACAAGTGGGTTGTTTAATTGTGATGTGTGCTGTTAATTGATGTGAGTTGTCTTGGGAAAAATGCTAAAGTTTTTATTTTTTCCACTGACGTCAGATAGTGTATTCAGCTTGTAATGAGTACCAGCACTACAAAGGTCTTCAGTCCAGTTCAGTTTCTGCTCTGCAAGACTTAGTGCAGGACAGTGGTGCTACGCACATAAGGCTGATGGTTTATAAAGCACTGGTGAGACCACGTTTGTAGTATTGTGAATTGTTTTGGACCCCTTGTTTATTTATTTGTTTAGAGATGCAGCGTTTATTATCACCGGCATGTGACGTGAGATTTGTTAGCAGCAGCAGTTCAATGCAATACATAATCTAGCAGAGAGAGAGAAATAATAATAAATAAAACATAAAAAAACAAGTAAATCAATTATGTGTAATGAATAGATTTTAAAAAATGTGCAAGAACAGAAATACTGTATATTTAATAAAAAAGTGAGGTAGTGTCCAAAGCTTCAAAGTCCATTTAGAAATCGGATGGCAGAAGGGAAGAAGCTGTTCCTGAATTGCTGATTGTGTGTTTTCAGTCTTCTGTATCTCCTACCTGATGGTAACAGTGAGAAAAGGGCATGCCCTGGGTGTTGGAGGTCCTTATTAATGGATGCTGCCTTTCTGAGACATCACTCCCTAAAGATGTCCTGAGTACTTTGTAGGCTAGTGCCCAAGATGGAACTGACTAGATTCTGCAGTCTTCTGCAGCTTCTTTTAGTCCTCCGCAGTAGCCCCTCCATACCAGACAGTGATGCAGCCTGTCAGAATGCTCTCCACAGTACAACTATAGAAGTTTTTGAGTGTAGTTGTTGACATGCCAAATCTCTTCAAACTCCTAATAAAGTATAGCCACTGTCTTGCCTTCATTATAATTACATGGATATGTTGGGACCAGGTTAGATCCTCAGAGATCTTGACACCGAGGAACTTGAAGCTGCTCACTCTCTCCACTTCTAATCCCTTTATGAGGATTGGTTTGTGTTCCTTCATCTTACCCTTCCTGAAGTCCACAATCAGCCCTCCAGGCCCTTCAAGCCACACCATCCCAGCAACCCCCCCCTCCCCCCCAACCCTGATTTTGCCCTAATTAACATAGCTGGTACATTTTCGGACTGTGGAAGGAAACTGGAGCACCCTGGGAAAACCCAGACATTCCACGGGGAGGACATGCATACAGAGACACCATACAGAACATTGCTAGAATTGAACTTCGAACTGGAATGACCTGAGCTGTAATAGTGTCAAACTACACTACCTTGTCATCTATGTAAGAAAAGATGTACTGGCTTAGATCTTTGAGGATCTAACATGGTCCCAACATATCCATGTAGTTATAATGAAGGCAAGACAGTGGCTATACTTTATTAGGAGTTTGAAGAGATTTGGCATGTAAACAAATACACTCAAAAACCTCTATAGTTGTACCATGGAGAGCATCCTGACAGGCTGCATCACTGTCTGGTATGGAGGGGCTACTGCGGAGGATCAAAAGAAGCTGCAGAAGACTGCAACTTCTGCAGGATCCAGAGGAGATTTATGAGTAGTCCCAGGAATGAAAGGGTTGATGTATGAGGTGTGGTTGATAGCTCGGGGCCTGTACTTGCTGAAGTTTAGAATAATAAAGAAGGATCTCATTAAAACCTACCAAAAACTGATTGGACATAGAGAGTATATTTTGTATAGTGGAGGTGACTAGGACCAGAGTGCATAATCTTAGGACATAAAGGCCTCCCTTTGGAACAGAGGTGAGGAGGAAGTTCTGCAGCCAGAGGTCAATCAGTGGAATGCAATGTCACAGATGGCTGTTGAGGCCAATTCTTTGATATATTTCAGAATCAGGTTTAATATCACTGGCATATGTTGTGAAATTAGTTGACTTTGTGGCAGCAGTACAAGGCAATACATAATAATAGAGAGAAAAAACATGAATTACACCAACTGTATATGTAAAAATATTAAATAAGTAGAGATAAAAATGTAGAGAGGTAGTGTTTATGGATTCAATGTCCATTCAGAAATTGAATGGCCTAGGGGAAGAAGCTGTTCCTGAATTATTGAGTGTAAGAAGAACCAGGCAGGCCTGGGTGATGGGGGACCTTTTTGAGGCATCACTCCTTGAAAATGTCCTGGATACTATGGAGGCTAGTGCCCATGCTGGAGCTGAATAAATTTACAACTCACTGCAGCTTACTTTGATCTGGTGCAGAGCCTCCCCATACCAGACCTTGATGCAGCCATCTAGAATGCTGTGCATGGCACATCTGTAGATATTTCAGTGTTTTTGGAGACACACCAGATCTCCTCAAACTCCTAATGAAATATAGCCGATGTCGAACCTTCTTTATAGCTGGATCAATATGTTGTCCAGCTTAGAGATATTGACATGCAGAAATTTGAAATTGCTCACTCTTTCCACTTCCGATCCCTCTGTAAGGACTGGTGTGTGTTCCCTTGTCTTGCCCATTCTGAAGTCCACAATCAGTTATTTGGTCTTACTGACGTTGAGTGCAAGGCTGTTGATATGACACCACCCAACTAGCTGAAATATCCCACTCCTGTACGCCCTGATGTCACTGTCTGAAATTCTGCCAACACTGGTTGTATCGTCAGCAAATTTATAGATGGTGTTTGAGTGTGTTAGTCACACAGTCATGGGTATAGGGAGAGGAGAGCAGTGGACTAAGCACACACCCCTGAGATGCACCAGTGTTGATTGTCAGTGAGGTGGAGATGTTGTAATTGGGGGCAAAAGTGAGTTTTGTAGCTATTACTAAGGAGGAGGTGCATGGGGAGCTGAACAGTCTGAAGGAAGTTCAGTCACCTGGGTTTTGAAGGAGGTATCTAAGGTGATTTTGGAGGCATTATTAGTGATCTCTAATGAATCACTTTATTCTGGAAGACTGGAGAATTGCAAATGTCATTCCACTCTTTTAGAGAAGATAATGAAGGGAGATGATAGGGAAATTAGCCTGACAGTGGTTGGGAAGATGTTAGAGTCCATTATTAAGGATGAGGTTTTGGCGTACTTAGAGGCATGTGATCAATTAGGACAAAAGAGATCATGGTTTCCCAAAAGGGAAATGTTGTCTGACAAATCTTCTGAAATTTCTTTGAGGAAGTAGCAGGCAGGATATACAGAGGTGAGTCAGTGGATGTTGACAAGGTGCTGCACATTAGGCTGTTTAACACGGTAGCAGCCCATGGTATTGCAGGAATGATGCTAGTGTGGATAGAAGATTAGCTGACTGGCAGGCAAAAAGTGGGAAGAAAAGGAGCCTTTCCTGGTTGGCTGCTGGTACCTAAGTGGTGGTCCACAGGGGTCTGTGTTGGGACTGACTCTTCACAATATATGCCAATGATTTGGGTGATGGAATTGATGAGTTTGTGGTTCAAAATCAGAAGTGCAAAGGGACTTGGGAGTCCTTGTGCAGGATTTCCTAAAGGATAACTTGTGGTTGAGTCAGTGGTAAGGAAGGGAAATGCAATGTTAGCATTCATTTGGAGAGGACTAGAATATAAAAGCAATGATGTGCTGGCATTGGAAAGGGTCCAAAGGATGTCATTCACAAGATTGATTCTAGGAACAGAAGGGTTAACATTTGAGGAGTGTTTGATGGCTCTGGGCTTGTACTCGCTGGAGTTTAGAAGAATAATGGGGGATCTCATTGAAACCTATCAGATATTGAAAGGCCTAGAGAGAGTGGATGTGGAGAGGATGTTTCCTATAGTGGGGGAGTGTAGGACTAAAGGACACAGCCTCAGAATACTGCGACATCCTTTAGCCGGAGGGTAGTGAATCTCTGAAACTCATTGCCGCAGATGACTGTGGTTGTCAGGTGATTATGTTTAAAGTGGAAGTTGATAGGTTCTTTTCAGGATGTCAAAGGTTATGTGGAGGAGGCAGGAGAATGGGATTAAGAGGGAATATAAATCAGCCATAATGGGATGCTGGGGTAGACCTGATGGGCCAAATGGTCTAATTCTGCTCCTGTGTCTTGTATTTAAAGGTTGATAGGTTCTTACTTAGCGAGGGTGTCGAAGGTAGAATGGGGATGAGTGGGATTGGTATAGAAGATGCAATGGGCTGAATGGTCCATTTCTTCTCCTATGTCTTACAGTCTAAGGTGAAGAATGGAAATCAGAATCAGCTTTATTATCACTGACTTGTATGTTGTGAACTTTGTTGTTTTGTGGCAGCAGCATAGTGCAAAGCAGAAAATTAGTATAAATTACAGAAATAAGTAAATGGAATAATGAAGCAGTGTTGACCGACAATTCAGAAATCTGCCGGTGGAGCAGTGGAAGCTATTCTGAGGTTGCTGAGTGTGGGACTTGGGGGGCATCTATCCTTTTTTTATGCCATGGAGCCTTACCGTTAACCGAGAGTCCCCTACTGTGCTTCCTCCCTGCTGGTGGTAGAGAGCAGAGGTCACGCCCTGGATGGTGAGGGTCCTTAGTGATGGATGGACTGAAAGCAGGTGAAGGGTCAAATGACCATCACCAGCTTCTGTCTTTTAACCCCCTCCTTCCATCTAAATGAGAATCTTGGCTTATTCAGTCCCTTAATGATTAGGAGTGCTTAGTGTGGTGCTTGGTGGAATAATCATTATTGGTTTTTGACTTTTGGACTAGGTCTTTGCTGGTGTATCTGATCTTATCAGCGTATTGGTTAAGGACCGGGTGTACAGTGGAATAGTGGCTGCGAACTGCCCTGATCTAGTTGGATACACTCACACATGATAGATGTATTTATCATTACATCAAAACATACAGTGAAATGTGGGGTTTGCATCAACTATCAACACATTCCGAGGATGCATGTGTCACCGTGAAACATAGCATACTGACAATTCACTAACCCTGGCTGTATGCCTTTGGAACGTGAGAGAAATCCCGAGCACCTGGAGGAAGCTCATGCTGTCATGGAGTGAACGTACAAACTCCTTGCAGACAGCAGTGGGAATTGAACGGTGATCAGTGATTGTTCGCATTGTGCCTAAGCTAAGGTCAGGCACTTTCACCCGATAGGGGGAAGAAGTCAAGGGTCAGACTTGTCCACACATTGTTATTACAGAGCACTAAGCTAAGGTAACGTCCCAGCAGTGAAGGAGTTAACTGTTCCAGCGGCAAACACTGCTGGGATTAAATCGTACGATTGCATCTATGTTTAGTGCACCTCCAGGAAGTAGGCTTCCGGTGTTATTACAGTGTTTATGAGCAAGACGTCTGCATGAATTATTTGGCTACTGATTTAATCCTTCATTGTTAGCAAAGAACTTGAACTCTGGTCGCTGTGAGGAAAATCATCTACCAAAAGAAAACTTTGTTACAATAAGTTTGCATAAAGCTATTCGCATGATGTTATGACATAAAGGTCCAATGATGACTTCTAAAAGGAAATTGGATAAATACATAAAGGGATGGAACTTAAAAGAGGTGGAACAAGCAGCAAAGAGCTTTCAGATGAATTTTATCAGTGGAGCAGGCCTTTGTACAAATTGTTTGTGGTAGTTGCAGTGGGTTTTGCTTTGCTCTTCCCTGCATTTGGAAAACGCAGGTGCAAGTTAATAGTTTGCTTGTGACATCAGACAGTTTGTTCTCATTGTAATTGACCCTGGTACGACAAGGGCCTTTTAGTCCCACTCTGTTTTTTTCCACTCAGTAACAGACCTCTCTTTTTCCTGTCCCATTCCATAGACCTTTTACTCTGTATGGGGAAGATTAAGGCAGCGATCCCAGAAACTGGTGAGTTGGAAGACTTTTGTTTCACTCCGTTCGCTTCCCATTGTGGGATTATTTGGGAGACAGATTCCCATTGATTGTGCCTACAGTGAAACCTCTGCTTTTGATTCGATAGGTTACAGCGGACAGAAATCACACGGACAACAGACATCAAGCAATAGCGTTTGAGGAGATTGGAGGGAGAGAGACTCAGCAAGAAAGGGCATCCGGTCTGCTTTAGTTATTGAATAAATGGACCAATTGTATGCAGTAAAATGAAAACCTTTCTGTATTGAATCCTCTGGAGCCAAGCTCTGTAAAGCTACAGGCTGGCAGAGTTGAATCTCCTGGCGTGTGCTCCCAGTGACAATGAGATGGAATATCTGATATAACCGGCGGACAAATCTAGGAAGGCATCATATTTGGGTTGACCCTTGACCTTGTCTTTGCTTAGCCATGCGCTGAAGATGCAGCGGCTAACCGGAATCAATCTCAGTCAGCACCTCTCTGTAAATTTGTTGTTTGTCAGAAGTTCCAGCATTTTAATTAAACTGTTCTTTTAAAACTGTCTCTGTCCTGGGAGGTTGCCAGCAGTGGTATTGTAAGGGGCTACGGGAACGTCAGTGGTCTGTGTACACGGGGAGAGGCTTTAGCTTGGCTCAGTGGGTGTAACTGCACCACAGTGTGGATCTACTGAGAGTACTGCACTGACAGAAACAGGCCCTTCAGCCCAACCTGTCCCTACTAACCAAACTGTCTGACTCAGGGGGAAAGGACATTGACTATCCAAGCTCATCTTAAACACCTCTATCAAATCTCCTGTCACTCTTGGTCCAAAAAGAAAAACCCAAGCTTGCTGAACCTACCCCTCATAAGACATGCTCTCCAATCCAGGCAGCATCCTTGTAAATCTCGGGCATGTTCTCTAAAGCTGACCATCTTGTACAGTACTGTATTGGTCAACGGAGAGCAGAGATCAAGTTTGCAAAAGGAAAGGATGTTGGGAATGGTGAATGTGGAGGTGCCATGGGAGGGTGTGGGACAGGTGGCAGAAAGGAGTTCCAAGGTTGGGGTGGGGGAGCGGTAACATTGGTGCAGACACCTCTGCCCTAGCCACCAGGCAATGTAGTTTGTTTATTGATCATTACAGAACATGTCTCTGGTGCTTCCCTTCCCTTTTTCCCAGTCATGATTCCCCTCTCCCTGCCCCCTTCCCACTCTCAGTCCCCAACAGAGACCCATATCAGGATCAGGTTTATCATCACTCACAGTATTGTGCATAGGTCTGTACCCTAGCTATATAATAGGTGCTTAAGAGTTTTGCACAGTAATGAATTTCTGATTGCTGGTTCTCGATTTCCTCAAGAAGTGTATGTTTTCTTTTCTATAAAAGACTATTTGGTCCATGAAATCTATCCTGTTCCCACAATGTTTCCCCTCAAATTAACTGTCTGATATGCCCCACCACATAAGTGGAAGAGTAATTTATCATAATCATTTAACCTACCAACAAATCTGTTAGCTGTGGAAAGAAACTGGAGCATTCAGGGCAACTGATGTAGCCATAGAATAACATTTAAATTCTACACTTGAAAGGTTAGGAATTTGAGGGCTACGTCGATCTGATCAGCCACGATCATATTGAATGGCAGGTGAGGTGTGAGGGGTTGAGTGACCACCTCCTTTTATGCTTCACAGGCACTTACAGAGTTCACTATCCCACCTAGGGAGCAGTATTTGTCATCACACCACGGTTAGTATTGTGTCCTCCTTCACCCCTGGATGATCACATTCCTCACATAAACATCTACTGAATCAAGAGCCTTCAGTATTGTACAGAGGCAACAAAAGAAAACCCAGCTATCACCCCCTGGCATTCAGTGACATTACCACCACTATCAATATCCCAGGGATACCACTGAACAGAATCTGAATAACATTAGCTAGAGGCAACCTAGTAGACCACGTCTGAGGCTGGGAGTAACACCATATAACTCCTCAAAGCCTTTCCACCATTTACAAGTCTCAAGTCAGGAGTGTGATGGTGATGGAACACTCCTCTTGCCTGGATGACAACATTCAAAACTCAAAATAAATTCTTTATCAAAGTATGTACAGTGGTGCTAGAAAGTTTGTGAACCCCTTAGAATTTTCTCTATTTCTGCATAAGTATGACCTAAAATGTGATAAGTTCATCACGTAAGTCCTAAAACTAGATAGAGAACCCAATGAAATAAATAACACAACAACATTACACTTGGTCATTTATTTATTGAGAAAAGTTATCCAATGTTGCATGTATTTGTTGGAAAAACCAAACGTTTCCGGTAACTTGATCAGTCCTGCACATCGGCTTGGAGGAACTTTAGACCGTTCCTCCATACAAACTGTTTCAGTTCATCAATATTTCTGGGGTAGTTTGCATGAACAGCCTTCTTCAGGTCATGCCACAGCACCTCAATTGAATTAAGATCTGGACTCTGACTTGGCCATTTCAAAACATTAATTTTCTTCTTTTTAAACCATTCTGTTGTTGATTTAAGTGTTCGGATCATTGTCTTGTTGCATCTTGCAACTTCTATGAAGCTTCAGGTGACGACTGCTACATTGACATTCTATAAAATGTCTTGATACAATTTTGAATTTGTTGTTCCCTCAATGATTGCAAGCTGTCCAGGCCCTGAGACAGCAAATATCCCCAAACGATGCTCCTTCCACCATGCTGTTATGTGGTTTTGGTGTTGGTATGCATTGCCCTTTTACCTCCAAGCAGTGTGCATTTCTGCCTAAAAATTAAATTCTCATCTCAACTCTCCACAGAATATTGTCCCAGAAGCATTATGGAACATCCAGGTGGCCTTTCCAAACTTGAGATGTGTAGTAATTTTTTCTGGAGAGCAGTGGTTTCCTTCATGGTGTCCTTCCATGAACAACATTCTTGTTCATTGTTCTTCTTATAGTGGACATATGAAGAGACTTTAACAGCTTTTCTAGAGTTTTCTAGACTTTTCTAGAGATCTCTGCAGGTCTTGCTGTTACCCTTGGGTTCTTTTTCTCCTTCAGCATTGAAGCATCTCTTGGTGTGATCTTTGCAGGACACCCACTCCTTGGGAAAGTAACAACTACTGAATTTCCTCCAATTGTAGACAGTTTCTCTTACTTGGGCTTTAGAAATTCTTTTGTAGCTTTTTCTAGCTTCATGAAGCTCTACAATTCTTCTAAGGTCCTCTGAACATTTTGATTGAGGCATGGTGCACATAGAGATATTTCTTGAGAAACACAGGCTTTGTCAGTAACCTGACTTTGTGTCTTTTTTACAGGGCAGAGAACCTCTATAACCCACACCTCCAGTCCCAACTGATCGGAACACCTGACGCTGAGTTGTAAAGAGTCCTTGAAAGTGAGTCTGTAGGTTGTAGAATCAGTTCAGAGTAGTGGTGAATGAAGTTTATCCATGCTGGTTCAGGAGCCTGGTAGTTGTAGGGGAATAAGTTCTTGAGCCTTCTTGAACAGTCCTGCTGAAGAGTCTCGGCCTGAAATGTCGACTGCACTTTTTTCCTTTGATGCCGCCTGGCCTGCTGAGTTCCTCCAGCAGTTTGTGTGTCTTGTTTGAATTGTTGAACCTTGGTAGTGTGGGACCTAAAGTCTGCTGCCTGATGGTAGCAGCAATAATCACTCAACACCAGTATATGGCGGCCTGCTTGACAGGCACCCCATCCACTCACTCTGTCATTGACTCACAGTTGCTTGCGGCAGTTTGTACAGACCACAGTATGTAGTACGGCAACTCACCAGGACTACAATTCCAAATCTGCAACCATTACCAGACAAGGGCTGCAAAAGCACATGGAAAACTACCATGTGGAAGTTGCCGTCCAAGCTACACAGCATCCTGACTTGAAATTATATTGGGGTTTCTGCTGAATCAAAACCCTGGAACTCTCCCTCAGCATTATGGTTATACCCACACCTCAAGCGGCTGAAAATGGTAGCTCACCTGAAGGGCAACTAGCAATAGGTGATTAAATACTGGTTCTTCCTGATAAGTCCAGATCTATTGAATGAAGAAGAGAAAAGATGCACTGTGATGATCTGTCTACATGCTGTCTAGAGTTACTGTGTTAATGACCACAGCAAAGGTTAACAGGTCAGAATGATTCAACTCTAGTCGTGCAAGATCTTAATGTTTTTTAATCTTGTTTAGAGATACAACTGCAACGGGACCTTCCGGCCTAACAAGCACTATGCCCAGCAACCCTAGCCTAATCACGGGAGGTTCCTTAATGTTGTATGTGGGGAAGATAGTGGGCTTAAGCTCCTATTAAATGCCCCCAATGGCAAGCATCTCAGATAGCATCTGACAACCAAGAACCACTCCTGGGCTTAGCTACAAAGGTTGGCAGAACTGTTTCTACTGACAGGAGAAAGGGCAAAGGTGGACCTCTGGCGCCTCAAAACTAATTACTTCAGGTAGATGGGGCTCATCAGCCATGGTTGGTAGCTCACCTAGGAGAAGGGAAACTGATATTAACCCCCTGCTGCCTTGTGGCTACACCCCATTTAAGTTGGAAGGCCTTGGATGTAAACCCTGAGGAAAAACCCAGAGTTGAAATCCCTAAGCCGGTTCTACATTGAGTTCAACATTATTTGACAACATCAATGCCACCAGTGCCATACTGTATTGGTCTCTGCCATTCCTTTTGGTTCATCGGATGTGTGGAGAGGGGTGGTCTGCTGCATGGACAACAGCTTGGTCTCCATATCGTACTGCCTAGGCTTGAGTATGACAGCTGGGATGCAACATCCATGGTCAATCCTGACCGACAGAGGGCCTCAAATCACAGGACAATTTACAATGACCAACTAACCTACTATCCAGTAGGTATTTGGACTGTGGGAGGAAACCAGAGTACCTGGAGGAATGGGGAGAATGTACAAACTCCTTACAGACGCCGCTGGAACTGAGCTCTGAACTCTTGACGTTTGAGGTGTAATAGCGTGGTGCTATCATCTCCGCTACTGTGGTGCCCATGTGGAGTGATTAAATGCTGGGCCCTTTCCTTCGAATTCCCAACTGAGCCACTCTGAAGCATTAATTTCTGTTGTGATCGTTATACAGGACAGTCACAGAACAAAACAGGAACAAGGCAGTGCAACCAGGACACAGTAGATAGTTCAAGTTTATTGTCATCTGTATGTACATACAACCAAACGAAACAATGTTCTTCCAGACCACAGTGAACCGACAAAACATATCAGACACAGCACATAAAACAAATCATGTAATAACAATCTGCTGAAAGAACACCTGAGGTCAAGTAATGTGTGTGTCTGTCTGTCTGTGGCGGGTGGCGTGGGGGCTGGTGGCTAGGGCAGAGTCAAGTCGATTTTCTTGTCCTAGGTAATGGTACAATGAAAGACGTTGATGAGGCAATTGGTGATGGGCAGGTGAGAAGAGAAGGGGTAAGTGGGGACTCTGAATGCGGAATGGAAAGAAAGAGGGGAGGAGAGGAATGGTGGGAAATTAGATAATCCGTTGTTCATGCCGTCGGGTTGGAGGCTCCCCAGACTGCGTATGAAATATTGCTTTTGGAGTTCGGATGTCAACACACAACGCTCCCTTTAGCTGCTCTGGTTTCGTCCCGAAGACACGCAGGTTGGTAGACTAGCTGTCATTTGCCAAGTTTAATTATTATTCAACCAATCACCAGAATACATATAGCAGCAGGAAAAAGTGGTCCTCTGCAGCGAAACACAGTCCCAACAGTCACACACAACATACAGCACAGATAGTTACCATAGCAGAAAAACACAGTTACAAATCTATACACACACACACATAGTCCAAGTCCCTGAGTGTAATGGCCTGTAGATTGACGTGCGGTGGATGATTGTCCTGGAGTGATATTTCTGCAAGACCAAGCCCGCAGCGGTTCCTCATCACACAGTAGTACTGATACAGACGATTGCAATCCAGCTTGTCCTCAACACAAGGGAGCAGCACCAACCGGCACGAGGGCCTGGTTCGCGTAACCGAGGTCACCGACCTCCCCCCGCTGTCAGTCTCTTCAGAGAACCAGTGAACCGGATTTGCCATTTTCTACACAAAATGCTGGAGGAACTTAGCAGACCAGGCAGGATCTGAGGAAAGGACTTCATCAGGACTGTTGAGTTCCTTCAGCATTTGTGTATATTGTTCTGATTTCCAGCATCTGCAGATTTTCTCTTGTTTGCTGTATCTACATCACCTTTGCCCTGCTGGATAGCACACTACCTCCAATGGCTGCCTGTTAGGTACACAACAAGCCAGCTCCACCGCTTTCGAGCGGTGATGAGTCAGACTGCTGTGCTTAATGCTCTGTGATCTCAGCAAAGACACGAAGGACAAACAATTACTTTGTGTGGACCCCGAGAGGCCGCTGCGACCGAGCGGATCACCATCTTATAAGTAGGTGGGGACTTGGAGGCTCTGGTGAAACGATGAAGGAACAGATTCTGAGGAAATAAATGGGGGTGGGGGTGAGAGGAAGGGATCGCTGAGATTACTGTGCGTGTGCGTTAGCAAAGACTCGAGGGGACGAATGGCTCCTTTCCCTGGAGAGAAAGATCGATTGGAGCTGACTGGTCTTTATCCACCAGCAATGGGTGCCAGCATCTGGGGCTAAATTCCAACGTCTGCTGAATGAAGTGTTTAGCTGAGGGCCAGAGAGTGGACTCCAGGCGAAGCTGAGGCTCTATTTTGGATCAGTCAGGAGTTAATTAGACGGGTAAGGCGGAAAGCGAGTTTGATTTGAATGGCGGCTCATAGATTCTCCTGTCCTTTATGTACACATCATTTAAATCCTATTTACATGCACTTGTTTTGTATTGTCCAGTTCCTTGAGATTGTTCTAGGCTTGACGCTGGAGGCACGGGACTGCAGATGCAGGATTGCAGATGCTGCTCGACCCGCTAATTACCTCCAGCGGATTATTATTTGCACGTCCAGATGCATTTTAAACGTTGCCAGACACCTGCCACTGCCATTGTGAATCATTCAGCGCGTTTATTCCGCTCGGTGAGGGTGGGGTTGGGGGTGGGGGGAGGGGGAGGGGGAGGGGGAAGAGAGAGAGAGAGATCTATACGAGGAAATCTGGAAATTCAACAACACACACAAAATGCTGCTGGAACACAGCAGGCCGGGCAACATCTATAAGGAGAAGTCCTGACGAAGGGTCTCGACCCGAAACGTCGACAGTACTTCTCCTTATAGATGCTGCCTGGCCTGCTGTGTTCCACCAGCATTTTGTGTGTGTTGAGAGAAGGGTCTACCTTTTCTCCTTTCTTCGCACAGGATGTGAAGAAAGTACAGGATATTGTGTGGCAACGCCAAGTGACAATGGCAGACAAAACATCCCAGAGTGCCGCGCGACAAAGATTACGCCCCATCTTTCGATGGCGAGGAGCGCAGTGCGCCCTGGGACAGACTGTCACAAAAGCCCTTACCGTGATGAGATCACTCCTGACTCAAAGCTGCGCCCTCTGGTGCACCAACTCTGAAATAGCAGCTTTAATATCCAGAGCTTCACGAAGTGAATGCGTTGTAACAATAACGTGTGGAGAATGAATGAATCAATATATAATCATATATGACTATGATTCTTTAGGTGTTTGAGGAGATGTGTTTTGCCAGCAAACAGTTGCAAATTTCTACAGTTATACGGACTGGGTTGCATCACCTTCTTATATGGAAGGGTCTCGTCACGAAATGTCGACAGCTCTTCTCCCTATAGGCGCTGCCTGGCCTGCTGTGTTCCACCGGCGTTTTGTGTGTGTTGTTATGTGGATGCTCCAGTGTTGTGGACCTCAGGGGCTGCAGAGAGTTGGAGACTCGGCCATCTCTGTCATGGGCACAGCCCACTCACCATCTTCAAAAGGCAGTGCCTCAAGAAGGTGGTATCCATTACGAAGGGGGCCAGCACATGTCTGCTGCTCATTCCTACCATTGGGGTGGAGGTACAGCAGCTTGAAGACACACACTCAACATTTTAAGAAACTTCCCCTCCACCTTTAGAATTCTGAGTGGCCGTGAACCCACGGACACCGCCTTGTTATCTGTGTTTCAACTATTTTGTAATTTATAGTAATTTTTAATGTCTTGTACTGTACTGCTACCACAAAACACCAAATTTCATGACATTTGTCATCGATAATAAACCTAGTTCAGGCTATTTGGACCATTGAACCACAACCTATGGGCTCACTTTCAAGGACAATTCTTCTCATGTTCTTGATATTTATTGCTTATTTATCTATTATTACTTTCTTTCTGTATTTGCACAGTTTGTTGTCTTTTGCACTCTGGTCGAATGCCCAAGTTGGTGCTGTCTTTCATTGATTCTGTTATGGTTATTATTCGATGGGTTTATTGAGTATGCCTGCAGGTAAATGAATCTCTGGGTGACATATATGAACCTCGATAATAAATTTACTTTGAACTTTGAGTTGAAGTCAGCTTTTTGATAGAATAATTCTATCGAGCCAGTGGCTCTACTTTGTTATGAGTTTGAGGAGATTAGGTATCAAGCTCATCTTTAAGCTTATTGCCACAAGAAGGCAGCATCAATCATTAAAGACCCTCACCACCCGGGACATGCCCTCTTCTCATTAACACCATCTGGGAGGAGGTCCAGGAGCCTGGTGATTCAGGAACAGCTTCTTTCCCTTCTTAATGGTCTATGAACCCAAGACCATTACCTTGTTATTCCAATTTTTTTTGGTACTGTTTATTAACTTTTTTGTGATTTACAGTCTTTACCACAGAAAAATGACACATTTCACATCATATAAGTCAATGATAATAAAGCTGAGCAGGGTGTCACAATAGTATAACGGTTAGTGCAACACTCTACAAGACAGGCTGTAAGATCGAGGTTCGATTCCCACCACTGGCTGTAAGGAGTTTGTCTGTTGTCTCCATGGCTGCGTGGGTTTCTCCGGGTGCTCCAGTTTCCTCCCATATTCCAAGTGACCTATGCTTTGGGTTACTGAGTTGTGTTAGTCAGCTCCGGTCTGAGTAGTGACTTGGAACCACTCCAATTCACCGACCAAAGCAACAGGTCTACAGCAGATGCCATCTCGTTGGCTCTTCACACAACCCTGGAACATCTGAACAGTAAAGGTACATTCGTCAAGATGCTCTTTCTCAATTACAGCTCAGCATTTAACACCATTGTCCCCTCAGAACTAATCAGTAAACTCCAAGACCTGGACCTCGATACCTCCTTGTGCAATTGGATCCTGGATTTCTTCACTTGCAGACCCTAGTCAGTTCGAGTTGGCAAAAACATCTCCTCCACAATCTGCACCAACACAGGAAAATCACGAGGATGTGCGCTCAGCTCCCTGCTCACCTGCTTCACACCTATGACTGTGTGGCTAAGTACGGCTCCAAAAAATATAAAGTTTGCTGAAGACACCACTGTTGTGGGCTGTATCAAAGGGGGTGATGAATCAGCACATAGGATGGAAATTGAAAATTTGGCTGAGTGGTGTATTAACAACAACCTCTCACTCAATGTCAATGAGACTTCAGGAGAGAGAAAGCAGAGGTCCATGAGTCAGTAATCATCGGAAGATCAGAGGTAGAGAGGGTCAGTAACTTTAAATACTTGGGTGTCACTATCTCAGAGGACCTGTCCTGGACTCATCATATAAATATAATTACGAAGAAAGCACGGCAGCGCCTCTAATTCCTCAGGAGTCTGTGGAGATTCGGCATGTCATCAAAAATCTTGACAAACTTCTACAGATATGTGGTGGAAAGCGTGCTGACTGGCTGTATTAAGGCCTGGTATGGGACCACTAATATCTTTCAGCAGAAAACCCTACAAAATATAGTGGATTCGGCCTAGTACATCACGGCTAAAGCCCTCCCAACCGTTGAGCACACCTACATGAAACATTGCCATAGAAAAGCAACGTCCATCATTAAAGATCTTCACCACCCAGGCCATGTTCTTTTCTCACTACTGCCATCAGGTAGAAGATACACGAGCCTCAGGACTTGCACAACCAGGTTGAAGAACAGTTACTACCCTTCAACTATCAGGCTCCTGAACAAAAGGAGATAACTACACTCATTTAAGGACTCTTTTATCTTGTTAATTCATGCTTGTTATTTATTTATATTTGCATTTGCACAGTTTGCTGTTCTTTGATCCTGTTTACAGTTACTGTTCTATAGGTTTGCTAAGTATGCCTGCAAAAACAATCTCAGGGTTGCATGTGATGACATGTATGTACTCTAATAATAAATTTTACTTTGAACTTTTTGGGTATGTTATGTTGGCAACACTTGCCTCGCCAATTGTGACGCAAACAATGTATTTCATTGTATGTTTCGATGTGCTTTTTAGGAATAAAGGTTATCTAATCTGGCCTCCAACAGGACCACAACCTTGTCATAATGTTTGGAGGCTTGCATGCCTCAGTGACCCAGAGATTTCTGTTGGCTAGAGTCAGGGCTTTATGTTTTGGCTCTTGGTAGGGTCACCCATGGAAAACAGGTCAAAGGATAGAGGCCAGACTAAGGATGGTCCACCGGTCCTCCAGGTTTGGGGGCTTGGCTCAGGTCTAACAACTCTGATAGGCAAAGCAAATTGTTACAGAAACAGCAATGAAGAGTACTTCCATATCTGCGTGTGACAGTATTCCTGAGCCTCCGCCCAGGACTTGCATGACTGACAGTAGTGAAAACCGAGAGGAAGTGGAAACTGGCATGATGGAAGAAGCCCTCAACACTGCCATGACCAAGACCAAAATTGGTTTTGATGCCAAGGTCCAACAGAGATGAGGGACCTTCATTGCTGCCTCAAGTGTCAGTGGCATAACAGGCAGCAAGAAGAATCTAATCTGAGATTTCCAGCATCTGCAGAATCTCTTGTGTTGGGTCTAGAACCAAGTACAAAGTGGACCGTGTGAAGCCCCTCATGGTCTCAAGGAGTTTTATAAAGATTACAAGGGGCATAAATAAGGTGTCAAGAAAGCTAATTTTCCTTTGATTGTGATTGTGTCTACCTCCCAGCTGACACATGCAGGCACCTTCCAGCTAAGTGGATTCACCTGCAGCCCATTCCAGACTCATCACCTGCAGCCTATTTAAACCCAGTTCTTGTTCACTCATTGAACTAGCTGGCCTCAACTCACCCTGACCAAAGTTTACCTTGTTATGTTTCATTCCTGTTCTCTCTTGTTTTGTGGCCCTTTGTGGCTTGTTGTTTTGTAGTCAATTATTAAAGTTACTGTCCACTGCTGAATTGTGTCTGCTGTTCTGCTATTGGGTCAGGCCTCCTCTACGTGTCCGGATGCTGTAGATGTGACTGGCCTGTTCTCCTGGAGAGGAGAATGAGAATGGGAGGGTGATTGAAATGGGAAATCCGTGTGCAGAGATGCAGGAACCCAGCTGGTGAACTCATACCACAGGACACTGTCTGTTGCGTTAGTTTAAACTCTTAAAAAAAGAAAAATTCAGCTTTTATTTTCCAACATGCAGAATGAGCTGCACACATGGCGTTTAATTAGAAAAGACACAGGGGGTGAGTGATAACTTGCACATCTGTACATGGTGTCACATCTGCAGTCTGGCTACTGACCAGTCACAGCTTCCTCAGACACATATACAACAGTAGCTTTGGAGTACAGACACAGACCCGAGAACAATCCCACCAAACGTACCGATTGCAAAAAGTCACATTGTTCCCAGGTACAGCAGGTTCACAATTTTTTTTTTAACAACCGTGTCGTCAGGACCCTGAGCTCAAAGTTGAGAGTCGTGTAGAGAACTGAAGTGTCCAAATGTGAGGGATTTGCACGTCCAAATTATCCCTAGAGAGGTGGGTTCAAGGAATCAAACTTCCAGCTTTTGGGTAGAAATTCAGAAAAATAAGGGTCTTAAAGGGACTTTCAGAGTTGATCATACTTAAGTTCTCCCCTTTAGAAAGACTGCCATGGATGGTCCCAAGCCCGGCTGTGAAAGGAGGAGGGTAGGCACGAGTCTAACAACCTGAGCCCAGAGTTACAGAAACGCCAACAGAAGCTCCAATGTTCTCATCCCTGGAAGATCCGCAAGAAAATGGCCCACACATGGACACAGCTGGAAAGATTAGCCCAGGACAGAGTTCTTTGGCAAGCTGCTGTCGGTGGCCTGAGCCCCAGTAAGTAAACTTTCCCTTAAAGAGGATTATGCCTTCGCCAGTGATGTGATTATGCCTTCACCCAACCACCTTTCCAGGTATAACTGATGGTGAATGGCTTCCAACAGGGAATGTATAGATAGAAAGAATTTCTATTTACCCCATCTGCTCCTCCTCTGCCTCTCCGTTCTGGGAGGAATAGGACAGTGCACCAATCTTTGCTCTTTCCACCTGTGGCCTCTCTGCATTCCCTCCGAGAGAACCCCTTTGCTGGGAGTGAGGAAGGAGACACCTGCGCTGGAAATGAGGAACAAAGTCTGGAGCTTCACTCTGCTTGTGAAGAGAAGGGCGAGGAAGTTCCACCTGAACGGAGGAGAGGGGGCTTGAGTGCTGGATCTCTCGAGGGTGGCTGGTCAGGAAGAGCCCAAGAAGGGGAAGGGTAAAATCCAACATTGGGGAGGTGAATTTTGGAAGGGGAGAGTGTGTGAAGTACGACCAATGGAGATCAGATTCTGACATCACACCCTCAGGGAAATGGCACAGAAAGAGGCCACTTGGACCACTGTTCCTGGGCACTTCAGGGGCCCTGACTTGTCTGAGCCGAAAACCCTTTCCCGCTCTCTATGTCTATTCCTTCCCTTGGATGCTTCCAAGGTCTCCTATTCCCACTGCACATTGTTTTGATGAGGCTGGCAGTAAACAAGAACAGGTTCTCCCCCCCGCCAAAAAAAAACTGACTCCCGTAAAATTTTGCCTCCTTTTGGAGTGAACCTTTCCTAGCGAGTGGGAGGCACCCCGAGATTCATTGGCCACTGAACTGGATGGAAGTGGCAGTGAGGTTAATGACAGACACCAGAAAAGGGGTCAATTCACCTCTAGTGCGGGCTCGAGTCAGCTTCCCTTGGATGAAATATATGTACCTTTTTGAGGGGAGCACAGATATCTCAAATCACGGGTGAAATTTTCCCTTCTTATATTTAAATCTAGAAATACTCCCTAGTCAAAGGTTGGCCTGATTCATATCCCAGGGGTGATCTCCCTCGTGGTCCTGATAGACCCTTCCCGATAGAAACCGCACAACAATAGCACCGAATATGGTCAAAAGGTAACACCCATTGAGAAGAAGACTTCAGATCTTCATCACAAACTGTTCCTCTTGAGAAAAAATAACAATGTTTTTTTTTTATAGTGAGATTAAAAAAAATCCAGACATTTGAAGAAATAAATCAGAAAATTATAGGAAGTAGAGTTACAGGTGAGGACCATCTGTCCACATGCGGGCAACAGGGAACCGAGCGAGGGGGGGGGGGCGGAGGAGTTCAGTCACAAAATGGCTCTTCAAATAGCAAGGGGCATGGCAGTACAGTGGCCAGGAATCAGACCATTTACTGCTGCTGAACTGATGAGGATGCGGGTATCCTTGACAGGGGGCACTAGAGATATTTCAGGGAAGGGAAACTTTGGGGGCAATCACTAAGATGGGGCTGTCCTCTGTGAGTGCTGAGTTGGGTCTTAAGTATGGCCTGTGTGTTTCTTTTGATTACCTTACACTCTCATCTCCAACTTTCCAGGTTCAAATTGACACAAAGTCAAAAAGCAAAGTGTTTGTCACTTGTCGGTGAATTATGATGCAGTTTGGCAAGAATGTAGAATGATACAGCTAACAGAGCACTGTTCCACACTGATGTTCCAGAATATGTTTTCTAATTTCTCTTCTCTGTGCATCTGGGCCAATGGCTCTCTCTGTTGGTTGGGCCAATATCTCTCTGTTGGCTAATCCAATGACTCTCTCCTCCTGTGTGGTTGGGCCAATATCTCTCTGTTGGCTAAACCAATGACTCTCTCACTCTTTGTGGCTGGGCTAATAGCTTTCTCTGTTGGCTAAACCAATAACTCACTCCTTGGGTGTGGTTGGGTAATTGGGCCAATGTGGGGGGGGGGGGGGCGGGAGAGAAAGAGAGAGGATGTGAGTGTGTGTGTGTACACGTGCAGAAATTAATTTTACAGGTGAAACCAGAAGTCCATTATGGTCCATAAACACTTTTCTCCTGGTGACAGTTAGCTATGTGAAAAGGGATCTCTCCAATATCTGAGAAGCTTTGCGGAGAGGGTGACAGGCCAGGGGTTGGTGGGGATGGCTTGGATGGTGCGGTGGTTGTCAGGTTCCAAGAAACTCCAGAGGAGAGAACATGAAGGTGCAGGTGTGTGGTAACTGAGAACAAAAAAGAAGTTTTTGGTGATACTGATCACCAATCCTATCTGTATTGAATTGTCCAAAGCTAACTATCTGATGACAATATCCTCCTCCATCTCAGACAACTGAAAGCAAAAAAGATGGTGACACAAGGAATAAAGTCGCATTCTCCTGCGTTACAAGAATAGATAAAATACCTCACTGACTGGGAAACAACAGACTGATTGTTTTGTCTGCTATATAATATATGTATATATATTTACATAGATAAAGAGCAATATAAAGATTGTTTTTAACTTTAACTCCACAATATCATTTACAAGTTACACTTTTTTAAAATTTTCTTAACAGCAAAAGGGGGGAAAATTAAGACAGAAATATTTTTTTTTCCAAAAATCCTTCCAGAAAAATGAGGACAAATTTTGATTTCTTGTATTACTGATAATGCAACTTAGGAACGTTTCCAAAGCCATTCTAATGTCTCGACCTCACAAATATGGATTCCCCTTCCTACAAGTATTGGTTGCAAGGTTAACGGTGCTTTGCCTGTTTCTTGGGCAGAGTTCTTCCCATCATGCTTTGGTGCAGTCTTCTTTCGGTTGGATGATGTCATTAGGCACAGCCTCTTCCATGTTTTCCGGACTCAAGGATTCTTTACCATTTCCTTCCTTTAAAGGTAACTTCCTGTGAAAACAGAGACCGTGAGAATAGTCACATGAACTGCCAGGCACTTGGTGAAATTTATCCCTAACAACAGTCTGAACCAACTTCCCACGATAATCAATGGAATTACCACAGGTGGGTTCTAATATTTCATTACAACAGAGAAAGAGGCCACTTGGCCCATTGAATCTATGCCAGATTACAGGACAATCCTTTTGTCCCACTTGCTTTTCTTGTAACCTACATTCCCACTAATGCAGGAACATAAGAAGCTGCAGAGATCCATTGTCTTGGCCCAATACATCCCTCTCCACCATTAGGACAATCGACATGCAGTGCTGCCTCAAGAAGGGAACATCCATCATCAATGATCCTAACTATCTGGACCAAGCCATCTTCTCACGGCTACCATCAGGCAAGAGGTACTGAAACCTAAACTCCCGTGCCATGTTTGAGAACAGCTACTTCCCTTCAACCATTTGGTTCTTGAACCATCTTGCACAACCCAAATCACACTATAAACACTTTGTACTCCTATCAACTTTTTAAAAATTCTAGTTTTCACTTTCCTTGCATAATTTATGCTCAGAGCATGGAACAATACAGGCCTTCAGCCCCCAATGTCATGTTGACCTTTTAGCCTACTTCAAGATCAATTTAACCCTTCCCTCCCACATGGCCCTCCATTTTTCTTTCCTCCACGTGCCTAAGAGAGTCTTAAATGTCCCTAATGTATTGGCCTCTATTGCCATCCCTGGCTATGTATTCCAAACACCCACCACTCCCTGTGTTAAAAAAACCTACCTTTGACATCCCCCTCTTTACTTTCCTCTGATCACTTTAACATTGTTCCTGAGCAGATATTACCCCATAGTGATATGGGACCTAAGGCTCGATGGTAGTGAAGAGAGAGCATGTCTTGGAGAGTGGGAACACCTCGATGATGGATGCTGCTTTCTTTTGTCAGTGCTCCTTGTAAATGTGCTCAATGGTGGGGTGGGATTAGCACCAGCCCAAGGAAACCTCAACATCAACAATGTACGGCTTGCTGAGAATTGTGTTTCACTGAAAGAGATCCAATTTCATTCCTCTAACATTCCTCCAAGAGAACCACAAATTTGTCATAGGGTTTGTACACAGGAACATAAGAAATAGGAGCAGGAGTAGGCCACTGGGCCCGTCGAGCCTGCTTCGCCATTCAATAAGGTCATGGCTGATCTGACCATGGACTCATCTCCACCTACCTGCCTTTCCTCCATAACCCTTAAATCCCTTACTATGCAAAAAATCTATTAAAAATCAAGTTTGGAGGCTTCCGTGCCTCAAAGACTTGGAGAGCTATATTGGCTAGGGTCAGGGTCTTGTGTTTTGGCTCTTGGTAGGGTCACACATGCCAAACAGGTCAAAGGGTAAAGGCCAGACTAAGAGTGGTCCACTTGTCCTCCAGGTTCAGGGGTTCAGCTAAGGGCTAACAAGCCTGCCGGGTAAAAAAATATAGTTACAGGAACAGCAATGTAGAATCCTTCTATATCCGAGTGCGATGGTATGGCCAGACAGAGATTGGAGGATTTTCAATTAAACACCAGTGGCGTAACAGGCAAATGAAAATGAATGAACAGGGGGAACAGAGGCTGATTTTATACCTCATCAGATGGGATAAGCACTGAGGCATTAGGAATGGCTGAGGCACAGGGGATGCTCCCATCGCCTTGTCTTACAATCACCCTAATCCCACCACCGTCCTGGGAGAAAGAGAGGGGCTGTGTTGACCAGACTCACTCAGGCTCTGTGAGGGGGGTGGTCTCATTTGGTTCATTTGCTGAGCACCCATCGTGGTTTGTGATTGGTTCATCTTCCGTCCTCATCTCCACTATTGGCTCCTTTGATCCATCCTTTCTGGGGAGGTAGAACAGAGAGCAGACATAGAGTTAAACGATAGGGGGCACCACACAACACCATAGGCTCCCCCTCCATGTCATCCAGAGTGGGAAATATCTTGCCACTCCTTCATCATGGCCAGGAACATCTCCCCAATGCCACCTTTGTAAGAAGGGCTCCAGCAGGTCAGTAAGGCGCCTCTCTCCCACCCTCTCAGTGTACCCGAGTACAGCCTCAGCATACAGGTACACCATGTCCCTGTAAAGCTGAGATGAACATCCATAGAACATGGAGCAGTACAGCATAGTATGGCTCTTCAGCCCAAAATGTGTGCTGACCTTTTAACCCTCTCTAGGAGGAATCAAAATCTTTCCTCTGACATTCTTCATCAATCAAAGTGACTATCTAAGAGTCTTTTAAATGCCCCTAGTGCATCTGCCTCTGCCATCACCCCTAGCACTGCGACACATGCACTTAGACCAGGGGATCTCAATCTGGGATCCATGGATGCTTTGTTTAATAGTTTTGGTCCATGGAGTAAAATGCTTGGGAAGCTCTGACTTAGACCATAAGACATAGGGGCAAAACTAGGCCATGTTAGGCCACCTGCTCCACCGTGGCTGATTCATGATCTGTCTTAATCCTGTCATTTCCTTATAACCTTTAGCACACTTACTACTCTCGGTCTTAAAAAACATACCTCTGGCACCTCCCCTATACTTTTCTCCAATCACCTTCAAAGTTATGTCCTCTTGAATTAGCCATTGCCACCCCGAGATAAAGACACTGGCTGTCCACTCTGTCTGTGCCTCTTATCATCCCTCTGTCAACATGTCTTACATCCTCATTCACTCCAAAGAGAAAAGCCCTAGCTCGCTCAACCTATCCTCATAATTCAAGCAACTCTCATCTGCACACTCTCTAAAACTTCCATATCCTTCCTATAGTGAGTGACCAAAACTGGTCACAACACTCCAAGTGTGGGCTAACCAGAGTTGTAAATTACCTCATGGCTCTTGAGGAGGAAGTTTCTCAACCGGAGGATGGTGAATTACCTTCAGTCTGAATTTCCCAACCTGAGATCGTTCCATTTACCTGCTTTTATTAAACTTTACTCTTTGAAATCTTTCCTGTCAATGAACCGGTCCAAAGGTTTACAGGGACCTATCTGGCAGATTTTGTTTCCTCATTGTTGTACGTTGCATAAACGAATTGACAATCCGATAGTCAAACACACTTTACATATATGGTTTCAATTCGGGAATTTTTTGGGTTGAATCAATTTGTTTTAACTATTCTTATTGTATCCAATTTCTTTTTTCATCCTTCTATTATGGACCAAGCTTATTCAGCTTGGAAGACTAAAGGAATACTATGATTTTCTGATTTATTTTTGGATAATTGTTTTATGTCTTTTGAACAATTATCTAATAAATATAATTTGCCCAGATATCATTTTTTTAGATATTTACAGATTAGGAATTTCTTATACACTGTACTTCCTACCTTTCCAAATCTTGATTCTTCGGGTATTTTGGAGAAATTGTTAGAACTAAATCTTTTTCAGAAAGGTATAATATCAAATGTTTACGATTTAATTATGAAAATACGTTCAGAGGCCTTTTATAAGATTAAAAATGATTGGGAAAGAGAACTTAACTTTACTATCCCTATTGAGAATTGGGATAAAATTCTTCAATTAGTTAATTTATTCTCTATATGTGCTAAACATTCATTGATACAGTTTAAAGTTGTACACAGGGCTCATATGTCCAAGGATAAATTGGCTTGTTTTTATTCCCATATAAATCCTATTTGTGACAGATGTCATTTTGAGATAGCTTCTTTAACCCATATGTTTTGGTCATGTCTGCTTTTGAAAAAATATTGGAAAGACATTTTCAATATTATTTCCATGGTATTGAACATTGATTTACAACATCATCCTATTACTGCAATCTTTGGTTTACCAATGAAGGAGTCAATCCATTTATCTTCTTCTGCTTGTTGGATGATTGCATTTCTTACATTAATGGCTAGAAGATCTATTTTGTTGAATTGGAAAGAAATTAATCCCCCTACCGTATTTCATTGGTTTTCTCAAGCTATTTTATGTCTAAATTTGGAGAAAATTAGAAGTGTTGTCTATGACCCTTCTATTAAATTTGAAAAGATTTGGAGGCCATTTATTCAATATTTTCACAGGATGTAATTTGACCCTGTTCCAATCCTATTTGTTTTTCCGGTTTTGATTATATATATTTATGTTGAGAGGACACATGAGTTGGGGACACATGATTTTGTTATTTTTTTTATAGGTACTATAAACAGCCCTTTTTTTCTTTAATAGTTAGTGGCTAGTTTTTTAGTTTAGTTTTTCTTAGGATATTAATATATTTTTTCTCTTTTTCTCTTTTCTGTTTTTTTTTTCAATATGATTTACCTAGTTTTTTTTGTTTTGTTTATATGACATTTGTATCATTCATGATTTGGGAAGACTTAACTATATTGTACTTATTGCTTGTGTATCCTTATATGTTCATTTTAATTTTGTAAGTTTGTAATCCCATTATCTATGTACTAATCTTATCATGTTGATATTAATAAAAAGATTGAAAAAGAAAAAGAAAGGACTCTGATGATGGGATTCTCTCTTTCCTTGAGACCATGGTGGTGTGACTTTCTCTTCCCTTGATGAGACACCCTTCTTTCTATACTTCGATATAGGGACTCTCTCCTTTCCCCCAGGACCCTAAAAGTGGACACTCATCAGTAAGGTTAAGATGGTTAAGCCTCCCTCTTCACCTGGGCTCTCTGACTTCAACTTTCCTACCCATCTGGTTTCACTTCTCCCTTTCTAGCTGGTCCCCCTCCCTTCCTCCCACCTTTTTATTCTGGTATCTTCCCCCTTCCTTTCCAGTCTTGAAGAAGGGTCTTGGCTCAAAACATCAACTTTTTATTCCTCTCCGTAGATGCTGTCTAACCTGTTTAGCTTTGTGTGTTTTGCTCTGATATTACAATTCAGATTCAGGTTCAGATTCAAGTTCATTTTCAGATCCAGATGTATTTATCACCTGCACACTGAAATGTGTTGTTTCATGCACCTGATGATGAGCTGAGGGCAGCCCCCAGGTGTTGCCATACATTCTGGTGACAACTTAGCATGTCCACAATGTTAATCAGAGCAAGAACAACAGCAAAACAAGCCCTCCTCCAACCACTCACACACACACACAGATAGGCCCCACCCCACGACAGGCCGCCATCAGGCCTCCAATCCTTTGCTCCGCCGGATGCCTCTCCGGAGGCCAGCAAGACTAGATACCCAAAAACTTTTACTTACAAATAGGCTGCTTTGCCTTCTTCTGCCTCCTTGACCTTGGTGCTCGAGCCATTCTTTTTCCCACAGATCCTTGTGGTGATGCACATCAGCACGCCGCACTGCTTCGTGAAGAAGCAGCTGATGTCTGCTATGACCAGGATTAGCAGGAGAGCAGCAACAGTGAGGCCAACCACGGCCCCAAGACCCAGGTTCCGGAACAGGGTGTCTAAGAGGCAAAGGAATGGCATATCGATAACGTCTAGTGACTGGTCTTTTTGGTCCATGGCCTCCTTTACTGCCACAATGAGGCCACACTCAGTTGGAGGAGAAACACCTTGTATTCCATCTGAACAGCCTTCAACCAGGTGGCTTGAGCACTGATTTCACCTACTTCGGGTAATTTCCACCCCTCTCTCCTTCTCTCTATTTACACTCTCCATTGTGATTCTCGTCTCATCCATATTCTTCTTCTCACCGTCCCCTGGTGTCCCTCTCCCTTCCCTGTATTCCATGGTCCACTGTCCTCTCATCTCAGATACTCTCTTCCTTTCAGCCCTTTATGTCTTACCCCAGCGTCTTACTTCACCTCCCCTCTCCTACCCACCCACCTTTTCTCTCTCCTGGTCTTACTCTATCGTCGGCCAGCTTGTACTCTTCTCCTTCCCCCACCTTCTTATTCTGGCTCTTCCCCCTTCCTTTCCAGTCCTGATGAAGGGTCTTGGCCCAATACGTTGTCTGTTTACTCCTCTCCATAGATACTACCTGACCTGCATTTTGTGCATGTTGTTTTTGATGATCAATTGTGCTCTTCCCCACCCAAGGACAACTTGCCCTGCAGGCCCATGGATGGAAGAGCAATGCGGCACGAATGGACTTCCACCATGAGGTACAAGAACAGTTATTACCCCACAACAATCAGGCTCTTGAACAACTACACTCACTTGCCCATCCATTGAAATGTTCCCACAACCAATGATCTCACTTTAAGGACTCTTTATCTTGTTATCTCATCTTCTTGTTATTTATTGCTAGTTACTTATGTTTGCATTTGCACAGTTTGTTAGCTTTTGCACACTGGTTGATTTTTCATTGATCCTGTTATAGTTATTATTTTATAGATTTGCTGAGTATGCCCACAGGAAAAAGAATCTCAGGGTTGCATGTGGTGACGTATACGTACTTTGATAAATAAATTTACTTTGAATTTTGAACTTAACTCTCCACTGGTGTAGACTAGTGATTGTCCACACCACCTTCATCTCTGCCCAATGCAAAAGGGAAGAAATGAAGATGAAGAACTAGATCATGCAGCATTATCTAGCTCTGTCAGATCCAAGGAGTGGGAATTTCATGTAGTGGTCATTATGGGAATGATGGAAACTTTAGAGAGGGCACAGAGGTGATTTGCCAGGTTGCTGCCCGAATCAGACTGCATGTCTTATGAGGGTAGGTTGAGTAAGCAAAAACTTTTCTTTCTGGAGAGCAGGAGGATGAGAGATGACTTGATAGAAGTGTACAAAGTGATAAAGGCCATAGAAAAGATGCAGAGAGACTCTTCCCCAAGATGGAAACGGCTAGTGTGAGGGGGCATTATGTTAAGGTGTTTGGAGGAAAGATAAGAGAAAATATTTTTACAAAGGGAGTGGTGGGTGTGTCGGACATGTTGCCAAAGATAGTGGTAGAGGCAGATACATTAGGGACATTTGAGAGACTCTTAAATAGACACATGGATGATAGAATAATGGAGGGCTGTGTGGGATGGAAAGGTTAGATTAATTTAGAGTAACTTAAAAGATTGGCACAACATTGTGGGTTTAAAGACCTAGAATATAAAATCAAGGACAAAGTGTTGAGGCTTTACAAAGCACTGGTGAGGCCTTACTTGGAGTATTGTGAGCAATTGTGGGCTCCTTTATCTAAGAAAAGTCGTGCTGACATTCGAGGGTTCAAAGGAGGTTCACAAAAATCATCCTGGGATTGAAAAGCTTGTCATATGAGAAGTGTTTGATGGGTCTGGGCCTGTATTCAATGGAATTTAGAAGAATGAGGGTAACTTCATTGAAACCTATCAAATGTGGAGAGGCTTTGATGGAGTGGATGTGGAGAGGATGTTTCCTATGGTGGGAGAGTCTAAGGCCACAGGACACAGCGTCAGAGGGGCATTCTTTTAGAATGGAGATGATGTGGAATTTTCTTCAGTCAGAGACTGGTGAATCTGTGGAAATTTGTTGCCACAGACGGTTGTGGAGGCCAAGTCTTTGGATATATTTAAGGCAGAGGTTGATAGATTCTTGATTGGTCAGGGCATAAAGAGAGATGGAGAGAAGACAGGAGATTAGACTGGGAGGGAAAATAGATCAGCCATGATGAACTGATTTGAATTTAATTGACTTTATTACTTACATCCTTCATCTACAGTTGAAGTCAGAAGTTTACATACACCTTAGCCAAATACATTTAAACTCAGTTTTTCACAATTTTTGACGCTTCATCCTAGAAAACATTCCCTGGCTTAGGTCAGTTAGGATCACTACTTTATTTTAAGAATGTAAAATGTCAGAATAATACTAGAGAGAATGATTTATTTCAGCTTTTATTTCTTTCATCACTTTCCCAGTGGGTTAGACGTTTACATGCCCTTTGTTAGTATTTGGTAGCATTGCTTTTAGATTGTTTAACATGGGTCAAACATTTTGGGTAGTCTTCCACAAGCTTCTCACAATAAGTTGCTGGAATTTTGTTCCATTCCTCCAGACAGAACTGGTGTAACTGAGTCAGGTTTGTAGGCCTCCTTGCTCACACACTCTTTTTTCAGGTCTGCCCACAAATTTTCTATCAGATTGAGGTCAGGGCTTTGTGATTTCCACTCCAGTACCTTGACTTTGTTGTCATTAAGCAATTTCGCTGCAACTTTGGAGGTATGCTTGGGGTCATTGTCAATTTGGAAGATCCATTTGCGACCGAGCTTTAACTTCCTGGCTGATGTCTTGAGACATTGTTTCAATATATCCACATAATTTTCCTTCCTTATGATGCCATCTATTTTGTGAAGTGCACCAGTCCCTCCTGCAGCAAAGCACCCCCACAACATGATGCTTCACGGCTGGGATGGTGTCCTTCGGCTTGCAAGCCTCATCCTTTTCCCTCCAAACATAACGATGGTCATTATGGACAAACAGTCCAATTTTTGTTTCATCAGACCAGAGGACATTTCTCTAAAAATTAAGATCTTTGTCCCCATGTGCACTTGCAAACTGTAGGCTGGCTTTTTTATGACGATTTTAGGGCTGTGGTTTTTCCCTTTTCCTTTCCTTTATCTATCTTTTTATTAGTTAAATAAAAAAAGTATATATACACACACACACACACACACACACACACACACACACACACACACACACACACACACACACACACACACACATATATATATATATATATATATATAAACAAGAGGAGAATTATCACAAATATCTATATCAATAGCAGTTTGAATAAAAGGAAAAATAACATTATCAAGATCAAACAAAGTATTAATCTGATAGTATATAATAAAAAGTATAATTGATTCTCCACTTATCCATAAAAAGAAAAAAAAGATAAAGAAACTTTTATAATTGATATAAACAGAAAGAAAAAACTCCAAAACACAAAAAAGCAAAAAAAAGAAAAAACTGGGTAGCTCAAACTGAGAGTGAAAACCAAAGGTTTTTCCTTATTGAGCAGCCTTTCAGGTTATGTCGATATAGGACTCGTTTCACTGTGGATATAGATACTTGTCTACCTGTTTCCTCCAGCATCTTCACAAGGTCCTTTGCTGTTGTTCTGGGATTGATTTGCACTTTTCGTGCCAAAGTTTGTTCATCTCTAGGAGACGGAATGCGTCTCCTTCCTGAGCGGTATGACAGCTGCGTGGTCCCATGGTGTTTATACTTGCGTACTATTGTTTGTACAGATGAACATGGTACCTTCAGGCGTTTGGAAATTGCTCCCAAGGATAAACCAGACTTATGGACTCCACAATTTTTTTTTCTGAGGTCTTGGCTGATTTCTTTTGATTTTGTTTGTAAACTTCTGACCCACTGGAATTGTGATATAGTCAATTAAAAGTGAAATAATCTGTAAACAATTGTTGGAAAAATTACTCATGTCACGCAAGAAGTAGATGTCCTCAACGTCTTTCCGAAACTATAGTTTACTAATATGAAATCTGTGGAGTGGTTAAACGAGATTTAATGACTTCAACCTAATTGTATGTAAACGTCTAACCCACTGGGAAAGTGATGAAAGAAATAAAAGCTGAAATAAATCATTCTCTCTGCTATTATTCTGACATTTCACATTCTTAAAATAAAGCAGTGATCCTAACAGACCTAAGACAGGGAATGTTTTCTAGGATTAAATGTCAGGAATTGTGAAAAACTGAGTTTAAATATATTTGGCTGAGGTGTATGTAAACTTCTGACTTCAACTGTATATGAGGTGTAAAAATCTTTACGTTACACAGCCGTCTAAATGTGCAATGTGCAATTTATAGTAATTTGAAATAAATAGTATGTACAACAGGATAGTCAATATAACATAGAAATACAGTTGTATCAGCATGAGTTAAGCAGCCCGATGGCCTGGTGGGAGAAGCTGACCCGGAGACTGTTGGTCTTGGCTTTTAATGCTATGGTACCATTTCCTGGAAGGTAGCAGCTGGAACAGTTAGTGGTTGGGGTGACTTGGGTCCCCAGTGATCCTTCAGGCCCTTTTTATACACTGGTCTTTGTAAATGTCTTGAATAGTGGGAAGTTCACACCGACAGATGCACTGGACTGTTCGCACAACCTTCTGCAGAGTCCTGCGATTGAGAGAGGTACAGTTCCCATACCAGGTAGTGATGCAGCCAGTCAGGATGCTCTCAATTGTGCCTCTGTAGAAAGTTCTTAGGTCAACCGTCTGAGGTGCAAAAAGCGCTGTTGTACCTTTTTCACCACACAGCCGGTATGTACAGACCACATGAGATCCTAGGTGATGTTTATACCTCTCAACCCCAGATCCACTGCTGTCAATAGGGGTTAGCCTGTCTCCATTCCTCCTGTAATCCACAACCAGCTCCTTTGTTTTTGTGACATTGAGGGAGAGGTTGTTTTCTTGACACCACTGTGTCAGAGAGATGACTTCTTCTCTGCAGGCTGCCTCATTATTATTTGAGATTAGGCTAATCAGTGTAGTGTCATCAACAAATTTAATTAGCATATTGGAGCTGTGGGTGGTGACACAGTCATGGGTACACAGAGAGTAAAGGAGGGGACTCAGTACACAGCCCTGAGGGGCACCTGTGTTGAGGGTCAGAGGGGCAGAGATGAGGGAGCCCACTCTTACCACCTGCTGGTGATCTGACAGGAAGTCCAGGATCCAACTAAACAAGGCAGGGAGAAGGCCGAGGTCTCTCAGCTTCTTGTCGAGCCTGGAGGGAATTATGATGTTGAATACTGAACTGTAGTTCAAGAACAGCCTTCTCACATAAGCATCCCTCTTCTCCAGATGTGTAAGGATGCTGTGTAGAGCTGTGGCTATTGCATCATCTGTCGATCGGTTGTGTCAGTAAGCAAATTGAAGGGGTCCACTGTGGGTGGTAGCATGCTGTAAATATAGTCTTTGACCAGCCTCTCAAAGCATTTGCTTATTATTGAGGTGAGTGTGATAGTCGTTCAGACATGTTACCTTGGTCTTTTTAGGTGCAGGGACAATGGTGGATGTTTTGAAGCAGGAAGGCACTCTACGCTGGGAGAGAAAGAGATTAAAAATGTCTGTAAATACACCTGCCAGTTATGCCGTGCACATCCTGAGTACTCACCCTGGGATGCCATCTGGTCCCGCTGTCTTGCGACTGTCCACTCATTCAAAACGCCTGCGTACTTCAGCCTCGGAGATGACCAAGGTGCAGGTCTGCTTAGGGGCTCAGTGTTGGCAACATCGGATCGAGAGTGAAAAGGGTTTAGCTCGTCTGGGAGAGAGGCAGCGACGTTGGAAATGGTGGAGCAGACTCGATGGGCCAAATGGCCTAATTCTGCTTCTATACCTTATGGTCTTATGAACTATAATTTTCTATGTTCTACATCACTCTGAAGTGGCTAAGATTAGAGATGATTAGATGGGGCACTAGAAGAGAGGTTAGAGAGTTAAAGGTACAACGGGGGGAGCGGGAGGAAAAGTCCCTAAAGTGGTGGTGTGGCTGGAACTCACCATGCTTCGGGGTGAAGGATACAGCATCAATTGGGGCTTTGGGAACTCATTTAGAATTGAATGGTCAACATTCACAGTGAATGGGAGGACCCTTAAGAGCACTGATGGACAGGGGAATCTTGGAGTTCAAATCCACAAATCCCTGAAAATGGCAATGCCAATAGAAAGAGTGGTAAAGAAGGTGTTTGGTATAATAGCCTCATTGGTCAGGGTATTGAGTGTAAGGGTCAGGCAGTCATGTTGCAGCTGTATAGAGCCCTGGTTATGCCACAGTTGGAGTATTGTGTGCAGTTCTGGTTGCCCCATTACAGGAATGATGTGGAGGCTCTGGAGAGGTTGCACAGGAAGTTCGCCAGGATGTTGCCTGGATTAGAGTATTAGCTCTGTGGAAAGTTTGGACATTCTTGGATTGTGACCATCGGGAAGGCAATAAGAAGCATAAAGGTACACATTCAGTGATTCCGGACCAGCTTCTTCCCCTCCACCATCGACTTCTGAATGAACACTGAACCCATGAACACTACCTCACTACTTTTTTTATTTCTATTTTTGCACTACTTCTTTAATTGAATTATTTTATATATGCTTACTATAATAGTTTTTCTATTATAATGCATTGCAATATAGTGCTGCTGCAAAGAGAACAAATCTAACAACATACGCTGCTGATATGAAACCTGATTCTGATTCAGTTTTAGCCCAAAGATGAGAAAATCTGCAGATGCTGGAAATCCAAAGCAACACACACAAAATGCTGGAGGAACTTGGCAGGCCGGGCAGCGTCTGTGGAAAAGAGTAAACAGTTGATGTTTCGGGCCGAGACCCTGCACCCGGACTGGAGAAACGATGAGAAGTTAGAACAAAAAGGTGTGGGGGAGGGTGGGGGGAAGGAGCAAGAAGTACGAGGTGATAGGGGAAACCGGTAGAAGGGGAGGAGTGACGTGAAGATAGTCAGGATCTTTTCTATATGGTAGAATTGACAAATGCTGGAGGTATGCATTTAAGGTGAGAGGGGGAAAGTTCAAAAAGGATGTGCGGGGCAAGGTTTTTTTTATAGAGAATGATTGGCACCTGGAATATGGTGCCAAAGGGGGCAGTGGAGGCAGATATCATAGTGGTGTTTAAGGGACTCTCAGACAGGCACACGTACGTGCAGAGAATGGAGGGACACAGACACTGTGAAGGCAGAGAGGATTGGGAGTCGTTAGCTTGGTGGGACCACAACATTTGACTTTACAATTTACAACTCCATTACCGGATTTCTGAACTGGGTTTGCTCTCCTTTAGTACCATTTAATTTTGCATTTCTTATTATACCCTATATTATTTTTTTAACCTCTTGCACTGTACCGCTGCCGCAGGACGACACGTTTCACGGCAGACGTCGGTGACGATGGACCTGATTCACAGCTCATTTCTCCCGCTAATCCATTGCCAGCGGCAGTCTCCGATATCCGCTCGCTTGTCCTACAATTAGCAGACTCGTTTAACAAGTCGATTTCTCCGTGCCGCTCATCTGAATCTCAACGAGGGTGCAACATGAGTAACGAGCTTTTAAACTAATGACTGAGGAGGTGATGATAAATTTGTAAATGGAGCTGTCAGAAGTGTCTTAAGCAAGGGTTTATTATTGATTGTTTGAAGTTGATCATTCACGATCAGATGCATTGTAGGCAGTGTCAGGAGTTTGACGGGTCTGAGGGGGATGGAATGATGCAGGGCTGGTGTCAGTCTTTCAGCGAGAAGTGTGACGTCAAGCAGAGATAGAGATTGTTCTGAATTTAATCCAGCATTCTGTCTCCGGATAGAAGTTTAAAACATTACTAATAAGGTAGACAGTCAGACTCTTCTTCCTCATGATGGAAAGGTCAAATACTAGAGGACGTTTATTTAAAGGGATGGGGATAAAATTTAAAGGAGACGTGCAGAGCCGAGTACTTTACACAGAGAGCGGCGGGTGGCTGTATTTCATTAGGAGTTGGAGGAGACTTGGTATGTCGCCAAATACACTCGCAGATTCTGCAGATGTACTGTGCATGACCATCTGGAGGGGCCACTGCACCGGATTGGGAAAAACTGCAGAAAGTTGTAAACTCAACCATTTCCATCACGGGCACTAGCCTCCCCAGCATCAAGGACGAAAGCCGGCATCCATCAGTAAGACCGTAAGACATAGAAACAGAATTAGGCCATTCAGCCCATCAAGTCTGCTCCACCATTCTATCATGGCAGAAATAGATGCCACCATTGCATTTGCCTTCTTTACATAAGAACATAAGAAATAGGAGCAGGAGTAGGCCATCGGGCCTGTTGAGCCTGCTTCGCCATTCAGTAAGATCACGGCTGATCTGAACATGGACACATCTCTGCATACCACCCTTTTCCCTATAACCCTTAATTCCCCTACTATGCAAAAATCACCACTGGTGAACCTGTAAATGAACCTTCTGGGAGTCTTGCACGAGGACTCCTAAGTCGTCTGCTCCTCTGATGTTTAAGGCCTTCTCCCCATTAGGGATCACAGGACATAATGCTCTTCTCATTGCTACCATCAAGAAGGAGGTGCAGAAGCTTGAAGACACACACTCAATGTTTCAGGAACAGCTTCTTTCCCTCTGCCATCCAATTTCTGAATGAACACTGAACCCATGAGTACTACCTCACTATTTTGTTTTCCTCTCTTTTTGCACTACTTATTTAAAGTATTCATACACACATTTTATATATATATATATATATACACACACACACAAATCTTATTATTTATTTATTTATTGTGTACGTGTATATATATGTGTGTGTGTGTGTATATATATAAATTTTTTATCACTATTATGTATTAGGAGCCATGGTAGTGTAGCAGTTTGCACAATGCTAGTATAGCTTGCGGTGTTCTGGAATCTGGAGTTTAATTCTGGCGTCATTCTGCAGGGAGTCTCTGTGGAATTCACAGGTTTTCTACAGGTATTCTAGTCTGCTGCCATCATTCAAAGTCCTACTGGATAGGTTAATTAGTCATTGCAAATTGTCCTGTGATTAGGTTAGGGTTAATTGGGGGTTGGTTGTCCGGGGGGGGGGGGGTTGCTGGGGTGGTGTGGTTTGATGGGCTGGAAGGGCCAACTCTGCATTGAATTGCCAAATAAATAAATAAATAAATACATACATACTTACATAATATTGCAACGTACTGTTGTCGCATAACAACAAATTTACAATACAATAGGGTCTTTTAAGATAGGTACACGGAGCTTAGAAAAATTGAGGGCTATGTACTAGGGAAATTCTAGTCAGTTTCTAGTGTAATGGTCGGCACGACATTGTAGGCCGAAGGGCCTGTAATGTGCTGTCGATTGTTCTGTGCTCTATGTTCTAAATTTCACGAGGTTTGCCAGTGATATTAAACCTGATTCTGGGTGCCTGGAACGAGCTGCCGTGGGGTGGTGAAGGAAGCCGATACACCAGTGACATGTTACTGCACTGTGTTGTGCGCCTTGGTCTGTTTCGTTTGGTGCAATGCATGAATATGGTTCAAAGGCAACAAACTTGAACTGAAGAGGCTGTTTGATGGGTGTGACGATAGTGTGGCTTGTGTGACACTTTACAGTGCCAGTGACAGAGGTTCAATTCCTGTTGCTGTCTGTGCGGAGTTTGCATGCTCTCTCTGAGAATGTGTGGGTTTCTTCCCACAGTCCAAAGATGTACAGGTTAGTAAGTTGTGGGCATGCCATGTTATCCTCAGAAGCCTGGTGACACCTGGGTGTTGAGTCCAGTACATCTTCGGACTGCGCTGGTCGTTGAAGCTTCAGAGTTTTTCTGTCGCAAGTGTCACTTGAATCTGGATATATTGTAGGTTATTTGTAATTATTGGAATGTTATTACTTCTTTTAATCAGAGCTAGTTTTTGTATAAAACAACCACGAGTTCTTTATTTACACTTCATCCTTCTTGTTCATGTACCGCTTAATACAATGGCCTTAGGCCACAAGGTTTATGCCTCATTTTTGACTTTGAAAGGACCTTGGGATTGCAAAATCACCTGTGCATTTTTAGATGGTACGTACAGAACTGTGCTAACGTCTCAGGCACATATATATTGCTCAGGTGTGTAAGAGCTTTGCACAGAACTGTAGTTCAGCTCCTGCACGCCAGTAGTGGAAGGAGTGAATATATATGCCTCTACCAGCGGAGGTGTGAGGTGCTCCTTCCCTCTGTTAGCCTGCAGGTCACCCTTGGGCGAGGTGTAGCACCTGCTTAGCCCCCTGATCAGGGTAATGGGAGCAGTGAGTGGATGGTCATATGAGCAGCTGGTCCTGGTTATGTGACCACTGATGCCAGGCAGACAATCTACAAAGAGTATTGATAATGGCTGGCGTCATCCGTTAAGGTCTGTGATAAATGTACATAAGGTCCATAATGATGCTGATGGTGACAGGGTGGGCTGCTCTGCCCTGGATGGTAACGGAGAGATGTTGCTGTGGTGCTCATCCACACAAGTGCAGAATGTTCCATCACACTCCTGACTTGTGGCTTGTAGATGCTGGAAAAACTTTGGGGAGTTCGCAGGTGAGCCACCGTCACTCAACACAGGATACTCAGTACCTGTATTCTCCCCACACTCTTATAAACTCCCCCCCGATCCTATCACTCACCATTTTCAGTGGCCAATTAACCCACCAGTCTTTGGGAAGTGGGAAGAAACCAGAAGGAACCTAGAGGAAACCTACATAGAGAAAGGACAAACACGCAAACTCCACAAAGACAGTGCAGAAGTCAGGATTGAACCTGCATCGTTATTGCTGTGAGATCACAGGCTAACAACGTCACTGCTCTGACCCTCATGGTCTAATTTAACAACGATAGTAAATTGCCTTCAATTTTACCCAAATCTCAGGGAATTTCACAGTCTCCATTGCCGAATCTGGATTCAATTCCTGCTACTGTCTGTAAGGCATTTGTAAGTTCTCCCCGCGACTGTGTGGGTTTCCACCAGGCTCTACTGTTTCCTCCCACACTCCAAAGAGTTAGTAGGTCAATTATTGGTGTAATTGGTGGTGTGGACTCATTGGGCTGGAAGGGCCTGTTATCATACTGTATCTCTAAATAAAATAAAATAGAATTTTCCCTTACAGATTGTCCAATCAGTATAAATACCCCAGGTGATGTGGTCAGAGACAAGCTTCGGCCTACTTTGATAATCTCCACTAGCTTAGGACAAACTGCAAAGACCTCCATTTCATAGCACCCAGTAGGATGGACCAGGCTGAGTCCGAACTGGTGCCATAAACGGTTCGACACTAAAACACAGCATCTTCCTGTGGAAGGGACTGTCTGCATAAACTTTTCCCAATCAGATTCCACCTCTCCACTTCAAAGTTCAGCGCAATTTTATTATTAAAGTACATATATGCCACTATACACTGTCCTGGGATTCATTTTCTTGTGGGCATTCACAGTAGATAGAAAGAGACACAATAGAATCAATGAAAAACTGCACTAAAAAACAACCACCGTGCAAAAGACAAGAAGTTGTGTAAATAAAAGAAACAACAAAATAATAATAATAAATAAGTAATAAGTATTGAGGACATGAGTTGTGGAGTCCACTTCAACACAATAGTTTCTTATTTACATGGTTGATGGAGACTAAGAGGGAACGAGAAGGAAAACGATAAAATCTGAATCCTTATTCACCACCATAATATCCATTTAATTTATAGCTCCAGATCCTTTGGGTATTAAATACATTTAAAAAGCTGACTAATTATATTTCCATCACTTCAAAAGAAAACTCAATTTAGGTTAAGACAAATAGCGATGCACATGTTTATAAAATTAATTGACATTGATTCTGTCAGAAATGAAGTATTTTCATCACTTTAACGCATAAAATATTAATTACTATTGGCATGCCCACAAAGGGAGCTCTGGCTGTGCTGCGTGGCTATGAATAACAATGTGGAGAAATGAAGTACGTCTCTTTCTATCCGACCCAATTACAGAAATGCGAAGGACGCGTTGGCTGCTCAGAGCCTGGTCATTCAGCATAGCCGGAATGGGAAGTGGGTAGGGGGTAGGGGGAGAGGGTTGGAGTTCTTTGGAGAGAATGACAAGTGCTTGGATAGTGCCAGATGACACACCCCTCAGATGATTAGTCAGGGCATCAGGGGTTACGTGGAGAAAGCAGGAAAATGGGGATAAGAGAGCTAATAATTGAGGGGTGATGCACCATCAATAACTCTCGGAGACTGGAAATGAATGATAGGCTTTTATTAACAGCAAAAGGGAGCACGACATCTCGAAGACTGAGGGAGGAGCAGTGCCCCAATTGCCTTAATACAGGGGTATGTGGGAGCAGTCAGCAGAGGGGCGTGTCCAGACAGGTATACACAGTTTACCACAAGGGCGACCCCTTAGAACAGAGGTAAAGAAAAATGTTTTTAGCCAGAGAGTAGTAAATCTGTGGAATGCTCTGCCACAGACTGCAGTGGAGGCCAAGTTCACGGGTATATTTAAGGTGGAAGTTGATCGTTTCCTGATTGGTCAGGGCATCAAAGGATATGGCGAGAAGGCCCGTGGGATCCGGGATCAGCCATGATGGAATGGTGGAGCAGACTTGATGGGCTGAATGGCCTAATTCTGCTCCTAGGTCTTATGGTCTTAAATCAGCCATGATGGAATGGGGTAGTCTAGGACCAGAGGGCACAGCCTCAGATGAGGAGGAACTTCTTTAGCCAGGAAGTGGTGGATCAGTGGAATTCATTGCCACTGACGGCTGAGAAAGCTAAGTCATTATGCATTTAAAGTGGCGGCTGAAAGGCTCTTGATTAGTGAGGGCAATACGTACTGAAGGTCTACCCTGTGAGTGAGTTGCTGAATAGCAGTGGAGCTGGACTTGTGATTTGTTGCACCTTGCTTCAGCCATCCAGAGAAGAAGCATCAGAGGCGATGCGTGCTGATGGTGTGCAGTTCAACGGACGGTGCGAGTAATTGTCTTGGAAGTTTTCATTATGATTGCAAGGCCCTGTTGGACATTGGTAATGCGGAATACTGGCAATGTGATTCACTGGTTCTTTGATGAGACTGAAGGCGGGGGAGCTGTTTGGCTTGAGCTGTTGCGCAGACCAGGGCCTCGTGTCTTGGGGTGGCCTTTGCAGTTGCTTGGGATGGAGACGCTGGAGCTGGCTGTGTGCCACTGGATTTTGTACCGGGTCAGGGGCTGCCCCTCCTGTCAGGGCTGTACTCCAGTGTTTGCTCGGTAGAATACTTGCTGGATTGAGTTTTCAGCTGCATTTGTGAGAGATGAGGACTTGCTGTGGACTTGTTCTTGCAGAAACATGGCTTCAGGACAACAGCAATGTATCATCAACCTACAGGACATGACACCTAGGGTCTTAGGCTATATTATTATTATTAATATTATTTTTTGTAACTATGTTTTTCTGTTATCATAATTATATGTGCTATATGTGCCTTGTGTTGTGTGTGACTGTTGGTAATGTGTTTTGCAGCTTGGTCCTGGAAAAACACTGTTTTCTTTGGCTGTGTTCATTGATGGTTGAATGACAATTAAATTCAAACTTGACTAAACTTTATTAAACTTAAGTTACGGGGAGAAGGCAGGAGAATGGGGTTGAGAGGGATAATAAATCAGCCATATTGGAATGGCTGAATGGCTTAATTCTGCTCCTATATCTTGTGTTCTTACAATTTGTTGCTCAGTTAAACGTTAGTTTGTCTTTTTTTATACCTTTTAAACTATTTCTATGAAATTTTGGCTAATTGGAACTGCCACTTAATTGGATCAAAATGTCTTGGTTCCAATGTGCCCCAATTAGCTGGAGTTCACTGTATATGAGAAATTAAAGGGTATCGAAGGTTATGGGAATAGAGTTGAGATCCATGATCTATTGGCAGAGCAGAATCGATGGGCCAAGTGGCTTATGGTGTTTATGTTTAATGGTCTTTATGCCTGTGAAATGGCCACTATAGGTCCATAGGGAAAAGACACGCAGCAAGTTATCAGTCGTCATTAGGGACCCCCACCATCTGGACCATGCTCTCTTCTCATTGGCAGCAGGTACGGGAGCCTGAAGACCTGCACCTCAAGGTGCTACAAAAGCTCCTTCCCCACTGCCATCAGGTATTTGAACTGACCTGGAGAACCCGAACATTACCTCAAACTATATTTCTTTCTCTCCCTCTCTCAAGTTGCACAAATGTCATGATATTCATTTTGCTGTGAAAATTACGTATAATTTATGTTAATTTACAATTATCTACCATTGTTTAGAATATACAAAAGCCTGAAAGCACCAGGCTCAAAGACATCTTCTACCCCACTGTTATCAGAGTCTTGAATACACCTCTTGGCCTCACAATCTATCTTGTTCCAATTTTTCCTTTACCTGCGCTGTACTCTTTTGGTAGCTTTTACACTCGATTCTGCATTGATGTAGCTTTACCTTATTCGAGCTCAATGCACCGTGTAATGAGTTCATCCTTATGAACAATATGCAAGATGACCCATTCACGGTACTGCAGTACATATGATGGTAATGAACCCATTACCAATTTACCAATGTATTGTGCTGCTGCTGCAGAAAGCTCATGTCGTTGGCATTTAAACTCTGTGTATGCATTTCTGTCACAATGGACTGGAACTTCAAATTTGAACGATCATCATGTTACTTGGTTATAGTAATTTTGGGTGAGAGTGTGCAATTTTCCCAGGATAGCTCCCTAGTTCTTATTAAAATTGGGGTGAGGGGTGCTTTATATTTGGAACCTTAATTTAACATCTGATCTGAAAGACATAGGAGGAGATTTAGGCTATTTGGCCCATTTTCCATACCATCATGGCTGATTTATTATCCCTCTCAACCACCATTCTCCTGTCTTCTCCACATAACATTCGCTACTCTGACTAAGCAACAACTTATCAACCTCCACCTTAAGTATACCTGATGCACCATCAATAACTCTCTCTGAGACGTAAAGGTGAGATATCGGCTTTTATTAACTGGAAGAAGGAACAAGCAGTGGTTGACCACCATTCTACATCCTGGAGACTGAGAGGCCGGGCTCAGACCTCAATCGCCTTTACACAGGGGTCTGTGGGAGGAGCCACAGGAGCAGTCAGCAGGGGGCGTGTCCAGACAGGTATATGTAGTTCACCACAATACCCAAAGAATTGGGCTCCACAGCCGTCTGTGACAACGAATTCCACAGATTCACCACACACTGGCTAAAGATTTCCTCTTCATTCCTGTTCTAAATGGATGTCCCTCTGTTCTGAGGCTGTGCCCCTGGTCACCACTTCTGGCAGTGGGGTGTTTCAATTGGTGAATCTGCTGAGATACACTTAAATTGTCACTCAGAGGGTGGTGAAAGTGTGAAATGAGCTGCCAGCGGAACTGGTGGACTTGGGTTCATTTTCAACATTTAAAAGAAATTTGACTAAGTAGCGGAGGGCTGTGATTCAGATGCAGGTCGATGGGACTAGGCAGACTAATAGCTTAGCATGGATGAGATGGGCTGAAGGGCCTGTTTCTGTACTGTAGTGCTCTACCACTCTACATTTGAACTAACAACTCTTGGGCACTAAAGGGTCCTGAACCACACCTGAAATAGCCATTTAAAGATATATTTTTAGACATTGGCATGGTTTTTAGAAGTTTCTTTTTGCGTCTCCTAGAGTTTAGATTGGAGTAGAGGGTCTCCATCTGATAGAAACCCCTTCACGTGGGGAAAAATCTACACCTTTTCCTATTTATTGTAAACTTATGCGCTATATGGCCACTTGATTAGAATACTTCTTCTCCCATTCTGACGTTTGATCTGAACCTGTCTGCATACTTTAATACATTGAGTTGTTGCCATGTGATTGGCTGAGTAGATATTTGCTTTAATGAGCAGGTGTACAGGTGTACTTAATAAAGTGATTACTAAGTGTATGCAACGGGAAGGGGTTTCTTAAAAGGAAATTAAATTACCACTCTATTAAAAAATTGAAAGGGTTTAAATGAAATGTGAACAGCTGTGGTTGTTCATGTGAATAACAGTAATAGATGAAAGAAAAGTGATAAATTACAGATCACTTCTTTTATTTAAAAATAATTAACATTGTTGTGATAATCCTTGTACACTAGATAAATGCAGAATGTCTTTGTGCATAAGTGAACAAATTAAGCAAACGTAGATGGTAACATCGCAATAATAGTCTCCGTTTTCATTGCGCTAATTATGCTTGTAATCTGATCTTTCCTAACTTTGGTCTTTTAAATAAAAGGACTGCTTTCTGAATAGTTGGAATTCTTTAAGTGGTTGTACAGACCATGACTCCAAATTCACCGTGGTTACTGCTTAACAGGAGCAGATCACCGAGGTCTCCCTCCCGGTTCTCTGTGACAATGACCAGGACCGTTGCACATGAAGGGTCCACACATCCACACAATCCCTTTGACCCACTACCGTCAGGAAGGAGGTACAGGAGCATCAGGACTAGGACTGTCAGACTGGGGAACAGCTTCTTCCCTCAGGCTGTGAGACTAATGAATACCCTGCCACCGTCGAGGCCTTGTCACTAGGACGGTGAGCTGTTTATTGTTTACCTCTGCTAAGCACTATATGCACTTTGAATTTTATTTTATTAACATATTTGTGGTAATATTTTGTTTCATGTGCTGTGTGAGATGCATGTTTAGTGGCTGCACTGTGGTCCAGAGGTATTCCCAATCCAATTCCCATTCCCATTCCAGCATGTCCGTCCATGTCCAAGATGAGGCCATCCTCAAGGCAGAGGTGCAATACTTTATGTTCCATGTGGGTAGTCTCCAAAATGATGGCATGAATATTGTTTTCTCCTTCTGGTAAACAAATTCCATCCCACCTTCCTCTATTCTCAACTCCAGCCTCTTACCTCTTTTCACCTGCCTATCACCTCCTCCTGGGTTCCCACCTACTTCCCTTTCTCCTGTAATCCACTCTCATCTCCTATCAGCTGCCTTCTTCTCTGGCCTTTTACCTTTCCCACCCACCTGGCTTCACCTTTCACCTTCCAGTTAGCCTCCATCTTCCCCCCCCTCCACCTTTTTATTCTAGCATCTTCCTCCCCCCCCCCACTTCTCAGTCCTGGAGAAGGGTCTCGGCCCGAAACGTCAACTGTTCATTCATTTGACTTGCTGTGTTCCTCTAGCATTTTGTGCGTGTTGCTGAGGCAAAGCTGTTTCATTTGGTTGTATATATGTATAGTCAGACGACAATACACTTTACCTGAACTTGAACTTGAGTAGTCAGGAATGGGTAACAAATACCTATCTTATCTCAAGGTCCACATCCCACAAGGGAATAAATGAAAAAGACCGAGACGGCTATTCTGCCTAGTCAATTGGATAAGAGGTCAGCATGGACTGGATGGGCCGAAGCCCCTGTTTCTATGCTGTAGCGCTCTTTGAATATATAACTCCATTAAATGTTAAAAATGTTACCTCTCACTCAGAGGGCAGTGTGAGTGTGGAATGAGCTGTGGATATAGGTTCAATTGCCACATTTAGGAGAAGTTTAGATGAATACATAGATTAGAGAGGTGTGGAGGGCGATGGTCTGAGTGCAGGTACACAGAACCAGGCAGAGGAACATGTCAGCACAGACTAGATGGGCCGAAGTGCTTGCTGCTGTGCTGTAGTGTTCTATGACTCTGTGCTCTATGTAGGGGTGATGCGGTAGCGTAAGTGGTTAATGCGACACTATTACAGCGCCAACGACCCGGGTTCAATTCTGTTCGAAGTTTGTACGCTCTCCCAGTGACCACGTGGGTTTCCTCCGGGTGTTCCGGTTTCCTCCCACATCGTAAAGATGTGTGGATTATGGTTGGTAATTTGTGGGCGTGCTATGTTGGCACTGGAAGCAGGGAGACGCTTATGGCTTCCCCCAGCATATCCTCGAATGAATTGGCCGTCGACGCAAACGATGGATTTGACTGTATGTTTCACTGTGCCTGTGACAAACGAAGGTAATCTTTAAAATCTGTTTTTCTCATGCTGCGGCCACATTGTGTGCAGTTCTCGTCGGTGCATTACAGGAAGGATGGTGACGACTTTGGACAAGGTTGTAGGAGATGTTCACCAGGGTGGTGCCTGGATTGGAGAGTGTGAACTATGTGGAGAGGTTGGACAAATCTGGATTGTTTTCTCTGAGGTGCGACCTGATTGAAATAGATGCACTCAGAAGGATATAGACTTAGTGCAGATAGATGAGATTTGCTTTAATTTTTAATTTTTTTAATTTAGAGTTACAGTATGGTTTCAGGCCTTCCCAGCCCCAGGCGGCTGCATGACCAATTACACCCATGCGGTCAAGTAACCAACAAACTGGTGCATCTTTGGGATGTGGGACGAAACCCATGTGGTCACGGGGAGAATATACAGATTCCTTACACACAGCGGCAGGAATTGAATCTGGGTTGTTGGCGGTGTAATAGCACTATGCTAACTGTGCCTCCCGCCATTTTGTTTGTCATTGTGGCCTAGCTCAGAAACTGTGGGCCGAAGGGCCCATTCCTGGGCTGGATTGCTGAGTGCTCCCTATTCCATGGGCATTGCTTGCCATGCAAACTCATTGCGTCAGCTTCAGATTTGAAAGAGCTCAGTTTGTGAAGGAGGGTGAGGGGACAGGCAGGCTTTGTCCACACACAGAGAGCTTGGTGGAAGACAGTGAGCGGAGGAGACACTCAGGGTTTTGGCTCTCAAAGCCACACTATGGTGAAGCCTATGGCACAGACAAATGCGAAATGGACGCTCAATGGTTGGTGAGATGGCTGGAATCCATTGGTGTCTTCAATGACGTTGAAATGATGATTCACCGACAGCGAGGGGGAGAAGGGGGATGGGTAATGGGGAGGGGGAGGAGGTAGGAAAGAAGGTGCAGGTGTGTGGTGGGAGGCCAGGCAAGGGAAGGGTGGGATGTGGGTGGGACAGAGTGAGGAAGGTGGGGTCAGGTGCAATGAGATGGTACAGGTGGTAGCGTTTGGTTAGGGTGTGTATCGGGGAGGAGGGTGAGGGAGCGAGGAGAGTGAAGGAGTGTGGAGGGTGAGGGAGTGTGGAGAGTGGGGTGTGAGGAAGGCAAGGGAGTGAGGTGAGGGAATGTGGAGGGTGACGGGGAGATGAGGGTGAGAGAGTGAGGAGGGTAATGGAGTGAGGTGAGGGAGTGTGGTGTGAATGAGAGAGCAGGATAAGAGAGTGTGGAGGGTGAGGATGGTGGGGTGCCGAGGGGAGGGTGTGAGGAGAGAAAGAAGGGTGAGTGTGGTGTCAAGCAGAGGGTGTGAGGAGAGGGGGAGGGTGTAAGAAGGGAGAGGAGGGTGAGTGGGGTGTTGAGGGGAGGGTGTGAGGAGGGAGGGGAGGGTGAGTGTGGTGTCAAGGGGAGGGTGTGAGGAGGGAGGGGAGGGTGAGAGGAGGGAAAGGAGGGTGAATATGGTGTCGAGGGGAGGGTGTGAGGAGGGTGAGTGAGGGTGAGGGTGTGAGGTAGACAGTGAGATTTATGACAGTCACAGAGGTGGAAAATGTCAGGAAGGTGGGGGTGGGGAAGAGAAAGGAATGAACATAAATTAATAATTTTTCAATAATAAGGACAAATGTGCACAACGACTGTCACAAAACCAAACATTTCCACAGTGAGTGAACCCCGTGCCGTGAGTCCTTTGCTGGTGAAGTCAGAGGGATTCCTCCATCTACCAGCTCAGCTGCTTTTGGAGAATTTATTTATTGTTTCATTTTATTTATTTATTTATTTGGAGATACCATGGCCCTTCTGACCCCTCAAGCTGCTGCACCCAGCAACCCATCCCGGGACAGTCTACAACAACCAGTTAGCCTAATAACTAGTCGGCCATTGGACTGTGAAAGGAAACCAACATGGTCTGAAGGAGAACGTAGAAGCATGGTGCCCATCCCCCATGAAGGAAACAAGGACCCAAAGCACTCACTGCTAGCAGTTGCCACCTCACTAACGTCTCAAAGTCCAAGCAGAGCATATCTTTTATTTCTGAGTGTAGCGGCTGACAGAAGATAGGTCTGGATAGGCATTCCATGTCTAGACATCAAAAATGGTAAGAGTTCTCCGATCACCATTCCTCCTGCCACCGGAATTGTAAACATTTAAAATTTCCCCATCAGGTACTTGACGCTTGCTGGATACAATGGTTTTAGTAACCACAAACCCACAATGGGCATAGGCTGTTTTGAAGCCCTCTGCTATGGCAGATTAAAAAAAGATCAAGATCAGGGAAGTGCATCGTCTGTGTCAATGACTAACGCAATCCGAGGATGTGCAGAGGGCAACCTAGAAATGTCACCATATTTCCAGTGCCAACATAGCATGCTCGCAATTTACTAAGTCTAACCTGTAAGTCTTTGGAACGTTAGAGCACCCAGAGAAAATCCATGTTGTCACAGGGAGAGCGTACAGACAGCACTGGGCAATCAACCTGGATTGGTGGTGCTGTGAAGCGTAATGGCAAATGCTACCCTATCATGTTGCCCCACCAAGAATGATATTGGAAAGACGTCCACTTAAAATATAAGGCGTGACACAAATAAAATGCTGGAGGAACTCAGCAGGTCAGGCAGCATCAATGGGGAGGGATCAACAGTCGCTGTTTCGAGCTGAGACCCTTCATCAAGACTAGAAAGAAGGAGGGTGAAGCTGGCGGGAGAGGAAGGTGTGCAAGCCGGCTGCTGAGAAGAGAGATCAGGTGAGGGGGCAGGACGATGAAGTGAGAAGCTGGGATAGGTGGAAGAGGTGAAGGAATCTGATAGTAGAGGACAGTGAATGAAAGAAAGGGAAGAAAGGGAAGGAGGAGAAGAGATGGAAGGGAAACCATAAAGGGGAATAGGGAAAAAAGGCAATGGGAGTGGGAGAAATTACTGGAAGTTAGAGAAATCAATGCTCCATGTCATAGACCAAAGAGTATGTATGTAGCGCCTCATTTCCTAGCGTATCCGAACCGACTCACAATTAGATAGCCTACGGGGGTTTGCGAGCACAGAGCTTTGGAGCCTCTTCGCCATGGGGGGCCGGTTGACAGAGGCTTAAAAAGTGAGGCTGAAGTTTTCGAATAAAGTTTTTCCTTCGACTGCAGTTACCGACTCCGTGTCGTAATTTTAGTGCTGCTTGTAGCACACCGCTACAATTGGTGACCCCGACGGTCCAAACGATTTTTGGACCAGAAATGACCGACGCCGCCTCTGTTCATGCGGTTTCGTTGAAACTGCCGGGTTTCTGGACACAGCGCCCGGACCTATGGTTCCAGCAAGCCGAAGCCCAATTCCACGTTCGCCGGATCACCTCAGAAGACACCGGCTACTACTACGTGGTGAGCTCCCTCGACCAGGACACAGCGGCCCAGGTCGCGGAGTTCGTACAGTCGCCCCCGACAGACGGCAAGTACACGGAATTCAAAGCCCTGCTCCTCAGGACTTTCGGACTCTCACGGCGCGAGCGGGCTGCCCGTTTACTGACCTGGATGGCTTGGGCGACAGACCTCCATCGGCTTTAATGAATGAGATGTTGTCTCTGGCCGAGGGACACACAGGCCTCATGTTTGAGCAGGCATTCCTGGAGCAGCTGCCCGAGGACATACGCCTGCTGCTGTCCGACGCGGATTTCAGTGACCCCCGGAAGATGGCAGCCCGGGCGGACTTGCTGTGGAATGCCAAAAAGGTGAGCGGGGCGTCCATCGCACAGATCTCCCAGCCACGCTCCCGGCAGCAAACCAGTCCTGGCCCGGCCGCAGAGCCCACTAACCCCCGGCCCAATGACCACTGGTGCTTCTACCACCAGCGGTGGGGCGCAGAAGCCCGCCGTTGCCGCCCGCCCTGCAAGTTCCCGGGAAACGCCAGGGCCAGCCGCCGCTGATGGCTACGGCGGCTGGCCATCGGGATAGCCTCCTGTAAGTTTGTGTTTGTACGAAGGGGCGGGCATCGGCCACCGCTGCAGCGGCCATACGAGGGGCCGTTTACGGTGCTCCGGAACAACGGGTCCACGTTCGTGCTGGACGTTGGGGGGAAGGAGGAGGTTTTCACGGTGGACCGCCTCAAGCCGGCCCATGTGGACCTGGCGCAACCGGCCGAGTTTCCGGCACCTCGGCGCAGAGGCCGACCTCCCAAGCAGGTTCTGGCCCAGGCTGTGGACATTGGGGGGTGTATTGCCGGTTCTGGGGGGGGGGGGGTTATGTAGCGCCTCATTTCCTAGCGTATCCGAACCGACTCACAATTAGATAGCCTACGGGGGTTTGCGAGCACAGAGCTTTGGAGCCTCTTCGCCATGGGGGGCCGGTTGACAGAGGCTTAAAAAGTGAGGCTGAAGTTTTCGAATAAAGTTTTTCCTTCGACTGCAGTTACCGACTCCGTGTCGTAATTTTAGCGCTGCTTGTAGCACACCGCTACAGTATGTATTGTGTTGTAACATTCTATGTCATGTGTTCTATACCAAATGCTCTGATAAAGGCCAGTGTGCAAAAGTCTTCTTTATCATCTTGTGATGCCTGTTTCAGGGAACCATGTACCTGTGCTGTAAGAGGGTTTAGAGGAGCTATCTAACCTGCTCTCTAGAACAGTGACATTGTTGGGAGTGCGAGCAAGTTGAAAAGGTCAGCCAATGAATTCTGAAATTCTCGAATCTCTAAGTGTCTTACTGCAAGTCCGTGTTTCATATCCAAGCAATTTGCCACAAAATTGATCCAAGCAGCTTTAGAAAAGGTGGAACACGATCAATAATACAGTACAAACTTTATTTGAGGTCAGTGCAATTCTGACAGCATCTCTTGCGCTAACATGTACCTTTACCCTATAATAAAGGTCGCACAGTCCTTTCTATAATAAGCATTCAATCAACCACTGCAGATAAAAGGTCTGTAACTGAGATTGAAGTCTTCTCCTCCTGTTGGTCTGTCCCAAACCCTCCATTCCATTAACATGAGCAACCAGGCAGTATTTGGCTGCGAAGCTAATTCAATTATACAGAGCTTTTGAGCTTGTAAAAAATATACTGAGAAAATTGACTAATTTAGGAAACCAATCTTAGTCATGGACTGGTAAATCGATTAGGCTGTACATTGATAAAATGAGAATAATTTGTAAGAAACCATTCCTCTTAAGATGCAGAATTTTAATTCTGAGGCAGAGCATTGTGTCTTGCAGTACACTAGAGCTTTCACAGAAAAGAGTTAAGTGCTTTCTAATCAAAATGCATGCAACTACCATCCCTTGAGTCCAGACAAGCAAATGTATGCTTATCTTGTCCAGTATGAAACAGCACATACACTCAGTGGCCACTTTACTAAGCACCTTCAGTACATAATAAAATGGCCACTGAATGTCTGTCCGTGGTTCTCCGCATCTGTAGCCCATTCACTTCGAGGTTCAACGTGCTGCGCGTTCAGAGATTCTCTTCAGCACACCACTGTTGTGACACGTGCTAATGTGTGGTTATTTGCATTCCTCTCAGCTTGAACCAGTCCGGCCATTCTCCTCTGACCTCTCTCATGAATTAACAAGGCATTTTCACCCACAGTACAGCCATTTACTGTATGTTTTGTTTTTCTCATCAGTCTCTGTAAACTCTGGAGACTGTTGTGCATGAAAATCCCAGGAGATCAGCAGTTTCTGAGATACTCAAACCATCCCACCTGGAACCAACAATCACTCCAGAGTCAAAGTCACTTAGATCACATGAATTCCTGATTTGGTCTGAACAGCTACTGAACCTCTTGACCATGCTTTTTTATGCATTGAGTTGCTGCCACATGATGGGCTGATTAGATACTTGCACTAAACGAGTAGGTAGACAGGTGTACCTAATAAAGTGGCCACTGAGCGTACATGATCCACAGAAAGGACTGGGGGCTGAGCAAGTGTAGAAACAGTTGTTCAGTGCAAGATCTATTTATTTTGCTTCGGTGCTGCAAGTTCCTCGATTTCACAAGCACAACAGTGGGCACCCTTCACTGTGAAGCCACAGTGCTTTCATGTGTTTATTTCTGCAGACGAACCGCACCAACAAAGCTGTTCCGATCCTAGAAGAGTTGACAGCGGGCAGTATGCAGTAATGCAGTGATGAATGTTCCAGCAGCTTGAAGTAATTATCAAGCTTACAGTCCAATAATCACACTCTCTCCGTAATCTCTACCTTAACAATTTCTCCGAATTACTTGCATTCTGACACACGCTGAAAAGATATATTAGCCTTCGCTGTTTGTGCAAGGTGGGACTGCACAAAATGACTACACGTTTTGGATGGTTAGCAGTGGGCTGCTTGGTAAATTTAAACACTTCCTGACACATCTTCTGCACTCATCAGGAACAGCAATCCCTAAATGATTTATTGCAATATGCTGTGTTAACACCCTACATATGTATATGAATTATGAAAACATAAACAATTGTGCTGAAATAAATATTTCATTGCCGCATCGATTGTTCTGACGAATGTTAAGCAAAAAAACTCAAAAGCAAGTCTGCTGGAACCAAAACCTGAATTTCCATATTTTCATATTGCAGTGAAGGAGGCTATTTGGCCCACTGATTCTATTCTGGCTCACTAACCTATCCCAATCCCCCACTAAATTGCACAGTGCCAATTCTATTAGTTACACCTGTACGCTTGCTCATTAATGCAAATATCTAATCAGCCAATCATGTGGCATCAACTCAATGCATAAGAGCACAGAGACATGGTCAAGAGGTTCATTTGTTGTTCAGGCCAAACATCAGAATGGGGAAGATATGTGATCTAAGTGACTGACGGTGGAATGATTGTGCCAGCAGGAATGGTTTGAGTATCTCAGAAACTGCTGACCTCTTGGGATTTTCACACATAACAATCGTTGGAGTTTACAGAGAATGGTGTGACAAACAAGAAACATACAGTGAGTGGCAGTTCTGAGGATAAAAATCAGTTAGCGCGATGCTTTACAGTACCAATGACATGGGTTCAACTCCTGTCGCTGCCTCTAAGGAGTTTCTACATTCTCTCTGTGACCATTGGTTTTCCTCTGGGCGTTTCAGTATCCTCCCACAGCCCAAAGATGTGTCGGTTGGCAGGCTAATTGGTTATTGTAAATTGCCTCGTGATTAGGCCAGGATTAAATTGGGGCTTGCAGGGCAGCCTGGCATGAAGAGCCGGAAGGACCTGCTTTGGGCTGTATGCCAATCAATCAATAAACAAAAACACCTTGTTAGTGAGAGAGGTCAGAGGAGAATGGCCACACTGGTTCAAGCTGACAGGAAGGCAAGAGTAACTCAAACAACAACCCATTATAACAGTGATGTGCAGAAGAGCATCTCTGAAGTACAACACATCGAACCTTGAAGTGGATGGGAAAGGCTGGTGATGAAACATATCATCTCCTGTCTGAGAAGCAACTGGGAAAACTCCAATTTCCCTACCAGTGCAATAGGTCCACAGCAGATGTCATCTCGTTGGCTCTTCACTCAACCCTTGAACATCTGGACAGCCAAGACGCATGCATCAGGATGTTCTTTACTGACTACAGCTCATCATCCCCTCAGACCTAATCAATAAGCTGCAAGACCATGGCCTCTACACCTCTTTGTGCAATTGGATCCTGGATTTCCTCACTTGCAGACCTCAGTCTGTGGGAGATTAAAAATCTGCCAGAGTAGTGCCATAATAAGCGCGTGCGGCCACTCCAGGAATGAATATCTGTTATCTGGAAGTAGGATGCCGTGCATAATCCTGATTTGATGGGGACGGACGTGAGAAGCACGGATGAACATCTGATGAAACTTCTGACATGCCTGTTTCGCTGCCGCTGCTGCTGTGCGATCGAGAAATCTCCGGGGAGGAAGGCCCTGAATCCTCGGCAGAGATGGTGCTCGGTGCTCAGTGTCGGAGGGCTGGTCGGAGGCTCGAAGTTTTCCGGACGGACTTGGAGTCGGCTGTGGTCGGATGCTTCCAGAGGCTGCATCGGGAAGCTTTGCAGTGCTGGAGGCTCATGGCAGGAAGAGTTTTTCTTCCTTCTACCGTCTACGTGAGATGATGGGCTGTCAGAACTTTGACACTTTCTTTTACCGTGTCCATGGCCTGCCCTTATCAAATTACGGCATTGCTTTGCACTGTTGTAACTATATGTTATAATTATGTGGTCTTTGTAAGTTAGTCTTGGTCTGTCTTGTGTTTTTGTGATATCATACTGGAGGAACATTGTATCATTTCTTAAAGCATGCATTACTAAATGACCATAAATGAGGACTGAGTGTCCTCACAATCTAATCTAATCTAATAATAACTCCTACTTAGTATCAGAAAGACTGAGGAGCTGATTACTCACTTCAGGAGAAGGAAACTGGAGGCCCATGAGCCAGTCCTCATCAGGGGATCAGAGGTGAAGAGGGGCAGCGATGCTAAATTCCTCAGTGTTATCATTTCAGAGGACCTGTGAGTACTGCCCTGGGCCCAGCATGCAAATGCAATTATGAAAAGTCACTTGGACCAGATGAAGTACACCCCAGTGTTCTGAAAGAGGTAGCTAAAGAGATTGTGTATGCACAAGCAATGATCTTTTGAGAAACACTAGATTCTGGAAAGGTTCTGGAGGATTGGAAAATTCAGAATGTCACTCCACTCTTTAAGAAGGGGGGAGGCAGAAAAAAGGGAATTGTAGGCCAGTTAGTTTGACTTCAGTGGTTGGAAAGATGTTGGAGTCAATTATTAAGGATGAGGACTCCGGGTACTTGGGGGCACATGATAAAATAGGCCGTAGTCAGCATTGTTTCCTTGAGGAAAATTTGCCTGACAAATCTGTTGGACTAACTGAAAGTGAATGAAAGTGGATCTGTATGAGTCACTGCTCATTGGCAGCCATTTATTTACACAGCACAATCCCAGAAAGCAACCAATGATTCACCTCTAATCTTTTTCATTATAAAGCTTTGGATGATAGAGCAATGCTGGTGATGATAGATCTTTAACATCTATCTGAGTCAGTGAAATGTATCAGGTTAAAGTTTCTTAGCTGCCACATCTGTGCACTGGACTGCCAGTGCAGTGAGGGACCTCAGAGTGGGCATTGTTCATTCTAACCTATCAGTCAAGATGTGGTTGGCCTCAAGGATGGAATTGGAACTGATTTACTGTTGTCACATGTACCGAGACACAGTGAAGGCTTGCCTTGTGTGCTGTTCATACAGATCAGATCATCACACAGTGCATTGTGGCAGAACAAGGTAAGACACCAAAAATGCAGAGTGAAGTGTAACAGCTACTGAGAAAGCGCAATGCAGGCAAAGAATAAGGTGCAAGATTGTAGCAAGGTAGACTGTGGATGGAAATGCAAATTGTCCCGGTCATTGATTGGTGATCAGGAAGCTCATTGAGTCACGTGTAATCGGCCATGATTATGGCAAGAGCACATGCAGAAATTACAATCATCTCTGATGCAGCTAGACAAGGAAAGATTGAAAGATAAGGAGCAGGAATGAAGCACAGAGGAATAACACACACAAGGTAAACAGCGGAAGAAGAAGAATCTGATAGGAAAGGAGAGTGGACCATGGGAGAAAGGGAAGGAGAAGAGACACCAAGTGCAGGCGATAGCCTCCCTCTCCTGTTGGATTTATCAGCTTCTATCAGCTTCTCACTTTATCCTCCTCCCTATCCTCCTATTTTCTCTCTCACCTGGCTTCACCTATCACCGGCTAGCTTGTAGTCCTTCCCCCTCCCCAGTTCTTATCTGACTTCTTCCCCCTTCCTTTCCAGTCTTGATGAAGGTTCTTGGCCCGAAACGTTGACTCTTCACTCCTCTCCATAGATGCTGCCTGACCTGCCGTGCTCCTCCAGCACTTTGTGTGTTTTTCTCTGGATATCCCACAGGTAACTTGTAGAATCTCTTGTGCACGGGAGAGGTTAAAAGATGTAAAATTAAAACCTCAAGCAGTGTGTTTAGTGCATGTTCCTACCTGCAGGACTGCAAGCCTATGTTTCCAATGGCTTATTTTCAGAGTGTTTCAGCATTGAGTTTCACATTGTGATCACCAATTACATTATTAGCAAGGTGACTGTGCCATGAGATGTCAGCAGTAACTGACTGCAGCAAGCTCCATCCGTATATATAGTAATTTCTTGGCACTACCCACAGATTTGTGGGCAGCTCATACTGGGTCACAAATCTGTGTCAATTTGTACCAAGAAGCTTACAGTGTCCATGGCACCAATTGCTGTGTCCTGTTGTAACTTCCTGAGCAAACACTAATGTGACTGGGTTCTATTTCCTTTTCTGTTTGCTCTCTTTTAGCACTACTTATTTAAGTTAATGTATATTTTTTATTGTAATGTATAGTCTTTAAATTATGTAATGCAATCCACTGCTGCAAAACAATAAATTTCTTGACATACAGTACTGTGCAGAAGTTTTAGGCACATATATATAGCCAGGGGGCCGGAGACTTCTGCACAGTACTGTATTGACAATGTGGAGCAGAGAGTGAGTTTGTAAATCTGGCGGGAGCAAACAAAATTGGGAATGACAAGGGCGGATTGCTGTAGGACAAGTGGCAGAGGAGGAGTGCCAGGGCAGGGGTTGGCACGGGTGCAGACACACCCAGCCCTGAGACACCAGGCGAGGTCAAGATTCCAAACAATTGCTTTATTGATCATTACAGAATGTCTCTCTGGTGCTTCCCGCTCCATCCCTGCTCCCTTCACCTTTTCCCAACCATGGTTCCCCTCTCCTTGTCCCCTTCCCACTCTCAGGCAGCACCTGGGGAGTCAGAAGCACTTAATATACCAGGCGTAACAGGAGTCCTGGGTCCTGGGTGGGATTTAATTGACGTGCTTTGTGATTTGGAGCCTCCATTTCACGCTATGGCGTGTTTCTCAATTCTGGTCACTCTTCCTTTGTTGCTGTTTTTGTGCAATTTTCATCGGGATGGACTGAAGTTAACCAATGACACAGATCTAGACTGCACTAGACCGAGGTGGATATGCCTGGTCTGGTCCAATGAGTTGTGATTTGATGTTTTATATTCTGGTTTTCACTCATTTTTTTGCCATTTGTGTGATTTGTTTGTTTTTTGCAAGTTTGGGTGTTCTTTGAAAGGGTTCCATGATGTTCTTGGAGCTTCGTGGCTGTCTGTGGGAAGAGGAATTTCAGGGTCGTACACTTTGATGTACATACTTTGATAATAAACGTACTTTGGATCTTCGATTTTGATTTGGAATAAGAGCTCAATACTTTTAATTAACCAAAGCCAAAGCTAGGAGTAGTCAGAATCCTACAACAGAAACATCCCCAGCAGGGTATCGAGTTCACGTTGAACATCACACACCCATTTTTACACCGATCCAACCCTAACTTATTTCAGAGTGGCACACACAAAATGGTGGGGGAACTAAGCAGGTCGGGCATCATCCACAGAGGGAAATAAACTGATGATGTTTTGAGCCAAGACCCTTCATCAGGACTGGAAAGGAGGGAGGAGGAAGCCAGAATAAGAAGGTGGGGGAGGGGAAGGAGTACAAGCTGGCAGGTGGTAGGTGAAGCCAGGTGTGTGGAGGGTACATGGGTGGGGGTGGTGTGATGAAATAAGAGGCTGGGAGGTGATAGGTGGAACAGATAAAGGTCTGAAGAAGAAGGAATCTGATAGGAGAGGAGAGTGCACCATGGAGAAAGGGAAGCGGGCAACAGACGGAGGTGATGGGCAGGTGAGGAGAAGAGAAGGGGTAAAGAAGAAGCCAGAATGGGAAACAAAAGGAGAGGAGGGGCATTGGGGAGAAATTATTGGAAGCTGGAAAGATCAATATTCATGCCATCAGGTTGAAGGCAACGGGTGGAATATAAGGTGTTTTCTCCTTCAACCTAACAGTGTCCTCATCATGGCAGTAGAGGAGGCATGGACTGATATGTCGAATTAGGAATGGGGACTGGAATTAAAATGGAAGGCCTCTGGGAAATCTTCCCTGTTGTGGATGAAGCACCGTCTGTAGAATCTCTTGTGTTTATAATTTGCTAACTTAATTTATTCTCCCAGCATTTCAATCAACTCCCACTCTGTCCATCACTGATGTATGAAGAGCAAAGTACTGTGGTCAATTAATTTAGTGGCCAAGCACCACCGGTCCGTCCGCCAAAACTAGAACCCCCGCTGGCTGAACATTTTAATTCTGGTTCCCATTCCCATTCCAACATGTCGGAGTCTTGTGCCACGAGGAGGCTGTGGATCCTCACCCTACCCCACCTCACCCCACCTTTTTATCCTTCCTTTTCAGTCCTGAAGAGGGTCTCAGCCCGAAATGGCGATTGTTTATTCTTTTCCACAGATGCTGCCTGACCTGCTGCGTTCCTCCAGCACTTTGCATGTGTTGCAAACAACTTACTAATCCACACAAGTCTCGAGTGTGAGGGGGTACACATGTGGTTTGAAGCAGAACATCCAAAGCCCACCCAGGCAATTCTTTTTTTTTAAGTTCACCCAGGCAATTCTTGAGGTCAGGATTGACACTGGGACTCTGGCGCTGTGAGGCAGTGGACTATCCACTGCACCACTGACCTACCCTATGATACCAACTTCGGTGGGACCAGGGTTTACCAGAAGGACTGCAGTGATTCAATGAGGGAGAGAGGGAGAAGGGGAGGGGGAGAGGGGGAGAGAGGGAGACGGGAGAGGGAGAGGGGGAGAGAGGGAGAGGGAGAGAGGAGAGGGCGAGAGGGAGAGGGGAGAGAGGGAGAGGGGGAGGGGGGAGGGGAGAGGTAAGGGGAGGGGAGAGGAGGGGAAAAGGGAGGGTTAGAGGGAGAGGGAGAAGGAGACTGAGGCAGAAATATGAGTTTTGGCTCATTCTGTGGATATGTTGGTTTTCAATTGGCAGGTTACACTGTATGAACATGTCTGATACATCTACCAGTGATAATATTATACTCAATTATAGCAGCTGACACTCATTATTATTCAGTATTAAGCATGGCATTGCATGGCAAATCGCAAAGCTTAACAGATGGTCTGTAACTGGAACAAAGCCATTAATTGGTAGCCTAATGATACAGAAATTATGATGATAATAAGAATGTTTTTGAGATATTAGGGTACAGGTGATGAATATATTCACAGCACCAACACCTGGGAAAAACGTTGGTGAGCGAAGTATGCGTTGTCTCCTAACTAAAAATAATAAACCTGCAGTAGAGGGAGCACAATGTAGGTTAGAGAGTTATACGAGTCATTGAGCACAACAGCATAACAACAGGCCTTTTGGGCTACTTACTGCTTGCTGAACTATCAATCTGCCTATTCCCATTGACCTGCACCCAGACCATAGCCTTCCATACCTCTCCCATCCATTTACCTACCCGAATTTTTCTTAATGTTAAAATCGAACCTGCATCCACCACTTCTGCTGGCAACCCGTTCAACACTCTTACCCACCCCCCCCAAGTGAAGAAGTTCCGCCTCATGTTCCCCTTAAACATCACACTGTTCACCCTTAACTCATGACCTCTCCTTCTAGTCTCACTGGAACTACAGGTTCACCACATCTGGTCCAGCAATGGCAGTTCTGCCACAGGAGGAAGGCTTTATGTTTGACAGATGGAGGGTCGTAGAGCCCCAGGGTAAGAGAGCACGGAAATAGGGTCTCTGGCCCATTGTATCCATGCACCTTTTTGGCATCTACACGAGTTCCATTTGCACACATTAGGATCATATCCTTTTATCTCTTGTCCACCTCAGAGTCTGAATAAATATCTCCTAATGTAGTAGGCCATGGGTTAAGGGTGAAAGGTGAGAAATTTAAGGGGAACATGAGGGGAACTTTCTTCACTCGGAGGATGGTGAGAGTGTGGAATAAGCTGCCATTGTAACTAGTGGATGCAATTTTGATTCCAATGTTTAGGAGAAGTTCGGATAGGTACATGGATGGTAGGAGTATGGTGGGCTATGGTCCACGTTCATGAAAAATGCGTTTAATTCTAGAACAAAGGAGATGTTTGCTATGGTCCCTTCTGACAGTCCCCCACCTTGTTATTTAATTCAGGAATTGGGCCTCAATCCCTTCGTTTAGTTTCTAATCATTCCCAGGTTCCACTAACCACACACACCTGCTTTCCATCAGAAAATGCAGGATAAAGACCCTGTGATCACAACAAGGAGCTGCCAGTTTGTTGGTGGACTCTTGTGAGAGTAACCTTGTTTCATGGTTCTTAGGACTGGCTGTTCTAAGTCTAGCATTGCTCCTAGATTCTCTCCCAATCCAGGACTCCAGGTAAGGGCTCTCCTGGATACTGATTCCACACTCACTATGTCAATAAACGCCTCTTGACTCTGCCTCTGTGCTCATGTTCTGCTCTTGGGTTTGTCCACTGCCACGCTCATGTAACAATGTCCTCTTTTTTCAAAGAAAGGGGCTTCCTTTCCTCCACTATCAATGCTGCCCTCAACCACATCTCTTCCATTTCATGCAAGTCTGCTCTTACCCCATCATCCCGCCACGCTGCCAGGGATAGGGTTCCTCTTGTTCTCACCTACCACCCCACCAGCCTCCGCTTCTAGCACATAGTTCTCTGAAACTTCCACCATCTCCAGTGGGATCCCACCACCAAGCACATCTTTCCCTCCTTGCCCACCCACTCCACTTTCTGCTTTCTGTAGGGACTGCTTCCTACGTGACTCCCTTGTCCATTCATCCTCCCCTCCTGGCACTTATCCTTGTGAGTGCAACAAGTGTTACACTTGCTCCTACACCTCCTCTCTCACTACCATTCAGGGCCCCAAACAGTCCTTCCAAGTGAGGGGACACTTCACCTTTGAGTCTGTTGAGGTCACATACATATTCTCCCTGTGACTGCATGGGTTTTCTATCATGTGGTGAGGTAATTCACTTCTTTTCACATATTGCCTGTGATTAACTGTTTAAACAAACAAGAATGCTTTATCACACAATATATTTACAATATTATTGAAATATTAAATATATAACATGGATCAGTAATGGTTAGTAAGTTCTGGGTGTGACATGTTGGTACTGGAAGTGTGGTTACACATGTGGCCTGCCACTGGCACATATTTGGACTATGCTGGACATTAACACAAATAACACATTTCATTTGGTGTTTTGAGGTTCATGTGACCTGTATCACAAAAGAGATAGAATTGACAAGAATGAAATGCAAGCTCATTAAAACACAAATACATTCCTCTGGCTAGTCAGAGACATGAGAGAGTTTGCAAAGAGTTAGGATGTTATAAGTTGGCATAAGATTGTGGGCTGAGGGGCCTGTGCTGTTCTATTCTATGTTATATGTTGGAAATGTTGAGGAACGCATGTGAAATGTCAGAGGAACTCAGCAGGTCAGGCAGCATCTGTGGAAGGAAGAGAACAATCGATGTTTCAGGCCAAGACCCTTCGGTGGGACTGGAAAGGAAGGGGAAAGAAGCCTGAATAAAAGGTAGGGGATCAGGAGAGGCACGAGCTGATCGGGGATAGATGAGACAAGGTGAGACTTGTGTGGGAGAGGTGTCTTGAAAGGGAGTGATGGCAGAAGCTGAAGGTGATAAATGGACTGAAGAAAGGAAATTTTTGGGGGAGGCAGACAGTAGACCATGGGAAGGAGGTGGAGAGCTTAGAGGGAAGTGATAGGCAGGTCATAAGGGTTGGGGAGGGGACTATAAGATAGACAGAATTACACCATTTGGCCCATTGAGCCTATTCTGCCATTTCATCATGGCTGATCCAATTTTTCTCTCAGCCCCAAACTCCTGCCTTCTCCCCGTATGCCTTCATGCCCTGACCAATCAAAAATCTATCAAACTCTGCCTTACATATACATAAAACTTGACCTCTGCAGCTGCCTGTGGCAAAGAATTCACCAGATTCACCACTCTCTGGCTAAGGAAATTCCTCCTCATCTCTGTTCTAAAAGGACACCCCTGTATTCTGAGTCTGTGTCTCTGGTCTCAAACTCTCCCATCATAGGAAACATCCTCTCCACATCCACTCTACCAAGGACTTTCACCATTCAATATGTTTCAATGAGGTCACCTCTCATTTGTCTGAGCTGCAGAAAAGGGAGAGAAGGCCACCAGAATGGGAGAAAACAAAAGTATTTGTTCAAGTGGACCAAAGGATTCCCTGCTCTTGCGTACTGTACCTCCATTAATAAAAAATATCCATGGTCAGTTTGAGCAGTTGAACCACTCATCTCCTTGGCTTCACATCTACTCCTAGGCGGGAGGTACAGAAACCTGAAGTCACACACCTCCAGGTTCAGGAGTAGCTACTTACATACAACCACCACAATCTTGAACTAGCCTACACAGCCCTTACCCTACCTCAGCAATGGATCATATAACTCACAGTTTTAACATACAGCTCCTTTACTCGTCTCAGCAGTGGCTCAGATGGTAGTATAAAGTGAAAACATTTTGTGCATTTGCCCCACTTCTCAGAAGCACATAATCCAGGCACCCACTTCCAGCAACGTTATAAAATCACAGACAAATGGACCTTTTGTCAGGCCAAGGTCACTCACCAATTTTTTTACTAAGCTCACCCTGACCCATTTTGTACCCCATTCTCACCACCTCCCTTCAGATCCATTTGGGCAGTGTTAGATAGTGTTTGATGGTGGATTTTGCCACAAGATAGCAGCATTCATCATTAAGGACCCCCACCATCCAGGCTGCCCTCCCTTCTTGCTGCAGCCATTGGGAAGGAGGTCCAGGAGCCTCAGATCCCACACAACCAGGTTGAGGAAGAGTTATTACCCTCCAACCATCAGACTTCTGAACTTGCGTGGATAACTTCAGTCACCTCAACACTGAACTGATTCCACAACCTATGGACATATTCATAGACTCTACAGCTCATGTTCTCAATATTATTTATTTATTTGTTTTTTGCATGCTTCGTCTTTTGCTTGTCATTGTGGAGGCAAAGTCATTGGGCACATCTAAAGTGGAGGTTAACCAGTTCTAGATTAGTAAGGGTGTCAAAGGTTACGTGAAGAAGACAGGAGGATGGGGTTGAGGGGGATAATAAATCAGTCAATAATAGAACGGGGAGCAGACTCGATGGGCCAAATGGCCTAATACTGCTCCTGCTTCTTGTAAGTAATTCGGAAGTCAAATGTATGTGAGCTTTTATTACGGGGGAAGGAGAGCCCAGAACCTGTGGTAGACTCAAGATTTCCTCTTTAGGAGGGACATGAACCTTTGCGATTCTTTACCTTGGAGCACTTGACTTCTTGCTCACAGTGTGTAATGTAGAAAAAAAAACTCAAAGTAAATTTTATTATCAAAGTACCTATATGTCACCTTATGGAACCCTGAGATTCATTTTATTTTGGGCATTCTCAATTTATCCATAATAAAATAACAACCTTAATAGTCAATGAAAAACCGCACCAAAGTGAGTGTTCAATCAGAATGCAAAAGACAACAAACTGTGCAAATGCAAAAAGAAAGAAATAATAACAATAAATAAATAAAACAATAAATTTTAAGATCATGTGATGAAGTGTCCTTGGAACTAAGTCCATAGGTTGTGGGAGCATTTCAATGACGGGGCAAGTGAAGTTGAGTGAAGTTATCTATCCCCTTTGGTTCAGGAGGCTGATGGTTGAGGGGTAATAACTGTTCCTGAACCTGGTGACATAAGTCCTGAGGCTCCTGTACCTTCTTCCTGACGACAGCAGCGAAAAGAGATATTATTATCAATATTTAGAATAACAAGTTGGTCTTATTGTTTAAAGAAACATAGAAAACCTACAGCACGATACAGGCTGTAGGCCCACAAAGTTGGCCCACAAAGTTGTGCCGACCATGTCCCTACCTTAGAAATTACTAGGCTTACCTATAGCCCTCTGTTTTTCTAAGCACCATGTACCTATCCAAAAGCCTCTTAAAAAACCCTATCATATCCGCCTCCACCACTGTTGCCGGCAGCCCATTCCACGCACTCACCACTCTTTGAGTAAAAAAACTTAACCCTGACATCACCTCTGTACCTACTCCCCAGCACCTTCAACCTGTGTCCTCTTGTGGCAACCATTTCAGCCCTGGGAAAAAGCCTCTGACTATCCACACTGATCAATGCCTCTCATCATCTTACACACCTCTGTCAGGTCACCTCTCATCCTCCGTCGCTCCAAAGAGAAAAGGCTGAGTTCACTCAACCTATTCTCATAAGGCATGCTCCCCAATCCAGGCAACATCCTTGTAAATCTCCTCTTTTCTATGGCTTCCACATCCTTCCTGTAGTGAGGCAACCAGAACTGAGCACAATACTCCAAGTGGGGTCTGACCAGGGTCCTATATAGCTTTAACATTACCTCTGGGCTCCTAAATTCAATTCCACGATTGACGAAGGTCAATACACTGTACGCCTTCTTAACCACAGAGTCAATCTGCGCAGCTGCTTTGAGCGTTCTTTAGACTCGGACCCCGAGATCCCTCTGATCCTCCACACTGCCAAGAGTCTTACCATTAATACTATATTCTGCCATTATATTTGACCTACCAAAATGAACCACCTCACACTTATCTGGGTTGAACTCTATCTGCCACTTCTCAACCCAGTTTTGCATCCTATCAATGCCCCGCTGAAAACTCTGACAGCCCTCCACACAATCCACAAGACCTCCAACCTTTGTGTCATCAGCAAACTTACTAACCCATCCCTCCACTTCCTCATCCAGGTCATTTATAAAAATCACAAAGAGTAGTGGCCTGGAACAGATCCCCGAGGCACTCCACTGGTGACCAACCTCCATGCAGAATATGACCTGTCTACAACCACTCTTTGCCTTCTGTGGGCAAACCAGTTCTGGATCCATGAGGCAATGTCCCCTTGAGTTTGAGAAATGTTGTTATTTCTGTCCTGGGAAGAAAGATTCAGAATGTCTGCCTTATCCATATCACTCATAATTTCATAAACTTCCATCAGCTTCCAACACTCTAGAGAAAACAATTCAGTTTATCTGCCCTCTCCTTACGCCCTCTAATTCAGCCAGCAACCTCCTCTGCGCTACCCGCTATGCAATGATGCGAAACATCAGTGCTGATCTTTTCGTTCTGAGTTGGCTTGAGGGATGGTATGACCTACTCCATGTACTTATGAATTGGCCCCTGGAGCTCTGCACATGGCTACAGTGTATGTCCAGAGGTTATAGAAGACACTGTTATAAAATGCAAATCCTTTATTGCCTGGATGGCTCCAGAAGAAAAAAAAGGAGCAGGCTTTAAAAGGAAGATTAGACTACTGAGGGAACAAGTCTTGCATTAATGAGAGCTGTAACCCAGTGTGATCGGAGTGTGGTATATATGTGCTGCTTGGAATGCATCAAGCTTTTAGATTGCATCAGCTGTATTATGCACTCACCCAGCTAAATGTATTCATGGACAAAACAAATCAGTATTCTTCCTGGGCAAGCTAATGTGAACTGAAAACCACGTCCCTCAGCAGGATCATGTATTTGTGTCAGTTTTGAAAAAGCTGAAAAGCACCAGAAAAAAAATACAGAAAAAGATTTGTTTGAAGGCTCTGGGCCTGTACTTGCTGAAGTTTAGAAGAATGGGGTGGGGGGGGGGGGGTCTCATTGAAACTTGTAAAATATTGAAAGGCCTAGATAGAGTGGTTGTGGAGAGGATGTCTTCTATAGTGGGAGAGCCTACTACCAGAGGGGTCATCCTCAGAATAGAAGGACATCTCTTTAGAAATTAGATGAGGATAAATTTCTTTAGCCAGAGGGTGGTGAATCTGTGGAATTCATTGCCACAGTCAGTGGTGGAGGCAAAGTATTGGCTATATTGAAAGCAGCGGTTGATAGGTCTTGATTAGTAAGGACATCAAAAGTTATGGAGAGAAGGCCAGAGCATAGGGTTCAGCGGGAAAATAAATCAGCCATGATAGAAGAGTGGAGCAGATTTGATGGGCCAAATGGCCTAATTCTGCTCCCATTTCTTATAGTCTTATACCATGGGCCAAGGGATTGGAATTTGCTGGTGAAACATTCTATACAGAGCTTTGTCTTCTCAAATCTTTGCAAAACAGCAGAGTTTGAAAACTAATTTAAAATGCTTTATTTAGTGTTGTTTCATCATCTTCATGCCTAGTTTCTCTTTGGAAAATTATGATTTAGTATTTAGAAAGTAAAGGCTAATATAATGGAAAGTATTGCTTCGGGTTCTGTTTACTGAAAGTTCACCCAATTAGACTGGGAACTACATTCACAAGCAACAATCGGCTGGTGGAAGTCAGTGCTTTGAGCAGAATCTGTGGGGTGGGGCAGTGGTGGTGAGGAATTGTCAATGTTTCAGGTCAAGACCCTGCATCAGGACTGAAAAAATAAAAAGAAGAGCTTATCTCCTCATACCTTCTCTTACCTTCAGCACAATGTGGATAACCAGAAGGTTTCTCCCGGGGCTAACACGAGGAGGTACAGTTTTCAGGTGCTTGGAAGTAGGTACAAGGGGGAATGTCAGTGGTCAGTTTTTCACACAGAGTGGTGGGTGTGTGGAATGCACTACCAGAGATAGTGGTAGAGGTGGACACAATAGGGTCTTTTAAGAGACTCTTAGATAGGTACATGGTACATGAAAATAGAGAACTATGCGGTAGGGAGTTTCTAAGGCAGTTTCTAGCGTAGGCTACATGGTTGGCACAACGTTGTGGGCTGAAGGGCCTGTAACGTGCTGTAGATTTCTATGTCTCTATGTAACACACACAAGATGTTGGAGGAATTCAGCAAACCAGGCAGCATCTGTAGAGAGGAATAATCAGTCAATGTTTCAGGCTGAGACCCTTCTTCAGGAAGTTGATCAGCCTTGACCTTGTTGACTGGTGGAGAACACTCCCCACCTTCTGCTTCTGAGTTATGTCAGGGCAGCAGTGCAAGGGTTTGGAATTAGAGGGGTGGGGAGATCTTGGGGGACTGTCAACTGTAGGAGGTTATGGAGATGGAGATGTGGCAGCAGGAAGGAAATGAGAATTCCAAGCGAACATTGGAAGACCAGGAATCACTAAGGTATGCAATTCTTTAAGGACTTATTGGAGATGAGTCTTGCTATCCAGAGCATATATGGACATGCAGATAATGGTTGGAATGGGAATCAGAATGTTTGTTGTTTTGCAGCAGCAGTACAGTGCAATACATGAAACACACTATAAGTGACAATAAATAAACAGCGCACAAGATATTCTTCATGGGTTCATAGACCTTTTAGAAAGTAAATGACCCTGTAAGAGGGTGAGGGCCTCCTACCAAAGGTGTTGGAGCGACAATTTACACAGTCCCTTTCCATCTGATATAAACCAATGACGTCAGGCGACTTACTGGCAATGGTGTTGGGCTTTGGTGGCATGGTAAACTCATAGAAGGTTGGCTCGGAAGATCCCAACTTGTTGACGGCTGTGATCTGGACCTGGTACTGCACGTCCCATTGGAGCTGTTCCAGGGTGATGGAGTCCTGGCCTCCCGGTGTTACCTTCTGCACCCATTCTTCCTCCTTGTCTTTCTGTGGGCAGGTGAAACACAGCTGTAAGCAAGGAGCTCTGTCAGATGCTCAGTTTCAATGGAGCGTGCTGCTGGAGTATTCTTGTGTGTATGTGCACACATTTCTTGCACATGCACATACGCTCATGCACACGCACAAGTGTTCACACACACAAACATATTCACAGATGTACAAATACACTCACGGACTTACAGTCCACACATGCACACACTTGTAGATCGATGTCCACTCACAAACACACACACACACACGCACTGTGCAGAGTTCAAAGTTCAAAGTAAATTTATTATCAAAGTATGTATATGTCACCCGATACAACCCTGAGATTTGTTTTCTTGTGAAGTCCAAGAAGCACCATAGAATCAATGAAAGTTCATGCCCAACAAGATGGACAAACAACCAACGTGAAAAAGGCAACAAACTGCAAATATGAGAGAGAAAAACATAATAATTAATTAAGCAATAAATATTGAGTACATGAAATTTAGGGTCCTTGGAAGTGAGTTTATATGTTGTGGGGACAACTCAGTGATGGGGCAAATGAAACTGAGTGGTTATCCCCTCTGGTTCAACGGCCCAAGGGTGAGGGGCAATAACTGTTCCTGAACCTGATGGTGTGATTCCTGAGGCTCCTGTACCTTCTTCATGATGGCAGCAGTGAGAAGAGAGCATGGCCTGGGTGGCTGGGTCCTTGATGATAGATGCTGCTTTCTTGCAACAGCGCTTTGTGCTCAATGGTGGGGAGGGCTTTACCCATGATGGACAGGTTGGTACCCATTACTTTTTTAGGATTTTCCATTCAAGGGTATTGGTCTTTCTATACCAGGTATAACCTCTGTACCTCCCTCTGCAATTGGATCCTCAACTTCTCAAACGAAAGACCACAATCTATGTGGATTGGTGATAACATCACTTCCTTGCTGACAACCAACACTGGTGCACCTCAGGGATGTGTCTGCTCTACTGTCACTATACCCATGACTGTGTGGCTAGGCATAGCTCAAATACCATCTGTAAATTTGCTGATGATACAACCATTGTTGGTAGAATCTCAGGTGGTGATGAGAGGGCATACAGGAACAAGATATGCCAACTAGTGGAATGGTGTCACAGCAACAATCTGGCACTCAACATCTCAACATCAGTATGATGAAAGTGCTGATTGTGCATTTCTGGAAGGGTAAGACAATGGGACAGAGGGATCAGAAGTGGAAGGAGTGAGCAGTTTCAAGTTCCTGGGTGTCAAGATCTCTGAGGATCTAACCTGGTCCCAACATAGCAATGTAGTTATAAAGAAGGCAAGACAGCAACTATACTTCATTAGAAGTTTGAAGAGATTTGGTATGCCAATAAATACACTCAAAAACTTCTATGGATGTACCATATAGAGCATTCTGACAGGTTTCATCACTGTCTGGTATGGGGGAACTACTGTACAGGACCGAAAGAAGCTGCAGGGTGTTGTAAATGTAGCTGACTCCATCTTGGGTACTAGCCTGCAAAGTACCCAGGACATCTTCAAGGAGCGGTGTCTCAGAAAGGCAGCCTCCATTATTAAGGATCTCCAGCACCCAGGGCATGTCCTTTTCTCATTGTTACCATCAAGGAGGAGGCACAGAAGCCTGAAGGCACACATTCAGCGATTCAGGAACAGTTTCTTCCCCTCTGGTATATGATACGTAAATGGACATTGAACCTGTGAACACAACCTCACTTTTTAAATATATATTACTTGTTTTTGCATGGTTTTTAATCTATTCAGCATACATACTGTAATTGATTTACTTTATTATTATTATATATTAAGTATTGCATTGAAGTGCTGCTGCTAAGTTAAGAAATTTCATGACACATGCCGGAGATGATAAACCTGATTCTGAGGTCATGATGCAACCAGTCAATAAATTCTCCATCACTCATCTACAGACGGTTGTCAAAATTTTACATGACATTCTAAGTCTTCAGAACTTCCAAGGAAGTAGAAGAGCTGTTGTTCTTTCCTTATAATTGCCCTATGTGCTGGTCCAGCACAAAAACTCTGAAAAGATAGCATTGAGGAATTTAAAGCTGCTGACCCTCTCCTCGTCTGATCCCCGATGAGCACTGACTCATGAACCTCCAGTTTCCTCCTCCTGAAGTCAATAGTCAGTTCCTTGGTCTTGCTGACATTGCGTGAGAGATTGTTGTGGCACCACTCAGCCAGAATTTTAATCTCCCTCCTACATACTGATTCATCACCACCTCTGATTCGGTCAACAACAGTGGTGCTGTCAGTATACTTAAATATGGCATTGGAACTACATTAGCCTCACAATCATCAGTCTAAAATGAATAGAGCAGTGGCTAAGCGAGCAGCCTTATGGTGCTCCTGTGCTGATGTTGATTATGGAGGGGATGTTGATGCCAATCCAAACTGACTGGGGTCAGCAAGTGAGGAAATTGAGGATCCAATTACACAAGGAGGTATTGAGGCTAAGTTCTTGAAACTTATTAATTTTGAGGGAATGGTAGTATTGAATGCTGAGCTCTAGTTGATTAAGAACATCCTGATATGCATCTTTGCTGTTCAGACTTCCCAGGATTGAGTGAAGAGTCAATGAAATGGCATCTTCCGTGGATGTGTTGTGCTGGTAGTCAAATTGGAGTGGATCCAAGTCGCCTCTCAGCCAGGAGTTGATAATGTTTCATCACCAGCCTCTCAAAGCACTTCACCATAGTGGATGCAAGTGTTATTGGGAGATAGTCATTGAGGAAGTTTACCACATTCTTCTTAGGCACTGGTTATAATTGGAAGCTGGTTAAATCAGCTGGTTAAATCAGATCGTCAAAGCATGAGGTTAAAGATATCGGTGAACACGCCAGCCAGTTGGCCAGCACTGGTCTTTAGTACTCGGCCAAGTACCTCATCTGGTCCAGGTGCTTTTCGTGGATTCACCCTGCTGATGGATGCTCTCATGTCATTCTCAGAGATTGATATCACAGTGTCATTGGGGGGTTGTGGGAGCTTGTCAAAGTTCCTCCATGTTTTAATGTTGAAAACGAGCATAGAAGGCATGGAGCTTATCACTCAAGCAAGTTTATTGCCATTTAACTATATACATGCATACTGACAAATGAGACTACGCTTCTCATAACACAGGAAATTAAGAATAAAATCTACAAATGATATATGCAGAAATAAGCAAAGCAAAGTGCATAAATTAGGGCACAGAACAGATTAACCAGTGACATTTTGAATGTGATGCGGCAGGCAGTTCAGAAGCCTAATGCCCCGAGAGAAGAAACTGTTTCCCATTTTGACCATTCTGTGTTTATGCATCAGTGTCTCCTGGCTGATGGTAGAAGGTCAAAAAGGACGCTAGACGGATGGGTGGGATCTTTCTAGCCAGGGAAGAAAGGCTTTGTCTCTTGGTTTCTCTTTGTAAGAGGTAATAGCATTCAAGCCCTGCCACAGCTGTTGAACATCCCCCAGTAGTTCAAGTTTGGTCCGGGATTGCCACTTCACATGTGCAGTCGGTTGCCAGAGATTGTACCTGGACCTCTTGTCTTGAACTTGATCACCACACCTGAATACCACTGGCCCTCAGCAGACTGCGGATCTTCTGGTTCATCCAGGGCTTCTGGTTGGGGAAGACTCTGAATGATTTTGTGGGGACACACTCATTCACGACTGTTTTCATAAAGTCCCTGACAATCATGGCGTACTTATTCAGATCCTTTGAGTTTTTGGCCCTGTCCCCCAATGCGAAGCATTGCCATAACTGCTTCTTTGCCTCCCGTGATCTTCTGGAACAATGCTGCTTAGCCTCGGCCTGAACGCAGGCAGGAGAAGGACAGTCGAGTGATCAGATTTCCCAAAATGCGGTCGAGCCATTCCTAATCATAGTATAGCAGTGGTCTAGTTTGTTGGGGCCTCTGGTGCCACAGGTTATATAATGATGATAATTAAGCAGAGACTTCTTCAAACAGTCCGACTGTGACTTGAATTGCCTTCGGATGGCCATTTTCCTGTTTGGTGATGACAGCATTCAATATCTGCTTATATATAAAATCTATGTGTGTATATTCAGATACATATATACACATATAGATACAAACACATTCAGACAGACATATACACATACCAGGCAAACATTTACTCATACACACAGATAGGCACTAAGTTACACTCAGTCAGAGGCATAGACATATATCCGTAGTATGAGTGAGTGTGCCATTATTCTGTTAATTTTGCCTGTTTAATTGCGGAGACTCATTCTACACTACACCACCCAGTGTGTGATGGATTGAGTAATGATTTAGTTGTTTTAAAGGACCATAGAAGGTTTGCCACACTGGAGGAGACCATTCAGTCCACTGTGATTCACGGAGGAAGAGGATTGGAGAACATAGTTTTAAGGTGAGAAGGGTGAGGTATAGCAGGAATTCTCTCACCCATTGGGTTGTCAATATGTGGAATCAGCTGCCAGAAGAAGTGGCTGAGGCAGGTATATTGATAGCATTTAAAAGGTATTTGGACAGGTTCAGGCCCAGAGCAAACAAACCCTCCTCATATGTTAACCCTTTCATTTAAGCAATCGTTTCTGTAAGCATTGTCTGGACCCTCGCCAGTGGAGCATAGAACATAGAAATCGCCAGAACATTACAGGCCCTTCGGCCCACAATGTTGTGCTGACCCTGTAACCTACTCTAGAAACTGCCTAGAATTTCCTTACCATATAGTCTTCTATTTTTCTAAGTTCCACGTACATATTTAAGAGCCTCTTAAAATACCCTGTTGTATCCACCTCCACCACCATCTCTGACAGTGCATTCCACACACCCACCACTCTCTGTCTGGAAAACCTTACCCCTGACATCCCCTCTGATCCTCCTTCCAAGCACCTTAAAACTATGCCCCCTCGTGTTGGATACAAATAAATACAGCACAATGGAATCAAAGAATAAGTACACAAACAGACAAACAGCTAAAGTCTAAAAGAAGACAAACTGTGCAAATACAGAAAAAAGCAAATAATCATAAGAAATAAGTTATGTAATACTGAGTAGGTGAGTTTTAGCGTCTTTGAAAGTGAGTCTGTAGGTTGTGGAATCAGTTCAGTGTTGAGGTGAGCAAAGTTACACATGCTGGTTAAGGAGCCTGGTGGTTGAAGGGTAATAACTGTTACTCAGCCTGCTGGGGTGGGACCTATGACTCCTGTATCTCCTGCCCAATGGTAGCGAGAAGAGAGCGTGGTCTTGATGGTGGGGGTTCTTGATGATGGATTCTGGTGTAGGTTCCTGGAACGCGCTCCAAAGGAGAAGGTAGAGGCAGAAACGATAGCAATATTTATAGGACATGTGGACAGATCGGGAATGGTGGGATGCAAACTACCTGCAGATAGTTTGCTTCAGTTATAGTACTGTGCAGTGAGTCTGAGGCACATTGGGTGCTAAGACATTTGCACAGTACTGTATTTGTCCAAGTGGAGTGGAGAGAAAGTTTGTAACTCTGGTGGGAGCAAAGGATGTTGGAGCACTGTGGGAGGGATGTGGGACAGGTGGCAGAGGAGTGCTAAGGGTGGGGGTGGGATTGGTGTAGGTACACCCTCCCCACCTGCCCTGAGACACCTCCCCACCTGCAAGGTCATTTGATTCCATACAACTTATTTATTGATCATTACAGAATGTCTCTCTGGTGCTTCCCACTCCCCCCTCTCCCTTCCCCTTTCCCAACCAAGATTCCCCTTTCCCTGCACCCTTCCCACTCTCAATACACAAATACAGACCCATATCAGAATCAGGTTTATCATTACTCATATATGTCATGAAATTTGTTTTCTTTTGTGGCAGCAGTACGGTGCAATACATAAAGTTACTACAGTACCGTGCAAAAGTCTAAGGCACATATGTATAGCTAGGGTGCCGAAGACTTTGCACAGTAGTGTAGATCAGCACAGACATTGTGAACTGAAGGGCCCAGTTCCTGTGTTGTTCCCTGCTCTGTGTTCTAAACAATGAAGCCTTGGCTTGGCTCTGTAAACATACTTAGAGCAGCATGGTAGAGTAGTGGTTAGCACAGCTGTTTACAGTACAGATGACCTGGGTGCAATTCCTGCCTCTGCCTGTAAGGAGCTTGTACACTCTCCCAGTAACTGTGTGGGTTTCCTCCGGATGCTCCAGTTTTCTCCCACAGTGCAAAGACGTATCAGTTGGTAGGTTAGTTGGTTATCTTAAGTTGTCCCGTGATTAGGCTATGGGGATTGCCGGGCGGCACGGCACTGATAGCAGGAAGGGCCTGCTCCTTGCTGTGCCGGGTCCGGAGGAACCGAGTTAGAAAGTAAGCTAGAATAGCTTATGACTTTGTTGTTCAGAATGTAGAGGGCTGACAGCAGATTTGATAGAGGTGTACAAAATTATGAGGGGTGCAGATAGGGTAAATGCAAGCTGGCTTTTCCCACCGATGGTTGGGTCAGACTGCAACCAAAGGTCATGGGTTAAGAATGAAAGGTGAATCATTTAAGGGGAACATGAGGGGAAACGTCTTCACTGGGAGGGTCATGAGAGAGTGGAATGAGCTGCCAGTGTAAGTGGTGCATGAAAACTCGATTTCAAAATTTAAAAAGAAGTTTGGATAGGTACGTGGATAACAGGGGTATGGAGGGCGTTGGACAGGGTGTAGATCAATGGGAGTAGGCAGTTAAATAGTTTTGGCATGGACTAAATGGGCTGAAGGGTCTATTTCTGTGCTGTACTTCTCTATGACTCTAGATGAGCTAGCAGGAAAACACCAGTACTACATGCGTACTTAGTAATACCATGACTGAGTTCTAGTTAGTGGAGGCATATGGTATCGGAAGCAGATGGATTACTGGATAAATGAAACACGTAGAAGAGTGAAACACAGCCAACAGACTGTCAATGCCAACGGATTGTCTCTGTGCCATGAATTCCAATTAATTCCATGTAAATATCTTATTTTCTGGGTAACACCTTAATGCAATAATCTTATCATCAAGAAAGAATTGCAAACAATGCCATCAGTGTTTCATTTAAGATGTGACTAAATTGTGTAATTAACCTTGTATATTTTGATTCATTAATGGCTGTACAGATGTCCCTCATCTCATTACCCCCACAGCTACAAGAGCAAGAACAATCTTCCCATTGTTTCTTCAAAGTGGTGCTGGAGGACTCACTGTACACAGGAAGTTAATTTGCATGGATTTGGGATTTTGGGATTAAGTTCTTTTCAGAAGCAAAGCGATTATTGATGGTGCTGAGTGTGCCAATCATCTGGTGGTGGGCAGGACTATCGCAAACTGTCTTTTGTAGAGCAGGGTTAATGTCTTGAGCAATGCATAAAACTCTGGAGGAACTCAGTATTTCAGGGGAATGGACAATCAATGGTTCAGGCGGAGACGCTTGGGAATGAGCCTGACTCGGTTCCAATCGACGCCAATTGCTAGCAAGACAGGTACCATCTCTCAAGGGAAATGGTCAATCAATGGGTTGGCTTGAGACCCTTCAAGACAGAAGTTCCACTCCTCACAGAGAGCTGGAGGAACTCAGCAGATCAGGGAAATAGACAATCAATGGTTCAGGTTGAGACACTTAGGAATGAGACTGACTTGGTTTCACACCACACAAACTGCTAGCAAGCCAGGCATCAGGACTGGTCTCGGCCTGAAATATTGACTGTTTATTCTCCCCCCTCCCTCACCCGCTGAGTTCCTCCAGCATTTTGTCTGTGTTGTCTGGATCTCAAGCATCTGCAGAATCTCTTGTGTGTTTGCTTCCACTCCAGTTCAATGGATTCTGAGGTAGCTGAAGAGGTCAACCCTGGAACTGTAGACACTTCCACGGATGAAGCAGGAGATAACAGCAAGAGAAGGAATAAACTCTGCGCTACAAAATACTCCTTCCCCACACTGAGCTGTCAAAATCCAGGAATTCCCAAAAGTCAGTAGGAATATTATGTTTCTTCATGGAAGTTTCAAATACATTCCTGCTTCCTTTCATCCAATTACCTGCTAACTTCCTCCAGTGACAGATCTTGGCAAACTGTGTCAGTGTTGGGTGTGTGAACAATACAGATTACTCAGTGGCCCTTTATTAAGTATGCCTGTTCGTTTATGCAAATAGCTAATCAGCAATCATGTGGTAGCAACTTAATGCAGACATAGTCAAGAGGTTCAGTTGTTGTTCAGACCAAATATCAGAATGGGGAAGAAATGTGATCTAAGTGACTTGGACCATGGAATGATTGTTGGTGCCAGACTGGGTGGCTTGAGTATCTCAGAAACTGCTGATCTCCTGGGACTTCCACACACAACAGGATATATGGCCCAGTACGTCATGGGTAAAACCCTCCCCACCAATGAGCACATTTACACGGTGTGTTGTCACAGGAAAGCAGCATCCATCATCAGGGAACCCCACCATCCAGGACGTGCTCTCTTCTCACTGCTGCCATCAGGAAGTAAGTACAGCAGCCTCAGGACTCTCACCAACAGGTTCAGGAACAGTTGTTACCCCTTAACCATCAGGTTCTTGAACCAGAGGGGATAACTTCACTCAACTTCACTTGTCTCATCATTGAAATGTACCACAACCAATGGACTCACTTTCAGGAACTTTTCATCTCATGTTCTTGATATTTATTGTTTAATTATGTATTATTAATTATTTTTGTTTTTGCACAGTTTGTTGTCTTTTGCACACTGGTCCTCTGCCCTGTTGGTGCAAATTTTCATTGATTCTGTTATGATTATAGGATTTATTGAATATGTCTGCAAGAAAATGAATCTCGGGGTTGTATATGTACTTTGATAATAAATTTGCTTTGACTTTAGAACTTTGAACTCTAGCGTTTACAGAGAATGGTGTGTGAAACCAAAAACCTCCAGCGCCTGGTACACACTGCTGGGGAAGTGGTGGAAATTAATATGATATTGGTGTTTTATAGGTAGTTAGATAGGCACAAGAATAGGCAGGGGATGAAGTGATATGAGAAACTGAGGAATAAAGGCAGATTTGCAACATAAGTTGGTATCATTGCCAGTACAGATATTGTGGGCCTAAGGGCCTGTTCATGTGCTATTTTATGCTCTACGAAACCATTGGATTAGGGTGTAGAAATGTTATTTTTCTTGTAGACTAACTTTCCTATGCTTGCTTACAATTTTTATATAATCACCTAGATATATGTAATAGTTCAGTAAATTTTTACTATTTGTGGTAGAGCTGATTTTATATTTTTCTAGAAGATTCTCAGCTTTACAGCAGCAGATGTCACATCACTTGAAACTGGCCATTTAGAAGGTGAATTGTTATCACTCGAATATTGTTATCTCCAGTCTGAGTGTGAGACGCCCACAGCTACTTTATCTTTGCCTTGCTTTTCTTATCCTTTGTCCGGAGTGGCACAGTTGCTGAACTGTTAGCACCATTCTTTACAGCGCCAGGGGTAAGATTGGGGCTTGATTGCTGTAATGAGTTTGTACATTCTCCCTGTAACTGTGTGGGTTTCTTCCGGGTGCTCTGGTTTCCTCCCGTATTCCAAAGATGTGCTGTTAGGGTTAGTGAGTTATGGGCATGCTATGTTGGTTCCAGAAGCGTGACGATACTTGCCGTCTGCCCCCAGCACATACTCAGACTGTCTTGGCCATCGGAGCAAATGATGCGTTTCGCTGTGTGTTTTGATGTTTCAACGTACATGCAACAAATAAAGCTAACCTTCATCTTTTCTTGTAACACTTAGTAAAATTAACCTCTGGATCAACATCACCAGCTCCAACAAAGCCCAGCCCGCTATCATTATGTGTGTGTCATACTCACAGCCCTGTACTTGAGCACATATCTCAGGATGGGAGATCCTCCGTCGTCCTGCTTTGTCACCACCAGCTTGAAGTTCTTGCCGCTGCCTTTGTAACCCTGAACCGCGGGAGGTCCGGGCTCCTCTACGAAGAAGCAAAGAGGCCAGGTCTTTAGTTAGTTAGTTAGCATCAGTACAGATAAGAACTCCAAGTATGTTCGCATTAGACTGAGGATACAGGCAGCTAACAACTTTCTTACAAATGTACAACTTGCAATCAAAAGCACTGAGGGGTACTCTTTTTGTATTGGTATTAGAATTGGTTTATTATGGTCATGTTTATACAGTGAAATGATGCCTTGTATACTGTTCATACAGATCAATTGATTGCACAGTGCACTGATGTACAGTAATACAGCAGACACGGGCCTTTCGGCCCATCTTGTGCAAGCTGACCTAGAATGAGGTAAACTATAATAATGCTGCTTAAAGTGTAAAAGCGCAGCGCAGAGAAACAATAAAGTGCAGGAGGTAGATTGTGAGGTCAAGACTCCATCTTACTGCACTACGGAGCAATTTCATAATCTTATTACAGCAGGATAGAAGTGGTCCCTCAGCCTGGTAGTCGATGATTTCTGGCTCACAAAATTAAAAAAAAATAACATTACAGCAGTACAGGTCTTTCAGCCCATGATGCTTGCTGAACTTTTAACCCACTCTAAGATTAAGTGCCAGGAGGGAGATCGGTGGGAAGGGATGGTCTCAAACCAGGACGGTCTCAAAGCTCTTCGCTTCTTTTTGGATTCCAGACCTAACCAATTCCCCTCTACCACCGCTCTCCTCCATCTAGCGGAATTAGTCCTTACTCTGAATAATTTCTCCTTTGGCTCCTCCCACTTCCTCTAAACCAAGAGTGTAGCCATAGGCACCCACACGCATGGGTCCAGTTATGCCTGCCTTTTTGTTGGCTTTGTGGAACAGTCTATGTTCCAAGTCTATACGGGTATCCGCCCCCCTCTTTTCCTTTGCAACATCGATGACTGCATTGGTGCTGCCTCCTGCACGCGTGCTGAGCTCGTTGACTTCATTAACTTTGCCTCCAACTTTCACCCTGCCCTCAAATTTACCTGGTCTATTTCTGACACCTCCCTCCACTTTCTTGATCTTTCTGTCTCCATCTCTGGAGATGGCTTATCTACTAATATCTACTGTAAGCCTACAGACTCTCTCAGCTACCTAGACTATTCCTTTTCCCACCCTGTCTCTTGCAAAAAGGCTATCCCCTTCTCACAATTCCTCCGTCTCCGCCGCATCTGCTCTCAGGATGAGGCTTTTCATTCCAGAATGAAGGAGATGTCTTCCTTTTTTAAACAAAAGGGCTTCCCTTCTTCCACCATCAACTCTGCTCTCAAACGCATCTCTCCCATTTCCCGCACATCTGCCCTCACCCCATCCGCCCGCCACCCCACTCGGGATAGGGTTCCCCTTGTCCTCACTTACCACCCCACCAGCCTCCAGGTCCAATGTATAATTCTCCATAAGTTCCGTCACCTCCAACGGGATCCCACTACCAAGCACATCTTTCCCTCCGCCCCTCTTTCTGCTTTCCACAGGGATCGCTCCCTACGCGACTCCCTTGTCCACTCGTTCCCCTCCCCCATCCAATCTCCCTCCTGGCATTGATCCTTGTAAGCGGAACAAGTGCTACACCCGCCCTTACACTTCCTCCCTCACCACCATTCAGGGCCCCAGACAGTCCTTCCAGGTGAGGCGACACTTCACCTGTGAGTCGGCTGGTGTGGTATACTGCGTCCAGTGCTCCTGGTGTGGCCTTTTATATATTGGTGAGACCCGATGCAGACTGGGAGACCGTTTCACTGAATACCTACGCTCGGTCTGCCAGAGAAAGCAGGATCTCCCAGTGGCCACACATTTTAATTCCACGTCCCATTCCCATTCTGATATGTCTATCCATGGCCTCCTCTACTGTCAAGATGAAGCCACACTCAGGTTGGAGGAACAACACCTTATATACCGGCTGGGTAGCCTCCAACCTGATGGCATGAACATTGACTTCTCTAACTTCTGTTAATGCCCCCCTCCCCTTCTTACCCCATCCCTGACATATTTAGTTGTTTGTTTTTTTTTCTCTCTCTCTCTGCCCATCACTCTGCCTGTTCTCCATCTCCCTCTGGTGCTCCCCCCTCTCCCCTTCTTTCTCCCTAGGCCTCCCGTCCCATGATCCTTTCCCTTCTCCAGCTCTGTATCACATTTGCCTATCACCTTTCCTGCTCTTAGCTTCATCCCACCCCCTCTGGTCTTCTCCTATCATTTCGCATTTCCCCCTCCCCCCACTACTTTCAAATCTCTTACTATCTTTCCCTTAAGTTAATCCTGACGAAGGGTCTCGGCCCGAAACGTCGACAGCGCTTCTCCTTATAGATGCTGCCTGGCCTGCTGTGTTCCACCAGCATTTTGTGTGTGTTGTATCATTTTCATGGATCCTGTACAGACTATAGAAGAGGAGGAGTTTGCTATCCTGATGCAAATTAGAGTGGATAAATCTCCAGGGCCTGACAAGCTGTTCCCTTGGACCCAGTGGGAGAAAATGCCAGGGCCCTAACCGAGATATTTAAATCATCCTTAGTGACATTGAGATACCAGAAGGTTAAAGGGTAGCCAGTGTTTACTGTGGTTCAAGAAAGGCTGTAAAAATAAGCCAGGAAATTACAGGCTGGTGAGCTGAATATCAGCAGTGCGAAAGTTATTAGAAGATATTCTAAGGGACCAGATATATAAATATTTGGATAGTCAGCAAGGCTTCATGCATGATAGGGCATGTCTAACCAATCATATAGAACTTTTCGAGGAAGTTACCAGGAAAGTTGATGAGGGTAAGGTAGTGGATGTTGTGTACATGGACTTGACAAGGTCCTGCTTAGGAGGTAGGGCAGGTAAGTTCAGTCTCTTGGCATTCAAGATAAGGTAATAAATTCAATTAGGCATTGGTTTTGTGGGAGAAGCCAGAGAGAGGAGTAGAGGCTTACCTCTCTGACTGGAGGCCTGTGACTAGTGGAGCTCTGCAGGGATCAGTGCTGGGTCTGTTGTTGTTTGCCATCTATATCAATGATCTGGATAATAATGTGATTAACTGGATCAGCAAATTTGTGGATGACACCAAGACTGGGGGTGTTGTGGACAGCGAGGAAAGCTATCATGCTTGTAGAGGGATCTAGACCAGTTGGAAAAAAGGGGCTGAAAAATGGCAGATGGAGTTTAGTGCAAGTATGGGGTGTTGCACTTTGTTTGGACCAACCAGGGTATGTCTTACACAGTGAGTGGGAGAACAAAGAGATCTGGGAATACAGGTCCATAATTTATTGAAAGTGGTGTCACAGGTAGATAGGGTCATTGGCACATTTGACTTCAGTGCAGAAGAGGGGAGGTTATATTGAAGTTGACAAGACATTGGTGAGGCCTAATTTGGAGTATTGTGTGCAGTTTTGGTCACCTACCAACAGGAACTATCTAAATAAGGTTGAAAGAGTGTAGAGACGTTTCGGGGTCTGGAGGACCTGGGTTATAAGGAAAGATGAATAGGTTAGGATTTTATTCCTTGGAACGCAGAAGACAGAGGAGGTTTGATCAAGGTATACAAAATTATGATGGTATAGATAGGGTAAATGCAATTAGGGTTTTTCCACTTAGGTTGGGTAGGACTACAAACGGAGGCTATGGGTTAATGATGAAAGGTGAAAGTTTAAGGAGATCATGAGGGAAACCTCTTCACTCAGAGGGTGGTGAGAGTTGCCAGTGCTAGTGGTGCATGTGAACATTTAAGATAGGTAAATGATAGGTCGGGGTATGAAAGGCCATGGTCCCGGTGCAGGTCAATGGGTGTAGGCAGTTTAAATACACAGCACAGACTAGACAGGCTGAATGGCCAGTTTCTGTGCTGTACTTTTTATGATTAGCATACACAACTAGCACAACTGTTCACTCTTAGCACAGTGTAGAGTCTCACAGCCACACGAGTGCACCTAATTGACCATTTCCTGTCCCAATTAATGGGGAAACTGTCCAAAATAAACAAAGGAATCCCTGCTCAATTTCTTTTTGTTCTTTATTAGTTGCCCCAAATAATTGGCAGCCCTGACTAACAGGGCTTATTTGTCACTTATGCATCAAAACAGAAGTTGAAATCCATCGCTTGCATCAAATCATACCAGTGAAAATAGTGCTGAGGCAGCCTGCAAGGGTCTCCACACTTCCAGTGCCAACACAGCACCTTTGATATCAATTTCCCTTACTTTGTCATCTTTAATGGTAATGTTTCCATCAGCCTGTCAACTCTTAAGTTCATCTGTATGTAATTTTGTGAGTGTAAATTTGTGCAGTTATTAAGAATCTCCGTGGAATTCATAGCTTCTAGAATGATTAGTTTTCAAGCTTTGAACTTCCATTGTCATTTTTATGTAAATGAATTAGCTTCAGAAAATGTACTTGGAACAGATGCATTGAGCTTTACAGTGATGAAACCTGTTCTCTGCAGAACATTTCCTTCTACAAGTCAACAACTGTTAGACAACCTCAAAGGCTGGAATGATGCTATCTGAATGTTTTGCCAATATTCTGTGCAATTTCTTGCTCCAAGCCTGGAATCAGCTTGCCAAGTGTATCCAGGCAGTTTACTGTTCATAGCCCTGTTGTTCACATTATTTCACTGTCTCTGCTTGCAGTTTCCTTGATCTGATTCTGATCTCCCAGAGAGTATCTACTGCAGTCTGAGAATCACCTTGTTTCTCTTTCGCGTGGCTAACAGATGTTATCAAATCAGATTCAAGTTTAATTATCATTCAACCATACACAGATACAGCCTCTGGGGCCAAGGTGCAAAACATACAGAGCACATTCAAAATAGTGAGCAAAAAAACATAGCAATGGAAGTAAAAACATGTATACATAGGCCAAGTCCTTGGGCGACATGCCCTGCAAATTGATGGTACAGTGTTAGCAGTGTTCAGATGCACACAATCCAGCCTGTCATTCCATCAATAGAACACTGGAGGGCAGCACTGATGGGAGGACCAGCCCCCACCTGGGCACGGATGCCACACTACACCGCCTCTGGCATCTCCTCTCCTGGACTGCAGTAGCAGGCAAACTTGTGGCTTGAGGCCTTGTCCTTGCTACAACCGAGTAATCAAACAAGGGAAACAAGCCTGCAGCATCTTACATTATCAAAGTCCAACAGGGTCTTTCGATCTCAAGAGAAATGTCCAAGACAGTCGGCTACAGTTATGTTGCACACTGCCTATGTGCACCAACTCCACTGCTTTCGATGCCTTCCTGTAGCTGGCAACAACACGGTCTGCACCCAGTCCTGCATCTCTGCCTATCAGCAGCTCACTAGCCTCAAAGCTCTTGGAAACCAGCATTTTCTTGCTATCATAAAAAGAAACATTTAACAGAGAAAAAATGACATTTGGTTGGCCCTCGAGATGCCGCTGCATCCAAACACACTGTCATCTTAAGCCAAGCTGCTCTTTGTCCTTACACAAATTGTCTCTTCACATTCTACTTGCTCTTGTAAAGTTCCTACAAACCTTCCTTATTGTATAACTAGAGTTTCTTGGGCATGTCCGCTCAAACTCTTCTGGTCCCACCAGCTTACCTGTCCCTTCAATGCTACGTTCAAGTGAGGGATTCTACATTTTGCTTACTTTCTTATCCCTGGTTAGAGGTTTCCCATTTGTCTCCTCTTCGGCCTTTGCCCGGTGGTGCTGTGGCACAGCTAGCAACGCCGCTGTCTCATCGCACCCGCGCCCACCCCAGTTCAATCCTGTCCTCTGGTACCGTCTCTGTGGATATTCCACAGGAGCCCTGATTCTCCCTCTCATTCAAACATGCACGGGCCATTGCAAGTGTTACTGGTTTCATCACTGCCTGCTAGGGAGTGGGAGTTAATGGGAAAGTGAGGAGAATGTACTGGGGTTAGTGTACGGTTGGTGTAAGTTGGTGGTGGCTGACATGAAGTTGGTGGGCTGAAAAGCCTGTTTTCATCCTGTATGGTTAAAAGCCATTTTCCTCTCTTGTTTCTGTCTGCTCCCGATGAACAACAGACTGCTTTCCTGGGGCTGATGTAAATATAAAGCTCTAGCATCTTTATAGTAGTTTAAAAGCCTGAAGCTTTATGTCCCTGTCTTTTAAAACATAGCTTTGACCAGCTTTTATCACTGTTTTCACAATGTTGTCATGACCAATATTAACGTTGCTCAATCAATCTAATCTTTCCCTCCTACACACCCCATAACCCTCCGGTTTTCTTACACCCATGTGCCTGTCTAAGAGTCTCTTAAATGTATCATAGAGCATAGGAACAGGCTCTTCATCCCACAATGTGGTGCTGAACCAAATAAATGGTCAAATAAACTAATCCCTTATGTCTACACAATGTCCATATCCCTTCATTTTCCTTACATTTATGTGCCTATCTAAACATCCCTTAAAAATCCCTAGTGTTTCTGCCTCCACCAGTACCTTAGGAAGCACCTTCCAGGCACCCCTTTCTGTGTAAAACAAAAATTTCCCCTCACATCTCCTTTAACAACACACCAAACCCCACCACCCCGCCAGTGCATTCCATGCACCTACCCTTTTCTTTGTAAAATAGCTACCTCTGACAACCCTCCTCTACAGTTTCCTCTCATCAACTTAATATTATGCCTCTTTGTAGGAGCCATTTCCACCCTGGTAATGTATCTGGCTGTCTAATCTTCGTTTATTATTGTCACGTGTACCGACGTATGTACTAACATTTTGTTTTAAGACCATATGACATAGGAGTAGAATTAGGCCATTTGGCCCATTGAGTCTACTCTAGCATTCAATCATGGCTGATCCTTTTTTTCCCCTCCTCAGCCCCATTCCCCAGCCTTCTCCCCGTAACCTTTGATGCTGTGTCCAATCAAGAACCTATCAAGCTCTGCCTTAAATACATCCTTTGACCTGGCCTCCACAGCTACTGGTGGTAATAAATTCTACAAATTTACCACATTCTGGCTAAAGAAATTTCCCCGCACCTCTGTTTTAAATGGACATCACTCTATCTTGAGGCTGTACCCCTCTTGTGCTACACTTTCCCGCCATGGGAAACATCCTTTCCAAATCTACTCTGTCCAGGCTTTTCAATATTCGAAAGGTTTCAATGTGATCACCCATCATCCTTCTAAATTCTAGCAGCTACAGAGCCAAAGCCATCAAAAGTTCCTTGTATGTTAACCCTTTCATTCCCAGAATCATCCTTGTGAACCTCCTCTGAACCCTCTCCAATGCCAGCACATCTTTTCTTAGATGAGGAGCCCAAAACTGTTCACAATACTCAAAGTGAGGCCTCACCAGTGCCTTATAAAGCCTCAGCATCACATCCTTGCTCTTGTATTCTAGACCTCTTGAAATGAATGCTAACATGGCATTTGCCTTCCTCACCACCGACTCAACCTGCAAGTTAACCTTTAGAGTGTTCTGCACAAGGACTCCCTAGTCCTATTGCATTTCAGATTTTTTGATTTTCTCCTTGTTTAGAAAATAGTCAGCACATTTATTTCTTCTACCAAGGTGCATGACCATACGTTTTCCAACATTGTATTTTATTTGCCACTTTCTTGCCCATTCTCCTAATCTGTCTAAGTCTTACTGCATCCTACCTGTTTCCTCAACACTACCTACCCCTTCACCAATCTTTGTATGATTAGATTAGATTAGATTAGATTCAACTTTATTGTCGTTGTGCTGAGTACAGATACAAAGCCAATGAAATGCAGTTAGCATCTAACCAGAAATGCAAAGAATAGCGTTATTTACAAAATAACTGCGATTAAAAAGTAAGTGTTACTTAAATATAAAAGTACCGAGACAGTACAATATGGGTGCAATACTGTGCAATAGCACTGTGATGTGAGGTTCAGCAGGGTCACAGCCTCAGGGAAGAAGCTCTTCCTGTGCCTGCTGGTGTGGGAGCGAAGGCTCCTGTAGTGCCTACGGTATGGGAGGAGAGTAAAAAGTCCATGGTTAGGGTGAGAGGCATCCTTGATGATGCTTTTTGCCCTGCCCAGGCAACATTTATGGCAGATGTTCTCAATGGTGGGCAATTGGATGCCAATAATCTGCTGGGCAGTTTTCACCACACACTGGAGTGCTTTGCGGTCTGATACAGGACAATTGCCATCCCACACTGAGATGCAGTTGGTGAGTACGCTCTCAATGGAACAGTGGTAAAAGTCCGTCAGTATCCTGGGACAGAGGTGAGCTTTCCCGATGCTCCACAGGAAATAAAGGCACTGTTACACCTTTTTGATCAGGTTGGAGGAGTTCAGGGACCAGGTGAGATCCTCGGAAATGTGGACACCAAGGAATTTGAAGCTCGATACACGCTCCACTATAGCTCCATTGAGGTAGATGTAGTGCGTGTGGCTCCTGGCATGCCTGAAGTCCACAATGATCTCCTTGGTCTTCTGGGTGTTAAGAGCCAAGTTGCTGTTGGTACACCACATGGCCAGGTGCTGGACCTCGTCCCTGTAGGCCGTCTCGTCATCTCCCTCTGATCAGGCCAACCACTGTGGTGACGCCTGTGAACTTGATTATGGAGTTAGAACCATGTACAGGAAAGCAGTCATAGGTGAAAGGGGGTACATTAGAGGGCTCAGCACACAGCCTTGAGGCACGCCAGTGTTCAGGGTGAGTGTGGAGGAGGAGAGGTTGTCAAACTTAACAGATTGGGGTCTGTTAGTCAGAAAGTCCAAGATCCAATTGCAGAGGGTATGAGCTGATACCAAGCTCGCAAAGTTTGATGATCAGCTTGGAGGGGATCACAGTATTGAATGCCAAAATAAATCATCAGCAAACTTGGCAACAAAGCCATCTATTCCAAAATAAATATAGCATCATATATATACAGCATAAAGGGAAGCAGTCCCAATATTGACCCCTGCCGAACCCCACTAGTCACTGGCAGCCAACCAGAAAAGGAACCTTTTATTTTCAAGTGCTTCCTCCTACCAATCAGCCAATGCTTTAACCATGCTAGTAACTTTCCTGTAATGTCATGGGCTTTTAACTTGGTAAGAAACTTCATGTGTGGCACCTTGTCAAAGACCTTGAGAAAGTCCAAATATACAACAACCATTGCATCCCATTTACTGTATCTATCCTATGTGTAATGTCCTTCAAGAACTCCAACAGGTTCATCAGTTAATACTTCCCCTTAAGGAAACCATGCTGACTTTGTCCTGTCTTGTCCTATTTCATGAAGTACTTCATAACCTCATCCTTAACAACTGACTCCAACATTTTCCAAACCACTGAGGTTTGGCTAACTGGTCTATAATTTCCTTTCTGCTGCCTTCCTCCTTTCTTAAAGAGTGGAGTGACATTTTCAATTTTCCAGTCCTCTGGCTCCATGCCAGAGTCCAATGATTTTTGAAAGATCATTACTAATACCTCCACAATCTCTACTGCTACCTCTTTCAGAACTCTATGGTGTAGTTCATCTGGTCCAGGTGACTTATGTACCCTTTTAGCTTTTTTAGCTTTTTGAGCACTTTCTCCCTTATAATAGTAATTGCACTCATTTCTCTTCCATCACACCCTTCAAAATCAGGCACACTGCTAGTGTCTTCCACAGTGAAGACTGATGCAAAATACTCATCACTTAGTTCATCTGCCATCTCCTTGGTCTCCGTTATTATTTCTCCAGGCTCATTTTCTGGCGGTGTTATATTCACTCTCATCTCTCTTTTATTTATCACGTACTTGAAAAAGTTTAAACTATCCACTTTGATATTGTTTGCTAGCTTGCTTTCATATTTCATCTTTTCCCTCCTAATGATTCTTTAAGTTGCTCTCTGTAGGGTTCTAAAAGCTTCTCAAGCCTCTGTCTTCCTGCTAGTTTTTGCTTTTATATTAGCTTTGACTTCCCTCAGCAACCACGGTTGTACTATTTTGCTATTTGAGTATTTCTTTGTTTTTGAACTATCCTGTATCTTCCTTTTTTCCCCCCAGAAACTCAAGCCATTGCTGCTCTGCTGTCATCCTGCCAGCAGCTCCTTCCAATTTACTTTGACCAACTACTCTTTCATACCACTGTAATTTCCTTTACTCCACTGAAATATTGCTACATTGGACTTTACTTTCTCCCTATCAAATTTCAAGTTGAACTCAATCAGATTGTGATCACTGGTTTCTCAGGTTCTTTTACCTAAGTTCTCTAATCATCTCTGGTTCATTACATAACACCCAATCCAATATAACTGATCCCCCAGCAGGCTCAATGACAAACTGCTCTAAAAAGCCATCTCACAGGCATTCAACAATCTCACTCTCTTGAGATCCATTTCCAACCAGATTTTCTCAACAGACCTACATGTTGAAATCTCCCATGACTATCATAACATTGCCCTTTTGACATGCCTTTTCTATTTCCTGTTGTAACCTGTGGTCCACATCCCAGCCACTGTTGGGAGGCCTGTATATAACTGTCATCAGAATCTTTTTACTCTTGAGTTTCGTAACTCAACACACAAGAGTTTTGCATGCCATCCATATAGGACATTTCATCGCAACACAACATCACGGTAGTGAGTGCACTGCCAGGGACGGTAGGCGAGGCAAGTACTCTGGAAATGCTTAAAAGCCTCTTAGACTGGTACAGAGAATGTGCAGAGAATGGAGGGATATGGACATTATCTAGGCAGAAGAGATTAGTTTAGTCAGGCATTTAATTAGTCGATTAATTAGTTTGGCACAATATTGTGGGACAAATGGCCTGTTCCTTTGATGTTCTATGTTTTAACAATCAAATTTCACACAGACAGCAACCAAGCTTAGGACTGAACACGGGCTTTGAAACTTCGAGGTCACGAAGCTTACCACTGCACCACCATCATACGACAGATTATAAGACCGTAAGTCATAGGAGCAGAATTAGGTCAATCTGCTCCATCATTCAATCATGGCTGATTTATTTATTTTCCCTCTCAATCCCATTCTTCTGCCTACTCCCCTTAACTTTTGATGCCCTTACTAATCAAGAACCTCTCAGTCTCCACGTTAAAAGTACAATGACTTGACTTCCATAGCTGTCCATGGGAAAGAATTCCACAGATTTACCTTCCTCTGGCTAAAGAAATTTCTCTTCATTTCTGTTCTACAGAGGTGTCCTAGTATTCTGAGGCTGTTCTCTCTGGTCCTTGACTCTCCTACATCTTCTCCAATCTACACTGGCATTTTAATATCCAGTAGGTTTCAATGAGATCCTCCCTCATACTTCTGAACTTCAGAGAGTACAGGCCCAGAGCCATCACCAGTAATGATGAGGTGGAAGAGCTTGAGTCCTGGTACCAGGCAAATAACCACTTCCTCAATGTCAACCAGACAAAGGAGATGGTTAACTTCAGGAGAACTTGCACCATTCACATTCCTTTTTACATTGGCGGCACAGCAGTGGAAACAGCGAGCATGAAACTGGTATGGAAACACCAATGCCCTATACAAAGATCCTATAAAAACAGCAGATATGGGCCAGTCCATCACGGCAAAAGTCCTTCCCATCACTGAGCACATCTACACAGAGTCCTGTTGCAGGAAAGCTGCATCCATCATCGAGGACTTCCACCATCCAGGTAATGTTTTCTCCTCACTTCTGTGAGAAAGAAGGTACAGGAGCCTCAGAACCTGCACCCTCAGGTTCAGGATCAGCTATTACCCCTTGACCATCAGGCTATTGGACCAGAGTGAAGTTTCACTCAACTTCACTTGCCATTTAACTTCATTGCACTGTTCCCAATAAACTGGACAAACTTTCAAGGACTCTTCACATCATGTTTTCAATATTTATTGCTTATTTATTTGATATTATTTTATTTTTGTATTTGCACAGTTTGTTGTGAATATTTTTTTGCACATTGGTCGTTGTCCATCCTGTTGGATGTGATCTTTCATTGATTCAATTGGGTTTCATGCATTTACTCTGACTGCCCACAAGAAAACTAATCCCAGGGTTGTGTATATGTACTTTGACAATAAATTTACTTTGAACTCCTGGGGCTGCCCATCTTGCAAAAGCTCTCATGGTCCCAGAGCACATTATATGCAATCAGGAAAGCTCACCAATGCCTCTGCTTTCCAAGGAAGCTGAAGAGAGCAGGACTATACACATCTATCCTCACATCATTCTATAGATGTACATTAGGAAGCATCCTAGCAAGCTGCCTCACTCTGTGGCACACAAGCTGCACTGCGAAGGACAGGCGGACTCTACAACGGGTAGTCAAAACTGCCCAACACATCACCAGCCTACCCACGATCAATAACATAGATACGGAAAGCTGTTGGAAAAGAGCCAGTACTATCATAGAGGATCCCACCCACCCTGTTCGTTTGACTGTTTGTCCCACTCCCATCAAGGACAAGGCTACGTCGCATTTATGTCAAGACCGGCAGATCCAAAAACCGTTACTTTCCCCAAGCAGTAAGGCTCCACCCCATAACACCCTCAACCTCCGCAAATTTATTATTTCTTGTCAGAGTCACCTTATATATCGACACTTCTATTACTAGTATCACTTTATGGACATACAATCAATCTATGTATATAAGCTATCTTATGTACTTACAGAGTATTTATTATGTTTTTTTAATTATTGTTCTCTTTATTTTGTTGTGTTTTTGTGTTGAATCAGATCTGGGGTAACAATTATTTTGTTCTATTTTACACTTGTGTACTGGAAATAAATTTAACAGTCTTGAATCAAATGCTACTCCTATATTAATCCCTTAATTCCCTTTGATGTTGAACATATAATGTATATCTCTGTTTCACTATGTTCTGAGCTTAGTACCCAGACAAGACAACAGCACAGATCAGCTAACTAATCAGCTTTATATGAAAGCAAAGAGATCCTGCAGATGCTGGAAATCCAGAGCAACACACACAAAATGCTGGAGGAACTCAGCAGGTCAGGCAGCACCTTTGGAAAAGAATAAAGAGTCAACATTTTGGGCCGAGACTTGTCATCAGGAATGTAAAGGAATTGGAAAGAAGTGAAAGTAAGAAGGTGGGAGGAGGGGAAGGAGTACAAGCTAGGAGGAGATAGGTGAAGAGGGGAAAGGCGGGTGGGGGGAGGAGGTGGATGGTGAGAAGCTGGGCCGAAATAGATAGAAAAGTTAAAGGGTTGATGAAGGAATCTGATAGGAGAGGAGAGTGCACCATGCAAGAAATGGAAGGAGGAGAGAGGTGAACAGCAGGTGAGGAGAAGAGAAGAGTTGAGAGGGGAGCCAGAACGGGGAATGGAAAAAGCGAGAAGCGGGGGGGGGGGGGGGAAAACCACTGGAAGTTGGAGAAATTGATGCTTATGCCGTCAGGTTGGAGGCTACCCAGACAGACTATGAAGAGTTGCTCCTCCAATCTAAGAGCGGCCTCATTGTGGCAGTAGAGGAGGCCATGTTCTGACGTGTCAGAATGAAAATGAGGATTGGAATGTGTTTTCCTGCTGCTCTGTGCATTTGCTTTCTTTCCAGACTGAAACTCTGATCAACAGACAATGCAATAGGCTGCCTTACAAATCAGCTGTCGTCGACAGGGGGTTTGATCCCAGCAGACTGCTATTTTGACAATGGGCTCATTAACATTCAACTTACTCCAGATTTGCTGGAACGATATAATTCAATCAAACACACAGCAGAGCACAAAAATAGAATTGTTATGCTCGATTATGACGCCAGTAATGGACCACAACCAGTGTTTGAACAGTTGAACGACCATGCACATTCACAGAGTAATGGAAGGTAATTATTCGCTAGTCTCCACTCAATCTCGGTCCAAGCCCGGGGGCGATGCAGGTACTGTAGCACAGTGATTAGGTTACTGCATGAGTAATCCACAGACCGTGGCCATTATTCAGGTGTGTAAGTTCAAATAAAACCACAGTAATGTGTAATAATTAAACACACCTCGGATTCAGGAAATAAAAAAATATGGTTGTATAAGCCTATATGGTTTGCTGCTGTGGAGATTATCAGGTGCCTTTACCTCATCTCTCATTGTTTCTGACTCCAGCGCCACTCAATGACATTAGTAACAAGAGGAGGCTACTCTGCCCCTTTAAAATGAAAATGGTTTCTCAGACCATGGTCTCAGCTCCAGTTTCCTGTAACCCAAAACCTCCAAGTATTCAATAAATCACGATATGAATAATAACTATTATTATAATATTATTATAAAGGTTATAAAAAGAGCATTTGGCACATTGACAACAGACAGTAGGTGCAGGAGTAGGCCATTCAGCCCTTCTAGTCAGCACCGCCATTCACTGTGATCATGGCTGATCATACACAATCAGTACCCCGTTCCTGCCCTCTCCCCATATCCCTTGACCCCGCTATCTATAAGAGCTCTATCTAACTCTCTCTTGAATGCATCCAGAGACTTGGCCTCCACTGCCTTCTGGGGCAGAGCATTCCACCTATCCTCCACTCTCTGGGTGAAAAAGTTTTTCCGCATCTCTGTTCTAAATGGCCTACCCCTTATTCTTAAACTGTGGCCTCTAGTTCTGGACTCACCCATCAGCGGGAACATGCTTCCTGCCTCCAGTGTGTCCAATCCCTTAATAATCTTATATGTTTCAATCAGATCCCTTCCCATCCTTCTAAATTCCAGTGTATACAAGCCCAGTGGCTCCAATCTTTCAACATATGACAGTCCCGCCATTCTGGGAATTAACCTTGTGAACCTACGCTGCACTCCCTCAATAGCAAGAATGTCCTTCCTCAAATTTGGAGACCAAAACTTCACACAATACTCCAGGTGGGGTCTCACCAGTGCCCTGTACAGCTGCAGAAGAACTCTTTACTCCTACACTCAATTCCTCTTGTTATAAAGGCCAGCATGCCATTAGCTTTCTTCACTGCCTGCTGTACCTGCATGCTTGCTTTCACTGACTGATGTACAAGAACATCTAGATCTCGTTGTACTTCCCCTTTTCCTAACTTGACTCCATTTAGATAGTAATCTGCCTTCCTGTTCTTGCCACCAAAGTGGATAACCTCACATTTATCCACATTAAACTGCACCTGCCATACATTTGCCCCCTCGCCCAACCTGTCCAAGTCACCCTGCATCCTCCTGACATTTCACACTGCCACCCAGCTTTGTGTCATCAGCAAATTTGCTAATGTTACTTTTAATCCCTTCAACTAAATAATTAATGTATATTGTAAAAAGTTGCGGTCCCAGCACCAAACCTTGCGGTACCCCACTGGTCACAGCCTGCCATTCCAAAAGGGACCCGTTAATCACAACTCTTTGTTTCCAGTCAGCCAGTCAATTGTCAATCCATGTCAGTACTCTGCCCACAATACCATGTGCCCTAATTTTGCCCACTAATCTCCTATGTGGGACTTTATCAAAAGCTTTCTGGAAGTCCAGGTACACTACATCCACTGGCTCTCCCTTGTCCATTTGGCCTTCATAAGTCAAAGTATTGAGTACAGGAGATGGGATGTTATGTTGAAGTTGTATAAGATGATGGTGAGGCCTAATTTGGAGTATTGTGTGCAGGAAAGATAAAAATAAGGTTGAAAGAGTGCAGAGAAAACTTACAAAGATGTTGCCAGGACTGGAGGACATTAATTATAAGGATAGATTGAATACGTTAGGACTTTACTCCTTAGAATGTAGAAGATTGAGGGGAGATTTGATAGAGATATACAAAATTAAGATGGCTATAGATAGGGCAAACGTAAGTAGGCTTTTTCCACAGAGATTACAACTGGAGGTCATGGGTTAAGGATGAAAGGTGAAATGTTCAAGGGGAACATGAGGGGAAACCTTTGCACTAAGAGGGTCATGAGAGTGTGGAATGAGCCGCCAGTGGTGCACGAGCACTCGATCTGAATGTTCAAGACAATTTTCGATAGGCACTGTATGTGGTTGGGAGGGGCAAGGAGGGCTGAGCTCTGGGTGCAGGTCGGTGGGATTAGGCAGCTTAAATAGATCGGCATGGAGTAGATAGGCCTAAGGCCCTGTTACTCCCTATGACTATTATAAATTATTATAATAATAAATATTAAATAGGCTGGCCATGTCACACAGCTGATAGCATAACACTATTAACTGTGGCAACCACATGGGTCCAATTCCACTGCTGCTCTGAAGGAGTTTGTACGTCCCCCCCATGACCGCCAGGGTTTCGTTTGGGTGCTCTGCTTTCCTCCCACGTTCCAAATCCATGCATGTAAGTCTCTGTCACACGGGCGGTTCATTGGGCTGGGAGTGCCAGTTACTGTGCTGATTCTCTGAAGTTAAAGAAATAAAAGTGGGTTGCTCATATACTAATGGAGCTGTTACACCATATGGTTCAGGAACAAGGCTCTCCACCTTCTCCTCAGGCGTATTTAGAGATGGCCAATAAATAGTGAAAGTCAAGGCAATGAACTCAGCGGGTTAGGCAGCACCTGTGGAGGGCCCAGCATGTAAGTGCATTACGAAGAAAGCATGGAGCGCCTCTACTTCCTCAGAAGTTTGTGAAGATTCAGCACGACATCTAAACTTTGACAAACTTCTATAGATTTGTAGTGGAGAGTATATTGACTGGCTGCATCTGAACCTGGTATGGAAACACCAATGCCCCTGAATGGAAAATCCTACAAAAAGCAGTGGATACGGCCAAGTCCATCACAGGGTACACCCTCCCCACCATTACATGAAACACTGTTGCAGGACAGCAGCATCCATCATCAGGGACCCTCACCACCCAGGCCATGTTCTCTTCTCACTGCTGCCAACAAGAAGAAGGTATAAGAGCCTCAGGACTCACACCACCAAGTTCAGGAACAGTTACTACCCCTCATCCATCAGGCTCTTGAATCAAAGGGGATAACTTCACTCAACTTCACTTACCCCATCATCTCAACATATCGCTGCAGCTACAAAGAAGGCAAGACAGCAGCTATTTTTTCATTAGGGGTTTGGGAAGACTTGGTATGTCATCTGAAACACTCACAAATTTCTACAGAAGTACCGTAGTAAGCATTCTAACTGGCTGCATCACCATCAGATACGGTGAGGAGGTGGGGAGGGGGGACGTTACTGCACAGGATTGAAGTAAGCTGCACAGGGTTGTAAACTCACTCAGCTCCATCATAAGCACTAGCCTCTGTAGTATCCAGGACATCTTCAAGGGGCGAAGCCTCAAAAAAGTTGGTGTCCTTCATTAAGGACCCCCATCACCCAGGACATGCCCTCTTCTCATTGCTACCATCGGGAAGGAGGTACGGAGACACACACTCAGTGATTCAGGACCAGCTTCTTCCCCTCTGCCATATGATTTCTGAATGGTCATTGAACCCATGACCACCAATCAATACTTCTTTGTTTATTTCTATTTTTTAAAACCACTTATTTAATGTAACTGTTTTATATATATACTTACTGTAATTCAGTTATTATGTATTGTACTGTTGCTGCAAAGGTAACAGATTTCATGACATATGCCAGTGATATTAAGCCTGATTCAGACTCGTTCTCGATATCTATTGCTTATTTATATTATTGTTCCTTCTTTTTGTATTTGTACAGTTTGTCTTCTGCACTATGGCTGAACACACTAGCTGGGTGGTCTTTCATTGATTCTGTTACAGTTATTATTCTATAGAACTGTTGAGTGTGCCCACAAGAAAATGAATCTCAGGGTAGCTATGGTGACATATGTACTTTGATAATGACGTTTACTTTGAACCTTTTAGACATTTCAAGTTGAGACCCTTCATCTAGACTGGAAGACAGAGCAGAGGTAGCCGGGATGACGAGTTGAGGGGAAGTGGAAGGAGAGGACAAAGAGCCAGCTGGTGATAGGTGGATCCAGGTGAGGGGTCACAGGCAGATGGAAGAGAGGAGAATGAGGCTGGGAGGGGATAAGTGGAGATGACAAAGGGCTATAGATGATGGAATCTGATGGGACAGGAACTTGGAGAATGGAACCAAATAGCGGAAGTGGGGTGGACTGGTGACTGGTGGGGGCTTGGGCAGGAGGACTCAGTGAGGCAAGTGTGTGGGTGATAGGCAGGTGGACTGGGTAGCTGAGGGAAAGAAACAGGGTAATTGCGGACTGTGGTGGGTGTAGGGGTCAAGGTAGATCATGAGGAGAGAGAAAAGGGACAGAGGGGGAGGAGGTGACCTGAACATGGAAATTTGAAAATATTGGTGCTTCGTTTGAAGCCTGTTTCTTTCAATAAATGAGTGACATCACAACCAACAATAAGGACATTATTTTTTACCTGACACGAATACAACATTACACAGCCAAGAAAGAGAGCACTGTGCAGGCTTTAGATAGAGAGAAACTTATTTCATTAACAGATGGTTTTCAAGAGCCGTGGGGCACAGATTCATTCTTGGCAAAGAGATGCAAAGACAACTTTTTTTCCTTTATGTGGTGTGACAATAATTAGAACACAATGCTTGATAGGTTGGTAGAGAGAAAAGCAATGTCTTGTAAAGGGAACTGGATGCCTGTTGCTGTCTGTAAGGAGTTCATACATTCTCTCTGTGACCCTGTGGCTTTCCTCCCACAGTCCAAAGAGTAGGTTAATTGATCATAGTGATTGTCCTGTGATTAGGCTGGGATTAAATCAGGGGATTGCAGGGCGGCATGGTTTGAAGGGCCAGAAGAGCCTATTCCACACTGTACCTCAGTCAATAAAATATGTGCTTGACAAAGGATAACCTACAGGGCAGTGAGACAATGTAAGAAGCAGAAGAAAGAACTAAAATCATCAAGTCAGCGGGGAATACAACATAGATACAGGCCTTTTGGCCCAACCAGGGTGTACACCCAGCTAGTTCTAACTTCCTGCATTCAGTCTATGTCCCTCAGAGCCTCAACCCTCCATCGACCCATCCAAACGCTTCTTAAAATGATATTATTGTACCTGCCTCAACCACTTCTTTGGGCAACTCATTCCAGACATTCACCACCCTCTCAGGCCTCTTAGGCCCTTCCCTGCATAAACTATATTGGCTTGTTTTGGACTCCCCTGCCCTGGGGACAAGATTCATACCATCCCCCCTATAGATACCTCTGATAATTTTAAACATTTTTTTTAAGGTTGCCCCTCATTCTCCTGTACATCAGGGAATAGAATTCTAGCCTGGCCAACCTCTCCTTTTAAAGGTCATGGGAGGAAGGCAGGAGGGTGGGATTGAGAGGGATGACAGTCCAGCCATGATTCAATGGTAGACTATAGCTTGTGGAATCAGTTCAGAATTGTGGTGAATGAAGTTATCCACTCTGATTCAGAGGGAGCCTGATGGTGTGAGCCTTAAGGCTCCTGTATCTCCTACCTGATGCTAAGATGGAAAAGAGAGCATGGCCTGGAAGAGTACTGTAATATGTTTCACTTTCCTTGGCCCACATGCCTAATTGGTCAGAGTGAACCATCAATCATCAAGGATCTCCCCCAATTCAGGTCACGCACTGTTGTTGCTGCTACCGTCAGGCAGGAGATTCAGAGGCTTGAAGTCCCATACCACCAGGTTCAGGAAAGGCCACCTTCCTACAACCATCAGGTTCTTGAACCAACCTGCACATTCCTAACCCTACCTCAGGAACAGAACATGGTGAACCAACTATATGCTTCTTGATGCTCATTCATAAGACCATAAGAGATAGGTGCAGGATTAGACCAGTTCGCCCGTTGGATCTGCTCCGCCATTTCATCATTGCTGATCTATTCCGTTTCTCCCCTCCCCCCCATATTCTTTCATGCCCAGACTAATCAAGTATCTATCAACATCTACATTAAATATACATAAAAACCTGGCCTCCACAGCTGCCTGTGGCAATGAATTTCACAGATTTACCACTCTCTGGTTTAAGAAATTCCTCCTCAGCTCCGTTCAAAAAGGATGCCCCTCCATTCTGAGGCTGTTTCCTCTGGTCCTAGACTCTCACATCATAGGAGAGATCCTCTCCACATCTACGCTATCAAGGCCTTTCATCATTTGATAGTTTTCAATGAGGTCACCCCTCATTCTTCTGAATTCTGGTGAATACAGGCACAGAGCCATCAAATGTTCTTAATACGACAAGCATTCAATCCTGGAATTATTTTCATGAACCTCATTTGAACTCTCTTCAGCTTAAGCACATCCTTTCTAAGATAAGAAGGCCCAAAACTGCTGACAATACTCCAGATGTGGCTTCACCTGTGCTTTATAAAATCTCAACATTACATCCTTGCTTTTATAAATCCAGTCCTCTTGGAATCAGAATTAGAATCAATTTTATTATCCTCGGCACGTGACGCGAAATTTGTTAACTTAGCAGAAGCATTTCAATGCAATACATAATCTAGCAGAGAAAAATATAATAATAAATAAAATAAAATAATAATAAATAAACAATAAATCAATTACATATATTGAATAGATTTTAAAAATGTGCAGAAACAGAAATTCTGCATATTAAAACAAGTGATGTAGTGTCCAAGGATTCAATGTCCATTTAGGAATCGGATGGCAGAGGGGAAGAAGCTGTTCCTGAATCGCTGAGTGTGTGCCTTCAGGCTTCTGTACCTCCTACCTGATGGTAACAGTGAGACAAGTGCATGCCCTGGGTGCTGGAGGTCTTTAATAACGGACACTGCCTTTCTGAGACACCACTCCCTAAAGATGTCCTGGGTACTTTGTAGGCTAGTATCCAAGATGGAGCTGACTAGATTTACAGCCTTCTGCAGCTTCTTTTGGTCCTGTGCAGTAGCCCCTCCATACCAGACAGTGCTGTAGCCTGTCAGAATGCTCTCCACGGTACAACTATAGAAACTATATACAACTATAAATGAATGTTAACATCATACTTGTCTTCCTTACCACAGACTCAACCTACAAATTATCCTTTAGGAAATCCTACACAAGGACTCTCAAGTCCCTTTACACCTCAGTCTTTCGTATTTTCTCTCCATTTAGAAAATAGTTAACCCTTTCATTTTTTCAACCACAGTGCATGACCATACACTTCCCGACTCTGTATTCCATCTGCCATTTCTTCACTCATTCTCTCAATCTGTCTAAGTCCTTCTGTAGCCCCTCTACCTCAGAAATACCTGCCTCTCCACTTATTTCTGTATCGTCTGCAAACTTAGCAACAAAGCCATCAATTCCATCATCCAATTAATTGACATATAACATAAGAAGAATTGTTCCCAACACAGACTGATGTGGAACACTACTAGGCACTAGTAGACAATCAGAAAATTCTCCCTTTATACCACTTTTTGCCTCCTGACTGTCAGCCATTGCTTTTTGCATGCTATACTCTTTCCTGTAATACCATGGGCTCATAGCTTGTTATGCAGCCTCATATGTGGCACATTGTCACAAGCCCTCTGAAAACCCAAGTACACAGCATTAACTGATTTTCCTTTATCTATCCTGCTTGTTATTTATTTAAAGAATTCTAATAGATTTGGCAGGCAAGAGATTCCCTTGAGGAAATCATGCTGACTATGGCATATTTTATCATATGCTTCCAAGTTCCCTAGGACATCATCCTTAACATTTTCTCAACCACCGATGACAGACTAGCTAACCTATAGTTTCCTTTCTTTTGCCTCTCTGCCTTCTTAAAAAGTGGAGTGACATTTGCAATCTTCCAGTCTGCAAGAACCATTCCAGAATGTAGAGATTCCTGGAAGATCATTACTAACGCTTCCACGATCTCTTCAGCCTCCTCTTTCAAAATTCTGGGGTGTACACGATTTTGACCAGGTGTCTTATCTACCTTCAGACCTTTCAGTTTCCCAAGAATCTTCTCCCTAATAATGATAATTTCACACACCTGGAACTTCCACCATACTGCTAGTGTATTTCACAATGAAGACAGATGCAAAATATTTAATCAGTTAATCTGCCATTTCCTTGTCTCACATTACTACCTCTCCAGCATCAACTTCCAGCAGTCTGATGTCCACTCTTGCCTCCTTTTTACACTTCATATATCCTTTCAACATGGGGACAACAAGAGACTGCAGTTGCTAGATTCTGGAGCAACAGTCAATCTGTTACAGAAATTCTAACTTGTCAAACAGCACTTGTGGTGGATGGGGGAAAACATTGTTGATGTTTCAAGACTGATGTAGGACATTGATCAAAATGTTGTCAATTCCTTTCTCCCACAGATGCTGCTCAACCTGCCCAGTTCCTTCAGCATTTTGTATGTGTTGCTTTGGGTCCTGAAGAAGGGTCCTGAAGCAAATTGTCGACTGTTTATTCATTTCCATAGTTTCTGCCTGACCTGCTGAGCTCCTCCAGCATTTTGTGTGTGTTCCTTAACAAGTTTGCTTGTTGCTAAAAATCATCCTTCCCTGGCAAGATTACAGGCTGAAGGAAGGCTTGAACTAGATTGAACTAGGTTGTCTTGAACTAGATGTTAAGGATGATGTCCTAGGGAACTTGGAAGCATATGATAAAATATGCCATAGTCAGCATGATTTCCTCAAGGGAATCTCTTGCCTGCCAAATCTATTAGAATTCTTTAAATTGAGTTAGGTAGAGTTCTTATAGATAGAGGGGTCAAGGGATATGGAGAGAGGGCAGGAACGGGGTACTGATTGTGTATGATCAGCCATGATCACAGTGAATGGTGTTGCTGGCTAGAAGGGCCGAATGGCCTACTCCTGCACCTATTGTCTATTGTCTATTGAACTTCATGAAATGGTAAGAAGCATAGCTAGGGTATCTAGTCAGAGACTTTAGCCCAGGCTGGAAATATGAAAGACTGGTGACTTACTGTACCTTTAACATGAAAAGGGTAAATTTATAGGAATTGTGCAGGGCAAGTTTTATTTTACACAGAGATCGGCAGATGCCTGGATATGCCTGCCAGGGGTGGTGGCAGGCATGTCCAGGCATGTGGCTTTTAAGAGGCAGTCAAGCAGGAACATGAAGAGCAACACACAAAATGTTGGAGGAAGTCAGCAGGTCAGGCAGCATCTACGGAAATGAATAGATATTGTTTCAACCTGAGAGTCTTCATCAGGACTGAGAAGGAAGTGGGAAGACACCAGAATAAAAAGGTGGGGCAGGGGAAGGAGGCTAGCTGGAAGGTGATAGGTGAAGCCAGGTGGGTGGGAAAGGTCCGTGGCTGGATAAGAAGAAATCTGATAGGAAAGGAGTGTGGACTGTGGGAGAAAGGGGAGGAGGAGGGAACCCATGGGGAAGTAATAAAGTACAGTAATAGGCAAGTGTGAAATGGCAGGAGTAGAGTAAGTGGGTGGGGGGTGGGCGTAGGTTTTGCTTACCGAAAACGTGGAGAAATTGGAGGCATATGGCCCATGTGCAGATGGATGGGATTTGGCATCATGGTTAGCATAGACAGCATGGGCTGATGGGCCTTTTCCTGAGCTGTCTACACTCAGTGGACACTTTATTAAATATCTCCTGTACCACTCCATGTATGTTTGTGGTCTGCTGCTGCTGTAGTCCATCCACTTTAAGATTCGATGCGCTGTGTGTTCAGCGATGCCCTTCTACACAACACTGTTGTAACACATAGTTATTAGAGTTATTGTCACCTTTCTGTCAGCTTGAACCGATCTGGCCATTCTCTTCTGACCCCTCCCACCAATGTCTCCCCTCTGACCTCTGAGCTTACCAATGGCTTCACTTTCTGAGGAGGCTGAAGAGAGCTGGACTTTGCACATGCATACCACAGATATGCAGTAGAGAGCATTCTAACAAGGTGATCCACTGTTTGGTGTGGAAACTGCACTGTGGCGGACAGGAAAGATATAGAACAGGTAGTCAAGACTGCCCAATGCATCATTGGCACCAGCCTCTCTGCCATCAAGGACATATATACAGAAAAGTAGCAAAAAAGGGCCTGTAGCATCATGAAGAGTCCTACTCACTCTGTCCCACTACCATCTGGGAGCAGACAACACAGTATCCATGCCACCAGACTCAAAAACAGTTACTTTCCCCAAGCAATAAGGCTGATCAACACCTCCACTACCTTATTATTCCCTGGCAGTCACCTGATGTAAACTCATACATCTCAATGAACATACAATCAATCTATGTACATCAGCTATCTTGTATATTTATATTTATTCTGTTTATTATTGTATTCTTTATCTTTAGTGGTTTTCTTGTGCTGCATCAGATCCAGAGGAACAATTATTTTGTTCTCCTTTACAGTTGTGTACTAGAAATGACAATAAACATTCTTGAATTTTGAATCTCACTAACAAGGTGTTTCCACTGATGCTCATTGGATGTTTCTTGTTTTTCGCATCATTGTCTGTAATCTCTAGAGACTGCTGCGTGTGAAAATCCCAGATGATCAGGAGTTTCCAAGAATCCCCATTAATAGAAAAGCCTATAAAAAGTAATGGATACAGGCCAGCTCATCACGGTTGAAGCCCTCCCCGCCATTGAGCACAGTTACAAGGAATGCTGTTGCAGGAAAGCAGCAACTATCATCAGGAAACTCCACCATCCAGGACATGCTCTCTTTACACTGTTGCCATCAGGAAGGACGTACAGGAGCCTCAAGACCAACACCACGAGGATCAGGAACAGTTATTACTCCTCAACCATCAGGCTCTTGAACCAAAGGTAAAAGCTTCATTCAACTCCATTCACCCGAACATTGAACAACCTATGGACTCTCTTTCAATGACTTTTAATCTCATGTTCTTGATATTTATTGCCTATTTGTTATTATTATTACTATGTTTTTTTGTATTTACAGGGTTTATTGCTTTTTGCACATTATTGTGTTTCTTTATACTTACTGTGAATACCTACAAGAAGTTGCACCTCAGGGTGGTATATGGTGACAAATTTGTACTTTGATTATAAATTTACTTTGAACTTTAAACTTTTGAACCATGTCTGGAACCGAATATCATTCCACGGTCAAAGTAATTTGGATTACATTTGTTCCCCATACTGAAGTTTGGTCTGAACAACAACTGAACCTTTTGACCATGTTTGCATGCTTTTATGCATTGAGTTGCTGCTACTTGATTGTCTGATTAGATATTTGTATTAATGAGCAGGTGTCCAGGTGTAACTAAAAATGGCCACTGAGTGTATATGAGGAAAGATTGATAAGTTTGTAGCATAAGGTAAAAGGAGTCAATTTTAGAAAACCTAGCACATTTATTTGTCAACTTAGTTCCCTCCTACATTTACACACTTAGTCCAGCTGTCGTGGAGCATACGGATCCCTTCTTTGTAGAAGTTGGTGTCTTGGACCTCCAGAAAGTGGTCCACAGCAGAGGTGGTTGATAAGTTCGTGGTTTAAGGTAGAAGGAGATGAGTTATACAGCTCTTGTTACATGCACGTGCAGTTCAACTCTTAGAGTGATTATGCAGAAAGTTTGAAGTTAATAACTTTTGTGGTATTTCTGTTTCAGATAATTGAAAATTGCAAGTAAGCACTGTCTGAGAAAATGGACATCGGTCTTCATACAGTCATCTGCTACCTCGGTTTCAAGGGCTTATCACTCAGGGAGGTCCACGAGGACATGGTGGCAACACTAGGGGAGGGTGAAAAATAAATGTGCTAGGTTTTCTAAAATTGTTTCCTTCTACCTTAGGCCATCAACTTATCAATCACCCCTCGTATGTCACCATATACTACCTTGAGATTCATCTTCTTGAAGACAGTCACATTAGAACCGCTATGTTACCATTGAGCCTGTTATTGTTTAACCTTATTCCAGCTCAATGCACTGATCTGTATGAAGAGTGTGTAAGACAAGCTTCTCACTGTATCCCGGTACATGTGACAATAGTAAACCAATGCTAATAGTAAAACAACACAGTAAACATGGTTACCAATAGTCAGCATGGTTTCCTTCAGGGAAAATCCTGCCTGACAAACCTGTTGGAATTCTTTGAAGAGATTCCAAGTAGGATCAATAAAGGGGATGTAATAGATGTTGTATATTTGGACTTTCAGAAGGCCTTTGACAAGGTGCCACTCATCAGGCTGCTTACCAAGTTAGGAGCCCATGGTATTACAGGAAAGTTACTAACTTGGTTAGAGCATTGGCAGATTGGATCCCTTTCTGGTTGGCTGCCAGTGACTAGTGGTTTTCCTTAGGGGTAGGTGTTGGGACCACTTCTTTTTATGCTGTACATAAATGACTTAGATGATGAAATAGATGGCTTTGTTGCCAAATTTGCAGATGATGCGTAGATTGGTGGAGGGGCAGATAGTATTGAGGAAACAGGTAGGATGCAGAAGGACTTAGACAGATTAGGAGAATGGGCAAAAAAGTGGCAAATGAAATACAATGTTGGAAAATACATGATCATGCACTTTGGTAGTAGAAATAAATGTACGGACTATTTTCTAAATGGGGAGAAAATCCTGGAAGCTGAGATGCAAAGGGACTTCGGAGTCCCTGTGCAGAACACCCTGAAAGTTAACTTGCAGGTTGAGTCGGTGGTGAGGTAGGCAAATGCCATGTTAGCATTCATTTCAAGAGGTCTAGAATACAAGAGTAAGGAGGTGATGCTGAGGCTTTGTAAAGCACTGGTGATGCCTCACCTTGAGTATTGTGAACAGTTTTGGGCCCCTCATCTTACAAAAGATGTGCTGGGATTGGAGAGGGCCCAGAGGAGTTTCACAAAGATGATTCCAGGAATGAAAGGGTTATCATACGAGGAACTTTTGATGGCTCCGGGTCTGTACTCGCTGGAATTTAGAAGGATGAGGGGGGATCTCATTGAGGCCTTTTGAAAGTTGAAAGGCCTGTACAGAGTAGATGTGGAAAGGATGTTTCCCATATGGGAGAGTCTAGGACAAAGGCACACAGCTTCAAGATAGAGGGGCGCCCTTTCAAAACAGAGATGCGGAGAAATTTCTTTAGCCTAAGGTGAATTTGTGGAATTTGTTGCTGCATGCAACTGTGGAGGCCAGGTCTTGTGTGTATTTAAGGCTGAGATTGATAGATTCTTGATTGGACATGGCACCAAAGGTTACAGGGAGAAGGCCGGGAACTGGGGTTGATGAGGAAATTTTAAAAAAGGATCAACCATGATTAAATGGTGGAGCAGACTCGATGGGCCAGATGGCCTAATACTGCTCCTATGTCTTAAGGTCTTATGGTCTCTAAACCAATGCCAATAGTAAACCAATACCAATTACCAATAAAAAAGACACCATGACCCACTAACATTAACAGGTCAGGAAGCTTTGGAAGTGCTGGATGAGGTTCTGTTCCCAGCTTATACTCTGTTGAACACAGGAGTTCAGAGTAGGAGGAACATGGAGACTTAATGAGACAGGTACCTGTAAATAGGTCTTCCCAAGGCAGACAGAGCAGTGAACACAGCATCCTAAGCTGCACTGCACTTTCTCTGTAGCTGTTACACCTTATTCCTCATTGTTAATGTTATATCATATTTTATTTAGAGAGGCAGCACGGTAACAGGACCTTTTGACCCACGAGCCCATGCCTCCTAATTACACCCATGTGACCAATTAACCTACTAACTCATATGTCTTTGGACAGTGGGAAGAAACCAGAGGAAAGCCAGGTCATGGAGAGAACATACAAACTCCTTACAGATGGTGATGAGAATTGAACCCAGGTCACTGGTGCTGTAATAGCGTGGCATTAAACACAATGCTTCTGTGTCCGTTGACCTTGTACTACCTCAATGCACTGTGTAATTGGGCAGCACAGTGGTTAGTACAATGCTTTACAATACACTAGACCCGGGTTCAATTCCCGCTGCTGCATGCAAGGAGTTTGTATGTTCTCCCCATGACCACCTGTAATTAAACTCGGATTAAATTAGGGGACTGCTGGGCGGCATAGCTCAAAGGTCTGGGAGGGCACATTCTGCACTGTATCTCAATAAATTAAAAAAAAACTGTGTCATGATTTGATCTGTATGAACGGTAAGCAAGAAAAGATTTTCACTGTGGCTATAATAAACCAAATTCAATTCCAATTCTCAATCTTCACTGCAAAGCACCATGGACAACATGTGAGTTCACTCAGTGCCCGAGCAGAGGAACGGAACTTTTTTTTTGGTGAGTGTTCTAACAGTAGAACTGAGAACTGAAAATCCCATTCCGAAAAAAGGTCCTCAACCTGAAATGTCTCTCCACAGACGCTGCCTGGCCTGCCGAGTCTGGTGGCATGGCGGCACAAGAGATTGCGGATGCTGGAACTTAGAGCAACACACAATCTGTGGGAGGAACTCATTGAGTTCAGCAGCATCTGTGGGGGAGAAGGAATTGTCAGTGTTGCAAGTTGTGATGAAGGGTTTTGACCCAAAACATTAACAGCTCCTCCCTCCCCCCCTAATGATTCTGCTTGACCCACTGACTTCCCGCAGATTATTACAGAATTACTTGACTTGGAATGTTGACCCTTGTTTCTTTCTTCACAGACGCTTCCTGAGTTACAGTGGATCTCCAGCATTTGTATCCTGATCTGCACAGTACTCAGTGACTATTCAGTTGCAGAGATTATTCAGAAGGATGAATTGGGCCAAAGGACCTTTCTGATCCTATACAACCCCCTCAAAGTTCAAAGTAAATTTCTTATCAAACTATAGATATGTTACCATAAACTATCTTGAGATCTATTTCCTTGCAGGCATTTACAGGGAAAAAGGAAATTCAATGGAATTTCACAAGAAAACTATATCCAAACAAACACTGAGAAATAATCTTCTGGTCAAGATGACACCCAAGTTGAGGTCTCCATTGAGACCGTGGCTCACACCTAGTCGTGATTTTAAGTTCGTAGGGATTGTTTTGGGGTCAGGTTAGGTTTTGTGACATGGATGTGGAGGAGTTAAAGGTCAGGCGTGCATTCAATGTTTAGTAATATGGACAGGTGGTGAAGGACATCCAGTATCTAGGCCTCTGCTCCAGCAACATGGATGTGAAAAAGAAGGATATCTGGAATTTAATCCTCTGCTCCACACTCTAAAGCCAGTGATATGGACGGGTGATGAAGAGCATCTGTGGATGTCGAGGTGCCCTGTGATGTCCATGTGAGCAGGAGGGTCGAGGAAGCACAAGGGCTGATGAGTCGGCGTGCCCGGAGTTCAGCGTCTCATCATCAGCTAGTCTGGGGGGCGATACCGAAGAGCAAAGCCAGACTGTTGATCAGAAGTCTGAAGCATGGAGACTCGAGGCCTGCCTGGAGCTGTAGGACTATCCTGTGTGTGTGTGAGTGGGATGAGCAGGGCTTGTTCTGCTGCTGTTGTTCTGTCACTCGTTGTGTTCTGTGTCGTTCTGCTGAGAACGTCCAGAATGTGCAGCAACACTTGTGGGCTGCCCCCGGCAGGTCCTTAGGTTGTGTTGGTGATTAACATAAATGACGTAATTGACTCTATGTTTTGATATAATGTGATAAGTAACTCTGAATCTGAACCAATATACAAAAGAAGACAAGAAAATGGAAGAAAAAAGTGATTGCACTCCAACCCCATGACTCAATGACTGTAGACTGTGTGCATTACCAAGTTCCTGGAGCTCCAGCTGCAGATTCTATCTGTAGTTAAAGCATGACCAGTTGATATAATTACTCAACAGAGAATGAGAAGTTTGGAGATTAAAAATATCTGCACTTAACCCGTCTCGTGAAGCAATTCATGGGAACAAAGATACGAACTGCAGGATGTCGAAGTTTGATTTCACTAAATTAGAAAGCTGCTAGAGAGTCTAATCATTTAAGACAATTAATTAATGTTCCACCCACTGAGACAGAATTGTATGGTAAATTTTAGTGTAGGCAGCATCTGATACTGCAATTATAATCTGCATATTGGGAGATAAAGTGTAAGGAATGTTTTTCATTTAAATGCCAACATGTTGGTCTTTTCACATTTTCTTTTCATTTCTCCCCATACATTTTTACTCTCATCATAGAGTCAAAGAGTCTTAGAATACTATAGCACAGAAACAGCCCCTACAGCTCATCTGTGCTGAACTATTGGTTATATCACCTGCGTGCTGCAGGTAACTGTTTTTATTTTTTAAAATCTCTTTTTTCCCCACAGTGCAGGTCCAAAACATTTTTTTTCCAGGTGAAGCAATGATTCCCTTGAGTTTCTTGCCCTTTTACATGTTCTATCATCTGCAGCTTGTGATATTGTCTGGTTCACAATGGTGAAACCAAATGCTGATTGGTAAATTGGTAAGTTGGTTTATTCAAAGTCCAAAGTAAATTTGTCATCAAAGTACATATATGTCACCATATACAACCTTGAGATTCATTTTCTTGTAGGTGTTCACAGTAGATACAAGAAAACACAAGAAAATCAATAAGAAACAAAAATGGACAAACAATCAAGATGCAAAAGAAGACAAACTGCAAATACAAAAATAAACAAATAATAATAATTAATAAATAAGAAATCATATTGAGAAGATGTGTTGTAAAGTCTTTGAAAGTGAGTCCATAGATTGTGGAATCAGGTCAATGCTGAGGTGAGTGTGGTATCTACTGTGGTTCAGGAGCCACAAGATTTCCATCATCACTCGTGTTTACAGAAAAGGGACAGATAAACAATGAATTTATGAACATAGACCACACAGCACAATACAGGTCCTTTCAACCCACAATGTTGTGTTGACTTTTTAAGATCAATCAAACCCCTCTCTTCTACTGGGTCGTCCATTTTGCTATCACCATGTGCTTATCTAAGAGTTTCTCTAATGCCCCTAGTGTATTTGCCTCTACCACCAGCTCTGGTAGTGTAAAAAGCTACCTTATGTTTTCCTTCGATTACCTTAAAATTATGCCTCCTCGAATGAACCATCTCCACCTTGTGAAAAGGGCTCTAGCTCTCCGCTGATCTACCATTTCAGCACAGGCCAATCAGCCCCCTTTGGTTCCCAGCAAAGAAATCCATCAGTCCTGTTCACTCTCTTATTTCTCAGTAACTATTTCCCCTCACAGATATCCATCAACTTTCCTTGGATTCTTTTGCCTGTGCAGTTATTTACACCTAGGGCAGGGGTTCCCAACCTTTTTATGCCATGGACCTCCACCATTAACTGAGGAGTCCATGGACACCAGGTCAGGAACCCCTGGCCTAGGGGGTGAATAATAGGAGCTGTTTCAGCCCTGGGATGTGGGAGGAAACTGAAGCACTCGGGAAGCTGCTGGAAAACAACTAATTTCACGTGACATATCAGTGATCAGTCTGATTCCGGAAGCCACAGGGAGAACGTGCAAACTCCACACTGACAGGAGTGGAGATCAGGATTGAATCTGGTCTCCAGACCTGTGTGGTGACAGGTCCATCATCCTGCCGTCCTGTGCAAAGACAATGCATTCAGATGAGACAATCAACAACCGTGTACCTCATGAACATGTGCATAGCCCACTGCTGTATTCTCTCTACACTCATCAGCATCTATCTAGCCAAACAACCTCTATAAATTTGCAATTGTTGTTGGCAGAATCTTGGATGTCAACAAGGAGGCACACAGGAGGGTGTGTTAGTTAGTCATTGCCTCTTACACAGCTGGAGTTTAGCAGTGAAGGTATTCTTTAATGCGGTTTCTGTACCGTTTTTTTTACCCAGTCAGGTGTGTTAGCCCTGAGCTGAACCCCCAAACCTGGTGGGCTGCTGAACCACCCTTAGCCAGGCCTCTACCCTTTGACCTGCTTGGCATGGGTGACCCCACCGTGAGCCAAGGCACATCGCCCTGACTCCAGCCAACATGGCTCTCTGGGTCAGTGAGGCATGCAAGCCTCCAAACACTATGACAGATTGTGGTCCTCTTGGAGGACGGGAGGGTGAGGAGGTTGCAAACTCAGTTGATCCATCATGGGCACGAGCCTCTCCATAATGAAGCACATATTCAAAAAGTGATGCCTCAAGAAGGGAGCATCCATCAAGGAGGACTCTTATTACCCAGGACATGCTGCCTTCTCGTTACCATCACCAGGGATGAAATGCAGGAGCTTGAAGCCAAACACTCAGTGTTTTACAGTTTCTTTTCCTCCACCATCAAATCTCTGACTTGTCCACAAACCCATGAACACTAACTCACTAGTTTGCTTTCCATTTGCACCATTTATTTATACATTTCTGACTGTGACTTATACTTTTTTATGTATTGCACCGCACTGCCACCACAGAACAACAAGTTTCACGATGTATGGTAATGGTAATAAGCCTGGTTTTGATTCTGATTCTGTTGCGAGGTCTGGTTCTGAAGAAACGTACGAGATGCTGAAGGATGATCGAAGACTGTCCTGTCAAAGATACCAATTAGTGACTGGAGATCTGTGACTAGGCACTGCAAACCTTTCCTTCAATCAAACTGCTACAAAGCAGCTGCTACGTCAGCTCTTCGAACACATAAAGCTCTTTGATTTCCTTTGACACTTCAAACACTGCACACCTGTCTAGAATTAAATCAGCCTGTAGACACAGAAGAGTCCACTGATGGCTTTTCATGGGTTTACACCTGGCTTTAAATCCTTGAAAATAAGAGATGGGGATTAACCTGATTGCTTCTTGTTTGGATAGTTGGAAGAGAAAGAAAAATATTACCCGCGGAATTTTCCAGTATGGACTTGGGAATCTGCTCAGTGGGAAATCTTTTCCTTGTTCATTGTGGGCAGACTGGTGGGACTACCATCTACAGCCCTTCACTAATTGGTCCCAGACAAGATAACACAGATTGGTGCATATGTTAGGGTTAAATTGGGGGTTGTCAGGGGTTGCTGGGCAGCATAGCTTGAAGGCAGGAAGGGCCTATTCTGCACTGTACCTCTACATGAATAAATAAAGGGATTTGAACAGAATGGCATAGCAAACATATTGGGGGGAAAGTGATATGAAGATTTGTTTCATATCTTTATATTAGTCTTATTTTTAATAGATAAGTTGGGTGCAGAGAAGATGAGAGTCATTGGTTCCTGAGCTGAAAATGCCCTAGACTGTCCTTCACTAAATGGGCCAAGAGAAGATCACTGTGATTGGGTCCAGAGAAGAGCACCAAAAATTGCCCTTCACGAATTAGTTCCAGAGAAAATGCTCATAATTGGTCCAAGAGAATATGACTGTGACAGGCCCTAGAAAACATGACTGTGACTGGTTGCAGAGGAGAAGATGATGGTGATAGGTCACAGAGATCTTGACTGTGATTGGTCCCAGAGAAGTGATCCAACACTGCCCATCAGTAACTGCTTACAGAGAAATTGACACCAATTGGTCCCAGAGAAGAGCACCGTGGCTGTTTCCAGAGAAGACGAAAGCAATTGGCATCAAAGTAGATGAATGTGATTAGTCCTAGAGATGATGACCATGATTGACCCCAGAGAAGAAGACCAAGTCTGCCCATAACTAATTGGTCCCAGAAATGTTGGCTGTGCATCATCTGAGATGACCGACTTTGCTTTGTAGTCTGCTTTTACATTGCCCTCAGTGGACATGCAGGGCTACCTGGAATGCAGGTAGGAGTCACACACTACCTGGACTGGAAATTGTATTGCTATCCCTTCATCGTTACTGGAAATCAGTTCAATATTAATTCTGGAAATTCTTCCCACAACGCTGTAGGTCTGGAGTCACGGCGATCTGGAACAGCGGGGCAGATGGTCTTAAATACCCAGCCATTGTTAACGAACCTAGATCTACATTCAACAGATTTACATCCCTTCTTTCAATATACCCATGTACACTAACTTACGATTTTTGTTCTCTCCATTTGCACTACAGTACTTATTTAATATATATAAAGTATATTTCTTATTTGTTATTAAATACATTTTTACTTGCAATATATAGTTTTAATTCCGTATTGCACAGTACTGCTGCTGTAAAACAACAGATTTCCTGACATACTATATGCCAGTGATATTAATATTCAACTGGATTCTGATCCTGATACTGATACTTATTACTTCTTCCTTGTTTCCTCTGAATGTACTCAAGAAAGAAAATTAAGTGGATTAGCTTGCCAAAATTAACTTAGAGCAAAAAGGAGCTATTTTAGGTACAAAGGCCCTGAGGAATTGCAAACATCAGATATCAGATTTATGAGGATGTTGCCAGGATTTGAAGGCCTGATGTGGAGAGGCTGTTCAGGCTAAAATGTCAACCCTCAGGGGTGACCTTTCAGTTGTGTCTAAGATCATGATGGGTGTCGATAGGGTAAATAAACTCAAGGCTTCTCCTTTGGGCTGGTGAAACGAAAACTTGAGGGCTTAGGTTTAAGGGGAGAGATTCATTAGGGGCCTGAGGAGCAATTTGGTCAGGCATAGGGTAGTGCATATATGGAATGAGTTGTCCAAGCAAATGGTTGAGGTGGGTACAATATCTCTGTTTAAAAGACACTTAGATAGGTAGATGGATTGCAAAGATTTTGAGAAGGGGTTCCCAACCTTTCTAAGCCATGTCCCAACACCATAAAGCAAGGAGTCCATGGACCCCTGGTTGGAAACCCCTAGGCAAATGAATCTAGCTCAGGACATCTTGAAGATAAGACGATTGGATATAGGAACTCCTTATCTCATGTTGGGCAGAAAGACCCGTTTACTCTGTGACTCCATCTTCTGTGCCTCAGTTGCTAAACCTCTTGGCTGCAGGTTAAATCCTCACCCCAGCTTCCAGGTTGGGTCTGGCAGAATCCTGTGGCACAGACACAGCTCACCATTTCCTTGCTGCCCAGTGCACTTTGCTACACCAGTCTCATTTACCTGTGTAACAAAATTATGTGGATATAATTCAGGTCTACAAAATTATGAGGGGTATAGATAGGGTAAATCAGACAAGCAGGCTTTTCCCCTTAGGTTGGATGAGACCAAAACTAGAGGACATGGGTTAAGGGTGAAAAATGAAATATTTAAGGGGAACTTTCTTCACTTAGAAGGTACAAATGAGGAACGAGTTCGAAGTTCAAAGTAAGTGTTATTATCGAAGTACATATATATCACCATATATAACCTTGAGATATGTTTCTTGTGGGCATACGCAGTAAATCCAAGAAACTCTTAGAATCAATTAAAGACCACACCCAACAGGACTGACAAACAAGCAATTTGCAAAAGACTATAGATTGTACAAATACAAAAGCAGAAGTGGTGGATGCGTGTTTGAATGCAACATTTAAGAGAAGGTTGGATAGGTACATGGATGGGAGGGGTATGAAGGGCTGTGGTCCAGGTGCAGCTCAATGGGATTCAGCAAAATAACATTATGGCATGGACTAGATGGGCTGAAGGGCCCATTCTGTGCCACAGTGCTCTATGACTCTAAACTTGTATGTTCTTGATGATTCACATGCATGTGTAGGTGCTACTTACATGTTGCAAGGGAACCTGCCTCCACAACCTCCTTGCACAGTGCATACCAGAGCTCAGTCTCTCTCCCTTTCTCTCTCTCTCTCTCTCTCTCTCTCTCTCTCTCTTTCTCTCTCTCTCTCTGGGAAAATATTTCTCCTCAAAATCCCTCAAGACCTAATTTTCACCTGTACCTATGGTCTCTTGTTTTAGACCCACCCACTGTCCAAAAAAAGCCTTAACATCTATTCTATCTACTCTTCTTCTGTGTAATACTGGGGGGAGTGCAGCTCCGTGTGTGTACTCACTTCCTTGTGCAATATCACTCCAAGGGTCTGTTTGCTCCCTCTCTGATGTCCTCACTAACATTTACCCTAACCTGTATCACTAGAAAATAAAACAATGCCAAAGATGACCAACTGCCTTTCCTGCACCGATTGACTGTGATTCAGATCTGACTCACTGGCTGAGAATCATTGTGATCTATTTATAAATCAGAATCGTGCAAGGCCAATTGATTATATTTAAAGCTTGGGTTGATAGTTCATGATTAGTAATGGTGCCAAAGGTTATGGGGAAAAGACAGGAAATTGGGGTTGAGAGGGGCAATGAATCAGTCATTGATCATAGAAACATAGAAAATAGGTGCAGGAGTAGGCCCTTCGGCCCTTTGAGCCTGCACCACCATTCAGTATGATCATGGCTGATCATCCAACTCAGAACCCTGTACCTGCTTTCTCTCCATACCCCCAATCCCTTTAGCCACAAGGGCCATATCTAACTTCCTCTTAAATGTAGCCAATGAACCGGCCTCAACTGTTTCCTGTGGCAGAGAATTCCACAGATTCACCACTCTCTGTGTGAAGGTTTTTCCTCATCTCGGTCCTAAAAGGCTTCCCTTTTATCCTTATACTGTGACCCCTCGTTCTGGACTTCCCCAACATTGGAATCAATCTTCCTGCATCCAGCCTGTCCAATCCCTTTAGAATTTTATGCGTTTCAATAAGATCCCCCCTCAATCTTCTAAGTTCCAGTGAGTATAAGCCTAGTCGATCCAGTCTTTCTTCATATGAAAGTCCTGCCATCCCAGGAATCAATCTGGTGAACCTTCTTTGTACTCCCTCTATGGCAAGAATGTCTTTCCTCAGATTAGGGGACCAAAACTGCACGCAATACTCTATGTGCAGCATCACCAAGGCCTTGTACAACTGCAGTAGAATGTCCCTGCTCCTGTACTCAAATCCTTTTGCTATGAATGCCAACATATCATTTGCCTTTTTCACTGCCTGCTGTACCGGCATGCCCACCTTCATTCTAAATCAGCCATGATGGAATGGCGGAGCAAGCTCAATGGGCCAAATGATCTGCTCCTGTGTCTTATGATCATATTGTTCTGTATTTAATATTTCAGTTATAATGAAGTAATATTTTAAATATATTGTTTGGTTAAGCATTCTTTGTTGTTTACGTAATTTATTACACTATATGTAAAAGCACAAAATGGCAAATGTCTTTACACCACATCATAAGGCGCACCTCACCAGAAGCAAAACAAAACTAAGACACACATCTCCTAGCTCCTTGTTTTTCTTTCAATTAGTTTCATGTTTTGGAGCTACAAAACATAACTGTGGTGATGAGGAATTCTTAAATGAACCCAAGACAACTACCTACCTCTTGAAGAGCAGCGAGACATTTGAGTTGAAAGAAGGGTATAAAGCAGTCAATTCTATGGGTTCATGAACAGTGATTACCATTTGATAATAATTATAAATAAAACAAGGAGCAGAAATGGCTGGGTACATCAGAAAGATCGACACGTTCGATTGCACAAAAGATAACTGAATATTGTACACTGAGCGAATTGAGCTAATGAAAAGTGTGTCAGTTTTGATGAGTGAATTATGTCAAAAAGTATATAGTTTGCTTAGAAGTTTAACTGCTCCAAACAAAACCTGCTGTAATGAGTTTTGCTGATATCATGAAAGAATTGTGGTAACATTCAGAACTGAATCTATTGTCCTAGAGATTTACAATGTGAACACTAACAATGGGTTAACAATAAGGCTTAGTCCAGAAGTGAACAGCAAACTATTTAAAATGGACATCGGCTTGGCTGTTTCAGGCATTCCACAAAATGGGTTTGAACAGGATTTCAAAGATACTGAACTGAAGTCTGCAGATATCTAATGAAGAACATACTGGAGAAAAGATCATTCATGTGGGAATGACATTCGTAACAGTGAAATACAACAACCAACAGCCACGGTAAACATACATGGTGAAAACAGGAGAGTCAGCATAGTGCGGATATGAATGGCTGAGACAACTACAACTTGGAGATCCATCCACCATTTTCATACCTATAGTCTGAAGCTCCCACCTGCTTCAAAAGGGCAACAATTATAACAGTGCCCAAGAGGATTGTGAGTTGCCTTAATGACTACCATCAGTAGCACTCACATCTATGGTGATGAAATGTTTTGAGAGGTTAGTTATGGGTAGAATTAACTCTTGTCTCAGCAAGGACCTGGATCCACTACTATCACCACTATCGGTCTATGGCTGATGTGATCTCACTGGCCCTCTATATGGCCTTGGATCACCTGGACATACAAATACCTACATCAGGATGCTGTTTATTGACTACAGCTTAGTGTTAAACACATAATTCCTATAATTCTGATTCAAAAGTTCCAGAACTTGGGCCTCTGTACCTACCTTTGTAACTGGACCATTGACTTCCTAACCAGAAGCCCACAATCGGTATGGATTGGAAATAACAGCTCCACCTCGTTGACAATCAACACTAACACACCTCATAGATGTATGCTTAGCCGACTGTTCTACTCACTCTATACCCATGATTGTGTGGCAAGAGTAAGAAATCCTCCACAGCAATGAAATTTTTAGGGCTGAATAGGACAACTTAAAATTTACTATGCTGTGGATGTCAATATAGCAGTAGTATTACATAGTATACTCTATAAATAGTACTGTGCAAAATTCTTAGGCACATATGTATAGCTAAAGTGACTAAGACTTTTGTACAGTACTGAAGTAATTTTATGTATTGATTCCACTGAAAAAACTAATTTCATAGAACATAGAAATCTACAGCACATAACAGGTTCTTCGACCTACAGTCTTGTGCCGACCATGTAACCTACTCTAGAAACTGCCTAGAATTTCCCTGGCGCATAGCCCTCTATTTTTCTAAGCTCCATGTACCTATCTAAGAGTCTCTTAAAAGACCCTATTGTATCCGCTTCCACCACCAGTGCTGGCAGTGTATTCCATGCACCCACCACTCTCTATGTGGAAAAACTTACCCCTGACATCCCCTCAGTACCTATTTCCAAGCACCTTAAAACTATGCTCATTTGTGTTAGCCATTTCAGCCCTGGGAAAAAGCCTCTGGCTATCCACATGATCAACATCCTTCATCAACTTATATACCTCTATCAGGTCACCTTTCATCCTCTGTTGTTCCAAGGAGAGAAGGCCAAGTTCACTCAACCTATAATCCTCCTAAGTCTCCTCTGAACTCTCTCTATAGTATCCACATCTTTCTTGTTGTGACGTGACTAGAACTGAACACAGTACTCCAAGTGGGGTCTAATTTTATGACATATGTGAGTGACGATTAACCTGATTCTGATATTGGTCTTGAGAGTGGGAAGGGGGCAGGGAGAGGGGAATCACAGTTGGGAGAAGGGCAAAGGAGAGGGGAGGATGCAGGAAGCACCAGAAAGACATTCTGTGATGATCAATAAACCATTTGTTTGAAATCAAATGACCTTGCCTGGTGTCTCAGGGCTGGATGTATCTGCACCCACACTGCCTCCCACACCTAGCACTCAGACTCTGCCACCTGTCCCACACCCCTCTAGCTGCACTCCACCTTTGCCATTCCCAACGTCCTTTGCTCCCGCCAGATTTACAAAGATCTGCTCCACGTTGCACAGGTTTCCTGTCATCGTCAAACCTGGGAGACAACTTATCTCTGTTGAGATGCTTTCCATATTGAGTTGGAGTTCTTAAGCTAAGCGGGGAGGTGTGTTGAGTGTTTAATATTCAAACAATATTGTAAATATATTGTTTGGTTAAACATTCTTTGTTATTTACATAGTTCATTACAGGTAATTGTTAAACAATTGTTAAATTGTTAATGTTTTGATGAGCCTAATGCTGCTCCTATTTTTTATGGCCTTATGGTCTAACAAAAAGTGTTTGCGTGGTCACACTGTGACATTATGGGTTTACACTGAGTGCTTCAGTTTGGTCCCACATCCTCATGATGTACTAGTAGGTTAATTGGTTATTTTTGTTGGTTATGCTCTTTAATTCCAGATTTAATTACTTTAATTTTGAAATCCAGCTGTTGAAAAGTATTTAAATTAAAACTGAAACCTCTAGTTTGGTTGTTCAGACCTCAGGATATTAAAATAGTAGATTAATTGGTGTGTTTATTAAATTGCTGCTTGGAGTGAATAAAGTTGGAAGATCAGTTTTTGTAAATTGAGGTTATTTTTCCCAGGACAAATGCACTTAAGACCTGCCCTTGGAACTGTTCTTTGCCCTCCTTTCCACATCAGATTCTAGAGGAGGTTTACGAGAAGATCCCGGGAACTTAAAGTGTTAATATATGAGGAGCTTTTGTTGGCTCTGGCCTGTACTCACTGGAGCTTAGAGGCTTTGAAACCTTTTGAATATTAAAAGGCCCAGATAGAGTGGACATGGAGAGGTTATTTTGAATAGTGAGCGAGCTAAGGACCTGGGGGGACAGGCTGAGAACAGGGATGAGGTGGAATTTCTTTAGCCAGAGGATGGTGAATCTGTGGAATTCATTACCACAGATGGTGCGGGAGTTAAGTCATTGGGTATTTTTAACGTGGAGGTTGATAGATTCTTAGTTAGTATGGACATCAAAGGCTATGGGAGACTGGGATTGGGAGGGATAATAAATCAGTCATGATCGAAGGGCAGATGGGTGGACAACACTGTGCAACCAGGCCCATCTCTCATTATTTTATTTGTTACGGTTGTGGGCATAGCTTTATGAGATGTCAAAGTATTTCCATGGTTAGTGTATACTATAAAAGACGGAGTCTCTAAACAGAGATGAGGAGGAATTTCTTTAGCCAGAGGGTGGAAGGCAGGAGATAATAAATCAACCAGACTCAAAGAGCAAAACTGCCTAATTCTGCTCCTGTGTCTTATGGTCTGAAAGAGGGCTGTTAATTCCCACACTCGCCCTTTGATGATTGCAGCTTTCCACTGGCCTTTCGCCAAATCTCAGAGCAGATTTGGCTCCATGCACTGACAATTTTGGCACAAGGAGTTAAAGTTCTTCCCCCTTTCCTCTGCTCTGCACCTCTTATCCAGGATCTAAGGATGGGTAGTGAGAAGAAACGGGTGAAACAAAACAGGTTTAAGAATACAATGCAGGTAGCAATAATTCCTCAAATACATGGACACTGTCTCAGAGTGATCGATCAATGTACTGTTGCTATGACGACTCCTCTCCTTGGTTTTAATTAAGGATTGGAACAAGCTGTGTACAATTTTCTTAAGACAACTTCCACTTTGAACAAGGACTGTTTTTTCAACTCCAGAAATCTTCAGCTCAGTCTCATATGTCCATTTTTTGTTCAAATTTTGCTTAAATAAAGCCTTTGGATCATCTGATTTGAACTCTAGGGCTCTGTTCCTTATTGACTGCACTCTCCATCACCAAGCGAGAAGCAAGAAAAAATGATAAATCCCACACTTCTCTCCAAATGAATTACTGTGCAATGCCTCCATTTCTCACGTTTATAAAATGTCTGTTTGAACATAAAGTGAAACAAACAGCCTCTGGTAAACTGTTGTCTAAAAGATGCATTAGGTGATGAATTCACTCTGTTTTTTTTCTCTCGAGCTAACAAATCAGGCAGGGTCTTGGTGGAACAGCCTCATCGTCCTGCAGATAAAAGAGCCCATTGAATAGTTCCCATTGAAAAGTTTGTCAAAATAATTTGGCAGACTTAACTACTCTAAGGTGCCTGCCAGGGTGGTGGTGGAAGCAAATACTTGTGTGGCATTTAAGATCTCTTAGATTATTACATGGATGATAGGAAAATGGAGGGTTATGTAGGAGGAAAGGGTTAGATTGATAATAGAGTAGGTCAAAAGGTCAGCACAACATTGTAAGCTGAAGGGCCTGGACCATGCTGTAATTTTCTACGTTCTAGAACACCTCATCAGAGGTGTAGCAGTTACTAGAAAAGCAAATCAAATCCACTGAGAGAATTGACATTGTGATGCATTTGTAAATAACTGAGTTCTAAGTTAAAAAAAGTATGTTCATTCCTTTATTATGAAACAGCAAACCCGAGCGATCAAAATTAGCAATATTAGTAATACCAGGATTAGCCTGATCACTGAAATAAGCAGTCAACAAAAAATATCCAAACCCCCTGCTCAGACTCTATCTAACTAAAACTAACGGCCGAATAGGTGAATACGGGACTATACTTGTTCACACACAAAATGCTGGAGGAACTCAGTGACCCAGGTACCATCTGTGGAGGGAAAGGAATAGTCGACATTTCTGTTGGACCAAGGTCTCGACCTCAATCATTGACTGTCCATTTTTGTCCACAGATGCTGCCTAATCCGCTGGTTTCTTTCAGCGTTCTGTCTGTTGCTCCAGTTTCCTACATCTGTCTTGTGTCTTCATCTCCATAGAACCATAGAACATAACAGCACAGAAACAGGCCTTTTTGCCCTACTTGGCTGTGCCCAACCATTTTTCTGCCTAGTCCCACTGACCTGCACTCACCAATAGAACTCTCGTCAATAGAACTTTCAGACAAGAGCTTGCTCGCACACACAATGCTTTAGGAACAGTGTCTTCCTCTCCATCATTAGTTTTCAGAATGGTTCATGAACCCATGGACACTACTTCACTTTTTGCTCTTCTTATTTATTCTTTTGAATTTATTATTGTAACATATAGTAATTATTTTATGGATTGCATTGTACTGCTGCCATGAAATAACAAATTTTAAGATATATGTCAGTAATACTAAACCTGTTCTGGTTCTGCTTGGCTGGTGGTGGAAAGGCTTCTGCTTTTCAAGTCATTCATGCATAGGCAGAGACTCATGTCATCACTTCTTCCTTGTGATCCTCCTCAATCAATGCACATTAGCGGCTACTTGGGCAGGCTGAATTTGTTGCCATGAGTTTGGTGGGACATTTTCAATGGTGCTGGATCCTGAGCAGCATAGATTGATAGAGCACTAAAGCACAGGACCAGGAACAGTTATTACCCCTCAACTATCAGGTTCTTGAACAAGAGGGGATAACTTCACTCACCCCAAAGGTGAACTGATCCCACAGTCTATGGCTTCACTCTTAAGGACTCTACAACTCATGCTCTTGATATTTATTTCATATTTATTTATCCGTTTTTCTATTTATCTATTTATTTATATATTCTTTTTTTGCATTTGCAGTTTTTTTGTCTTTTTCATATTGGTTTGGGTTTTCACTGATTCTATTGTGTTTCTTCGTGTTTATTGTGAATGCCTACAACAAAATGAATCTCAGGGAAGTATATGATGACATTTATGTATTTTGATAATAAATTTACTTTGAACTTTGAACTTTTTGAAACAAGCCCATCAGCCCATCTAGTTCATCCTGATTTGCTTTTCGGATTAGTCTTATTGAACTGCACTTGGTTCATAGTCCTGCATATCTCTCCCATCCAAACTTATTCAAACTTCTCCTAAACATCCCAGGCAAAGTGTAAAGAGGTGCATCTCCCACTGTGCTCCTCCTTCAATGACTCTGCAAAAGCGATAGACTGCATAAGTTGAGAGATCCTTCTCAATTGAGCATCCTTCTCAAGATTGACTGCTCACATCTTAGCATTTTAACTCACGATTCTGCCACAGTCACATTAAAATGCAGACTGTTTCCCTCAGTGGGGGACTTTAAGACCAGAGGGTACAGCCTCAGCATAGAGGGATGTCCATTTAGAACAGAGTTAAGGAGGAATTTCTTTAGTCAGAGAGTGGCGTATCTGTGGAATTCATTGCCACAGATGGCTGTAGATCCCAAGTCATTGGGTATGTTTCAAGCAGAGGTTGATATATTCTTGATTAGTCAGGGCATCAAAGGTTACAGAAGAAGGGAGGAGAATGGGGTTGAAAGGGAAAATAAATCAGCCATAATGGATTGACAGAGAAGAGTTGATGGGCCGAATGGCTTAATTCTGCTCCTATGTCCTTTGATCTTATGATCATCACTCCAACATTTTTTGCAATCTTTCTGGTTGAGGTTCTGCCCCTCAACTCCAACAAGAACAACGTACAATGAGAGGATTTGTTAGTGTAGGTCCTGTGTGAAGGCAGAGACCAATGAAAACTCTTACGCAAGCTCAGCTTTGATCCCATACTTCACTCACCACTACTCTAAACTACAACCTATAGACTCACTTTCAAGGAATCTTTACAACTCATGTTCACAGTGTTATTTTATTATTTGCACAGTTTATCTTCTATTGCACATCAGTTATTTGTCCATCTATGTTTATGTATAGTTTTTTTGTAAATTCTATTGTATTTCTTTATTTTTCTTGTAAATGCCTGCAAGAAAATGAATCTCACATAGTATATGGTAATACATATTTACTTTGTTAACAAATTTTGTTTTGATTTTCACTTTGATGTTCTAGTATGATAAAATGGACTCTTGACCTCACAATCTACATAGAAACATAGAAAACCTACAGCACAATACAGGCCCTTTGGCCCACAAAGTTGTGCCGAACATGTCCCTACCCTAGAAATTACTAGGTTTACCTATAGCCCTCTAGTTTACTAAGCTCCATGTACCTATCTAAAAACCTCTTAAAAGACCCTATCTACCTTGTTGTGGAGCTCTCATTTTAATGTCTGCCTGTACTGCACTTCCTCAGTAACTTTAACATGTTATTCTACATTCTGTGATTATGTTTGGGTGTCGGGCTGGAGGCACATCTCTACCAAAAGAGGAGAAGATCGTATGAGCAGCTGGTGCATAGCTCAAGTCCTGGTTAGGTGACCACTGATGACAAGCAGACAATCTCTGAAAAGTATTGACAATGATTGGGGTCACCCATCTTGTAAAGACACTGCCCAAAAGAAGACGAAGGTAGAAAAATTGGTCAAGATCAATCATGGTCATGGATAGAGAAAAGAATAAGCAGACTAAAGACAGATGAATGGAAGAGCATGATCACTCATTATACAATCCACCACATGATGATGATGTTATTATGCACTCTCTTGTACCAAGTGCCAGAAATAGGAACATATAGAAATATCAGCTCAACAAGCTGCAATGAAATCAAAGGTGATATTTGGATCTGAGCAAAAATAGGCAAATGGGACAATCTCAGGAAGGATATTTGTTGGCATGGGCAGTTTGACCTAAAGGTTCTGTTCCACACTGTTTAAATGTATAACTATTTGTTTGAATTCCCAACTTGCCCAGCCTCTGTTTGATGGAGACATTTTAAGCAGCCAAACTAGATGATGCTGGGTTACCCAAGATAGATACAGTGCTGTTTCATCGTGGGCACAGCTCTTTCTACCATCGAAGACATAGAATCATAGAAAACTACAGCACAGAAACAGGCCCTTCAGCCCATCTAGTCCATGCCAAACCATTGAAACTGTCCAATCCCATCAGCATCTTCAAAAGGTGATACCTCAAAAAAAAGTGGTGTACATCATTAAGGACCCTCACCATCTGGAACATGACTTCTTCATGTTACTACTGTCAGAGAGGAGGTACAGGAGCCTGAAGACCCACACTCAATGATTCAGGAAGAGATTCTTCCTCTCCACCATCAGATTTCTGAATGATTCATAAACCCACGGACACCGTCTCGCTATTTGCCTTTTGCACTATTTACAGTACTGCAGAAGTCTTTTGCACATACAGTATATATAACTAGGGTGCCTAAGACCTTTGCACAATATTGTAATAATCTTACGTATCGCACTGTACTGTGGCCTCCATCGGTTGTAGTCGACCATGGGTACTGGATCTCTGGTAGTCACTGGCAATGGCTTCTCCAAGGTGCAAGCCAGGGCAGAGTTGATATGGAGATCTGTCTGTTACCCACACAATGGGACCCCCCTCTCCATGCTGATGACAGGTCTAAAGGAACGACGAAAGTCGGTACAGTTTGGTGCCAGCAGCGTCGCAGGAGTTGCCGTGCCGGTGCTGGGTACAGCAGTCAGCCGGCTTCGGGACTCCGACTCCGGATTTTTCCTCGGGGTTTACTCCCAAAGCCTTTCCCGTGAGCGGGTATGGCTGCAAGGCAGCGGGGGTTTGAAATCAGAGTTTTCCCTTTCCTAGGTGAGTTACCATCCGTCGCCCCATCTGCCCAGAGCAACTGGTTTTAAGGCGCCAGTGGCCCGCCAGTGGTCTGCACTGTACTATTGCCAGAAAAAAAACTAAATTTCATGGCATATGTGAGTGATGATAAACCTGATTCTGATATGGGTCTCTGTTGAGGGCTGAGAGTGGGAAAGGGGCAGGGAGAGGGGAGTCATAGTTGGGATAAGGGGAAGGGAGAGGGGAGGGAGCAGGAAGCACCAGAGAGACAGTCTGTAATGATCGTTTGGAATCAAATGACCTTGCTTGGTGTCTCAGGACTGGGTGTGTCTGCACCTACACTATCCCCAGCTCCTGGCATTTCTTCTCTGTCACCTGCTTCACACCGCTCCCATGGCGCTCCACCCTCGCCATTCCCAACATCCTTACTCCTGCCAAATATAAAAACTCGCTCTCCACTCCACATTGATAAAGTACAGTGCTGTGCGACAGTCTGTGTGTGTGTGTGTGCGTGAGTGCCTAAGACACTTGCATGCTACAGTATTTATTTTTGTAACCTATATTAATTTATGTCTTGCTCTGTACTGCACTCTGGACATACTAAGTTAATGCTAAACCTGATTCTGATTCTAAAGTGAAAGTAGATGCAAACTCATTGTCTACCAATAGATGTCACTGCAGTACGCAGAGTGAATAAAACCCAGCGCATCTCCCAGCATGTAACAGATTGCAAAAGAGGCAGTTACACAACACAAGGCACCAGCTCAGGATGTCCAAGTGCTTTTTACATGCAGTACAGCATGGTTCTGATATGTACAATAGCTGTCGTCGTAAAATCGGAAGTGCCAGCTTATGTCAGTTTTGGATTCATTCATGGGGTGAGGGTGCCTACGGCAAAGTCAATGTTCCATCCTGTTCTTCAACTGTCCTGGAACTGTGTGTGATTTGCAGGGTCTTTTGGAGCAGACTGAGGAATGAAATACATCTTTGGTCCTTCAGTCCCCTTGAGTGTGTTTTCACAATCACCATTGCTTTCTGCAGCACATTTGATTTATTTATTTATATATTGAAATTCAGAGTCATGTAGGCCCTTCTGGCCCTTCGAGCTGTGCAGCCCAGCAACCCCTGATTTCACCCTAGACTAATCACCGGAAAAGTAATAATGACCAATTAACCTACGGAGTCTCGGGGAGAATGTACAAACTACTTAGAGAGAGCAGTTATGAGCAGAGTTTAATTGTGAACCTCGTGAAGGGGAAGTCGGGAGAGCACACATCACTTCTCATCGAGTGAAAAAGGTGACTAGCTTCTAGTCCCTGGACACCACCATCTCTGAAGATCTATCCCGGGACCAACATATTGATCCATGCCTGTGGCTATACTTTATTAGGAGTCTGAGGGGATTTGGTATGTTACTAAAGACTCTAGCAGATTTCTGTAGATGTACTGTGAAGTGCATCACTGCTCGGTGTGGAGCCTCCGGTGCTCAGGATTGAAAGAGACTGCAGACAGTTGTAGACTCAGCCTCCTCCATCATGGGCAGAAACTTCCACACCACCAAGGAGATCTTCAAAAGTGGCTAAAGAAGGCAGCGTCCAACATGAAAGATCATAACCACCCGGCACGTGCCCTTTTCTCATTACTGCCATCAGGGAGGAGGGACAGGAGCTGTAGACACACAATCACCACTTTAGGAACAGCTTCTTCCGCTCTGCCACCAGGTTTCTGAATGGTCCATGAACTAGTTCAATACTTCTTTACTACTCTGTAGCATTATTTATCTACCTATCAATTACTGTAACTTAAAGTAATTTCTTAATGTCTAGCACTATACTGTTGTCAAAAACAATAAATTTCATGACATATGTCAATAATAACAACCCTATTATAGATTAATTTGATCCCCAGCTCTCAAAGTGAATCACTGGGTTGTTGGGCCAGGTCACATAAGAACATAAGAAACAGGAGCAGGGGTCGGCCATCTGGCCCATCGAGCCTGCTCCGCCGTTCAATACAATCATGGCTGATCTGGCCATGGACTCATCTCCACCTACCTGCCTTTTCTCCATAACCCTTAATTCCCCTACTATGCAAAAATCTATCCAACCTTTTCTTAAATACATTTACCGAGGTAGCCTCCATGGGGCAGAGAATTCCACAGATTCATCACTCTCTGGGAAAAGCAGCTCCACCTCATCTCTGTCCTAAATCTACTCCCCCGAATCTTGAGGCTATGTCCCCTAATTCTGGTCTCACCTACCAGTAAAAACATCTTTCCTGCCTCTTTCTTATTTATCCCTTTCATAATTTTATATGTCTCTATAAGATCTCCTCACATTCTTCTGAATTCCAGCGAGTCCAGTCCCAGGCGACTCAATCTCTCCTCATCCTCCTCTGCACTGCCTCCAAAACCAGTATATCCTTCCTCAAGTAAAGAGACCGGAACTACATGCAATACTCCAGGTGGGGCCTCACCAGTAGCTGCACAGGTGCAGGTCTCTGGACCAATGTGCCGACGTACATAGACCATTATTTGTTGGGGTGGTACAGTAGTGTAATGGTTAGCCAATGATTTACAGTACCAGCAACCAGGGCTCAGTTCCTGCTAGTCCCTGTAAGGAGATTTTATGTTCTCCTTGAGACTGTGTGGGTTTCGTTTGGGTGCTCCCGTTTCATCTCACTGTCCAACGACATACCAGTTGGTAGGCTAATTGGTCATTGTAAATTGCCCCGTGATTAGGCTGCGGTTAAATCGGGGGGTTGTTGGGCAGTGTGGCTCAAAGGGCCGAAGGGCCTATTCTGCGCTGTGTATCTCAATAAATTAAAAAAATTATGCTGTTATACAGCAACCTGACAGACACTTAAACAGTAGCTAAACTCAAAGAAGTGTTGGGCCAGGTATTGTTCAGGGGAGTGGGATAGACTCCTCTGCTGTTGCCTGTTTGCACTGAGAGATCGCTCATCTCCGTGGGTTTTGTTTAATGTCTCACTGGTCGGATGGTACCGTCAACCAGAATACATCTCCTGTCAGTCTAAACAATTGTTTTAATTATCATGGTTAATTAGCAAAAGAGATCAAAATGTATTTTTTGTGCTCCAATAACTACTCTCTTTGATAGAGTTGTACACTGGACACAGACGTTGCCAGGTGCTCTCCATCCCACAGATCAGTGAGTCCTGGGGTCAGGGGTCCATGTGAGTCTGAAGATTGTGACCTGGAGATCAAAGTCCTGTGATCGGCAAGTTCCTGGGGTCGATACCCAGAGGTCAAAGCTGGAGGCTGAGTTCCAGAGGTCAGCGTGTCTGTCATTCGAAGCCAGAGTATTGAAGTCCAGGGATCGGTGAGTCCATTGGTCAAAGTTTGTTTGGAGGTCTGATGTCCAATGTCTGTAAGTCAGCAGGTCTGGGCCAGAAACTGGAGGCTGGAAGCCTGGTGTCTGTGAGCCTGGAGGTCCAGGGACAGGAGACGGACTGTCCAGGGAGAATGAGTGGGTGGGAAGAGGGCTTGGTTTTGCTGTTGATGTTTCATTGTTGTTATTGCTGAGCAATATGGACCTACTGTGTTGACAACACTTGCGGGCTGCCCCCAGCACATCTTTAGGTTGTGTTGGCTGTTAATGCAAATGATGATAAATAAATGATTCTGAAATCTGAGTCATGTGGTATGGAGACATGCTCTTTAGTGCCACCAAGTGAACTAACGTGGACATAATGGGCAGAATTGCCTCCTTCTGTGGCATAGGGATCCATGGACCCCTTGCTTAATGGCATTGGCCCATGGCATGAAAAAGGCTGGGAACCCTGTTCTATGCCAAATCCCATTGAGTACCCAGTTACACTATTTCCAGATTGATGGCATTTTATTCTTCCTCAAAACTTTCTGCCTCCACTTGGACTCATATATTTGGGACAACTTACAGTGGCCAATTAACCAACCAGTGTTTTTTTTGTTCCTCTAAATGCCTGCTAAGATGCATCTCTAGGTGGTATGTGGTAACATGCACGTACTTTTTATAATAAAGTTACTTTGAACTTTGAAGGGAGATAAATTGCTGATGTTTCGCGCCGGGGCTGAAACCCGATGAAGGATCTCGGCCCGAAATGCTGACTGTGTATCTCCCTTTCAGTGATGATGCTGACTTGCCGACTTCCTCCGGCATTTTGTGCACGTTGCATTGCTCCGTAGTATACGTTCACCAAGCTCCCTGAGGATCGCCACCTTGCCGTGGTGGAGAGGCCGGTGTGTTCCTGAAATCAGAACGCCACAGTAACGTAACGTGACGCTATAAAGCTTGGGATGTCAGAGTCTGGAGATCATTCTGGCGGTGAATGTAGTGAGTTTGTATGTTTTCCCCACAACTGTGTGGGTTTCCTCCCACAGTCCAAAGATGTCCCGGTTAGTACTGATCATTGTAAATTGTTATTTGATTAGGCTAGTGCTAAATCGGTTGCTGAGCAGTCCAGCTCGTTGGGCTGGAAGGGCCTGTTCTGTGCCTTATCACTACATAAAAATAAAATAAATCCCAAGAGCGGTACCATCATCTCCACCACAGGGTTGCCCACGGTAAAGTCAAGATTAGGTTCCAGACAAACAGCAATCCAACCAAGACCTCAGTGGTGGAGCTGGTGGAAGGTGATGACACATCACAACACCAGTGAGGGTGGAGGAAGGCTGCGGCAGTGAACGGTCCCCAGTTGACTTGCAGTCCATGTCACTGGACCCTGATCCCAATCTGTCACAGACCGTGTGGTGGCTGCCTGTGTATCAGTCTCCCCGTGTTACACAAAATTCAAAGTAATTTATTATCAAAATATGTATACCATATTCATCAAGTCATGCGCAGGCGTTCTCCATTATGGGAATCCACCCTAACAGCCCAGATTAAGTCCCATGGTGATCAGCAAGTGGCAAAAAGGGCAGGATTGTGAGGTCTGGAATGCTACACTGCACCAAAATATGAATCAGGTTTAATATCACTGGCATATGTTGAGAAATCTGGTGTTTTTGTGGCAGCAATACATAACTATAAAATACTATAAACACAAGTAAATCTGCAGATGCTGGAAATCCAAAGGAACATACACAGAATGCTGAAGGAACTCAGCAGGTCAGGCAGCATCTATGGAAAATAGTGCAGTTGATGTTTCGGGTCAAGACCGGAAAGGACGGGAGAAGTCAGAGTGAGGAAGTGGGGGAAGGGGAGAAGAAGTACAAGGTGGCAGGTGAGAGGTGAAACCTGGAGACGGGGAGGGATGAAGTAAAGAGCTGGAAAGTTGATTGGTGAAAGAGATAAAGGCTGGAAAAGGGGGAATCTGAGCAGGGAGGACAGACCATGGAGAAAAGGGAAGAGGGTGGAGCACCAGAGGGAGGTGATGGGCAGCTAAGGAGATAAGGTGAGTGAGGGAAACAGGAATGGAGAATGATGAAGGTGGGGGGGGGGGGGGGCGCAATTACAGGAAGCTTGAGAGATGGATAATTATGCCGTCAGGTTGGAGGCTACCCATACTGAATATAAGGTGTTGTTCCTCCAACGTGAGTGTGGTCTCATCGTGACAGTAGAGGAGGCCATGGACTGACATATTGAAATGGGAATGGGAAGTAGAAATGAAATGGGAGGCTACTGGGAGAGTCTGGTCTCAGCGGCATAGAGGACGCCACACTGGGTGCACCAGATACAGTAGATGAACCCAACAGACTCAAAGGTGAAATGCCACCTCACTTGGAAGGACAGTTTGGGGCCCTGAAAGGTAGGAAGGGAGGAGATGCAGGGGCAGGTGTGGCACTTGTTTGACTTTCAAGGGTAAGTGCCAGGAGGGAGATCAGTGGGGAGGAACAAATGGACAAGGGAGTCACGTAGGGAGCGATCCCTGTAGAAAGCGGAAAGTTGGGTGGTGGGGGGGGAGTGATCCTGTTGGTGATGGTGGAAATTATGGAGAATTATGTGCTGAAAGTAGAGGCTCGTGGGATGGCAGGTGAGGACAAGAGGAAACCTGTTTCTGGGTGAATGCAGTGTGGACAGACGTGCTCGAAATGCTTGTGAGGGTAGCGTTGTTTGTGGAGGAAGGGAAGCCCATTTGTTTGAAGATGGAGAACATCTCAGTAACACGTTGGAGGAAGGGAAGCCCGTTCCTTTGAAGTGATGTTGCCCTGATTGTGAAACTTGAACCACTTGTTACACTGCGGCCTTGCATCTCCGCCAGATTGAAGACACACCGAACATCTCCGCTAATGGCCTCACTGTTTGACTGCGGCTCGCTGATCCGATTCAGTCTGCTCTGCCCTGATCAGTCAGCCCGGTATTTTGTACAGTCACTCTTACGAGCTGGAGACTATTTATTTTGCAACTCCCTTCTGCCTTAATTGCGAGCTGGTTGTAACAGTTGTTCAACTAGTTCAGGGAGCCTCAAGCGGATCATTCCCAGATTTTTGCACTTCTTGGATAACGTCAGCAGTGATTCTCAGAGGCACGTTAACGATGGCTGCTTGTTTCCTCACTATCTGCCCGATAGGCCGTCACATCTCCCTGCTCCGTCACCTTGTCAATCTCCTGCATTCCCTCCCTGGCCCTCTTCACTCTCAGTCTCTCAGATTTACTTTGTCACCTGTTACACACTGTCACATCCCAGCAGTGTCGATCAGGCAGTGCCGGGTTTAACAACAGGTAGTCAAAATCGCCCAATCCATCCCCGGCACCAGCCTACCTGCCATCAAAGTGTATACAGTAAGGTGCTGGAAAAAGACCAACAATATCACGAAAGATCCCATCCACCCTGTTCACGAACTGTTTGTCCCACTCCCATCAGGGAGGAGGCTACTTAGCATCCACACCAGGACAACTAGACTCAAAAACAGTTAATTCCTCCAAAAAGTAAGGCTGATCATCACCTCCACTTTTTGAATTCCTGTCAGCCACCTTATGTACAGACACTCCTGTTTCTAGTGTCACTTTATGGACATATGATCTGTGTATTTAAGTTATCTTATGTATTTATATTTATTGTATTTCTTATTATTTAGTTCCTTATCTTATTGTATTTTGTGCTGCATTGGATCTGGAGTAAAAAATAATTCATCCTCCTTTGCACTTTTGTACCAGAGATGACATTGGACAATCTTGAATCATGAATTCTTTAGAGGTCCACGGGTGTGAGTTGGGTGAACACATTGCCAGGAGGCAGGCTGGGGTCATCAGTCAGGAGACGGTGTGGAGGCCAAGTCATTGGGTATATTCAAGGCAGACATTGATAGATCCTAGATTGGTCGGGGTGTGAAGGGAAGACAGGAGATTGGGGCTGAGAGGAAAATGGATCAGGCATGATGAAATGGTGGAATAGACTCAATGGGCAAATGGTCTGTTGCTGCTCCTATATCACATTATAGTCTTATAAACAGATTATGGTGCAGACATCTGAGGTTTGGGTGCCTTGTTTGGGTTCAGAGAGGTTGGTCAAGGCTGTAGTCCTGCAGAGTAGCAAATCCCTGAACTGTGGCAAAACATAGAGTTGTATACAGCAGGGAAGCTTATCAACTCATCTACACCAACCAGGATTCGCACATGAGCTAGCTCTAATTGCCAGCATTTGGACTAAGTCTCTTTAACTCTTTCCTTTGCATGTACCTGTCTAAAAGTCTTTTAAGCATTGCTGCTGTCTCTATCACTTCCTCTGGCATCTCACTTATATACTTCTATCTATCTATCTATCTATCTATCTATCTATCTATCCATCTATCTATTTATTTACTGAGATACAGCATGGAATAGACCCTTTCGGTCTTTTGAGCCAACTTGCTCAGCAAATCCCACCCAGTTTAATGCTAGCCTAATCACAGGACAATTTACAATGACCTATTAACCTATCAAGCAGTACTTCTTTTGACTATGTGAGGAAACCGGAGCACCCAGAGGAAACCCACGGGGTCATCAAACTATAAGCTTGTGCATACAAAGTCGCTAAGAGCAGTGGAAACTGGAAGGTTGGGAAAACTTTAAAAAGCAACAAAGAACCACTAAGTGAGCAATAAAGAAAGGGAAGTGGATTATGAAAATAAACTGGCACAAAATATAAAAACAGATAGTAAAAGTTTTTATAATTATATAAAGCAGACAAGGGTGGCTAAAGTGAATATAGGTGCCTTGGAGGGTCAGAAGGGGGAATTGATGTTGGGTAATGAGGAAATGGCCAAAGCTTTGAATGACTTTTTTGTATCGGTCTTCACAGTGGAGGACACTTCTAACATGCCAAAGAGAAATGTTACGAATACGGTGGGAGGTGAGGACCTCGATAAAAAGCTATCACTAAAGAAATAGCGCTGAGCAAACTGGTGGTCCTGAAGATAGACAAGTCCCCTGGTCCTGATGGAACGCATCCCAGGGTACTGAAAGAAATGGCAGAAGTTAGAGTAGAGGCTTTGGTAACGATTTACTGAAATTCTCAGGACTCTGGTTAGGTCCCTGCAGATTGGAAGACAGTGAATGTCATGCCACTGTTCAAAAAAAGATTTAGGCATGGGCAGATAACTATAGGCCAGTTAGTTTAACATTAGTAGTTGTGAAAATGCTTGAAGCTATCATTAAAGAAGAAATAGCAGGGCATCTGGAAAGAACTGGATCCATCAGGCAGACACAGCATGGATTCAGCAAAGACAGGTCCTGTTTGACAAACTTACTGGAGTTCTTTGGCAATTAATGATGAGTGGTGTGCCACAGGGGTCGGTGCTGGGCCTGCGACTGTTCACGATATGCATTAATGATCTGGAAGAGGGGGCTGAGTGCAGTGTATCTAAGTTTTGCTAATGATACTAAATTGAGTGGAAAAGCAAATTGTGCAGAAGATACGGAGATTCTGCAGAGAGATATAGATGGGTTAAGTGAGTGGGCAAGGGTCTGGCAGGTGGAGTAGAATGTTGGTGAATACGAGGTCATCCACTTTGGATGGAAAAATGAAAGAGCAGATTATTATTAAAATGGTAAAAAATTGCAGCATGCTGCCGTGCAGAAGGACCTGGGAGTGCTGGTCCATGAATCACAAAGGGTTGGTTTGCAGGTGCAGCAGGCCATCAAGAATGCAAATGGGACGTTGGCCTTCATTGCTAGAGGGATTGAATTTAAGAGCAGGGAGGTTATACTGCAACTATACAGGGTACTGGTGAGGCCGCACCTGGAGTACTGCAAGCAGTTCTGATCTCCTTACTTGAAGAAGGATATACTAGCTTTGGAGGCGGTGTAGAGGAAATTCACCAGGTTGATTCCAGAGATGAGGGGGTTAGACTATGAGGAGAGATTGAGTGGCCTGGGACTGTACCTGCTGGAATTCAGAAGAATGAGAGGAAATCTTATAGAAACATATAAAATTATGAAAGGGATAGAAAAGATCGAGACAGGAAAGTTGTTTCCACTGGTAGGTGAGACTAGAACTAGGGAACATAGCCTCAAGATTTGGGGGAGTAGATTTAGGATGGAGATGAGGTGAAACTGCTTTTCCCAGAGGGTGGTGAATCTGTGGAATTCTCTGCGCAATGAAGCAGCGGAGGCTACCTCAGTAAATATATTTAAGAGAAGGTTGGTTAGATTTTTGCATAGTAGAGGAATTAAGGGTTATGGGGAAAAGGCAGGTAGGTGGAGATGAGGCCATGGCCGGATCAGCCATGATCTTAATGAATGTTGGAGCAGGCTCGACAAGCCAGATGGCCTACACCTGCTCCTACTTCTTATGTTCTTGTGTCATGGGGAGAAAGTACAATCTCTTTACAGGGAGCAGCGGGAATTGAACCTGGGTCACATGGTACTGTAAAGCAGAGTGCTAACTACTGCACTACTGTCCCACCACCCTCTATTTGGAAAAAGTTGCCTCTCACATTTTCTTTAAATCTTTTCCCTCTGGTTTTAAACCTGTGCCCTCTAATTTCAGACTCCCTTACCCTGGGATAAAATACTGATTATTCACTTTATTTAAATCCCTCATGATTTTATAAAATTCTTTAAAGTATTTCCTTAGCCTCCTATGCTCCAGAGGAGATAAAATCCAGGTTTTGAGAGAGGCAACCCAAACAGAGGCCTTTCGGCCCTTTTTCACAGATGCCACACAAATCGGATTTTTATTTTGAGGCAAATATTCCTTTTACAGGAGCAGGGATTATTGTACAAAGGCCTGCAAAGCCATTCCAGGTGCTGGCAAACATTTGGGAGTGGAAGCAAAGGTTAATAGCTGCCTAATGTTGAAATCCCATAATTTACAACCTCCATTGTAGAATATCCAGGAAATTCTGAAACACTGCAGGAGGGAACAAACTCACGAAAAAAAATCAAGAATAAATTAACGTATTGTAGTCTGACATTAAAAAGTCTCTTTGAAAGCTAACATTGAAGGAGTGGTGTACTGCACTAAAGAAAGAAGTGACTGAGGTACAATACTATGCAAAATACTTAGGCACAGTTTTCCAGCTTGGGTGCTGAAGACGTGGTTAAACTAGGAAGATGGTTGGGAATAAGAATACTTAGCTCTGTATTAGCTCAGTGGTATTAAGTGTTATTTAGTAACTGGAAAGACATAGTATACAGTACTGTGCAAATGTCAGGCACCTTAACTATATATATGTGCCTATGACTTTTACACAGTACTGTGTCTTCTATAGATACACACACACCTTAGGGGATTCAGACAGATGAATTTAATCTATGAAGGCTGTAATTGCTGCACAGTTAATGTGAGCTTTGATGCTAAGGAGAAAACGCTGATAATTAGCAAACATGCAGGCCATTCAGCCCATCCAGCACATGCCAGCTCTGTAGTGGAGCCACTTAATCTGCCACACTCCTTGCCCTTACTTGACAAGCATGGCAGCTTCTCTTTGCCAGACACTTATTGCCCTTGAAGCTTACAACTGAATCCGTGATAGACCTGGGATATCATGTTGCAGTTGTACAAAACACATGTAAGACTGCTCTCAGAGTGTTAGGTAGGGTTTCTGGTGAATAAACTACAGGAGAGAGGTGTCAGAGTCGGAGTGCGCCACTGGAGGCAGTGTGGCGCGGTGACCAGTCTGGAGTTGGTGCTGCCCCCTGGTGTTCACTTGACAGAAGACAAGCTGTATTGTGTTCAACTGCAGATTGCTGAAACATTCATGGACTCAGGATCCTGGACTATGTATTTTTTGTGTGACTGTATTTTACTGATATTTTATATGTGCTTACAATCTTACAGTTTACAGGAATGTGGTATATGTGCCTTGTGCTGTGTGTGACTGTTGGCATTGTGTTTTGTGCCTTGACCCCGGAGTAACGCTGTTGCGTTTGACTGTATTCATGATCATTCATGTATTGTTGAATGACAATTACACTTGAGTTTGAACTTGATCAGCTATCATATACCTCTGAATACCCTGCTGAATACTCTGTTCCACCACTCTGCAACTCATAGACACCCTCTCATCCAGCACTGGTCACTTTTCATCTCTTACTGCTGGTGTTTCACATATCAATACAACTCCTTATTTTTTATTATAACAGCGCCTGTAAGGTCTTATGTTAACTTGCGCTTTGCACTTTATGTCAATCTGTCAGTCTTCAGGCCATGCCACTCAGGGACTTGTGCTAATACTATTTTGTGAATGGATGTGCTGGATTGTAACTACACAGTATGTATTCTGTGTGACCATACCTACTGTGTTTTTCACCTTGGCCCCACAGGGACAATGTTTTATTTAGCTGTACAGATGTGTATAGTTTAATGACAATAAACTTGAACTTGACGAAGGTCCAGATGAAGGGTCTTGGTCTAAAATGCCAACTGTTTATTCCCCTCCATAGGTGCTGCCAGACCTGCTGAGCTCCTCCAGCATTTTGTATGTGTTGTTCAAAATTTCTAGCACCTGCAGAATTTCTCGTGTCTCAGAATATGGATGCTGGAATGAGGAAACAGAAACAGAAAGTCTCAAAATACTTATCAGGTCAGGCAGCATCTGTGGAAAGAGAAGAACAGTTGATGTTTCAGTTTGGAGAGCTGAATTAATTTTAGTGTTGAAGTTGCTGCTACCTCTCTTTTAGGAACTCCAGTTTTGGCAAAGAGCTTAACTCTGTTTCTCTGTCAACATATGCTGCTTGACCTGGTAAGTTTTTAAATTCAAGTTCAAGTTTATTGTCAGACTGTACATTTACAACCAAACAAAACAATGTTCCTTTGGACCATGGTATACCCACAAAACATATATCACACACAGCACATTATATTATTATCACAAAATATTTTCATAAATAAGTTAATAAAGTCCAATTTAAAGTGAATGTAGCGTGCTGCAAAGATAAACAGTAAGCAGTAAATAGTACAGTAAACAGTTCACTAACCCAGTAACCACTAACCACTAACCCTAACCCAGTGACAAGACCTTAGGGAATTCATTAGTCTCACAGCCTGAGGGAAGAAGCTGTTCCCCAGACTGATAATCCTAGTCCTGATGCTCCTGTACCTCCTTCCTGATGGTGGTGGGTCAAAGGGATTGTGGGATGGGTGGTAGGGATCCTCAAAAATATTTCAGGACATTCACATGCAACACTCCCAGTAAATATCACAAAGAGGGGATAAGGAGATTGTTATTTGTGAGAACTGAGCCTATTCTTTAACATCCTGATGAAAAATAAGTATACATGGGCAGTAATCAGATGGCTTTTCAACAGGACAAGTTGTCCATGACTAATAACCATTAAAGGATTCCTTCTAAACATCAATCCACACGAGAAAGTTCCAATACCCCAGAAAGCAAGAAGAAGATCAGAACAGCTATATGTGTATATATATGAAAGACTTTTGCACAACACTGCACGTCATTTTCAAACTCTTCATGTGAGTCCATTTGAAAGGTCTGAACCCAAAACATTGACTGTTCCTTTCCCTCCGCAGATGCTGCCTGCCTTGCTGGGTTCTTCCAGCATCTTGTTTCTTGCTCCAGCTTCCAGCATCTGCAGTGCCTTGTGTCGCCATTAAGCATTCCCCCTCTCACCTTAAACCAATGCCCTCTTGTACTTAACATTTCTAAATACTTAAATCCAGATGGGTTTCAACAACAATCCACTAGCTTCAGAAGATGGAAGACACACACTCAAAATTTTAGGAACAACTTCTTTCCTCCACCATCAGATTTCTGAACAGTCCATGAATTCATAAACACTACCTTACTATTTTGGTCTCTTAATTATTTTTAAATATTTTTGATGGTAACTTATAGTAATTTTTTAATGTATTGCAATGCATTTCTACCACAAAACACCAAATTTCATGACATTTGTCAGTGATAATAAACTAAATTCTGGTTCTGATTCGTGCTTCATGGTTGACAACACTATTTAAATTTAAGGTTTGTTCAATTAATTAAATTTAAACTTCCTAACTACCAAGGGTGGGATTTGGACCCAGGTTCCTGTAACATTGGCCCAAAAATTCTGGCGCCAGTCCGACAATATAACTATTGTTCTACTGAGCCAAATTATTAGTCTACTTCAGTTTGTACCAATCCCCAGGTTGCTGGTCTGTGACCTTAATGAAGCTAATGCTAATGAACGTTAAAGAGAGGACATTAGCCAATCTGCTCTTGGAGATGGCTACCTTATTCTATATTCATGCCTTATCTTCCATGTAAAGAGATCTATTTAAATCCAGACAGTAGTGGAACCACTCTCTGTGTTTCTCAGCAATTTGTATGTTCTCCCTGTGACAGCTAGGGTTTCCTCTGGGTGCTCTGGTTTCCTCCTACACTCCATGGACAAATGGATAGGGTTATAAAGTTGTAGGGATGCTACGTTGGCACCAGAAATGTTGTGACACTTGGCGGGCTGTCCCCAGCACAATCCGTACGTCTAAACTGTAGGTTATTGGAAGGTGGCAGAGTGCCTAGAGGAAACCTACATGGTAAAGAGGAGAATGTACAAACTCCTTGCAGAGAGTGGTGAAAACTGAACCCTGATCTTTTGATCAGTGGCACTGTACTAGGTGCTATACTACGCTACTGTTACACTCACCTATCAGTAGTCCCCCTCCTGTGATGGTCTGTTGTGTTCCTATACCCCAATATAATCAAGTCTATCAGGGTCATAAAGGGATTGCCGAGAGTCAGGGAAGTGCAGATATACAAGTGAGGATCTGCATGTAGTGTATGGTGTGTAGTTCTCCTCACTGCACTATAGGAAGGACGTACATAATAGGAAAGATCCAGAACTAATCCAGAGAAGGATGCAGAAATAGATTCATCAGAACGTTGGTTCCACCAGACTCTAGGACATGGCAGTAGGTGTCAATCTCACCTGCTCATTGAAAGCAGCTCCCCCTGGGCTAGCAGGGGACTGGCCCATTTCAGGAGCATTGCAGCCCTTTCATTGGCTGAGTTTGGCACCATGGTACCTGCCGATGGTGTCATGGCACTGGTAGAGTATAAGCCTAGCTCGCTGAAGGCACCTGGTTTCTTTAGTTCTGGGAATCTCTGATGGACTGGGTTGTGACCAGTGCAATGGGAACAGTGGAAGTATGCGGTAGCGAGAGAGGGCCTGAGCGCACACTTTAGATAAGTATTTGAAGAGTTTACTGAATGTTTAGTGTTGTCTTGTCCTGTAAATAAATAGTTAACTTAGCTACCACTAGTGAGTGTCTTCTGTTCCCACTCACCAACAGATACACACTAAAGCTGCTAGACTCTGTCCTACCCTCCTCCTCATACACTGAATTGGCTTTCTTCCTTCTCCACTCTCAATCCTGATGCAAAACGTCGACTATTTCTTTTTGCTCATCGAGCCTTGTGAGCCATTGAGCCCTCCGACAGATTATTTGCTGTTTCAGATCTCAGCTTGCACAATTCTCTAGCGTCTTTGTGTAGATTGAATAGAACTGACCTTATTTCTCACATCCTTCATCTCCACGAGGAGTAAAAATCTTTACGTTACGTGCCCGTCTAAATGTGTAATGTGCAATCTAGTAATTTATAATAAACAGAACAGTCAATGTAACACAGAAATACACTCAAATCAGCATGAGTTAGTCAATCTGATGGCCTGGTGGAAGAAGCTGTCCCAGAGTCTGTTGGTCCTGGCTTTTATGCTGCGGTACTATTTCCCAGATGGAAGCAGCTGGAATAGATTGTGCTTGGGATGACTCAGGTCCCCAGTGATCCTTTGGACCCTTTTTACTCCTGTCTTTGTGAATGTCCTGGATCATGGGAAGTTCACAAGTACGGATGCGCTGGGCACCACTCTCTGCAGAGACCTGCGATTGAGGAAGGTACAGTTCCCATACCAGGCAGTGATGCAGCCAGTCAGGATGCTCTCAATTGTGCCCCTGTGGAAAGTTCTTAGGATTTGAGGGCCCATACCAAACTTACTCAACCGTCTGAGGTGAAAGAGGTGCTGTTGTGCCTTTTTCACCACACAGCTGGTGTGTACAGACCATGTGAGATCCTCAGTGATGTGGATGCTCAGGAACTTAGAGCTGTTTACCCTCTCAACCCTAGATCCATTGATGTCAATAGGGGTTACCCTGACTCCATTCCTCCTGAAATCCAAAACCAGTTCCTTTGTTTTTGCAACATTGAGGGAGAGGTTGTTTTCTTGACAGCACTGTGTCAGAGAGATGACTTCTTCTCGTTATTGTTTGAGATTAGGCCAATCAGCAAATTCAATTAGCAGATAAGAGTTGTGGGTGGCGACAGAGTCGTATGTACACAGGGAGTAAAGGAGGGGACTTAGTACACTGCCCTGAGGGGCTCCTGTGTTGAGTCAGAGGGTTAGAGGTGAGGGAGCCCACTCTTACCATCTGCTGGAAATCTGACAGGAAGTCCAGGATCCAGCTGCACAAGGCAGGATCTCGCAAAATCTCCGAGGTCTCTGAGCTTCCTGTCGAGCCTGGATGGAACTTTGGTGTTGAATGCTGAACTGTAGTCCAAGAACAGCATTCTCACATAAGCATCCCTCTTCTCCAGATGTGTAACCACAGATGTTACTGAGACCATAATGAGGGCCAGACTCATAACTTTATTCTGCTAGTGCCATTGACCTGCACCCAGTCCATAACCCTCCAGACCTCTCTCATCCATGGACAATCTTCTGGACATTGTCTTTACAAGACGGGTGCCCCCAGCCATTATCGTTACTCTTCAGAGATTGTCTGCCTGGCATCAGTGGTCACATAACCAGGACCTGTGCTCATATGACCATCCACCACATGCTCCTGACTGTGGGGGGATAAGCTGGTGCCCAAGCATGACCTGCAGACTAGCGGAGGGAAGGAGCACCTTACACCTCCTTTGGTAAAGGCATATCTTCACCCCCCCCCCACTTGGAGAGACTGGATAGGCATGTTTTTCTCCTCTGGAGTGAAGGAGGCTAAGGGGTGAGGTTTATAAAATCAAGAGAAGTTCAGAGAACTTGGAAGCTCACACTTTGTTTCCTAGGTTAGTTCTGTCTAAAACCAGAGAAAACAGGTTTAAGGTAAGAGGGGAAAATTGTAAAGGGGATCTGAGGGGCAGGTGCTGGGATGTGGGTACGGTAACATCACTTCAAGTATACTTGGATAGAAACATGGATAGGAAATATCCATTGGCATGAGTATATGCCAAACATATGCAAATGGAACTAGTTTGGGTTAGCACCTTGGTTGGCATGAATAATTTGGGTTGAGTCGCCCATTTCCATGCCCGACATCTCCATGAATCACAAAAAAGCACAGCTTCCCGGTGGCTATCCATCCCAACGTGATTTCCTATTCACATCCAGACACGTCTGTCAATGGTCTCCGCTGCTGTGCTGCGATGAGGCCATGAGGCGGAGAATCCCTCAAATTCCACCAACATCGATTTCTCCAACCTGGTAATTTCTTCACCCCCTCCTTCCTTCTTCTCTTTTCCCATTCCCCATTCTGGTTATCCTCTCTCCCTTTCTCTTCTTCTCACCTATCTATCATCTCCATTTAGTTTCCCTTCTCTCCTCTCCTATTAGATTCCTTCTTCTGCCACTTGCCTCTTCCACCTGTCCACTCCTAGTTGCTTAATTCACACCCCCACTTCCCCATCCACTCACTATTCCCCTCACCCGTTTCACCTCTCAACCTCTCAACTACCAACCTGTATTCCTTCCCCTGTTGCCCCACCTTCTTATTCTGGCTTCTTCCCCCTTCCTTTCCAGCCCTGATGAAGGGTCTCTGCTGAAATGTCGACTGTTTATTCCACTCCATTGATACGGCCTGACTTGCTAAGTTCCTCTAAGATTTTGTCTACGTTAAGAATCTGCTGTTTGTTTTCAGCATCCCCTCCGAGGCTCTGACTGAAATTTGGACCCTTAATCCCTCAGTTAAACAGTGCAGAATATGCTCTTCCTTTTTCACAGTCTGAGTGAGTGCATTCACTGGCAATCACGGTGCCTCACAGAGAGCAGGACCTAATTCTTCTTTCAAGTGAATGACCTTGAGAGGCTAAACTGAGCCCGTTGCTATGGTGATGCTCAGGACCTCTCTCTGCATGAGCTTCATCTGTGGCTTGGAGGAATTTTAGCAGCACTGATGGGTTTTCAGCACAGTAACAATGAGGACCACAGGGAAGCTGAGAGCATGGGCTCTGTGCAATGATTATAAGCAGAGTGGTCATAACAGAAAGGGCCACGTGAGTGCATACTCAATCGTGGTAATGTTCAGCTTGTGACTGACTGCATAATTCATATACAAGGCAGAATTGGATTGTTAAAAGAGCCTTCCGTAACAGCAGAGTGTCCCAAACCTCCTCAAAGACAATGGAGCGGTCTTTGAAATGCAGCAGCTGTTGCAACACAGAACTACAGCACGTAATCACGTACCCAATAAAATCGCAACAAAAACAATGCAATTAAAAGACTTGCATCAATGATCAACACAGTCCGAGGATGGTAAGAATAGCCATGCCTCAGGCATCGACATAACATGCTCACAATTTACTAACCCGTACATCTTCAGAATATGGGAAGATACTAGAGCATCCAAAAGAAACACACACTGTTACAGGGAGAACGAATGAATTCCTTACAAACAGTGGTGGGAATTGATCTCCCTATTGCTGATTGATGGCTCTGAAAAGCATTTGGGTTAACTGCTATGCTATCTGGGTGGCAGGGTAGAGATACAGCTCTACCAAAGGAGGTGTAAGGTGCTCCTTCTCTCTGTTAGCCTGCAGGTCGCCCTTGGACAAGGTGTAGCTCCTGCTTAATCCCCTCCCAATCAGAGACACAGGAAGCCAATGGGAGCAGGTGGTGGATGGTCATATGAGCAGCTGGTGCACATCACAAGTCCCAGTTATGCCAGGCAAACAATCTTTGAAGAGTATTGATAATGGCTGGGGTCATCCGTCTTGTAAAGACACTGCCCAGAAGAAGACAATGGAAAACCACTTCTGTGGAATAATTTGCCAAGAATAATAATGGTCAAGACCATGATCGCCTACATCATGTGGCATGTCACATAGTGATGATGATGATGACAATGAATAACCTCCCTGTTCTATGACACAGTGCTGCACCACCTTTACTAAACATGGTGGAGAGGTGTCCATTTTCTTTAGTGCTTGTGGCATCATTGGCGAGCATAACCAATCTTAATTTGAAGCTCTGTGAGTTACTTCATTTTAGCACTCATAAACAGAAGCTCTGTTTAACAGAACTGATGCCCATTAAAATGTTATGCATTCTCCACACCGACTGTTTGCAGTAATCCTACGGTGACACAAGACCCTAGTCAGCCAGAGCTGAGGATATGCAAAGTAAGCCAGGCATCTAGTAACAGTGAGTCAGGATGGGGCCTTAGAGTTAGCTGTCAATCTTTGCTGGAACACCACCAGCGAGTAGCTTGGGGTGCTGAGTCAGTGGAGGGTTTATCCGCAAATGCTGTCTCTCTCCATTACAATTCCTTACTGTAGCTGTCCAGGGTTCTGACATTGTCTCCAGTAGTGGGAGAGTCTAGGACCATAGGACACAGCTTCAGAATGCACAGACATTCCTGCAGAACATAAAGGAAGAGGAATTTCTTAAGCAAGAGGGTGGTAAATCTGTGAAATTCATTGCCACAGATGGCTACAGAGGTGAAGTCATTTGGTATAGACAAAACTGTGCCAAGTCTGTTGAGATTTTATCTGAAAACGCTGCCTCTTGCCATTGCAATTCCTGATTGTAGCTGTCCAGTGTGCTAATGAGGTTTCTAGTCATGGGAGAGTATAGGACCAGAGGGCACAGCATCAAAATACATGGACGTCCCTTTAGAACAGAGATGAGTAGGAATCTATTTAGCCAGAACATGGGAAAACATTGCCACAGATGGCTACAGAGGCCAAGTCATTTTGTATAGACAGAATTGTGCAAAAATCTTATGCATCTACATAGAGCTAGGGCGGCAAAGACTTTTGCACAGTACTCTGTTTTTCAACATGGGGTGGAGAGTGAGTTTGCAAAATATGGCAAGAGCAAAGGATGTTGGGAATGGTGATGGAGGAGTACCGCGGGAGCAATGTAGGACACGTGGCAGAGAAGTAGTGGTGGCATGGGTGCAGATACACCCAGCTCTGAGGCACCAGTCAAGGTCATTTGATCCCAAACAATTGGTTTATTGATCATTATAGAATATCTCACTGGTGCTTCCTGTTTCTTCCCCTCTTCCACCGCTTTCTCCTTTTCCCAACTATGATTCCCCTTTCCCTATCCCCTTCCCACTCTCAGTCCACAATGGAGACCCATATCTGAATCAGGTTTATCATCACTCACATTTGCCATGAAATTAGTTTTTTGAGCAGCAGGAGTTCAGTGCAATACATAAAGCTACGCCTGTACTATATACAGTGGAGGTTGATGGTTTCTTAATCAGTCAGGGTGTGAAAGGTTACAGGAAGAAGGCAAGAGAACCTGGTTGAGAAGGATTATAAATCAGCCATGATTGAATGGTAGGGCAGGCTTGATGGATCAAATGGCCTAATCTTGCTCCCATGTTTTATGGCTTTATTATTCCTCTGGTATAAAATATTGAGGGTGTGTAACAGTATCTTATTATCAGACCTCTCAAATGTTAAAGATAATTTCTTGACCTTCCAATCTACATCGTTATGTACTGTACATTGCTTCAGAGAGCATGCAGAGGAGATTTACCAGGACACTGCCTGGATTACAGAGCATGTCTTATCAGGATAGGATAAGTGAGCCAGGGCTCTTTGGAGCAACAGAGGATGAGAGGCAACCTGATAGAAGTGTTTGAGTTAATGAGAAGCATAGCTAGAATGGTGGCAATGGCCAGTTCTGGATGACATGGATTAAGGTGAATGGAGGGAAGTTTAGGGGAGATGGCCAAGATAGATATTTCATCAGGAGAGAGGTGCTTGGCTGGAACACACTGGCATGGGTGGTGGTCAATGCTGATGCAATAGCAACATTGAAGAGACTCTTAGATAGGTATGTGGATGTAAGAAAAATACAGGCTTATGATTTATGTAGGAGGGAATAGTTAGACAAGGTTTATATTGGTCAGTACAACATTGTCAGCTTAAGGGCCTGGACTGTGCTATGCTAATATCATATATTAGCTGGGACACCATGTATAATATAAGGGTTGCAGGTGGAGATAGGTGTCTACCAAAGGAGGTGTAAGGCACTTCTTCCCTCTGCTAGCCTGCAGGTCACCCTTGGGCTAGATGTAGCACTTTCTTAGTCTCCTCCCCCCCCCCCCATCAATCAGGGTCATGTGAAGCCATGTGAGTTGGTGTTGGGTGGTTGTATGAGCAGCCGGTGCATATCACAAGTCCTGGTTATGCGACCACTGATGCCAGGCAGACAATCTCTGAAGAGTATTGATAATGGCTAGGGTCACCTATCTAGTAAAGACACTGCTCAGAAGAAGGCAATAGCAAACCACTTCTGTAGAAAAATTTGCCACAAGCAATCACAGACAACACCATGATCGCCTATGTCATACGACAAGGCATGTAATGATGATGATGACAACGGGAAACCACCCTATTCTATGATTCAGTGCTGTACTACCTTTTAATCAACATAGTGGTGAGTTCTCCATTTTCTTTCATGCTTGTGGCATTGTTGGTGAGCATAACCAATCTCAATTTGAAGCTCTGTGAGTTATATTGCTTTAGCAATCAAGAACAGAAGCACTGTTTAATACAACTGGTGCCCTTTAAAGTGTTTCCTGCTCTCCAAGGGTCTTCACAGACCTCTCATTAACCTGGGTAATTAATCTCTGATTGTGTGTCAGAATCCTACAGTGACACAAAACCCTAATCAGACAGAACTGAGGATATGCAAAGTGAGCCAGGTGCTTGGGTAGCAGTAAATCAGGATCGGGCCTTGGGATTAGCTGTCAATCTTCACTGGAACACTGCCAGCGAGTAGCTCGAGGTGCCAGGTCAGTGGAGGTTTCATCTGCAAATGCTGTCTCTCTCCATTGCATTTCCTGCCTGTAGCTGTCCAGGGTCCTGACATTGTCTCCAGTAGTGGGAGAGTCTTCTAGGACCACAGGGCACAGCTTCAGAATGCACAGACATTCCTTCAGAACATAAAAGGAAGAGGAGTTTCTTTAGCCAGGGGATGGTAAGTCTGTGGGATTCGTTGTCACAGATAGCTACAGAGGTGAAGTCATTTGGTATAGACAGAACTGTGCCAAGTCAGTGGAGATTTTATCTGCAAACGTTGCCTCTAGCCTTTGCAATTCCTGATTGTAGCTGTCCAGTGTGCTAATGAGGTTTCCAGTAGTGGTAGAGTATAGGATCGGAGGGCACGGCATTAGAATACCTGAATGTTCATTTAGAACAGAAATGAGGAAGAATCTATTTAGCCAGAGCGTGGTAAGTCTGTGGAATTAATTGCCACAGCTGGCTACAGAGGCCAAGGCAGAACTATGCGAAAGTCTTATACACACTCACAGTCTTAAGATATATTCATAGTTCATATGTGTGTGTGTGTGTGTGTGTGTTGGGAATGGTGAGGGTGGAAAGTAGAAAGCCATTGGAGTCTTGTGGGACTGGAGGCAGAAAAAGACTGCCCAGCATCTGGAAGTTGCCCAGGTGCAGACACACCCAGCCTTAAGACAACAGGCAAGGTCATTTGATTCCAAACAATTGGTTTATTGATCACTACAGAATGTGCAGAATATCTCTTTGGTGCTTCATGCACCCTTCCCTTTCTCTGCCCTCTTCTTATTCTCAGTCCACAATAGACACCCAATATCAGAATCAGGTTTATCACTCACATATGTCATGAAGTTAGTTTTTTTTTGTGGAAGCAGTATAACGTAATACATACAATTTCTACAGTACTGTGTAAAACTCTTAGGCACCCTAGATGTGTATATGTGCCTAAGACTTTTGCACAGTACTGTATGAAGGGAAGTTGATAGGTTCTTGATTCATAAGAGTGTTAAAAGTTCTGGGGAGAAGTCAAGAAAATGGTATTGAGAGGCATTATAAATCAGCCATGATTGGATGGTGGAGCAGATTTGATGGGACAGATTTCCTAATTCTTTTCCTATGTCTTATGGCCTTATTGTTCCTATAGTGGAGCAGAATTAAGCTATTTGGCCCATCGCGTATCCTCCACCATTTCATCCTGGCTGATCCAATTTTTCTCTCAGCCCCAATCTCCTGCCTTCTCCCCAAATCCTTTCATACACTGACCGATCAAGAACCTATCAACCTCTGCCTTAAGTATACTTAATGCCTTAGTCTCCTCAGCTGCCTATGGCAAAGAATTCCAGATTCACTATTCTCTGGCTAAAAGATATTCCTCTTCATCTCCATTTTAAGAGGACACCCTTCTGTTCTGAGGCTGTTTCCTCTGGTCTGAGATTCTCCCACCATAGAAAACATTCTCTCCACATCCACTCTGTCAAAGCCTTTCAACATCTAATAGGCTTCAATGAAGTCATCCCTCATTTTTCTGAATTTTAGTGAATACAGGACCAGAGCCATCAAATACTTCATATGACAAGCCATTCAATCCTGGAACTATTTCTGGGAACCTCCCTTGAACCCTCTCCAGTTTCAGCACATTGTTTCTAAGATAAGGGCTGCAAACCTGCTCACAATACTCCAAGTGTGACTCACCAGTGCTTTATAAAGTTTCAACATTACATCCAAAGGTTTTAAAGGTTTCAAAGGCGCATTTAATGTCAGAGAAATGTAGACAATATCCACCCTGAAATTCTTTTACTTCACAGCAATCCACAAAAACAGAGGAGTGTGCTAAAGAATGAATGACAGCCAAATGTTAGAACCCGAAAGTCCCCCCCCCACAAAGCTCCCCTCCTTCCTGCACATAAGTGACAGCAAGTAACGATCCCCCATCTCCCAATTGGCAAAAAAATAGCATAGGCACCTGCCATCGAGCACTCAAGTGTGAGCAAAGCAACAGTAAAGTCACAGACTTGTAGTACTCCAAAGACTGCATTGTTCACCGGGCATTTGACATACCACAGGCTCTCTCTCTCTCCCTAATAAGGGAGAAAAAGGCGCCTCTGTTTTCCCAGCAAGAGGGGAGACATAACAAACAATTTGCTGATTTATGATGTTAAAAGTCCATCAAGTCGCCTTTTTCGAGCTCTGTGCTCAAAGATCTCGAGTCTCTGGGCATACAGCTACAGATCTTGATGACTCATGGGTCTCCTGCCATGACACCAACCTTGTTTTTATGTTCTAGTCCTCTTTAAAAGAATGCAAACATTGCATTAGCCTTCCTGACCACAGACTCAACCTGCAAATTAACCTTTAGGAAATCCTGCACAAGGATTCCCAAATCCCTTTGCACCTCAGTTTTTTTTGTATTTTCTCTCCATTCAGAAATTAGTCATCCCTTTCATTTCTTCCACCAAAGGGCATGACATGCACTTTCCACCATTCCATCTGACATTTCTTTGCTCATTCTTCTAATCTGTCTATCTGTAGCCTCTCTACTTCCTCAAAACTACCTGCCCCTCCACCTTAGCTTCATATCGTCTGGAAACTTTTCAACGAAGCCAACAATTCCATCATCCAAATCATTGACATGGATCCCAACACAGACCCCTGTGGAACACCTCTAGTCACCGGCAGCCAGCCAGAAAAGGTTCCCTTCATTCCCACTCTTTGCCTCCTGCCAATCAGCCACTGCTTTATCCATGCTGATCACGACCCATTTTAACCTCATACTTAATAATCGACTCCAACATCTTCCCAAGCACCAAGGTCAGACTACCTGGGCTACAGTTTCCTTTATTCGGCCTCTCTCCCTTCTTGAAGTGTGGAGGGATATTTGCAATTTTCCAGTCATCCGAAACCATTCCAAGATCTAGTGACTCTTAAAAGACCATTACTAGTGCCTCCACAATCTCTTCAGACACCTCTTTCACAACTCTGGGGTGTACTTCTTCTGGTCCAGGAGACTTATCTATCTTCAGACCTATCAGTTTCCCAAGAACCTTCTGTCTAGCTATGCGATGCACCATCAATAACTCTTGGAGACTGGAAGTGAACGATAGGCTTTTATTAACATTAAAAGGGAGCACGACACTTCGGAGACTGAGGGGAGAGCAGTGCCCCAATCGCCTTTATACCGGGGTCTGTGGGAGGAGCCACAGGAGCAGTCAGCAGCGGGGCGTGTCCAGACAGGTATACACATAGTTTACCACACTATGGTAGCTTCAGACTTCATGCTCCCGACACTTGGAACTTCCACCATACCGCTACTGTCTTCCACAGTGAAGATTGATGCAAAATACTTATTCAGTTTATCTGCCATTTTTTGTTCCCCCATTTCTGCCTCTCCCGCATCATTTTCCAGCAGTACGATATCCACTCTCGACTCTCTTTTACACTTTATGCTTTACAAGCATGCACAGTATCTTCTTATCAGATCTCTCAAACATTAAAGATGAATTCTTGATCACCCAGCCTACATTGTTGTGTACTGTCCTTGCACTTTATCTGTTTATCTGCTCCGTGTTTTCTCAGTGGCCACTGCAATGTATTCTGCATTCCACACTCAGTGGCCACTTTACTGGGAACGCACTGTACCTAATAAAGTGGCCACTGAGTGTATGTTTGTGGTTTTCTGTGCGGTAGCCCATCCACTTCAAGGTTCAACGTGTTGTGGTTTTAGAGATGTTCTTCTGCACACCACTGTTGTAATGTGTGGTTACTTGAGTTGCTGTTGTTGTCCTGTCAGCTTGAATCAGTCTGGCCATTCTCCTCTGACCTCTCCCATTAACAAGGTGTTTTCACCCACAGAGCTGACACTCACTTGATTTTTTTTGTTGTTTCTTGCACCATTCTCTGTAAACTCTCGAGACTGTAGTATGTGAAAATCCCAGGAAATCAGCAGTTTCTGAGATACTTAAACTACCTCGTCTGGCACCAACAATCATTCCATGGTCAAAGTTATTTAGATCGCATATCTTCCCCACTTTGATGTTTGGTCTGAACACAAAAAGAAACTCTTGACCACTCTTGGCATGCTTTTATGTATTGGCTAGCTGCCACATAATTGGCTGATTAAATATTTGCATTAATGAGCAGGAATACAGGTGTACCTAATAAAGTGACCACTGACAGTATATTCCTGTACTACCTCAAAGTACTTATCCATGGCATAAACTGCTTGGCTGGCAATCAAAACAGAAGGTTTTTGCTGTTACTGTTACTTTTGAAAATAATAAACCAATTATTAATGACATCTATGGAATTGAGGAATGGAGATTAGAGTGGCATGGTAGTTTAGTGGTTAGCATAATGCTTTACTGCATCAATGATCAGAACTGGGGTTAATTTCTCGCTATTATCAGTAAGGAGATTGCATATTCCCCCATAACTGCATGGGTTTCCTCTGGGTTGCAGGGAAGGGAGCAGATGACAGAGATGGGGAAGAGTGTAGGGGAGGGAGGAGTTGACTGAGACAAGGAGGTTTGTAGGGGGGGAATTTTTCCCACATGCACTGGCTTACTGGGAAACCGATGGCAGGGCAGCTGTGTGGACTTGGTTGTAGTGTGGACTGGGCATCGAGCCATGGTGTTGCCGGTTTGCAGCCTTTCTGTGAGAGGACCTCGTTGACACCAGAGGAAGTGTGGCACAGCATCCAGGTCAGTGTCAGTTCTGCTCTCTGGTGTTCACTCAACAGAAGACCAGGCCTCAAGCCACAGTGTTTCCAGTTTGCAGCCACTCAGGAGAGAGGCGCCAGAGGCAGTGCTGAATGGCACCGATGCTGCAGTCAGTGCTGCCCTCCAGTGTTCACTCAGTGGAAGTAAAGCTGCGTTCAACTGCAAACTGCTGCAACATTCTTTGACTCAGGGACTTGGACTATTTTTTTGTGTGACCGTATTTTACCGTTACCTTATATGCGCTGGACGAGGCTTGTGCAGTGTATGACTGTTGTGTAGTTCCATTGTAACCTCAGATTGCACCGTAGCGTAGCGGTTAGTGTTAACACTAATCCAGCAGCAGTGACCTGGATTTCATTCCCAGTGCTGGCTGTATGGAGTTTGTTCATTCTCCCCTCCAGTTGCTCCGGTTTCCTCCCACATTCTAAGGCCACTGAGTCGGCTATGTTGGTGCTAGAAGCATGGCAACACTTGTGGGCTTCCCCCAGCACAATCCCCAGGCTGTGTTGGCTATTGACCCAAAATCACATTTCGATGTACATGTGACAAATGAAACCAAGCTTGTAATCTTTTGATTTAGGGCTAGGGTTATTGAAATAAAAAATACTTTAAGGAGCAGCAATGTAACACAATGGTTCGGACAATTCTTTACAGTACAGGTGACCTGGGTTAATTGATCATTTTAAATTGTGCCCTGAATAGGCTAGGATTAAATCAAGGGCTTATTCTGTGATGTATCTCAATAAACAAAGAAACTTCATGTTATCTTTCTGTTGGGAAAGTTTCTTCCCCAACCTGATCAACCATTCCAGTTAGGCCCTTCCCCACCCCTCTATTTATTATCTCAGTCACTGCACTGTAAACACTTCAAAACAATTTTACAATGCTGTTTATAATTATGCACCTGTGATAATTATTACTGCAGGTTGTGCGTTGCATCTGTGCATATGTGTACTGTCATGGTAATGTGTAACACTATTACAGTGCCAATGACTCAAGTTCAGTTCCACCACTGCCTGTGAAGGAGCTTGTATGTTCTCCCCATGACCGCGTGGGAAAACATACAAACTGAACTAAACTAAGAATGGTTGAGGACTTTAGGAGCAATCTTAAGCCTTAATTAAGCATCAACTATCTGAAGATGTGAGAACAGTGACCGTCTCAACCACCAATTTTCCCTTTTGAGGAAAGCAAATAAGTCTGTTACTCATTTTCAGCTTAGCGCGTGATTGTGTTAGTCATTGTGCAATACCATGTAAAGAGGGCTCAGTGGAGATTTGCTACACATGTTTCCCTATTTTTGATAAAAGCACTGACATGGATTATGAAGAGATAGGAAAAGGATTTTGGGTATTAGCAAGGATCCTGCCATTACTGGCAAACAGGCAAGTTAAGCTACTTACGGACTGGGAGAGTTTGAAAGGTTTCCGTCTGACTGTGTTTCCCTCTGCCTTTGCCATTGACAGCCGCCACGCGGAAGTGATAGGTTGAGTTGGGCTTCAAGTTGCTGAGGATGACTTGAGCTGTAAATAGGAGGAAGGAGAATATGTTATTCTGTCTCTGTTCCAACGTGTGATGATCATTGTAATTTACTTTTTAGGACTTGATTGTTAATGTCAAGCTTACAATTTGCAACTCTCACAAGTCACCAGAGGAGTTCAGCAGGTCAGGCAACATCTATGGAGCTGACAATTATACTATTATACAAGTTGACAATTACTGTTTATATCGATAAACAGTCGACAATTAGGGCCAAGACCCTTCATCAAGACTGGAAAAGGAGGAGGCAGAAGCCAGAATAAGAGATGGGGGGAGGTGGAAGTTAACATGTAGGTGAGATCAGTTGAGGGGAAGCTGTGATGAAAAGAAACAATGTGAGAAGCTGGGAGGGAGTAGGCGAAAGAGGCAAAGAGCTGACAAAGAAGGAATCAAAAGGGTAGTGGACCATGGGGGAATGGGAGGTGGGGAACCAGAGGCAGGTCATAAGGTTGTTGGAGGGGAAGAGGAGAGGTGAGAGAGTAACCAGAATGAGGGAAAATAAAGGGTGGGGTGGAACAAAGAGAACTGAGGGGCTAACTAAGGCTACTGTTTACTGTCTTGAGAGGTTTGAAGCTGGCCTTCCATCTGTCCATCATTCTCCTCACCTCCATCCAATTCCAGCCTTTACTCTCTGTTTCACTGACAGTCCTGATGCAGGGTTTCAACTGTCCCCCCCCCCCCCATCCCTCCCTCTATAGGTGACCTGACACCTGATGATCTCCTCAGGTAAACTTTATTTTACTCCGGATTCCACCATCTGTCTGCATGAGCAGTTGCCATCTCTCAGAGATACCTGGCATGTTAACTGTTTCTCCTTCTGCAGATGCTGCATAGATATTTCAGCAATTCCCTCTTTCTGCTGGGCATGTTTCACTATATAACTCATAAACCCTTTCAGTGCTTCCAATCACAGACATACCACTTGTTGCATATAGTCATAGAGTACTATAGCACCAAAACAGACCCTTTGGCCCATCTAGTCTGTGCCAAACTGTTATTCTGCCTAGTCCCATTGACCAGCATCTTGACCATACCCTCCATACCCCTCCCATCCATGTACTTATCCAAACTTCTCTTGAATGTTGCAATCAGACCCACATCCACCACTACCTCTGGCAGCTTGTTCCACGGTCTGAGTGAAGAAGTCCCCCCTTCAGCTTCCACTGAAACATTTCACCTTTCATTCTTAACCTAGTCTCTAAATCAGAATCAGAATTTGGTTTAATTTCACTGGCATATGTTGTGAAATTTGCTGTGCAATGGCAGTACATTGCAATACACATTAATAGAAACTAAGTTACAGTAAGGTTTGTACATATATAAAAAGGTTAAATTAAGTAAATAGTGCAAAAACAGGAAAAAAAGTAATGAGGTAGTGTTCATGGTTCAATGAGCATTCGGAAATCTGATGGGAGAAGGGAAGAAGCTGTGTCTGAATCACCAAATGTGTGTCTCCTACTGAAAACTACCTTGCATCTCTCTTTCTTCCAGTTCTGTTGAAGGATCAGAGATACCAAGTGAACAATCATCATCAAGGAACCAAGCACCTAGGCCTTGCCTCCTTCTCACTGATACCACCAGGCAGGAGGAACTCAAGCCAGAGGTCCCACAGCACCAGGTTTAGGAGCAGCTACTTTCCCACAACCATCTGTTCTAGAAATGACCCGCATCACCCTGACCATTGCTCCTTGGCAACAGAACACTTTTTCTCATTGTTATCTTCTGGGACAAGTCTCAGGAGCCTGAAGACCCACGCTCAACATTTTTGGGACAGCTTCTTCCCCTCTGTCGTCAGAGTTTTGAATAGTCCGTGAACACGACCTCACTATTCCTCTTTTGAACTATTTATTTATTTTTTGTAAAAGATAGACATTGTTTTAATGTCTTGTGCTGTATTGCTGCTACGAAACAACAAACATCATGATATGCATCAGTGATAATCAAACTGATTCTGATAACACTATGGGCCACCTCTTGCACTACCATGGATTTGTTTCCATGTTTTTGGACATTTTTATCGTCTCTTACTTCACTGTTTAATGTAATCTCCGTAAAATTTGTGTATGATTTATATTTGGTGTGGTGTCTTAACCTCAGTACCTGCAACACTGCTGTAATCATGGTTCTCATTATCACTGTACCTCACTGTACTTGTGCACATAACAATAAATTCGATTTGATTTGACTTGACTGGAGGCACAAGAGATGGCAGTTGTTGGAATCTGGAGCAAAATGCAGAGCACTGAATGAACTCAGCAGGTCAAGTAGTTTCTATGGAGGCAGGGCTATGTTTGATGTTGAGAGAGATGGGCGAGGCTGGTGTGGAAGTCCTGACATGGCGAGTGTTAAGATCTTTGAAGGATATAGTTTCCTTTTGTACAACAGTAGTCTGGAGCCATTTGATAAATGGAGACATAATAAGAATGCAAATGAAGGATCCTAGATTGACATTTACTACTGGTCAGTTACTTTACTAATTTTTATTATTGACCTTTAATGTGGAGATTCTTTTGGTTATAAATCCCTGTATTATCTGCATCTTTCTTTTCTTTCTTTTTACAATATTTTTATTCAGAAGAAAAAAACAAGATTTACAGAGTGCAACACATAGATACATCTCAACATAACTTGTGTACATTCATATATTGTAATAAAATTGATCAAAATGTTATAGCATAACACATATAGTATACCACTCTGTAATCAAAAATTTAAAGATAAGTCATACATCATAAAAGAAAATTTTTATATTAAAAAAGTCAACCCCCTACCAACCACCAAAGAAAAAAACCTGATGGATGACAATGGATAATTAGAAAAAAAAGACATATTCACTTAAGAAGAGAAGATAAAAATATACTTAAAAGTCTGTGCACTGTTAACCTTTATAAATTGGAAACGTAATTTAGGAAAGGTCCCCAAATATCATAAAAAGATTGTTTTGAATTTAAGACTGAGCAGCAGATCTTTTCTAAATTTAAATAAGACATAATATCACGTAGCCATTGAAGATGTGTAGGAGGGGTAGACTCCTTCCATTTAAGCAAGATTGCTCTTCTTGCTAAAAGAGAGGTAAAAACTAAAACCTGTAGGTTAGGAGTATTTAAAGTTATATCTTCATTTGCAAAATACCAAACAAGGCAGTAAGGGGATTTGGGTCAAATTGGACCCTAAAAATTTGTGAGAAGGTATGAAATACTTCCCGCCAAAACTTTTCAATTGTAGGGCAAAACCAAAACATATGAATTAAAGAGGCAATCCGAATCTGAATTAAGTCTAATATCACTGACATAGGGGTGGTGGGGTGGAGATACATCTCCACCAAAGGATTTGTTCCCTCCACGAGCCAGCAGTTCACCCTTGGGCAAGGTGAAGCACCTGCTTAGCCCACTGGTCAGGATCACGTGAAGCCATGGGAGCAGCTGGTGTATGGTCATATGAGCAGCCGGTGCAGATTGCAAGTCCTAGTTATGTGATGGCTGATGCCAGGGAGACAATATCTGAAGATTGTTGATGATGGCTGGGGTCACCCATCTTGTAAAGACACTGCCCAGAAGAAGGCACTGGCAAACCACTTCTGCAGGAAATTTTGCCAAAAACAATCATGGTCATGGAAATACCATGATCGTACACGTCATATAATGAATGAACAATCACTGACATATGTCAAGAAATTTGTATTGTAATGTGATTAGTGATATGATTATTTTGAACATTCACCATGTTATCAATTGGTCCATATCTGTACCTAATTAGCTAATTTCTGTATAAAAATATAATTTCTTTGTTCAGATTTTAGATCAGCTCGGTGACAGGTGCCACACTTTTCTTCCTGTGCACAAATAAATAAAATGTGATGGAGGAGCAAATGTTAGTTTTCAGAGTCCGGTTGATCACCGATGACACAGGAACTAGCAGGTGATGGGTGAGTCGGAGGGAGAAGGGGGTGGGGTGATCACAAGATGGTGCCTGGTTGGTGACTGTTGACTGTTCTTCTTTCCACAGATACAGCCTAATTTGTGCAGCAAAAAATTACACAGCTGTTGCCAGGACTTGAAGACCCGAGTTACAGGAATGGGTTAAATAGGTTGGGAATTCATTCCCTAGAGCACAGGAGAAAGAGGGGAGACCATACAAAATTATGAAGGGTATAGCTAGGGTGAAGGCATGCAGGTTTTTTCCTCTCAGGTTAGGTGAAAGGTGAAATATTTAAAAGGAATCTCAGGAGGAACTTCTTCACTCAGAGGGAGGAGCAAGTGTGGATTAGGCCTCCAGGGGATTTTGTAGATGCGGTTTCAACTGTAACATTTCTGAGAGGAGCTTGGATGAGAGGTGCATGGAGGGCCACAGTCTGGGTGCAGGGAGATGGGAGTAGGCATGGACTAGGTGGGCCGAAAGGCCTGTTTCTGTGTTATAATGTTCAATGACAGTATGACTTTATTTTCTTTTAACTTCTCCCGGGAAGAAAGCTCAGTTGCAGGCCGAGAGACTCTTTTGTGCTTCCCTCACGCACCACAGTTCTCTCTCGCCGCACCAGCTTCTCCTCTCTTACAACTTGCCCAGTCCACGGGCATGGTTGGAACAGAAAACAAAATCTCGGTGTTGGCTTCAGTGACGTGCTCCGTTGTGTCCATAACTCTCTTCAGTGTCTTGCGTTCCTGGGCAGAGCAGTTGCCACACCAAGCTGTGGAGCATCTGGACTGGTTGCTTTTAATGGTGCATTGATCCAACTGGTAAAAGGTGAAGGGGACATGCCAAATTTCTTCAGCCTCCTGAGGAAGCAGCGTCACTGGTGAACTATCTTGGCTGTGACATCTGTGTGGTTAGACCAGGACAGGCTATTGGCCAGCTTGATTGTATCGCTGTCTGTCTCCTTTTTTTTTTACAAAACTACAGAAGTTTATTTATACAAAAACACATGAAATACAAACATCATGTACTTACAAGACAGTGAACAAATTCAAATTAAAATATGATTATTACTGTCTATAAAACAGCCAATTCCCCAAGGGGCCCCTTGCTTTCTCCAAGGACACCTGAGCACAAACACATCCTGGAAAATGGGCAGGCAGTCGGCCCTGACAGAGCTCTCGACTGTCTGCTGCTTGGACCCCTGAATGACCACTTTGGCCAGGTCCAGGAGCAAGCCCGCCAGTAGATCCTCCGAGGAACACATCCTCTTCCGTACGGGGCACCCATATATCAGGAGAGTGGGGCTGGGGTGTAACTAAAACCTGAGGAGCGGCTCCCTCAAATACTCAAACCAGGGCTGTAACCTCTCACACTCCACATAAACGTGGTATGCTGACTCCTCCCAGTCACAGAATGGACAAGCGGACGGGGGTGTCAGTGAATCAACTTGACAACCTGCTGCACAGTACTGCTCTACGCAATACCTTCCATCCCAGGTCTCCAGCGTACAGCGGATAGATAGGTTTCCACCTCCTGCACTCTGAGCCATCATGATTTGTGCTTTGGCCCACTACGGTGGTCCCACCTGGGTTTAGAGCAGGTTCTTAGCCTGACAAGTCCGTATTTGCATCTTTGAAAAAGAAAATAGGTGCTTACTGGATATCTGAAATAAAATGGAGAAATAGTTGGAAATGCCAGTTGCTTCCAACAGTTTCTCTTTATATTCTATGCACACAGTTTTCACAAACTAATTTGATTCAAATGTAAATGGTGATGTGACACCATGTGTAATAAATTAAAGCACCATTTACGTTTACTTGGGTCTGCATGTGTATCAAGCTTATTCCTCTGCATAAGGTGGAGGAGACTGTTGAAGTACTACAGAAGTATTGTTGTTATTTGTAATGCATGTTTTTCCTTGTTGTAATTGTTTGCAGGGACCGTGCGGAACAGTGAGCAATATGTTATGAAACAATGGGATGTGAGAGTACATGGTGTTCAACAACAGGATAAGTAGACTCAGCGGGATCTACTCAGTTTACACGTTGAACTGCTGTGAAGATTCTCAATTGGGGCACACAAGGATCATGGAGCATTTAGTGGCAAATTTCCCACTGCTGGCTGAACAAGGAGCTCTCTACCATCTGATACCCACTGCCTTGGGAAGGCAGCCATCATAACCGAGGTCACCACTGCCCACATTCCCGGTGACTCTCTCTTCTCCATCCCCTTCCTCTGTCAGAAAGCATCAAAATTTGAGAACTTGCAGCACCAGACTCACTCATATAATCACTGGAGTTTAGAAGAATGAGGGAGGATCTCATTACAGCTGATCGAATATTGAAAGGCCTAGATGAAATTGATGGGGAAAAGATGTTTTGTATAGTGGGTGAGTCTAGGACCAGAGGGCACAGCCTTAGAATAGAAGGATGCCCCTTTAGAACCAAGATGAGGAGGAATTTCTTAGCCAGAGGGAGGTGAATCCGTAGAATTCATTGCCACAGATGGCCGTCATTGGGTATATTTAAGGCAGAGATCGATAGGTTCTTGATTAGAAAACATAGAAAAACATAGAAAGCCTACAGCACAATACAGGCCCTTTGGCCAAAAAGCTGTGCCAAACGTGTCCCTACCTTAGAAATTACCTAAGGTTACCCATAGCCCTCTATTTTTCTGAGCTTCATGTACCAATTCAGAAGTCTCTTAGAAGACCCTATTGTATCCGCCTCCACCGCCATCGCTGGCAGCCCATTCCACGCACTCACCACTCTCTGCATAAAATACTTACTCCTGATATCTCCTCTGTACCTAGTTACCCTGATAAGTTGGGGTATCAAAGATTATGGGGAGAAGGCAGGAGAATGGGTTTGAGAGTAATATAAATCAGCCATGGTGGAACAGACTTGATTGGGCTGGACTCAATTATCCCTCACAATTCTTTCTAGTAACTTCCCTACCACTGACGTGAGATTCACTGGTCTACAGTTACCAGGATGACTCCGGATTCCCTTCTTTAATAATGGAACAACATTAGCTACTTGCCAGTCCTCAAAAATGTTGCCTATGGCAAGAGAGGACATGAAGGTCTTGGTCAAGGCCACAAAAATCTTTTCTTGCCTCACCCTGTAACCTGGGGAATATGCTCTCAGCACAGATCTCTCTATTCTCCATGTCCATCTCCTTGGTAAACACTGAAGGAAATACTCATTAATGACCTCACTCACATCCAAGCAAGTATTCTCCCATTTATCCTTAAGAGGTCCCTCACTCTCCCTAGTTGTACAGAATACCTTGGGATTCTCTTTAATCCTACTTGCCAAGGAGTTTTTCATGGCCCATTCTGGCTTTCCTAATTCATTTCTTGAGTTTTTTCCGACTTTATAATCTTCAAGAGGTTTGATTCTGGCTTCCTTCACTTTACATACTGTGGCACAGCCCGTCCCAGCGTTCCTGGTGGTCAGCACTATTTATTGTTTTTGTGTTAAAATGCTTTGTGGGATTATGGTGGGTTGGTCCAGTTCATTTATTGCTACATTTTAGCTTATGTGTCTGTGGGTTACTCTGACCGTAACTGGGGTGTGTGATAATCAACTCCCTGGTCTGTATGTGACTGGGTGGGTTCTTGCCACGGGTAATAGTGCACATGCAGTTCAACTCTTTGAGTGATTATGCAGAAAGCCTGAAGTCAATAACTCATTTCCTTCTACCTTAGGCCACAAACTTATCAATCACCCTGATGAGTTATTAATTACAAACTTTCTGCATAATCACTCAAAGAGTTGAACTGCATGTGCTTGTAACGAGAGTTGTATAACTCATCTCCTTCTACCTTAGGCCACGAACTTATCAACCCTTCTGGAGGTCCAAGATCCGTAAGTTCCACGACCGCTGGACTAAGTGTGTAAATGCAGGAGGGGACTATGTTGAAAAGTAAACGCGTTAGGTTTTCTAAAATTGACTCCTTCTACCTTAGGCCAGGAACTTATCAATCAATCCTCGTATGTACAGATACCCCTGTCAGGGTCCTTTATACAATTAGTCTATATCAGGGGTTCCAACCTGGAGCCCACAGATCCTTCCTTAATGGTATTGGTCCAAGGCATAAAAGAAGTTGGAACCCCTGGTCTATGTGTATAAACCAATCTTATGTGTGTATATATATGGTTTTTTAATTGGGTTTTGTATGCAGCCATTGGGCTTCTGAACTGATTCCGTGGCTCTGGACTCACCTTGCGGTTCATGTTCTGTGAATTATTTGTTTACTTTTTTATTGTTAGCACAATTTGTTCTTCTATCGCAATTTGCATGTTTGGGTTGTGTGGTACTCTATTGAGTTTTGTTTTGAGTGATTGCCAAGGTTGTACGTGGTATACATACTTTGATAATAAATGCACTTTGAACTTGGAACAGGAGAAATGGCACAGAGAGGTGACTTCAGATTGTGACCAATTCTGGTCATGAGTAGATCTCAACAGAAAAATAAGGAGGTTGCATTTTTGCTCAATGCCTACACAAAATGCTGGAAGAACTCAGCACGACAGGCAGTATATATGGAGGGAAATATACAGTCAACATTTTGGGACAAAACGTTTCACTGAAACATCACTTTCATTTTCTTCCATAGATGCTGCCTGACCTGCAGAGTTCCTCCAACATTTTGTGTGTGTGTGTGTTGATCCAGATTTCCAGCATCTGCAGAATCTCTTGAGTCTCTTGTTCCCTTTTACTGTTCAGCGGTAGGGTGTAATGTTAACTTGATGAAAAGAGATGGCAAGATGAAGCTTGAGAAATTCAAGACAGGGTGCACAGAGGAACAGTCAGAATTCGAATGTAGATCATAAACAGGAGGGGTCAGAAAGAGATGACATGTGAACTAGATTAAAATGGGTATAATGCATACAAGTGTATAAAAACATCAGATACAAAGCTGGTGAGCTGTGTTCACAAATAGATACAGCTCCATATCACAGTGTGAATAACAAAGACCTGTCTCAGACTGTGGGAGAGATGATTGTTTAATATTCTGGGCTAATGGGTTGTTAAAGAAAAGAAGCAAAAATACTAGAAAGGAAGGGGTTGTTTTTAAAGGTTCCAAGAAACCATTTGAATACAGAACAAAGAAAGTAGAACACAGCAGTGCAGTACTGTCCATTCAGTCCATCTTTTAACCTACCCTAAGCCTTCCTTCCCACATAGCCCTCCACTTTTCTTTCATCAATATGTCTATTTAAGATGGGCCCCTAAAGCATCCGCTTCTACCACCACCCCAGCAGGGTGTTCCATGCACGCACCATTCTTTGTGCAAAAAACTTACCTCTGACATCCTGCTATAAAATCCTCCAATCACCTTAAAATTATGCCTCCGCGTATTAGTGAATTCCAACCTGCGGAAAATTTCTGGCTGTCCACTCGATATATGCCTCTTATCCTCCTCCACTCCACAGGGAAAACCCCTAGCTTGCTCATCTGACCCTTATAAGACTTGCCCTCTAATCCAGGTAGCTGGTCAGATTTAAGGAGCAACACTAGAGGTGTTACATGCCAGCATAAAATTCATTTCTTACAGGCATTCTCAGTAGAACAAAGACATGCAACGGAATCATGAAAAACTACACACAAAGACTGACAACTAATGTGCAAAAGAAGATAAACTGTTGAAATACAAAAAAAAAACAGTATTAATAAATAAGTAATCAAATATATAATCCTGAGAACATGAGTTGTAGAGTCCTTAGAAGTGAGTCCATAGGTTGCTGAATCAGTTCGGAGTTGAGGTGAGTGAAGTTATCCACACTGGTTCAGGAGCCTGATAGTTGAAGGGGAATAACTGTTCCTGAAACTGGTGGCGTGGGACCTAAGGATCCTGTACCTCTTTCCCGATGGCAGGAGTGAAGAGATGGTGGGGGTCCTTGATGATGGATGCTGCTTTTCTGTGAGCTGCCAGAGAGCCAAAGGGCACATGTTCTCTGCTGCTCTGCAGCAGTCAAGGTTTCAACAGTTCTACGGCTTGCTTTAGCTGCCTTCCAAGCGCAGCAGTAAACAAGATGCCGCCCACACTGCCGGAGGTTATACTAGCTACAGAACGGAGCAGATGGAAGTCCTCATTTTATTCCATGTTTTTAAAGGTTCATTTATTTTGATTTGGTCCATTTCCAGGAAGCATTAATATAATGCCCAGCTGGATAATGACTACTCTGAGCACGTTGCTGAGCTTTGGAACATCCAAGCTGTCCTAATAATGCATGTCCTCAATCTACCACAAAGCATGCCTTATGACCGTGGAGAGCGTTCTAACTGGCTGTGCCACTGTCTGGTATGGAGGGGCCATTGCCCAGTATCAGGAAAAGCTGCAGAAAGTTGTAAACTCAGCCAGCTCCATCAAAGGCAACAGACACCCCAGCATCAAGGACATCTGCAAAAGGCGATGCCTCAAAAAAGGCAGCATCTATCATTATGGACCCCATGACACAGGACATGCCCTCTTCTCATTGCTACCATCAAGTGGGAGCTCCAGGAGCCTGAAGACAAGCACTCAACGTTTCAGGAGCAGCTTTTTTTCCACCACCATCAGATTTCTGAATGAACAATGAACCTTTGAACACCACCTCAGCATTCTTTTTGCACTGCTTATTTATTTTTTATTTATACTTAATTTAATTTATAATTATTTTTTATTAGAGTCATAGAATCATAGAAAAATACAGCACAGAAATGGGCCCTTCTATCCATTTAGTCCTTACTGAAACATTTAAACTGCCTACTCCCATCAATCTGCACCAGGACCATACCCCTATAATCCATGTACCTATCCAAACTTCTCTTAAATGTAGAAATCGAGCACACGTGCACCATATGCACTGGCAGCTCATTCCACATTTTCACGACCTTCTGAGTGAACAAGTTTCAGTCACAATCCTCTTAAACTTTTTACTTTTCATCCTTAACCCACGACCTCTGGCTGTAGTCCCACTCAACCTCAGTGGAAAAAGCCTGCTTGCATTTACCCCATCTAGACCCCCTCATAATTTTGTATACCTCTATCAAATCTTGCCGCAATCTTATCATTATATCATTATATTATGAAAAGTGGGCTGGTGGGGTGGAGATACATCTCCACCAAAGGAGGTGTAAAGTGCTCCTTCCCTCCGCTAGCCTGTAGGTCATCCTTGGGCAAGATGAAGCACCTGCTTGGCCCCTGATCAGGGTCACAGGAAGCCACGGCAGCTGGTCGTATAAGCAGCTGGTGAACATCGTGTCCTGGTTGTGTAACTACTGATGCCAGGCAGACAATCTCTGAAGAGTATTGATAAAATCTGGGGTCACCAGTCTTGTAAAGACACTGCCCAGAAGGCAATGGCAAACTACTTCTGTGGAAAAATTTGCCAAGAACAATCATGGTTCAGACCATGATCGTCAATGTCACGATGATAATGATGACATATTGTACTGTAGTGCTGCCACAAAACCACAAGTTCCACAACAATTGCCAGTGATTTAAAACCGGATTCGGATGATTTATTGCTATGAACTCTGACTATACCATCTTAAGCTTCACTGCTTGCTTTGCAGTGCTTCTGATCAGTAAGCTCTCTTCACTTCAGCCTTCCACGAACTCATCTCCAAGTGTGAGAAGGACAGTTAATATGAAAGATGGCCCCTTAAAAAAAAATACCCAGAGCTGATTGGTCTCTACAAAAGTTGATTGAATCTCTGATCACAGAGATTCAATTTGTTTCTGTGGTGAAGATAAAAAAAAAGATATTATCCTTTGTGAGTGCAAGCAAGAGGGACAAATGTTACACCTGCCCCTACATCTCCTCCCTCATCATCATTCAGGGCCCCAAACATTCCAGATGAGGGGACACTTCACCTCTGAGATTGTTAGGGATGTCTACTGCATCCAGTGCTCTTGCTGTGGCCTACTCTCCTCTCTGCCCCTACATCTCCTCCCCCAACCTGGACTGGGGGAGCAAATTGTAAGCACAAGAGATTCAACAAAATGCTGGAAAGCCAGAGTAACACACACAAAGTGCATGAGGAACTCAACAGGTCAGGTAGCACCTATGGAAAGGAATAAAGGATTAATGTTTCAAGCCCAGAGACCTCAAGGTTCGCATTGGAGATGCTTTGTTGAGCACCTTCACTCCGCCTTTCACCAAAAGGCAGGATTTCCTGCAGGCCACCCATTTCAATTCAACTTCCCTTTCCCATTCTGACATGTCGGTCCATAGCCTCCTCTACTTCCATAATGAGTCCACACTCAGGGGAGCAACACCTTATATTTCATCAGGAAAGTCTCCAACCTGATGGCTTGAACGTTGATTTCTCTCCCTACAGCTTCTCTTATTTTCCATTTCCTACTCTGGTTCCTCTCTCTCCCCTTCTTAAATGGCCATCTCCTCTCTGGTTCCCCTCCTCCTTCCCTTTCTCCCAAAGTCCACTCTTCTCTATTAAGGAATTCTTTCATCTTTATCCTTTCACCTTTTCCACCTATCACCTTCCAGCTTCTCCCTTCAATTCCCACTCACACACACCTACTTTCCATCCTTACCTGATTTCAACTATCACCTTCCCTCACACCTTCTTAATCTGGCTTCTGTCCAGTTCCGATGAAGGGTCTCAAACTGAAACTCCAAATGTCTATTCCCCTTCATAGATACTGCCTGACTTGCTGAGTTCCTCTAATTCTTCGTGTATTTCTTTCAAGATTTAAAATTCTCTTGTCTTTAAAATGAACAAACTAATTTGCTGAAGTCTGAAATCAGCCAATCCTTCACCTTCAATGACTTTGACTGAGGACAGTATTGACCAGCAGATGAACCAGAGCAACCACATGAATTCTGTGGCTGCAAGAGCAGGTTATAGGCTGGTTATCTCATGTGTGACTCTTCTTCTGACATCACTAGGCCTTCTCAACCTCTTCAGGCACAAGTCAAGAGTGTGTTGGGACACTTTGCACATAACTTGGAAAGACCACACTTGGAATATCGTAAGTACAAGAAATTCTGCGGATGCTGGAAATCCAGCCTCCAGTGGACCATGGATTTGCATCCACCTGGTCCCAACTTCCCCAGCAGACTTGCAGAGATTTGTAGACCTGGGCTGCAGCTATCAGGATCTGACTGGACTACAGATTGACCTTTGGGCTTCAAACTGGACCTCTGACTGACCTTTGGGCTTTTGGACTTCAATTCGTACCTCTGATTGACCTTTGGGCTTCAAACTGGACCTCTGACTGACCTTTGGGCTCCAATCTGGATCTCTGATTGACCTTTGGACTTCAATCTGGACTTCTGATTGATCTTTGGGCTTCAATCTGGACCTCTGAGTGAGCTTTGAGCTCAATCAGGGCCTCTGATCTATGCACCTAGTTCCACACCTATCTAATTAGCCATCCATCTGCTACTCAGCCCAGCCTGTGCATCCTCATATATTCAGGGTTCCAGTTTCATTTATCCCTGAATTGATTGCCCTTGTGGCCTTCAGGTGCAGTGTGGCCTCATATTTTAAACCTTTATCATGCAGTTCAAATGACTTCAGTCTCTTCTCTGTCTTTGTAGCCTTATAGTTCTGCCAATGTCATGCATTATTCCATTTTTGCATGCTTCTGCCTCCTTAATGCTCTTTAATCTCCCCAGCCAAACAAGAAGATCTATCTTCTGCCCAGTCCCTAAGCTCTGGAGCTCCCTACCAATCTTATCTCTCTCTCTCTCCCTCTTTCCTTTAAGATGCTGCTAATGATGAATCTTAATGACCTTGCTTCCAGATTCTACACATGCATATCCTGATTTCCTCTGGGTGTTCCAACTTCACACCACCAGGTTCAAAAAACAACATGCACACACACAAATGCAGATGGAACTCAGCAGGTCAAGCAGCATCTATGGAGAGGAATTGATAGCTGATGTTTCAGGCCGAGACCTTTCATCAGAACTCAAGTGTCCTGATGAAATGTCTCAGCTTGAAACATCAGCTGTTATACTTCCAGACCTGCTGAGTTCTTCCAGCATTTTGTGTGTGTCACTCTGGATTTCCAGCATCTGCTGAACTTTTTGTGTTTGGGGATCAATAACACCCACTTCCCTTCAACCATTTTGCTCTTGAACCAATGTGCACCACCCGAATCACTACCTCAGTATTGCAACACTACAATAGAGTTTTGTTGTTCTAATGGTGTTGTTTCTTGTAAAAAGTTTTTCTGTGCTCTGTGACTCAATGGTTGCATGGCTTCGGGTGTCCAGTAGACGACAGCACTCATTAGGAACAGAATCTTCAGTCTATGCTAGAGACTAACTATGTTTAATTATCTAACAATAACTCTGATCCAACATCCAAATCAGGCTGAGATCTTGCATAATTCAGAATGTTACAGTTACCAGCCATGTTCCCAATTAATTTATTAAATCATGACATAATAGCAAAACACTGGCTAATTTAGGAAGGTAATGAAGTCTCTTATAAATCTCCCAGTAGGTGTCCAAAATAATTTCTTCTATTTCTATGTGAAAAGTAATTAAGTGCAACTACTGATGAAGTCTTTGAACCCATAAGTCACATGGCTGCCAAGGCTTAGTAGGAGCATTAGTATACCACGGATGTTAATGGTAGAGCCCTTGTTCTCTAGCCACCATCCAATTCTGGAGGCTTGAGAGCAGAGCTGAAATTTGGCAAAGGAAAAAGCAAAAGACCGCAGGTGCTGAGATAAAAGCAGCAAAAGCTGGAAATACTCAGTAGCATCTGTGGGGGGAGAAACAGTTTTGTGCTTCATCTACCAGTCCCCAGTCAGAATTGCAATCCCAATTCAATCAACACATGGTTTTCCAGCATGTGGCGAGCTGATAGGTATTATTAAACATACACTCAGTGGCCACTTTAATAGGTATGCCTTTGTACCAGCTCGTTAATGCAAATACCCTGTAACTAATCAGCCAATCATGTGGCAGCATGTCAATGCATAAATGAATGCAGATATGGTCAAGACGTTCAGTTGTTGTTCAGACCAAACATCAGAATGGGGAAGAAGTGTGATCTAAGTGACTTTGACTGTGGAATGATTGTTGGTGCCAGACTGGGGAGTTTGAATACCTCAGAAACTGTTAATCCCCTGGTATTTTCATACACCACAGTCTCTAGAGTTCACAAAGAACTCTAATGTAAATATTAGATCAAAGTGCAACACTTGACATTTGACCTGGTTAAACTCCATCTGCCATTTCTCTGAGTTGTATCCTTTGGCAATCTTCTACACTGTCCACAATGGCACCAGTCTTCAGCAACACACACAAAATGCTAGAGAAACTCCACAGGTTTGGCAGCATCTACAGTGTCGACCCTTGTGGGCTGCCCCAGCACACCCTTGGGTGTGTTGGTTGTTAATGAAAACAGCACATTTCACTGTATGTTTCGATGCTTTGGGGTTCCTACATTCCTGTCGTTCAGTCTTTGGGTTATTTTCCTGTTTTGTGGATGTCTGTGAAGAGTAAGAATTTCAGGTTGTATACTGTATACATTCTCTGATATTAAATTGAACCATTTGAACATGCGATAAATGAACTTGAACCTTGAATCTTGAAAACATTTACTAGGAATCCTTAACAGTTTTACAGCAGATGTGATTCATTATGATCTTATCTGAAACACAGAGTGCAGCGTCCCTCAGTACAGTGGCCTGCCAAGCCAAATTCTGTACTCAAATTTCCGGAGTGAGATTAGAAGGCACACCTCTCTGCCTCTAAGGCCAATGGGTTGCCAGCTGAGCAGCCTGGTGAATGTGACCCTGGCTGCCAATAGGTACTCTCGGAAGCCAAGGTTGATATTAGAAGAAAATTGATGGTGCTCTGAGCCTCAAATTGAGCCAAGGTTACAAATGATGGATTGAGTTTACAGGCAGTTCTAATTACAGTTAACTCAAGCTAGCTCAGTATCTGCTGCAATAGAAAAGATAGTGAGGAAATGAAAGGTCTTGAGATATAGTGCCCAAGATGCAATCAAGATGAGGTTGTATACAGACTTTAATTATTCATATGCTTCTGACAATGCAATACATTTTGTCAGTCTCTCAAGCCTTCAAATGATTTGGCACCGCATACAAAGCTTTGCTCAACTTTTCTCATTGATCTGCCCACAAAATCACTTGTGCTCTGCTCCCCATTGATGTTCCTAATTGGCATTTAAATCTATTTATATCCTCCTATATACAGCCATCCAACAACACGCTTGCTTCATTGCTTCTCGATGAGAGGAGGCTTGACAGAGATGCACAAGATGATGAGAGCCATGTATTGAGTAGACAGCCAGAGTCTTTTTCCCAGGGTAGAAACTCTGAATATGAGGGGGCATAATTTTAAGGTAATTGAAGGAAAGTATAGTATGGGGGGATTCAGAGGTAAGTTTTTATGCTGAGGGTGCTGGATGCATGGATTGCACTGCCAGGGTTGGTGATAAAGACAGATACTGTACATTAGGGACTTTAGGAGACTCTTCAATGATGGCTGATGGAAAAATGAAGGACTTAGGATTCACACCACCAGATTCAAGAACAGTTACTACCCCTCAACCATCAGGCTCTTGAACAAAAGGGGATAACTACAGTCATTCTATTTCTCGTGTTCCCACAGTTGATGGACTCACTTTAAGGACTCTGTATCTTTAATTTCATACTCATTATTAATTGCTATTTATTTATATTTGCACTTGCAGAGTTTGTTGCTCATTGATCCTGCTTACAGTTACTGTTCTGTAGATTTGATAAGCATGCCTGCAGGAAAAAGAATCTTAAGGTCGTAAGGGCTGACATCTTTGTACTCTGATAATAAATTTTACTTTGAAATTTGGACTTTGAACTTTGAAGGGTTACGTAGAAGGGTTAGATTCTTAGAATAGGTTTAGGGCAGTGTTTCCCAATGTTTTTTTTATTCCTAAAGCACTTACATACTTGCCAAAGCCCCTCTTTGGCACAGTATACTTTCTGATCACCTGGGGGTGCAAAAAAATGTCTACCATAAGCCAACTTGAGAAAAATGATTCTGCTTTGAATTTTTATTTGTCTCTAAACCTAGCTCACACAGTACCTGTGTGCTGTACAGCAGCTTCAATAACAATGCGATCCTTGAGCTTAATGGTTTGTAGCAAGAGTTGAAATAACTGGTTCAAGTTGAGACAGCAAAAGCCTTAAGTTCCCATGAGTAACAATGCCCAAATGCATTCTGTCTTTTGTCGGTATGTGGTTCACTGCACTGAAGTCTCTTTCAACAAGGTAGGAGGATGGAAATGCATGAAGAGCATTTTGGCTCTTCTCCAAAGACCAGGAATCTTTGTATGACAATATAGCCACATACCAGAAAAGCCAACATTTTTGAAAAGCACTTTTGCTTCTTGATTCTGAATTTTGTTAATTTCTTCTTGCAAGCTCTCTTCCTGTTCTTCTACTTTGCAAAAAAAAGGGTTAATTACCCAGTCTGGAATTTCTAGATAGTTCAAATCCTTGAATCAATTCTGAAAATCCCTTTTCAGTGACTGCAGGTGTAAGCAAATCACCATCTGTGAAAAAGAGATCCATACTTTCCACATAGGGAAACAGTGAGAACTTTCTTCTCCAAATGTCTTGCTTATATATTTCTGATTTTCTGACAAAAGTAGACACTGTACTTTTTACCTGCATTAAATTGAAATTCTCACCCTTTAGTTTCATATTTAGAATGTTCACTTTGTCATACAGATTGGCTAGGTATGCAACATCTTCATGAAGAAATTCAATCTTGTTTCCCAAGCTCTTGTTGACTTGGAACAAAAATTCAACCTGAATGTCAAAAAGATCAAAGAGATGTTTTAAGCAGCAGCCTTTTGACAGCCACCACACCTCAGTGAGAAGAAGCAAGTGTTCAAATTCTTCATTATTATCTTGGCATAACTGGTGAAATAACTTGCTGTTTCATGGATGAGCTTTAATTTTTTTGATAGCAGATATTACGAGAGTCATGCTTGAGAAAAAGTCACTGGATGATGTTTCTGGCTGCGAGATGTCGATGATCGATTACACAATGGATTGCAAACAGACGGCATTTCCTTTTTCATAAGTGTCACTAAACCTGCATTGTGACCTGTTCACATATGGTGCTCTATCTACATGACATGAAACCATGTTCCAAACAGAATACTTTTATCATATACATTTTGAGAATTCATTTTGAGCTCATTGTAGATCGATTCTCTGTAGATATTTGTTTATAACTTTTTACAATAGAGAATCCTGCATTAAGTTTTCTGTTCTTGATAAACTGTACATACGCCATTAGCAATACCTCATTGTCTTGCACAGTTGATTCATCCAGTTGTATCCGAAATTCTGTTTTTTACAGCTCTATGCATAATTGATACACAATGTCATCACTCATTTCATCAATATGATGAGCTACAGAGTTATTACTTAGAGGAATTGATTTTAAAATACTGGTATCCATTTTGAGCACAGTGGTGAGCACTTCTGTTACAGCAGGCATTATTAATCTTTCACCAACTGAATAAGATTTTCCACACTTTGCCATCATTTTGGAAATGTTATAGGAAATCATGAGACCACTATCAAGGTCATCTTGAGCTTCTTGCCAAATGGCTGGAGAGTGCAATGCTTTTCAAATGCTTCTTTCATCTTCCGGAACTGAGTAATACCATAAGTAACTTGGGTGTCTTTTACGGAAGTGTTCCTGCAATCTTGATGGTTTCATAGCTTTATTAGACAGTGCAGTATTAAAAATAAGACACATGGGCATCGCTGATCCGACTGGAATGGAAGAAAATCATGCTCCAGGTATTCAAGGCTTCACTGCCTTCAGGCTCATTGAGATCGTGCCGTACATATTTATCCATCATTAATAAGGCTAAACTAAAATAAAAAATTAACACAAACTGGGAATACCTAGTATTCCCAGTCCAATACCAAGGCATTTGAGAAGGTACCCCATGCAAGGCTTATTGAGAAAGTAAGGAGGCATGGGATCCAACAGGACATTGTTTTGTGGATCCAGAACTGGCTTGCCTACAGAAGGCAAAGAGTGGTTGTAGTCAGGTCATATTCTGCATGGAGATCAGTCACCAGTGGAGTGCCTCAGGGATCTGTTCTGGGACCCTTACTGTTCGTGATTTTTATAAATGACCTGGATGAGGAAGTGGAGGGATGGGTTAGTAAGTTTGTTGATGACACAAAAGTTGGAGGTGTTGTGGATAGTGTGGAGGGCTGTCAGAGGTTAAGGCTGGACATTGGTAAGATGCAAAACAGGTCTGAGAAATGGCAGATGGAGTTCAACCCAGATAAGTGTGAAGTGGTTCATTTTGGGAGGTCAAATATGATGGCAGAATATAGTATTAATGGTAAGACTCTTGGCAGTGTGGAGGATCAGAGGGAACTTGGGGTCCAAGTCCATAGAATGCTCAAAGCAGCTGCGCAGGTTGACTCTGCGGTTAAGAAGGCATATGGTGTATTGGCCTTCATCAATCATGGAATTGAATTTAAGAGCCAAGAGGTAATGTTGCAGCTATATAGGACCCTGGTCAGACCCCACTTGGAGTACTGTGCTCATTTCTGGTCGCCTCACTGCAGGAAGGATGTGGAAACCACAGAAAGGGTGCAGAGGAGATTTACAAGGATGTTGCCTGGATTGGGGAGCATGCCTTATGAGAATAGGTTGAGTGAACTCAGCCTTTTCTCCTTTGAAGGAGGATGAGCAGTGATCTGATAAAAGTGTACAAGATGATGAGAGGCATTGATCGTGTGGATAGTCAGAGGCTTTTCCCAGGGCTGAAATGGTTGCCACAAGAAGACACAGGTTTAAGATGCTGGGGAGTAGGTACAGAGGTGATGTCAGAGGTAAGTTTTTAGATGTCAGAGAGTGGAGAGTGCGTGGAATGGGCTGATGACGATGGTGGTGGAGGCAGATACGATAGGGTCTTTTAAGTGGCTTTTAGATAGGTAGATGGAGCTTAGTAAAATAGATATAGGTAGTCCTAGTAATTTCTAAGGTAGGGACATGTTCAGCACAACTGTGTGGGCTGAATGGCCTGAACTGTGCTGTAGTTTTCTATGTTTCTATGCTGATGACAGCAGCGAGATGACGTGGATGGTAGTGGCACGCAAAGGAACAGTGAGGCAAAGGTGAAGACGATCACAGCAGTGAAAATTACATTGACAAGGATTCAGATTGGAATCTGAATGTTAGTCAGGATAGAACTGGTGTTCAGCAAACTACCCTTTATACTATTCCAGTTAATGCGTTTGACCAGTCATGTAAGGTTTCATAATTATAGTGCCATAGTTAGGGTGCTGCTTACTGCCCCCTAAGAATCTTGAATGCCCCCCGATGACTTTTATTTCCCCTAAATCCCCTTTAGGACTCTTTATAACTGCCCCTGTTGGAAATCACGAGTTTAGGGGTCGCCACAACTTTGTGGGCCAAAGGGCCTGTACTGTGCTGTGCTGTTCTATGTTCTGTGTTCAATACCTGGAATATTCAAGTCTTGAGGTTTTCACAGCTACTGAGCCGAGACAAGGGGCAATCCTCCTCTGCACTCTTTCTTAATTACATCTTTTCTAGAGTAGGGTGATCAAAACTGAACAGGATATTCCAAAAGCGGCCTCACTAATGTTTCGTCAAACAGCAACAGAACATACCAACTTTTATACTTACTGATGATGCTACTGAAATCATTAGTTCCATTTCCCTTTTTCCGCAGATGCTGCAGGGTGTTTCCAGCATGTTTGATTTTTATTTCAGATTTCCAGCATCTGCAGCTTCTCTTTTGCTTGCCCTTTCAGCTTAAAAGCCACTTGTGTTGCAACAGATGCAGAGTGGCAGAGCTGTGTGTGGAACTGCTCGGTCCCTGAGACCTGCAGGACATGGATACTCTAATTATCCTGCGTGAGTCCCATCATTACCGTGTGCCTCCGACAGCTACCATGGAGCAGTTTATGATACCGTTAATGGAGATGGCTCGGCCACAGATTGTAAACAGCATCTTTTATTGCGATGTTACTCAGCCACCCGCTGGGTGTGTTAAACACTGCTCCAAGACATGCTCGCGGCCATTGCACGTACAAAACAGACAACACTAAAGCTGAAAAGAATATGACCTTTCTCCTTTTGGTGACGGCCTTCCCTGCTGTGCAGCCCAGATGCCATTAATTGGAAACCATTTACAGGAAAGAGAGTAAAAAAAAATATAATATGCCAAATTGAAAGTGTTTGTCTTGCTGATGCAAGGAAAGAATTTGCATTTCTACCCGACATCACATGATCTAAAAGCTCAAACAGACAAGGATTTCTAAGGCAATTTTCTGGACAGGAATCACCCACAGACATCAATATGATAATTTAAAAAAATGTATCTATTTTTATATTTCTTGTATTTAGAGATACAATGCAGAATAGGCCCAATGAGCCGCACTACCCAACTACCCACCTATTTAATCATGGGGCAATTTACAATGGACAACTAACCTCCAAACCAGTACACCTTAGGAATATGGGAGGAAACCCATGCATTCACAGGGAGAATGTACAAACTCCTTTCAGAAAATGTCTGAATTGAAATCTGAATTGATATAGAGGTGATGCATCATCAATAACTCACACTGAGACGTAGGCGAGATATCGGCTTTTATTGACTGGAAGAAGGAACCAGGAGTGAGTGTCTATCATACAAGGTCCTGGAGACCTGCGGCCTGAAGATCGGCCTCAGTCTCCAGGACCTTGTATGATAGACACTCACTCCTGGTTCCTTCTTCCAGTCAATAAAAGCCGATATCTCGTCCTCATGTAGCGAAGGTTCTTACAAGTCAAGCCGATCAGGCGGTCGAATCTGTCGCTGCGATCTACGTAGCACCGGCTGTGACCGCATAGGTGCCGGCAACATTGGCGATTGCACAGGGGACGGGGGTTGCGCGTGTTCTTGCCCACTAGGCGCCGGTGATCCCTCATGCATGTGCGAGGCGCCTGGTATAAATGCGTACGAAACGCCCGGTATACAAGTGTCGTGAGGAGTCTGTGTAGGGCCTGGTGAGTACGGTGTCACCTCTGGTGCAGGGTTCACAGTTACCGGAGAGCCTTCAGGGTAGTGGTCTGCTGCACCTGCGGGTGCCAGGTCGCGGATGGAGACCGTGTCCTCCCGCCCATCAGGCAAGACCACGTAAGCATACTGGGGGTTCGCATGGAGAAGGTGAACCCTCTCCACCAGCGGGGAGTATTTATTGCTCCTCACATGTTTCCGGAGCAGCACTGGCCCCGGGGACGTCAGCCAAACTGGTAGGGTGGTCCCAGTGACAGACTTCTTGGGAAAAGAGAATAGGCGTTCGTGAGGGGTGGCATTGGTGGACATACATAACAGAGAGCGGATAGAGTGCAGTGCCTCAGGGAGGACCTCCTGCCATCGAGAGACCGGCAACCCTTTGGACTTAAGGGCTAAAAGTGTGGCCTTCCACACTGTGGCATTCTCCCGCTCTACCTGGCCATTACCCCGGGGATTATAACTCGTGGTCCGACTGGTAGCAATGCCCCTAGCTAGCAAGTACTGGCGCAGCTCCTCACTCATAAAGGAGGACCCTCTATCACTGTGGATATAGCAGGGATACCCGAACAGAGTGAAGAGCTGGCGCAGGGCTTTTATGACGGACGTGGCAGTGGTGTCGGGGCAGGGGATGGCAAAGGGGAACCGTGAGAACTCGTCAATAACACTGAGAAAATAGACATTGCGGTCAGTGGAGGGAAGGGGGCCCTTAAAGTCAACACTCAGGCGTTCAAAAGGGCGGGTGGCCTTGACAAGTTGTGCCGTGTCAGGACAGTAGAAGTGCGGTTTGCACTCGGCACAAATTTGGCAGTCCCTGGTCATCGTCCTGATGTCCTCCAGGGAGTACGGCAGGTTCCGAGCTTTCACAAAATGGTAAAATCGGGTGACCCCCGGATGGCAAAGTTGTGCATGAAGGGCGTACAGCTGGTCGAGCTGTGTGCTAGCACATGTTCCCCGGGATAGGGCATCAGGGGGCTCATTGAGTCTGCCAGGCCGGTACAGGATATCATAGGTGTAGGTGGAGAGTTCTATCCTCCACCGCAAAATCTTATCATTTTTGATCTTGCCCCGCTGTTGGTTGCTGAACAGGAACGCAACCGAGCGCTGGTCGGTCAGCACAGTGAATCTTTTGCCAGCAAGATAGTGCCTCCAGTGCCTAACAGCCTCCACTATGGCCTGGGCTTCTTTCTCCACCGCGGAGTGCCGAATTTCAGAGCCTTGGAGGGTGCGAGAAAAGAATGCTACTGGTCTGCCTTCCTGATTAAGGGTAGCAGCCAGAGCGAAATCGGAGGCATCACACTCCACTTGGAAGGGAGCGGTCTCGTCCACTGCATGCATCGTAGCTTTGGCAATGTCCGCTTTAATGCAGTTGAAGGCCGCGCAGGCCTCAGCAGAGAGGGGAAACGAGGTAGACTTGACCAGGGGGCGAGCCTTGTCTGCGTAATGGGGGACCCATTGGGCGTAATAGGAAAAAAACCCCAGGCACCGTCTGAGGGCCTTGAGAGTGGTGGGAAGAGGGAGCTCTAACAGGGGGGCGCATACGTTCGGGATCAGGCCCAATAACCCCGTTTTCCACGACATACCCAAGTATAGCAAGGCGGGTGGTACCAAAAACACACTTGTCCCTGTTATAAGTAAGGTTCAGAGCTGCGGCCACTTGGAGAAACCATTGGAGGTTGGCGTCGTGATCTGGCCTGTCATGACCACAGACGGTGATGTTATCCAGATAGGGAAATGTGGCCTGCAGTTGGTACTGGTCCACCATCCGGTCCATTTCCCTCTGGAAGACAGAGACACCATTCGTGACACCGAAAGGGACGCGCAGGAAGTGATAGAGCCGGCCGCCCGCCTCGAAGGCGGTGTAGGGGCGGTCCTCTGGGCAGATGGGGAGCTGGTGATAAGCGGATTTCAGATCTATTGTTGAGTACACCTTATACTGAGCAATCTGGTTGACCATATCCGCGATGCGGGGTAGGGGGTATGCGTCAAGCTGCGTAAACCTATTGATGGTTTGACTATAGTCCACCACCATCCTATTTTTCTGCCCAGTCCGAACAACAACCACCTGGGCCCTCCAAGGGCTTGTGCTCGGCTCAATGATCCCCTCCCTGAGCAGCCGCTGCACCTCCGACTGAATGAAGGCCCGGTTCCCCGCGCTGTACCTCCTGCTTTTGGTTGCCACAGGTTTACAGTCGGGGGTCAGGTTGGCGAACAGCGGTGGGGGAGGGATCTTGAGAGTGGAGAGGCTGCAAGTGTCGGTAGCGCAGCTGTTGGCCTGGTTCTGGATGGGATGTGTGTGTCCGTGTGTGTGTGTGGTCAGTAGCGGGGTATGTGAAGAAGTCCCACAAAACTGAGGATTCTTGACAGTGAGTGGTGGGAGGGGCCCGTCGTATACCATAGTCACACTTTCGAGATGGCTCTGGAAGTCCAGCCCCAATAGCACAGGTGCACACAGATTAGGCATGACCAGCAGTTCAAAGTCCCGATATACTGTGCCTTGCACCACCAAAGTCGCTACACAACCCGCCCGGATGTCTGCGGACTGCGACCCAGAGGCCAAATGGAACCTCCGACTGACCGGCCGCGTTGCAAGTCCGCAGCGTTGCACTGTGTCCGGGTGAATAAAACTCCCAGTGCTGCCCGTGTCAAACAGGCATCCAGTCCAATGCCCCTCCACCTGGATGTCCATCATGGATCTTGCAAGCTGGTGTGGGGCGCTTTGGTCGAGAGTCACAGTGGCCAGAGTTGGATCGCCGTCGGGGTACCCGGTCAGCATCGGAGGGTCGGGGGCGGGGCATGCTGACGCCGACAAAGATGGCCGCTCACATCCGGGGTACCCGGTCAGCATCCGAGGATCGGGGGCGGGGCGTGCTGACGTCGACAAAGATGGCGGCCCCCACGTTTCACCCGCAGCGCTGCACTCTGCTCGAGGTTGAGACTTACAGACCTTGGCGAAGTGGCCCCGCTTTCCGCAGCTGGAGCAGGTTGCTTCTCGCGCTGGACAGCGTTGTCGAGGATGTTTCTTTTGGCCACAGAAATAACAAAGCACGAGTTTCTTACGGGCCACAGCCGTGGTCTGGGTCGGGGAGCTCGTGGAATCGCGACTGGCGGCGGCGTTGGCGAATTCGCTCCCGGGAGCCGGCGGTGGCGGGGTCTGAGGTGTCCACGAAACCGGCGGGGAATCGCGCGACTGGACAGCGTCGGCGTTATGCCGCGCAGCTTCTAGAGCGTTGGCCTTCTCTATCGCCGAGCTTAAGGTAAGATCCGAGTTCTCCAGCAGCCGCTGGCGCATGTACACTGACCTCAGTCCCGTCACAAAGGCGTCTCGCACCAGCAGCTCCGCATGCTGTTCTGCCGTGAGCGTCTTGCAGTCACAAGCTCGGACGAGTGTCTGTAGTGCTCGGAGAAACTCAGCGCACGATTCGCCAGGCCGCTGTTGCCGGGTAGCTAAGCGATGTCTTGCGTAGACGGTGTTCACCGGCCGCAGGTACTGTCGTTTGAGGGCGTCCAGTGCCCCTTCGTAGGTCGGCAGGTCCCGGATAAAGGAGTAAACTTTGGAGGAGACCCTCGAGAGTAGGATTCTGTGCATAACGGCGGGTTCAGTCGCACGAAGCTCCGCCAAGTACGATTGGAAGCATGCAAGCCAGTGTTCAAAAGCGAGAGCTGCGTCAGGGTCTTGAGGGTCCAAATCCAACCGGTCCGGACGCAAAACGGGTTCCATGTTTTAAAACTTCCAGTCAATAAAATTGATGCACCATCAATAACTCACACTGAGACGTAGGCGAGATATCGGCTTTTATTGACTGGAAGAAGGAACCAGGAGTGAGTGTCTATCATACAAGGTCCTGGAGACTGAGGCCGATCTTCAGGCCGCAGGTCTCCTTTATACAGGGGCCTGTGGGAGGAGCCACAGGAGCAGTCAGCAGGGGCGTGTCCCGACAGGCACATAGTTCACCACAAGAGGGCTATGCAGTAGGGTGATTCTAGGCAGTTTCTAGAGTAGGTTACATGGTCAGCACAACAATGTGGGCCAAAGGGCCTGTAATGTGCTGTAGATTTCTATGTTCTATGTTCTATGAATTCCAAAGCCCCGAGCTGTACTAGCGATGCAGTGTACACTGTGGTACTGTGGTGCCTGAACAAGTAATCAGTGGTGCTGAGGTAGAGAGCTTCAAGCTCCTAGGTGCAAACATCACCACTGATTTGTCCTGCTCCAACCGTGTGGTCACCACAGCCAAGAGAACTAACTGGAATGGGAAATGTACACTGACACCCATTTTTGTCGATGCCCTTTAGAAAGCATCCTGTCGAGAAGCATGACAACTGCTGTGCACAAGATCACAAAGCAATCGCAGAGAGTTGTGAAACCAGCCTCCTCCCCATTGACTCCATCCACACTTCCTGTTGTCTTGGGAAAGCAGCCAATACAATCAACAACCTCTCCCACCTCCATTATTCTCTCTGCTTCTCAAGATATAAAAGCTTGAAAGCATGCACCAGCAAACTCAAGGACAGCTTCTATCCCACTGCTGTAAGATTCTCATGTAGGATTAAGATTCCCAAAAGGTTAACTTGCACGTTGAGACAGTGTAAGGAAGGCAAATGCAAAGTTAGCATTCACTTCAGGAGAGTTAAAATACAAAATAAGGATGCAATGCTGAGGCTTTATAAGGCATTAGTTAGGCCACATTTAGAGTGTTGTGAGCAGTTTTGGGTCCCTTATCTAAGAAAGGATCTGCTGGCATTGGAAAGGGTCCAGAGGAGGACCCTGATCCTGGGGGGAAAAAAGGATTAATGTAAGAGGAGAGCCTGATGCTTCTGGAATTTAAAAGAATGAGGGGTGATCTCATTGAAACATCAAATATTGAATGGCTTTTACGTCTAATCTCCATTTTCAGCACCTGGCTTGTTATGGCTATTTCCTCATGACATCTTGTTGTCTGCCCGCACTGCCCTTTTTCTGTGACTGAAACACTTTATTCTGCATTCTGTTACTGGTTTTCCCTTGCACCAGCTCAAAGCACAGACGTGATGAAATGATCTGTGTTGATGGTGCATGTGACAATAATAAACCAATAACAGGACCTCCTGGACTAATGAGCCTGTGCCACCCAATTACACTCACGTGCAACTAACTACCTCCAATATGATCACAACTTTCTTGTAATGTTTGGAGGCTTGTGTGCCTCAATGAGCCAGAGAACTATGTTGGTTGGAGTCAGGGCTTCCTGCTCTGTCTCTTGGTAGGGTCACCCATGCCAAACAGGTAAAAGGGTAGAGGCCAGACTAAGAGTGGCCTACTGTTCCTCCAGGTTTGGGGGAGGAGGAGTTCAGCTCAGGGCCAACAACCCTGGCTACGGCAATGAAGAGTCATTCTACATCTGTGTGTGATGGTATTCCTGAGTCTCCACCCGGGACTTGGAAGACTGACAGTGGTGAAAACTGAGAGGAATATACTGATTTTATGGAGGAAGCCCTGACCGCCACCAGAGATGGAGGATCTTCATTGCTGCCCTAAATGCCTGTGGTGTATTGGACAGTAAGTAAGCAATTAACCAACTAAACTGTATGTCAAGTCACTTTTATTGACATTTTGACCATAACTGCTGGTACAGTACATAGTAAAAATGAGACAATGTTTTTCAGGACCATGGTGTTACATGACACAGTACAAAAACTAGACTGAACTACGTTAAAAACAACACAGAGTAAAAGTGGGAGGAAACCAGAGCCCCCAGAGGAAATCCTTGCTGTCACAGACCGAGGTGGGAATTCAGCCCAGGTCCGTGCTGCTGTAATAGTGTGCTCTATGTTACTGTGCCATTCCAACTTACCATGTCCAGGTTTGTGTCTCTCCAAGTTTTTCAGGGCTGTGGATTCCAGGCGCCCATCACATTCCAGAGTTAAATTTGTTTCCTCGTTTGAAAACAAATACTTTAAGACTGCAGTTTTTGTCATTTGACCCATCTGTCAAAGGAAATCGGTCCTTCTTACAACAACGTGTTACATCAGCCTGTAATTGTATCTTGGACTTCCTCACTCATCGTATCCAGATGGTGAAAATAGGCAAGTGCACATTCTAACCCTGAGCACCAGTGCACCTAAGTCCACTTCTCTACTCTCTCTTCACATACGACTGCACCCCTGCTCATGCTACAAACTCAGTTATCAAATTTGCAGATGACACAACCAGGACTGGCACAATCACAAACAATAACGTGCTGAAACTGGCCGATTGGTGCGGGAATCATAACCTATCACATAACATCGAAGTGATAACTGACTTCAGGAAGGCAACAAGACCCACTGTTCCTAAAAGGTGAGGTCGTGGAAAGGATCTCTAGTTTCAAGTTTTTGGGATGAACGTTACCGAGTAGCTCTGTTGGTCTGTAAGCACAACCTTGATAGTAGGGAAGATATTACCTGGGTGCTTAAGGAGAGTTAATCTGCCCCGAAAATTGGTGGCCAACTTCTATCGATTTGCGATAGAGAGCATACTGACATATACAATGACAGTGTGGTACTCTAGTTGCAGCAAAACAGATCACCAAGAACTCCAACAGGTGAACACATACAACACGCTGGAGGAACTCAGCAGATCGGGCAGCATCCGTTGAAACGAGCAGTCAACGTTTCGGGCCGAGACCCTTCATCAGGACTGAAGAAGGAGGGGACAGGGGCCTTATAAAGAAGGTGGGGGAGGGGGGAAGATGCCAGGTGAAAAAACAATTAGAGGAAAGATCAAGGGATGGGGGAGGGATGGGGAAGGGATAGGCAGGAGAGGTGAAGAAGGAATGTAAGGGGAAAGCACTATGGGTAGTAGAAGAAGGCAGAATCATGAGAGGTAATAGGCAGCTGGAAGAGGAGGTAGAGTGAAAGTGGGATGGAGGAAGTGAGAGGGAGGGAATTACCCGAAGTTGGAGAATTCGATGTTCATACCAAGGGGCTGGAGACTACCCAGACAGTATATGAGGTGTTGCTCTTCCAACCTGAGTTTGGCCTCATCATGACAGTAGAGGAGGCCATGTATGGACATATCAGAATAGGAATGTGAAGCAGTGTTGAAGTGGGTGGCAACCCAACAGGTTTACTCCAACAGGTGATTAGGATGGCTCAGCACATCATTGGGACTTAACTTGGAGAGAACTTACAACTCTTAATGCCTACAGTGCACTTGTAACATCATTAGAGACCCATGCCATCCTGGACACTGTCTGTTCAATCTCCTGCCATCTGGTAGGAGATACAGAATCATCTTAGCCACAACAAAAAGACTGAAAACAGCTTCTTCCCAAAGGTTGTTGTGTAGCTGAATAATGCTGCACCCCAGCTTGCCATTGGCCTTTGGCCTTTGGGTGTTAAGCACTATTGAAGTCACTTTTTTTTTAACTAAGCCGTTCACATGCATTGTGAATATCTGTTTTGCATGGACTGGAGTAGCCCTGCAATCCTGTTGTTTTGAGCAACGACAATAAAGTTCTATTCTATTCTATTCTATTCTCAGCTTTTTGATCCAGCACCCTCATTGGTATGACAGAAGACTGAAACACCTGGTGTTTTTTGTTGCATGGATTGGCACAAGAAACTTCACCACTTACTCTACATATTTTGTTCTAGCCAATCAACAGTGAAACATTATGTCTACTGCTGTTTCCCTTATTACAATTGGACTTGGCTTATTATTGACACTTATACTGAGGTACAGTGGAAAGCTTGTTCATACAGATCAAATTATTGCACAGTGCATTGGGGGAGTACAAAGGAAAACAGTAACAGAATGCATTAAATATCATTTTTGTTTGCCTCTTTATAGGAAGGATGTGGATGCTATCGAGAGGGTGTAGAAGAGATTTACCAGTACGCTGCGCAGAATAGACAGCATGTCTTATGAGGTAGGTTAAGGGAGCGAGAGCTTTTCACTTTGGAGAAACTGGTTACAGTGAAGACTAGACCTCAAACTGTGGACCTGCCTGCTGCTGGAGTCCAAGAGAGGAGATGCCAGAGGCGGTGTAGCATGGTGTCCATGCTCGGTTGGGGACTGGTGTTATGGTCCGGTCCGGAGCCCCCATTCCGGGTCTTGATTTTGTCTGCGGACTCCAGACTCCGGGTCTTGTAGCCGTCCCTCCTGTCACCCTTAAGCCAAATAGGATCACCTTGGCTAAAGAAGGTGTACTTGTTGCCTATCAGCTGGCAGGTGGATATAAGGGACTCTGGGACTGAGCCTAGTTGGGGGGTTGTCCTGTTTGCTGGTTGTCTTGTGTGAACTGGTTTGCCATGTTCTGAGGTGTTTTGTCCGATCGGCTCTGTTTGTTCCAGTTGTCCCAGCTGCGAGGGCCCACGGCTTCAGCCTCAAGTTCTGAGTCAGCCTTGGAGTTACCCCAGACCAAGTTCCCTTCTGATCCCTTGCTTCCATCGGGTAGCAGGCTGGACTGCCGTTGCCTGGTGGGGGGACTCTGTCCCCTTCCTACCACTCTGATGGGTTGTGCCCGCTACCTGCCTAGGTGTCCTGCGTCTTGCCCGGGCCTCCGTGTTCCCGCCTGGGAGGCGGCCCTGCCCAGGAGTTATGTGGCAGCTCAGGGAGCTCTCCTGCCAAGTCCCGGACTCCAAGACCCAGCCAAGTCCCGGACTCCAGGATCAAGCCAAGCCCCGGACTCCAAGACCCAGCCAAGCCCCGGACTCCAGGATCCAGCCCAGCCACGAACTCTCTCTGAACCCCAGGATTACCTAGCATGCCCCGTCTCTTTCGCACGCCCTGGTCTCCCCATCTGGTTCTATCCTTTAGTTATTCCTGTCTTGCCCCTAGTACTTCAGTACCTGCATCCTGCGTTTGGGTCCAGTCTCCACGTCCCCTTGTGACAAGTGGTCTCTTCCTTTAATGCTGCCCCCCCCCATTGTTCAGTCGATAGAATAACAAGTTGGATTGTGGTTGTGTTTGCCTATGGACTGTCTGGAACTGTGTCATCGATTTGCAGAACATGTCACTCAGGGACCTGGGCTATATATTTTTGCATGACTGTATATGTGTTCGTTATCTTGAATATGCTGTGTACGTTTTGCACCTTGGCCCCAGAGGAACGCTGTTCTGTTCGGCTGCATTCATGTCTGGTTGAATGATAATTAAACTTGAATTTGATTTGATTTATTTGGAGGATGAGAAGTGACTAGATAGAAATGTATAAAATGAAAAGAGGTATAGACACATAGGACAGACAGATACATTTCTCTCATTGCCCGTTACCTTTCTTCCAATCAACTTAAAATTATGCAACACGTACAATATGCTGGAAGAACTCAGCAGGTCGGGCAGCATCTGTGGAAACGAGCAGTCAACCCTTCATGAAGGGTCTTGCCCGAAACGTTGACTGCTCGTTTCCACGGATGCTGCCTGACCTGCCGAGTCCCTCCAGCGTGTTGTGCGTGTTGCTTTGACCCCAGCATCTGCAGTGTACTTTGTGTTGAACTTAAAATTATGCCCTCTTATAATTGCCTAAATAGCCATAATGAGAGGGCATGATTTTAAGTTGATTGGAATGAAGTTAAGGGGTAATAGAAACACAGAAGACCTACAGCACAATACAGGCCCTTCGGCCCACAATGCTGTGCTGAACATGTACGTACTTTAGAAATTACCTAGAATTACCCATAGCCGTCTATTTTTCTAAGCTCCATGTACCTATCCAGGAACCTCTTAAAGACCCTATTGTATCGACCTCCACCACCGTCGCTGGCAGCCCATTCCACACACTCACCACTCTCTGTGTGAAAAACTTACCCCTGACATCTTCTCTGTACCTACTTCCAAGCACCTTAAACTACACCCTCTCATGCTAGCCATTTCAGCCCTGGGAAAAAGCCTCTGACTATGCACATGATCAATGCCTCATTGATGTCAGAAGTAGGCATTTTTGTTTTACACAAAGAGCGCAGGGTGTGTGGAATGCATTTCCAGGAGGGGCAGTAGAGGCAGATACATTAGGGACATTTAGGAAACTCTTAGATAGGCACAGGGATGATAGAAAAATGGAGGGCTATGTGAGTAGGAAGAGCTAGAATGATCTTGGGATGGGATAAAAGACTGCCATAATATTGAGTGCTGAAGAGCCTGTAGTGAGTTGTACGTTCAATGTTCTCTATAATGCAGAATAAAGTATAACACCCACAGAGAATATGTTTTATTATATTCCACCTGGAATTTTGGCAGCAGAGAGAGAGCAGATTCCAGCGATGTTGGTGCCTTGTCTGTGGAAAGTTTGACGAGTAATGAAGACATCTATGAAAGTGATATAGTTGCTGCTGTCACAAGGGCATCCTGATATTTGACACATTGACAGAAAAGAAGGCCATTGCAACAGGAATCCATTAGGAGTGTGAGCCGTGATGACAGCAACGACACTACAGATGAAAACTTTTGGCCTGAGCATAATAACATTAAGCACGCTGTGTTCCCTCAGTTGCTGAGATCCCCAACAATTACATGGTGAATCATAGAGAATACAGCACAGAAACAGGCCCTTCAGCCCATCTAGTCTATGCCAAACCATTTAAACTGCCTACTCCCATCGACCAACATCAGGAACAAGGCCCTCTATACCCCTGGCATCCATGGACCTATTGGAACTTCTCTTAATTGCTGAAATCGAGCTCACATGCACCAGTTGCTTGGGCGGTTCATTCCACACTCTCACCACCCTTTGAGAACACTCAAAAGGAAATGGTTTTCTAGTCTGATGGTGTGTCCCATACCTAACAATAAATTCAGGTGACCAATAGGCTTCCTTCACAAATGAGGGAGATTTAATAGTATCTTGAAGACTCTGTTGGGTCATTTGTGGTCAGATCACACAGAACGACGCATTCAAAACCTGCTTCAATAACAGCAACAAATTTCACACACTGGCCTGGAACACGCTGCTGGGGACATTGGTAGAGGCTGGTGCATTAGGGACATTTTAAAAATTCTTAGACAGACACATGTTTGTAAGAAAAATGGCGGGTTATGGGCTGTGTAGGAGAGAAGGGTTAGATTGATGATGGAGTAAATTGGCTCAATTTTGTGGACCGAAGGAGCTGTAGAGCATTGAACAGTTCTATATTACATAGTACACAGAGCAGAACACTAGAGCATAGTGCAGGCCCTTGGGCCATGGTGTTTTGCCGACCTTATAACCTACTCAATAATAAATTGGATCCTTCCCTCCTACATAGCCCTCCATTTTACTGTGCTGTAAATCAGAACATCCCCGGGGTGGGGCACAAAACATTGCAGTCACAGGGAAAATGTGCAGTCTCCCAACAAATGGCCAGAATCTGGATCACTAGTATCATGAGACAGCAGCATTTGTGTAAATCTACAAGGTAATTCACTGAGCTGTCTCTTTCCATTGCTAAATTCCAGTTTTTCCTTTAAAATGGCAGGGTCACTCAGATTAATTTTGCTTTTGCAATTATCCAATTTCCTATCGTTTGAAATCGGGTTTCTATTCAAAGGTGCATATTAACGCCAGCAACACACAATTACACTTGGAGCAGTTTTTGTGTAAACATAAATTCCCCAGACACCTCCAATCACAATGATTACCAGCAGATATACAAATACCTGAGGCGATTACTCACAGGTTGGAAATCAAAACACATACATGCTAGAAATCCAAACTAAACAGGAAAATGCTAGAAATGTTCAGAACAGGGAGCATTGAGGGAAACAAAGATGGCATTTCAGAGTCAACATTCCTGGTCGAAGTTGTTTCATTGGAATGGAATAATAAGGGGATAATCAAAAGTTGAGTCTAAGGAGTAGATTCTCAGCAGCACTTTGAAAGTAGAAAGAGAGGTAGTGTTGCAGTTAGTATGACACTACTACAGGTTAGGATGTCAGAGTTCAGAGTTCATTTCCATTACTATCTGTAAGAAGCTTCTACTCCCTTCCCATGAAACATGTGGGCTTCCTCTGGGTGCTCTGGTTTCCTCCCACAGTCTTTTGATGTTGGGACAGAAGTTAGTTGGTTAATTGGTTTTGTAAATTGTCCTGCGATTAGGCTAGAATTAAATAGGTGGGTTGATGGGTGGTGTAGTTTGCTGGGCACTGCACCTCTAAATAAATTAATCAGTCAATAAATAAATAGATAGATGGATAGATAATTAGTTAGTTAGATAGACAGAAATGAGAGAAAACCTGCAGATGCTGAAAATCCAAGCAACACACACAAAATGCCGGAGGAACTCAGCAGGCCAGGCAGCATCTATGGAAGAGAGTAAACAATCGATGTTTCGGGCTGAGATCCTTCATCATTTAGACAGACAGATTTAGGATGTTTGATCTGAAAAGACACGTTTGTTTCCCAATGCTCTCTGTTCTGAACATTTCTAGCATTTTCCTGTTTAGTTTGGATTTCTAGCATGTATGTTTTTTTATTTCCAACCTGTGAGTAATCGCCGCAGGTATTAGTATATCTGCTGGTAATCATTGTGGCTGGAAGTATCTGGGGAATTTTTTCTTTTTTCTTTTTCAATCTTTTTATTGAATTTCATATATATAAAAAAACATAACATAATAATGAATAGTTTATAAGTGCACTAGACTTGAAATTGAATTAATAATAAGATAACAATATCCTATTAAAATATCAACAAAAAAATAGTACATTAATCAATCAAGCCTATAATAATTATACATGAAAAAAGTAAGAATAATCATCAAAAGAAAAAAAAATTAAAAATACAAGAAAAAAATATATATTGAAAAAAAACCACTAAACTAAACTAACCTGGGCAATAATAACAGTTTATATGTATATGATAGTGTCAAAAACTCCAGAACGCCATACCTGAACAAGAATAAACAGAGAGAAGGTCTGGAAGAGGCCAGATTAATTCATATGAAAATGTCGAATGAACGGTCCCCAAGTTTCTTCAAATTTAATTGATGAGTCAAAAATAGTGCTTCTAATTTTTTCTAAGCTCAGATAAGAAATAGTTTGAGAGAACCACTGAAATGTGATAGGAGGATTTACTTCTTTCCAATTTTGTAATATAGACCTTCTGGCCATTAATGTTACAAAGGCGATCATTCGTCTAATTGAAGGGGAAAACCGGTTACCATCCTCATTTGGTATACCAAAAATTGCAGTGATAAAATGAGGTTGTAAATTAATATTCCAAATTGAGGAAATGGTAGCAAATATGTCCTTCCAGTAGTTATATAAGGTGGGATATGATCAAAACATGTGGGTCAATGAAGCCACATCTGAATGACATCTGTCACATTGAGGGTTAATATGAGAATAGAATCGAGCAAGCTTATCTTTAGACATATGAGCTCTATGTACAATTTTAAATTGTATTAAAGCATGTTTAGCACATTTTGAAGAAGAATTAACCATTTGTAAAATTTTTTCCCATTTTTCTGTTGATATATTATATTGAAGTTCTTTTTCCCATTCTTGTTTAATTCTACCTGATATTTCTGGTTGTATCTTCATAATCATATTATAAATAAAAACCACTAATCCCTTCTGACAAGGATTTAAGGTAAAAATCAAATCTGAAAAATCTATTGAAGTTGAATTGGGGAAGGATGGTAGAACTTTATATAAAAAATTTCTGATTTGTAGATATCTAAAAAAATTAGATTTAGGTAACTTAAATTTGTTGGAAAGTTGGTTGAAAGACATCAAACTACCTTCAAAAAAAAGATCACGAAAACATTTTCTACCTTTCCTTTTCCATATGCTAAAAGCTTGATCTGTCAAAGAAGGTTTAAAAAATAAGTTAAGTAAGATAGGGCTATCAAGAACAAAGTTTTTCAGAGTAAAAAACTTACGTAATGTATGTTTGACAACAGGGTTGGATATCTGTTTATTGAATTTAACTAAATCAGCAGGAAGAGAAGAACCAAGTACGGAGAATAGAGAATATCCCTGTGCCTCATTGCATTCTAAATTTACCCACTGTGGGCACAATGGTGAATCCAAATCTAATTTTCAATAAATTAAGTTACGAATATTATTCACCCAATAGTAAAATCTAAAGTTAGGTAAAGCTAAACCACCATCTTTTTTAGATTTTTGTAATTGCCTTTTACTTAACCTGGGGTTTTTATTTTGCCACACAAATGAGGAAATTTTTGAATCAATGTTATCAAAAAAAGATTTAGGAATAAAAATTGGTAAGGCTTGAAATAAATATAAAAATTTCGGTAAAATCATCATTTTAATAGCATTAATCCGACCAACTAATGATAAGGATAAGGGAGACCATCTTGTAGTAAGTTGTTGAATTTGATGAAGCATAGGTAAGAAATTCAGTCTAAATAAATCTTTATATTTCTTGGTAATTTTTATACCGAAATAGATAAAGTTATCAGTAACAACTTTAAATGGTATCCTGTCATTCAATAAAATTTGCGCGTTTAAAGGGAATAATTCACTCTTATCCAAGTTTAGTTTATAACCAGAAAAACTACCAAATTGTGCCAACAAGGATAAAATAGCGGGAATAGACCTGTCAGGATCAGAAATATATAACAACAAGTCATCAACATAAAGTATGTAAAGTATTCCATAGACTAAATGCTAATATTATCTTTGCACAGGAGACCCATATTAGGAGGGAGGATAATTAACGTTTTTTAGGTTCTGGAAGGGTCAACAATTTCACTCGAATTGTACCGCCAAAATTAGGGGTGTGTCTATTTTTATAGACCCCTCAATTTCGTTTATACATCATGAAATTATTTTTGATCCACAGGGCAGATTTTTGTTGATAACTGGTTCACTTTTTAATCGAAAAGTGGTTCTAGTTAATATTTATGCTCCAAATTTTGACTGCCCTGAATTTTTTAAATGTTTATTTACTTCCCTTCCTAATCTAAATGAATATATGTTGATAATGGGTGGAGATTTCAATTGTTGTCTGAATCCTTTGATGGATAGATCTAAACCTATTCGAATTCTTCTGAATAGATCAGCCTTACTTATTAATTCCTTTATGGTTGATTCGGGAATTACTGAAATATGGTGGTTTTTGAACTCTAAAGATAAAGAATTTTCATTTTTTTCACATGTATATCACAGTTATTCTAGAATTGATTATTTCCTTATTGATCATCGTTTATTAACAGATGTTACTGATTGTAAATATGATTCTATTGCCATTTCGGATCATGCACCTTTGAAGTTATCTATCAAGATTTCGGACTTTTCCTATAATACTAGATCTTGGAGACTTAACGCTACTTTGCTTCAAGATCCAAAATTTATCACCTACATAAAACAGCAAATTGACTTGTTTTTCTCAACAAACTATACTGAAGAGATTGACAGAGGAATACTTTGGGACCCTTTTAAGGCTTTTATCCGTGGACAAATTATATCATATTCCGTTGGTAAAAGAAAACAAAGATATTTAGATATTGCTTTATTAGTGGATAAAATTAAAGAAATTGATAAGATTTATTCCGTGACTCCTACCAAAGAACTTTATAAGAAGAGAGTTGAGCTTCAAATGGAGCATAGCTTATTATTATCTTCTTCAATTGAGAATCAATTAATTAAGTCCAGGGCTCAATTTTATATTCATAGTGATCGAACTGGTAAATTGTTAGCTAACCAATTAAAAGCTATTTCGACTAAGCGACAAATGATTAAAATTCGTAAACAAGACGGTAATCTGACTACTGATCATAAAGAAATCAATAACACTTTTCAAGATTTTTATAAATCTTTATATCAATCAGAATTTGATGGCGATCTGTCCATGATGGATAATTTTTTTAACAATTTGAATATTCCCAAACTGACAGATGAAGATCGTAGCTTGTTTGATGTTCCCATCTCTATGGCCGAAATAGGAGAGGCTATCTCATCAATGAATTTAGGGAAAGCTCCTGGTCCTGATGGTTATATTATAGAATTTTTAAAAACTTTTTCTTCTTTGCTTTCTCCTTGGTTATGTGAAATCTTTAATGATGCATTTGCTAAGAAGAGATTACCCCAGTCTTTTTATGAAGCTACTATCTCTCTAATTCTTAAAAAAGATAAGGATCCTACTTTATGTGCATCTTATCGCCCTATATCGCTATTAAAAGTAGACTCTAAGATTCTTACAAAAATTTTAGCTATTAGGTTAGAAAAGTTACTATCAGATTATTTCAGAAGACCAAACTGGTTTTATTAGGAATCGGTATTCCTTTTTTAATGTTAGAAAATTGATTAATATAATTTATACTTCATCACCCACAATCCCAGAATGTGTTATTTCATTAGATGCTGAAAAAGCTTTTGATAGGGTTGAATGGACATACTTATTTAATGCTTTGAGAAATTTTAATTTTAGTCCTAATTTTATATCATGGATTAAACTAATATATTATAAACCTGTTGCTTCTGTTCTTACAAATAATTACAGATCCTCTTTTTTTCAATTATTTCGTGGTACGAGACAAGGTTGTCCCTTAAGTCCTTTATTATTTAATATTGCATTAGAACCTTTAGCCATTGCTATTCGTGAATCTCCTAATATTTTTGGTATTACCCGTAATGAGAAGTTATACAAGTATCTGGGGAATTTATACTTACACAAAAACAGCTCCAAGTGTAATTGTGCATAGCCGAGTATTAGTGTCAATATGCACCTTTGAATGGAAACCTGCTTTCAAATGGTAGGAAATTGGATAATTGCAAAGCCAAGCTTAATCTGAGTGACCTTGCAGTTTTGGAAGAAAAACTAGAATTGAACTTTGGAAAGAGACAGCTCAGTGGAGCAGCTGTCTCACAATACCAGCGATCCAGTTTCAATCCTTACCCCAGGCCCTGTGTCTGTTCGGAGATTGCAAATTTTTCCTGTGACTGCAAGGTTTTGTGCCTGCCTCCCATAAATCTTCTGGTTTACAACACAGAGTAATGGAGGGATATGAAGGAGGGAAGGGTTTGATTAATCTTTGAGTAGTTTATAAAGTTGGGAAAACATAATGGGCCTACACTCTAGTATTCTGTTCTGTGTACAATGTAACATAGAACATTACAACACACTATGGATCCTTCAGTCCACAAAGTTGTGCTGATCTACTTCATGATCAATCTAACCCTTCTCCCCAACCCTCCATTTTTCTTACATGTGCTTATCTAGGAGTTTCTAAAAAGTCCCCAATGTAGTAGCCTTTGTTACCATCCCTGGCTCGCACTCTCAGTGTAAAAAAAAATTAACTCAGACATCTCCCAGGAACATTTTATCCATCATTAAGGACCTTCATCACCCAGGACATGCCCCTTCTCATTATTACTATCAGAGGGGAGTTACAGGAACCTGAAGGCACACACTTGAAAATTCAGCTTCTTCACTAGCCCCCCTTGAAAGTTTTCATGTTTTATTGTTTTATAACATTGAATCACAACGGATTTAATTTGGAAACACGAGGAAATCTGCAGATGCTGGAAATTCAGACAGCACACACAAAATGCTGGTGGAACACAGCAGGCCAGGCAGCATCTATAGGGAGAAGCGCTGTCGACGTTTCGGGCCGAGACCCTTCGTCAGAACTTAATTTGGCTTTATTTTGACAGTGATCAACAGACAAAGACTCGTGCATGTCAAAGTGAAAACAGATCTCTACAAATTTATCTAAAGGAATTACTTACAAATATAAGACACCAAATAATTGTGTGGATATCATGTGGATAGTCAGAGGTTTTTTCCCAGGGCTGAAATGGCTAGCACAAGAGGGCACAGTTTTCAGGTGCTTGGAAGTAGGTACAGAGGAGATGTCAGGGGTAAGTTTTTATACAGACAGTGGTGAGTGTGTGGAATGGGCTGCTGGCAGCGGTGGTGGAGGCGGAAACGATAGGGTCTTTTTAAGAGACTCTTGGATAGGTACATGGAATTTAGAAAAATAGAGGGCCATGGGTAAGCCTAGGTAATTCTAGGGTAAGGACATGTTCAGCACAGCTTTGTGGGCCAAAGGGCCTGTATTGTGCTGTAGGTTTTCTATGTTTCTAATTGATTGCATAAATATTCACCCCCTTCAAGTCAGTATTTAGTAGGTGTACCTTTGGCAGCAATTACATCCTTGAGTCTGTGTGGATAGGTTTCTATCAGCTTTGCCCATCTGGACACTGCAATTTTTCCACATTCTTCTTTACAAAACTGCTCAAGCTCTGTCAGATTGCATGGGGATCATGAGTGAACAGCCCTTTTCATGTTCAGCCACAAATTCTCAATTGGATTGAGGTCTGGACTCTGACTTGGCCACTCCAGGACATTAACTTTGTTGTTTTTAGCCATTCCTGTGTAGCTTTGGCTTTATGGTTGGAGTCATTATCTTGCTGGAAAACAAATCTTCTCCCAAGTCACAGTTCTCTTGCAGACTGCATTAAGTTTTCCTCCAGGATTTCCCTGCATTTTGCTCCATTCACTTTACCCTCTGCCTTCACAGGCCATCCAGGGCCTGTTGCAGTGAAGCGTCCCCACAGCGTGATTCAGCCACCACCGTGCTTCATGGTGGGTATTTTTGATGAAGTGTGGTTTTTGGCTTGCGTCAAACATAGTGTTTGGTCTAATGGCCAAAAAAGGCTCAATTTTGGTTTCATCAGACTACAGAACTTTCTTCCAGCTGACTTTAGAGTCTCTCACATGCCTTCTGACAAACTCTGGCTGAGATTTCATGTGAGTTTTTATCAACAGTAGCTTTCTCTTTACCACTCTCCCATAAAGCTATGACTGGCAAAGTATCCAGGCAACAGTTGTTGTATATGCAGTCTTTCCAATCTCAGCCACTGAAGCATGAGCTCCTCCAAGAGTTATCATAGGTCTCTTGAATGACCTCCCTCACTAGTCCCCTTCTTGCCCAGTCACTCAGTTTTTGATGACAGCCTGCTCCGGGCAGGTTTACAGCTGTGCCATATTCTTTCCATTTCCTGATGATTGACTTAACTGTACTTCAAGGGATATTCAGTGACTTGGAAATTTTTTGTACCAGATTTTCTTGTGTTATTGAAAAAACTTGTGCTTTTCAATAACATTTTTGTGGAGCTGCTTGGAGTATTTTTTGTCTTCATGGTGTCATTTTTGCCAGGATACTGTATCATCAGCAATAGGGCCTTCCAGAAACAGGTGTATTTTTACTACAATCAACTGAAAGGCCTTGACTGCACACAGGTGATTTCCATTTAACTAATTATGTGACTTCTAAAATCAACTGGCTGCATCAGTGATGCCATATTTGGTGTGTCATATTAAAGGGGAATGAATATTTATGCAATCAATTAGTTAGAGCAAGAGCAAGGCACTTAACCACACATCACTCTGTGATGACACTGGTACCAAGCTGTATCGTCCCTTGCCCCTCCCTTGGACAACATGGGTGGCGTAGAGAGGGGAGACTTGCTGCTTGGGCAACTGCCAGTCTCCCATACAACCCTGCCCAGGCCTGTGCAGGTGCAAATCCATGGTCTCTCAAGACTAACGGATGCCTATTACAATTATTTTGTGTTTTATATTTGTACTTAATTTAGATCACTTTGTAGAGATCTGTTTTCGCTTTGACACAAAAGAGTCTTTTACTGTTGATCAGTGTCAGAAAAGTCTAATTATAAAACCATTGTGATTCAAAGTTGAAAATAATAAAACATGAAAACTTCCGGGGGGGGGGGAATACTTTTTATATGTATTGTATATACTTACTGTAATTGACAGTTCTTTTTATTATGTATTGCAATGTACTACTGCTGCATAGCAACAAATTTCATGTCATATACCAGTGGTTTAAAACTGATTCTAGTTCTGAATCTGATTCTGAACTTTCTTCTGCTCAGCTTGCATTGATTTAAGACCATAAGGTATAGGAGCAGAATTAGGCAATTTACCCATCGAGTCTTCTCCGCCATTTCATCATGGCTGATTGATTTCCCTCTCAGCCCCAGTCTCCTGCCTTCTCCCAATATCCTTTCATGCCCGACTAATCACAAATCTATCAATCTCTGATTAAATATATCCAATTACTTTACGTCCACAGCAGCCAGTGGCAACAAATTCCACAGATTCACTCTTCTCTGGCTAAAGAACTTCCTCCTCATCTCTGTTCTGAATGGACATTCCTCTATTCAGAGGATGTGTTGTCTGGTATTAGACTCATCCACCATTGGTCTTTCAACATTCATTTCAATGCGGTTCCCCCCCCCCCCCCCCCACCATTCTTCTGAATTCCAGTGAGTACAGTCCCAGAGCCATCAAACACTCCTCATTTGTCAAGCCTTTCAATCCTGAAATCATTTTCATGAACCTCCTTTGAGCCTCTCTAATGTCAGCACATCCTTTCTTATTGTAGCAGTTGGTGAGCTGCAAACTGCTCACAATTCTCCATGTGAGGCCTCATCAGTGCCTTATAACGCCTCAACATTACATTCTTGCTTTTATATTCTAGTTCTCTCAAATAACCTCTGGTATTCTTTTCTCCCCACATTTTCCAAAGATGTACAGGTTGGTGATTGTTGTGTTAAGGTGCAGAATCGTTATTTTTCTTGCAGCTTAACTTCCCTATGTTTGCTTGGATGCTTATACAATGACCTATATATGTGTGACTGTTCAGTGAGGCTTTCGATAATAGTGGTATAGCTTCTACTGTATATTTCTGCAGTTTTCCTGCAGCACGTGTAACACCACTTGAATCTGGCTATTTTATAGGTTAATTATTATCACTGGAATACTGTTATGTTTTCAGTTGGAACTCATTTTTGTAAAAGATGACCACAACTTCTTTGTTCTCGGCCCTTTTAACTTTGTTCGCTCTTTTGTTCTTGTAACTCTTAATAAAGCATTCAGAAGCAATAATCTTTATGCCTCAGTTTTTGATTCTGAACTTCCAGATTGCAAAAACTCCAGGATCCAAAAAATCCGTCACTGTCAATTGTGATAGGATGGCAGGTTTGGCAAGAGAGCTTGGTGAGCTTTCAAAGTGAGAATCCAGGTATCTTGGTCTTTAACGAATATGGGCTAAGTGACTGAACATCAAAGGACATAGAAACAGAAAGGTGTCAGAATAGGGTCAGTAACATAATGAAGGATCCCACCCACCAACACTGTGGCCCCTCTTCCTAATAAAGTGACTCCTGAGAGTACCTTCATGTTCTTCTGCTGCTGTCACCCATGCACCTCAAAGTTTGATGTGTTGTATGCTGAGAGTTTCTTTTCTGCCCACAGTTCTAATGTGTGGTTACTTGAGTTACTGTCACCTCCCTATCAGCATGAACCGGTCTGGCCATTCTCCTCTGGCCTCTCTCACCAACTCCTCTCCATTGGCCTCTGACCTTACCAATGCCTCCAGTTTCTGACGAGGCTGAAGACTTTGCACAAGCATACTAGTTATGCAGTAGAAAACATCCTAACAAACTGCCTGGTACGGAAACTGCTCTGTGGTAGACAGGAAGGCTCCACAACAGGTAGTCAAAACTGCCCAACACATCACTGGCACCAACCTACCCTCCATCAATAACATATAGTGCCTATAAAAAATATTCACCCCCCCCCCCCGGAAGTTTTCATGTTTTATTGTTTTACAACATTGAGTCACAGTGGATTTAATTTGGCTTTTTTGAGACTGATCAACAGAAAAATACTCTTACGTGTCCAAGTGAAAACAGATCTCTACAAAGTTATCTAAATTAATTACAAATATAAAACACAAAATAATTAATTGCATAAATATCCACCCCCTTCAAGTCAGTATTTGGTGGATGCATCATTGGCAGCAATTACAGGCTTGAGTCTGCGTGGATAGGTCTCTATCAGCTTTGCACATCTGGACATTGCAATTTTTCCCCATTCTTCTCTGCTCAAGCTCTGTCAGATTGCATGGGGATCATCAGGGAACAGCTTAAGCTTAAGTCCAGATTAAGGTGTGGACTCTGACTTGGCCTCTCCAGGACATTAACTTTGTTGTTTTTAAGCCACTCCTGTGTAGCTTTGGCTTTATGCTTGGAGTCATTGTCTTGCTGGAGAACAAATTTTCTCCCAAGTCATTTGCAGTCTCTCTTGCAGGCTGCATCAGGTTTTCTCCAGGATTTCTCTGTATTTTTCTGCATTCATTTTACCCTCTACCTTCACAGGCCATCCATGGTCTGCTGCAGTGAAACATCCCCACAACATGATGCATCCACCCTGATGCTTCATGGTAGGGATGATGTGTTTTTGATGATGTGCTTACATCAAACATAGCCTCTAGTCTGATGGCAAAAAAGCTCAATTTTGGTTTCATCAGACCATAGAACCTTCTTCCAGCAGACTTACATTCTCCCACAGGCCTTCTGGCAAACTCTAGCCAAGATTTCATGCGAGATTTTAGTCAACAGTGCCTTTTTCTTTGCCACTCTCCCATAAAGCTGTGACTGGTGAAGCACCCGGGCAACAGTTGTTGAATGCACAGTCTCTCCTATCTCAGCCACTGAAGCTTGTAACCCCTCCAGAGTTGTCATAGGCCTCTTGGTGGCCTCCCTCACTAGTCCCCTTCTTTCACAGTCAGTCAGTTTTTGAAGATGGCCTGCTCTCAGCAGATTTACAGCTGTGTCATATTCTTTCCATTTCTTGATGATTGACTTAACTGTCCTCCAAGGGATATTTAGTGAGTTGGAAATTTTCCTGTATCTATCACCTGACTTGTAACCTTTTTGTGGAGTTGCTTGGAGTGTTCTTTTGTCGTCCCAGTGCTGTTTTGCCAGGATACTGAATCTTCCAGATACAGGTGGATTTTTACTACAATCAATTGAAACACCTTGACTGCACACAGGTCTCCCAAAAACAGATCTTCATTTAATTAATTATTTGACTTCTAAAACCAATTGGCTGCACCAGTGATGATGTGGTGTGTTGTATTAAAGTAAGGGGGAATAAATACTTATGTAATCAATTATTTTGTATTTTATATTTGTAATTAATTTCGATCACTATGTAGAGATCTGTTTTCACGCTGACAGGTAGCAATATTTTTCTGCTGATTAGTGTCAAAAAAGCCAAATTAAATCCACTGTGATTCAATGTTGTAAATCAATAAAACGTGAAAACTTCCGGGAGGGGGTGAATACCTTTTATTGGAATGTATATACAGAAAGGTTTTTTTAAAATTGAATTGACTTTATTTCTTACATCCTTCACATATGTGAGGAGTAAAAATCTTTACGTTACATCCTCGTCTATATGTGCAATCATGGTAATTTATAATAATTTCTATTAAATAGAACAGTTAATGTAACATCGAAGTATACTCAGATCAGTGTGAGTTCATCAGTCTGATGGCCTGGTGGAAGAAACTGTCCTGGAGCCTGTTGGTCCTGGATTTTATGCTGCGGTACCGCTTCCCGGATGGTAGCAGCTGGAATAGACAGTGGTTGGAGTGACTCAGGTCCCCAATGATCCTTTGGGCCTTTATCTGGTGTACGTAGACCATGGGAGGTCCTTGGTGATGTGGATGTTGAGGAACTTAAAGCTGTTTACCCTCCCAACCCCAGATCCACTGATGTCAATAGGGGTTAGCCCGTCTCCATTCCTCCTGTAATCCACAACCAGCTCCTTTGTTTTTGTGACATTGAGAGAGAGGTTGTTTTCTTTACACCACTGTGTCAGAGAGATGACTTCTTCCCTCATTATTGTTGCCAGAACAGGGCCAGTAATGTCAAGAAAGATTCCACCCACCCTGCTCATGGACTGTTTGTCCCATTCTCATCAGGGAGCAGGCTACGTAGCATCCATGCCAGGACCACCAGTCTCAAAAACAGTTACTTTTCCCAAGCAGTAAAGCTGATCAACACCTCCACCAACTAACTTCATCTCCACTTTATCGTTTCCTGTCAACCTTTTGTCCAGACACTCCTGTGCCTAGTGTCACTTTATGGACATACAATCATTCTATGTGTATAAGCTATCTTACGTACTTATATTTACTGTGTTTTTTAAAGAAATATTATTGTGTTCTTTAGGGGCAGGTATGAGATATGTCTCTACTAAAAGATATATAACACACTGTTTCCCTCCTCTACCCTGCCCTTGGGCAAAGTGTAGCACCTGCTTAGCCGCCCCACCTCCCGATCAGGGTCATGTGAATCGCTGGAGTGGGTGGTGGATGGTCGTATGAGCAGCTGGTGCAGATCACAAGTCCCGGTTATGCGACCACTGATGCCAGGCAGACAATCTCTAAAGAGTATTGATAATGGCTGGGGTCACCCATCTTGTAAAGACACTGCCCTGAAGGCAATGGCAAACTACTTCTGTAGAAAATTTTGTCAAGAGCAGTCATGGTTCGAGAAAACAAAAGAATAAGCACAATAGTGCGAATTGGGTCTTCACTACAATCCTTCATCAAATGGAAGGCCATGATTGTCCTTGTCACAGGACATGCCAGATAATGCTGATGATGTGTTCTTCATTTTTTGTGCTGCTTTGGATCTGGAGTAACAATTCTTAGTTCTCCTTTACACATGTGTGCAGGAAATGATATTAACCATTCTTAAACCAATCAGACTGAAGTGCTGTAAAATGACAGTGTGAGGTTTAGGTCACTGCAGCTGTGCCCTCTGAACACTGAACCCCTTGCCAGAGGAAACAGTTCTTCATCAAACCTCCTCTGAATTTTCAAAATTCATCCATTCTCCTCTTAACCTCCCTGTTGCAGACATCCAACTTTGTAACTGAAATCTATTACTCCTGCCTCCCTCCTGTTAATTCCTTCAGAACCCTCTTCAATGTCTTGACATTCTTCTAAAGGAATTAGACTCTTGCTCCACCCTGCTCTGTATTTATGATGAACTCTCAGTTATTTGCTTGATACAATAGGACAGAATGTTCCCTTTTCACTTGCCCTATCACTGAACTGTTCTCACAACTTATGGACTCATAGTCTTTTTTCCTCTTCTTTATGTGCAGTTTTTTTGTCCTTTGCGCACCTATTGCGTGCAATTTTCCACTGATCCTTTTATGTTTGTTACATTTACTGAGAATGCCCTCAAGAAAATGAATATCAGGGATTTACATGGTGATTCACTCCCTCCATTTCCCTCTATTTCCATCTCACACTCTTTCCGTTTCCCTCTCTTCCTCTATTTCCATCTCCCACTCCCTCTATTTCAGACACACTATCTCCACTGATTTCACACTCACTCTGTCACATTTTGGAACAAAGACTCCCCTCCTCGTGCCCCCTCAGCCACTTACTCTGAGTCCCATTGGAATTCACGGATCTCCAGTCCTCAGAGTCTGCCAGCTTTATCTCCACTTGGTAGTGATGGATAGGGACACCACCATGCGAATCCGGCTTGGTAAAGGAGATTCTTGCCACCGCCTGTGATGCTGCAAGCACTCTCAAACCGTACGGACTGGATGGCACAGCTGCAGGAAAGGACAAACACACCATTCATTAACTTACATAAATAATGAGGAGAGACCTTGGATGGCGGAGGAAAATCATGGTATATTGTTTCAAACAAAATTCTAAAATACTGGATATAGTCTGGGTCTTCAGGTTGCTCTGTACCTCCTTCCTGATGGTAGTAATGAGAAGACAGCATGTGCTGGATGGTGAGAGTCCTTGTCAGGATGGAGCTCCCAGGACTGGACACCATCTATTCCAGCAGACTCAGGAGGAAAGCAATCAGCATAACCAGAGACACCACACACCCCGGCCACTCCCTGTTTGACCCGCTGCCATCCAGCAAAAGGTTCAGGTCACTAAAAACCAGAACAAATAGACTGAGGAACAGCTTCTACCCCAGAGCTGTGGCCTCCATCACACCACTCCCATAGAACAATGACTGAAACTGTGAGCACACTTACACAGATACTTGCACTAACGGCACTTTGTGCATTACTGTGATATTCTGGTGCTGCTGCAACTTATTTTCTGCTACTTATCTATTTAATACCGTTTTTCTATTACTGTCTTGTTTTTAACTACCGCTTTGTTTGAGACGAAGCAAAAAGAGTTTCATTGTACCTATGTATAATGACAAGAAAGATCATTCAATTCAATAATGATGGATACCACCTTTTTGAGGCACTACTGTTTGTAGATATCCTTGCTGGTGGGGAGGGTTGTGCCCAAGATGGGGCTGGTTGAGTTCTGCACCCCCAATATCAGGCAGTGATGCAACCATTCTGTTTGAAAAATTCTGATTCATTTAATTAACAATTCATATTCCCTACATATTGTACTAGGATTTAAACTGGTCAATACCTCACAGTGTTGACTACAATGATGGGCACTCCACAAACATCTGCCCAGAACAGATGCTAACATCTGGAACAAACGTCAAATAAACACTTACAGGCAAATCGACAACCGTAATGGCGTTTAGCTCAGTAGAAGCAGATGGGAACGGACCCTTTCCTTGAAGCCCTAATTGTCCTACAGTGTCAGTCTGAAGGATGGCCTTTTTATTGGAAGTATGGTAGTTCCCAGCAAAGGAAGGGAGTCAGCTTTCACAGTGATGATTTCAGTGTTGTTGTTTCCAGTAGAACCGTATCTTGAGAAATCAAAGTGTTCTGCTCCAAAAAAAAATGTCGTTTTCGGTGAAAACTCATTAATTGTGGAAGTGTTTCTCGTTCCTCGATTTTGTCCCAGAGCTCAAGAATTTCAGATCAAGGATCCAAATGCTTAGAAGTATATTATCTAACAAGATAAAGTGCCTTTGTTTTAATAATTAAAGCTTAAAATGAGATAGTTAGAAAAACACATAATGTACTCTTTCAGCATACTTGCCAATTAAACAAATGAAGATGTCTCTCTCCTTCCCTAGTACTTGTTGGCACTCTAGCATTCTGAACCTTTTCTCTTCCCACCAGTCTTCTCTCTCTTGTCCTTTCCTCCTCTCTTTTTACCTCTCTCTCCTCTCTCCCCTTCCTCAGCAGCTTTTTCCCTCCATGCTCTGTCTCTTTCTCCCTCTCACTCTCTTGCTCCCTTTTTAAATCTCTCTCACACACACTCCTTCCTTTTAGCTTTTCATCTCCTTTCAGTGCTCACCAGCTCCCTTTCTCTCCGTTGCCCCCTTCCCACCAGCTGTCTGTCTCCCTCAGCCCCTTCCCCCTTTGAACCCACCCCTGCTCACTCATCCCCACCTGTCAACACATCTTTGCCACCTCAAACCTTTCTCTTCCCATTCCGTCCACTCAACCCCAAGACTCCCTCCTCCCAGAGATGCTATAAGGCAGCTTTGCGTCAAGTACATTGAGAGCAGAGACAACAGCGGCTGCTTTCCATTCTGCTGGGATTTCAATTCCCTTGTATTTCAATTGCTAGCGTTGTAGGTCTTGATGAACAGATCTTTGTAAATTGAAGACACATTTGGTCAACTGCACCGTAGCAAAAAATTGTAAGTAGACCACTTCTGAATCAAGGAACACTGACAGTGTTATTATGTTTAATTTTCAACATCCTTCAAATTATCTCTATTCACACATCACCTCCATATAAAACAAGATGCAACATGCTCAACAGCATCACCTGAATCAGGGCAATGAAGACTGTGCATTACAAATACTTTTGGCACTGATTTAGAATGACCATAAGGCACAGGAGTAGAATTAGGCAATTCGGCCCATCAAATTTGCTCTGCCGTTATATCATGACTGATTTATTTTCCTTCTCAATCCCATTTTCCCATTTTCTCCCTGTAACCTCTACCACCATTACTAATCAAGAACCTACCAAAGGTTCAACTTATTATCAAAGTATGTATAGAGAACACAACTCTGAGATTAGTCTTTTCCAGATAGCCATGAAACAGAAAAGTCATGGAGGTCATTAAAAGAAAAGGCATCGACCCCTGCCCTAACAAAAGAGAAAAAGAAACAAAAACTGTCAAACCCAAACTCCCAACCCCTTCCCACACACAAAAACTAACAGATCACACACATGGCAAACAGCAGCCATAACATCAAACCCCAAACACCCCTCCCTCGCAAAAAAGACATATTGCCCACACAAAAAAATTAGGATGAGAGGTGACCTGATAGAGGTGTATAAGATGATGAGAGGCTTTGATCATGTGGATAGTCAGAGGCTTTTTCGCAGGGCTGAAATGATTGCCACAAGAGGATACAGGTTTAAGGTGCTGGGGAGTAGTTACAGAGGAGATGTCAGGGGTGAGTTTTTTATGCAGAGGGTGGTGAGTGTGTGGAATGGGCTGCCAGCAATAGTGGTGGAGGTGGATATAATAGGGTCTTTTAAAAGACTTTTGGATAGGTACATGGGGCTTAGAAAAATAGAGGGCTATATGTAAGCCTAGTAATTTCTAAGGTACGGACTTGTTTGGCACAGCTTTGTGGGCTGAAGGGCCTGAATTGTGCTGTAGGTTTTGTATTTTTCCTATGCTCTATGTTTAGAACAGAGATGAGGAGGAATTTCTTTCGGGTTGTGAATCTATGGAATTCATTGTCACAGGTGGCTGTGGAGGCCAAGTCATTGGGTATATTTAAAGCAGAATTTGAAAGGTTCTTATTTAGTAAGTGAGTCAAATGTTACAGGAAGATGGTGCCATATTAAGAGTTCAGAGGAAAAAGACTGACGTGATTGCTCTGCAGAGAGCTGGTACTAACACAATGGGCCAAAATGGCCTCCTTCTTGAGCAACCAAGATCCTAGCATTGGACCTACCTTCCTCTTCCCAATCAATTCACTAACCAATGGGAATACTCTACTGTTGACACTGATCAACAGAAAAGACTCTTTTGCGTCAAAGTGAAAACAAATCTTCTCGCCAGTCCTGCTGAAGGGTCTTGTCCTGAAAATCTATGAATCCTTCACTCGGTTTTACAAGTACGTCCTGGTGCTCTCGTAAAACTCGTTATTTAGAGAGCTCCACAACAGTCACAGCAGGACAATGATGAGAGAGAGATAGGAGGTGTGGGCAAATTTATGTCGGAGCAGAGGAGCTGGAGGTGTTCCATTGGGAACGGGGTGAATTATGCTGTTGAATTATCAACTGTAATCTTTCCATAGATGCTGCCTGGCCTGCTGAGTTCTTTCAGCATTTTGTGTGTGTTGTTTGAATTTCCAGCATCTGCAGATTTTTGCTTGTTTGCAATGGGAATAATGATCGTCTATGTTCATTCCTAGAGCATGGAATTATCGAGTCAGAAGAAAGCCCTTTGGCTCTTCAGAGTGGAGCCAGCCCTTGTTGAAAAGCCAACCAATGACTCATTCACTTCACACTCTTTGTCAGCGGCCTCGCAGATCGTTCTCCTTCATTTATTTACCCAATATGTTCCTTCACTCTCTTATTCTGGCTTGCTGCATTAAAATCTTTGCATAATTCACCCCGTTCCCAATGGAACACCTTCAGCTCCTCTGCTCCGACATAAATTCGCCCACGCCTCCTATCTCTCTCTCATCATTGTCCTGCTGTGACTGTTGTGGAACTCTTTAAATAACGAGTTTTACGAGAGCACCAGGACGTACTTGTAAAACAGAGAGAAGGATTTATAGACTGTGGAAATAATATCGCAAGGAGTGTGTGGAATGGGCTTGAAATGAGGCACTTTAAAAATTACTTCTCCATTTGTACTTCACATTGACCTTCAGCTGAATTGATGTCAGTGATTTCATTATGATTTCATTACACTTTTTTTCTCATTTTTTTTTACCACAGCATGTTATTAGGACAGAAACATCAATTCCCTAGTCAACCACTGAGCACCAAAAGCACTGGCTGATTGGAGAGCTCTGTTCACAAGCTCCTTACACGTTCACTGTCCGTGTAACCTGTCCCACAAACAATCCCCTAACCAAATGGAGACACGTGAGACTGCAGACGCTGGAACCCGGAGCAACAAACAACCTGCTGGAGGAATTTAGCGTGTGATTGAATCTTTCAGCACAGAAGCCAACCCTCCATCCCACCTCGTCCAAGGACCCCAGTTGGATCCTGGCCTTGGCTGCTTTTTGCCATTTGCATAACTGTCATGCAGGCTCATTAGAAATGTATAATAACAGAGGCCATACATTTAAGTTGAGAGGGGGCAAGTATAAAGGAGATGTGTGGAGAAAGTTTTTCTTTACAGAGAAAGTGGAGGGTGTCTGGAATGGGCTTCTAGGGTGGCAGTGAAGACAGTTACGATAGTGGCTGTCACGAAGTGTGCTGGCAAAATCGGAACGCAGGCACGGAGGAAAAACAGACTCCGATGTAGAAGCGGCTATTCATAATAGTTCCAAAAGAATGTCAGAGGCTCGGCTGATGGACACTGTGAAAAGTAACCTTCTCAAATCTAGGACCCTGTGGTTAGCACTAATCAGGTGTATGCTTAAATAACACAAGTAACACAGAATCCTGGAGCTTATCAGAATAAACTGAACAAGTGTAAACAGGAAGCTCCAGGAGACTGCATTACAAAGAGCGAGTTACTCGAGAAAAACACAAGGAACTCTGAACGATTAACGACTCTCGTTAAACAACGATCAACCAATTCAGGTATTCTAAAAACCTTGGAGCCTAATGCTCTCCAATGCCCCATACAGGCCAAAGAGTTTATTGCAGTGGCTTTTGGATAGACTTATGAATGTGCGTGGAATGGATGGATGTGGATTGTATGCAGACATAAGGGATTTAGTTTAATTTCGTATTGTGTCCAGCGCAGACATCATGGGCCAAAGGGCCTGTTCATGTGCTGGATTGTTCTATGATTATATTTTTGATGGTGCTGACCATGCTTCCCATTCAATCTGGTCCCATTTGCTTGTGTTTGAAACATACCCATACAACATAGAACATTACAGCACAGTACAGGCATTTCGGCTCATGTGCCGACCCCTTAACCTACTCTAAGATTAATCCTTCCTACATAAACCTCCATTTTTTCTATTATCCATGTGTCTATCTAGCAGGTTCTTAAATGTCCCAGTGAATCTGCCTATCAACACTCCTCACTGGTTGTTCCATGTACCCACCACTCTCTGTGTAAAAAAGCCTACTTCTGACATTGCCTCTTAACTTCTTTCTAACAATTTAAATTTATGTCCTCTCATAACGGCCACTTAAGCATATGATTTTAGCAATTGAAAGTGTAGTTAATCATTTATTGTAGCTCTTGTGTTCAAAGAGTATAAAATTCTGTATTAATTGAATGAGATTCTCTTCGATGTTGTGCTGACCCTTTAAATGACCCTAACATATCTCCCCATACAATGACCCTTGGCCCCCACAACTCTCTGAGTGAAAATTTTACCTCAGACATCCCCCCCCCCGATACTTTCTTCCAAACACCTTAAAGTTATGCCCCCTTGTAGTAGTGATTTCTATCCTGGGAAAAAGTCTGTGTCTATCCACTCGATCTATGCCTTATCATCTTGCACACTTTTATCAAGTAAACTCCTCTGCACATATCCTAACCACGTATCTGCCCGAGTAACTTTTGTAAGTTGTTATCGTGCCTGCCTCAACCAGTTCCTATACTAGTCAGTTAAATATACAGACCACCCTCCTTTCCTTCAGGTTCCTATTAAATCTTTTACCTCAAACCTCCACCTTCCTGTTCTTCATCTGGCAACTCTGGGAAAGAGACATGTATATTCTCCCTATCTATACCCCACATGATTTTATACACAACAGATCCATGGAAGGAAAGCAATTGTCAGCGTTTTGGAGTTGAAATGCACCAACGCCGGATTTCGTTGACGACTCCCTTTATCCGCAGATGTTGCTTGATCCAGTGAGCTCCTCCAGTAGATTGTTTGTTATCACTGAACTAAATCTCCACTTGGTGTATTGTGCTCAGATCTGGTCGGTTCATTATAGGAAGGATATGGAAGGTATAGAGAGGGTGCAGAGGAGATTTATCAGGATGTTGCCCGGATTGTGAGCATGTTTTATGAGAATAGGGTGAGTGAGCTGAGGGACACCCTGATTTACTCCTACCTCAGCACTGAAAGCTGGAGATTTCCTTATTGCACTGACCTTAGGGGTTTTACCCAATGACCGACTGATAAGACCATAAGACTCTAAGACACTGGAGGAGGATTAGGCTCTTTGACTCATCGAGTCTGCTCCACCATTTCATCATGGCTGATCCATTTCCCTCTCAACACCATTCTTCTGCTATCTCCCTGTATCCCTTCATGCCCTGACTAATCAAGAACCTATCAACCTCTGCCTTAAATATACCAAATGATTTGGCCTTCACAGCCACCTGTGACAATGAGTTCCACAGATTCACCACTCTTTGGCTAAAGAAGTTCTTCTTCAACTCCATTCTGAATGGATGTCCCTCTATTCTGAGGCTGTGCTCTCTGTTCCAAGACTCCACCACCATAGGAAGCATCCTCTCCACATCCACTTCACTGTGACCTGAAAAGAAATGCGTGGTGTGTTAATATATTTCCGTCAGCTCCTGGCTGGACTGTGTAGCCAAGTGGAGCTCCAATGCTATTTGCAAACTTGCCATTGACACCACTGTTGTTGCCAGGGTCTTGAGTGGTTAAGAGGAGGTATATAGGAGTGAGATAGGTCAGGTGATTGAGTGGTGTTGTGACAGTAAACTCACTCTCGGCATCAATAAAACTAAGGAACTGATTGCAGATTTCAGAAAGAAGAAGTCAGAAGAACACATGCCAGTCCCCATTGAGACGTCTGTGGTGGGAAGGGTGAAGAGCTTCAAATTCCTGGGCAACAACATCTCAGAGAATTTATCCTGGGACCAGCACACAGTCACAACCATGAAGAAAGCATGCCAATAGCTGCACTTTCTTAGAAGTTTAAGAAGATTTGGCAAGGGGATAGTGTAGAAGGTTGTTGTAGGTTAAAAATGGACATTGACAAGATGCAGAGCTGAGCTGAGAAGTGGCAGATGCAGTTAAATCCAGAAAAGAGTAAAGTGATACACTTTCGAAGGTTGAACTTCAAGGCAGAATTCAGGATTAACATAGGATATTGGGGCCCACATCCATAGCTCCCTCAGAGTTGCCGCAAAAGTTGATTGGGTGGCTAGGAAACTGTGTGGTATGAAACCATTAAGCTGTTCCTCACCTTTAGGGGTGGAACAATAGCAGCAAGAAAGGCATAACATTATTACAGTGCCAGCAAGCTGCATTCAATTCTGCCGCTGTCTGTAAGGAGTTTTGTATGCTCTTCCCATGACTACGTAAGTTTCCAACAGGTGCTCTGGCTTCCTTGCACATTCCAAAGACATCCTGGTTTAGAAGTTAAATAGTCACTATTTAAATAGTCACTAGTTAAATAATTGGGTGGAACAAGCTCATTGGGCTGTAAGGACCTGTTACAGTGCTGAATTTCTAAACCTAAATCTTAAAATGTTAAATTAAAAATGGTCACCAGAAGAAATGTAGCTATTAATAACAAATACATGCCTTAACTGAGATTCCCTCCCTCAATTTCCAACCACCCTACCCCTTGCCCTTCGTTTTTACCATCTCTCTTGAATCATAGAAACTTACAGTCCAAAATAAGGCCACCTGGCCCACTGTGTTCAATCCCATGTTCCAGCCCCTGGTTTGTAACTGTGTGAGTAGCATCTCTTCAAATACTCCCTCAGGTACTTTTAAAAAATATCATTTAAAAGACTGGGTAGATGCATTCTTGGAAGATCAAGAAACTGGTACAGAAATAGCTTAAAGCAAATTGGCCATGATTTATGGGAATGTGGGATAGGCTCGACAGTCTGAGTGGCTAACACTTGCTCCTATTATCTAGCCTCCTTGTAATCTGCTCCTACCACCTTTGGAAAGTGAGGTCCATACCTCAGGGTCTTGTTGATTGAAATAGTTTTCCACTTACTGATGAACTTAATTTGAGGCTTATCTCAGGCCCAAGCGGGAGAGATGGAGTCTGAACTTAACTGGTCCAGCTGTGCATACAAGGAGACAATAAAGTCACAAGGGCTTCCTCCTCCTTCTTTTCTAATCCTGATGAAAGGTCTTAGCCGGAAACGTTAACTATTTATTCCCCTCCATAGATGCTGCTTGAACAGCTGAGTTCCTCTAGCATGTTATGTATGCTGCTTTTAGTGATCAGTGTGTTCTTTGTCAGCAATGATCATCGATCCTACAGGGCCGTGGCTAGAAGTGCAATGGGATGCTAATCCTTCACTGCTTGCAGGTTGGTGTTTGTTCACAATACATTCAGTGGCCACTTTATTAGGTACACCTGTACACCTGCTCGTTAGTGCAAATCTAATCAGCCCATCATGTGGCAGCAACTCAATGCATAAAAACTTGCAGACATGGCCAAAAGGTTCAGTTGTTGTTCAAACTAAACATAAGATCGGGGATAAATGTGATCTAAGTGACTTTGACCGTGGGTTGATTGTTGGTGCTAAACAGGGTGGTTTGAGTATTTCAGAAACTGCTGATCTCCTGGGATTTTCACCCACAACAGAGTTAAAAGAGACTGGTGTGGAAAATTAGAAACATCCAGTGAGCAGCAATTCTGTGGGAAAAATTGTCTTGTTAATGAGAGAGGTCAGAGGAAAGTGGCCAGACAGGTTCAAGTTGATGGGAAGGTGACAGCAACTCAAATAACCACATGTTCCAACAGTGATGTGCAGAAGAGCATCTCTGAATGCACAACATGTCAAACCTTGAAGTGGATGGGCTACAGCGGCAGAGGGCCACGAACATACATTCACTGGTCACTTTATCATTAGGTAGCTAATAAAGTGGCCATTGAGCAGATCTACTCAATGGAAAAGGAAGCTGAATCCACACTCTGGACTTATTGCAGATGGAATGTCATTATAGGAAGGATGTGGAAGACTTAGACCGAGTGCAAAGGAGATTTATTCTTCCAGCATTTTGCGTGTATTACTCAGGAGCCAATGAACCATTGAGAAGAAGGGTCTCGGCCTGAAATATCAGCTGCTAATTCATTTTTGTAGATGCTGCCAGACCTGCTGAGTTCCTCCCACATTTTGTGTGTGTGTTGCTTGAGAAGAGTTACTGTCTGTTCCTGCAGACAGCTGAACACAAGCTAGTGTACGTGTCTGCGAGATCAGTTTGGATGGGTCATTTCTAATGCCAGTCACCAAAGGCAATTTACAGCGCTGCTGCCTGGAGGATATCCCAGGCACATGAATCAGTACAACGTTAGCTTGTGATATTTTATCACCGGCTACCCATACTCATGAGAACTCACTGAGGTTCTTTACTTTCTATCTTGAAGGGAGTCTACTGTGTCTCAAATGCTATAAAATAACAGTTTCATCTCAGAGGAATTCAAAAGTAATCTCTTTTTTTTTACAAGTGTGATGCTATTTATCTGAAAGTAGATGAGTTTTGCATGGCAGAGTTCTAAACGTTAAATTTCCTAGTGGGGAATTTTGTGCAGGCAGGTCACTGAGTAATAATTGAGCTGGAATGTACAGTACACATCACATAAAAATAGGGCAGCTTCCCTTTGTTCACTGTTGTGTGTTAATCCAGTAGTGAAGATATTTTTTACAGAGATCTACAGATGTGCATGGGTGGTGTGGTGAAGATATGTCTCTACCAAAGGTGGTGCAAGCAGCTCCTTCTGTCCACTAGCCTTAAGGTCACCCTTGGGCAAGGTATAGCACCTGCTTAGACCTCTGATTAGGGCCACGTGAGCCATAGTTGCAGTTGATGGATGGTTGCATGAGTAGCTGGTGCATATCACAAGTCCTGGTTATGCGCCCACTGATTCCAGGCAGACAATCTCTGGAGGGTATTGATTATGACTGGCATCACCCATCTTGTAAAGACTCTGCCCAAGCAAAAACAATGGCAAACCACTTCTGTAGAAAAATTTGCCAAGAATAATCATAGTCATGGAAAGACCATGATCATCTACGTCGCATAATGAAAGAAAAAATTGATCAGCAACTGACCCCTTCTCCTTGACAATGTTCAGATAGTCAACCATATTCCCTGTGACCTAGGCGTCCACCTTGATATGGATCATTCTGGGGTTATGAAATTATGGATAGCATGATTATGGTTGAACTGAAATGAGAACCCGTCTTCAGGAAATAAAACCTGTCCACAGTTTAGCTTCCAATTTTTTGGTTGTGAAACCAATCAATAGGTGTGGGATTCTGTTTCTGTCCCTCTGAAACTACCCAGCCAAAGACAATAGGTGGATATTCCTGCAATTAGCATTTAATACAAAGTTCTGGACCGATTCTGCAGATGCTGGAAATCTTATGTAACACATACAAAATGCTGGAGGATCTCAGCAGGTCAGGTAGCATCTATAGACAGGAATAAGCAGGCAACATTTATGGATGCTGTTTGACTTGCTGAGTTCCTCCAGTGTTCTCTGTGTGTTACTCTGTTTTATCACTTAACTTTCTGGTTAGTTAACTATTCATGGGGCCATTCAGATATTGAATGAATGGCTTTTTTTTTAATTGAGTGGAATTGATGGCTTTGTGACAAAGTTTGCAGTTGTTAAGAAGATAGATGAAGGAGTAGGTAGTGCTGAGGAAGTAATATGATTGCAGCAGGACTTTGACAAAATGGAAGAATGGGCTAAAAAGTGGCAGTTGGAATACAGTGCTGGGAAATGTATGATAATGCATTTTGGAAAAAGAAACAATTATTTCAATGGGGAGAAGGTTCAAACATCAGAGGGACTTAGGAGTCCTCATGCAAGGCTCCCAGAAGGTTAACTTGCAGGTTGAGTCTGTGCTAAAGAAGGCAAATGAAATGTCATTTATTTCAAGGGGAATAGAATATAAAAAACAAGAAGATAATGCTGAGCCTTTATAAGACACTTGTATTGTCAACAGTTTTGGGTTCCTGATCTCAGAAGGATGTGTTGTCATTGGGGAGACTCCAGAGGAGGTTAACAAAGATGATCCGGGAACGAAGGGGTTAATATATGAAGAACATTTGGCAGCTTTGGGCCTGTACTCACTGGAATTTAGAAGAATGCGGGGGGGATCTCATTGTAACCTACCACATATTGAAAGGACTAGATAGGGTGGATGTGAAGAGGATGTTTCCTATAGTGGTATCCAAAACTAGAGGGCATAGCCTCAAAATTGAGGGGCAATCTATTAGATCTGAGGTAAAGAGGAATTTTTTTAGCCAGAAAGTCATAAATCTGTGGAATGCTCCGCCACAGACTACGGTGGAGATCAAGTCCATATATATACAGTCGACCCTCCTTATCCGCGGGTTCCGCATGTGCAAATTCAACCAACCACAGAGTGGGAAAACCCGGAAATTGACTATTGTTTGCCTCGTGTCTCGTTTGTTCGATACTTGTATTGTGAGCAAGAGGAAGAAGCTTAAGGCTAGTAAGGGATGGCTGGCTAGCTATGTGAAGCACTACTGCCTCAAGAACTTAAAGATCACAGGAGAATAGGGATTGGCTGAAGCTGAGGCAGCATCGCGTTCCCAGAAGAGCTACGATGGTTGCGTCTGTACTGAACATGTACAGACTTTTTTTTCTTGTCATTATTCCCTAAACAATACAGTATAACAACTATTTACATAGTATTTACATTGTATTAGGTATTATAAGTAATCTAGAGATGATTTAAAGTATACAGGAGGATGTGCGTAGGTTATATGCAAATGCTATGCCATTTTATATAAAGGACTTGAGCATCCACGTTTTTTTTATCTGCGGGTGGGGGGGGGGGTCCCAGACCCAATCCCTCGCAGATAAGGAGGGCCGACTGTATTTAAGGCAGAAGTTGATTGTTTCCTGATAGGTCAGGGCATCAACGGATAGGGCAAGAAGGCAGGTGTATGGGGTTGAGCAGGATCCGTGATCAGCCATGATGGAATTGCAGAACAGACTCGATGGGCTGAAAGGCTTAATTCTGCTCCTATGTCTTATGGTCTTATGGTATTATACGTTGGGTGTCTGAAGCTTGTGCTGAGGCTTTTGGAACAGACACCAGTATTAAATATTCAAACAGAGTTCTGCTAGTTGGGATATGCTACCACTGTAAATATGTAATCCCGTAAATTATTCAACTATATTCAAACTATTAAATATAAGAATGTGATTATAGCAATTGAAAGTGTAGTGAATCATTATTCACGTGTTGAAGGTCTTATCAAGAGAGTGAGATTCTACTGGACACTCTCTCCAGAAGTTTTGTTGTGTGAATAAAGATTTTTATATTTCTCAAAGATGAAAAGATATTAATATAAAATTTCTGGGACAAGTACAAGGAAAGAGAAGCTCAAACTTCTTGCAGTAATGGGAAAAACTGATGGAAGAAAAAGTCAAGTTGTCATCGCATGACATTCATGAGTTACATCAAGGGATGGACAGACAAACGTTTTGAAGAGCTTATTAGAACTTCTCAGATTAAGGACAGTTGGACCGTGATCGGCCACGTCATATGACATGGCACATAATGATGATGATATTTCTGAGTTAGATCTTTCAGGGGGCTCAGTTTTAGTCAGTCAAAACGCACCTCTGTAATATTGGCCATTTGCCCCTTACTTCAATGCAGATACTGTTGTAACCCTGATCTGTGCCATGGTCAACTCTTGCTTGAATATTCCAGGTATTAAATATAGAACATAGAACATTTCAGACCCATCAGCTATGAAGTTGTGCTGACCTTTTAGCTTACTCTAAGATCAATCTAACCCTTCCTTACACATAACCCTCTACTTTTTATCATCCATGTGCCTATACAAGAGTTTCTTAAATCACCCTAATTTATCTGTCTCTACCACTACCCTGGCACCCATAACTCTCTGTGTAAAAAAATTACCTCTGACATCTCCCCTATACTGTAATCCCCTCCAATCTCCTAAAAGTACGTCCCCTCATATAAGGCATTTCCGCCCTGGGATAAAGGTCTCTGGCTGTCCACTCTGATTATGGTCTTCATCTTCTCTCTGGTTGTATCCAACAATGACAGGAGATCTGTGTGGGAATATCTTCAAAGCAGTAAAGCCATTGTACGGGGGCAGTTCCATTCTCTCAATGTCAGAAGTCCGGGTCCAGTGGTATGAATGGACGTCACAACTGGGAACTTCTTTGATCGCAGTGGATGACCACAACGTCTCCACTGCCTCGTCATGTCCTTTGCTCTCCACGAACCGTCGTAGAACCACCTTCTGGCCATTGAATCTCACTGTAGACCTCATCCGTCCTGTCTGCCAGAGCTGACTTTGCGTGCCAGGACAGGCATGTCCCTATCCCAGTGGAGTATGTGGCCACCCTCCTCTGGTTTAGCGGCGCACTGGGCTGTGGCCGCTGCAGTATGCAAAAAGCTACGTGAAGCATAGATGAGAGCCGAGAGTCCAATCGGGCCCAAAGGTGAGTGAACTGCCCCAGAATGGACACAACACGCTCCCTCCACCAGAGGAACTGGCCCTCCTTTGGCACAGTATATACCCTAATCAGCTTGCACAGCTCTGTAAGGTCACCTCTCATCACAATTCATTCCAAAGAGAAAGGTCTAGCTTGCTTAACCTATCTTTATAAGACATGCTCTCTAATCCAGGCAGTATCCTGGTAAACCTCTGCTGCATCATCTTTAAAGCTTCCACATCCTTTCCAAATTGAGGTGACTAGAACTGAACACAATACTCCAAGTGGGGACTAACCAGGATTTTACCAACTAGTTTGACTCCTATAATAGAGCCAGGCCTTCTAATCAACTTATTGAGCCTGTTGGCATAACCTGTGTTGATGCCATTTCTCCAGCACACCACCTCATCAAAGATTGTACTGGTGACAACAGACTGGTAGAAAATGTGAAGGAGAGGCCTGCACACTCCAAAGGACCTCAGTTTCTTGAGGAAGTAGAGGCAACTCTGGTCCCTCTTGCCTCTGTGTTTGAGCTCCACTCAATAATGTCATCCAGGTGCATCTCCAGGTACTTGTAGGTCCTCACCACATCCATGGCCTCACCATCAACAGTAACAGAGAGCAGTGCAGGCCTAGACTTCCTAAAACCCATCACCATCTCATTTGTCTCAATGATGTTGAGCTACAGATGATTCAACTTGCAACATTTGACATAGTTCTCCACCAGGGCCCTCCTGTCCTCCCTCTACACACTCAACTATTGCTGAATCATCAGAGAATTTCTGCAGATGATATGACTCAGTGTTGGATCTGAAGTCTGAGGTATACAGGGTAAACAGGAAGGAGCCAATACAGTCCCCTGTGGGGCCCCAGTGCTGTTTATAGCCATGTCTGACACACAGCTCTGAAACTGCACAAAATGTGGTTGCCAGTCAGGCAGAACATTATCCAGCATATAATGGAAGTGCCAGCCTGCATTGAACGGATCTTCTCCCCCAGCGATGAGGGCTGTGTGGTATTGAAAGCACTTGAGAAATCAAAAACCATGATCCTCACAGAGCTGTCCTGCTTATCCAAATGGGAGTCGGCTCTGTTCAGCAGGTAGATGACAGCATCGTCGACTCCAATGTGGGCAAACTACAGGGGGTCGAGGGTTGATCTGACCAGGGTTGAGCCTGGACCAGCCTCTCTAGGGTTTTCATGATGTGTGACGTCACGGCCACTAGAAAGTAGTCATTCAAGACTTTCGATCGTCCCTTTTTGGGTACTGGGGCCACACATAATGTTTTCCACACAGTCGGGACCCTTTCCAGGCTGAGACTTAGATTGAAAGTGCGCTGGAGAACTCCACACGGCAGCTCAGCACACTCCCTCAGGAGACAGGGGTTCACACCATCCGGTCCCAATGCTTTGCCGTGTTTGAGTTTCCCCACAGCCCTTCTCATTTGGTTAACAGTGAAGGTGAGTCCATGGTGATGGGGAAATTAGTGGAAGGAGAAGGCTGGGGGGAGGTGAAGATCGGGACAATAGTAGCTGGTATGTGGAGGTGTGGAGGGTAGGTGCTGGGGAAGGAGAGGATGTTAACAGTGGTAGCCTGTGTTTTCATTCATGTGTTGAATTGGAGGTGGGAGGAGGGAAGAGGGGAGGCGTTAGTGCTGAGTGAGTACTGGGTGCCTCTGCATCTTAGTCTTCTACATCTTAAAGAACACTGTCTTAACCTATTCAATGTTTCCTTATAAGTCAGGTCCTCCAGACCCGGCAACATCCTTGTAAATTTCCTCTGTACTCTTGCAAAGTTGGTTACATCATTCATGTAGGTAGGTGAACAAAACTGCACACAATACTCCAGATTAGGCCTCACCAACATCTTATACAACTTCAACATAACATCCCATCTCCTGCACTCAGTACTTTGATTTATGAAGGCCAATGTGCCAAAAGCTTTCTTTACAACCCCTTCTACCTGTGATTCCACTTCCAAGAAATTATAGACCAGTATTCCCAGATCCCTTTGTCCTATCACACTCCTCAGGACCCCACCGTTAACTGTGTAAGACCTACTCTGGTTGGTCCCACTGAAGTGCAAAATCTCACACTTGTTTGCATTAAGTTCTGTCGGCCATTTTTCAACCCAATTTTCCAGCTGGTGCAGAGTTTTCTCTGCCATACCATCATGGCTGATTTATTATCCCTCTCAACCCCATTCTCCTGCATTCTCCCCATAACCTTTGATACCCTGACCAATCAAAAACTTACCAACCACCGGTTTAAATATATCCAGTAACATCTCCTCTACAACTGTCTGTGGCAATGAATTCCACAGATTTACCACCCTCTAGCTAAAGAAATTCTTCCTCATCTTTGTTCTTAAAGGATATCTTTGTATTCTGAGGCTATGCCCTCTGATTGATCCTCGACTCCCCTACGATAGGATACATCCTCTGCAAATCCACTCTATCTAGGGATTTCAATATTCCATAGGTTTCTAAGGGTGAGTTTTGAGGATGAAATGTCAATTTACAAGGAACAGAAGTTGGGGCCTTAGAGCAAACATGTGGAAATCTGTAGATGCTGGAAATTCAAACAACACACACAAAATGCTGGTGGAACACAGCAGGCCAGGCAGCATCTATAAGGAGAAGCACTGTCAATGTTTCGGGCCTGAAACGTTGACAGTGCTTTTCCTTATAGATGCTGCCTGGCCTGCTGTGTTCCACCAGCATTTTGTGTGTGTTGTTTGGGGCCTTAGATGCTGGAATCTGGAGCAACATAAAATCTGATGGAAGAACTCAACAAGTCGAATAGTATCAGTGGTGGGAAAGCAAATGTTAACATTTCCAGTCAAAATCCTACATCACGACAAGGCATTGTTTTCTCTGAGGAATGCAGTCAGAAACTCACCAAAAGTTACAAGGAGAAAAATTACATCAGATTCCAGCTGACACTAGACATAAACACCTTGGATTGAGCAACACACAGAGATGCTTCAAATCCCTACTGTCAAAAGCAATTTGGACTGCACTTGAGGTCCTGATGTCATGTGGAGTCCATGAATCAGTGGAGACACACGATGCTTTTTGGGAAATTCAGGTTGTTTTACCCTGTAAATTTATTTTTAATTCAAGGCAAACTAAATGGGATAACCTGAAAGGAAGCAGACTAGCCCAGTGGTGTTTGCACATCAAGCTTTGAAGGTGGCTGAAGACAGACTCTTGTAAAAGACATTTGGGATCTTTGGTTTCCAACAGAGAGTAAAATCAAGGGACTTCCCTCCAAGAGCAGTGGCCGGACAGATGCTTATGAAATTATAGATGACTTCGATGTGAAAGAGAGTTTGAAAAGACTAAATCTAAATCTATCCCAGAAATAAAAGGGTTAATAGATGGGAGGGAAAATATTGACAATATTAGAAGAGTTCTTTGGACGACATTGTAAATCTTCGTTCATTGGCAATTCAGGTGAAGTATCTTAACTCAGTGAGAGGTAAGCATCTAAAGGAAATCCATACAGTCACGCGGAGAATGTATGAACTCCTTACGGGCAATGGTGGCAATTGAACCCAGGTTGCCGGTACTGTAAAGTGTTCTGCTGAACACTACACTACCATATCACACCAACTGGTAAAGCTAGAGGAGCCAGGAGAGTGACGTGGAAACATTGGGCTGGGCCTATCACTTCGATGCAATGACGAAGAAGGCATGCCAGTATCCATACTTCAGTTTCAGGAGATTTGGCGTGTCACCAAAACCTCTAGCAAATTTTGTACAGGTACTCTCCAGGTGGAGAGCACTGTGACTGCTGCATTACTGCCAGTATGGAGGCTCCAAGGGACATGATCTAAAGTGGTTGCAGTGAGTTGTGGTCTCAGCCAGCAGCATCACCGACACAAGCCTCCCCACCATTGAGGACATCTTCAAAAGGCAAAGCCTTAAGAAGGTAGCAATCACCATTAAAGACCCTCACCATCCAGGACTCGCTCACTTCTCATTACTACCATCAAGTTCAATTATCATTCAACTATAGAACAGTACAGCACAGTACAGGCCCTTCGGCCCACAATGTGCCGACCCTCAAACCCTGTGTCCCATATAACCCCCTACCTTAAATTCCTCCATATATCTGTCTAGTAGTCTCTTAAACTTCATTAGTGTATCTGCCTCAACCACTGACTCAGGCAGTGCATTCCACGCACCAATCACTCTCTGAGTGAAAAACCTTCCTCTAATATCCCCCTTGAACTTCCCTCCCCTTAACTTAAAGCCATGTCCTCTTGTACTGAGCAGTGGTGCCCTGGGGAAGAGGCGCTGGCTGTCCACTCTGTCTATTCCTCTTAATATCTTATACACCTCTATCATGTCTCCTCTCATCCTCCTTCTCTCCAAAGAGTAAAGCCCTAGCTCCCTTAATCTCTGATCATAATCCATACTCTCTAAACCAGGCAGCATCCTGGTACATCTCTTCTCTACCCTTTCCAATGCTTCCACATCCTTCCTATAGTGAGGCGACCAGAACTGGACACAGTACTCCAAATGTGGCCTAACTAGAGTTTTATAGAGCTGCATCATTACATAGCGTCTCTTAAACTCTATCCCTCAACTTATGAAAGCTAACACCCCATAAGCTTTCTTAACTACCCTATCTACCTGTGAGGCAACTTTCAGGGATCTGTGGACATGTACCCCCAGATCCCTCTGCTCCTTCACACTACCAAGTATCCTGCCGTTTACTTTATACTCTGCCTTGGAGTTTGTCCTTCCAAAGTGTACCACCTCACACTTCTTGGGGTTGAACTCCATCTGCCACTTCTCAGCCCACTTCTGCATCCTATCAATGTCTCTCTGCAATCTTTGACAATGCTCTACACTATCTACAACACCACCAACCTTTGTGTTGTCTGCAAACTTGCCAACCCATCCTTACTAACCTCACATCCAGGTCGTTAATAAAAATCACAAAAAGTAGAGGTCCCAGAACAGATCCTTGTGGGACACCACTAGTCACAACCCTCCAATCTGAATGTACTCCCTCCACCACGACTCTCTGCCTTCTGCAGGCAAGCCAATTCTGAATCCACCTGGCCAAACTTCCCTGGATCCCATGCCTTCTGACTTTCTGAATAAGCCTACCGTGTGAACTATACATGATTATAGCCAAACAAACAGTGTTCCTCTGGGGCCAAGGTGCAAAATACATTATGAACAGCACACAGCACACTGCAAATAGCATATAACACAAATAGCGCATGTGGTTACGATTTCAGAAAAACATACAGTCACAAAGAAAAATAGTAATATAGCCCAAGTCCCTGTAGATTGTCCTGGTGTAGTTTGTCCTTCCGTTGAATGAACACCGTGTGGAGGGGGGTGGGGGGTTGGGGAAGAACTGAGCAAATACCAGAAGGGAGCACTGAGCAAACATCAGAGAGCAGCACCGAGCGAACACTGGAGAGCAGCACTGACAGGAGGGGCCAGCTCCCAACTCAGCACGTTTCCAGTGTACCCAGCAGATCCACAAGAGCCTGAATCCCACACTCAAGAGCTTTAGGAACTGTTTCTTCCCCTTTGCCATCAAATTTCTGAATCGTCCATGAACCCAGGAACCCAAACTCATTAATTTCTCTTTTTTTTAAACTATTTTTTTATTGAAACTTGTAATTTTTTAATATCTTGGAATGCAATGCTGCCACATAACAAAAAAATTCATGACATAGGCCAGTGATAATAAACCTGATTCTGATGCTGACTGTAAAATTATGTAGAGCTTTAATGCCTGGAATCTATTTGGGTCTCTTATCATGTTAGGGCAGGTTATTAGTGATGGACCAGTGAATGTTTTAGTTAACAGATGATGTACAAGACAATGTGCCCCAGAAGAGCTCTTGCACACTCAGAAGCTATCCTGTACACATAGCAGTGAGCATGCAAAGCAGGCTTAGTAGAAGTGTTAGGGTTTCGGGTCATAGAGTTCTACAGCATGCAAACAGGCCCTTCAGCCCATCTAATCCACACTGTCCAAGGTGTCTACCTCTGCTGATCCCATTTATCTGTCCTGGCATAAAAAAGGTTGGGACCATCTGTTCTAAACCTTTCTTATCTGTGTGCCTGCTTAAACATCTTTTAAACATTGTAACTGTTTCTACAACTATAACTTCCTCTCATTCCATATATACACCACCCCCTGTGTGGAAAACTTGCCCCTCGGTTCCTCTCTCACCTTAGACCCAAGTCCTCATGCTTGAGAAACTCTCCTAGCCTGAGAAAAGGGTGTGAGCATTCACTTTACCCACTCCTTGTGAAGGGAAATGGGTTCAAGAAGGAAAGGTCAAGGATGGTGTGCTGAAGCATGGTGATTTATGCAACGCCTTGCAGCATCAGTGCTCACTGATCAGGATTCAATTCCCACTGCTGTCTGTAAGGAGTCTGTATGTTCTCCCCATGACTGTGTGGATTTATTCTGGGTGCTCTGGTTTCCTCCAGAATTCCACTATGAATGGGATGGATATTGCCCAGATGTAGGTTGATGGGATTTGGCAGTTCAAATGGTTCGCAATGGACTAGATCAGTTAAGTCAAGTTTATTGTCATTTAACTATATACATGTATATAACGTATATTACCATATAATGTAAATAGAAACTAGGCAAGGCTTCTCCAAACTAACATTGGAGGGCACAATGTTAGGGTTTCTATGTTTCTAAACCAGGGTGTAAAGCACAGTAGTACACTTAACACATAAATGGGCCTAAGGGCCTGTATTGTGCTGTAGTTTTCTATGACTGAATGATTCTTTACCAAGGATTAGGTTAGGATTAGGGTTGGTAAGTTGTAGGCACACCATGTTGGTGTCAGAAGCAGGGCAACACTTGTGAGCCGCCCCTGCACATTCTCAGACTGTGTTAGTCATTGACGCAAATGACATATTTCACTGTGTGCTTCGATGTACTTGTGGCAATTAGAGATAAAGCTTATCTTTTAAGGATTGTGAGTGGGCTTCCTGCCAATCATTGAGTAGAAGATGTTGAGGAGAAGGTTGGCTACTGGCGACCGGTGAAGTGGATAGTTGGTGGTGTTTAGTACAGGGTATTAGTCTTAGTAGCCATATGGCATGTGCATTAGTTTCTCCAACTTCTGGTAAGTTTTCCCCCTCCCCTTCCCTCTTCTTCAATTCCCCCCTCAGGCCCCCTATTACCTCTTCTCCTCACCTGTCTATCACCTCTTCCTGATGCTCCTTCTCCTTCTCTTTCTCCCATGGTCCACTCTGCTCTCCTATCAGATTCTTTCCTTTCCAGCCCTTTAACATTTTCCCCTATCAGCTCCCAGCTTCTTTATTCCTCCCCTCCCACTCAACAATCAACTTCCAGCAGTACTTCTTCCCCTCTTCCACCTTCTTATTCTGGCCTCTTCCCTTTCCTTAGAAGTCCCGATGAAGGGACTTGTCCCTAAACATAGACTGTTTATTCATTTTCTGACCTGCTGAGTTCCTCCAGCATTTTGTGTGTGTTGTTTTCATATGTTGGATTGATTTTTATTGCAGTATAACTTTACTCATGTTTGATTATATGTTTATATAATTGGCACTTTGCCTGTAACAAAGTTCAGTGGAGTTCGAATAATTCGAACTTCGAAGTAATTCGAAGTGTAGCCTGTTCTGTGTACCTGGCGGTATCTTTGTCTACAATCCTGAGACACACCAGCTCACAGTAAATCAAACTGTCTCAGGGTGTTGTTATCAAAATATTTTCTTAACTGTCCAGTTTGAGCTGGTTGTCAGCAGAAAGACACCTATGAGGCAAGGTTCTTTCTTTGTTTTACTTTCTCTCCCTCGCCTCCTTACCTACAGTAGAGTGAGGTGGTTACGCATATTTCTTATTATGAAAAATTAATAAATGGGTGTAGCCTCATTCTTGACCCCTGCCTTTTTCTTGAGTCCTGGATAATGTCGTCTAACTTAACATAAAAGAACATACAACATAAAAGAAGTCCATTTGGCCCATTCAATCAATGCTACTCCACAGAGCATTCACACCCTCACTTATTTTCCCCATTGTCCCCTCAGTTTCTACCACTCCTCTACACACTGGAGACAATTTAAAGTGGCCAATTAACCTGTCAATGTGCATGTTGTTCCATGGTTTCCTCTGCTGCCACCCTGAGGCCACACTCAGTTTGGAGGAGCAAGACCTCATATACCGTCTGGGTAGCCTCCAACCTGATGGCATAAATGTTGATTCCTCCAACTTCTGGTCTTTCTCCCCCTTCTCCTTCCCTTTTCTTCAATTCCCCATTCTGTCTCCCTTTCTTATCTACTCTCTTCTTTTCATCTGTCACCTCCCCCTGGTGCCCCTCCTCCTTCCCTTTCCCCGTTGGTTCACTCTACTCTCTTATTAGATTCCCTTTTCTGCAGCCTATCAACCTTTTCAACCTATCAACTCCTAGCTTCTTACTTCATCCACCCTTCCCCACCCACCTGACCACCTAGCACATTCTAACTTGCATTCCCTCCCCTCTCCCCCACCTCCTTCACCCTTCCTTTCCACTCCTGAAGAAGGGTCTCGGTCTGAAACGTTGACTGTTTATTCATTTCCACTGACGCAGCCTGACCTGTTAAGCTTGTAGAGTTAAAGAAAAGTACAACGCAGAAATAGGCCCTTTGGCAATCTAGGCCATGTTAAACCATTTAATCTGCCTAGTTTATTCGACCTGCACCCCGACCATAGCCATCCATTGCCCTACCATCCATGTACCCATCCAAGCTTTTCTTTGTTTCTCCAGCGTTTTTTATGTGTTACATGTCTTTGCAACGTTGGAGGGAAATGAAGTACCAGGGGAAACCCCAGCAGACAGGTCCATGAGTCAGGGTTAAAGATGGGTCTCTGGCACCATGGGGGTTGATGGACTTTGGTTCAGTGGAGAGGTTTATTCTACCTAGAGGACTGAAGGTTAAGGAGAGATTAATAGGGAATGATGTTTTGAGGATGGTGGATGGCAGTCCAGGTGAGGAGACGCTGGAGGAGGTGTAGCGTGGCATCCCCGCTCAGTTGGAGGCTGACCTCTCCTGTCAGTGCTGCCAATCAGTGTTCGATTAGATGAATGACAGGCTGGATTGCTGGCAACTGTACCATCAGCTTGCGGGACATGTTGCTCAGGATCTTGAAATATGTATGTGCTTTTCTTTGCTCAGTACTTTCAATGTGCTGTGTATGTTTTACACCTTGACCCCAGTGGAACTCTATTTCATTCAGCTGTATCCATGTAATTAAACTTGATTTGATTTGGAGTGCTGGGTAAGTGGGCTGCTTTGTCCTAAAAGGTATTGGGCTTCTTGAGAGTTGCTTGAGCTGCATCGATGCAGCTAAGTGAAGGTTATTTTATCTCACTTTCCTGACCTGTGCATTGCAGATGAAATTACTTCGATCTTTCAAGAAAGGAGCTACTTGATGCAAGCAATTCAGTCCAGGTGAGAAAATGCTGGAGGCGGTGTAGCATCGCATCCATTCTTGGTTGGGGCTGGTCTCTCCTGTCAGTGCCGCCCTCCAACTGATGGAACGACAGGCTGGGTTGCCGGGAGCTGTACCATCGTTTTGCATGATGTTGGACTGTACATATGTTTTCTTGTGTAGCAGTGTGTGTTTTTTCTTTCACTATTGTGAACGTAGGTTATGCTGCTGGGCCTCAGAGGGATGCTCTCTCATTTGACTGTATCCATGTATGGTTTGAATGATAATTAAACTCAATTTGATTTGAGTTGATTTGAATCCAGCCTCTGACCTGTTCTTACAGCCACAGTATTTGTAACGATGAAAGATTATTTGTCACATGTACTTTGAAAACTACAGTGAGATGTGTTGCTTGCATCAGGGATGTGCTGGGGGCAGGTTGCAAGAGTTAACACGCTTTTAGCACCAATGACTTACTAACCCTAACTGGTACACCTTTGGAATGTGGGTGGAAACTGCAGGCAACACGGTTATGGGGAGATTGTACCAACTCCTTATAGATTGCAGAGGGAATTAAGTTTCTGATTAATGGTATCCCCCTGCCTCCGATCATCAGTAGTGATTAAATGCCAAGGGCAGGTGGTTTTTGGGTAGCATAGAGGTTAGAGAAATACTGTACAGTGCCCGCTAGCAGGGTTCAATTCTCATCGCTGTCTATAAGGAGGAGTCTGTTTGTTCACTTTGTAACCATATTGTTTTTTACTGGGTGTTTTTTTCCCTCCATACTTCAAAGACGTAGAGTTTAGGGTTAGTAAGCAGTGGGCTTGCCATGTTGGTGCCAGAAGCATGGTGACGCTTGTAAGCTGCCCCCAGCATATATTCAGACTGAGTTGGTTGTTGATGCCAAGGACACATTTCAGTGTATGCTCTAGTGTTTCAATATACATGTGACACAGAAAGCCAGTCTTTATCATTAGTTCTTTACCTGTTGAGGCACTAGCTGCCTAGTACGTGTTACGTGTCAGCTGAAGTCTGAATATTTTCCATTATGTAATATGTTGACAAAATTATAGTCCAATTGCTATTGAAAAAATATAACCTCCAACACCCATGAGCGAGCCTACAATGGAGAAATTACTTACTAAAACAGTCATTATGATAATTGTCCTTCTGCAAAAATCACTGCGGCAAAGTTCCCTAAAAACAAACATTTTGCTGCCTCTCTCAAATCAGTTGATGTCTGATCGACCTTGATCTTATTAACAAAAATGTGCTCTGCTGAACATTTTTTATGAAGGGATCAGTTGGTTATTGTTAGCCCTCAGTTTGGCTTCCTCTGCTACTGCAGGGAAAGAATACATTAAGGAGATTGATAGGGAGCAGTGTAGTAATGACATCCTATCAATCTTAGCGCACAGGGCCTATGAGCAAAGCTACTTGGTCCACCAGCTTGATAGACCTGCTAAGGGCATCGTGTGAGGTTAACCATGAACGGAAAGGCATCTCCGGGTGACTTAAGTTTGGAATGTTGCAAATGCTGTCTAAGCACACACCTCATTCAGTGTGGGAACAGGCCCTTCGGCCTAACTCATCCATGCCAACCTAGGTCCCCAGTTAAGCCAATCCCATTTTCCCGCATATGGCCCACATCTTTCAAATTCTTTCCCATCTATATTCATGTCCAAGTGCCTTTGCAATGTTGTTATTGTACCTGCATCAAACAATTCCTCTGGCAGCATGTTCCATATAGGCACCAGCCTCAATGTGAAGAGATTTACCCTCAGAACCCTTTTAAATCTTTCCTTTCTCACCTCAGACCTATGCCCTCTAGCCTTTGACTTCCTTTCTTTGGGAGGAACTCTGCAGGCATTCACTCTGCCTATGCCCCATGTGGTTTTATATTCCTCTAGAATATTACCAGTGTTTTATGCTCCAATGAATAAAGTCCTAGCCTGCTGAGCCTCTCCTTATAACCCAGGCCCACAAGACTTGGTAACATTCTCCTAAATCGTATTTGTACTTGTTCCAGATTAATAAGGCCATCCCAATAACAGGGTGACCAAAATTGTTTGCAAAACTCTAGGTGCAGCCCTGCCAGTGCTTTGGATTGACACCTTGAATTAAAAACAAAACTGATCTGCAGTTTCACCTTCTGACATTGGGACTTTGATTTTCCCAAAAAATACAATTTACCTTTCAGGCATGAAACAAAATCCATAGGTTCTCCAACCGTTCCTCTCTTTGCATAGGCTGTCTGATCTGCAGTTTTTCTAGCAATTCCTGTTTTTGTTTCAAAGCACAAAAGGTTGTCCCAAAATGATCCCTGACAACTAAATTCCTCTGAAGTGCTGCCACTATTCCCCCAAGAGGACCACAACTTTGTCATAGTTAGGAGGCGTGCATGCCTCAATGACCTGGAGAGCTATGCTGGTCGGAGTCAGGGCTTTATGCTTTGGGTCTTGGGAGGGTTGCCCATGCCAAACAGGTCAAAGCGTAGAGAGCAAACCGATTCTCCAGGTTTGGGGGCTCAGCTCAGCTCAGCTCAGAGTTAACAAATCCTGACTGGTCAAACAAAACTGTTACAGAAACAGCAATAAAGAATCCTTCTACATCTGTGTGCGACCAAGGACAGACAGAGATGGTGGAGCTTCGTTGCTGTCCTAAACACCAGTGACATAATGGGAAGCAAGTAAGTTTCCATTATTGTAATGTAGGTGAAACCAAGTTTTACTGGGATGCCATCTGGATTAGAGAACATGTCTTATGAGAAGAGGTTGAGCCAGGGCTTTTCTCTTTAGAGAAATGAGATGAGAGACTATTTGAAAGTGTCTCAGATCAAAGGAGGCATAGAATATGGGACCATCAGCACCTTTATCCAGGGCATCAATGGATAATACCAGAGGACATCCTTTTAAGGTGAGAGGAGGAACAAAGGGCCAGTAGTGTGTTGTACTGTTCTATGTTCTGCATTCAGGTTGTACACATCAAGCCCCTATAAGCAGTAGTTTGACAATGACCAGAGTTAGTGATACTAGTTGTGGGTTAAATGTTGGACTCTGGACTCAGGGGAGAGCTCTCTGCTATTTATCCAGTCCGTAAGAGCCAGCCGAGAGATCAGACATCATCTGGCAGTGCGTCACTGTCTTGTCACTGCACTGCGGCTCTCTACCTGGGTCTTGAGCTCTTGTCAGTGAATAAAAGTCTCCAACATGTGAGGACAGCGACAAGGCAGGTAATTACCAAACCACAGCTAATGCTGTGGAAAAGCCTTCCTCATTAATAAAACACCCAGATTTAACTGGATACCCACTTCCATTGGCTGTTGAACAAAAGTGATTCTCCGTGGATTTCAGTGCTAAGTTCAGGTAGCACTGTGAAACTCAAACAGGGTGTCTGATGGACTGGGTCCCTCAGGCACAAATAGACTTGGTCTAATGTGTCTTACAAGAGGGAGAAAGGGTAAAGGATGGATGTTACTATACTCCTGACACAAGAGGCCATAAGATGCTGGAAGAACTCAAAACATCAGGCAGCATTCTTGGAATGGAGGCAAATAGATGGCTTACATTTCAGTTCAACACTGAGTCCTATCACAAAACGTTGATATCTCTTTTTCCTGTCTATAAGGGGAGTCTAAAGCTTGAGGGCATAGTTTTAAGTTGAAAAGGGAAAGACAGACTGAAGGACAACTTTTTGTGTGTTGTTCCTCTCGGCAAGTTAGCATTTTGTCTATTTTTCACAAGGCCAAGTTGTTAGCTTGATGCTCAACCCAGCACGGACTGAAAGTGTGCAAGGAGATGGCTGGCTTTGAACCGGGGACCATTTGCCTTGAAGTCCGGAGCTGATGCCACAACACCGTCGGTAGGCTATATGGAGGGTGCTGCCAACAGAAATGGTAAAGGTGGGTTCAATTCTTGACTTTTAAAAGACATTTGGATGATAGGAAAGGTTTGGGGAATATGGGACAAATAAGGTTAAATGTGACTAGGTGGTACAAAGGAGCTGGGCCAAATGTCTTGCTTCCGTGCTGTGTCACTCCACGCGATTTCTGGACACTAGAGGATCACGGGGAATGGGTTGGGACAGGAAAATTGTACTGAAGTAGATCAGCCGTGGTCTGGGTCAAGGGGCCAAGTAGTCTGCTCCCCCTCTTATTTTTTATGTCCCTCTGGTTTTTGATCAGGTGACCATAATGTTAAACGACGCTGCTGGGAAGTCACTTACCCGCCTGTACAAGCATGAACTCCTGAAACCTCGTCCCTATCTGGTTACTGGCTGTGCAGTTGTAGCTGCCGAAGTCACTGTCCACGGCTGGAGTAATCTTCAATTAAAGAAAGACAAATCATGGCGTTACCATTCTGTCTCATCTCCTTTGGATTGTTACAGCTAATTCATCATTAAAACCAAACTTTCCTCTCAAACCTCCCCTCACACAATGTAACCTTGATACATAAATCACGGAGGACCTTGAAACAAGATCAGGCCTTATTCCTATTCTGTCTTTAATTAGAAAACCTCTCTAGGTGTTTCATAAAAGGGTTATTGAACAAATTTTGAGACTATTATCAAAGCTGTGAAGTAGTTTGATCAAATAAAGTGATGTGAAGACCATAACACATAGGAGCAGAATTAAGCCATCTGGCCCATTCCATCATGACTGATTTATTATTCCTTCAACATCATTCTTCTGCCTTCTCCTCATAAACTTTAACACCGTGACTAATCAAGAACCTATCAATCTCTGCTTTAAGTATACCCAATGACCTGGCCTCCATTGTCATCTGTTGCAATGAATTCTACAGATACACCACCCTCTGGCTAAAGAAATTCCTCCTCATCTCTGTTCTAAAGGTACACCTTTCTATCTGACTCTGTGCCCTCTGGTCCTTGACTCCCCTACTATAGGAAATATTCTCCCCATATCCAGTTGATCTTGACCTTTCGACATCTGATAGGTTTCAATGAGATACCCCTCATTCTTCTAAACTTCAGCAAATACAGGCCCAGACCATCAAATGCATGCCATACATTAAACCTTTCATTCCTGGGTTCATTCTCATGAACCTCCTCTGGAACCTCTCCAATCCCAGGACATCTTTTCTTACATAAGAGGCCCAAAAATTGCTCACAACACTCCAAGTGTAGTCTGATTATTGCCTCGTAAAGTCTCAGCTTTTATATTCTAGCCCTCTCAAAATTAATGTTAGCATTATATTAAAAAAGCCTGTGAAAATTATAAGAGACAGAGAGAGGGCACAGAACTGGAGAGTATGACATCGGTGGCAGAGAGGAGGGCGCTGAGTAGGCTACGGTGAATCATGGAAAACCCTGAACATCCTCTGCACAGCACCATCCAGAGACAGAGAAGCAGCTTCAGCGGCAGGTTGCTGTCAATGCAATGCTCCTCAGACAGGATGAAGAGATCATTACTCCCCAACGCCATTCGGCTCTACAATTCAACCACCAGGGGCAAGACATGTTAAAGTGCCGGGGTTAGGACTGAGCTTAAGTTACCACTCAATGCACTTTAGTAAACTATTTAAGAACTTTTTAAAAGCTATTCTCCTTGGGGATGAATAAAGTATCTATCTATCTATCTATCTAGATGAAGAGTTGGAGAAGTTGAAGGAAGGAAGTTTAGATGGTTCAGATTTCAAAGAAATTTATTATTGAAGTACATGCACTCAGTGATCACTTTAATAGGTACACCTTCTTGGCACATATCTAATCAGCCAATCATGTGGCAGCAATTCAATGCTTAAAAGCACTCAGACATGATCAAAAAGTTCAGTTGTTCAGACCAAATATCAGAATAAAGAAGAAGTGTGATCTAAGTGAGTCTGACCATGGGATGATTGTTGGTGCCTGATGGGGTGGTTTAAATATCTCAGACACTGCTGGTCTCCTTGGATTTTCACGTACAACAGACTCCAGAGTTTACAGAGAAAGGTGCAAAAAACAAACAAAAAAAAAATCCAGTGAGCGATAGGTCTGTGGGTGAAAATGCCTTGTTAATGAGAGAGGTCAGAGGGGAATGGAGAGAGCGGTTCCGGCTGGCAGGAAGGTGACAATGACTCAAATAACCACACGTTACAACAGCGGTGTGCAGCCAAGTATCTCTGAATACACTGTACATCGAGTTGTGAACTGGTTGGATACAACAGCAGAAGACCACACCGGGTTCCACTCCTGTGACTAATCAAGTGACCACTCAGTGTATACGTCACCATATACTACCTTGAGATTTAATTTCTTGCCGACATTTTCAGAATTTATGAAAAAACTATAAATAGCAAAGTCTGATATTCAACGTGTGAAACTGTACAGATAATAAAAAAGTAAATAAATATTACTGAGAACGAGTTGTAGGGTCCTTAAAATTGAGTCATTGAAATGTAGAGCGGGATGGCACACACTCCTGAATGGAGGAGCAGTTCAGATTGTGGTCTGATCTACAGACTGCAATACGTAACAATAGGGACTAACACCTCTACCATTTCTATACTCAACACTGTGTCCTCCACAGTTAAACACTGTACATCTGTTAGATGTTTGCTAATAGCGGCTGGATCCTTTTTGGCCTCAGCACAGTGGCATGAGAACAACAGATCAAATATTTTGGTAAATCTGTGGCCTTTCCACTATATCCTGCATTCTGTTACTGTTTTCCTTTTTGGCTACCTTGCTGTGTAGAATAATTTCTTTTTACAAAAGTTTATTCATCAACACAATAATCTGGGAATCAAAACTTCATCAAGTACCTTCGCTCCATCCGACTCAGAATCAGAATCAGGTTTATTATCACCGGCATGTGACGTGAAATTTGTTAACTTAGTAGCAAGAGTTCAATGCAATACATAATATAGAAGAAAAAAAATAAAATAATAATAAAAATAAATAACTAAATAAATTACATAGACAGAATAGATTAAAAATCATGCAAAAATCAGAAATTTATATATATATATATATATATAAGTTGAGGTGATGTTCAAGGCTCCATTTAGGAGTCAGATGGCAGAGGGGAAAAAGCTGTTCCTGAATCACTGAGTGTGTGCCTTCAGGCTTTTGTACCTCCTACCTGATGGTAACAGTGAGAAAAGGGCATGCCCTGGGTGCTGGAGGTCCTTAATAATGGATGCTGTCTTTCTGAGACACCTCTCCTTGAAGATGTCCTGCAGTCCTGGGTAGTTTGTAGGCTGGTACCCAAGACAGAACCGACTAAATTTACAACCCATCCACCAAAAGTCAAACTTCCTGATGGCCAAACATTTTAATTCTCGTTCCCATTCCTGTTCTGACATGTTGGTCCATGGCCTCCTCTTGACAAAAGAGGAGGCTACCTTGAGGGTGGAGGACCAACACCTTGCATTTCATCTGCGTAGCCTCCAACCTGATGGCAAAGAATATCAAATTCTTCTTCTTGAAAAAAAATCCCTCCCCCTCCACTCTTCTATTCCCTACTCTAGACTCTTACCTCCTTCCCTTTCTCCTATGGTCTACTCTCCTCTCTTATCAGATCCCTTCATCTCCAGATCTTTATCTTTTCCACCCACTTGGCTTCACCTATCACATTCCAGCTATCCTCCTACCCCGCTCCCACCAGCTTTTTATTCTGTCATCTTTCTCTTTCTTTTTCAGTCCTGAAGAATGGTCTTGACCCGAAACGTTGCCTTTTTGTTCATTTCCATAGACGATGCCTGACCTGCTGAGTTCCTCCAGCATTTTGTGTATGTTGTAATCATAATCTATTTGCAGTTTCAAATTAAAATGTGATTATCACTATCTACAAGAAATTCGAGCCCCTGAGGGGCCCATGTGTAGAATGATTTGTCAGGGTGGCTTGCAGACTAAAACCTCTCACTGTATCTTGGTATATGTGACGATAATAAACCACTTCCAATAACTGCAGTGTATACCATCTACAAAATGTACCACAGTTACTTACCCCACTTACTCTAACGTGACCTGGAGAGACAGCAGAGAATATTCCCAGGATTGGAAGACTTTAGATAGACTGGGCTTGATTCCCATTTTCCCATATTCACAATTATTGAATATTTAATATTTCAGTAGTATTGGAGTAATAGTGTAAATATATTGTTTGATGAAGTATATATATATTTGTGTGTGTGTGTGTGTGTGTGTGTGTGTGTGTGTGTACACACAGGTATGTGTGTTATTTTGTGTGACTTTTTTTATCGCTCACCATTTTGAATCTGCTGCATATGTTTTGCACTTTGGCCTCTGAGGACCATTGTTTCGTTCGGCTGATTCCATGTATGATAATTAAACTTGCTTTGATTCGCAATGATTTCCTCATTTGTTTCAAAGATTCAAAGTACGTTTATTATCAAAGACCATATGCCGTATACAACCCTGAGGTTTGTCTTCAGACAGAGGCACCAAACAAAGAAAATCAGGAAACCCGTTCAAAGAAAACATCAAACACCCAATGCGCAAAAAAAAAGAACAAATCTCACAATGGCAAAATAAGTGAGTGAGAAACAGTATATAAAACACCAAGCTACAAAGTCAATGAAACAGACCAGGAATATTTAAATAATCCATTATGGGTTATATGTAAAAGTGCATGAATGGCATTGCCATTGAACAACTTTGGTCCCCTTATCTACAACAGGGTGTGCTGATATTGGAGAGGGTTCAGAGGAGGTTCACAAAAATAATTCTGGGATTGAAAGACTTATCATACAAGGAATGCTTGATGGCTCTGGGCCTATACTCACTGGAATTCAGTTTTAAATTCCGCATTAAGTATACTCAGTGGCTTGGCCTCCACAGCCATCTGTGGCAACAAATCCCTCAGATTCCCTACCCTCAGGAATTCCTCCTTACCTCTGTTCTAAAGGGACATCCTTGTATTCTGAGGCTGTGCTCTCTGATCCCATATGACAAATACAGCTAACCTTTATCATTTTGTGTTACGTGACTCTCTTTCTCAAGTACAACCCGGTTTATTATTAGCACATTTTAGTCATTTAGAGATGCAGTGCAGAACAGAGCCTTTGAGCTGAAATCCTCAATTTAACCCCAACCTAATCACAGGACAATTTATAGTGACCAGTAGACTAACCAATATACTTTTGGTTTGTGGAAGGGAACTGGAGCACCCACTCATTCCACTGGGAGGACACTCAGAGGTTCCTTATGGAGGATGCTAGGATTGAACTCCAACCTCTGACGCCCCAAGCGCTATGCTACTGTGGTGCCCTGAGGTAGCAAAATAGTGAAAAATGTTTGGTATGCCATCAACACAGATCATTTCATTGACGTAGTACATGGAAAAATAATAACAGAATGCAGAATAAAGTGTTACAGTTCTTGAGAAAGGGCAGTGCAGACAGACAATAAAATGCAAGGTCACGATGAGGTAGATCGTGAGGTCAAACGTATACCCTTGCAGTATCCACCTGAGAATTATATACACTTTATATACCTGTATGCCTGGTCATTAATGCAAATATCTAATTAGCCAATCATATAATAGCAACTCATTGTAGAAAAGCATGCACGTGGTCCAGAGGTTCAATAGTTGTTCAGACCAAGCATCAGAATGGGGAAGAAATGTGATCTAAGTGACTTTGACTGTGGAATGATTGTTGGTGCCAGAGTATCTCAGAAACTACTGAGATACCTGGGATTTCCACGCATAATAGCCTGTAAAGTTTACAGAGAATGGTGCGTAAAACAAAAAAAAGTGGCAAAAACACTTTGTTATTGAGAGAGGTCTGAGGAGGATGGCTAGACTGGTTTAAGCTAACAGGAAGGTGACAGTAACTCAAGTAACAACAGTGGTGTGAGGAAGAGCATCCCTGAATGCACAACATGTTGAATGTTGAAGTGCACAAACCTACACTCGTTCCCCTTCTGTACTAGGTGGAGGAGGTATCTGATCAGTTTGACGTCAGTGATGAGTAAACTAATGGAAAGTATTCTTAGAGATGGTATATATAATTATCTGGATAGACAGGGTCTGATTAGGAACAGTCAGCGTAGATTTGTGTGTGGAAGGTCATATTTGACAAATCTTATTGAATTTTTTGAAGAGGCTACGAGGAAAGTTGACGAGGGTAAAGCAGTGGATGTTGTCTATATGGACTTCAGTAAGGCCTCTGACAAGGTTCCGCATGAAAGGTTAGTTAGGAAGGTTCAATTGTTAGGTACTAATATTGAAGTCGTAAAATGGATTCAACAGTGGCTGGATGGGAGATGCCAGAGAGTAGTGGTGGATAACTATTTGTCAGGTTGGGGGCTGGTGACTAGTGGTGTGCCTCAGGGATCTGTACTGGGTCCAATGTTGTTTGTCATATACATTAATGATCTGGATGATGGGGTGGTAAATTGGATTAGTGAGTATGCAGATGATACTAAGGTCAGTGGCATTGTGGATAATGAAGTAGGTTTTCAAAGTTTGCAGAGAGATTTAGGCCAGTTAAAAGAGTGGAGATGGAGATGGCAGATGGAGTTTAATGCTGATAAGTGTGAGGTGCTACATTTTGGTAGGAATAATCCAAATAGGACATACATGGTAAATGGTAGGGCATTGAAGAATGCAGTAGAACAGAATGATCTAGGAATAATGGTGCATAGTTTCCTGAAGGTGGAATCTCATATGGATAGAGGGGTGAAGAAAGCTCTTGGTATATTGGCCTTTATAAATCAGAGCATTGAGTATAGGAGTTGGGATGTAATGTTAAAATTGTATAAGGCATTGGTAAGGCCGAATTTGGAGTATTGTGCACAGTTCTGGTCACCGAATTATAGGAAAGATGTCAACAAAATAGAGAGAGTACAGAGAAGATTTACTAGAATGTTACCTGGGTTTCAGCACCTAAGTTACAGGGAAAGGTTGAACAAGTTATGTCTTTATTCTTTGGAATGTAGAAGGTTGAGGGGGGGCTTGATAGAGGTATTTAAAATTATGAGGGGGATAGATAGAGTTGACGTGGATAGGCTTTTTCCATTGAGAGTAGGGGAAATTCAAACAAGAGGACATGAGTTGAGAGTTAGGGGGCAAACGTTTAGGGGTAACACGAGGGGGAATTTCTTTACTCGGAGAGTGGTAGCTGTGTGGAATGAGCTTCCAGTAGAAGTGGTAGAGGCAGGTTCAGTATTGTCATTTAAAGTAAAATTTAGTAGGTATGTGGACAGGAAAGGAATGGAGGGTTATGTTCTGAGTGCGGGTCAGTGGGACTAGGTGAGAGTAAGCATTCGGCATGGACTAGAAGGGCCGAGATGGCCTGTTTCGGTGCTGTAATTGTTATATGGTTATATAAAGTGGTCACTGAGTGTATGTTCAGTGAGATCTTCTCTTGTTCTTTTACAGTCCAGAGTACAGATCCAGGCTCCATTCTGGAAATGAGCATCCATGCATTTCGGTGACTTCGCAGCTTGGCATGGCAAATGCTCTGCCCAAGACAGCAAGAAACTGCAGAGTGGGTAGAAGCTGCCCGTGAGCCTGGCTTTCAGGCTTTTGTGTCGTCTGCTCGATGGGAGAGGGGAGAAGGAGAGAATGTTTGTGGCGGGTGGGGTTTTCGATTACGTTCAGTACACATTATTTTTTTAGTTGAAATGGTTCCCAATTTACCTCATAACTGGGGCATAGTGCGTCACTTTAACTATTAGTGGTCATCGATTGGAGTTCTCCCTGCAATGAGTTTGTACGTTGTGTCCATGATGTATGGGTTTCCTCCCACATTCTAAAGGTCTTTGGTTAGGGTTAGTGAGTTGATGGCATGCTATACTGGCACCAGCAGCATTCGAGCTGGCCAGCACAATCCTTGCTAATTTGGATTGACACAAACATTGCATTTCACTGTATGCTTTGATGTACGCATGACAAGTATCGCTAATCTTTCTCTTGGTCTGTACAGTAGGAAATATGAAGGTGCATGGAGAAGCCAGAGGGATGTTACCTCATCTTTCACCAAGCCTATGCTGGGCTTTCCAAACCTCACATTGGATGTCTTTACCTAGCACCAAAACACCTCATTTTAAAATCCAGAAGGGAAGATATGTTGATAATTTTTCTTCAATGTTGATGATTAGGTATAGACTTAGTGAAGACGGCTTTATTTTCTCTCCTGGAGATCGTCTGCTTTGAGCACAAATACATGATGATGTGATCTTAATGCAAGCCAAACACCATTCCAAACTTTGCAAAGCAGATGAGCTCCTCTTTTTCCTCACAGCAGGCAAAAGGCTGAAAAATGATCGCTTATTTTTAAGAAAAAAAATCGTTATTCTGAATCTGTGCTCTGTTTCTCTTTCTGATACAATACTTTACTTCTTTGAATGCACCCTGCCGTGTAAGTAGTCTCTATTTCAGGCAGAATTTTAATGTGGAGCTGGTTTAATTAAAAAGCACAGCACACAGCCTTTGTGTTGTTATTCTCCTGTGGTGACAGTGCCTTTCACATTTCCCTAATGTCCAAATAAGCCTTCTTTTCCATGCCCTCCTTTTGTGGAAGTCAGAAGCCACTTCACTGTCCTCAGGTCTAATTCTTTCTCCCCCATGACTTCAAAGCCTTCTCTAACAAAGTGTTCACTTTCTCTGACAGGCGTTAACAGCCAGATGTGATATCATCTGTTTTCATAATCGCCTCACCTTCCTTCCAGTGGGCTGAAGCTAAAATGTGTGGCATAAAAGCTTACAGATCATTGTTGTCCACAGTGGTCTCTATATTATAAAGATTAGCTTTGTCACACATACGTCAAAACATACTGTGAAAAGCACCGTTTCGCATCATTAATCAACCAGTCAGTTCGAGGACTCTGCTGGGGCAGACCGCAAGTGTCACCATGCTTCCGGTGCCAATATAGTATGCCCACAACTCACTAATCCTCGCGATGTGTCTTTGGAATGTGGGAAGCAACAGGAACAGACAGAGGACACCTGCACAATTATAGGAAGAGCGTACAAACTCCACACAGACAGCGGCAGAAATTGAACCCGGATCGGTGATCACTGGCGCTATCCTGCTGCCCTTAATTTATTAGAAACCAAAATAACAAGGGGACAGCTATCAGGAACAGAATGAACAGCCTTGCCTCTGCTCTCTTGCAAGTGATACTGTATGGAAACAGGCCCTTTGAATCTGTGCTGATACAAAGCACAGATCTTTATATTAATTCAATCCTAACCTATTTTATTTTCCGGAAGCACACAATATACTGGAAGATCTTAGGAGATCAGGCCACATCTAAGGAAGGGAATAAACAGTTGACAGGTTAGGCTTATACCCTTCATCAGAAGCAGCCAGAGGAAGCCCACATGGTGACAGGGAGAACAAATACATTCTTTGCAGACGGCGGTGGGAAATGAACCCCAATTGGTGTTCACGGGCGCTGTAAAATGATTATGTTAACCACTACTCTACGGAGTCCTGATCAAGGGTTTCAGCCCAAAATGTTGTTAATTATTCCCCTCCATAGATGCTACCTGATTTGCTCAGTTCCTCTAGTATTTTGTGAGGATCGTTCAAGATTTCCAGCATCTACAGAATCTTGTAGAGTCATAGAGAAGTACAGCACAGAAACAGGCCCTTTGGCCCATCTAGTCCATACCAGAATCATTTGACCTGCCTGCTCCCATCACCCTACACATGGACCATAGCCCTCTATACCCCTACCATCCATGTACCTATCCAAAGTTCACTTAAAGTTAAAATCAAGCTTGGTTGCTCCATTTATGCCGGCAGCTTGTTCCACACTCGCACCACCCTCTGAGTGAAGGAGCTTCCCCTCATGTCCCCTTAAACTTTTCATATTTCGCCCCTAACCCATGATCTCTGGTTGTAGTCCCATCTACCCCTTGCATGCTTATTATTTTCCTGAAATTCCCAGACACTACGGCAATTGACCTACTCCTGCCATTCATATTTGGGAAGTGGGAGGAAACTGGGGAATCTGGAGAAAATCCTTCTGGTCACTGCATGAATGCGTGAACTGCACGCAGATAGCACTGAGCTCAGAATTGAATGTGGGTCAGTGGAACTGTGAGGCAGCAACACTATGAACTGCACCGCTCTGTGAGGCTAGGAGAAAGGTTAATAGAGGTCTCTAATGTTATGATGGGCTTTCTTATATAGGGTAGACAGAGAGAGAATTTACTGCCAGAAATATCTACAGATGTACTGTGGAGAGCATTCTAACTGGCTGCATCACCATCTGGTATGGGAGGGGGGGGGGGGGGTGGTCATTGCACAGGATCGAAATAAGCGATGAACTCAGTTAGCTCCATAGCTCCATCCTGGGCACTAGCATCCATAGTATGCTGGACATCTTCAAGGAGCTTGTACATCAAAAAGGCAGCATTCATTATTAAGGACCTGCATCACCCAGCTCATGCCCTCTTCTCATTGCTACCATCAGAGAGGAGGTATGAGAGCCTGAAGACACACACTCAATGATTCAGGAAAGCTTCTTTTTAAATATGCAATGGCATGCAAAAGTTTGGGCACCCAGGTCAAAATGTCTGTTACTCTGAATAGCTTAGCGAGTAAAAGTTGACCTGATTTCCAAAAGGCATAAAGTTAAAGATGACACATATCTTTAATATTTTAAACAAGATTACTTTTTTATTTCCATCTTTTACAGTTTCAAAATAACAAAAAAGAAAAAGGGCCCGAAGTAAAAGTTTGGACACCCTGCATGGTCAGTACTTAGTAACACCCCTTTTGGCAAGTATCACAGCTTGTAAATGCTTTCTGTAGCCAGCTAAGAGTCTTCCAATTCTTGTTTGGGGGATTTTTGCCCATTCTTCCTTGCAAAAGGCTTCTAGTTCAGTGAGATTCTCGGGCCAACTTCCATGCACTGCTCTTTTGAGGTGTATCCACAGATTTTCGATGATGTTTAGGTCGGGGGACAGTGAGGGCCATGGCAAAACATTCAGCTTGTGCCTCTTGGGTAGTCCATTGTGGATTTTGAGGTGTGTTTAGGATCATTATCCTGTTGTAGAAGCCGTCTTCTTTTCATCTTCAACTTTTTTACAGACAGTGTGATGTTTGCTTCCAGAATTTGCTGGTATTTAATTGAATTCATTCTTCCCTCTACCAGTGAAATGTTCCCCGTGCCACTGGCTGCAACACAAGCCCAAAGCATGATCAATCCACTCCCGTGCTTAACAGTTGGGGAAGTGTTCTTTTTATGAAATTCTGCACCCTTTTTTCTCCAAACATCCCTTTGCTCATTGCAGCCAGAAAGTTCTATTTTAACTTCATTAGTACACAGGACGTGTTTGCAAAATGCATCAGGCTTGTTTAGACACTCCTTTGCAAACTTCTGATGTTGAATTTTGTGGTGAGGACTTGTGATGAGGAAAGGTTTCCTTCTGATGACTTTTCCATGAAGGTCATATTCGTGCAGGTGTCGCTGCACAGTAGAACAGTGCACCAGCGCTCCAGAGTCTGCTAAATCTTCCTGAAGATCTTTTGTAGTCAAACGGGGGGTTTTGATTTGCCTTTTTAGCAATCCTATGAGCAGTTCTCTCAGAAAGTTTTCATGGCCTTCCAGACCTCAACTTGACCTCCACTGTTCCTGTTAACTGCCATTTTTTATATACATTATGAACTGAGGAAATGGCTACCTGAAAACGCTTTGCTATCTTCTTATAGCCTTCTCCTGCTTTGTGGGCATCATTTGTTTTAATTTTCAGAGTGCTAGGCAGCTGCTTAGAGGAGCCTATGGCTGCCGATTGAGGAGTCAGGGTATTTATAAAGCTTTGAAATTTCCATCACCTGGCCTTTCCTAATGATGACTGTGAACAAGCCATAGCCCTAACAAGCTAATTAAAGTCTGAGACCTTGGTAAAATTTATCTGAGTGCTCAAATCTCTTGGGATGGCCAAATTTTTGCATGGTGCTCCTTTCCTTTTTTTTCCACTCTAAAATTGCGCAAAACAAAAATAACACACTAATCTTGCTTAAAATGTTGAAAAGAATGCTTCATCTTTAAATTTATGACATTTGGAGATCAGTTCATCAGTTCATCTTAACTCGCTTAACTATTCACAGAAACAGAAATTTTGACCGTGGTGCCCAAACTTTTGCATGCTACTGTGTATATACTTACTGTAGTTCACATTTTAAAAGTGATTATGTCTTGCCATGTACAGCTGTTACATAAAAGCAAATCTCATGACATACAGTAAGCCATTGATACTAATCCTGATTCTGATTTTGAAAAGTCATTAACAGATCCAGAAGAAGAGTCAATGACTGAAATGTAAAAAAATCCTCATGGTCTAATTGAGACAATAATACCATTAACCCTTATTAATTTTTTTAAAAATTCATCATAGAAAGCATTTTATCTGGATGCACCATGGCTTGGAATGGTGACTCACCCACAGGAAACTGCTGAGAGTTGTGGACACTGCTCAGCACATCATGGAGACCGTCCCCTCTGTGCACTCTGTCTGTACTTCTCACTGTCTTCGTAAAGCAACGAACACAATCAAAGACCCCACCTACACCAGCCATCTTCTCTTCTCTCATCTGCCAGAATATACAAAAGCCTGAAGGGACTCAGCACCAGGCCCAAGGACAGCTTCTATCCCACTCTAATCAGACTTTTGTACAAACCTTCTGTATGATAAAATGGACTCTTGATCTCACAGTCTACCTCGTTATGATCTTGCACTTTGTTACTTACCAGCACTGGATTCTTTTGGTAGCTTTTACACTTCATTCTCTATTGCATGCTCAGCAATGCAGCTTCTACGCAAATGGCTGCATCACCTTTTGTTACGGGGAAGGGGGTTGCAGTGCAACTGCACAGGATCGAAATAAGCTGCAGAAAGCTGTAAATTCAGTCAGTTCCATCATGGGCACTAACCTCTCCAGCATCCAAGACACCTTCAAGGATTGATGCCTCATAAAGGTGGTGTTCATCATTAAGAGCCCCCATCATTCAGGGCATGCCCTCTTCTCATTGTTACCATCAGGCAGGAGGTACAGAAGCCTGAAGGCACACACTCAACAATTTAAGAACAGCTTCTTCCCCTCTGTCATCTGATTTCTGAATGGCTAATGAGCCCATGATCACTACCTCACTACTTTTTTTCTATCTTTTTACACTGCTTATTTAATTTAACTTTTGTTTTAAAAACAATATATATATATATATATCGGTTGTAATGTAATTTGTAGGACTCTGATGCTAAAATATAATACTTATAGTAGGGTAAAGCAAGATCTTGATGAATGATGTTTGCTGTTTGATTGTGCCTGTGGAAATAATCAGATTGAGTTAAACTGCTACAGGATCCTATAATGTGTTGGATTGCTTTGGGCATTTTCTGCATTTATCATCTTGAATTTGTTGGTCTTGTACTGTACTTTTGATTATTTTTTGTATTAACTGTCTGGTCCTGTAATGCCACAGGAAACCCTCTATTCCTGGGAAACATAGAAAAATAGAAAATAAGTGCAGGAATAGGCCATTCGACTCTTCAAGACTGCACCACCATTCAGAATGATTATGGCTGATCATCCAACTCAGAACCCTGTACCTGCTTTCTCTCCATACCCCCGATCCCTTTAGCCACAAGGGCCATATCTAACTTAAAATACAGCCAATGAACCAGCCTCAACTGAGGTCGAAGAGGTCTCCAACTCTGAGCCCGGTGTTCAATACTTGATTGTTAACATCTAGTCTGCTCAGATCATGGGATATCTTCCATGGAGGGCCGTGCTCTTATATGTATTTGTTAACTTATTCTACCAAAATGATAATTTCTTCATTTTTCTGGGTTGTGCTTTCATTTAAGTTAAGTGTGTACTTCTTATCAGAATTGCATATGATCTCATGGAGTGCTGAATCTTGTGTTTGTTGATGAAAATATATCCTTAGAAATTTTATCTGACTGTTGTGTAAATTTTTTATGTATGTTATTTCTCTTCCTCTTTCTTTCCCAGGTAGCAGGAATCTAAATGCGTCTGAGTGTACGAGGTGTTTCTAAAATTAGTCATTTCAGTTCTTATTTTTCTTTGTAAACTTTCCAGATTGGTTTTGGACAAAGATATTATGTGAAGGAATATGTTAATATAGGTATAGCTTAAATGTTTATCGCCTTTGTTATACTTTTACTACTGAGCTCCCTTTGGCAGATTTTCTTAAACCTTTAAAGTAAATCCTGTCAAAACTTTTCTCCATATCGCACCATGATAAGCTTTCCCTGATGAAATTTATGCTTCATATTCATCCATCGGTTGTATTGCATCCGGCTACTCTGTTTTGTAACCTACTAGCTCTATTGCACTTAATGTTTAATGTTCTGCACTTATCCTGTCCAAAGTTCATGTTTATATCTTTAGAAAACAGTTCTACTATTTAGCTTAACTGATGAAGGACAGTATAATTTCAAATTGCCCGGGTATAGAAGGTATGTCAGGGTGTAATTTATTGGGTTGTCTCTGATTTGATACCCTGTTTTCATCTGATTCAGTCAATTAGAGAGCGGGTTTAAAGCTAGACAAAACCAAAGTGGGTTTAGAAAATGCTTCAGTTTATTCTGGTAATGGTGGTTGTTCTTTTTTGGTTGTTAATAGAAAGGGTGATTATAGTATGTCGGCGCTTCATCAGATGTTGAAGGAACTTCACAAGTATTGTGTGTAGTTTATATATATTAAGAGATTTTATTAACCTTGAGTGTGGGACAGAATCAAATGCTTTTTGGTGGTCAATATAACAACATGAAAGATTTCTGCTTTTCCGCTGTGCTTGATTTAGATTTACAGAATCTATTATCAGTTGTTCTTTACAGCCTTTTATATCCTTATGTCATTATTAATATTGTTATTGTTTATTATTATTATTATTATTATTATTGTTACTATGGTATGGGCAGAGCCAAGAACATCATTTGTCAATTGATAGGAATATTCTTACTATTCTAGTTGTGCTTAGTATTGTGGTTTTCTGAAGATTTACATAGATATTACTGTGCAGTCCTAATTACTTAATGGTATTGTGTAGTGCCTTTGGGATGATACTAGTTGTAGATATTACTAACAGGACAGTGGATACCATGTCCATGTTTCGAAGTTTTTCAATTTCCTCTTTTAATTTAGCCTATTTCTGGTGTTCTTCACTTACTGATTTCTGTATGTTTTGTGTGTTTGGAATGGTTATATCTATTACACAAGTTGTTCTTGCTTGCTTATCCTGTATAATACTATTATTATTGTATTTACACAGTTTGCCTTCTTCTGCACATTGGTCGTTTGTCAGTCTTTGTGTGTAGTTTTCCAAATTATACTCTATTGTATTTCTCTGTTCAACTGTGAAGAAGAATCTCAGAGTATGCTTACATACACGTAATATGGTTATAAATTTACTTTGACTTATGAAGCCAGAGAAAGCAGTTGAGGCAGGTATAATAACAACTTCAAAAGATGTTAGGATAAGTGCATGGCTAGGACAGGATTAAGGATATGGGCAAATGGGGCTAATTTGTTGGGCACCAAGGTTGGCCTAGGTGCATTGGGCCCAATGGCTTGACTCTATGTTGTATTAATTTATGATGCTGTGATTCTGTAGAAATCATACAGAAGATATGAAATAATATAGAGGTGGCCTAGCGGTTAGCATAATGCTATTACAGTGCTGGTGACTGGGTTTAATTCGCACCACTGTCTCTCAAGAAGTCTGTACATTCTTCCTGCGACCGCGTGGGTTTCCTCTGGTTGCCTCAGTTTCTTCCCGCAGTCCAAAGACTTTTGGCTAGCAGATTAATGGGTGTAGTTGGGTCTGCTGACGTTAGTTGGGCCAGAAAGGCCAGTTTCCATACTAGCTAATAAAATAAAATGTGGTCTAGTGCAAAAATCCTGGGCCAGGGTCCATGCTTTACTGGAGCCTGCCCCTCCTTCTTAAACACAATGGTATATCTTTCTGTTCCATTCCCCTTAAGAACTTAACTACTTTCGCCTTATCTACATCATAGCTATTAGTGTTGGGGTGTACTGCCTTTTCACACACATCGAATTTCTTTTGAATTTCCTTCTGGATTCCACAGAACTGTGGAATTGTTAAAGCATGGGATACCATTTGGCCCATCCTGTCCATGTGAGCTCCTTGTAGAGAAATCTCATCCGTCCCGTTCCCAGCTCTTTCCCCGTGGATCTGCAGACCCTTCTTACAAATGCCAATCTAACTCTAAGCTTACAATTGAGCTTCACAAAACTTAGAGTCACTGAAACAGGCCCTTCTGTTCACCTTTCATGCCAGGCTGGTCTTCTACCTAGTTTTATCGACCTGTGCCTGGACCATAGCCTTTCTTCGCATGATAGCATAGCAGTTTGCACTGCACTATTACAGCTTGGAGCTTCAGTTCCGGTGTAGTCTATAAGGAACTTTTATATTCTCCTTTTGAGTGCATGAGCTTTCCCCCAATGCTCCGGTTTCCTCCCATAGTCCAAAGATGCATTAGTTAGTAGGCTAATTGGGCAGGACAGTTCAGTGTGCCAGAAGGGCCTATTCCGCACTATACCTCTAAATAAATAAATAAACAAATACCCTTCCCATCCAAGTATTAATCCAACCTTCTCCTAGAAATTACAATTAACTGGCATCCAGCACTTTCTTTGGCAGTTCATCCCACACTCACACCACCCTCTAAGTGAAGACGCTTCCTCTCTAATTCCCTTTAAATATTTCATCTTTCACCCAAAGCATATGGCTTCTACTTCTGGCTTCACCCAACCTGAGTGGAGAAAGCATGCATGCATTGACCAGATCTATGTCCTTCATCATCTTGTGTATAAAGTCATACACTCAGCAGCCACTTTAGTAGATCCCACCAGTACATAAAAAAGTGGCCATGTTCCTGGTCTTCTACTGCTGTAATCCATCCACTCAATATTCGTTGTGTTGTATAGGTACCTTCAGAGATGCTCTTCTGCACGCAACAGTTCTAACATGCAGTTATTAGAACTGCTTTCACCCTCCTGTCGTCTTGACCGAGTCTGGCCAGTATCCTCTGACCTCTGTCATGAACAAGGCATTTTTTGCCACTCATTGGGTTTTCTTCTGTATTTTGCATCATTCTCTGGAAACTGTTGTGCATGAAAACACAGGAGGTCACAGATTCTGAGATACCCAAACCATCCTGTCTTCCCGCAGTCAAAGTCACTTAGATGGCATTTAGGGTCATAGGACAAAGACAGGCCTTTCGGTCCATCTAGTCTGTGCCAACCATTAATTTGAATTATGGTTTCCCTAGTGGGCTCAATCACAAGTTGCTCTAGAAAACCACCTCATAAGCATTCTGCAAATTCTCAGGATCCAGCACCAACCTGATTTTTCCAACTACCTACATTTTGAAATCGCCCATGATTATCACAACATTGCCCCTTTCACTTGCCTTTTCCAGCTCCCATTGTAATTTTTATCCCACATCGTGGCTACAGTTTGGAGGCCTGTATATAACTCCCATCATTTTAAAACTCTACCCACAACAATTCTTCATCCTATCTCACCTCTTTCCAAGAATTTGATTTCATGTTTTTACCAATAGAGGTACCCCAACCTTTCTGCCTCTCTGCCTGTCCTATTCTGTATACTGTGTGCATTCAAATATAACACCTTCAGTCCTCTAAGCACCATTCTTTTTGATTTTGTCCCCCTGTTCAACTTTAACTCATCCCAGACTGCAATTTTGCCCTATCATCTGCCTTCCCTTCCTCACAGCGTCACTACACACTGTATATCACCTGCTCATCCTCAGCCTTATCACTCTGGTTCCCATCCCACTGTCAAATTAGTTTAAATTTAAACTAATTTAAATTCCCCAAGGGCTCTAGCAAACCTACCCATAAGTGTATTGATCCCCCTTGGGTTCAGGTGTAACCTGTACTTTTCGTACCGGTCTTATCTTCCCTAGAAGAGATCCCAGTGATCCAGATATCTGAAAATCTGCCCCCTGCACCAATTCCTCAGCCATGCATTCATCAGCAAAATCATCCTATTCTTATCCCTACTGGCCTCATGGACGGAGATTCTCCAAACATTTCACATCAGGATCAGAACTAGCATTCACACCCCTAACAAAGAATCAAAATGAAGAGTTAGAAAGGAGGAGTAGAAAAATATCTATATTCTTAAAGATTGTCACTTGTATTGCTTGAGATGTTTGCTAATAATTGTCAGAGCAAGACTGTGAGGAGATGAACTGAGTTAGTAGATTAAATATACTGGAAATAGTACATATAACGCAACACTCTTATTGTTGAGTGCTCTTGCAAAGAGATTAATTTTTTTAAAGTAAACGACCAGAGGCAGAAAGCTGATTAGTATAATGCTCTTTTCAGCTTCTGCATTACCAGTCAGGAGAATCATCTTAAAGACTTGTGCGGTCTGTGAAGTTGTTAAACCAATCGAAGATAAAGTTACAATTAATGTGCTGAAGGAAACAATTTCTTTTCAGCTCCGAGAGCGTTTCAATCCCAATGGAAAAGGTCTAATTTAGAAGAAAGATTTGCATTTATTTCAGACCTTTCACAACTATGGTTCTTTATGGTGAAGTGCTCTTTGAAGTATCTTCTTTTCCCTCTCTGGCAGTCCCAGGGGATTACAGGTGACCTGATTTCCCTCCGGCTCTGTGGCGGCGGGGGGGGGGGGGGGAGGAGAAGGAGGGTCTTGAGTTGAGGACTTGCAGACTGTTGCACAGCTGAGACTCAAGGTGCTTTGGATAAGAGATTGGGTAGTTTGAGATCGTGCATTCTTTTTCCCCGTTACACTGCGATTTATTGCACTTTCAAAGTGTGAACTCAAAGTTCAGGCACCACGGTGGTATAGTGGTTAGTACAACACTACTACAGCTCAGGGTGTTGCAGTTTGGAATTCTGATCCATGTCCATTGTAAGAAGTTTCTACGTTCTTCCCATGGATGTGTGGGTTTTCCACAGGTGCTCTAGTTTCCTCACACATTCCAAAGATACATTGGTTAGTAGGTTGATTGGCCCTTCCAGGTGAGGCAACACTTCACCTGTGAATCTGCTGGGGTCACCTATTGTGTCTGATGCTCCTGAATGCGGCCTTCGCTACACTGTCGAGAGACCCACCTTAAATTGGGGGACTGCTTCTTTGAGTACCCCCACACAAGTGGATTTCCTGGTGGCCAAACATTATAATTCCTATTCCCATGCTCTTTCTAACACGTCGGTCCATGGCTTCCACTTGTGCCAAGATGAGTCCACTCTCAGGAGGGAAGGGCAAAACCTTGTATTCTGTCTGGGTACCCTCCAAACTGGATGGCATAAATATCGATTTCTGGTAAACAAATTCCCCCCCCCCCACCACTTCCTCTATTCCCCACTCTGATCTTTTACTTCTTTTCACTTGGCTATTACTTCCCCTCTGAGTCCCCTCCGCCTTCCCTTTCTCCTGTGGTCCACTGTCCTCTCCTATCAGATACTTTCTTCTCCAGCCCTTTACCTTTCCCACCCACATGGCTTCAACTATCACCTTCTAGCTAGCATCATTCCCCTCTCCCCACCTTTTTAGTCTGGCATCTTCCCCCTTCTTTTTTAGTCCTGAAGAAGGATCTCAGCCCTAAACATTGACTGTTTATTCATTTTGCTAGACGCTGCCTGACCTGCTGAGTTCCTCCAGCATTTTATACATGCTGCTTTGGATTTCCAGCATCTGCAGATTTTCATGAGATTACAATTGGTCATTGTAAATTGTCCTGTGATTAAGCTAAGGATAAGTTGGTGGGTTGCTAGCAGTGCAACTCATTGAGTCAGAAGGGCCAGTTATTGGTCAATCTTTAAATATAAATAAAAATTGCAAACAATCCTTCTCCACTGCCAGTCAATGTGGTTGATACAGGATCAATTGTAACATTTAAGAAAAGTTTGGATAGTTATGTGGCTGAAAGGGGATTATAAGCATTTGGTCTCAGTACAGGTAGTGGGGACTGTGCAGAAGATAAAACCATAACACATAGAACAGAATTTTTCCATTCAACCCATCTAGTCTGCTCAGTCATTCCATCATGGCTGATCTATTATCCCTCTCGATCGCATTCAAGTCAAGTCACTTTTTATTGTCATTTCAACCATAACTGCTGGTACAGTACATAGTAAAAATGACACAATGTTTTTCAGGACCATGGTGTTACATGACACAGTACAAAAACTACACTGAACTACGTAAAAAATATACAGAAAAAAAAACTACACTAGACTACAGACCTACCCAGGACTGCATGAAGTACACAAAACAGTGCAGGAATTACAATAAATAATAAACAATAAATGAGACAATAGGCATGGTAGAGGGCAGTAGGTTGGTGTCAGTCCACGCTCTGGGTATTGAGCAGTCTGATGGCTTGGGGGAAGAAACTGTTACATAGTCTGGTTGTGCGAGCCCGAATGCTTCGGTGCCTTTTCCCAGATGGCAGGAGGGAGAAGTGTTTGTATAAGGGGTCCCCTGTCTACTCCCCGTAACCTTTGAAGCCCTTACTAATCAAGAACCTATGAACCTCTGCTTTAAATGCACCCAATGATTTGGCCTCTGCAGCTGCCTGTGGCAGTGAATTCCACTCCTGGTCAAAATTTCTGTTACTATGAATAGCTTAGTGAGTAAAAGATGACCTGATTTCTAAAAGGCATAAAGTTAAAGATGACATTTCTTTAATATTTTAAGCAAGATTACTTTTTTATTTCCATCTTTTACAGTTTCAATATAACAAAAAAAAAAGGAAAAAGGCCCAAAGCAAAAGTTTAAGCACCCTACATGGTCAGTACTTAGTAACACCCCCCTTTGGCAAGTATCACAGCTTGTAAACACTTTCTGTAGCCAGCTAAGAATCTTTCAATCCTTGTTTGGGAGATTTTTGCCTATTCTTACCATAGAACATTACAGCACAGAAACAGGCCTTTTGGCCCTTCTTGTCTGTGCCAAACCATTTTTCTGCCTAGTCCCACTGACTTTGCAAAAGGCTTCTAGTTCTGTGGGATTCTTGTGCCGTCTTACATGCATTGCTCTTTTGAGGTCTATCCTCAGATTTTCAATGATGTTTAGGTTGAGGGACTGTGAGGGCCATGACAAAACCTTCAGCTTGCGCCTCTTGAGGTAGTCCATTGTGGATTTTGAGGTGTGCTTGGGATTAGTATCCTGTTGTAGAAGCCATCCTCTTTTCATCTTCAGCTTTTTTCACAGACAGTGTGATGTTGGCTTCCAGAATTTGCTGGTATTTAATTGAGTTCATTCTTCCCTCTACCAGTGAAATGTTCCCCGTGCCACTGGCTGCAACACAAGCCCAAAGCACTCCCATGCTTAACAGCTGTAGAAGTGTTCCTTTCATGAAATTCTGCACCCTTTTTTCTCCAAACATACCTTTACTTATTGCAGCTAAAATGTTCTATTTTAACTTCATCAGTCCACAGGACTTGTTTCCAAAATGCATCAGACTTGTTTAGATGTTCCTTTGCAAAATTCTGATGCTGAATTTTGTGGTGAGGACGCAGGAAAGGTTTTCTTCTGATGACTTTTCCATGAAGGTCATATTCGTGCAGTGTCGCTGCACAGTAGAACAGTGCACCAGCACTCCAGAGTCTGTTAAATCTTCCTGAAGGTGTTTTGCAGTCAAATGGGGGGTTTTGATTTGCCTTTCTTAGCCATCCTAAGAGTAGTTCTCGGAAAGTTTTCTTGGTCTTCCAGACCTCAACTTGACCTTCACTGTTCCTGTTAACTGCCATTTCTTAATTACATTACAAACTGAGGAAATGGCTACCTGTAACCACTTTTCTATCTTCTTATAGCCTTCTCCTGCTTTGTGGGCATCATTTATTTTAATGTTCAGAGTGCTAGGCAGCTGCTTAGAGGAGCCCATAGCTGCTGATTGTTGGGACAAGGTTTGAGGAGTCAGTTTATTTATAAAACTTTGAAATTTGCATCACCTGGCCTTTCCTAATGATGACTGTGAACAAGCCATAGCCCTAACAAGCTAATTAAGATCTGAGACCTTGGTGAAAGTTATCTGAGAGCTCAAATCTCTTGGGGTGTCCGAACTTCTGCATGGTGCTCCTTTCCTTTTTTTCACTCTAAAATTGTACTGTACAAAACAAAAATAATACACCAATCTTGCTTAAAATGTTGAAAAGAATGCTTCGTCTTTAACTTTATGAGTTTTGGAGATCAGTTCATCTTCTACTCACTTAACCATTCACAGCAACAGAAATTTTGACCAGGGGTGTCCAATCTTTTGCATGCCACTGTATGTAGAAACTTAACACAAAGAAGACCACACTGTATTTTCACTCGGTTTATCAACACCTTATGCATTATAAATAAACAGAGCTGTAGGAGGCCCGGAGGTGGAAAAAAGCCAGAGACAGATCATCACCAAGTTCCTTTCTCATCGAGAGCATCCAGCTGTGTGTAAATTTGATTCTTTCATAAGACAAACCCCCCTCCTTGAAAGACTTCTCTGCATTCTGTCCGGAGTATCAACGTCTGCTCCAAGAGCCACAGAAGGACTTGTAAAGCAGATTCCTTTAAACCTACAGCTTTTGGTAGGTGCAAGCTAATGAATGCAGATGTTTGAACAAATTCAAGCCAAATTTTGAATTGTACAACCTTACCACATTGCTGCAGTAATTGGGGCGGGCTTGTTTTAATTAGTAAATGGTTGTGATCTGGAATGATTTAGCTGAAGAATAATTAGAAGCAGGGGTAGCTTGTTTAAGCTCTCCAGATTGCTCCTCCATTTAATAAATCATAACTGATTCTCACTCTTTCCTCAATTACACTCAGTGGCTATTTTTTGTAAGAACACCAGCACACCTGTTCATTAATGCAAATATCTAATCTGCCAGTCAGGTGGCAGCAACCCAATGCATAATGCCATGGTCAAGAGGTTCAGTTGTTGTTCAGACCAAACATCAGAATGGGGGAAGAAATGTGATCTAGGTGACTTTGACTGTGGAATGATTATTGGTGATTTGGTTAACTCAGAAACTACTGCTCTCCTGGGGTTTTCATGCACAACAGTCTCTGGAACTTACAGAGAAGGGTGGAAGAGACAACAAACATCCAGTGAGTTGCAGTTCTGTGGGAGAAAATGCTTAGTTAATGAGAGAGGTCACTGTAGTCCCACAGATCATTGGTGAACAAAATCCTACTCCTAACTACACCACCGTGCAGCTGTGTTGGACTTCCTGCCCAACAGACCTCAGATAGTCAGAATGCACATCCTCTCCATCATCCTCAACACTGATGTCACCCAGAGCTGTGTGCTGAGCCTGTTTCTGTACACTCTGCTCGTACATGACTACATAGCCGAGTAATCACATTGTCAAGTTTGCTGACGACACAACAGTGGTGGGGCACATCACCAACGATGATGAGAAGAGGTGGAAGAGTCCAAAGCTTGTTGTTAGGCAAATAACTTCTTCCTCAATGTCAATAAGACAAAGAAATTTGTCACTGATGGCAGCATAGCCCTCTTTACATCGGTGGTACAGCAGTGGAAACTGCGAGCTGTTTCAAACCCCTGAGAGTGCACATCTTACACAACCTCTCATGCTCTGAGAGCACGGTCCACACAGTCGGGAGGCTGAAGAGAGCTGGGCTTTGCTCATCTACATGCGTGTCATTCTACAGATGTGCAGTTAAGCGCATCCTAACACGCTGCATGATAGTCTGGTATGGAAACTGCGCTGCAGCCGACAGGAAAGCTCTGAAACGGGCAGTCAAAGCTGCCTGACGCATCACCAGCACCAGCCTCCCCACCATCAAGGACACGTACAGAAAGGTGCTGGAACAGGGCCAGCAACATCATGAAGGATCCCACTCACCCTCCCCATGGACTGTTTGCCCCAGTCAGGATCCATGTAGGGATCACCAGACTCATAAACAGTTACTTTCCCCAATCAGAAAGGCTGATCGACACCTCCACCACTAACCCACCCCTCCACACTCCCAGCCACCACTACTTTATCATTTCCCATCTTCTGTACAGACACTCTTGTGTCTACCGTCACTTGATGGACACATGATCAAGCTATGCATATAAGTTATCTTATATATGTATTTATCTTTATTATATTTTTAAATACTGTGTTTTTTGTATGGCATCAGATATGGAGTAACAATTATTCCATTCTTCTTTACCTTGTGTACCAAAGAAAGAGCAATGTAACGGACTTCTAACCTTGTAAACCAGCGAGTTGTTTGTTTTGTCTCCCCGCTCACTGGTGAAAAAATGGAGACACCTCCTTTTCCCTTATCAGGGAGAGAGAAAAAAATCAGTGATATGTCGAATGTCAGATGAAACATGAAGTCTTTGGGGTAACTGCGAGTCTGTGTCTTTGCTGTTGCTTTGCTCTCGCTTGAGTGTTCAGTGGCGGTACTGAAGCTTGTTTTTTTCTTGCTGGTAGGGGAGGGGCGAGTGTTGCTTGCTGCTGCTTATTTGCGGGAGGAAGGGGAGCTGGGGGTGGACTTGGGGTTCTTCATTCTTTGGGGCACTTCTTTGTTTTTGTGGATGGTTGTATATTGTAATGTATATTGAAATGTATATTGTAATGTATATTGAAATATATATTGTATACATTTCTCTGACATTAAATTGGACCTTTGAACCTTTGAATTAACATTAAACAACAACCTTGAATCTTGAGGAGAATGGCCAGACTGGATCAAGCTGACAGGAAGGTAACAGTAACTCAAGTAACCAAGCATTATTCAAAGAAGAGAAAATCTGCAGATGCTGGAAATCCAAAGCGACACACATAAAATGCTGGAGGAACTCAGCAGGCCAACACCATCTCTGGAAAAGAGTGAACAGTCGAGCCTTGATCAAGGGTCTCGGCCCAAAATATAGACAGTCTTCTGCTACCAGCACTTGCACAATCCTCAGCATTATCAAGGATCCCTCCCATCCCATCCTATAATCTCCATGACCTCCTGTCGTCAGGCATAAGGAACTACAGTATAAGAAAAGGGCTGTTAGTTAGACTGGGTAACTGTTTCTTCCTTTAGCCTGTGAGACTTCTAAACACCCTGCTCCCACCATTGCTTATGATTGTTCCAGTAGAAGTAATGCTTTTGTATAATTAACTATATATTGCATTTGCACTTTATGATAATTTGCACATCTACAGAATACTTTTTTGTTTGTTAATATTATTTTATGTGCTGTATGTGATATAGTTGGATGGTGGTGTGGAGATATATCTCTACCAAAGGAGGTGTGGCGCTTCTTCCCTCCACTAGCTTGTAGGTCACTCTTGGTCAAGGTGTGGCACCTGCTTAGCACCCCCTACCCGCCCACCGCTCTTGATCAGGGTCACGTGAAGCTGTGAGAGCAGATGGTGGATGGCTGTTATGAGCAGCTTGTGAATAGCACAAGTCCTGGTTATGCGACCACTGACACCAGGCAGACAGTCTCTGGAGTATTGATAATGACTGGGGTCACCCACCTTGTAAAGACACTGCCCAGGAGAAGGCAATGGCAAACCCCTTCTGTACAAAAATTTGCCAAGAACTACATCATAATGACGAAGATGAAAAATATACTGTGTTTTGTACTGTGTCTATATGTTGTGGAATCGTTGAGGTGAGTGAAGTTATCCAATCTGGTTCAGGAGCCTGATGGTTGAAGGGTAATAACTGTTCCTGAACCTGGTAGTGTGGGACCTAAGACTCCTGTACCTCTAGCCCAATGGCAGCAGTGAGAGGAGAGCATGACCTGGGTGGTGGCGGTCTTTGATGATTAAAACTGTTTTCTTGTGGCAGCATTCCTTGTAGCTCTGCCCAGTGGTGGGGAGCGTTTTACCTGTGATGAACTGGGCAGTATCCACTACCTTTTGTACACTTTGTTTGTTGCTGGGCATTGGCCATACCAGGCTGTGGGGCTGTGGATATTGGCCATACCAGGTTGTGAGGCTGTGGGCATTGGCCATACCAGGAGGGATGATGGGCAACTGATGGGGAAGGACAAGTTATCATTCACCTTTTTAATTATCAGAGAAACAGTCAGTGATTTTACTGCTTCACCGAATTCCAGTCAACACCTCCCTTTGCAACTGGATTCTTGACTTCCTGACCAATAGTGAGTAGAATGAGTAACTTCTGCACGGAGTTTGTCCAACACCCTTGAGATCAAAACGTCAGAGATTTCCCTGATTTTTGAGTGTAGAGTGAATATAACTCTCTACATTGAAATAATACAGTTTTACCATCTATTGCATACAGAATTTCTCCCTCTTTCTAGCTGTAAGTGACTGACCCAATGGGGAACAGAACTCGGTAATGGGAATCCAGCTGTAGAAAGGATCTCATTAAGATAGATGGGGGTAGATGTTACAGGGACCGAAGAGCTTAAGGGTGCAGGATGGAATGAAAGAGGCTGAAGGGTGGCTTTATTTAATTATTTATTTTGAGATACAGCATGGAACAGTCCCTTCTGGCCCTTTGAGCTGTGCTGCCTAACGACCCCTTAGAACCCTTGATTTAATCCTAACCTAATTTTGGGACAATTTACAATGACAAATTAACCTACTAACTGTTATGTCTTTGGACTGCGAGAGGAAACAGGAGCACCTGGAGGAAATCCATACATTCCACGGGGAGAATGTACAAACTCCATACAGATGATACCAGGAATGAACACTGAACTCTGAGACCTTGATCTGTAATAGCATCCTGCTAACTGCTACGTTACTGTGGCACCCAAAAGCAGGAAGTGTGGACTTGAGACCAGAACACAAACCAGTCCTTGTAGAAGGAGAGAGTGAACAATTTTAAATTTCTGGGTGTCAATATGTTTGAGGATCTAAACTGGTGCAAAATATTGATGCAGCTATAAAGAAGGCAAGACAGTGCATATATTTCATCTGAAGTTTGAGAAGATTTGGTTTATCACCTAAAACACTCAAACTTCTGCATGGAGCGCATTCTTACTGGCTGCATCACCACCTGGAATGGGGAGGGGTGGGTGGCCACTGGACAGGATCGTAGTAGATTGCAGAGAGTGGTAAAATTACTCATCTCCATTATAAGTACTAGCCTTCATAGTATCTAAGACATTTTCAAGGAGTGGTGCCTCAGAAAGGTGATGTCCATCATTAAGGACCCCCACCACCCAGAACATGCCCTCTTCTCCATCAGGTACGAGGTACAGAAGCCAGAAGGCACACACTCAGTGATTCAAGTACAGCTTCTTCTCCTCAGCCATCCAATTTCTAAATGGACATTGAACCCATGAACACTACCTTACTACTTTTTTAAAAATCTCTTTTGTTGCTCTGCTTTTTACCAATTAAATATACATATATTCTTACTGTAATTCAGTTTAAAAAAAATTATCATGTATTACATTGTACTGCTACCACAAAGTTAACTTTCATGACATAGGTTGGTAATATTAAAACTGATTCTGTTTTAGAACAGACTGTTCCTCACACTAAATCCCTTTGAAATAAGCTTGAAGTCTATGTTAACAGAAAGGAGCACCTGTTTTGGGGGATTATAGAATCACAAAGGGAGTAGACAAGGTGAATGGTCATGGACTTTTTCCAAGCATAGCTGAGACTAAAACTAGAGGGCATAGCTTCAAGGTGAGGGGGGAAAAATTTAAAGAGGATCTGAGGGGCAACTCCTTCACACAGTGATGGGTGTATGGAACAATATTTAAAATAATTTTGGGTAAGTGCATGGACAGAAGTCTTCTAGAGGATTATAGACCAAGTGCAGACAAGTGGAATCAGCTCAGGTAGACGCCTTGGTCAGCATGGATGAGTTGGGCTGAAAGGCCTTTGTCCACATTGTATAACCTAATGACTCTTTGTCGAGACCATGATGCTTATCATTCAAACACAGTCAGGAGTCAGTAGCCTTTCGGTATCTGCTGTGTCAAGCTCTCTCGATGAATTTTAAACGTCCAAAGGGATTATACAAAACCTAGTGAGTACAGACCTAGTTGAGTTGACCAAATTCCCCTAATCCCTTATCAACATCACAAAAATTGACCTGGTGAACTCGTTGCAAAACCGATTCAAATAATTCTTTCCATACTTTACACTTAGAAACTGTAACATGAGTTAGTTTTATTTTTAATGCATTAAACATTGTGTTTTGAAATGTACCAGTTCTCAAAGCAAAATTGTTTAAGACCATAAAACATAGGAGCAGAATTAGGCTTTTTGAATTATTTTCTAAACAGAGAGAAAATCCAAGAATCTGAGATGCAGAGGGTCTTGGGAGTCCTTGTGCAGAACACCCTGAAGGTTAACTTGCAGGTCGAGTCGGTGGTGAGGAAGGCAAATGCCATGTTAGCATTCATTTCAAGAGGTCTAGAATACAAGAGCAAGGATATGATGCCGAGGTTTTATAAGGCACTGGTGAGGCCTCACCTTGAGTATTGTGAAGAGTTTTGGGCCCCCTATCTTAGAAAAGATGTGCTGGCATTGGAGAGGGTTCAGAGGAGGTTCACAAGGATGATTCCAGGAATGCAACTCTTATCATTCAGGAACATTTGATGGCTCTGGGTCTGTACTCGCTGGAATTCAGAAGGATTGGGGGGGGGGATCTCATTGAAACCTATCGGATGTTGAAGGCCTAGAGAGAGTAGATATGGTAAGAATGTTTCCCATGGTGAGATAGTCTAGGACAAGAGGGCACAACCTCAGGATAGAGGGGTGCCTTTTCAAAAAGAGATGTGGAGAAATGTGGTGAATTTGTGGAATTTGTTGCCACATACAGCTGTGGAGGCCAGGTCGTTGGGTATACTTAAGGCAGAGATTGATAGGTTCTTGATTGGACATGGTGTCAAAGGCTACGGGGAGAAGGCCAGGAACTGGGGTTGAGGAGGAGATAGAAAAAAGGATCAGCCATGATTGAATGGCAACACATACTCGATGGGCCAGATGGCTTAATTCTGCTCCTATGTATTATGGTCTTATGGTCTTTTCGTCCCATCAAGTCTGCTCCACCACTCGATCATGGCTGATTTTTATTTTCTTCAACTTCATTCTCCCCATAACATTTGACCCTCTTACTAATCAAGAATCTATCAACCTCCATTTTAAATATACACAATGACTTGACAATGAAGTGAATTCCACAGATTCACCACCCTCTGGCTCAGAAAAATTCCTCCTTATCTCTGTTCTAAAATACCGACAAACTTATATAGATGTGTAGTGGAAAGTGTATTGACTGGCTGTATCATGGCCTGGTATGGAAACATCAATGCCTTTGAGAGAAAAATCCTATAAAAGGTAGTGGATTTGGCCCAGTACATCACGAGTAAAGCCCTCCCATCCATTGAGCACATCTACATGAACTGCTGTCATAGGAAAGCCGCATCCATCTTCAGAGATCTCCTCCACTCAAGTCAGGTTCTCTTCTCGCTGCTGCCATCGGGTAGAAGCTACAAGAGCATCAGGACTCACACTACCAGGTTCAAAAACAGTTCCTACCCCTCACCCATCTTGTATAAAAGGGGATAACTACAGTCACTTGCCCCATTATTGAAATGTTCCGAAAGTCAATGATTTTACTTATAGGACTCTTTATCTCATTATCTCATGTTCTTGTTATTTATATTTGGATTTGCATAGTTTGTTATCTTCTGCACTCTGGTTGATTTCATTGATCCTGTTATAGTTACTATTCTATAGATTTGCTGAGTATACCTGCAGGAAAATTAATCTCAGTGTTGTAAATGGTGACATATATGCACTTCGATAATAAAATTAACTTGTACTTCTAAAGGGACTTCTTTGTATTCTGAGGCTGTGCCCACGGTCCTAGACTCCCCCTCCATAGGGAACATTTGCATCATGGTGAGGATTAGAGTAAAGAGTGATTAGAGTAACGAGAGGTTAGAGCGAAATATTGTTGGGTAATGGAGAGCTGGAGGTGCAATAAGTTAGATCCAGCTGGGCATCACAGTTGTACAGTTACCAGAGCTGTTACCCCACAGGTTTCATCCCGACCACTGGTACGGTCTGTGTGGAGTTTGCAGGTTTTCTTGTGGGTTCGTGCTGGGTCCTCTGTGGTTTCCTCCCATATCCCAATAGGCGTGAATCTAAGTTGAGGCACGTAATTTCAAAGGAGATATGGGGAGGAACCTTTTCTACACAGATAGTGGGGGGTGTTTGGAATGCACTGCCTGGGGTGATGGTAGATGCAGAAAAAACAGGGGCTTTTAAGAGGCATTTAGATAGGTAGATGAACATGAGGAAAATGGAAGGAAATGGAAATTGTGGAGGTGGAAGAGATTAATTTAGTTAGTCTTCTGGTTACTAATTTAATTAGTTTGAATTGAAGGGCCTGTTTTTGTGCTGTACTGTTCCATGTTTTATCCCCAAAAAATGTGAGTCAGTGGGTTAATTCTTCTTCTTCTCCAGCCCGTCACCCCAACTGGGGCATAGGTCACAGAAGCAGCTCGCCAGAGACCTCTATCCCTGGCCAGTCTTTCACATTGTCCCCAGGTGCAGCCCATCTCTGAAGATATTTCCTCTCCCAGAGATGAGGTTTGTGGAGCCTCTGTTGGCATTTCTGTTGCTTTGGGTTTTTACGGGATGGGTTTGCTAGTCCCCGTGCCCAACCCTCCGCCTTTTGCAGCTGGGCTTGGAACCATCCATGGTGAAGTTAAAGTGGGTTAATTGGCCACTGTAAATTACTTGGTTTACTCAGATGTACAGCACAGTAACAGACCCTTCTGGCTCAACGAGCCCATGCCACCCAATTACACTCATGTGACCAATAGCCCACACATCTTTGGAAGCTGGGAGGAAACCAGAGCGCCTGGAGGAAAGCCATGCAGTCAAGGGGAAAATATACAAATTCCTTACAGACTGCAGTGGAATTGAACCTGGGTTGCTGGTATTGCAATGGTGTTACACTAATGGCTACACTGCTGCGCCACCCATCATCATCCTCAGTGTGTGGTAGAATCAAGGGGTAGTTGATGGGATTGAGGGGAGAATAAAAGTTTTTGTAGGATCGGTGAAAAAATTGGTGTTTGATGGTCAGTACAGCTAGTAAACTGAAGGGCCTGTTTCTGCACTGTATGTTGCTATGGCAACGAGAAAGTTCCCTCAAATGGCTACAGTGGCTTAATGGGCCAAATGGTCCCTTCCACACAGCATCATTCCACATTTCCTTGAGAACCTACTTAATCTGGCCTGCTGAAAATTGACTGGAAGTAAAAGTTCAGGATTTACTTTGCAAGCAAGTCTGGCAAAAGTGGAGTTTGTTCCATTTATGGGTGCAGACAGGCTTGTGCCTAGCTTCACTTCATGAACATACAATCAATCTGTGTATAGAAGCTACAGTATCTTAAGTACTCCTATTTAATTTGGTTTTTAAAAAATTATTATTGTGTTTTTTTGTGTGCTGCATCAGATCCGGAGTAACAATTATTTTGTTCTCCTTTCCACTGGAAATGACATTAAACAATCTTGATTGAATCTTGAATTAAAAAAAAAATGATGAGGCGCTCTTCCTCTCTGGATTTAATTGGATGAGTAACAGCTGGAAATTAGGATGGCATTTAGATCTAATGACCCTAAAATAATGAGATTAACAGAGTCTCCGTTCATAATTAAAGTGGCGTCAGAGCTAATTTCCCCACTGTAACTTGATTGAACCAGTCTGTGTGGGAAGCTGATACAAACTGGCATCATCTTTGTCCTAGAAACAAGAGAGCAAACTCAAAGCTACTGAGACATGACTGTGCTGTCTGTAAATCACTTTTAGAGTCGAGGCAGCTGTACGGTGCACTACATAATAAAAATATTTCTACAGTTGCAAGAAGTAATATAAAAAAGTAGCGCAAAGAAAGAGGGGAAAAAAACTGATGTCCATGGATTCATTGTCCATTCAGAAATGTGATGGTGGAGGGGAAGAAGCTGTTCCTAATATGTTGACTATGTGTCTTCACACACCTGTAGCTCCTTTCCGATGGTAGCAATGAGCAGAGGGCATGTCCTGGATGGTGAGAGTCTTTAATGATGGATGCTGCCTTCTTGAGGCATCGCGTTCTGAAGATGTCCTTGATAGTGGGGAAGCCAGTGCCCATGATAAAGCTGGCTGAATTTGCAACCGTCTACAGCTTTTTCAATCCCATGCATTGGTGGTGATACAAATGGTCAGAATACTCTCCCTACCTCTCTACGCCTTCCCCAACTAAGTACTTGTCCAAATGTCCTTTGTATGTTGTAACTATAACTGTCTCAATCACCCCCTCTGGCACCTCATTCCATTTACCGTCTGTATGAAAAATAACTTCAATCTCCTTTAAACGTGCTTTAGTCTTAGAATGCCTTGCCAGGGAAATAAAACTAAGCCTCTCATAATTTTATAAACCTCTATAAGGTGATCCTTCCATCCTTCTTTCCAGTCAGAATAAGTCCAGTCTTTCCAGTCTCTCCATAAACTACTGACACGGTAGCTTGGCACTTTACAGTGCTGGTGAACTGGGTTCAATTTCCGCTGATGTCTGTAAGGAGTTTGAACGCTCTCCCTGTGATGGTGTAGGTTTCCTTTGGGTGCTCCAGTCACCGCCCACATCCCAAAGATGCACTCAGTAAGTTGTGGGCATGCTATATTGGTGACGCTTGCTGGCTGCCTCCAGCTCATCCTTGAGCTGAGTTGGTCATTGACGCAAATATCGATTTCACTCTATGCTTTGATGTTTCAACGTACATCTGATAAATAAAGATAATCTTTTGCTCCATAATTCCAGGTGATATCCCAGTGAATCTCTTCTGCACTCTCTGTGTTGCCACCACACTGTCCAAGTATTGTGGCAACCAGAACTGTGCAGAATACCCTAAGTGTGGTTTAACTCATGACTTGAACAACTGCAACATAACATCTTGATTCATACTCTGAATGAAGACCTTTTCCGTAGCAATCATACCCAGTGTCCTTTTCATCTGCAACCTCCACCATTAAGAAGGACAAGGGGGAGCAGGAGAATTACAGTACTACTGGCCAGATCCTCTCCAAGTCACATATCTGCAAATACATTGCCTTTCACTCATCATCAGATCTTGGAATTCCCTCCCCAATAATACCATGGCCGGGCCTTCACCAGAAGTTCTTCAGCAGTACAATAAAGTAATGAAGTACTACCTTCTCAAGGGAAATTACAGGCAGGCAATAAATGCTGGCCTTGATAGCAATACTTAGATCCCAAACATGATTTAAGAAATCTATTGGTTTGCTTTCCTTGTGAAGCTTAAGAGATTTAATATTGTCCACAACGACAAGAAATTTTAATGGTGTAGATTAGAAGAAACAGTATCACTTGCAAGTGGATCAATACCCAGAAGACACAAATGTACATATAATAATTAAGATTGGAACCTTTAGGCTTATAGTTTTGGTTCAGTCAGGATTGTTTCTTTGATTTTAAATAGTACTTGGCAAGACTGATTATTTTTGATTATTATAAAAAATAGCACTCAGCTGATGAATGTATTATATATTGACAACCAACCTCTGTTAAACTTAATGAAATTAGAGTGAATGATAATAATAATCACTGGTATTCAGTAATTACTTCTCTGGAAAAGTTTCACTTTCTTTGATGTAACATCAACAGGAGAGGGGTTGTACTTGCACTCCCGATTCTATCAACAGTGCTGAGACTGAGAGAGTTGAGGATTTTAAATTTCTAGTTGTGAACATTACCAACAGCCCGTCCTTTTCCAATCACGTAGACACCACAGCCAAGAAAGCTAACCAGTCCTTCTCTTTCCTCAGTAGCTAAAGAAATTTGCCACGTTTCACTTGACCCTGACCTCACTTGTCCAGTCAGGCAGCATCTCTGGAGGGAAATAAGTGGTTGATTTTTCATTAGTTTTGATGAAGGGTCTTGGCCTCAAACGTCGACTGTTTATTAATTTAATGATATAGTGTGAAGTAGGCCCTACCAGCCCTTTGAGCTGTGCTGCCTCAGCAACCCCCGACAAACCTGATCATGGGACAATTCATAATGACCAATTAACTACCCGTTAGGTCTTTGGACTGTGGGAGGAAACCAAAGCACCTGGGGAAAATCCATACACTCTATAGGGAGGATGAACAGACTCCTTACAGTGCCAGAATTGAACTCTGAACTCTGGAATGCACTGAGCTGACATACTGTCGCACTAACTGTTATGCTACAGTGGTGCCCAATTCAGTCCATTAAACTCCACATGAGCAATCCCACACTGGGACTGTTTCTGACTCTGTAGATGCTGCCCGACCTATCGTGTGTCTTCTGAAACAGTTTTTATTTAGATATTTTATTTCTCCTTTCCCATCCCGGGTTTCCCCACCTAATAAACGATTCCTTTCCAGATTCCAGCGGTAGTTTCTCTCCCAACAGATGCTGCTTGACCACCTGTGCTGCCTCAGTTTTGGGGTGATTTATTCCCCTCCATAGATGCTGCCTGATTTGACAAGGAGAACATTTGTATTACCAGTGTGACTTTAGCCCAATAGATATTCTATTGCAATGGTCATACAAACTTTGACACAAAATTCTGCAGAGGTGGTGTCTCAGGATGGAACCGAGAACATGGATGGGAGGGTTAAGGATGGCTATGACCCAGATGGAGGTCGATGGGACTAGGCAGATTAATAGTTTGGCACAGACTAGATGGGCTGAAGAAGTTGACTCTGTGATGTATGCTCTATGATGCTATGCCATGGGAACTTATAAGAATTTGAGTTGATTGGCTAAACTCAGCACTGCTATTAGAGCAAGGTCAGAGTTCACCCATTTATCGCACAATGCACCATAAGGAAAACCTCTTACCCACCTCCAGAAGTATCTTGGTCCCCTTCTTGTAAATGCTGACAGCAGATGTGTTCAAATCTGAGAGCTCAACCCCCTCCTTCTTCCAGCGGATGGATGGCTGGGGGTTGGCTGCAACGTCACAGCTGATGTTGACGGAGTTTCCCTCCCAGGAGTAGTAGGTCACCTGGGTTGAGAGAAACTTTGGAGCATCTGAGGGGGAAAAAAAGGAAGAAGTTGACCATGGAAACTCGTGGACACAGAACTGTCCTGGTTTGCAATTAACCAGGTTATGACGGAAAAGAATAAACTTAGCACACAGACCAGGCTTCTGGATTTCAGTGATGTTTCCCTCACTCATTTCTTATTGGGAAACTGTGCAGTGTGAATAAAAACCAGAAGATCATAGGACATGGGAACAGAATTAGGCCATTCAGCCCACTGAGCCTGCTGTGCCATTTTATCATGGCTGATTTATTATTCCTCTCACTCCCATTCTCTTGCCTTCTCTCTGTAACCTTTGATATTTTTACGAATTAACAATCTATCAGCCTCCACTTTAAATGTACTCAATTACTTGACCTCCACAGCTGTCCTGACAATGAATTCCACAGATTCACCACCCTCTGGCAAAAGAAATTCCTCCTCGTTTCGGTTCTAAATGGACATCCTTCAATTTGGAGGCTTGCTCTCAGGTCCTAGACTTTATAGTGAGATCCCTGCTAAAATAGAGGCAGTGACAGCATAGATTTCTTCTGCTGTGCCATCAGAAATCCAAATAGTCTACGAGCCCATGAACACTACCTCAATATCTTGCTCTTTTCTTGCACAATTTATTTACCTTTAATATATTCTTATTGCAATTTATTAGAATTTTTTACGTCTTACATGTTACTGCTGCGACAAAACACCTAACTTCATGATATAAACACAAGAAATTCTGCAGATGCTGGAAATCCAAAGCAACTGCTGGAGGAGCTCAGCACATCAGGGAGCGTCTGTGGAAATGGATAAACAGTTGACATTTTGGACTGAGACCCTTTTTCAGGACAGGAAAGGAAGGGGGAAGATGTTATAATATGAAGGTTGGTGGGGGACTAACTAGAAGGTGATAAGTGAAGCTAAGTGGGAATGGTAAAGGGCTGGAAAAGAAGATGTGGACTATGGGAGAAAGAAAAGAAGGAAAGGCACCGGGGGGGTGGGGAGTGATAGGTAGGTGAGGAGAAGAGGTAAAGGCCCAGTGTAGAGAATAGAAGAAGAGGGGAGGGGGAGAGGAAAAGAGCAACGAGGAAAAAAATCACCAGAGGGAGAAACTGATATTCATGGAATCAGATTGGAGGAATAGGAGGACTTGCTTCTCCACCCTGAGAGAGCCGTCATCATGTCAGAAGAGGAGACCATGGACTAAAATATCATAATGGGAATGGGAATAGGAATTAAAATGGTTGGCCACCAGAAAATTCAGCTTTTGGCGGACAGAATGGAATACAAAAGTCTTCCAATTACGTTGTGTCTCACCAATGTAGAAGAAGCCACACTGGGAGCAACAGATACAATAGGTGATACCAACAGATTCACAGGTGAAGTGTTGCCTCACCTGGAAGGACCATTTGTTGCCCTGAATACAGGTGAGGGAGGAGGTGAATGGGCAGATGTTGCTTTACTCTCGCTTGTGGGGATTTGCATCAGGAGGGAGCCATGTCAGTTCTTTCTACATGGAAATACTCAGTATTCCTGCTTCTGACATTCAAGAAAAGTGCAAAGGAAGAAAAAATTTCAAAGTTCAAGGCAAATTTGTAATGAAAGTATGTACATGTCACTATATACACTGTACTACCCTGAGATTCACATATTTACAGGAATTCACAGTAGAACAGAGAAATACAATAGAATCAATAAAAGCTATATAGAAAATAGTTGATGTGCATAAGAAGACAAATTGTGAAAAAAACAAAACAAACCAATAACAATAAATAAATCAGCATGATCTCAGAGTCCTTGAAAGGGAGTCCATTAGATAATGGAATTAGTTCAGAGTTGAGGTGAGTGAAGTTATCCACTCTGGTCCAGGAACCTGATGATTGAATTGTTCCTGAAATTGGTAGCAACTTAGATTCACTCCAATTTGCATACCAGCGCAACAGGTCCACTGCAGATGCCATCTCATTGGCTCTTCACTCAACCCTGGAACATCGGGACAGCAAAGACACATACATCAGGATGCTCCTTATCGACTACAGTTCAGCACTAAATGCTATCATCCCCTCAAAAGTTTCAAGACCTTGGTCTCAATACCTTGTGTAATTGGATCCTCGATTTCCTCTGCAGACTCCAGTCTGTTTCAGATTGGCAAGAAAGCCCAGCAACTTTCTCTACTTTCTGTGAAGGCTGAGAAAAGTCCATCTCCCACCCCCCATCCTCATCACCTTCTACAGCGAATGTATCGAGAGCATTCTGAGCAGTTGCATCACTGCTTGGTTTGGGAATTGCACTGTCTCGGATCGCAAGACCCTGCAGTGGATAGTGAGGTCAGATGAGAAGATCACTGGGGTCACTCTTCCCGCTATTACAGACGTTTACACCACATGCTGCACCTGCAAAGCTAACAGTATTGTGAAGGACCCCACGCACCCCTCACACAAACTCTTCTCCCTCCTGCCATCTGGCAAAAGGTGCCGAAGCATTCGGGCTCTCACGACCAGACTGAGCAACAGTTTCTTCCCCTAAGCCATCAGAATCCTCGATACCCAGAGTCTAGACCGACATCTACATCATTTATATTGAAATTTGTCCTCTACTGTGCCTATTGTCTTGTTTATTAATTATTGTACTGCCCTGCACTGTCTTGTGCACTTTATGTAGTCCTGCGCAGGTCTGTAGTCTAGTGCAGTTTTTATGTTGTTTTACATAGTCTAGTGTAGCCTTGTGCTGTCTCACATGGTCTAGTTTAGTTTTGTGTTGTTTCATGTTGCACCAGGGTCCTGGAGGAACATTGTTTCTTTTTTACTGTGTACTGTACCAGCTGTCAATGGTCAAAATGACAATCAAAAGTGACTTGACTTGACTTGACTTGACTTGAACTACATCTCCTCCATGGTCTCCATCAGCACAGGTGTACCACAAGGCATGTGCTTAGTTCCCTGTTCTACTTGCTTTATTCTTATGATTGTGTAGCTAAGCACAGCTCCAATGTTAATTACAAGTCTTCCAATAACATTACTGTCGCATGCCAAATCAAAGGTGGTAGTGAAGCGACATATAAAGAGACTGAAAATTTGGCGGAGTGGTGCCACAACAACAATTCCTTAATGTCAGCATGACCAAGGGCCTGATTATTGATTTCAGGAGGAGGAAACCAGAGGTCCAGGAGTCAATCTTCATCGGTGTATCAGAGGTGGAGAGGGTCAGCAACTTAAATTCCTCGGTGTTATCATTTTGGAGGACCTGTCTTGGGCCTAGCACGAGTCATATCAACATGGAGAGTTGTCACAGAAAAGCAGCATTCATCATTAGGGATTCCCACTACCCAAGCCAGGACTCTCTAAGTCCTGACGAAGGGTCTTGGCCCAAAACATCGACAGTGCTACTCCTTATAGATGCTGCCTGGCCTGCTGTGTTCCACCAGCATTTTGTGTGTGTTGCTTGAATTTCCAGCATCTGCAGATTTCCTCATGTTTGCTCTCTTTTCATTGATGCCTTTAGCAAGAAGGTACAGGAGCTTCAGGAATATTTATCACCTCACAACCATCAGGTTCTTGAACCGAAGGTGATAACTCAACCTCACTTGCCCCATCATTGTTATGTTACCAGGGATGAGAGGACCTCACTGAACACCGGAAGAGAAGAGTTAAACTTATTCAGGGCAGGCATCCCTCAAGGAGATTTTGCAGTGGGCAGCAAACCCTTCCACTCTGCCCCCTCACTTATCAACAGCCAGCTTGTGCCCTTCCACCTCCCCCACCTTAATATTCTGGCATCTGCTCCCTTCTTTTCCAGTCCTTACGAAGGGTCTCAGCTCAAAATGTTGACTGTTTATTCCATTCCATAGATGCTGCCTGAGTTGCTGAGTTCCTCCAACACTTTATGCATGTTGCTCAGGATTTCTGGGGTCAGCAAGATGTGATGAGGAAGGATCTCACCCGCATCTTCGGCAATTGTCAGCTTGAATGGGCAGTGATAAGATGAAATGAGTAATCAGCATCATCATTATGTCCTGTGTCATATGACGTGGGTAATCATGGTCTCATGACCATGATTGCTCTTTGCAATTTTTTCTAAGGAAGCGGCTTGCCATTGCCTTCTGCTGGGTAGCATGTTTACAATACAGGTGACCCCAGCCATTATCGACCCTCTTCAGAGACTGTCTGCAAAGCATTAGCTGTTGCATTACTAGGACTTGTGATAAGCACCAGCTGCGCACATGACCACCACCACCTGCTCCCATGGCTTCACATGACCCTGGTCTGTGGGGGGGGGGGCGCTAATCAGGTAGTACACCTTGTTCAAAGGTGCCTTACACCTCCTTTGGTAGATACGTATCTCCACCAGCCCCCCCCCCACCACAAATGAATAATAGAGGTGAATAACAGAGATGATTGAGGCTGTGCTTAACATTATTAAACGCTTGTACTTACACTGAATATCTAAATGCATGCTCTTCTGGTCTTGCCCAATTGGACTGACAGCTTCACAGTGATAAGCCCCCGAGTCACTCGGCTCAATGTTTCTGATGTGCAGTGAAGATTTCCCCTTCTGACTCTGAACCTCAACTCTCTCATTCCGGACCTGTTGTGAAAAAAAAAAATGATTAAAACCATTAGTGTGGTGTGCGAATTCAAGGTTGAACAAATTCACCTGAGGTTTTATAGAACTTAATTTGGACCCTGAGAGAGTGAGATGAGCGGGAACGCTGGGAGAGGGTCAGGGATATCACATCTCTGCTGCAAATCAGCGGGGCAATTTACCAGCAACAAAATTGAGCTTTACATTCAGTGGCAACTTCATTAGCAACATTCTGTACTTAATAAAGTGGCCACTGTATGTCCATGGTCTTCTGCGGCTGTAGCCCATCCACTTTGAGGTTCGATGTGTTGTACATTCAGAGATCCCCTTCTTCACACCATTGTTGTATCTTGTGGTTTATTTGAGTTACTGTCACCTTCCCGTCAGCTTGAATCAGTCTGGCTGTTCTCCTCTGTCCTCCATGGTGTTTGTTTTTTGCACCATTCTCTGTAAATTCTAGAATCAGTTGAGCATAGAAATCCCAGGAGATCAGCAGTTTTGAGGTACTCAGACCTCCCCATTGTAGCCTTAGACAACACTGTTCACCATCCACTAAACCACCATCTGACATAGAATGTACAAAGACACATCGATCCTCACATTTATTCTTACATTCAAACATTTATGTTTGGTCTGAACAACAATTGAACCTCTTCAAAACACTCTAAGTGCTGGAGGAACTCAGCAGGCCAGGCAGCATCTGTGGAAAAGGGTAAACAGTTGATGTTTCAGGCTGAGACCCTTCATCAAGACTGCAAAGAGGTCGACTGTTTACTCTTTACCATAGATGCTGCTTGGCCTGCTGAGTTCCTCCAGCATTTTGTGTATGTTGCTTTGTACTTCCAGCATCTGCAGGCTTTCTCGTGTTTGTGTAACTGAATCTCCCGACCATGCCGACATGCATTGAGTTGCTACTGCATGACTGGCTGATTTGCATTAACAAGCAGGTGTGCAGGGGTACCTATTAAATGGCCATCAAATGTCAAACCTGAGAGAATGAGGTAAGCAAGAAAGCTGGGAGAAGGTTGAGGATCTCACATCTCTGCTGCAGATCAGTGGGGCCTTAGCATTTGTTACAATTTACCAGCAATTACTGTAAGTTGAACTTTTTTGCTTGAAATTTTTTTTTAACTCTCCAAAGCAGCTGCCAACCTCCTTTTGCATACAGCTGCCCTTGCTGTCAGCTGTGTTCTCTCAAGATAATTGGCTTTCCCCCTGCTGTTACTTGAGACTAGCCAATACAGGATACATACTCGTTTCTATCTGGCCTTAAAGGACCAAGCATCTTATGGCTTTACCAGAGTGGAGGATAACTGCAGCAAGCTACGTGCGGGAGGCTTCTCGCAATTATTCACCTGTTCCTATCAAAGTCTTCTGGAGTATTTCCAAATCTGTTGCAAAAACACATCAAATATTGGAACATGACTCCTCAAGTCTGCTTCACCATACAATATGACCATGATATGATTGAAAGAATAAAAAGAAAATTTATAAGAATGATGCTAGGACTTGAGGACCTGCATTATAGGGAAAGGTTCAATACTTCTGAATCAGAATCAAGTTTAATATCACTGGCATATGTCATAAGTTTGTTGTTTTGTATTTGTTAGATTAAATAAGTGGTGCTAAAAAGAAAACAAATACTGTAGTGAGCTAGTGTTCATGGGTACAATGTGCATTCAGAGATCTGCTGATCTGCTGCCCAGATGGGAAGATCCTGAATCTCCTGTTCCTGAATCTTTAAGTGTCTGCCTTCTGGCACCTGAACCTTCTTCCTGATGGTAGCTATGAGAAGAGGGCATGTCCTGGGTGATGGAGGTCCTTAATAGTGGATGCATTGCTCCTGGAAGATGTCCTTGGTGCTGCGTAGCCTAATGCCCATGATGGAGCTGGCTGAGTTTTCAATGTTCCTCATGAATAAAGGTTAAGACTTCTTTCCCTGGAGCGTAGGAGAATGAGGGGAGATTTGACAGAGGTATACAAAACTGTGAGGGGAATAGATAGTGTCACACCTGCATAGTGCATGTCTTATCTTATGTGACTGGTGGCTGCACTCTATGATAAAATCAAATTACATAGTACTACACTTGGCGCTAGTAGGCCATCAGAAGCTCCAGGTATCAGAAGGAGGCAATGAATAGAAAACGCACACTTCTAGAGGTAAGTTTGTTCATTAAAAAATATCAATATATATGAAATATTTACATGAGCAAGAACAATTCAAAATTCCAACATTCTGTTTTAGGTTCCAAATCTCAGATATTGATGAAAACCACATAGCTTTTTAGTTAGAATCAGTGAGAGTCATTTGAATAACCTTTATCACTCAAAATTCTTAAACTAATTGGATCTAGTGTTATTTCCTATTTAAAGGTTTATAGACTAACATTTGCCCTTTTAGCTATCCCTAGTTAGTTAGGAAACTAATTGAGTACCTATTCTTAAGTATTATGGTTAACCTCAGTTTCAGTTTCAGGTCAGTATGTCTACAAATTCAAATTCAACACCACCCCCCCCCAAAAAAAAATATATATATACAGCTTAACTCTTTCACGGCAAATCCTCCAACATCACAACTTTGAAACAAAGTAAATCTTATTCAGTAACTTACCAAGGTCTTTGCAAAAATAATCAGTTCTTCCAGAACATCAAGTTCAGATCCTTTGAATGAGAAATAAATGTATACATCTGGGCATATTAAATCCTCATGTCCTGAAACATTTTGTTCCCACACTGGTTCTTCGATCTTGCCATCTTATTTCTTGGTTCATTGGATGAAAAGGGGGGGGGGGGAGTCATCCACAGAAAGCCGATTCACAATACTTACACACAAAAACCCCCGACCAAACCCCTTGGTATGATGTAACAGAACTAATTCCTAGTTTCGTGGCAGAGAGCATGAACACTACTCTCTGCCAACATCGTCTCGCAGTAGCTGATGCTCATTGTATTCGTAGCTTAGACCATAAGACTATAAGATATAGGAGAAGAATTAGGCCATTCAACCCATCGAGCTTGCTCCGTCATTCCATCACGGCTGCTCCCAAATCCCACTCAACCCCATACACCTGCCTTCTCTGCATATCCTTTGATGTCCTGACCGATGGGGAAATAATCAATGTCCGCCTTAAACATATCCACAGACTTGGCTTCCACCGCAGTCCGTGGCAGACCATTCCGCAGATTTACTACTCTCTGGCTAAAAAAATTCCTCCTTACTTCTATTCTAAAGGGTCGCCCCTCAATTTTGAGGCTGTGCTCTCTATTTCTGGATATCCCACAATAGGAAACATCAGAGAATGTTGAATCTTTGAGGGTGGAGTTAAGAAACTGCAAAGGTAAAAAAAGCATTAGGGGAATCATTTATCAGCTTCCAAATAGTAGCCAAGTTGTGGGGCTGAGATTGCAAAGGGAGCTGAAAGGGAAATGTAATAAGGGTAATGTCAGAATTGTAATGGGGGGGCTTCAATATGCAAGGGGATTGAGAAAATCTGGTTGGTGTCAGATCACGAGAGAGGGAATGTGTTGAATGCCTACCAGATGGCTTTTTAGAGCAGCTTGTGCTTGAGCCTACTCAGGGAAAGGCTGTTTTAGATTGGGTGTTGTGTAATAATCCAGAATTTATTAGGGAACTTAACGTAAAGGAACTCTTAGGAGACGGTGATTACAATATGACTGAATCCATACTGCAATTTGAGAGGGAGAAGTAGAAGTCAGATGTCTCAGGATCACAATGGAATAAGGGGAATTACAGAGGCAAAGTGAGGAGCTTGCCCAGGTGAATGTGGGGTTGCAATCTCAACCCCACATCTTGGCTATAGTTTGGAGGGGATACTGGCGGGGATGATGGCAGGGCAGAGGTGGCTGAAGTTTCTGGGAGTAGTTCAAAAGGCACAGGATAGATAAGTCCCACAGAAGGAGAAATTCTGAAATGGCAGGGGTAGGCAATTGCAGCTGACAAGGGAAATTAAGGACGGCATAAAAGCCAAGGAAAGGGGATATAAGGCAACAAAAGTGAATGAGAAGTTGGATGACTGGGAAGTTTTCAAAATCCAACAAAAGGCAACTATAATAGCTGTACGATGGGAAAAGATGCAATATGAGGTCAAAATAGCCAATAATATAAAGCAGGAAACTATAAGTTTTTCAGTTATATAAAGAGTAAAAGGGAAGTGAGAATTGAGCTTGGACCATTGGAAAATGATGCAGGCGAGCTAGTAATGGAGGGACAAAGAAATGGCAGATGAACTTAACAAGAACTTTGCATCAGTCTTCATAGTGGAAGACAGTAGCAGTATGCCAGAGGTCTGTGAGTGTCAGGGAGCAGGAGTGAATGTCATTGCTATTACAAAGGAAAAAGTACCAGGGAAACTGAAAGGTCTTAAGGTGGATAAGTCATCTGTACCAGATGGACAACATCCCAAAGTTCTGAAAGAGGTTGCTGAAGAGAAAGCAGATGCATTGGTTATGATCTTTCAAAAATCACCTGATTCTGGCATGGTTCCGGAGGATTGGACAATTGTAACTGTCACTCCATTATTTAAGAAGGGAAGAAGGCAAAAGAACGGAAATTACAGGCAGTCCCCGGGTTACGTACGAGTTCCGTTCCTGGATCCGTCTTTAAGTCAGATTTGTACGTAAGTCGGAACAGGTACATCCGGTATTATTTAGCGTCAGTTTGTCAAACGTTTGTCTTAGTATATAGTATATAAATTTTACCTTTCTATGCATATAAAACAGTTAAGAGACATATGTATTCCAATAATTAAACCATTGAGTTGCTTAGTAATAATTGTAGCTTTCATCAGGGCAGGGCATTTCATATGCTCCATTATTCTCACTTTATCCGTTATCCTTTAAAATTGTTCTGATTGTTGACCCACTATAGCCTAATGCTTTTCCAAAGACCAATGGCATTTCAGCTCTTTCCAAATGCTTTGTTATTTCCACTTTATTTTCGATCGTGATCGCTTCCCGTCAATGGAACAGGAACACTGTGGGCGGCGGGTCCCGAGCTCCACCAGCTCCTGAGGTCCGCTGGGTCCTAAGGACCACCGCACTAAGACAGGCTAAATGGGACAAGTGGGGGCTGTGCTGGGTTTGGGCATTTGATCATCCACAATATTCCACGTGGGAATTTAAACTGGAGGTGGCAGTGTTTTTTTTACGAGGTTGAGTTGCGAGCTCGACATCAACCCGGCACGGATGGTACGGGAGTCACTGGATCGACATCAACCCGGCACGGGAGCAGTCTGTCACTGGATCGAACTTGCTGATCTCACTGCGCCACTAGCCGACCTGAACGGAGGGTGCAGGGTCAGGGTGAATCTTACTAAGAAAAAATTAAGCCAAATACAAAGTTAAGCACTCAACACAGTGTCAATGGCAACGACTTAAAATGGCGGATGGCATCATGATCCGACTTAAAATGGCGGATGGCGTTCTTCTTCCTCGGTTCGTAAGTACGAGTTGTCCATAAGTCGGACATTCGTAACTCGGGAACTACCTATATAGGCCAATTAGCCTAACCTCAGTGGTTGGGAAAGTGTTGGAGTCTATAATTAATGATGAGGTTTTGGGGTACTTAAAGACTAATGATAAAATAAGTCAAAGTCTGCATGGTTTCTGTAAAGGAATATCTTGTCTGACAAGCCTGTTAGAGTTCTTTGAGGAAGTAACAAGCAGGGTGGACAAAGGAGAGGCAGTGGATGTCATTTACTTAGATTTTCAGAAGACATTTGATAAGGTGCCACACATTAGGCTGTTTGACTAGATAAAACCCCACGGCATTACAGGAAAGATAAGGACATAGATAGCAGAATAGCTGACAGGCAGACAGTGAATGTCTTTTCAAGTTGGCTGCCAGTGACTAGTGGTGTTCGTCAGGGGTCAGTATAGGGACCGCTACTTTTCACATTGTTTGTCAATGATTTAGATAATGGAATTGATGGCTTTGTGACAAAGTTTGCAGGTGATATGATGATTGGTGTAGGGGTAGATAGTGTTAAGAAAGCAATGCAATTGCAGCAGGAACTAGACAAATTGGAAGAATGAGCAAAAAAGTGACAGATGGAATATAGTGTTGGGAAATGTATGATAATGCATTTTGGTAAAAGGAAAAGAAGTGAAGATTATTATCTAACTGGGGAGAAAATTCAAACATCAGAGGTGCAGAGGGACTTTGGAGTCCTTGTGCCAGACTTTGGGCCTATTCTCACGGGAATTTAGAAGAATGCGGGGGGATCTCACTGAAACGTACTGAATGTTGAAAGGACTAGATAGGGTCGATGTGGGGAGGATGTTTTCGACGGAGGAGGTGTCCAGTACTAAAGGGCACAGCCTCAAAACTGAGAGGTGTCCCTTTAGAAAGGAGGTAAGGAGGAATTTTGTTTATCCAGCGAGTAGTGAATCTGTGGAATGCTCTGCCATAGACTGCGGTGGAATCCAAGATCGTGGGTATATTTATAGCGAAAGTTGGTATGTTCCCGATTGGTCAGGGCATCAAAGGTTATGGCGAGAAGGAGGATGTATGCGGTTGACTGGGATCTGGGATCAGCCATGATGGAATGGCGGAGCAGACTCAATGGGAGCAATGGCCTAACTCTGCTCCTATGTCTTATGGTGTGAGAAGAGGTGCACCAAGTATTCTAAGTGAGAGTGTGAAACAAGCTGCCAGCAGAAGCGGTGGATCCGGGTTCAATTGCAATATTTAAGAGTAGTTTGTAAAGGTACACGGATGGTTGTATCATCAGCACATTTATAGATGGCACGAGCTATGCTTAGCCATATAGTTATGGGTGTAGAGAGAGTTGAGCAGTGGGCGTCAATGTTGATCATCAGCAATGAGGAGCTGTTATTACCAGTCTATCCCCTAGATATATATATGTGCCTAAGACATTTGCACAGTACTTTATTTGAGAGGTCCATTAAGGAATCAAATAATATTGGGTTAAGAGGTGTTGAACTTTCAATCTTTTTTATCTTCTGCGCAATAGAAAGATATTGCTGATTTAACTGAGATGTGTGGAAATTTCTGCTTTGAAGAGGCAGTGAGCATTGGGGATTCGCTGCCCTGAGGAGGTGGTGGACACCTGATTGCTTAAGGTTCACAGAGAGTTGTGAGTAGAATCCAATTCATTGTAAAAACCAGCCTCCCCTCCACTAACCCCGTGGACACTTCCCACTGCCTTAGTAAAGAGGCCAACACGATCAATAACCCCTCCCATCCCTGTCATTCTCTCCTCTGCCCTTCCCCTCAAGCAGGAGATACAAAAGCTTGAAAGCACGTACCTCCAGGCACAAGGTCAGCTTCTATCCTGTTGTTATTAGTCTCAGAAAGTAGTTAAATTAAATAAGTAGTGCAACAATAGAAATAAACTACATTGATCATAAAAATATGAAATCTCAAGTCACCCCTCATCCTCCTCCGTTCCAAAAACAAAACTCTTACCTATCCACATAAGACATGGTCTCTAATCCTGACAGCACTGTGGTAAATCTCCTCTGCACCCTCTCTGAAGCTTTCACATCCTTCCCATAGTGAGGTGACCAGAAATGAGTACAATATTCTAAGTGTGGTCTAAGCATAGCTTTATACAACTACAACATTACCTCCAATGGACAGCCAGTGACTTGTTCCCAGGGCACAAATGGCTAATACAAGGGGGCCTAATTTTAAGGAGGAAAGTATAGAGGGGATGTCAGATAACTTTTTTACAGAGAGAACAGTGGGTGCATGGAATGCAATACCTCAGATGGTGGTAGAGGCAGATACATAACAAACATTTAACAGACTCACAATAGGCACGTGGATGATAGAAAAATGGAGGGCTATGTTGGTGGGAAGTGTTAGATTGATCTTCAAGTAGGTTAGGTTAAATGGCCAGCACAACATCATGGGCTGAAGGGACTGTACTGTGCTGCAATGTTCTATGTTCTATGCTGATGTACCTATGCAAGGCATGATCTGTCAGAATGGCAGATAAGCAAAAGCATTACTTTGCAATTGAAGTCAATACTAATCAAAAAATCTATTTTAAACTTTGCTTCAAAGATTAAATTGGTGAACTGCATGCAATATGAGTGATGCATCGCTGGTTAAAATGAGTCCATCGGGCTCTTGAACCGAAGGGGACATCTTCATTCAACTTCACTTGCCCCATCACTAAACTGTTCCCATAACCTATGGACTCACTTTCAACGACTCTTCACCTCATGCTCTCAATATTTATTGCTTCTTTATTTATTATTATTATTTTTCTCACCTGTATTTGCACAGTTTTTTGCCTTTTCCACATTGGTTATTTGTCTGTCCTGTTGGGTGTGGTCTTTGATTGATTCTATTATGGTTCTTGGATTTACTGAGCATGCCCACAAGAAAACAAACCTCAGGGTTGTATATGTTGACATATATGTACTTTGAACTTCGTACTTTGAAGAGATTGGGAGGCAGCTACAGCTTGTTTACATAATACCATTAGACACAAGAGCAGAATTAGGGCATTCAGCCCATTGAGCCTGCTCCGCCATTTCATCAGGGCTGATTTACGTTTCCCCCTAAATCCCATTCTCCTGCCTCCTTCCTGTAATCATTGATGCTCTTACTAATTGAGAACCTATCACCTCCACTTTAAATATACCTAACGACTGGCCTGCACAACCATCTATGGTGATGAGTTCCACAGATTCATCACCCTCCACCTAAAGAAATTCCTCCTCACTTCTGTTCTAAAGGGATGTCCTTGTATTCTCAAGTTGTGCCTTCTGGTCCCAGATCTTCAAACTATTGGAAACATCTTCTCAATGTCCCCTCTATCTAGGCCTTTCAATATTCAATGGTTGCATAGTTGCATTGGGAAATAATCAACAGAGAGTTAGTGACCTAAGGTCAGAGATAGGAAAGGAGATAGTTGTTGGTATAGATGGTGATTGAGCTGGTCAAAGTGATGAAAAAGATGTGTGCTTGGAAACTCACTTTTAAGTTGCTGCAGAGAAATAATGAAGAAACCGATTTGTAAATCACAACTAAACATTACAATGCATATGTGTACACAGAGGCAATATCACTTGAGAATAATGGAGAGGTTTGCCTGATGTATCAAGCTGTTTCTTCTATTTCCCTTATTAGAACCAAGTATTGTCTATTACCTGCACGATGTTCAATGCCAATGTAAATATTCCTGTTGTTAATGCATCCTTTTTCCTTTGCTCCAAGCAATTTAAAAAATAAAACATATAATGCATACAATTCTGAGACAAACACTATTCTGCCCTATTGATATAGGTAAACAAAATTATATATAGAATAAATACAAGCGGGCTTTTCCCACTTAGGGTTTGATTTCAGCATTTAAGAGAAGTTTGGTTCGAACAATAGCCCTTCATACCCCTCCCATCCATGTACCTATCCGAATTTCTCTTAAATTTTGAAATCAAACCTATATCAACCACTTTCACTAATAGCTTTTATCAGTTTCTGAGTGAGGAATTTTCCCCTTGGTTTCCTTTTAAAAATTCACCTTTTACCCTTAACCCATGATTTCCAGATGCAGTCTCATCCAATCTCAGGGGGAAAAGCCTGCTTGTATTTACCCTAACTATACCCCTTATAACTTTGTATACCTCTAACAAATCTCCCATCATTCTCCTATGCCCAAGGGAGTAAACTCCCAACTTTTTCAACCATTACTCAGGTCCATGGTCCATGATCTATGATCTTCAGTCTCACTATCCAACTAATAAATCAACACTGGAAGTTCTGCACCAGAAGGAGAAGGAGAGGATTGTTAGTGACTTGGGTTGAAACACACACACACCTCTTGGCCTGCTGAGTTCCTCCAGCAGATTGTTTATGACTCCAGATTCCTGGGTCTGCAGTCTCCAGTGTCTCTGGCACTAAATCTTACTGGTGAGCTTAACATAAGATCCCAGGGGAAGGGAGGGTGCCAGTGTTTTTCTGGCATTGTTGCATTCAACAATATTGCAGAGGAGAAATTTATTCTGTTTTTGCAGAGGTGAATTATGTAAGAGACCTCCTCACATATGAGATCACTTACAGACCTCTCTGCAGAGTAGAGAGACCCAAAGTTTCAAAGTACATTGATTATCAAATATACAACCCTGAGCTTCAAAGGTTGTCAAGCCGAGGAGTGGTGGTGTGGACAAGCTCCCACTACCTAAAAGTGCTCCTCACGGCGTGCACCTCAAATGGCCTCTGACAACCAAGTCCAAATCCTGCCCTTCTCGGGTGGCTTAGCCTCTAAGCCGGATGGAACTGTTTCTACTGACAGGAGAAGGGGCGAAGGCGGATCCTGGCACCTTGAAACCAGTGCTTCGGGTAGATGGAGCTTGTCAGTCTGGGAAGTCAGTCCATCTGAGAGAGGGAAAACTCTGATTTCAAACCTCCGCTGCCTTGCGGCCATACCCACTCATGGGAAAGGCTTCGGGAGTAAACCCTGAGGACAAATCCGGAGCTGGAGTCCCTAAGGCAGTCCGACGTTGCCTTCAACCTCGTTCTGGCAACTCCTGCGACGACACTGGTGCCAAGCTGTATCAGCCCTTGCCTTTCCCTTGGACAACATCGGTGGGGTGGAGAGGGGAGACTTGCTGCATGGGCAACAGCCAGTCTTCCATACAACCCTGCCCAGGCCTGCATCCTGGAGAGAGACTTTCCAGGCGCAGATCCATGGTCTCGCAAGACCAGCGGATGCCATCACAACCCTGAGATTCATCCTTCTGCTGGCAGCCATGCAACAAAGAAATACTGTGGAACCCATTTAAGAAAACATTAAATACACAAAGAAAAGAACGAATGGTGCAAACAGCAAAAAGTGACATCCAGAATATTAAACATCAACGCGCAGAGTCCCCAAAGCCGTCCCGGAGTGACAGTGACTGAATCAGTTCAGTTCAGTGTTGTCTCAATGACAGCCAACTCAGCCACAGAACCAGTTCTCTGCCGTTGCGCCTTAATCAAATTGTGCAAATGACAAAAAAGAGTAACCAGAAACACATGGAGCATGAACTGCAGAGTCCTCCAAAAATGAGTCCACAGCCACGGAGCACATTCAGTGTTGTGGACATTAAACATCAAACTGAAGAGTTGAGCATCCCCAAGCTGCTCTGAGTCGATTAAACATGCGTCTTCATCCGGCTGCAGTGAGAGGGAGACCTGTCAGATGCAGGCAGATGGTGCTGAACACCCGCTCGTTTTCCTTAACAGTTTCAGCCTTGCTTGGCGCCTTTGTCAGCGGGAATTAATGGTGCCTACCATGGGTTTGCGTTCTGCCTTTGGGAACCAATAGCCACACACTCTATTCTCAACCTCGCCAAATTCCCCCGGAGACAGCGAAAGCACCAGGTCACTCAGTTCGCCCACAAATATATCATCAAAATGGAAATTACAGGCTGCAGTGGATCACAGTTCAGGAAAAGAAGCATATTTAAAAGAAGATGGAATAGTTTTGTGCGAGCTGTCTGCAGGTTATCATCGGTGGTCATTTTGCTTGCTAGCACCATTTTGTATGCCCAGAAGAAATAACTTGTATCGGAGGTGGTGGGTAGTCATAGAAACAGAACAGATATCGTAAATACATTACACCTACAGCTCGGTGATTACCGGCTCTTATTCTACTTTCACGTGGAGTGTTTTTTTTTCATGATTCTTTGCCAAGGTGAAGTATTTTCAATTACTGAAAACATTCTGTAGGCAAATACAGCAACACGTGGGCTGCAGTGTCTATCTCACAGCGATATAGTGGTGAGCAAACAAGTACCAGAGACCCGTGTTCAATTCCTGCCACTGTCTGCAAGAAGCTTGTTCATGTTCCCCATGACCGCGTGCTCTGGTTTCCTCCCCCAGTCCAAAGATGTACCAGTTGGTAGGTTAATTGGTCAATGTAAATTATTCGGTGGTTAGGCTAGGGTTAAATCTGCATTTGCTCGGCGGTGTGGCTCGAATAGCTGGAAGGGGCTATTCCACACTATATCAACAAATAAAAAAATAAATAAACTAACAAAAATAAATAAATAAAAAATTACCCTGAACTTTAATAGTGATTACATGGGTTTGATAAATTGGCTTATTACTGTCACATGGACCAAGGCAGAGTAAAACTCTGTATAAGTATCATTTCATAACATCAGTACACAAAGTTATTACAAGGGAAAACTAATAACCAAATTCAGGATATAGTGTTACAATTACAGAGAAAGTGCAGTGCAGGTAGGACATAACGAGGTAGATTGAGGGGACAAGATTACATCTTATTGTACAACATCGTAAACAGAAGAGATTCCACAGATTGTGAAAATCCAGGGTTATACATAAAAATGCCAAAGAAACTCAGCAGGTCAGGCAGAATCTAAGGAAAGGAATAAAGAATTGACGTTTTGGGCCAAGACCCTTCATCAGGACCTGAAATATCATCCCAAAAAGTTAATTCTTTATTCCCCTCCATAGATGCTGCCTGGCCTGCTGAGTTCCTCCAGCACTTTGTACGTGTTATCGTACAAGATGTCCAAGAGTCTCATTACAGCAGGGTTGAAGCTGTGCTTGAGTGGTCGTGCTTTGGTATCTTCTGCCCAATGGGAGGGGGAAGAAGGAAGAATGTTAGGGACGAGAGGGGTATTTGATTATGATGGTTGCTTTACAGAGGCTGTGGATTGTGTAGGTAGGGTCTGTTGGAGGGAGAAGGCTAGTTTCTGGGATGTGTTGATTGTGTCCACAACTTTCTGCAGTTTCTTGTGGTTTTGGGCACAGCAGCTGCAGCACCAAGCTGTGATAAATCTAGAACAGGAGCCTTTCCATGGTGTATTGATAAAAATGGGGGTTCACTGGTGTTCCCACACATCTCGAAGCACTGCTGGTTTGGGATGACACGTTCTTATAATGCTGCTCCATGTAAATGGTGGTAGGGCCATCAGGGGGGATTTGATGGGCAGGTGAGGAGCTGGTGGGAGTGGTTGGGATCAATCCGAGCGACACCGTGGGGTAAATGGCCTCTTAGCCCGAAAATACACTCAGTGGGCATTTTATTAGGTAGACCTGCACACTGCTCATTGATGCAAATATCTAATTAGCCAATCATGTGGCAGCAACTAAATACATAAAAGCATGCAGACATGGTCAAGAGGTTCAATTGTTGTTCAGAACAAACATCAGCACAGGGAAGAAATGTGATCTAAATTACTTTGACCATGGAATGATTGTTGGTGCCAGATGGGGTGGTTTGTGTATCTCAGAAACTGCTGATCTCCTGGAATTTTCATGCACAACAGTTTCTGGAATTTACAGAGAATGGTGCAAAAGCAAAACAAAAAAAAATCCAGTGAATGGCAGTTCCACGGGCAAAAACACGTTGTTAATGAGAGAGATTAGAGGAGAATGGCCAGACTGGTTTAAGCTGACAGGAAGGTGGCAGTAACTCAAATAAGTATGTGTTACAACAGTGATGTGCAGAACAGCATCTCTGAACGCACAAAACGTCAAACCTTGAAGTGGATGGGCTACATCAGTAGAAGATCATGAACATGCACTTAGTGTAGTACCTCCAGCACCTAATAAAGGTACATAATGTATCTTTATTAGCTACAGGAGGTACCTATTAAAGTGGCTACTGAGTGTAAGAAATAATCTGTTTTCTATAATAACTGAAGATTAACTGATAAACAATAGTAACATCAGGACATTTGATACAGTGATCATTGAAAAGATTTTAATTAATTTGGTTCTTCCCAAGCTACTCCTAATTATTCTCAGTTATATCAGACATCCTGGAACCTGTCAGCTCTCACAGACATATTAACTTACACAATTATCTGCATTTTGAAAACCTTGCCTTGAAGCAAATTTCATGGTTACCATTAAAAGTAAGATGTCACGTTTGTGTAGAACTACAAAACATACTCTGAACAGGTCCCTGGTTGTGCCTTCTCATCTATTATCAACACTAATGGGAAGACTCCATCCACACCTCTAGCTGGCTTACCTTCTCTCTTTCGAGAATATTGCTTCCATTGCCAGACCTTCTCCAGAAGATTGCTGGAACTGGATCTCCCTCTGCCTCACAGGTGATCTCCACTTGCCCGTTCTCCGTCGCTGTCTTGTTCTCCAAGGATGTTATACGCGGCTGAACTGCAAGTGGTTAAGGAGGAGGAATAATTATGACCGTTTTCTTTCACAGCACTGTTCTGTTGTATTGCATTGAGCAAATTCTGACCCATTGCAAAACATCTCCCAATCCTGCAATCCTCATCAACCGAGGAGGTCAAGGGCAGCAGGTGCAGAAATCACCACCATCTGCGGGTTTCCTTCTATTTCACCCATCGCTGTGAAGCATTGTATTAACTGTGATTCTACCGTGCCACCCTTAATTTAGAACAAGTGGCATCATAGGTCGATGGGCTCGTAAAGAGAATTTTTGGTACATAGGCCTTCATAAATCAAAATATTGTGTATTGGAGTTGGGATGTTATGTTGAAGTTGTATTAGATATTGCTAAGGGCTAACCGTTCTATTTACCAACAGTATGCTCCTCCAAGATCCTGACCATAGTTTATGTACCTCAGTGGCTGATTATAATCAAGTGCTTGAGATACTGCATGATGCCTCACCAAACAAAGAACAGTTCACCCCAATGCATTTCAAATCATAGTTTCAATCAGGATTACTTTAAGAAACCCCTGCCCAACTACCATCAACATAAAACCTGTAGCACCAGAGGTCCCAACACACTAGACCACTGCTGTACTAAGATAAGAATTGCTCAGAAAAATCTCGGGAAATCTGATCACTTGGCTGCCCTTCTCCTATCTGCATAAAGGCAGAGGCTAAAGAGCAAGGCTCCAGAGGTTAGGACAACAAAGAGGTGGTCGTGGGAGGCCACAGGATCGCTTTGAGTCAGTGGACTGGGCCGTGTTCAAAAACTCAGAAGATCTGAATGAATACACCATGGTTGTCAGAGACGTTAGAAAAGCAGTCATTGATGAGTGTGTCTCCACAAAATCATTCGGAGTCTTCCTTAACCAGAAACCTTGGATGAAACATAAGATCCATGATCTACTGAAGCCAGACCAGAGATGTTCAAGTCTTGCAAGTTAGAAGAGGCCCAGTTATGACCTCTGGAAATCTATCTCACGGGCAAAGTGGCAATTTCAGACTAACCTTGAATCACTGAAGGATACTTTAAAACTGTGGCAGGGCTTGAATGTTATCACCTCTTACAAAATGAAATTAAGCGACATAGGTGACAACAGGGCTTCACCTCCAGATGAACTCAGTGCCTTCTATTCCCACTTTGACTGTCAAATCATAGAGGAACCATCACAAACTCGCACAGCCCCCAATGACCCTGCGATTTCTGTCTCTGAGATTGACATGAGAGCATCCTTCAGGAGGGTAAGCCCACAGAAAGCATTTGGCCCTGACAGGGTACTTGGCCAAGTACTAAAGACTTGTGCTGATCAACCCGCTGCAGTATTCGCGGAGATTTTTAACCTTTTGCATCGGCGGTCTGAGATACCCATCCGTTTTAAACAGGCTTCAATTATATCGGTGCCTAAGAAGAAAGTGGTAACCTGCCTCAATGACTATCATCCAGTAGCACTTACATCGACTGTGATGAAGTGTTTTGAGAGGTTGGTGAGGCAACATATCAACTCCTGCCTGAGAAGCAACTTGGATCTGCTTCAATAAGCCTACTGGCACAACAAAGGTCCGCTGCAGATGCCATCTCATTGGCTCCTTGCTCAACCCTGGAACTCCTGGACAGCAAAGATGCAAACATGAGGATGCCTTTATCAACTACAGCTTGGCATTCAATACTATCATTCCTTCAAAAATTAATCAATAAACTTCCAGACCTTGGCCTCAATACCTCCTTGTGCAATTGGATTTCTTCACTTGTACACCCCGGTCAGTTCGAATTAGCAACAACATCTCCATGATCTCCCACAGCACAGCACAGCACATGATCTCCCACAGCACAGGTGCATCACAAGGCTGTGTGCTTAGTCCTCTGCTCTACTCACTTTACACTTATGACTGTGTGTCTAGGCACAGCTCCAATGCCATAAGTCTGCTACCGACAACACTGCTGTTGGCCAAATCAAAGGTGGTGATGGATCAGCATATAGGAGGGAGATTTAAAATCTGGCTGAGTGGTGCCACAACAACAACCTCTCACTCAGTGTCAGCAAGACCAGGGAGCTGATTATTGACTTCAGGGGGAGGCACTGGAGGCTTGTGAGCCAGTCCTCATCCGGGGAATGAAAGATGGAGAGCATCAGCAACTTTAAGATCCTCAGTGGACCCATTTCAGAGGACCCTGATCTGCACCCAGCACAGAGTGCAATGTGAAAAAGCACGGCAGCCTCTCTACTTCTTTTGTGATGAATCAGTAAGATAACTCAAACTTGGACAAACTTCTATAGATGTGTGGTGGAGATCATTCCATAGAACCATAGAACAGTACAGCACAGTACAGGCCCTTCAGCCCTCCATGTTGTGCCGACCCATATAATCCTTAAAAAAAAGTACTAAACCCACACAACCCCATAACCCTCCATTTTTCTTTCATCCATGTGCCTGTCCAAGAGGCTCTTAAATACCCCTAATGTTTTAGCCTCCACCACCATCCCTGGCAGGTCATTCCAGGCACTCACAACCCTCTGTGTAAAAAACTTACCCCGATGTCTCCCCTAAACTTCCCTCCCATAATTTTGTACATATGCCATCTGGTGTTTGCTATTGGTGCCCTGGGAAACAGGTACTGACTATCCACCCTATCTATGCCTCTCATAATCTTGTAGACCTCTATCAAGTCCCCTCTCATTCTTCTACACTCCAAAGAGAAAAGTCCCAGCTCTGCTAACCTTGCTTCATATGACTTGTTCTCCAAACCAGGCAACATCCTGGTAAATTTCCTCTGCACCCTCTCCATAGCTACTGCATCCTTCCTATCATAAGGTGACCAGAATTGAACACAATAATCTATGTGCAGTCTCACCAGAGATTTGTAGAGTTGCAACATGACCTCTCTACTCTTGAACTCAATCCCTCTGTTAATGAAGCCTAGCATCCCATAGGCCTTCTTAACTATCCTATCAACCTGCGCAGCGACCTTGAGGGATGTATGGATTTGAACCCCAAGGTCCCTTTGTTCATCCACACTCTTAAGTAACTGACCATTAATCCTGTACTCAGTCTTCTGGTTTGTCCTTCCAAAATGCATCACCTCACACTTATCCGGATTGAACTCCATCTGCCATTTTTCTGCCCAACTCTGCAGCCTGTCTATATCCTCTTGTAACCTTTAACAACCTGCAGCTCCAACCACAACTCCTGCAATCTTCGTGTCATCTGCAAACTTACTAACCCATTCCTCTGCCTCTACATCCAGGTCATTTACAAAAATTACTAATAACAGGGGTCCCAGGATAGATCCCTGTGGCACTCCACTAGTCACCGACCTCCAGGCAGAATACCTTCCTTCCACAACTACACTCTGCTTTCTTCCTTTAAGCCAATTTTTTATCCAAACAGCCAAGGTTCCACTTATCCCATGCCTCATGACTTTCTGGATAAGTCTCTCATGAGGGACCTTGTCAAATGCCTTGCTGAAGTCCATGTAAACCACATCTACTGCCCTACCCTCATCAATTTCTTGTGTTACCTCTTCAAAAAAACCAATCAGGCTCGTGAGGCAAGACCTTCAACTCACAAAGCCATGTTGACAATCCATAAGTAGACTGTACATTGACTGTCCATTGAGCATATCTTTCTGCAAGGATTTCAGATTCTGATTTGTTTATCACATGTACATAAAAAAACGTCTTTTTGCGTTAACAACTGACGCAACCCAAGAATGTACTGTGGGCAGCCTGCAAGTGTCGCCAATACAGTAGGCCCACAATGTTCAGCACAAGCAGCAACAACACAACAACAGCAACAAAACAGAACAACAACAAAACACAACACTTCCCTCCCACTCACACACAGACAGGCCACCAACCCCAGGACAGGCCATCTCCAGACCTCCACCCTCTATTTCCTGGCCTGGACTCACAGACTTCCTTTCACCATGTGCAGAAAAAAACCCTGAACTACTGGAGAAACACAGCAGTTCAGGCAGCACCTGTGGTGGGAGATGAATGGTCTCGAACTGAAACATCAACTGTCCATCTCCATCCATGGATACTGCCTCAGCCTCTGAGTTCCTCCAGCCGAAGCTCTAGATTCCATCATCTGCAGTCACGTGTGTCTTCATTTCACTGAGTAGTTCACGTGTTCTGCCCATTCTGTACTTCAAAGTCCATTGTTCGAGGGTTTTCATGATGAATTAAATAGTACAAGGATTGAAAATGCGCTGGTAACTCAGTCATGATGTGGGGAGATTTGAGCAGAGGAATAAAAGGAGACCTGTTTCCAATTTGGCAGCTCCTCACAGAGCCTCAGAAGATTTCATTTGCACAAGACATGTGACAATTCTACCTAACATCATAATCTTGTGTTCCTGCTGACTTTGCCAACTGGCTGTGGATTAATTCTGCTTCATTCCCAGCTGGATGCTTAAAATGACTCGGCACAGAGAGAGTTTAATGAGATGAAAGAGAAAAGGCAGTCATATTTCAATTTCTCTCCCATGATCTGTCTCTCTATCCTCTTCTTCTTCTTGGGTGTTACGTGCTAAGGGTGGAAGTTTGTCACTCTCTGCCTCGTTGGCATTTTAAGTATTTTTCACAATCATACACAATCACATTTCCTTTTCCGGCTTCTGATGTGGACATTGTTGACGCGATGATTTTTCTGCAGATTTTAGAACTGTCTTATTTATACTGTTTTTATTGAAGAAATTATTCAACGCATGCATGTTATTGTCACTGGGCAAAAAAATTGCACAGCACAAGATTTTTGTGCACATTTGTCACTGCAAATTAGAGGGAAAATTGGTGAAAGGTGAAGGGTTTAAGGGGAACATGAGAGAAAAGTTCTTCACTTAGAGGGCTGTGAGAGTGGAACAAGCTGCCAGTGCTAGAGGTGCATGTGAGCCCGATTTCAACATTTAAGATAAGTTTGGATAGGTACATAGATGGTAAGGGTATAGTATTTTGTGATGAATCAGTAAGATATCTTGAACTTGGACAAACTTCTCTAGATGTGTGGTTGAGCTCATTCCATAGAACCATAGAACACTACAGCACAGTACAGGCCCTTTAGCCCTCCATGTTGTGCCGACCCATATAATCCTTAAAAAAGTACTAAACCCACACTACCCCATAATCCTCCATTTTTCTTTCATCTATGTGCCTGTCCTTAAATGCACCTAAAGTTTTAGACTCCACCACCATCCCTGGCAGGTCATTCCAGGCACTCACAACCCTCTGTGTAAAAAAACTTACCCCTGATGTCTCCCCTAAACTTCCCTCCCATAATTTTGTACATATGCCATCTGGTGTTTGCTATTGGTGCCCTGGGAAACAGGTACTGACTATCCACCCTATCTATGCCTCTCATAATCTTGTAGACCTCTATCAAGTCCCCTCTCATTCTTCTACGCTCCAAAGAGAAAAGTCCCAGCTCTGCTAACCTTGCTTCATATGACTTGTTCTCCAAACTGGGCAACATCCTGGTAAATCTCCTCTGCACCCTCTCCTTAGCTTCCACATCCTTCCTATAATGAGGTGACCAGAATTGAACACAATAATCTATGTGCAGTCTCACCAGAGATTTGTAGAGTTGCAACATGACCTCTCTACTCTTGAACTCAATCCCTCTGTTAATGAAGCCTAGCATCCCATAGGCCTTCTTAACTATCCTATCAACCTGTGCAGCGACCTTGAGGGATGTATGGATTTGAATCCCAGGGTCCCTTTGTTCATCCACACTCTTAAGTAACTGACCATTAATCCTGTACTCAGTCTTCTGGTTTGTCCTTCCAAAATGCATCACCTCACACTTATCCGGATTGAACTCCATCTGCCATTTACCAGTGCAGGTCAATGGGAGTAGCAGCTTAAATGGTTCTTTACAGAGTAGATGGGCCAAAGGGTCTGTTTCTGTGCCATACTTTTCTATGACTCTAGGACTCTCTGATTTGCTTTTCAATCTTTTCCACCCACTTTGTCTCCTTGCCCACTCTTTCCTTCCATGTCTTTCACTTGCTGTATAAATTCTCATTTCTTGTTCCTCCCTCTCTTCTTTTCCTTCCTTTACATATCTTTTCCATTCACTCCTTTTACCTCTCAACTTTATTTCTTGCTCTATTCTAGGCAATACACAAAATGCTGGAGGAACTCTGCAAATCGGGGAGCATCTATGGAGCTGATATTGCAGGCCAAGACCCTTCATCAAGACTGGAAAGGAAATGGAGAAAAATTCAGAATAAGGCAGGAGAGGGGAAGGAATACAATCTGGCAGGTGACAGGTGAGACCAGGTGAGGGGGAGGTGGGTGGGAGAGAGAGTATGAAGTGAGGAGCTGGGAGGTGATAAGTGGAGGAGGTAAAGAACTGAAGAAAAAGAATCTGATAGGAGAGGAGAGTGGATCAGGAAAGAAGGATGGGCACCAGAGGACGCCATGGTGGCATAGCACCTAGCCTTTGCATTTCCAGCTCAGGGCATTCTAGGGTACATTGTTCAATTCTGGCACTGTCTGTAAGGAGTCTGTACGTTCTCCCTGTGAATTGCATGGGTTTCCTCCGGGTGCTCTAGTTTCCTCCCACAGTTCAAAGACACAACGGTTAGTATGCTCACTGGTTATTGTAAATTGCTCTGTCTTAGGCTATGGTTAAATAGGCGTGTTGCTGCAAGGCATGGCTCGTTGGGCCGGAACGGAGTGTTCAGTGTCATGTCAGTAAATAATGAGCAAGGTGATGGAAAGTGAAGTGGTAAGAGGGGAGCCAGAATGGGGAATGGTCAAAGAGAGAAGGAGAAGGGCAAAACTACCACAAGTTAGAGAAATCGATATTCTTGTTGTCAGGTTGGAGGCTACCCAGATAGAATATGAGGTGTTGCTCCTCCAGCCTGAGTGTGGCCATTCTTTCTTCACCTTCCTCTCCTCTCTAATCCTTCCACTGCCAAAAACAGTGTCTTCTTCTTCCCCCTCATCTTCCTTCCTTCTAAACATACTCAATGAGGGCAGGGGAGGCCACTTGGCCCTCTCAGGCTTACTCACCCATCCAATAAGATCATGGATAAGCTGATGGGAATGTAGCATTGTGATTACAATCTACCCTGAGCCCTTTTACCCCAGCCCTGATCAACTATCTACCAATATCTGTCACAAACAGGTCCAGCAGATTGAGCCATGTCTGTCGGGGGAAAGGATTTGTCGATGTTTAGTTTTGAAACAATGCATCAACCCTGATGCAGGGATTTGACCCCAAATGCTGGCAATTCCTTCTATCCACAGATTGTGCTTGACACAGTGAAGTCCTCCGGAAGATTCCAGCATCTGCACTCCCCCGTGTCTCCAAACTCTCAGAGTGAACCAACTGAGGCAGTGCAGCGAAGGAAAATCAAAACTAGTTAACTGAATGAGAATGAGAGCGAGAGCAAGAGAGAGAGAAAGAGACAGAGAGAGGATCCACTTCTCTTCTCCGTCATCTCAATGTCACGTTGATCTCATGTTGGTTCTGTCCAGGTTCTCTAAGCCCAAGGTATGTGGAAATCATCATGAGGATGAATAGTCTCCAATCAGTCATTACACAGGCCTGCCAATGTCAAAATACCCACTTGGTGTCTGGGCCTATTGAACACCATCTTTGGGACAGGAGAAAAAGGGGGACGTTCATTGCTGTAACCACGGACTGACATGTCAGAATGGGAATAGGAAGTAGAATTGAAATGGTGGCCACAGGGAAATCCCATTTTTTCTGGCAGACAGATCGAAGGTGCTCAATGAATCAGTCTCCCTATTTACATCGGATCTCACCGATATACAATAGGCCACAGGTTCCATAAGTTTGTTATAGCTAGGGGAGGGAGGGGATACTGGGAATATGTTCCCACTTCCTATTAAATGCTCCCAATGGCGAGCACCTCAAATAGACTCTGACAACCAGGTTCAGCTCCTAGTCTTCATGGAAGCTACTAAGCCCGGTGGAAATGTTTCTCCTCACAGGAGAAGGGGAAAAGGTGGGTTACTGGCACGTTAACACCAGTCACTTCGGGCAGATGGAGCTCATCAGCTGTGGTTGGCAGCTGATCTTGGAGAAGGAAAACTCTGATCTCAAGCCTCTGCTGCCTTGCATCTATACCCACCCATGGGGAAAGTTTTGAGAGTAAACCCCTAGGAAAAATCTGGAGCTGGAGTCTCTAAGACAGTCCTACATTGAGTTCAACACTGACTGCCAGCTCCCGCGATGCCTCTAGTGTTGTCCTTTGGATTCATCAGCAGCATGGAGAGGGGAGATTGCTACATTGGCAACAGCTTGCTCTCAATATTGTACTGTCCTGGTTTGCGTATCATGTACACAGCTAGGACGCAACATCGATGGTCAACCCTGACCCACAGAGGGCCTCAGAACAGTACAGCACAGACAGGCCTTTCAGCCCAAGATGTTATACTAGTCTTTTTAACCTACTCAAAGATCAATCTAACCCTTCTCTCCCACATTGATCCCACTTTTTAATTCATCCATGTGCCTATATAAGACCATAGATATAGGAGCAGAATGAGGCCGTTTGGCCCATGTGCTGTAATGTCCTATGGTTCTATGGTTCTATTGAGTCTGCTCTGCTATTTCATTATGGTTGAACCAATTTTCCTCTCGGTTCCAATCTCTTCCCTTCTTCCTGTATCTCTTCACGCTCTGGCTAATCAAGAATCTATCAATCTCTGCTTGAAATATACCCAATGATTTGGCCTCCACAGCCATGTAGCAACAAATTCCACAGATTCATCGCTCTCTGGCTAAAGAAATATCTCCTCATCTCTGTTCTAAAAGAATGCACCTCTATTTTGAAGCTGCGTCCCCCGGTCTTAGACTCACCCACCACAGGAAACAATCAGTCTCTTTCACTAACTCTATCACCACCTCGGTAAGGGTGTCCCATGCATCTATGAACTTTTGTGTAAAAAAAACTACTTTTGACATCCCCACTATACTTTCACTCAGTTACCTTAAAATTACATCTTTCGTATTAGCCTTGCTGCCCTGGGATAAAGGCCTTGTCTGTCTGCTTGATCTATGCTGTGTATCATCTTATGCAACTTTACAAATCACCTGTCATGTCCCTTTTCTCCAAAGAAAAAACCCTAAATTGCTCAGCCTTTCCTCATAAGACATGCTCTCTAAGCCAGACAGCATCCTGGTAAATCTCCTCAGCACCTCCTTTAAAGCTTCTGCATCCTTCCTATAATGAGTTGACCAGAAGTGAACACAATACTCCAAATCATACCTGGAGCTCCAACACCATTTGCTCCTGGTCAGCCTTAGACCAGGACCAGTTGGCATACAGAACTTACAAAATAAAAGTCAGAGAGGAATACAAGAGAGATTGTAGATGCTGCGAATCTGGAGGAGCACTCAAGATGGTGGGAGAACTCGGCAGGTCATGGCAGTATCTGTGGAAGGAAATGGACAGCCGATGCTTCGGCCCAGGCCTTCATCAGAAATAGCCTGTAACCAGCATCCATGCAGGAGAGACTTGAGGCTGCATTTTTGTGTTACTTTGGAGAACTTTCATTAGATACATCCAGAAATATGTTTGTTGTGCAAAGCTGTTGATAAATTCTCTATTTTCTGGTAATTTCTTCCATCTTCCCCTTCTCTTTGTCCATTCTGGCTCCTCACCTGCTCCTTTTCTTCTCACCTGTCCATCACCCCCCTCTGCTGCCCTCCTTTTTTTTGGTCTTTGATGGTCTACTCTCCTCTCCTATTAGCTTCGCTTGCCTTCAGCCCTTTACCTCTTCAACCTATCACTTCCCAGCTTCTTACTTCACCCCTCCCCCACACACTTACCTTCCCCCTCATCTGGCCTCACCGATCACCTGCCAACTTATGCCCGTTCACCTCCACCCCAACTTCTTATTCAGGCTTCTGCCTCGTCCTTTCCAGTCCTGATGAAGTGTCCCCGCCTGAAATATCAACTGCTTATTCCTCTCCATAGAAGCTACCTGAGCTATTGAGATCCTCCAGCACTTCATGTGTTACTCTGGATTTCCAGCATCTGCAGAATCTCTTGTGTGTACAAGTTAAGTCCCTACATTTTTAAATTGAATTAAAGGTATAATTATGTTAATAAGTAGTGATCACAAGCAATAGTCTCATGCTTGTTTAGCTCCGGTGTTCAAAGATAAAATTCTTTCACATATTGTTCAGAAAAAGCACTGTTTTGTGCACCAAACTCAGTCCCTTTGAAGTCTTCTCTCACTTTTCAAAGCTATAGAACTTATAACTCGATAGCTGTTTGGTTTAATTCATCAATTTACATTTAAACATATTCCTGCTGGATATAAATGCTGAAGGATTCAAGTTTTCTGAATAAGAATGTCAGAGGAACTGTATGCCTGATGATTGATGAAAAAAAGTGCTCCAAGGGGGAAAACTGTATCCCTGAGGTCCAATTTTAACAGGCTGTTGAAATTGGTGAAGGCACAAAGAGTAAACCCATTTTGAACTGTTTTTAACAAAGGGAATGTGCGTAAAAATAAGCAGATGCTGTTTTATCAGCATTGCTATTATATGCACACGTTATTGTTCAGAAACATGTCACATTGCCCATAGCCTAGAAAAGGCTTTCATAGATGAAGCTTCAGTGGTCTGTCCATCCTCATCCAATTCCATAAATATATCATAAGATCCTAAGGTATAGGAGCAGAATTAGGCCATTTGGCTCATCCAGTCTGCTCCAACATTTCATCCTGGTTGATCCAATTTTCTCTCAGCCCCAATCCCTTCTCCCCCTATCCCTTCATGCTCTGACCAATCAAGAATCTACCAGCTTCTGCCTTAAATATACACAAAGACTTGGCTTCCCAAGCCACCCATGACAATGAATTCTACAGATTCACCACTCTCTGACCAAATAAATTCCTTCTCATCTCTATTCTAAATGGACATCCCCCTATTCTGAAGATGTGTCCTCTGGTCTTAGATTAGGAAATATCCTCTCCACATCCACTCTATCAAGGCTTTTCAGCATTTAGTAGGTTTCAATAAGGTTCCCCATCATTCTTCTGAATTTTAGTGAATACGGGTGCAGAGCCTTCAAATGCTCTTCTTACGACAAGCCATTCCATCCTGGAAACATTTTCATAAGCATGTGAAAATCTGCAGATGCTGGAATTTCAAGCAACACACACAAAATGCTGGTGGAACGCAGCAGGCCAGGCAGCATCTATAAGGAGAAGTACAGTCAACGTTTCGAGCCGAGACCCTTCGTCAGGACTGAGGACGTGTCTCAGCCCGAAACATCGACTGTTCTTCTTTCTATTGATGCTGCCTGGCCTGCTGCGTTCCACCAGCATTTTGTGTGTGTTGCTTGTCATACATTAACCCCTTCCTTCCTGGGATCATTCTCATAAACCTCCTCCGGAACCTCTTCAATGCCAGCACACCCTTTCTTTGATAGAGGGCCCAAATGCCTTGCATAGTGTGAGTATTCCTGCTTCCACCCGCCTATCAGGCAGCTCATTCCAGATTGGCAACATTTGGCCTCAGATCCCCTCTAACCCTGTGGTTTTATATGTCTGTTTGCTGCTATTCACCCTATCCATACCCCAGATCATTTTGCACAGCTCTATCACATCATTCCTCTGCCTTATCCATTCCAGAGAAAACAAGCCTGGTCTATCCAATCTCTACACATTGCACTCCAGCTGTGAGTTATATGAAGCTGTAATATATTCTTCTCAAAAAGGAAAATATTTTCTTACTCAGAGAGTAATTATAATTTAGGAAGGTTGAAATGAATCAGTTAGGATCTTCAGAAGGAACTCTATAAACACTTCAGAGAGAATATATTGAAAGACTGGAGGTTAATAAATACATACGAAATAGCAGCAGGAGTAGTCTATCTGACCTTCTAGCCTGCTTTGCTATTCAATAATATGGCTGGTTTATCTGTAGACTCAGCTCCACCTACCTGCCTTTATCCCATAAATCTTAATTTTCTTGATATGCAAGAATCTCTCTCTCTCTCTCTCTCTCTCTCTCACACACACACACACACACACACACACACACACACACACACACACACACTCACTCTCTCTCACTCTTGCTCTCTCATTCTCTCTCTCTCTATTACTCTCTTTCTCTCTCACTCACTCACATGGTCAGTCTCGCTCTCTCTATCACTCTCGCTCATTTTCACTCTCACTCTCACTCTCTTCATCTCGCTCTCTTTCCCAAGCTCTCTCTCTGTCTGTGTGTCTCTCTCCTGCTCTTATTTTCACTCACTCTTTCTCACTCTCTCTCTGCCTCTTACTCTCACTCTCACTTTTGTTCTCACTCTCCTACTCTCCCTGTTGCTCTTGCTCTCTCTCTCTCTCTCTCTCACCTTACCTCTCTTGTGCATTCTCTCTTTCTGTCTATGTTTCTCTCTTGATCTCACTCACACACTCAATCACTCACTCTCATTCTCTCTCTCCCTCTCTCTCTCTCTCCCTTCCTCTTGCTCTCTTTATCTCTCCCTCATGTAATCTCTCTCTGTCTCTACCACTCTCGCTCATTCGCTCTTTCTCTCACGCTCTCTTCCTCTTGCTCTCTCTCTCTCTCACACTCATTCTCTCTTTCTCTCTCACTTGCTCACTTGCTCTTGCTTTCTTTCACTTTCTCTCTCATGCACATACTCTCTCTTTTGCTCTGTCCTTCTCTCCCCTCTCTCTCTCTCTCACTCTCACACATGGGATTGTACCAGTAGGAGCCCACACAGAAGTTGGGCTGAATGGCCTTATTTGCTGTTAGAATTCTACATTTGATGAATTGTATGATGAATGAGGGAAAATATATAATTACAGCCCAAACTTCCTTTTGGAAAGCAGCTGTTTCCTGAATTCATTGTCAGAGTTAACAGGAACAATAAAGAGCATCACAATTTTTGGTCAAAACCCTGCATCAGGACCAGAAAAGCCAACAATACTTTCCTCATCACAGATGCTGCTTGATACATTGTTGGTCTAAATTCTAGGATCTTGCACCTCTTTTAAAGTTAGATGCCCTTTTCTTATATTCCAACACTTTTCCAACACTGTAAGACAAGGGAAACTGGGGAATGAGTTGACACCTCAAACATTGGCAAACGGGAACACCACCACTTACAGGTTCCTCACCCCATCCAAACTTGGAAAATGTCTTTCTGAACCTTTTCCGACATATCTAAGTCCTGAATCCTCCTCACACAGCACTTTTGATTTTAAAAGACTGAGCTGTCCTGTCTTTGTGAAGATTGCTGAAGCAATTCGGCTATAGCGCTGCATCCAAAATTGCAGGTTTGAGCCATGTTTCTGTAAAGCAGAGTGCACAGCAGTCCCTGATGTCCCTCGAGTACAGCAACCTTGCGCTGAGGTCTTCAGTTTTATTTTGCAGAGACAGTACATTTGCCAGCAAGGTAGTTGGGAGTAGAAGTCTAAGGTCTCTGCATTTCAATCTGCAGACCGGTGCGTTATTCCCGCTTGTATTTTCTTAAGGGAAATCTGAACTGGGGACCCAAGTCTACCACCGGAGGATCACTGAGTTTGGGTATTGATAGATTTTTTAAACATCTTAAAACGATGCGGCTTACTGAAGTATCCATGTCTGTGACTGGATTTCAGCTACAGCAGTCCTAAACAGAAATACTTGATGATTCACCGTGGAGCTACACGCAAAGAGTCACCACTTAGTAATGCCATCTTACTGGAAGATCTCTCCTGAGCCCAACATATTGATGCAATTACAAAGTAAGCATGGTAGTGGCTACATTGCATTAGGAGTCTGAGGAGATTTGGTACGAATTTCTTCACGTGTGTCGTGGAAGACGTTCTAACTGATTGTATCCCCAGCATCCAGGACACCTTCAAAAGGGGATGCCTGAAAAAGGCAGCATCCATCATTAAGGAATCCTATCACCCAGGACATGCCCTCTTCTCATTGCTGCCATCAAGTACTGCCCCCTTCAGTACAGGAGCCTGAAGACACATACTCAGTGTTTCAGGAACAGCTTCTTCCCCTCTGCCATTTGCAGATTTCTTGATGGACAATTAACTTGAGAACACTACTTCACTATATTTTTTCCTCACTTTTTACACTAATTATTTAATTAACTTTTATATATACTGTATACCTATTTCAATTTATCGCTTTTATTATTATGTATTGCAATGTACTGCTATGGAAAAACTACAAATTTCACGACGTATGCCAGTGGTATTAAGCCTGATTCCGGTTCTGATGTTGTAAGAAATTGTACTATGCGATTCCTTCTTCTTCAGCTCTTCATCTTTTCCACCTATCATCTCCCAGCTTCTCACTTCATCCTCCCCTTCCCTGATCCACTCACCTTCCCTCTCACCTGCCCGCGCGTACTCCTCCTCCCCCAACCACCTCATTCAAGTGTCTTCCCTCTCAACCATCAACCGTCAGGCTCTTGAACCACGGGGGGATAACTTCACTCAACCTCACTTGCACTTCATTGAAATGTTCCCACAATGACTCACTTTCAAGGACTTCTCATCTCAATGTTCTTGATAGTTATTGCTTATTTATTTATTATTACTATTTCTTTCTTTTTGTTTTACACATGTTTTTTTCTGCACTCTGGTTGAGCATCCAAATTGGTGAGGTCTTTCATTTGTTCTATTATGGTTATGATTCTATTGATTTACTGGGTATGTCCACAAGAAAATCAATCACAGGGTGGTATACGGTGACATATATGTACCTGGATAATAAATTTAACTTGAACTTTGAACCTTCCGTTCCAGAACGAATGAAGGTCCTCAGGCTGAAACATTGACTATTTCCCTCCCTCCATAGATGCTGCCTGAGCTGCTGGGATCCTCCAGTAGAATCTCTTGTGTTTAAGCTTGTTGTAATGGTTAATGGCACGGTCACTGCACTGTCAGGGAAACAATTGTCAACAAGCTTGTAGAATCAGAGGCAGTTGAGATATCTTGAGTTTTGGGGAGGAGGAAATCAATGTGGGTCACACTTATAAATGAGAAAGCAGTATCCATCATCAAGGAACCCCACCATCCAGGCCATGATCCCTTCTTGCTGCTGCTACTGAAGTTACAGGAGCCTTAGGTCCAATGCCACCAGGGTCAGGAACAGTTAACTTCACTCACCTGAACTCTGAACTGATTCCACTACAGACTCACTTTCAAGGACTACTAGACAGGTATATGGAGGAATTTAAGGTGGGGGGTTATGTGGGAGGCAGGGTTTGAGGGTTGGCACAACATTGTGGGCCGAAAAGCCTGTAACATGCTGTACTATTCTATGTTCTATGACTCTACAACTCAGATCCTCAGTATTATTTACTTACTTATTTATTTAGTTTTATTATTGTTTTTTGTATAGATTGGTTGTTTGTCAGTCTTCATGTGTAACTTTTCATTGATTCTATTGTATTTCTCTGTTCTACTGTGAATGCCTGAAGGTAGTGTAGATAATGAATCTCAAGGTAGCGTATGTTAAAATATACAGTGTGTACTTTGATGATAAATTTACTTCGAGCATTGAAGGAGAGGGGGAAAACCAATGGGAAGAATTAGTTGAGGAACCTGGAATGTCTTGGATCCAAGTCTGTCACCAGCAAGCAAACCAACAGCACAGAACGGTAACATACCGAAGACCTTCAGGAACAATTGCTCTTCCACGTTTCCTGCTTTGTTTGTGGCTCGGCAGCTGTAAGACCCTGTATCTCCGCGGCCAATGTCCGTTATTGTCAGCTTGGTGCTTTCCTTCAACGAGTACTTATTGCCGTCTTCAACCAGCCTCCCGTTTCTGCAGGGACAGAGCTCAGGGTTACAGGGTGCAAGAACACACCATTACACATCACAAGCAACAGCTGTAGTCTAACCAAAATTGTTATGCTCAGAGCTACACACAAAATGCTAGAGGAACTCTTTGCTCCATCTACAAAAAGCAGGATTTTCAGATGGCCAACCATTTCACTTCCAATCCCCATTCCCATTCTGGCAAGTTGATCCATGGTCCCTTCTGTCACGATGAGGCCACTCTCAGGGTGGAGAAGCAACATCTTATATTCCATCTAGGTAACCGCCAACTTCAAGGCATGAAATTAGATTTCTCTAAATTCCAGTAAATTTCTCTGTCACCACCTTCTTCAATTCCACACTTTGATTCCCCTCTTACCTCTTCTCTTTTCCTCACCTGCCTATCACATCCCACTGGTGCCCATCTTCCTTCCCTTTCTCCCATGGTCCACTCTCCTCTCCTATCAGATTCCTTCTTCTTCAGCCATTTACCTTTTCCACATATTACCTCCCAACTTCTGACTTCATCCCCCACCCCCACCCACTTCGCTTCACCTATCATCTTCTAGTTTGTATTCCTTCTCCTCTCCCCACCTTCTTACTCTGGCATCTTCTCCCTTTCTTTCCAGTCCTGACGAAGAGCCTTGGCCAGACATGTTGACTGTTTACTCATTTCCATCAATGCTGCTGGGTTCCTCCAGCATTTTGTTTCTGTTGCTCTGGATTTTCAGCATTTGCAGAATCTCTTGCTATGCTCAGACCAGCTTCCCATTTCTGCAAGTTCTGAAATTTTACAAGTTTACAGGGTGCAAGGGCAACACCATCGTACATTGCAAGCAACAGCTATGTTCTAAGCAAAATTGTTATGCTCGGAAATCAGTGTAGCTGCTTTGGTGCATGGTAGGTGGTCATAGATCCATAAATGTGTAAGCAGGTCCTTCAACCCACTAAGTCCATGACAACCATCATCCACTCATTTCCACCAATCCTCCACTGACATAGATTTATTCTCCCCACCTTCCCATCAATTTCCACCACATTCTACTGTTCATTTGCACAACATGAACAGCATACAGTTAATTAATCATACAGCCAGTTAATCTCCATGTCTTTGAGATGTGGGAAGGAAACATGGAGACACAGAGGGAGAGCTGGCAAACTCTCAAACACAGAGACAGCTCCTGTGTTCAGGATTGATGAAGATGAAGATTGTAGAGATCTTTTTGTCACATGTACATCAAGAACTGTGTCGTTTGTATCAACACCTATCACAGTCTGAGGATTGCCCAGGGGGCACATAGCAAGAATCACTGTGCTTCTCGCGCCAACATAGCGGCCCCGAGACTTCTAATTTGTAGGCTGGTATTTGTGTAGTTTGGCTATAGAACAGGGTCAAGAGTTTCAAAGGGTAAGTATACAGGATGCTTCCTGTTCCTTCACAATACTGAAGACAACTATCACATAAAAGCCAGCAGGTTTGCCCAAGAGCTGATGATGTTACTTTATAGGCCTCTCAGATAATTTTGGACATTAATAGAAAGGGTAATTAAGGATTCTTTGGAACAGGGGAAAGTGTTCAGAAGACAATCAGAAGTAAAATACAGACTGGGAATTCACAGCAGATCTGTGGAGTGAGAAGAAGGGGAGATGAGGAGATTCGGTATGTCAAAGACTTTATAGCAAACTTCTACAGATGTATCACGTACTGGCTGGATCACTGCCCTGTATGGACGTACCAATGCACAGGTTTGGAAAAAAGCTGCAGAGGGTTAAAAACTTAGCCAGCTGCACCTTGGGCACAAGCCAACCCACCATCGAGACACCTTCAAGGAGCGATGCCTCAAAAAGGCAGCATCCATCACTAAGGACCCCCACCACCCAGGATATGCCCTCTTCTCATTACTACCATCAGGGAGGAGGTACAGGAGCTGGAAGACAAACACTCAATGTCTTAGGAACAGCTTCTTCCCGTCTGTCAGATTTCTGAATGGTTCATGAACCCATGAACATTACATCACTATTTTGCTCTTTTCACACTACTTATTTTATACCTCATTGTGACTTAGAGTGTATTTATGTACTGCACAGTACTGCTATTGTAAAACAACAAATTTCATGATATATGCCAATGATAATAAATCTTATTCTGATGCTTAAAGTTAACTTTCTTTCTCTCTCCACAGCTGCTGCCTGACCTGAATCATTATCAGATTCAGGTTTAATATCACCTGCATATGTCATCAAATGTGTTGCTTTGTGACAGTAGTACCTTGCAATACATAATAATAAAATCTGTACATTACAATAAGAAGCATATAGTATGTATATCAAAATAAATTAATTAAGTAGTGCAAAAGGGAGGGAAAAATTACTGAGGTAGTGTTCTTAGATTCCATGTCCTTTCAGAAATCTGACGTCAGAGTGGAAGAAGCTGTTCCTGAAATGTTGAGTGTGTGTCTTCATTTCAATAATGAGCAGAGGGCATGTCCTGGGTGATGGTGTGGGGGGTGGGGGTTCCTTAATATGGATGTCACCTTTTTGAGGCATCACCTTTTGAAGGAGCAGTTGTGCATTTCCCTCATTTTCAGCTTTTATGTTGGATTTCCAGCAACTGTGCCATTTTTAACTTCTACCTGCAGAATGCATCTGTTACAGTTAGTAATAAACTCTCACTTGGATGACAATCTCAAGCCAAAATCATAAAATGGTTAATTACACTTGGAGAGAGCTGCTTACTGGTACGAGGGGGGAAAGAGCTTAAGCAAGGCGGCAAACCAAACGACAGAATGGGAAGGAAGCAGATTTAATGATGGACAGTGCAGTAAATTTAGCTGTCAATGTAATATTGCCTGAGGTTACAGTCAGTCTGCTGTAGCTGGTGGTGGTGGCTGAGAGAACAGCAGACCCTGATGTAATGCAGCAGAGTGCTGTAGGCTTGGGTGATTGATCAGGTGAAAGGCAAACCAGACAGGAGTGATGCCACCTCATCTGGACAGCTTCATCCCCACCACAAATAGACACAGAATCAGGTTAATTCATGAATCATGAAACCTGTTGTCTTTTGGCAGCAGTACAGTGCAATACTGTACATAAAATATACTATAACTCATAATAAATATATCTTCAAATTAAATTAAATTAAATAAATAGTGCAAAAATAGTGAGGTAGTATTCATGGGTTCAATGTCTGTTCAGAAATCAGACAGTAAAGTGCAAGAAGCTGTTCTTAGATTTAGTGTGCGTTTTCTTTGTTGCTATTTTGTGCGATTCTAATTGGGGCAGCCCGAAGTTAACAAATGGTGCAGCAGTAGATTGAACTGAACTAAGCTGGACTGAATATGTCTGGACGGCTCAGTGGTTTGTGGTTTGCTGCTTTAGATTCTGCTTTTTTTTTTGCATTTCGAGTGATTTGTTTCTTGATTTTTGTGGATTGGGGGGGTGGTTTGTTGTTTTTTTCTTTTCAGGAGTCCATGGTTTTCTTTCTTTGTTTTGTGGATGACTGTGGGAAGATGAATCTCAGGGTTGTTCTAAGCTCAAAGTAAATTTTGTTATCAAAGTATGTATATGTCACCATATCCAACCCTGAGATTCACTTTCTTGTGGGGATACACAGTAAATCTACAATATAGTAACTAGAACAGGATCAATGAAAAATCAACCAGTGTGCAGAAGACAACAAACTGTGCAAATGCAAATATAAATAAATAGCAATAAATAATGAGAACGTGAGATAATAAGATAAAGAGTACTTAATATACTGCATGCATACTTTGATAATAAATGTAGTTTGAATCTTTCAACCTTTCAGACTCCCTTCTCTCTGATGGTAATGAGAAGAGAGCATATCTTGGATGGCAGGGGTACTTAATAATTAACTCATGACTGTCATGAATTAAATCTCCAAATCAATTATCATTATGATGTATTAGTCAATAATTTGATTCAATTAACATTTCTAACTGATATCAATCAAATAATGTTTAAATCTACAACTTTTCTAAATACAAATATGAATGAATTAAAGGGTACTGATTGAGATAGTGTCTTAATTACCTACTGATTAATTACTGATCAATTAATTAACACAATTACTGGTGCAGATAGATTATATTATCAATATGAGTCATGTGTATTAAGTACTCATGAATCAATTAGAGTGTTTAGTACTGATTCAGATAAATTAATATATTATTTAAATTTATGTATTATTGCATTTTTATTACTGATAGGAAACTATTAATCATTAATATGAACATATGAAGAGTTGTGCATCATCTTGATGGACAGAGATGGTGTTGGCACTTGGCGTAATGAAAGTTGCAAGGTTCATAAGACAGAAGAGAATGAGGCCAATCAGCCCTTCAGGTCTGTTAAGCCATTTAATAATGTCTGATTTTTTTTCAACCCCATCCTGCTTTCTCCCTGTTATAGGCTGAATCAAAGGTGGTGATGAATCGGCATATAGGAAGGAGATTGAAAATGTGACTGAGAGGTGTCACAAAATAACCTCTCACTCAATGTCAGCAAGACTAAGGAATTATTATTGCCTACAGGAAGAGGAAACTGGGGGTCCATGAGCCAGACCTCATCAGGGGATCAGAGGTAGAGAGAGTCACCAACTTCAAATTCCTTAGAGTCATAATTTCAAAGGATCTTTCTGGGTCCAACATGTAAATGCAATTACAAAGAAAGCATGGCACTTCCTCTACTTTATTAGAAGTTTGCTAAGATTTGGCATGTTAGCTAAAACTTTGACAAACTTCTATAGATGTGCGGTGGAGAGGATACCGATTGGATATATCATGGCCTTGTATGGAAATCCAATGTCCATGAATGAAAAAGCCTGCAAAAAGCAGTGGGATACAGCCCAGTCCATTATGGGCAAAGCCCTTCCTGCTATTGAGCACATCTACATGAAACACTGTTGCAGGAAAGCAGCATCCATCATCATCCATCCAGGCTATGTTCTATTCTCACTGCTGCCATCAGGAAGGAGGTACAGGAGCCCAGGTCCCACACAACCAGGTTCAGAGCAAGTTATTACCTTTCAACCATTAGGCTACTGAAAAGCGTGGATAATTTCACACCTCAACTCTGAACTGATTCCATAACATAAGAATTCACTGTCAAGGATTCTACAACATGTTTTCTCATATTTTTAAAATTTATTTATTATTAGTTCGTCTTCTTTTGCACACAAGTCGTTTGTCAGTCTTTGAGAGTATTTTTAATTGATTCTATTGTATTTCTAATGCGAATGTCTGCAAGAAAACTGATGTCCCTCTACTCTGAGGTTCTGGCCTCTGATCCTAGACTCCCCCACTATGAGAAACATTTTCTCCACATCCACTCTATCTAGGCATTTCAACATTCGATAGGTTTCAATGAGATCCACCCCTCATTCTTTTAAATTCCAGCAAGGACCAGAGCCATCAAATGCTCCTCATATGATAAGCCTTTCATTTTCAAACTGCCCTCTAGTATTTGATGTTTTGCAGCCTGGGAAATAAACCCTGTCAGTCTGATGAGGTTCTGTTTGAAATACTCCCTGCTAAAGCTTGCTTTAAAACTACACTTTGTCTAGTGTAGTTACATTTATTACCAAGTATCATGGGTAATGGTGACAGATTTATCAGTCTGAGTGTGCAATTGAATGTCCTTATCCCAATAAAAACACTCATACATTCACTTATAAATACACTTGCCATGTGTAATAGCTTTATGATGCATTTGAGCTTCTTTCTTTACACCCTGTGTATGAAACCAAGTAAAAATTGTCTTATCACATTGCACAAAAGGATGCTCACTGTTTCCTGCAATGATTTAGTTGCTAAGAATCTGAATAATCTCTCAATCCAGAGCAACACTCTCAGAATTGCTGGAGGAACTCAGCAGGTCAGGGGAACAAAGAGCCAATGTTTCAGGCCAAACAATCTCTCGATCCATTTGGTCTTATTAACTGCCAGCATCAAAACACCTTGCTTAGTATTTTGTCTTGTACCTTGATACCTTCTGATTATAAAGCTAGCTTTCTGTTAAAGATCTGTCAAATTTAAATGGTCCATTCTTGTGGGTTCAATTCCAAGGAAGTGGGCACACACTGTGACAAAGGAATATTCTGAGCCGAGTGGAGATGAAGGCTTACAGCACACATGCTTGATCTGGTATGGTAAATAATTTGGGATGGACAAAACATCAGGAAACCAGATAATGTGCCCTCTAACATTTGGTATTTATTGCAGTTAGTATAATGCAATACAGCATCAGTGATCGGAATTTAATTCCCACCGCTGTCTGTGAGGAGTTTTATACATTCTCCCCGTGACCATATGGGTTTCCTCCAAGTGTTCTGGTTCCTCCCACATTCCAAAGACCTAGGGGCAGTAAATTATGGGTGAACTATGTTGGTGCCGGACACATGGCAACACTTGCGGGCTGCCCGCCCACCTCCACTTGCACACCTTCGGAGGTTAAGATAAAATCCTATGGCATCAGAGGAAAAATACTGGCATGGATAGTGGAATGGCTGACAAGCAGGAGGCAGTGAGTGGGAATAAAAGAAGCACTTGTTGGTACGGTACCTCAGGGGCCAGTATTGGGTCCACTGCTTTTCACATTGCTTGTCAGTGATTAAGATAATTGAATTGATGGCTTTGTGGCAACGTTTGTGGATGATACGAAGAGAGGTGGAGGGATAGGTAGTGCTGAGGAGGCGATGCGATTGCAGCAGGACAGACAAATTGGTTGAATGGGCAAAAAAGTGGCAGAAGGAATACAATGTATGATAATGCATTTTGGCAAAATGAACAACAGCGCAGACTATCATCTAAATGGGGAGAAAATTCAAACATCAGAGGTGCAGAGGGATGTAGGATTCCTTGTGCAAGACTCCCAGAAGGTTAATTTATAGATTGAGTCTGTGGTAAAGAAGGTAAATGCAATGTTAACATTTATTTCAAGTGGAATAGAATATAAAAGCAAGGAGATAGTGCTGAAGCTTTGAAAGACACAAGTCAGGCTGCACTTGGTGTATTGTCAATAATTTTGGACATGATATCTCAGAAAGGATGTGTTGTTATTGGAGAAAGTCCAGAGGAGTTTCACAAGAATGATTCTGGGAACGAAGGGGTTAACATATGAGGAGTGTTTGGCAGCTTTGGGCCTGCACTCACTGGAATTTAGAAGAACACCGGGGGATCTCATTGAAACCTACCAAATGTTGAAAGGACTAGATAGGATGGATGTGGAGAAGATGTTACCTATGGTGGGAGTATCCACAACTAGAGGGCACAGCCTTAAAATTGAGGGATAAACTTTTAGAACAGAGGTAAGGAGGAATTTTTTTAGCCAGCGAGTTATAAATCTGTGAAATATTCTGCCACAGACTGCGGTGGAGGCCAAGTCTATGGATAAATTTAAGGCAATAGTTGATCGTTTCCTGATTGGTCAGGGCATCAAAGATATGGCAAGAAGGCAGGTATATGGGTTTGAGTGGAATCCAGAATCAGCTATTATGGAATGTCAGAGCAGACTTGATGGGCTGAATGGCCTAATTCTGTTCCTACGTCTTATGGTTGCTAATTAAATGATGCATTTCACTGTATATTTCAAAAATTTTGGTGTACATGTGACAAACAAGATAACCTTTAATTTTTTGCAAAGAGGACAAATGAGGGATATTTAGCATCTTAGAATGAGGCCACTCCCAGAAAGCATGAGCATATTCAGTCTGAATAGCCTCCAACCTGATGGCATTAACATCAACTTCTCCATTTTCCAGTAATCTTTCCCCTCCCCCTGCCCTCTTCTTTAATTCCACAATCTGATTATGCTCTTTCCACACCTCTTCTCACCTTCTGATCATCGCCCTGCCCAGTGCCACTCCTCCTTTCCTTTCTTCTTCGGTCCATTCTCCTCTCCTATTAGATACCTTCTTCTCCAGCCCTTTACCTCTTCCACCTTTCATCTCCCAGTTTCTTACTTCATCATTCCCCGCCCCCACCCACTGGCTTCACCTGTCACCTTCTAGCTTGCATTCCTCCCCCTCCCCCGTCCTTTTTGTCCTGGCTTCTTCCACCTTCCTTTCCAGTACTGATGGAAGGTCTTGGCCCGCAGCATCAACTGTTTATTCGTTTCCATAGATACTGCCTGATCTACAGAATCTCTCGTGTTCAGCATTTAAGAGACATACTTCTGTTAGTTAAGAGTTTATTATTGAAGCTGAACTGCCTGGCCTTGCTTTCACAGCCTTTTACCATTTATATATTCATAAATATATTTGGGTTTCCACTTCTGAGATCTACTGATATATTCTTATTCACTGTCTTTGTCCTTCTTTAATTCTAACCAAAATATTCTGTACTTAATGTTGCACTCTACGGAATATTATAAACCTGTTTCATTTTGCCCTCTAAATCTTCATTCTGGGAGCCTCTAGATTTGGAAGCTTCTCAGTGTTGAATGTGAATGGACTATAATTGATCTTGATTCTCTTTGGAGGCCTTCCGTATTGTTCATTTAGTTTTTCATGCTCCAGTTGAGCTGCCGCATGACCCGCTCAACAGTGAAACAGCAGCTCCCCTCACCTGCCCTCCAAACTATTCAGTATCAGCACAGTTGGCTTTTCCTGATTCAGGAACAGCTTCTTCCCTTCTGCTATCTGATTTCTGAATGGATATTGAAACCATGAGCACTACACAACTACTTTTTTTATTTCCTAATTTTTGCACTACTTATTTAATTTAACCATTTAATATACTGTATATAAGACAGTAAGACCTTAAAATATAGGAGCAAAATTAAGCCATTTGGCCCATTGGGACTGCTATGCCATTTCATCATGGCTGATCCAGTTTTTCTCTCAGCCCCAATCTCCTGCTTTCTTCCTGCATCCCTTCATGCCTTGACCATTCAACAACCTATCAACCCCTGCCATAAATATGCATAAAATCCACAGCAGCTTGCGGCAGAGAATTCCACAAATTCATCTCTTTCTGGCAAAAGAAATTCACCCTAATCTCTGTTCTAAAAGTGAACCCTCTATTCTGAGACTGTGTCCTCTGGTCTTACTCTTCCACCATAGGAGACATCTACTCTATCAAGGCCTTTCACCATTTGATAGGTTTCAATGAGGTCTGCCTCCATTCTTCTGAATCGTACTGAAGGCAGGCCCAGAGCCATCAAACACTCTCCATATGACAAGCCATTCAATCCTGGAATCATTTTCGTGAACTCCATTAAACCCTCTCCAGTTTCAGCACATCCTTTGTAAGATAAGGGGCCCAAAGTTTCTCACAACACTCCAAGTGAGGCCTCACCAGTGCTTTATAAAGTCTCAACATTACATCCTTGTTTCTATATTCTAGCCCTCTTGAAATGAATACTAACATTGCATTTGCCTTCCTCACCGCAGACTCAACTTGCAAACTAACATTTAGGGAATCCTGCACAATGGCTCCCAAGTCCCTTTGCCCTTCAGTTTCTCGTATTTTCACTTCTTCTACAAAGTGATTGACCATACACTTCCTGACACTATATTTCATCTGCCATTTCCTTACTCATTCTCCTAATCTAAGTCCTTCTGTAGCCTGTCACCATTCTCAAGACTACCTGCCCCTCCACCTATCTTCATAATGTCTGCAAACTTTGCAACACAGCCATCAATTCCATCATCCAAATCATTAACATACAGTGTGAAAAGAATCAGTCCCAACACAGATGCCTGTGGAAGACCACTAGTCACCAGCAGCCAGCCAGAAAATGTTCCCTTTATTCCCACTCTTTGCCTCTCGCCAATTTGTCACTGTTTTATCCATGCTAGAATGGATAGTCCATGCTAGTCCTGGAATACCATGGACTCATAACTTGTTAAGCAGCCTTATGTGTGGTGCCTTGTCAAAGGCCTTCTGAAAATCCAAGTACACAACATAAACTGATTCTCCTTTGTTTATCATGCTTGTTATTTCTTCAAAGAATTCCAACGGATTTGTCAGGCAAGATTTTCTCTTGAGGAAACTATGCTGACTACGGCCTATTTTATCATGTGCCTCCAAGAACCCTGAGACCTATCCTTAATAATGGATTCCAAAATCTTCCCAGCCACAGAGGTCAGACTAACTGGCCCATAGTTTCCTTCCTTCTTACTCTCTCCCTTCTAGAAGTGTGGAGTGATATTTGCAATTGATCAGACTGTGGGAACCATTCCAGAATCTAGTGATTCTTGAAAGATCATTACTCTCTCTCTCTCTCTCTCTCTCTCTCTCTCTCTCTCTCTCTATATATATATATATATATATATATATATATATATATAGTAATTTAGTTTTCTCCCCCTCTGTTATCAAATTTAACAAAGTTCACGCTTCATGACATATGCCAGTGATATTAAACTTAATCCCATTCTATAATGGTTTCATCACTGCCCCCGTATCATACTTGCTCTGTGATTTCAAAGTTCGAAGAAAGTAAATTTATTATCAAAATTTGTATATGTCATCATATACTACCTTGCGATTCACCTTCTTGCAGGCATTCATGGGAAACAAAGAAATACAATAGAATCAATGAAAAACTACAATAATGTGCAAAAGAAAAAATGGTGAAAATAAAATTAAATAAATAATTCTGAGATCATGAACTGTAGAGTGTTTGAAAGTGAGTCTAAAAGTTGTGGAATCAGTTCAGAAACAAGAGATTCTGCAAGGCTGGAAATCCAGAGTAACACAGACAAGACGTGCAGTGACTCAACAGGTCAGTCATTTATGGAGAGGAGCAAAGAGCAGATACTTTGGGCTGAAACCCTTCATCGAGTCTCATGATATCCTGATGAAGGGTCTTGGCTCAATACATCAACCCTTTATTGCTTTCCACAAATGCTACCTGACCTGCTGCATTCCTCCAGGAATCAGTTCAGCGATGTGGTGAATGAAGTTATCCACAACTAGAATTAGATGCACTGTACCTGAATCTTTTAGGGGCTTGAAACCAACAAAGAACTCTCTTGCAGAAATTGATCCACATGACTGCCCTTTATCCTGTTAATTCCCTTGACTACAGTAAGATCTTTGAAGTTGGCCCGTTACCACTCACATTATCATTTTCCATCATTCTGAAATTTTCCTGAAAATTTGCTCCTACATCACAATCTACCCAGTGCAATTGCTCATTTATTAATTTTAACCACACTGTTCCTTTGAACTCTCGAGCACATCTTGCATTATTCATTATTAAGGCTCCACTTTCACCTTTTCCTGGAAGAGAATATCCTGGCCATTCCCTTTCCTCTCTGCTTCCATCGGGAAGGAGGTACAGGAGTCTTAGGTCCCATACCACCAGGTTCAGAAACAATTATTACCCCTCAACCACCAGACTCCTGAACCAACACTACACTGGTTCTACTACCTATGGAATCATTTTCAAGGACTCTTGCAACTCATGTTCTATGTATTTATTTATCTATCTATCTATCTAGCTATTTATTTGAAACCCCTTTTTACTGGGCATCTTTGGAGATGTGTCTTGTCACACCCCCCTCAATAACAGCCACCAGACTCAGTGGTGAGAAATCACTCCATACGTCTAGGGTCAGTATGAATCGTGTCCCACCAAAACCGGAAATGTGGGATATCTTGCCCATCTGAATCCCACTCTGTGTGAATGCTGCATAAACACTGCCCCACCCCCCGCAATTAACCATCAGCAATAAATAACAGATCGTACACTGCATACAATTACAAAGCAGTACATTTACAAATGCCAGCTTTATCAAACAATTGGTAGGGAAAAGAAAAAGCTAAGAAGGGCTGATTACAGCTAACCAAGTGCAAATGTGCACACAAGATGGAGCTCACCTTGAAGTTGTCTTTAACTCACACACTGGACCCGTGATCTATGTGGAGGCACACACCACCTTCCGAATATCACTCAAAATCCATTTTGAACAAACGGACTCCCCTACGGGAGTATTGGTCCTTCGCCTGGAAACCATTTATCTGCACAAATCTCCTTATCCTCAGCCATCTTCTCTCCTGTCTACTCCCAGCTCCTGCCAGAAAGACCTCGACCCACACCAGTGTCCATCACAAAAACCTTTCCACCCAGCATTCTCTAGAACCTTCTTCTTCCAATTCCACTATCCTGATTGGCTGACACAACAATCCTAAGTTGAACAACAAAGTCCCTTGTCTCAGCTGAAACAGGCTGAAAGCAGAACGGATGGCTCTTACAGAACTGCTAAAATGAAATACCTGCAGCATAGCAGTAAAAATCTTAACCGGGGCATTACATGTTTATTCATTATTTGTCTTTTTTATAGTTGCACAATTTGTCTTCTTTTTCTCTTTGGTTGTTTGTCTGTCTTTGTGTGCAGTTCTTCATTGATTCTATTGTATTTACTCTACTGTGAACGCCTGAAAGAAGATGAATCTCAGGGCAGAATATGGTGACATGTAGGTACGTTGATTACAAATTTTACTTTGAGCTTTGATCTTTTTACTTCTCCTCCACTTTTCTTGAATATCAGAAACAGGAATTCTTAGTATTTCTTTGTAGAAAGAACTGACATATCTCCCTGCTGTAAGCGAAACAAATTCAACAAATGCCCATTCACCTACACCCTCACCTCCATGTTGGGCCCTGAACAGTCCTTTCAGATGAGCTAAAGTTCACCTGAAAATCTGTTGGGGTTATCTACAGTATCAGGTGCTCCTGATACGACCTCCTCTTAATTGGGAGACAGCTTTCTTGAGTACATCGGCTCCATTTGCCAAAAGCAATAGTTCCTGGTGGCCTAACATATTAAATCCATTTCCCATTCCTGTTCCGACATGCTGGTCTTTGGCCTCTTAGGGTGGAGGGTCAACACGTCATATTTAACCTGGGTAGCCTGCAACCTGATGGCATGAACATCGACTTCTCCTTCTGGTAATTTTTTTCCCTCTTTTGCCCCTCCCCCTTCCCCCTTCTCCCATTCTGCACTCTGGCCTTTTACCTCCTCCTCTCATCTGCCTATCATCTCCCCCGTGCATCTCCTACTTCTCCTTCTCCTCTGGTTCACTCTCCTCTCCTGTCAGACTCCTCCTTCTCCAGTCCTTTGCCTTTCTCAATCACCTGGCTTCATCTATCACCTACTAGCTACTTCCCCTCGCCCCACCATTCTATTCAGCAATCTTGCCCCTCCCTTTCCAGCCCTGAAGAAGGATCATGGTCCGAAATGTCAAGTGTTTATTCATTTTTATAGATGCTACCTGACCGCTGAGTTCCTCCAGCATTTTATATGTATTACGGCAGAAGATACAGAATCATTATAGGAAGAGTTAAGAAACTGCAAGGGTAAAAAGACCCTGATGGGAGTTACCTACAGGCCTCTGAACAGTAGCCAGGACGTGGGGTGCAAACTAAAGCAGGAGATGGAAAAGGCATGTAAAAAGGGTAATGATATGATAGTCATGGGGAATTTCAATATGTATTTTGATTGGGAAAATGCTGGCTCCCAAGAGAAATAATTTTTACAATACATATGAGATGGCTTTTTAGAGCAGTTTGTAGTTGAGTCCATGAGGGAAAAGCTCTTCTGGATTGGGTATTGTGTACTGAACCAGATTTGATTAGAGAATTTGAAGAAAAGGAACCTTTACGAGACAGTGATTATAATATGATAGGACTCACTCTGCAGGTTGAAATTGGATGTATCAGTATTACACTGGAGTAAAGGGGATTATAGAGGCATGAGAGAGGAGCTGGGCAACGTTGATTGGAAGGGGGACACTCACAGGGATAATGGAGAGCAACAAAGGCTGGAGTTTCTGGGAACAATTTGGAAGAACCAGGTTCAGTTCATCTGAAAGGGGAAGAAGCATTATTATGGCAGGATAAAGACTATGGCTGATGAGGGAAGTTAAAGTCAGGATAAAAGCACAATAGAGCAAACAGATTAATAGGAAGTTAGAGAATTGGGAAGCTTTTAAAATCAACAGAGGCATCTGAAAAAACAATAAGGAGACAAAATAGTAAATATAAAGGTAAGCTAGCTGATCATAAAAGAGAAAAACAACTTTTTCCCCTGATATGTAAAGAGTAAAAGAGAGGGGAGATCAAATACCTGAAAATGTTCCTGGAGAGGTGGTAATGGGGGACAAAGAAATTGCAGATGAACTTAATAAATATTTTGTGACAGTCTTCACTGTGGAAGAGACAGGAAGTGTGCAGAAATTTGAGACTGTCAGGGGTTGGTAGAGTGTACAGTTGCTACTACTAGGGAAAAGCTGCTTGGGAAGCTGAAAGATCTGAAGGTAGATAAGTCACGTGGATTAGATGGGCTACATCCCATGTTTCTGAATGGCAGTAGCTGAAGAGATTGTCGAGGCATTAGTAATGATTAAGGTTTTCATAGCCAGGAAGGGGTACTGGGGATAAGTTCCCACTACCTATTAAATGCTCCCAATGACATTCTTCTCAAATAGCCTCTGACAACCAAGTCCACCTCCTGGCCTTCACGTGTGGCTTAGCTCCTAAGCCTGGTGGAAATGTTTTTCCTGAGAGGAGAAGGGGTAAAGGTGGGTTACTGCACCTTAAAACGAGGGGAGTTGTCAGCTGTGGTTTGCAGCTCATCTAGGAGAAGAAAATCTCTCTTAAACCTCAGCTGCCTTGCGGCTATACCCACTCATGGGGAAGGTTTGCGAGTATACCCTGAGGAAAAATCCACAGCTGGAGTCCCTAAAACAGTTCAACGCTGACTGGCAATTCCTGCGACACTGCTTGTACTAAACTGTAGTGGTCTTTGCTGTTCCTTTGGATTCATCAGATGTGTGGAGAGGGGGAGTTTGCTGCATGGACAACAGATTGCCCTCCATATCATACTGCCCTGGACTGTGTATAGCTAAGGCTGACCCTGATCCAACAGAGGGCCTGTAGTAACGATCTTTCAAGGATCACTACATTCAAAGTATTGAGTACAGGATTTTGAAGTTGTATGGGCCTAATTTGGAGTTCACTCAGAAGGTGATGAGAGTGCAGAACGAGCTGCCAATGGAAGTGGTGGATGCAGATTCGATTTCATAATCTGAGAAATTTGGGAAGGGTACGGAGGGCTATGGTTCAGGTCCAGGTCGATGGGACGAGGCAGAATAATAGTTTAGCGTGGACAAGATCAGTTGAAGGGCTCGTTTCTGTCCTGTAGTGTTCTATGCTCTATGACTGGGGCCTGGTGGGAGACAGACTTGGAGATGGTGGAGAAATAAGGATATAAGAACTTAAGGAATTTGGAGCAAGAGTATTGGTCAGGGTTAGTGAGTTGTGAGCATGCTATGTTGTCACCATTAGCATAGTGACACAGCACAATCCTCAGACTGTGTTGGACGAAGACGCAGATCGATGGTATATCACTGTATTTTTCAATGCTTCGGTATATTTGTGACATATAAAGCTGATCTTTAAAAATTAGTAAGCTAGGAATAGAGAGGTAGTCTGTTCATTGGTTTATGGACTGTTCATATGGTAGATGGTAGATGTGCTCAGGTTGCCAAACTGTAGCTGAAAGGAAATATGTGATAGTGGGCTTGTTTCCTTTGGAACAGAACAAAGGTGAGGGATGACTTAATTGAGGTGAATAAAATTATGAGGGCCCTACAAAGGGTGAACTTGAAGGACATGCTTCCATAGGCAGGGGAGATAAAAGCTAAGGAAGTGGCATTAATTTTGTGTCATTGGTAAAAAGGATTAGAGTCATTAAGTCGTCGAGCACTAAAAGAGGCCATTCAGCCCAGCTGGTGCATGCTGATCAGGATACCCATCCGAGCTAGGTCCATCTGCTTGCGTTTGACCTATATCCCTATAAATCAGGGGTTGTATGCCATGGATCCATGGATCCCTACCATTAAACTAGGAGTCCGTGGACTCCGGGTTGAAAAATTCTGCACTAAATCTTTCCTTTCCAAGTACCTTTTAAACGTTGTTAATGTACCCGCTTCAACCACTTCCTCTGACAGCTCATTCTATACATTGACCAGCCTCTGGGTGAAGAGGTTGTTCCTCAGGTCCCTATTAAATCTCTCTACTCTCATTTTAAACCTACGCTCTCTAACTCTCGATTCCCCATTCCCAGGAAACAGCCTGTGCACATTCAACTTAGTAATCGCCCTCATGATTTTATATACCTCGTTAACAGGGGTTTCCAACCAGGAGTCTACAGACCCCTTAGTTAATGGTAGGGCCATAGCATAAAAAAAGGTTGGGAACCCCTGCTTTGTAAGGTTGTGCACACAGTCTCCTGTTCTGCAATGAAAAATGTCCCAATCAGTTATGGTGGAGGCAAAATCCAGAGGGAACATAAATTTATGCAGCGGATTTCCCCACTACTGATGTAAGCCTCACTGACCTGTAGTTTCTTGGTTTACTCCTACTGACCTTTTTTTGCATAAAGGAATTAAATGAACTATTCTCCAGCCCTCTGGTACATCATCCATTGCTAATGAAGGTGCAAAAATCTCCTTTAAAGGTTAGCTTTATTTGTCTCATGCACATTGAAACAGACGGTGAAATGCATAATTTGAGTCAATGATCAACATGGTTGTGCTGGGGACAGACCACAAGTGTTTTCATGCTTCCGGCACCAATATAGTATGCCCACAACCTGCCAACCTGCGTGCCTGTGCAGTTTGGGAGGAAGTGGGAGCACAGGGAGAATGAAGAATTCTTTATGACAGCGTCTGGAAGCGAACCCTGATTACTGGCGCTGTAAAGCGTTACAGTAGCCAGACCTCAGCAATCTCCTCCCTTGCTTCCCATAGCATCCTCGAATAGATCTTGTCTGGTCTTGGGGACATATTCACACTGTAGGCTGATACCTTTAAAGCTGAATCCTTCCTGACACAGCCACTGGGGCGGCACAGTAGAGTAGTGGTTAGTATGCTTTGCAGTACCAGTGACATGGGTTCAATTTCCGCTGCTGCCTGTAAAGAGTTTGAATGTTCTCCCTGTGACCATGTAGTTTTCCTCCAGCTGCTCCGGTTTCCTTCCAAAGTCCAAAGACGTACCGGTTGGTAGGTTAACTGGTCATTATAAATTGTCATGTAATTAGGCTAGGATTAAATTGGGAGATTGCTGGATGGTGTGGCTTGAAGGGCCAGAATGACCTAGTCTGAGCTGTATCTCAATAAGTAAAAATAAATGCTGCAGATTATCGGCACCTCCTTTCCTAGAAAATCCCATCCTCCACATTCTTCTCCATGATGAATACTAATGAGAAATATTCATTTCGATCCCACTCATATCACACAGATTTCCCTTTCATTCCCCAAGGGGACCTACTCTTTCCTAGCTACCCCCTTCTCCAATATGAAAGATTTTGAGATTCTCCATGACTCTGCTCTCCATCCAGGCCCTCTTCTCATGACTACCATTGGGCAACAACTAGAGAAGCCTTGGGTCCTACAACACTAGGTTCAGGAGCGTTTATTACCCTCCACCCATCAAGCTCCTGCTCTGGATTGATTAGACAACCTATGGACTCACTTTCAAGGACTCTTTACAACTCTTGATCTCAGTATTAATTTTATTTGAACAGTTCATCTTCATTTGCACATTAGTTGTTTGTCACTCTTTGTTTATGTACTTTTTTGTAAAGTTCTTTTGTGTTTTTTTTCCTGTAAGTGTGCAAGAGAATTAATCTCAGTGCAGTATATGGAAATATATATACTCTGTGGCCACTTTATGCTGTACACCTGCTTGTTATTGCAAATATCTAAAGAGCCATGTAGCAGCAACTCCTCAATGCATAAAAGCATGGTCAAGAAGATCAGTTGTTCAGTCCAAACATTAGAATGAGGAAGAAATGGGATCTAAGTGACTTTGACCATGGAATGGTTGTTGGCACCACAGAGGGTGGTTTGAGTATCTCAGAAAATCGCTGATCTGAAATGTTCACACACAACAGTCTCTGGAGTTTACAGAGAATGGTGTGAAATGCAAAAAAAAAATCCAGTGAGGGGCAGTTCTGTGGGTGAAAACACCTTGTTAACGAGAGAGGTCAGAGGAGAATGGTTCAAGCTGACAGAAAGGTGAGAGTAACTCACATAACCAAACATTACAACATTGGTGTGCAGAAGAGCATCTCTGAATGAACAACATGTCAAACTTTGACATGGCTGAGCTACTGCAGCAGAAGGCCTCAGGTGGTACCTAATAAAGTGGCCACTGAGTGAAAATACTTTGATAATAAATTTACTTTGAACTTTTTCGTCCTCCTAACTTGTTTCCTAGGTTCGATGTCCAACTCATTGCAAATCAATACTCCCTCAAAGCTTTTCTGAATAGTGTCCTGGTTTTGTTTTAGGTAGTTTCCAGATAAACCTTCCATTCTTGCAAGCTGTAGGAGAATCTTACAATTCTCAGGTCTTACCTGTACCAGGTAATGTTGGGTTCTGGAGATCCAGTTGCGGTACACATCAGTGTTACCGATTCCTGTCGATCTGCCGTTGCATTTGCTGACCGTACAGGAACGTGGATTGTGGGAGGAACTATTGTAGATGGAAGGAAAAAGAGAGAAAACAGCACATGAGCACAAGAACATATGAAGACTATAATAACAGTCACTAGATGAACAAGAATTTTAGTAGCAGACCAGAACAGCAAGTAGTGCTGTTGCCTGGTATGTTAGAGATCTGGGTTCCATTTTCACCTTTACTTTTGAGTGTTATTTTCCCTCGGGTGCTCCAGTTTCTATGAGACCATAAGAAACATAAGCTGAATTAGGCCTTTTGGTCCATCAAGTCTGATCCACCATTCCATTATGGCTGATCTATTTTCCCTCTCAACTCCATTCTGCTGCCTTCTCCCCATAACCTGTGACACTCTTATTAATCAAGAACCTATCACCCTCCTTTTTAAATATACCCAGTGACCTGGCCACCACGGTCATCTGAGGCAATGCATTCCAAAGATTCATCATCCCTTGGCTAAAGAAATTCCTCCTAATCTCTATTCTAAAGGGATGTCCTTGCCATCCGAGGGTGCACCCTTTTGTCCTAGACTCTCCCACTATAGGAAACATTCACTCCATCTAGGCCTTTCAATATTTGGTAGCCTTCAATGAGATCTCCACCCCCTCCCACCTCATTCTTCTAAACAGTCAGAACAGGCTCATGGCTCCTCATATGGTAGTCCTGTACTTTTGAGTCTGGTACTTTTGAGTTTAAGAGAGACTTTTGGAGTTTGCGGGTGGGGGAAATGGTGTGAACATCATATATAGCCTATTCTGATCCAACTATGTTGCTGTCAAGGGTAAGAAAGGTCACCAATTTCTCTACTTCCTCAGGAGGCTAAACAAATTCAGCATGTCCCTATTGTCTCTTACTAATTTTCATCACTGCACCCAATAAAGCATTCTATCCATAAGAACATAAGACACAGCAGCGGAATTAGGCCACTAAACCCACTGAGTCTGCTCCACCATTCCATCATGGCTGATTTATTACCCCTCTCAACCCCACTGCCTTTTCCCCTGTAACCTTTGATGCCCTTACTATTAACTTCCACTTTAAACCCAATGACTTGGCTTCCACAGCCATCTGTGGTGATGAGTGCCTCAGATTCACCACCCTCTGGCTTAATAAATTCCTTCTTACCTCTGTTCTAAATGCATATTTCTCTATTCTGAGGCTGTGTCCTCTTGCCTTAGATTCCCCCAACATACAAAACATTCTCTCCACGTCCAATCTATCTAGGCCTTTCAATATTTGATAGGTTTCAATGAGATTCCCCTTCATTCTTCTGAACTTTAGGAGGCCAGGATTGGAGGGATGCAGGGATGCATGGAGTGAGGGGAGGACACACTGACAGGGAAGGGTGGAGCTTTGGAGTAATTTCAGGGATGAGAGCTTTAAAATGGATGAGTTGCTTAACCAGGAGCGAGAGTAGATCTGTGACCATGGGAATTATGGGTACTGAAGCTAAATATAATGCTGAAGAACTCAGATTCTGGACCTGAAAAGTGGAGAGAATGCTTCAATTAGTAGGAAAGTCTAGAATCCAAGGGCACAGCCTCAGATTAAAGGGACATCCCCTTTAGAACAGAGATGAAGAGGAGGTTCTTCAGCCAGAGGGTGGTGAATCTGTGGAATTTGCTGTCTCATTGAGTGTGTGCCTTCAGGTTCCTATAGCTCCTTCCTGATGGTAGCAATGAGAACAGGGCATGACCAGGGCGATGGGGGTCCTTAATGATGGACGCTGCCTTTTTGGCCCATCAGTCCTTGAAGATGTCCGTATTTCTACTTACAATCAGGGATGCAAAGCCAATAGAAATATAGGGAGCACTCTCTGTAAGTGGTCAAAATTGACCAATTTGGAGCTGGAAAGGTAACTGTTGTAGGTTGCTTATAAAATTAAAGAAAAATCATCTGAAAACATTATGTATTTCATCAGTCTTTGAATAGCAAATAGCTTGAACCCAGGGGGAACATATATCAATTTTATATGCGCTGCTGCTGATGTAAGAAATTTAGATAACCAGAGAAGGCAGACTGGTGAACAAAATGCATGTAACATGAATAATGAGGATTTTGTAGAAGCCTACAGGAGCCCTGGTTAATTGACTCATTTTAATAGATTGCTGGAGTGCAAGGACAGAGAAAGGCAGAAAATAGGACCACTCCTGAGCCCTCCAGGTCTGCTCCACTCCTTAATGAGAGCAAAGGCTGAAGAACTCAAATCCTCTCCCGTAGCTATTTGCATGGGCAGAAAAGATTAATTGGGCTGAATGGCCAGAACGAAGTCGAGCTTATTTTCATATGCTTCAATACCCCCCACCGACTAATGAAGGTCAACACACCATACACCTTCTATGAACTTGTGTGGCTACTTTGACAGATCTGTGGACGTGGACCCCAAGATCCCACTGTTCCTCCATTGGTACAGGGTGAAGGTAAGAGAGTGGGGTAGAAAACACTGTCAGCCATTTTTGAATGGTGTACCAAACTTAATGGGCCAAATGGCAGAATTCTGCTCCTGTATCTTAAACCCTTACAACCTTTTCCCTCCATGGATGTTGCTTGATTCTGCGAGGGGTGATTGATAAGTTTGTGGCCTAAGGTTGAAGGAGTCAGTTTTAGAAAACCTAGCACATTTATTTTTCAACATAGTCCCCTCCTACATTTACACACTTAGTCCAGCAGTCGTGCAGCATACGGATCTTGGACCTCCAGGAAGTGTCCACAGCAGGGGTCTTTGATAAGTTTGTGGCCTGAGGTAAAAGGAAATGAGTTAAACAGCTCTCATTACATGCACATGCAGTGCAACTCTTTGAGTGATTATGCAGAAAGTTTGAAGTTAATGACTCATCGGGGTGATTGGTAAGTTCGTGGCCTAGGGTAGAAGGAGACGAATTATTAAATTCAAACATCCTGTAAAATCACACAAAGAGTTGAGCATGTAATGAGAGCTGTCTAACTCATCTCCTTGTACCTTAGGCCACAAACTTATCAATCACCCATCTGTGGACACTTTCTGGAGATCCAAGATCCGTATGCTCCACGACCGCTGGACTAAGTGTTTAAACTTAGGCGGGGACTATGTTGAAAAATAAAGGTTTTCTAAAATTAACTCCTTCTCCCTTAGGCCACGAACTTATCAATCACCCTTTGTAAGTTGGAATGAACAGTACGACCCGACTGACGACGAACATTGAAAAACTGACGAACTCTGTTGCATTAATAAAGCACCTTGTTAAATGTATAAAACATGTCTGCATCAGTGTTATCTTGTGTTTCCATACAATGTTACACATCTATTGTCAGAGAAGTACTTGCATAAATAGGTAAACCCCTTTCATACGAGCAAGGACAGAAAACAGTGCAAAGTGAGTATACTTATTTATTCAGTAAGTTATGTGTCAATGTATTTGGTGAGTACATTTCTAACTCTTCTGGCTTCAGTCTTGATGCCGTCTGTTCTGAAATTGTTAGGTTACATTCAAGAAAACAATGAAATAGCGCGCTGCGTCTGACAGTGTTTTCAGAAGTCTCCGGTTACCCTGTCCACACTGACCTGCCTGAGCACTGTTTTCAAAAATACCCACCCTGGAAAGTGTTTCTGAAAAGCTCTGGTTTCGGGGGACGAAAACGCTGTTTTAGTGTGGACAGAGGATAAAAACGAAGAGAAAAAGCTTCGGTTACGGATTTATCCGGCATAGTGTGGATGTAGCTTTAGTATCATCTGCATACTTACTAATCCAATTTACCACCCCATCATCCAGATCATTAATGTATATGACAAACAACATTGGGCCCACTACAGATCCCTGAGGCACACCACTAGTCACCGGCCTCCAACCTGACAAACAGTTATCCACCACTACTCTCTGACATCTCCCATCCAGCCACTGTTGAATCCATTTTACTACTGCAATGTTAATACCTAATGATTGAACCTTCCTAACTAACCTTCCGTGTGGAACCTTATCAAAGGCCTTAATGAAGTCCATATAACCAACATCCACTGCTTTACCCTCATCAGCTTTCCTAGTAACCAGTTCAAAAAATTCAACAAGATTTTTCAAGCATGATCTTCTATGCACAATTCCATGTTGACTGTTCCTAATCAGACCCTCTCTATCCAGATAATTATATATACCATAATGGATGCTTCCTTTTTGAGGCATTGCTCCTTGAATTCGTCCTGGCTGCTGAGGAGGCTGTGGTGGGAAGGCTACTGCTCAGGATGGAGCTGGCTGAGTTGACAACTTCCTGCAACTTTTCCCAATCCTGTGAGGTGGGGGGGAGTCAAAGTGCAAAGTGGTCATATCAAATTATGATGATGATAAAAGTAATGAGTCAATTGTCAGAGAATAGCATGAACAGCCCACCTAAATTGTCAAGGTTTTGCTAAACTGCAATGATTAAGGTTGTGCAAGTCAGTTCAAGAACCGAATAGTTGATGGGAAGTAGTTGTACCTGACCTGGTGGTGTGGGACCACAGACTTCTATATCTCCTGCTCCATGGCTTGATAGATTAGAATTATTTAAAGTTCAATGTTCCAAGTAAATACATTATCAAAGCACATATACATCACCGTATACTACATATAGGTTAATTTTCCTGTGGGCATTGACAGTAAATACAAAGAAACACGATAGAATCAATGAAAAACTATACACAAAGATGGACAAACAGCTGATATACAAAAAATATATCAAATTGTGAAAATACAAAAAGAAAAAAACAAAATAATAACAATAAATAAGTAAGTACAGTGAAATGTGCCATTTGTAACCAACACAATCTGCTTATGTGGCAGGGGCAGCCCGTAAGTGTTGCCACCCTATCCAATGCCAACAGAGCTTGCCACTATTTTCAGCAGAACAACTCACAGCCAACATACAAAAAGCAAAAACAGAAAAAAACCCCTTTCTCCCCTGGCCCCCTCCCCCCACCCCCCAGTGTATGCGCACACAAACAGGCCTGCAATCCTGGAACAGACCACCTCCAGTTTGAGGCCCTGGACTAGCAGATATCGGGCCTTCAACCCTGAACTAGATGGTTGGCCTATTTAGGGGTTCTTTAATTTTCTGCATGCTATAACTGAGGCTCGTAAACTTTTTCTTTACAGGCTCAATGACATAAGCTGCAACAGGATTTAAACTCAATTTCCAAAATTAGTTCAGGTCTCTGGACCGTTGGTTCACTAATTCAACAGCTGTCCCATTAAACTTTCAGATTTCTCTCAAACTCAGGCTAAATTAACATGCAGAAGAATGATTTACACGTTGTGGTAGACTTTACTGAGGCTGTTAAGTGGATAAATAAGCACACTTTTCAACTTGCAGTCTACACAGAGATGAAACATAGGATGAATTTCTTTCTGCATTACTGTCTTGGACTCTAATAGCTACTAAAAGAAATGAATATTGGAATGAAGGTTTTAGCCACAGGAAAAAAAAAACCTCTTATTCATGCTTTGTTGGGTTCCAGTAGTGATGGTGAATATAGTCATTGAAGTTACATTGAAAGATATACCCAGTGGCCACTTAATTAGATACACCTGCTCATTATTGTAAATATCTAATCAGCTCATCATATAGCAGCAACTCAATGCATAAAATGGTCAAGGGGGTCAGTTGTTCTTTAGACAAAGCATCAGAATGGAGAAGAAATGTGATCTATGTGACTTTGACCATGGAGTGATTGTTGGTGCCAGACAGGGTGGTTTGAGCATCTCAGAAACTGCTGATCTCCCAAGACTTTCATCCACAATGATCTCTAAAATTTACAGAGAATGGTGCAAAAAATCCTGTGAGCAGCAGGATTTACAATTGCCTTCCAGTCAGCTTGAACCAGTCTAGTCATTCTCCTTTGACCCTTCATTAAAAGGCATTTTCACCACCCATCTCCCACTCACTGGATTTGTCTTAGCATTTCACATTGTTCTCCATAATCCCAGAAATCCCAGAAGATCAGCAGTTTCTGGGATACTCAAACCACCCTGTCTGGCACCAACAATCATTTCACAGTCAATGTCACTGAGGTCACATTTCTTCCCCTTGGGGGTGTTGTGGATAGTGTGGAGGGCTGTCAGAGTTTACAGTGGGACATTGATAGGATGCAAAACTGGGCTGAGAAGTGGCAGATGTTCATTTTGTATGTCAAATATGATGGCAGAATATAGTATTAATGGTAAGACTCTTGGCAGTGTGGAGGATCAGAGGGATCTTGGGGTCCAAGTACACAGGACACTCAAAGCTGCTGTGCAGGTTGACTCTATGGTTAATAAGGCATACGGTGTATTGGTCTTCATCAACTGTGGGTTTCAGTTCAAGAGCCAAGAGGTAATGTTACAGCTATATAGGACCCTGGTCAGACCCCACTTGGAGTACTGCACTCAGTTCTGGTCACCTTACTACAGGAAGGATGTGGAAACCATAGAAAGGGTGCAGAGGAGATTTACAAAGATGTTGCCTGGATTGGGGAGCATGCCTTATGAGAATAGGTTGAGTGAACTCCGCCTTTTCTCCTTGAAGCGACAAAGGATGAGAGGTGACCTGATAGAGGTGTATAAGATGATGAGAGGCATTGATCGTGTGGATAATCAGAGGCTTTTTTCCAGGGCTGAAATGGCTAACTTGAGAGGGTACAGTTTTAAGGTGGTTGGAAATGGGTACAGAGCAGATATCAGGGGTTAAGTTTTGTACGCAGAGAATAGTGAGTGCATGGAATGGGCTGCCAGTGAGAGTGGTGGACGCAGATATGATAGGGTCTTTTAAGAAACTCCTGGATAGGTACATGGAGTTTAGAAAAATAGAGGGCTATGGGTAACCAGAGGTAATTTCTAAAGTAAGTACATGTTTGGCACAGGTTTGGGGGCTGAAGGGCCTGTATTGTGCTGTAGGTTTTCTATATTTATATGTTTCTCAATGTTTCTTCTGAAGTAGATCTACCTTTGTTCAGGGGGAGTATCAAAGTGTGATATTTCAGTGAAGATTCATAATGGGACATCAAGAACTGGTAAATTAGACAGGGTTAATACTCCAGTGAAGCCAAGTGAGACCAACACTGTGGCATAGATCAAGGAAACCGTTGAGACCCAATTAAACTTGTGAAATTCAGAAATGTGTTAGATAAGAAATATGATTTTTTTTTGAAAGGGGGATGGCATGTATTAAATGTAACACTGGTTGTGAACAGCAATTGCTGCTTTAAATTGTCACCCCTTTAAATACTGTGTCATATGAGAAACCACTCCGTGGACTGGAACAACAAATCCATAAGTTCCAACAGCACTCTGAAAAATCATCAGATAGATTCACACTCTCACTGAGCTTCTCTTGCCTTCAGAGTTCCAGTCCGTACATACCGTAATGGAATCTTTTCAAAAATGAATTCAAGGATTCAGAGAGTACAAAGATTGCTCTTATCACAAACACAAGAGATTCTGCAGATGCTGGAAATCCAGAACAGCACATTTGGTTCTGTACTGAAATATGCAAGAAAGATAAAACAATGGATGAAAAGTAACACACACAAAATAGTGGAGGAACTCTGTAGGCCAGGTAGCAGATGTGGAGTGGAATGAATGGTCAACATTTAGGGCTGAGGTCCTTAATCAGGACTGGAAAAGAAGGGGAAGTGTCTCAGCCTGAAACATTGATTCTTTATTCCTCTCCGTAGATGCTGCCTGACCTACCAATCTCCTCTAGCACTTTTTGTGTGTGTTCTATTCCTATCATCCCCAGTTACCCAGCAAGATTACCACACATGACAATTGCAACAAACTTACCTCAAGATTTAAACTTAATTTCACAGGGCTTTCCCAAATCATTGCTGCTTGGAATTCTGAAAGCTTGTCTTTATAACCCCAGATAACGTTCAAAGAAATTGGCATTAAACAATCTGATTTTGATTACTTTGCTTGGTGCAGACATTGCTAACACGACCAGCCTGTTGTTGGAGACTAGAGACTGCAACTGCCGTATCCTGGAGCAGAAACAGATCTGTCTCTACCCATCAACCACCAACCATTGTCTCCCAACTACACTCCTTCTCCATCTACCCATCAACTCCTCACCTGGCTCCACCTATCACCAGTCAGCTTCTGCCTCTCCTCTGGACTGTCTCCTCTAGTCTTGATGCAAGCGCTAGGACAAAAATGTAATAGGAGCATTTGAAAGCTCTGGACCTGTACTCATTGGAGTTTAGAACAATGAGGGGGATTATCTCATTGAAATCTACTGAATATCCAAAGGCCTATATCGAGTGCACATACAGAGGATGTTCCCGATAGGGGGGGAATCTAGAACCAGAGAGCATGGTCTTAGAATAGAAGGATATCCCTTCAGAATTGAGGTGAGGAGGAATTTCTTTGATAAGAAGTTAATTAATCTGTGGAATTCGTTGCTACGGTAAGCTGTGGAGGCCAGGTCATTGGTATATTTGAAGTGGAGTTGGATTGGTTCTTAATGTATCAGGGCATCAAAGGACCAACAAAATACAGTATGCCTAGGGTTGACAACAGCACTCACACAACCCCAAAAACCTGTCACTGATCCAAAACCCTATGACGTCACAGCCTAACTCAAAGGTACATTGACATCCTCCCTTTGTGACTCGATGGCACCTGTTCCAAAGTACCTCCTCAGAGGCAATAGGTATTTTGCAATATCATAATGTTATTACATATAAATTCAAGCCATTGCTTTCAGTCCCCCATATACAGTTCCAGAGCTACTTAAAGTCTGAGCAAGAAGCCAATTAGCATGTTGTATCGGGAGATGAATTGCTAAACCAATTTATATCCCCACAGGGTGAGAATAAGAATTCTGACTGTGTGTCAGATGTGATTCAACTCAGTCCCAATGATTTAATTCCTACTCCAGAGACCTAAGCGCAAGAATGTACACAACTGTTTCAGTGCAAGACCCAGGGAGCACAGCGCTGGTAGCGCCTCACTTGGGCCCTAAATCTAAGAAAGGATGTGTCGACAAAGGAGAGGGCTCAGAGAAGATTTGGGAGGGCGCATATGAATCTGGGGTTAAAAGGCTTATCTTATGAGGAGTGTTTAATATCTCTGGGCTTGTACTCACTGGAATTCAGAACAACGAGGGGGGCTCTCACTGAAACCTCGTAGCTACTTTGGAATTTGTAGCTACAGGCAATTGTGGTGGTCAAGTTATTGGGTATATTTAAGGCAAAGGTTGAAAGATTCTTGACTAGTCAGGGCATGAAGAGATACAGGGAGAAAGCAGGAGATTGAGGCTGAGGGGGAAATGGATCAGCCATGATGAAATGCCGGAGCAGACTCAATGGGCCAAATGGCCTAATTCTGCTCCTATATCTTATGGTCTTTTGGAGACTCAACAAGGAGGCAAGCAGCGGTTCACCGCTTCTTGATTAATAATGGTGTCAAAGGCTACAGGTAAAGGGCAAAAGAATAGAATTGAGGGGGAAAATGGATCAGCCATGATTGAATAATGGAAACAACTCAATGGCCTCATTCTGCTGCTATGTGTTATAGTCTTACAGTAACAGACCCCAGGGCACTATATCAAAGATATTACTGAAACAAATTATCTGGTTAGTTGGCGCTAGATGGAGTGGTTTGATTATCTCAGAAACTGCTTATCTCCTTGGAATTACACACACAACATTCAGAATTTACAGAGAGTGGTGTGAGAAACTATAAACATCCAATAACTGGTAGTTCTGTGGGTTAAACTGTCTTGTTAATAACAGAGGTCAGAGGAGAATGGCCAGACTTGTTCAAGCTGACAGGAAGGCAACAGTAACTCAAATAACCATGTATTCCAACAGTGGTGTGCGAAAGAGCATCTCTGAGCACAGAACATATTGGACATTGAAGTGGATGGGCTACAGCAGCAACTGACTACAGGCATACAGTCATTAGGCATGCCCTGTATCTACTAAAGTAGCCATTGAGTGTATATTGTGAAATTTGATATTTTGTGGCAACAGTACAGTGCAAGACATAAAAATTATTACAAGTTATTACAAATAATCAGCACCAAAGAGATAATTAGGTTAGTCCATAGTTGAAATATTGAATTCAATTATGGTCACCTCATTATGGGAATGCTTTAGAAAAGGTGCAGAAGAGATTTACCAGGATGCTGCCTGGACTAGAAAGCATGTATCGTGAGGATAGGTGAGCAAGTCTGGGCTATCCTCTTTGGGGTGAAGGTGGACAGGAGTTGACATGATTGAAGCGCACAAGACATTCATTAAGTGGACAGCAGCGCCTTTTGCACAGGGCAGAAATGGCTAGTATGACAATTATACCACAAAATGGTGTAATTTAAAGAGAATTGGAGGAAAATACAGGCAGGCGATGTCAGGGGTATTTGTTTTTTTTACATAGACCGGTGGGTGCGTGAAATCAAATCAAATCAAATTTCCCATTCAACTATATATGAATACAGCCCAACGAAACTGCTTTCTTCTGGGGCCAAGGTGCAAAAACCTTGTTCAAAATAGCGAGCAAAAAGAAAGTCACGCAAAAAAAATACACAGGTATATATCCCAAGACCATGAGTAATATGTCCTGCAGATCAGTTCTACAGTTCTGGGAACTGCAATCCAGCCTGTCATTCCACCGATTGAACACTGGAGGGCAGCGCTGATGGTAAAAGGTCAGCACAACACCATGGGCCGAAGGGACTGTACTGGCTGTAATGGTCTACATCCACCATTTTGTGATATATTTTGTGAAGTCTGGTTCTTGCTTATAGAAAGTTGGATTAGACCATCTGAAAGTGAACACAACACAGACACCACTGATAACCCGCTGCTGACTTTGGGAAAAACAGTTTGCTCTTTAACCGGAGTAACCCAAGCCCAGTGACTGACTTGACAGGCAGTAACTGGTTTAAATATCCTGCCTCAGTGAAAAGCAAAGAAATTACATCAGAGGCAAGTTGTTGCGTGGGAGAAGCACAATGAGGTAATGCATAAACACAAGTGATGCTGCAGATGATGTCATTCCTGAGCAATACAGACACAATGGTGGAGGAAATCAGCAGGTCAGGCAGCATGATGGAAAAGAATAAACAGCTGGCACTTCAGACCGTGACCCTTCTTCAAGACTGGAAACATAGAAAACCTGCAGCACAGTACAGGCTCTTCAGCCCACAAAGCTGTGTAGAACATGTCCTTACCTGAGAAATTACCTAGGGTTACCCATAGCCCTCTACTTTTCTCAGCTCCATACACCTGTCTAGGAGTCTTTTAAAATACCCTATCATATCCGCCTCCACCACCATCGCCAGCAGGCCATTCCACGCACTCACCACTCTGTGTAATAAACCTACCTCCCTGTAGCTACTTCCAAGCACCTTAAAACTCTGCCCTCTTGTGGCAGCCATTTCAGCCCTGGGAAAAAGCCTCTGACTATCCACATGATCAATACCTCTCATCATCTTATACACCTCTATCAGGTCACCTCTCATCCTCCATCACTCCAGGAAAAAAGGCCAAGTTCACACAAACTATTCTCATAAGGCACACTTCCCAATCCAGGCAACATCCTTGTAATTCTCCTCTGCACCCTTTCTATGGTTTCCACATCCTTCCTGGAGTGAGGCGACCAGAACTGAGCACAATACTCCATGCGGTCTGAGCAGAGTCCTATATAGCTGCAACATTACCTCTTAGCTCTTGAACTCAGTGCCATGGTTGGTGAAGGCCAATACACCATATGCTTTCTTAAACACAGAGTCAACCTGCACAGCAGCCTTGAGTGTCCTAAGTACTCAGAGCCCAAGATCCCTCTGATCCTCCACACTGCCAAGAGTCTTACCATTTATAATATATTCTATCATCATATTTGACCTACCAAAATGAAACACTTCACACTTATCTAGGTTGAACTCCATCTGCTACTTCTCAGCCCAGTTTTGCATCCTATCTGTGTCCCACTGTAACCTCTGCCAGCCCTTCACATTATCCACAACATCCCCAACCTTTGTGTCATCAGCAAATTTACTAACCCATCCTTCCACTTCCTCATCCAGGGCATTTATAGAAATCATGAAGAGAAGGGGTCCCAGAACAGATCCCTGAGGCACTCCATTGGTCACCGGCCTCCATGCAGAATATGACCTGTCTACAACCACTCTTTACCTGCTGTGGGCAAACCAGTTCTGGATTCACAAAGCAATGTCCCCTTGGATCCCATGCCTCCTTACTTTCTCAATAAGCCTTGCATGGGGTACCTTGTCAAATGCCTTGTTGAAATCCATATACACTACATCTACTGCTCTACTATTATCAATGTGTTTAGTCACACCCTCAAAAAATTCAATCAGGATCATAAGGCACGACCTGCCTTTCCCAAAGGCATGCTGACTATTCCTAATCATATTATGCCTCTCCAAATGTTCATATATCTTGCCTCTGAGGATCTTTTCCATCAACTTACCAACCACTGAATTAAGACTCACTGGTCTATAATTTCCTGGGCTATCTCTACTCACTTTCTTGAATAATAGAACAACATTTGCAACCCTCCAATCCTCCAGAACCTCTCCTGTCCCCATTGATGATGTAAAGATCATTGGCAGAGGCTCAGCAATCTCCTCCCTTGCCTCCCACAGTAGCCTGGGGGTACATCTCATCTAGTTTTGGAGATGTATCAATCTTGGTTCTTTCCAAAAACATGCTTTGCAATAGTAACAGGGATATTGAGAAGCAATCGATAATGATTCAGGTGGGAGTATTGCACAATGAGGAGATTTCTCCCAGGTTGGTGGCGCTCATTTAAAAAGAGGGTTTCATGGGTGTTCGGTATCATTCTGGTGGCCCAATCAGCAATGAGAGCAGAGCAGATGGAAGTAAATAAAAGTTCAGAAGGGACCCGCTGGGCGGTCATTGTTGGGTGTGGGCCAGTGGTGAGAGTGGGTGTGTCAGACTTTGGCTTAAAGGAGGCTTTAGCTCGCTAAAGGCGTTGGCTCTGGGTAAGTTGTCTTGGTAAGTTTCTGTTAAGTTTCCTTTTTTACTAAGTGTGTCAGGGATATATAGTGTAGCTTAAATGGCCATTGTGTGTTCTTCGTGCTAGATGTTGGAGTTTCGGGACTCTGAAGTCCCAGAGTCTCCCAGGGAACTATATCTGTGTGAAGTGTATCTGGCTGCAGCTCCTTCAAGACCTTGTTAGGGATCTGGAGCAGCATCTGGATGACATTCGGCTTGTACAGGAGAGTGAGGAGATGATCAATCAGAGTTTTAGGGAAGTAGTCACCCATAAGTTACAGGAAGCGGGAAGCTGGGTGAATGTGAGGAGAACATATGGGAAGATAAATAGGTTTATTGAGGCATTCCCCTCAATAATGAGTATACTGTTTTGGAACTGTTGTGGGGGGTGACCTTCCAGGGGAATACCACGGAGACCAGGTGCACCTTAAGAGTGTGTGCTTAGCCCACTGCTCCACTCTCTCCACACGGCTCAGACACCATCTCTCAATTAACTCAAATATTTCTGGTAGAGTTTCAGATGGTGATGAGGGTTCGTACAGGAATGAGGTAGATCACCAGATTCGTTGGTCTTGCACTCAACGTCAGTATGACCAAGGAACTGATTGTGGCCTTCAGGAAGGGGAAGTTGAGGGAACACACACCAGTCAACATCGAGGGATCAGCAGTGGAAAGGGCAAGCAGTTAAGTTTCTGGGTGTCAACATCTCTGAAGATCTAACCTGAGTCCAACATATTGATGCAAATACAAAGAAGGCCCAACAGTGGCTGTATTTCATTAGAGGTTAAACAAGACTTTGGACGTCATCAAAGACACTCGTAAGTATCTACAGATGTACTGTGGAGAGCATGCTAACTGGTTGCATCAATGTGGGGGTGGCTCTGTACAGGACAGGAAAATGCAGCGTAAAGTTGTACTCAGCCAGCTGCTTCTTGGGCTCTAGCCTCCCCAGCATCCATAACACTTTCAAAAGGTGAACCTTAAAAAAGGTAGCATCCTTCGTCAAGAACCCCCATCTCCCAGGACATGCCCTCTTCTCATTGCTACCATCAAGGAGGTGGTACAGGAGCCTGAAGACACACACTTAACATTTCAGAAACCACTTATTGCCATCCACCCCCAGATTTCTGAACGGGCAATGAACCCACGAACACTACCCTAGTATTTTTTCCTCTTACTTTGCACTACTTATTTAATTTAATAAGTACATACAGTAATCTACAGTTTTTTATTGTTGTGTATTGCAATGTTCTGCTGCCACAAGACAACAAATTTCACGACATATGCCAGTGATATTAAACTGGACCCTGATTCTAAAGTCTGAGCAAGAAGACAATTAGCATGTTATACCTGGAGAGGAATTGTTAATCTGTTTTATATCCTCAGATGATAAATGATGTGAATAAGAATTGTGACTTCATGTCAATTGTGACTCACCACAGTATCAATAACTTCTGAATTGTCTATGATAACTACCTCATTAATCCTCTATTTATTTATGAACCGACAGTAATTTTATATCTTTGCTCTATACTACTGCCACAAAACAACAAAATCTCACGTCATAAAATACAGTGATAATAAACCTGATTCTGATTCATTGGACTGGACTCAACACTTATTAGTGTTGGTATAATAAAGTGCAGGTTTTGAATTAATTAACACAACAGTACCAGAGGCCCAGGTTCAATTCCAGCCATTATTTGGAAGGAGTACGTTCCCTCCCCCCCCCCCCCCACCTCCTGTGACTATGTGTTCTCTCCGAGTGATCTGCTTTCCTCCCATAGTCAAAAGACATACTGGTCGGTGGGTCGATTGGTCTTTGTAATTTGTCCTGTGATTAGACTAGGGTTAAAATGGGGAAGGGCTTACTTTGTGCTGTATGTATCTCAATAAACACTGTTGCGAATGTGCCGCAACTCTGAGGGGCCAAAGGGTACAAAGTGGCCCCCTCCTTTTTGAGGATCACAAGATCGCTATTAATTCAGGTCTGGGACCCAGGAAATGAGAGAGAGACACACAGAATACACAACCAGGTGGAACGTGTCCTGGCCTCAGCGGAACAGAACCACTGATAACGGCCATTGTCTCTTGGAGAAGGAATTGTGTATTGAGTACTGTACTATTCATTGAAACTCCTCAGGGGACAACCAGAGTGGTCTGGTTGAGGGATTGCATCATCCCAACCTGACTGACATCTGAGACCCCGTGAGTAAGGATAAAAGAGGGTCCGGGGAACAACCTCTTTAGACGCACCAGGAGAAACGCTAGAAATCCTGTGACAGCGTTTAATAGCGAAAGCCGGTGGGGGCTCGTGTGCATCCTCCCTTTTGCCTGGGGTGGCAGGCTCATCACGGAAGAACGGTTTAGCTAAAGGAGAGGCCACAAGTGAACGGCCATGACAATGAGACTCCTGATGGATCGAAATCATAAAGGAAAGCCGGCAAGTTTTTCTCCAAATCTCTCTCTCTCCAACAAATTGCAACACAGCGGTCCCCAACGGCTGCAGCCTGCATGAACTGAATGAACTTTATATTTACATTGGACAATTCATTATCCCCTAGACAACGATAGAGCTTACTTCTTATTTATTATTATTATACCCACACTTTTAGATTTAGTATTGACGATGTATATTATCTGTATATTTGCATTGATATTATTTTTGTGTATTTTTACTAATAAATACTGTTAAAAATAGTATCATCAGACTTCAACGGACATCTCCATCTTTGCTGGTAAGTGACCCAGTTACGGGGTTCGTAACAACACGTTCTTAAAAAGATTCACATGGTAATTTGTCTAACCTAAGTGATTTGATTGAAGTAAGGGTCAGTGCATGAAGGCGGAAAGCCGATTGCCGGCATATTGGAAGATTAAAGTAATGACAGGAGATAAGCAATGTCCAAGGGAACAATAACAAATGAATGGCTGAGTAGCAAAGTGCCGCAAGTGGCAGCCATTGACCCTGGTCACACTCTCACACTCTGACCATCTACATCCCACTGCAACAGATCCAACAGAAGATGGCTGTGTGTTATGCAGGTTTTCCACCATCTGCCGAACCTCTTATGCAATGGAGGAAGACGTGAAAGGTTTGAATTGCCTCTGAACAACAGAGCACAGGTAAGAATGAACAGTGACGCAATTACTTGCGGGAGTCTACATAAAATACAGGCCTTTTGGCCCACAAAGTTGTGCCACCCTTTTAACCTGCTTTAAGATCAATCTAACTCTTCCTTCCAACATAGCCCTCCATTTTTCTATCATCCATGTGTCTATTCCAGAGTTTCTTAAGTGTCTCTAATATATCTGCCTCTGCCACAATCCTGGGAGAGTGTTTCAAGCACCCACCACACTATGTATAAAAACTGACCTCCGACATCCTGCCCTATACTTTTCTTCAATCACCTTAAAATTATGGCACCTTAAAATTTTTCAACGGATGCTGCCTGACCTGCTGAGTTCATCCAGCTTGTTTGTACATGTTGACCTTAAAATTATACATCCTTATATTAGCCATTTTCACCTTGGACAAAAGTCTCTGACTAGACACTCAATCTACGCCTCTTATCATCGCATGCACTAGTTTGGGATATATACTATAGGTATTTTCCACGCTTAGCAATGGGTGGGCTTCATTTCCCCAATTAGCAGCTATTCCAACATGGTGTTAATGTTTTTTTCTTCATCCATAGTTCTGAAAGTTGAGGCATCTGGACTGGAGTGGAATCAATTTAGACTTTGAGGCAGGCTAACACTTGCTCTCCCAACCCATCACAACAGTATCATAGAGGGCCTAAGGGACAGAAGGCAGCCATTGGTGTAATAAATCACGCTAGTCAAAAGTGGACTAGTTAATCCCATTCGCAACTCTCTATCTTTGGTCTCCAAAGCCTCATTCAGGTACATTTGGCATCCAGTGAAGGAATCTCAAGAACTAGAAGAGATACATTCAAGGTTTAAGGGGGGAAATGTAAAGGGGATGGGCAGGGCAATTTTTTTTTACATACAGAGTACCTGAATTAGACTACCAGGGATAGCTGTGGAAGCCGATACAACAGAGACACTTAGGAGACTGTTGGGGAATGAATATGGATTATGTTCAGGCAGAAAAGATTTATTTAAATTTGGCATTGTATTTGGTTTAAGAACGGTAGGCCAAAGTGCTTGTTCCTGTGCTGTACTGTTTGATGTCCTGTGTTGGTACAGGACAGGAGAAAAACAGGGTCTGAGCAGGCAATATCTAAATCCTGCTTTATGATCCTGACGATTCGACAAGCTGTTAAAACTAAAGGCTCCTCATTAAATTGTGAAGTTGATTGGAGAAATTAATGGGCTGAGGAAGAGATTCATGTTCCCGATGACATGTTATATGGCAAAATCAATCTGCGGACAATATTGGCTGAAAAGGTAATTTAATAAATTTTACAAGCAAATTATACTGATAATGATCATATTCAAATCTGTTCCATTTCAAACTGATAGAAATGATCTGTTTTACCAAATGAAGATAGACACTTACCATTTCAAACATTAGTGAAATCAGAGGGAATTAGGATTGTATCAGTCTCTGTTCATATTCTTACCAGTTTAACACCTTGAGGTCTTGGAAACATTTCTACACAAACACATTCTATTTGGCTGCAATGTGGTTGCAAATTTGCTTGCTCTAAATCTGACACTTCACTTAAGCATAGAACATAAAACATGATGTGCCAACATTTTAACCTGCTCAAAGATCAATCTAACTCTTCCCTCCTACACAGCCCTCCATTTTTCTATCATCCATGTACCTTTCTCAGAGTCTCTTAAATGTCCTTAATGTCTTTTCCTCTACCACTACAAAACAACAAACTTCATGACAAATATTTTGTTGATAAATAAATTTAATTCTGATTCTAATACCACTGGCACCGTGTTCCACACAACTACAACTCTTTGTGTAAAAGTCCTACCCTTGATATTTCCCTGATACTTTCCTCCAATCGACTTAAAATTATGCTCCTGTAAGTTATCCACTTCCGCCAAAGGAAAAAGTATTTGGCTATTTGCTTGATTTATGACTTTTACCAACTTGTACACCTCTATCAAATCATCTCTCATACTTCTTTGCTCCCAAGAGACAAACCTCTCCTCAGATGACATATTCTCTAATCCAGGCAGCATCCAGGTAAATCTCCTCTGCACCCTCTCTAAAGCTTCCTGTATTGCAATCAGAATCAGGTTTAATATCACCAGCATACGTCATGAAACTTGTTGTTATGCAGCAGCAGTACATTGCAATACATATAATAAAAGTGTGAATTATAGTTAGTATATATAATTACAATTTAAATTAAATAAGTAATGCAAAAAAATTAGTGAGGCAGTGCTCATGGGTTCAATGTCCCTTCAGAAATCTGCTGGCAGAGGGGAAGAAGCTGTTCCTGAATAACTGCGTGTGTGTCTTCACTCTCCTCTAACTCCTCCCTGATGGTAGCAATCAGAAGAGGGTGTGTCCTGCGTGGCACCTTTCTAAGGCATTGCTACCTGAAGATGCCCTGGATTCCTTGGATGCTGGTGCTCATGATGGAGATGAATAAGCAGATGTCTCCCGGCAGCTTATTTCAACCCCGTGCAGTGCTCCCACCCTTCCCCCTTCATACCAGGTGGTGATACAGCCAGTTAGAATGCTCTCCACAGTAAATCCGTAGAAATTTGGGAGTGTGATATACCAAAACTCCTCAAACTCTTAATGAAATATCACTAGAAGAATACAGAACCCCTAGCGCAGTCTAACCAGAGTTAGACTATCACCTTGCAGCTCTGAATTCAATCCAAGTAATGAAGGCCCACTCACCATTTAACATTTGAATGCCAGGACTCAAGTTTCTTCCCATCTGGAGACCACTGGTTAGAGCTGCTGCCTCATGGCACCAGGGACACAGAATCGCTCCTGACCTCAGGAGCTGCAGGGCATATCGATTTGTACGTCGCATCTGTGAACGCGTGACTTTCCCTCATGTACTCCGGATTCCTCCCACAGCCCAAACATACGGGTGGTTAATTGACAAAAGCATGGAAATCAACCACCACTCACTGCAGGTTACTGGTAAAAGAATCAAGGGGGGACTTTATGGGTAATTGTGACAAAGAAAAAGATGCAGGATTTCAGAGAAGTAAGGAGAGGGGAAATATGACTGATGGGATTGTCCCTTTTGGGAGCAGACCTGGATCCAATGGGCCAAACAGCTTTCTTCCATTTTGTATAACCACCATCTGGATTATGCCCTGCTGGTACCATCAGGAAATAAGTTTAGGAGCCTTAGGTCTCACACCACCCAGTTCAGAAACAGTTATTATCCTACAACCATCAGGCTCCTGAACCAGCATGGATAACTGCACTCAGCTCAACTCTGAACCGATTCCACAACCTGCAGACTCACTTTCAATGACTCTACAACTCACGTTCTCAGTATTATTTTTATTTTTTTTATTGCATTTCAAAAATACTTCATTGGCTGGGAAGCATATTGGAAGGACTGGAATTCATTGTGTAACTGCTCTGACAAGCCCTTCACATCCATTGATGTTTATCCAGCAGGCCGTGTGAGGGAGACATACAACAAGCCCAGGGGCACTGGATGAGGGAGGATAGAGGGGACAGCATTGTCTTTGAAAAGTTTGAAGTTCTAAGTTCAGAAGTAAATTTATTATCGAAGTACATACATACATGTCACCATATACAATCCTAAGATTCATTTCCTTGCAGGCATTCACAGTCGGACAAAGAAATACAATAGAATCAATGAAAAATGACACACGGAGACTGACTAACAACCTAAGTGCAAAAGAAGACCAATTGTGCTAATACAATAAAAAACAAGCACATGAATAACTCATACTGAGAACATGAACTGTGGAGTCCTTGAAAGTGAGTCCATAGGTTGTGAAATCAGGTCAGTATTGACGTGGAGCCTGATGGTTGAAGGGTAATAACTAATTCTGAACTGAGCAATATAGAACTCAACAAGGCCTTTGTACCTCCTTCCCGATGGCAGTAACAAGAAGATGGCTTGTCCCCAATGATGTATTTCGATTGTATATTCATGGGAGACACTTAAAAATTGTGAAAGGGCCTTTAACAGAAGTGAGATGTTCCAATGCCATCAGGAGGAGGTCTTAAATTCAAAAGTAAATTTATTGTCAAAGTACAAAAATGTCACCAAATACTACCCTGAGAGTATTTTCTTGCAAGAAGTCACTAGAACAAAGAAATACAATAGAATGAATGTAAAACTGCACCTTAAGACTGACAAGCAGCCAATGTACATATGAAGACAAATTGTGCAAATACAATTAATACCAATAATAAATTAATAAGTTAATAAATAATACTGAGAACATGAGAAGAGTTTGAGTAAGGAAAAGGGTCAGGGGCTCATTTAGCTCCACCAGAAAGAGGTGATGGAGGTTTAGTTCAACCTTGTTCCAAAAGCCAGCATCTTCATTTTACCTCTGAAGTTTTGATTTCAGTCTCCCCGAACATCTTGATCTCCTTGGTCAGAGTTATAGATTTGTAACACAATTCAGGGGGCGAACAGTTTCCTGTCGCCTGCATGCTCATACCAGGCTACCTAAACAGCATGGTTATTGCCGTGGGACAACTTAACGTGCATCACCAGGCACATACAAGGTGATGTGTAGAAAGGAGTTTGGGGCAGGCAGAAAACTTTAGAACATGGTTTGGTACTTAGGGCCTTGAGAGTGGAAGGCAATGATAACACAAATAGCATTACAGATGATCATGACGTCAGTTCTTGGTACAGGACCATTTGGAGAAAGTAGTGAGGATCAAAACCATAGTGTCGAAAAAAATGGATGTGACTATTAAAGTCAACTCCTTTCCTTTGTATGTCGATCAAGACAGGTTATCTCGGTTAAACAGAAAACACCTTCTCGACAAGTGTAAAGGTAAAAAAAGTTAGCAAGAATGTTGACATAAGAAAATAAGAACTTCAAAATAGGTGCTGGAGTAGGACCTGTCTTTGCTGAATCCATGCTGCATCTGTCTGATGAATCTATTTCTTTCCAGATGCCCCACTATTTCTTCTTTAATGATAGCTTCAAGCATTCTCCAAAATACAGGTGTTAAACTAACTGGCCTCTAGTTACCTGCCCTTTGCCTACATCCTTTTTTGAAAAGTGGCATGAGATTTGCCATCTTCCAGTTTGCTGGCACCAGCCCAGAGTTCAGAGAATTTTGGTAAATCATCACCAAAGCCTCTACTATAATTTCTACCATTTCTTTCAGTACCCTGAGATGCATTCTATCAGGACCAAGGGACAGATCTATCTTCAGGCTGACAAGTCTGCTTAGCGCTATCTCTTTAGTGATAGCTATTGCACTGAGGTCCTCACCTCCCATCGCATCCATAACATCTCTCCCTGGCTTGTTGGATGTGTCCTTCACCATGAAGATCGACACAAAATAGTCATTCAAAGTCTCGGCCATGCCTTCATTACCCAATATCCATTCCCCCTCTCTTCCTCCAAGGGACCTACGTTACTTTAGTCACCTTTTCTGCTTTGTATAATTATAAAAACTTTTACTATCCATTTTTCTATTTTATTCTGGTTTATTCTCATAACCTAGCTTCTCTTTCTTTATTGCTTGCTTAGTGGTACTTTGTTGCTTTTTAAAGTTCTCCCCATTCTTCCTGTTTCCCACTACTCTTGGTGACATTGCATGCACGAGCTTTTAGTTTGATGTCTTCTTTTATTTCCTTTGTTATCCAAGGCTGGCTCTCCCCACCCTTACTGTCCTTGCTTTTAAATGGAATATCCTTTTGTTTAGCACCATGAAAAATCTTTTTGAAAGTCCTCCGCTGTTCCTCATTTGTCCCACCATATAGCTTGTGTTCTCATTCTACACTAGCCAAATCCTCCCTCATCATTGTAGTCTCCATTGTTTCACCATAATACACTGGTTTTAAATTGAACTACTGCACTCTCTATTTGTATGAGGAGCTCAGTCATGCTGTGATTACTCTTTCCAAGAGGATCCCTATCTACACGAACACTCATTTTATCTGTCTCAACGCACAGGACCAGAACAAAGATAACACATTCCCTTGTAGGTTCAGTAATATGCTGTTCAAGAAAGCCATCATGGATGAATTCTATGAAGTCCTCCTCAAGTCTGCCTCGACCAACTTGATTCACCCAGTCTATGTACAAGTTAAGGTCCCCCATGATAAACTGCAGTTCCATTCTTACAAGCCTCAGATTTTTCCCTGTTTATTGCCTGTGGCACTGTGGCCGATAAAGAACTCCCACCAGTGATTTTTTTCCCTTTATCATTCCTAACTTTACCCAGATGGATTCAACATTCTGTTCCTTAGATCTTACATCGTCTCTGACTATCACCCTGATCTCATCTTTAATTAAGAGCATTGCCCCACCTCTTACCTTGCTGCCTATCTTTCTGTATTACCTGATATCCTTGGATACTTAATTCCCAATCCTCTCCACCCTGAATTTGTAACGGCCACTAAATCAAATCTCTTTGTCCTGATTTCAGCCACAAATTCACTGACCTTGTTTTGAATACCACTTCAAATAAAGTGCCCTCACACTCATTGTGCTTTTAAAATCTTGTAATCTTTTACTCTTTTGCACTTGACTTTTTTTCAGTCCACTCTTACTTTTCTCCTTTTTATCTTTTGTTTTTCTTTATCTTTATTCACACCTTTCTTTTTTACTCCATCCATACTTCTCCATTCTGTTGAACCCACACCCTACTATTTAGTTTAAAGTCCTATCCACAGCCCTAATTATGCGATTTGCTAGAATCTAGGTCCCATCATGGTTCAGGAGGAGCCCGTCCCATTGGTACAGCTCCCTCCTTCCCCAATACTGATGCCAATTTCCCATGAATTCAAACCCACTTCTCCCACACCAATCCTTCAGCCACACATTTTACTCTAATCTTCTTAATCCTGTGCCAATTTGCATGTGGCTCAGATAGCGATCCAGAGATTACTGCCCTTTTGGTTCTGCTCTTTAATTTAGTCCCTAGATGGCCAAATTCCTTCAGCAGAACATTTTTCCTCATTCTACTTATGTCATTGGTACTCACCTGGATGACGAAAACTGAATCTTTCCCGTCCCACAGCAAATTCCTCTGCAGGTCAGATAAGATGTCCTGAACCCGGGCAGCAGGTGGGCAACACGCCCTTCGGAATGATTTATCCCCATGACAGAGGGGTTTGTCTATTCCCCTGACTATGCTATCCTCATTTACCACTACATTTCTCTTCTCTCCCCCCTCTTGAAAGGCTCCCCGAACTACAGTGCCACAGTTAGGTTGCTCATCGTTGCTACAGCCCTCACTTTCATCCACACAGGGAGCAAAAATCTCAGACCTGTTGGACAAGCTCAAGGGGCTGAGGCTCCTCCAGCACTGGCTTCCGGATCCCACTACCCGCCTCACTCGCAGTCACACCCTCTTGTCCCTGACCACAGACCAAATTTGAGACAGCTAATCTCATGGGTGTGACTACCTCCTGAAACAGAGAATCCAGGTAACTCTCCCCCTCCCCCTGATGTGCCACACTGTTTGAAGCTCAGATTCCAGGTCATTAACCTTGAGCCTGAGTTCCTCGAGCAGCCAACACTTGCTGCAGATGTGGTCACCAGGGACAACAACGGGCTCCACCAGCTGCCACCTCACACAGCTACAGTACATCAGCTGATCCTGCATCATCCTTTTACTTAATTAGCTGTAATTTAGTGACTTTATATTCAACCACAACAACCTTACTTGCTACTTACCTGTGTCTCCTCGCCAAAGGCTCAAGTTCCCTACACTGGTCCCCTCCCACTTTTATCCCCTCCCTACTTTTGTTTGCTCTACTTTTGCTCCTGCTAATGAACCGCGAATCAACTGGTCCGTTGTTAATCCCCGTGAAACGCTCCTTTTTCAAACTCTTCTCCCTGACGTGTGCGAAGCTCTCTCTCTCTCTCTCGCTTTGAATTGTTTGGTCCACTGCTGATGCTATACTTGACCATACTTGACTGCTTGGCCATAGCGTTTTTGCACTCAGCAGATGAGGGAAGTACATACACTGTGGAAGTTTCCTTACCATTGACAATTACAATGATGTCTCTGAAATCAATTTCTCCTCTCGCCTCCACTGTTCCCTCGCACCGGTAAACACCTTCGTGCTTCTTATTAATGCGTCGGATTTTCAGGTTACTATCACCAACCATCATGAAGTTGTCTGGAAAGCAAGTGAAGGAAAGCATAAGCCATGAGATAAAGAGACAAATGGAAGCACATGAATTCTTTTGGTACACTAGCAGGACTTATTCTTCAGAATGAGGGTCAGGTTTATCATCACTGACATATTCTGCATTTTGTTGTTTTGAGGCAGCAGATCAGTGCAGTATATAAAAATTTAGTATAAGATGAAATAAAATAATATAAAAGGAAGAAATAAATAAGCAGTACAAAATCAGAGCAAAATACTGAGTTAGTGTTCATGTTGATGGTTGTGTTGCCTTTAAGGCATTTGTTTAGTTTATTATATTTTCGCTTTAGTAATTCATTTGTTATCGTTTTCTAGTTAAAGTTAAGGTTGTTTAAAGTAAATTCGTTGTCTGTGATGTATCGCGGCATGCGATGATGTCACATTCGGTTTCGCTGTGACTTGTGGGAAAATACCGGTCTGGAGAAACGGGAAGGAGGGGGCTTGTGTGTGCAGGATCAGCGCGAGAAAAGTTTTCTTTCTACGCACTTGAAACATTAGAGAAGCAACGGCGTAAGTTCATGAGATAATCGATACGTTGAATTAAAAATGTTAACACTGACTCTGTTAAAAGTAATGACGGTTGATAAAGTTTATGTTTTTTGTTATTTAAAGAGATGCAGATAGTTTGTGTTGAAGTGTATTTAAAGCCAGTCGATGGCGTAGGTAGATTCTGACTGTATGTTGCACTTTAACGTAATATAGTTGTTGTAGTTTTATTTTTGCAAGTATTTATGATGTAAATGTGATGTCAAGAAGGAAACAAATACTGTATATATTTTGTATTGTTTTATCAACAGTTTTCACCATATGTTAATGTGGAAGAGTGAACAGTAAACAGTTAATCTTACTGGGACCACCTCATTGACTGGTTTATGCTTGGTGTTTAGTTCAGAGTTCTTTTACACCTGTGCAAGAACACTATAAAGGTCCTTTCAGAAAACTGAACAATGACACAATCAACATATGGAGCTGCATGTTTCCATCTATAGTCAGTCGCCACTTTATTGGGTACCTCTTGTACCTAATAAAATGACCACTGTGTGTATGTTCATGGTCTTCTGCTGCAATAGCTGATTAACTTCAAGGTTTGAGTGTTCAGAGATGCTCTTCTCACACCACTGTTGTAACGTGTGGTTATTTGAGTTATTGTCGCCTTCCTGTCAGGTTGAACCGGTCAGGGAATTCTTCCCTAACCTTTCATTAACAAAGCATTTTCACCCTCAGAACTGCTGCTCACTAAATGCTTTGTTTGTTTTTCAAACCATTCTCTGTTAACTTGAGAGACTGTTGTGCATGAAAATGTCAGGAGATCAGCAGTTTCTGAGATATTCAAAACCTTCCGTCTGGCACCAACAATCATTCCACAATCAAAGTCACTTAGGTCTCGTTTCTTCCATATTCTGATGTTCAGTCTTTTTAAAATTATTATTCAGTGTAATTGTGAACAATAGCCAGATCAGAAATGCTGATCAAGTCAACTAGTTCCCAAAGAGAACTCTGGTAGGCCAATCAGATGGTTCACCGCTGCTCTGCGATAGAACATAAAAAAATCATATGTACAAATAAGAAACATTAAAAAAAATAGTAGAAATGCTGGAGGCTTGATGATCATGATGAAGTCTGCTGGAGCGAGACCTTTATACACATGCTGTCCTCCATAATTCAAAGAGATTGAAGGATAAGGTTACAGGGTGGCAAAACGTGACAGGAGCACTTGGAACGAAAAACTACTGGGAGAAAGCAGCACCTGATCTTTCCGCACTGATCTCCAGCAGTTTAAGGACTAAGTCCAGCCAGAACATAACTCACAAGTGCTCTTGAAAGTCAGGTATTAACCCCACCTGCCAACAACCAAGCATTGCCATCCTGGTCCCCCTCATGATAGTTTGTGCAGAAGCATGTGACTTCCCTCCCAGAGATGATCGGTGTTTGTGCACTCGACTCTTGAAGGCTTGGACCCTCATCGTCACAGATGTTTCCAACCACAGCATCTGGAAGGCTGTTCCAAATTCTGATAGCACAGTGAAGGAAACTTCTATCCAGTGTGTAGGTTCTCGCATCAGGCATAGAAACAGCATGAGCAGGCGTAGATAAACTTGATTGTGTGGTGCGCCGTCTCTCATAAGATGAAGGCAGCATGGTGCGAAGGTCTGGGGGCTGTGGCTGGTCTGCATTTTGTACAGCACAGTAGCTGCAGCAACCTGTCGCCTGTGGTGTAAGCTACTGATGGCTAGCTTGTCTGAACAACAACTGAAACTCATGACCATGTCTGCATGCTTTTATGAATTGAGTTGCTGCACATGATTAGCTAATTAGAAACATACTAACGAGCAGGTGCACAGGTGTACCTAATGAAGTGGTTGCTGAGTTTGTATATGAGAAATAAATCTAATCTTTAATCTCCTATTTGATCCCCTTTCTCTGGGAAAAGTTTGTGTGCATTCACCCTATGCAAGGCCCTTCATGACAATATGGCTCAAAAAGGCAACCCTTCAGTCTCAAAATGTCACAAAAGAACACACTGGTTGATGAATACCTGCTTAATGACTATTGTGTTCTTGTGTTCTACTTGTTATATCAAGGATGAACAATCAACTTTATTCACCATATACATTTACATGCATTAGGAATTTGCTGTAGTGTGTTGGTGAGGGGCGACATGTAATAAAAAACAGCATTCAACAATTATAAAGAATAAAAAGTATATAAAAATAAATTTAGAGGTTACAGTGTAGATATGGAATGCAAATAGCATTATGAACATGATGTAAAGTGTTTATAGAGCAGTGGAGTGACTGATGTAATAGATAGAGGAGGGTAAAGGGCTGGCTACAATGGTTGATCAGATTAACTGCCCAAGAAAAGAAACTTCTCAGATGGCATGAATTTTGTTTTTGTTTTAATAGCCCTAAAGCGCTCTCCAGAATGTAGACTTAGCCAAGGCAGTTTGCTGGGCAGGCAATGTTCACATCTTTGTCCTGGATACATACCAGTCCTACAGTGATTTGCAGCCAGTGACCTTTCCTGCAGTATTTCTCTTCTGCAAAGAGTGTGTCTTTCCCCTTTAAGAGCACAGGATTTAATTCTGACCATGCTCAGTATCTAGGGTGTGGCAATTAATAATGTAGCCATCGTTTACATGGTGCTTTGTATTTTGATACAGAGGGAGAACCAGACTGAGTTTACAATGACAGAAGCTTTTGTTCCAGAGTTGGAGAGTTGGCAGTATCCTACACAACTAATTGCTCGATTTAAATTGCCTCATTGAACTTGATGCATGGTGAAGACTACGGAATCAAGGCTAATTACAGTTGATCCTCTCAATATAGTGAAACAGATGGAGATACATAATAGCATAATTCTTTTATTAAATTGATTTAGAGATTGTAAAGAATTTTTTAAAGGAAAGAATGAGGTAAATCAAAGAGACATGATTAACATGATATCAGTCCCTTTGTGTGCGTCCAACAATGCGGAAGAGGATGGAATTAATGTTGTCTTCAGGAAAGATCCTGTGAGGTTGAAAAGCTGAACTAAAAATAGAAAATGCTGGAAACACTCAGCAGGCCAGGCAGTATCCATGGAAGGAGGAACTGAGTTCGCAATACAAGAAATTCTGCAGATGCTGGTAATCTAGAGTCTTATGTACAAAATGCTAGAGAAGTTCAGCAGGTCAGACAGCAACTATGGAAAGGAGTAAACAGTTGACTTTTCAGGCCAAAATCCTTCATCAGGTACTAAAGATTCATGTTGTGACCTGATAGTGCAGTATTGCTTTAAAAAGCAATTGGGAAGTAAGGAGGACAGATATAGTGACCCCGGGCCCATACTTTTTTTGTGAACTGCCTGTCCTCGTACACCACCACTACTCTCAGTGTGATGGATACTTTGTTTCCAGGGTGCAAGAGGCTTATTGCTAACCTCAGCTTTCTATGCCAGAACCATGACCTTTCCAAAGGGTCAATGTTTTTTGTGACAAATATTTCTTGTTCAGCTTCTTGTTGTAAACAAGAATCAGTCTTCAGTTCTTAACATAAATTGTAAGAAGTAATCTATTTGAAGTTTGAAGGATATCTGGGCTAGCTGCAAAGAGATGTGGTTTGCAAAGTGAAGAGACCATGAGGCTTCTTGTCTGTATTAGCCAAACACTTGACCCAGTCTGGCCATTCTCCTCTGACCTTTCACATTAACAGGTTGTTTTCACTCACAGAACTGCTGTTCACCAGATTTTTTTTCATATCATTCTCTGTAAACTCTAGAGACTGCTGGGTGTGAAAATCCCAGGAAATTACCGGATCCTATAATACTCAAACTGCCCCAGCTGACACCAACAATCATTCCACGGTCAAAGTCACTTAGATCACATTGCTTCTCCATTCTGATGTTTGGTCTGGATAATAAGCTGATTGGAAGGTGGCCGTAACTCAAATAACCACATGTTTCAATAGTGGTGTGCCAACACCTCAAACTTTGAGGTGGATGGGCTACAGCAGCAGCAGACCATGGACGTACACTCAGTGGGCACTTTATTAGGTACAGGAAGTCCGAATAATGTGGCCATGAGTGAATCTGCCTTTGATGCTGCTGCTAGTCAGTTTTTCATTGTACCTGTGCACATGACAATAAGCTTGACATGACTTGCATCTCTGGGATTCTCTACTCTGGAGATTTATGGAACCTGCCCAATAAGCATTTTATTGGTACATACCTGCGAGAACAGCAGTGACATCCTGGTTGTTATGTAGCCAGGTTACCATGGGTGCTGGAGAGCTGCTCACTTGACAAATCACCTCGGCATCCTCTCCCTCTCTGAACTCCTGCGGGGATTGGATGTCGTGAAAGGTCAGCTTTTCTGTGGACAGAGTTTAACAAGGAAAAGATGTAGTAAAGATCAGTATTCTGCCATTGCACATCACCACAGAACCTTGTCTTTGGCAAAAGATTTACCACCGCTTGATAATTCCTTTTCCCCCACAGAAGTTGCCCAACCTGCTAAGGGGTTCTCAGCCTGGGGTCCACAGACTCCTTGCTTAATGCCATTGGTCCATGGCTTAAAAAGGTTGGGAATCTCTGATCTAGGAGATGGTTAGCTGCTCCAGGTTGCTGCATCTGCAGTCCCTTGAGAGTGTCTCCCTGCATTGGAACTGTATGTGCTTTTGCATCGTTCTTGTTACAGCAGTGGTCGCTTAGATTCATAGCACATAGCCTCAGAAGAGAGGGATGTCCATTTAGAACAGAGGGGAGGAGGAATATCTTTAGCCAGAGGTGGTGAATTTATGGAATTCATTGCCACAGATGGCTGTGGAGTTCAAGTCATTGGGGATATTCAAAGTGGAGTTTGATAGGTTCTTGATTAGTCAGGGTGTCAAAGGTTACGAGGAGAATGCAGGAAAGTAGGGTTGAGAGTGATAATAAATCAGCCATGATGGAATGGCAGAACAGACTCAATGTGATGTATGGCCTAGCTCTGCTACTGTATCTTATTGTTTTATGGTCTAACATCTCAGCCCAGAAGCAGGGCATTCGGTCCAAATCGTTCAGCACAACCAGCTGCAATGCAGGTGAATTGATTCGCGAGAGCTGCAGACGCTGGAAGCTGGTGCAACTGACAATCTTCTGGAGGAACTGCTGTGAGGGTGGCAGGAGGAAAGGCAAGGAATTGTTGACGTTTCAGGTCAGAACCCCGATCAGGTCAGGTCCTGATGTGGGGTTTGATCTGAGACATAGACAATTCCTTCTCCCCACCACAGAAGTTGCTCGACCCACTGAGTTTCTCCAGCAGTTGTCTCAGGGAACGGTGCAGTGTTATTCACCTTGCAATTGAATTTCTTTTAAAAAAAAACCCTGGTGTTCATCATCCTCCAACATCTGCCATCCAAGCTTGGAATGAGCAATAACACTGACAGATATTCAATGGTGGAGAACCTCCTCTGCTTTTCCGAAAGAGCTTCTCAGAGGTCCATAATTTCTATGGTGAATGAATTGATGGTTAACGTGTAATAGAGGCCTCGATGCAAAAGGGAGAAAGAATCAGAATCAGAATAAGGCTTAATAATTCTGGCATACGTCATGAAATTTGTTTTGTGGCAGCATTTGTTGTTTTGCTATATATATAAACAATAAATTACAATTATAAATTAAGTAAGTACTGCAAAAAGAGAACACAAAAAAATGAAAATAGTAAGGTGAGGTAGTTACATAGATTCATTTTCCAATCGGAAATCTGATGGAAGAAGGGAAGAGGCTGTTCCTGAAATGTTGAGTGTGTGTCTTCAGTCTCCAGTACCTCTTCCTTGATTTGAAAAGGGCAGCTCCTGGGTGATGGGGGTCCTTAATGACCCATATCACCTAGTTGAAGCATCTCCTTTTGCAGGGTCCTGGATGCTGGGGAGCTTAGTGCCCATTAAATTAAAGGATTATTGATGCAGAAGATGGAAGGATGTGGATCATGAGCAGGAAGAAGGGATTTAGTTTAAAATTCAGCATCATATTCCGAACAGACATTGCCGGCCAGAAGGTCCGTTCTCATTCTCAGTTTTATAGCCATATACACTCCTTTCCTTTGTCTTGGCATCATGACAGCACATACTCTGCAGACAAACTTGCTCCTTGTTGTCCATTGATCACATCATACACTGAGGCAGTTACCTCTCTCTTACTCTATCTATCAGTGATGCACTTACCTAAGCACTGATTTGCTCTTTTGCCCTTTTCCAAGAAAGGATATGCTGGCATTGGAGAGGGTCCAGAGCAGGCATTCCCCAACGGGGGTTCATGGACCCCTCACTTAATTGTTATGGTCCATGACATAATAAAGATTGGGAACCCTTGGCCCAGAGGAAGCTCACAAAAATAATCTTGGGAATGAAAGAGTTAACACATGAAGAGTGCTTGATGGCTCTGGGTCTAAACTCACTGGAGTTTAGAAGAATGAGGGAGGATCTCATTGAAACCTATCAAACACTGAAAGGCCTCAACAGAATGGTTGTGGAGAGAATATTTCCTATATTGGGGGAGTCTAAGACCACGGGCAACAGCCTCAGAATAGAAGGATGTCCCTTTCGAACAGAGATAAGGAGGAATCTCTTTAGCCAGAAGGTGGTGAAGCTGTGGAATCTATTGCCACAGATGGCTGTGGAAGCCAAGTCAATGAGTATATTGAAAGTGGAAGTTGATAGATTCTTGATTAGTAAGCGCATCAAAGGTTATGGGGAGAAGGCAGGAGAATGGGGTTGAGAGGGATAATAAATCAGCCATTATGGAATGGTGGAGTAGATGAGATGGACCAAATGGCCTAATTCTGCTCCTATGTCTTACGGTCTTATGATATATGTTTGCCTTTATGATCTATGATTGCTCTTATGGTCTTTAATTTCTACAAATAAAATTATGAGTCTCTTACTAAAAGGGACTGCTTTCCCCCATGTACAAACACAAGCAACAAGTGTTAGCTTCCACTGGCAGATTACAGTGATTAGAATGATGAAATGCCTCATATAATTAGCAAATTATCTTCAAAATCATGAAGTTTGTGGTTATTTCAGGAGCTCCTATTATCAGTGGGATAATAAAGATTATTATTTTAACTACACGCCCCGCCTGTTCAAAATGCTGGTGCAACATTCAGTTTAACCCCAGCTCACAAATTCTGATACCATCTTGTGGAGAATGTTCAGTAAAGTGAAAACATGATCGGAATAATTTCAGTGCACAGTAACTCACCCTTAACCATCAGTGTAGACCCGGATAACATCTTGAAGAACACATAATGTGCAAGGGTTATATTAGTCAGGATATCTAGTATATTTTAAATTGTATTCATAGAACACTACAGGCTCTTCAGCCCAAATGTCAAGCCAACCTTTTAACCTACGCCAAGATCAATCTAACCCTTTTCTCCCTCAAGGTCCACCATTTTTCTATCATCCATGTGCCAATTGATGAGCCTCTTAAATGTTTCTAATGTACCTGTTTCTACCACCATCTCTGGTAGTGCGTCCCAAGCACCCACCACTCTCTGGGCAAGACATCAGAATCATATAACCATATAACAATTAAGGCACGGAAACAGGCCACCTTGGCCCTTCTAGTCCATGCCAAACGCTTACTCTCACTAATTGGAATTGGGTTTAATATCACCACCATATGTCTTGAAATTTTCTAACTTTGCCGCAGCAGTCCAATGCAATGCATGATAATAGAGCAAAAAAAACCTGTGAATTACAGGAAATGTACATTAAATAGTTCAATTAAATAAGTAGTGCAAAAACTAGTAAATAAAAAATGTAGTGAGGTAGTGTTGAAGGGGTTCAATGTTTATTCAGAAATCTGATGGGAGAGGGGAAGAAGCTGTTCCTGAATTAATGAGTGTGTGCCTTCAGGCTCCTGTTCCTCTGATTTCCCCCAATAACCTTAAAATTATGCCCTCTTGGATTAGCCCTGAGAAAAACAGATGTTGGTATTTCACTATTTATGTCTCCTATCATCTGATACACTCTATCAAGACCCCTCGGCTCCTTTGCTACAAGGAGCGAAGCCCTGATGAAACATGCTCTCTAATCTAGGTAGTGTCCTGGTAAATCTCTTTGCACACATTTGTCTGTCCAGCCAGTATTCCACTCCAGTATCTATTGATCAACCTGTGTGCCTGTCTCCTAGAATGTTAGCATTGATCTCCTCACAGTGTCCATCTGTCTACTTGAATCTGCTCGGCTATTCCTGTATACGTACATGTATCATTCTGTATATCTGCAAGTCTCCATCTGTCTGTCGTCTCCCCTGTCTAATTGGGTGTCTGTCTTTTACCATCTATCCATATGTCAGTCATTTAGCTTCCATCTGTAGCAACGCACTAGATGTTGGAGAACTCAGCAGGTCGGGTGGCATTTATGGTGGGAAATGGACAGTTGATGTTTTTGATCGAGTGCTTTCATCAGGACTGAAAGATTGAGGGGAGACAGCCAGTATGAAGAAGTGGGAGGGAGAGATGGAGCATGAGATGGCAGGTGCTAGGTGGATCCTGGTGATGAGGAATACTAGGCAAATGGAGGAGCAGAGAGTGGAGATAGTGACAGAGGCTGGGAGGTGATAGGCGGAGGCTACAAAGACCATAAGATATAGGAGGAGAATTAGGCCATTTGGCCCATCAAGTCTGTGTGCCGATGATGGAATCTGATAGGAGAGAAAGGTAGAGCATGGAATCAAATAAGGGAAATGGAGAGGGAAGATGTGAAAAATTGAGGAAGAAAGCCTGTGGAAGGAATGTGTTGGTAATAGCCACTCTCAACAGTGTAATTCTTTCCCTCCCCCCCTCCCCACTTTCTTATTCTGGCTTGGTCCCCCTTCCTTTCCATAGGTGCTGCCTGACCCCCAATAAGGACGTCTATCACCCAGGACATGACATCTTCTCATTGTTACCATCAATCAGGAGGCTGAAGACACACACTCAACGATTCAGGAACAGGTTCTTCCCATCTGCCATCAGTTTTCTGAACAGGCACTGAACCAAGAACACTACCTCACTAATTTTTGTTCTCTCTTTGCACTACTTATTTAATTTTTAAAATATATATAATTCTTACTGTAATTTACAGTTTTAATTATTATGCATTGCGATATACCGCTGCTGCATGACAACAGATTTCATGATGTATGCCAGTGATATTAAACCAAATTCTTATTCTGACTTGCTGAGTTCCTCCAGTATTTTGTGGGTACACTCAAAGTGAGCGGGAGTGAAGTAACATCTCCCAGATTTAGGTATGAGGCCACCCCCCGGACCTGTTGGCTGGTTGGTATTCTTGCAATAAGGCACATATTCCAAATTATTTCACTACGCCAGAACGACTTATGTATTTCAATTACCAACACTCAAACATTTTATTGCGAGAGCTGGGTACCCAGGAGTGAGGACTCACCTGCTGATTTCCCATTGCATTTCAACTATTTACCAGGCTTTAGTCTGGAGTGTGATGGAATACTCTTCTCATTTTGTTGCACATTGATTGTTGTCCATCCTGCTGGGTGAGGTATTTCATTGATTCTATTGTTTTCCTTGTATTTACTGTAATTGACCACATGGAAAGGAACCTCGGGGTTGTATTTGGTGCCATGTACTGTATGTACTTTCAAAAAAAATTTACTTTGAACTTCGAGCTTGTCTGAATGAACACAGACCCAAAAGCTCTCAAGAACGTCTGCACCACGTGGACAAGTCAGTCTACGTTGGAACTGGAAATTGAATTGGTTGATTAATGTTACATGTACTGAGGTACAGCAGAAATCCCATCTTGCATACTGATTATTGCACAATGCATTGAGGCGGTACAAGCTAAATCAGTAGCAGAGAGTTGAATAAAGTTGTTGAAGGGCGTTGAATACAGCCACAGAGAAAGTGCAGACAATAAGGTGCAAGGATCATAAAGAGATAGATTGTCAGGCAAAGAGCCCATCATCTAGAGGACCATTCAATAGTCTTAGAACAGCAGGGTAGAAGCTGTCCTTGAGCCTGGTGGTATATGCTTTCAATATTTTGTATCTTCTACCCGATGGGAGAGGTGGGTAATAAAGAATGTTTGTGGTGGTTGAGGTATTTGATTGTGCTCGCTGCTTTATTGAGGCACTAAGAAGTCTGCCTCAGTAGAGCAGATGTGGGTCCTTGCTGAACCATTTCAGAGAGCAGTCAACAGTCAGCCACTTTGATGTGTCAGGTGCCATATATAGAACAAACAGGATAAGAATGGTGGATTGTCCTTGTGGTCTACTGACAATAATTGGGTAGTTTCACTGTGCCAATACTGATGAGCAACTGGCCATCACATTTTTATTTATCTATATTTACAGTATGCACATATCAGCATGATTGACATCCCATTGGTCAGACTAGGTGTTCATCCCTTCCCTATCAGTGCACTGTGGCTGTGTTGGGTTCCATTTACAAAATGCACTGCAATTAGTCACCCATACTACTCTGATCATCCCTCCCAAACCTTTGTCCTGCAGAGAGTTGTGAATCCAGCACAGTCCAGCCTTGCCTCCACGGTCCACCTGCACTTCGAGCTGCCTCGAGAGGGCTCCTCCCAACCCATCATCCTCCTCCCTCTTGTTAGGCAGTAGAGAGGTTTGAAATCTCATGCCACTAGACGCAAGGACAGCTTCCATCCTGTTGTTTATCAGACTCTTGTGTGGACCTCTTGGACACAAAATTTGATACTTGATTCTGTCTCATCATGAACCTTCCACTCTATTTGCTTGCTTGTACTTCCCTTTCTCTGTAGTTGTGACACTATATTTATCTTACTTATTGAAATACAGCACAGAACTGGCCCTTCTGGCCTTTTGAGTCCGTCGCGTCCACCCAGCAATCCCACAATTTAATCTGAGCTTAACCACAGGACAATGTACTATAGCCAATTAACCTACAACCAGTACATGTTTGGACTTTGTGAGGAAACCAAGCACCTGAAGGAAACCCACATGGTCACGGGGAGAACGCACAAACTCTTTACAGGCAGCAGCGAAAGTCTTTGTTCTGTTTTTTTAAATATACTATCTCAATGTATTGCACTAGGGCATGATCTGCCAGGATGATATACAACTGAGTTTTTTTAACTGCTTCTTAGTACACATGACAACAATAAACTAATGAGACCAGGAAGAACAGTGGTGGGCGTGCACGGAAATTTGGGTGTTAGGGTGGAGATATGTCTGTACCAAAGGAGTTGTAAGGTGCTCCTTCCCTCCACTGGCCTGCAGGTCACCTTTGGGCATGGGGTAGCACCAGCTTGGTCCCCTGATCAGGGTCAGCTGAAACTATGGGAGCAGGTGATGGATGGTCATATGAGCAGCTGGTGCACTTCACAAGACCTGGTTATGTGACCACTGACACCAGCAGATGATCTGAGCGCACAAAATGCAGGAGGAACTCAACAGGTCAGGCAGCATCTATGGAAAAGAGTAAACAGTTGACATTTTGGGCTGAGACCCTTTATCAGACAACGAGGAGTATTGATAATAGCTGGGGTCACCCACATTATTTATTTATTTATTGAGATACAACGGGGAATAGGCCCAGCAAACCCCTGATTTAGTCTGAGCCTAATGAGAGAACAACTTACAATGACCAATTCATCTACCTATTGGTACATCTTTGGACTGTAGGAAGAAAGTGGTGAACATAGTCATGGGTAGAACGTACAAATTCCTTATGGGCAGTGTCAGGAATTGAACTCGGATCGCTCATACTGTGAAGTGTTGTGCTAACCACTACACTACTGTGTCTTGTAAAGTCACTGCCCAGAAGAAGACAATGACAAACCGCCTCTGTAGAAAAATTTGCCAAGAACGAACTGGTTATGGAAAGCCCATGATCGCTCATATCATAAGACATGGAACATAACAAATGAACGAGCATGGGAATACCACCTTCAAACTTCCCTCTAAATCATTTACACACTCCACCCTATTCTGACTTGGAAATACACCACTACTCCTTCATTGTCACTGGGCCTAAATCTTTGAATGTCCTACCCAACAGCACAGTGGGAGCCTTCACCAGAAGGTCCGTGATGGCACTGGAAGGCGGTTCACCATTGCCCTATTAAGGGTAATTGGAGATGGGCAGTAACTGCTACCTTACAGTGATTCTGACATCCCACCAAATAAGTGAATTACTTGTAATATTTCTATAGATTAACTTTATTTGTTAGGTGTACATTGAAATATACAGTGAAATGGATCACTTTGCATAAATTAAATCAATGGAGATTATGTTGGGGACAGCTCGCAAATGTTACCAGAGCTCCAGTGCTAACGTAGCATGCCTATAACTCACTATGCCTAACCTGCACGTCTTTGGAATGTGGGAGGAAGCTGGATCACTTGAAGGAAACTCACACAGTCACAGGAAGATTATGCAAACTCCTTACAAACAGCGGTGGGAATTGAACTCTGATCTCAGCTGGAACTGCAAATCACTGAGCTAGCCACTAGGCCAACGTGTCACCTCAATTCCGGCTGTCAAGTCAAGTACAAGAACTATGTTGAGCAATATCTGTTGAGAGACTGATAACAGTGTTGACTTACTGTAAATTTCCACCAGGACTGTAGCTTCCTGAAAATTTCCACTGGCATCCTTCACTTGACAGTGATAGATGCCAGCGTCCTCCTCGTTGGCGTTGTAAATGGTAAGTCGTGATCGCACGCCCTCTGTCTGCACAACCACCCTTTCGTTGGAGATGATTTTTTCTCCATCAGGACTGTACCAGTCTATACTGACAGGTTCCCCAATAGCTGTTAGGGAGAGAAAAAAAATAATTAAACCACTAACCAAGAGATTGAGCAGATGCTGGAAATCTTGAGCAGCACACACAAAGTGCTGGAAGAAATCAGCGGGTCAGGCAGTATCATGGAAGAAATAAACAGTAAAGGTTCAAGATTGTTATTCTCATTCTTCTGTACAAAAATGTAAAGGACAATGAAATGATTGCTACTTCAGGACTGATGCACCATTAAAAAAACACAATAAGCATAAAGAACAGATCAAAAACACAATGAATATAAATATAAAAGCATCTTATAAGCTCAATGTACAAGTGTCAACATTTCAGATCAAGATCATCGATAAACCATGAGGTTTACTGAATTAGGAAACACTGCTCTTCTCTCAGTGATTCAGAATTCCACAGTACTAGGTGACAGAGTGGTGCAGTTGCAAAAACGAAAGCCTCAAAGATGCAGTAGCCTGGGTTCAGTTCTGATCTTGAACTGGGTTGAGTTTGCAAGTTCTCCTTGTGACTGCATAGGTCTCCACCACCACTCCCTCATCCTACGGATGCATGGGTTGGTGAGTTAATCGCTGCTGTAAAATGTCCCTAGTGTGTCAGTGAGTGTTGAAATCTGAGCGGAGTTGAGTAGAATGTCATAGAGTCATAGAGCATTACAAGTACAGAAGCAGGCCTTTTGGTTCATCTAGTCCATGCTGACCTGCTTTTATCAGCCTAGTGCAGGGGTGGGCAAACTTTTTGACTTGTGGGCCACAAAGGGTTCTAAAATTTGACAGGGGGGCCGGACCAGGAGCAGATGGATGGAGTGTTTTGGTAATACACCTCATAAGAGAAAATAAAATATCATGGGATATGTAGAAAACATGTGCTTTAATTTCAATTGAAAATGAACAAATGCATTACAACAAAATATCTGTCTTTGAAGTCCCATGGTATTTAGCTATTTATTGAAATGACTTTTAAAACACTGAAAATTAAATGAATAAAATACAGCTTTTTTAATAGTAACAGTTATTATTTTAAAGCACTGAAAATTCTGTTATCCTTCAAGATATTATCATCATCACTCTCCTCCTGATTGTCTTTATTTCAAAAACTGTAGGAGATGCAGGTCTACTTGTCCTGCTCCTTATTATTCAATTGTCCCCTGTGCCAAAACTCAACAACGACCAGCACAAAGACAGAACAGTGACAGCGCGCCAGTATGCGGAGCGTGTTATTTGATCTGGAGCGCATTTTTTTATTTTGAGAACGTACGTGCACCTGCGCACTACTCATGTCCATCACTTAACAGAAATGACATGTAACATGTAAGGCTTATTGAAAAACATATTTTCAAATGCATTTTTTACATAACACAACGAAGAAACTTATTTTTAATTTCAGTGGGAACAGTGTTGTTGGTCTCCCTTTTTAGCCAGTGCATCAAAGTCTGGATTTAGTTTGGTTGTGGTGATTCTCAGGATGGATCTGAGGTATTGGTCAGTTAACTTGGATCTGTGGCTGGCTTTGTTGATGTTCATGACGCTGAACGCCTGTTCACACAAATAGGTCGAGCCAAACAAAGAGTAAAGCGCAAATGTGGAGTAATACGCTGCACCTCAACAAAGGTCAATGTATATAGAATGCGTCATCTATTGGGAAAACGCTAGAATTGCAGGGAAAAACGTTAACGAGGTTTATTAATATAATTTCATCAAGTTCTGCGGGCCAGATTAAAAAGCTTAACGGGCCGCATATGGCCCGTGGGCCGTAGTTTGCCCATGCCTGGCCTAGTGCAACCTACCTGTACCAGGACCAGAACTCTGCATATCTCTCCCATCCACGTTCCTGTCCAAACCTCTCTTAAATGTTACAATTGAACCTTCATCCACCACTTCCGCTGCCAATCATTCCATACTTGCAGCACCCTCTGAGTGAAGGCATTTCCCTCTCAGATTCTCCTTAACTGTTTCCCTTTAAACCTATGACCTCCAGTTCTAGACCAGGGGTTCCCAACCATATTTATGCCATGGACCAATATTATTAAGTAAGGGGTCCATACACCCCAGGTTGTGAAACCCTGTTCTAGACGCACTCACCCTGAGGGTAAAAAGCTAAGAGTTCCCCTCATTTTCCTGTGCTCCTGGGAATGAAGACCCAACCTGTTCAACCTTTCCCTCCAACTCAGGTAAGTGGGGGAAAATTTGCCAGATCAGTGGCATTCAGGTCTGGTGACAGAGTAAGATAGTAAAGGTCCAGGTATGATCTGTGGAAAGCTATCTCATATGCAAATTGGCAATTTTGAATCATTGGACTCTCTCCAATGCCAACACATCCTTTCTTAGATAATGAGCCCAAAATAAAAGCTAGACAGTGTGAAAATTGGCTCTTCAGCCCACTCATCCATACTAACCAAATCACCTAATTAAGTTATTCTTGTTTGCCTGTGCTTAGCTCACAGGTACCTGGAAATCTGTACCCGTCTGAATGACTTGTAAACATTGTCATTGTACTCACCACTACCTTTCCTTTGGCAGCTCTTTTTACATTCCCACAAACCCTCTGTATGAAAAATGTGGCCTTCACATCCCTTGTACTTTCTTTCCACTGTAAATCTATGCCCTCTAACTTTAGACTCTCTTGACCTGTGAGAAACACTGTAACCATCCAATATTTCTGTGCCTGTGAGGGTCTTTTGTTAGTCTGAAAGTTTTTGGAATTGCTTTTCCCAGAGAGTGGTGAATCTGTGGAATTCTCAGCCCAATGAAGCAGTGAAGGCTACCTCAGAAAGTATACTTAAGACAAGGTTGGATAGATTTTTTTCATAGTAGAGGAATTAAGGGTTATGAGGAATTGGCAGGTAGGTGGAGATGAGTCCATGGTCAGATCTGCCATGATCTTTTCGAATGATGGAGCAGCCTTGACGGGCCTTATGTTCCTATGTTCTCTGCTGAGATCCTGCGTAGTTAACGATTTGGTCTGCTTCTGACTTAGAACCAAACCTGTGGTTGTGGTGATGGGGGACCTCAGATGTTGACCTTCACCAACTTCTAATCAATCGTTATAAGGACCATCCTATCGTGACGCATCATGACTTGGCACATCAAATGCTGTGTCTGAGATTGCAGAAAACTGAAGAGAGTTGTGGATACAGCTCAGCACATCATGAAAACCAGCCTCAATCTGTATTTCCCACTGCCTTGGTAAAGTAGCCACTATCATCACCATAGAAACATAGAAAACCTACAGCACAATATAGGCCCTTCAGCCCATGATGCTGTGACAAACGTAGACTTATTTTAGAAATTACCTAGTGTTACCCATAGCCCTCTATTTTTCTAAGCTCCATGTACCTATCCAGGAATCTCTTAAAAGATCCTATTATATCCGCCTTCACCACCATTGCCTGCAGCCCGTTCCACACTCACCACCCTCTGCGTAAAAATTGCCCTTGATATCTCCTCTGTATCGACTTCCAAACACCTTAAAGCTGTGCCCTCTCATGCTAGCTATTTCAGCCCTGGGAAAAAGCCTCTGACTATCTACACAATCAATGCCTCTCATTTCATCATCTTATACACAATGCCTCTCATCATCTTATACACTTATACATCATCATTACATGCCATGGGTGATCATGGTCTCTCTATCCATGACCACGATTGTTCTTGGCAAGTTTTTCTTCATGACTTCATGTGACCCTGATCGGGGGCTAAGCAGATGCTACACCTTGCCCAAGGATGACCTGCAGACTAGCAGAGAGAAGGAGTGCCTTTGGTAGAGACGTATCTCCACCTGCCAACCAAAGTGGCCAGCATAATAAAAAACAGCTCCCACCTTGGATATTCTCTCTTCTTCCCCCTCCCTTCGGGTAGAACATACAGAAACCAGAAAACACACCCAACCAGGTTCAAGAATAGTTTCTACCCTGCTATTTTTTCTTGAATGGACCACTTCTATGATCAGATGGGCTCTTGACCTCACAATCTATCACTTCATGACCTTTCATTATATTGTCTGTCTGTACTGCACTCCCTCTGTAACTGTAGCACTTTATTCTGCATTCTCTAATTGGTTGTCCTTGCACTACCTCAATGCATGGGTGGCATGCAAAACAAAGCATTTCACTGTACCTCAGTACACATGACAATAAATTGTGAACTCAGTCAGCTCCCCAGCATCCAGGGCATCTTCACGGATCAAAGCCTCAAAAAGGTGACATCCATTATTAAAGACCCCCATCACCCAGGACATGACCTCTTCCCATTGCTACCATCAGGAAGGGGGTACAGAAGCTTGAAGGCACACATTCAATGATTCAGGAACAGCTTCTTCCCCATGCTATCTGATTCCTAAATGGACATTGAACCCATGAACATTACCTCACTACTTATTTAATTTAACTTTTTATATATATATACATATATGCTTAAATCTGGGAAGTGAGAAACACTTAATGTATCATGTGTAACATCATCCATATGAAACAATAGAGGTGTTGGATCTAAACATTTTTCTACTCACACAGTACGTTTTAGGAACAGCTTCTTCCTCTCTGCCACCAGATTTCTGAACTGGCATTGAATTCTACCTCACAATTTTTCTTTTGCACTATCTACTGACTTTGTTTTGTACTGTAACGTATATTAATTTATTATGTGTTCAATGTACTGCCGTCATATAACACCAGCTTTCACGACAGACGCCAATGACATTAAACCTGACGCTGATTCGATTTACAAATTTCAATGTCCTAAATATGGTGTCCTACCTCTCATCCTCCCCTGAGCAATTGCTGGCCCATGCAGTGAGCCTCCATTCATTAGCTGAGGTCTGAAGAGATGAGTGGCTTGTTTATATTTTCCCTTATTGTTGTGATTTTAATTAATTTCTGTAACTATAGGAACCTATGTAATGTATGAGGAATAAAATAGGCTAAGGTTGGAATAATATAAAAATAGGTGTGTGATGGTCATTGTGTGGGCTGAAGGGCCTGTTTCTGGAACATAGAATATAGAATCAGAATCAGGTTTATTATCACCGGCATGTGACGTGAGATTTGTTAACTGAGCAGCAGCAGTTCAATGCAATACATAATACAGAAGAAAATAAATGACAAAATAAAATAAGAGCAATAATAACAAATAAATAATTCAATTACAGTATATATATATATATATATATATATATATATTGAATAGATTAAAATTGTCCAGAAAGCAGAAATACCACATATTAAAAAAGTGAGGCAGTGTCCAAGGATTCAATGTCCATTTAGGAATTGGATGTCAGAGGGGAAGAAGCTGTTCCTGAATCGCTGAGTGTGTGCCTTCAGGCTTCTGTACCTCCTACCTGATGGTAACAGTGAGAAAAGGGCATGCCCTGGGTGCTGGAAGTCCTTAATAATGGCATTGTTCCTTGAAGATATCTTGGGTACTTAATAGGCTAGTACCCAAGATGGAGCCGACTAGATTTATAACACTCTGCAGCTTCTTTCAGTCCTGTGCAGTAACCCCCACCATACCAGACAGTGATGCAGCCTGTCAGAATGCTCTCCACGGTACATCTATAGAAGTTTTTGAGTGTATTTGTTGACATACCAAATCTCTTCAAACTCCTAATGAATTATAGTCACTGTCTTGCCTTCTTTATAACTGCATCAATATGTTGGGACCAGATTAGATCCTCAGAGATCTTGACACCCAGAAACTTGAAGCTGCTCAGTCTCTCCACTTCTGATTCCTCTATGAGCATTGGTATGTGTTCCTTCGTCTTACCCTTCCTGAAGTCCACAATCAGCTCTTTCTTCTTACTGATGTTGAGTGCCAGGTTGTTGCTGCGGCACCATTCCACTAGTTGGCATATCTCACTCCTGTACACTCCATCTGAGACTCTACCAACAATGGTTGTATCATCAGCAAATTTATAGATGGTATTTGAGCTATGCCTAGCCACACAGTCATGGGTATATAGAGAGTAGAGCAGTGGGCTAAGCACACACTCCTGAGGTGTGCCAGTGTTGATCATCAGTGAGGAGGAGATGTTATCACCAATCTGCACAGGTTGTGGTCTTCCGGTTAGGAAGTCAAGGATCCAATTACAGAGGGAGGTACAGAGGCCCAGGTTCTACAACTTCTCAATCAGGATTGTGGGAAAGATGGTATTAAATGCTGAACTATAGTTGATGAACAGCATCCTGACATAGGTGTTTGTGCTGTCCAGGTGGTCTAAAGCTGTGTGGAGAGCCATTGAGATTGCATCTGCCATTGACCTATTGTGATGATAGGCAGATTGCAATGGGTCCAGGTCCTTGTTGAGGCAGGAGTTCAGTCTAGTCATGACCAACTTCTCAAAGCATTTCATCACTGTCGATGTGAGTGCTACCGGGCAGGGGACTCACAGACAGCACAGTGCAGACTCTTCCACAACACCATTAACATTCATTTCAGCTGTTTCTATATGATCCCATGACTCTATTAATTTAAATCTAGTTGAATTATCTTTAGATCCTTTGTCTCTCAGATACTTAGAACAACACACACAAAATGCTAGAGGAACTCAGCAGGTCAGGCAAGTTCTACAGACTGGAATAATAGTTCATGGTTCAGGCAAAGACCCTTACTCAGGACTCAATTAAAACATGTTCATAGGCCTTCGCAGCAACAGTGTGTCTGAGGGCCTTCACGGACTGGAAGCAAGGTCCAGTGACACATAGCCTGAGGCTGAGTCACTGCTCCCTGGCTGTTCCATGTTTTGCAATGGCTGGGTTTCCAGGATGATTCAGGGAGGGCCAGCTATGTGGAGCAGCATGATAGCATAGTGGTCAGCACAATGCTTTACAGTACCAGCAACCCAGGTTTAATTCCCGCCACTGACTGCAAGCAGCTTGTTCTCCCCCATGATTGCTTGGGTGTTCTCCAGGAACCCCAGTTTCCTCCCGTCGTCCATAGACATACCAGTTGGTAGGTTAATGGGTCATCGTAAGTTGTCCTATGATTAGGTTAGGGTTAAATCAGGGAATTGCTGGGTGGTGCAGCTCGAAGGGCCTATTTCGCGCTGTATTTCAATACACAAATAAATAAAGTAGACGGCTGCATTACCCAGTGCGAAGTGATGGTGGGAATCTATCCAGCAGGTTCAGATTTGAGGAAATGTAATGGAAATTAATCCTATATTTGCCACACTCAACAACTAGAGGATTAAATGTTCATCACATCCTTTTTAAAATGGCTGCATTGAATCAGCTACCCCTGTGGCAGAAGTTCTGTCAGAACAGGTCCAACCCAATGAAAACCAATTGGCTTCATTCCATCTGATAATTAGGCTCATTGATTTCACTTGTCGAATTCATGCTAGAACATCAAACTGGACACAGTTTTGAAATCTCTAAAAGGTTTCAGATGATACCTTTAACTTCAAAGTTCAAAGTAAATTTATTATCCTAGTACAAATATGTCACCATATCCAACCCTGAGATTCATTTTCCTGCACTAATGGATCTCAGCCTCAGTCATCGCTTCGTTCTATTGGGGAATTTTATTCGCTCTCAACTTCACTCTCATTATGGTAATCAATTGAAACAGGGTATTTTCTGTGTTCCAACAAGGAAACTCAGTTAATTTGTTCTTAGAATGTATTTCACTGCCAGCTGTGAGATTAGTAGCCGGAAGTTAGGTAAGTAAACAAGTCACAATTTACACCAGAAATAGAAACAACAGCCAGAGAGATGCTGGCACTGAAATGGAGCCATGAAAAATTGCATCTTCATCAACACACACAAAATGATGGAGGAACGGAGGAACTCAGCCTGTCGAGCAACATCAATGGAAAGGAATAAACCGTTTAAAATATATATATATATATATATATAAAAGATTAAATAGGTAGACCAAAAGAGAGCAAATACGAAGGTAATTGTCATGGGTTTGTTCCGGGTTCAGAAATCTGATGGAAGAGGGGAGAAGTTGTTCTTATAACACTGATTGTGTGTCTACAGTCTCCTGTGCCTCCTCCCTGATGGTAGCAATGAGAAGAGGGCATGTCCAGGGTGATGTGGGTTCATAGTGGTGGATGCTGCCTTTCTGAGGCCTCACCTTTTGCTGTCTAGGCTGGGGATGCTAGTGCCCGTGATGGAAATGGCTGGGTTTACAGCCCTCTGCAGCTTTTTCTGATCCTGTGCAGTTACCCATCCATATCAGATGGTGGTGCAACTTGTTACAATGCTTTCCACAGTAGATCTGTAGAAATCTGGCTCTGTAGAGTCTTTGGTGACATATCAACTCTCCTCAAACTCCTAGTGAAATCTAGCCACTGAGTTCCCAATGAATCATAGACTATAGACTCACTTTTAAGGAGCCTTCATCTCATGTTCTCAATATTTATTGCTTATTTATTTATTATTATTTATAAAACATTTTTTTCTCAGCTCAAGCTGGGAAAACCTGAGGTGCAGGCATAGCTATGCACGTTTATTTCTCAATTGCTAGAAACTTTCAGGCTCTTCCAGTGGGGTTTGGTATTGTGGGTTTCTGAAGATTTCATTGATTCTATTATGGTTATTGGATTTACTACGTATGCCTGCAAGAAAATGAATCACAGGGTTGTACATGGTGACACGATGTACACTGATAATATGTTTACTTTGAACTTTGAAACATACCGCATCACAATAGATCCCTTTACCATCCCTCGACAATGCCTATATAAGTTCGATCCATTTGTCCAGATTAAACTTGTATCCCTCTATGTCTTGCTTATCTAAGTAACCAAGCTAACTCTTCCAACGCTGTGGTAGCAACTACCTCCATCACCTCCTTTTGCAGCTTTTTACAGATATCCCCACCCTCTGTGTAAAAGTCTTACCATAAGACATTCAAGCCACACGGGAATTTGCTCCACCATTCTATCATGACTAATTTATTATCCCTCTCAATCCCATTATTTTTATTTTATTTTATTGAGATTCAGCACAGAATAGGCTCTTCTAGCCCTTTAAGCCATGATGCCCAGCAGTCCCCTAATTTAATCCTCATGGGAAAATTTACAATGACCAACTGACCTACCAACCAGTATGCTTTGGACAGTGGGAGGAAACTGGAGCACCTGGAAGAAACCCACACAGTCATGGTAAGAACCTACAAACTCGTTACTGGCAGCGGTTGGAATTGGGCACAGGTTGTCTGCACTGTAAAGTGTTGTGCTAACCACTATGCTACCATGCCATTCCATTTTCCTGCCTTTTCCCCATAACCCTTGATGACGTTACTTATCAAGAACCTACCAACCTCTGCTTTAAATATGCCCAATGACTTGGCCTCCAGAACCATCTGAGGCAGTGAATTCCACAGGTTCACCAGCCTCTGGCTAAAGGAATTCCTCCTCATCTCCTCTCAGATTGCCCGTAAATTTCTCCCTTCTCACTTTAAACTTGTGCCCTCTAGTTCTAGATTCCTTTATTCCAGGGAAAAGTTCATGGTGAATCCATGATGCAGACTTGGTGGACTATGACCCCATGATGCTCCGTGATGCGAATGTTCATGGGAGAAAGTGCTAAGTTCCTAGTTTAGCATCTAAAAACTATATCGACCTACAGATAGAAATTCAAATCCCACCATGTCAGCTGGGGAATTGAAATGCCAGTCAGTAAATTAAACTTGGAAATAAAATTTACTTTGCAGTAGTTTTGACTTTGGATCTATTGGATTATTGTTTAAAGATCATTGGATTTTTGGGGAAGGTATTTGCAATCATTATTCTGCCTGGACGTTACGTGACTAAACCACCAACACAGTTAACCTTTACTTGCCTCAACCTATTCCTCTGACAGCTCATTCCATATACATTTATACTTTATAAATGTATACTTTATACTCTTGAAAAAGTTGCCTCTTGGATCCCTACTAAATCTCTCCCCATTCACCCTAAACCTATGTTTTTTAGGTCTTGAATCCCACCCCGAGTATATGCACCCTGTCTGTTACCCACATGATTTAAAGTGCTTTGATAAGATCACCCCTCATTCACCAACACTCTAATAAAGTCCTAGCCAGTTCAGCCTCTCTACTTAACTCAGTGCCCAGAGCCCTGCAAATCCTTGTAAATATTTTCTGTGCTTTTTCTAGCTTAATGGCATTAACTCACAGTTAATTTAAAGCCCTGTCAACGAGCCTATTTACATGACTTCCCAAGGCATCAAAGACTCAAGAAAATTGATACAGACGTACGTGGAGAGCATTCTAACTGGTTGCATCGCCATCTGGTATGAAGGGACCATTGCACAGGACTGGAAAAAGCTGCAACGAATTATGGACTGAGCCAGGTCCACCATGGGCAGTAGCCTCCCCAGCACTGAGGACATCTTCAAAAGGCAATGTCTCAAATGCAGCATTTGTCACTGTCTAGACACGCCCTCTTCTCATTGTTACTATCAGGGAGGAAGTATAGGAGCCTGAAGACACACACTCAAAGTTTTAGGAACATCTTCTTCATCAGATTTCTTACCAATGAACATCTTAAACACTATCTCACTTTATTTGCTCTCTTTTCTAGTTTACATACAGACACACACACACAGTATATAAGTATATATGTATGTGTGTGTGTATTACAGAAAAGACATGTATACAGTATAATTGTAATTTATAGTATATTTTATGTATTGCACTGTACTGCTCCCCTAAGCAACAAATTTCACAACCTATATCAGTGACATTAAACCTGATTTTGATTTTGATTCTGAAGACACTTGTCTCAACTTGTTTACAGTTAAGTCCAATCTAATAGCACAGCTTTCTCCTTCCCCAGCACTGGGGGCGAGAGTCCCATGAATTGTTTGCCAGTCTTTGAGCCATGGTATGGTATTGGTCAATGGCATAAAGAAGTTTGGGAACCCCTGGAACAGAGCAATGCACTCAGACTGCTGGAGAAACTCAGCAGGTCAGGCAGCATCTATGGGCGGGAATAAACTATTAACAGTTCACGTCGCGACCCTACATCACGACTGGAAAGGAAGGGGATGAAAGCCAGAGTATAAGAAGGTGGAGGAGGGGCAGCAGTACAGGCTGGCAGATGATAGATGAGTCCAGGTGAGGCTATTGCTGTGCACTGTGATTAGGAAATATTGTTTACTGCACACTGCTCAAGGGCAAGGCTGCTTTCAACGCAAACATGAGTCTGTGTGCAGGCAGTAACACTGGATCAAATTGAACTGCTTTTGGATGGTGATTCTGAAAGGAAAGGCTCATGTTCAGGTATTCTATGTGAGTGAGCTGCAGAGATGTACAGTCCTGTTGTAAGGCCAAGAGAAGGTGAATGATGGATACTGCTGCCTGTCACTGTGGCCTGCATGAAGCCCAGTTGTACAATCTGCTCTCATTTAGAGTCACACAATCCATACAACATACAAAATGGCCCTTTGGCCCACCTCATCCATGCCAACCCAAGTTGAACATGGATGTTAGGAAAGAAAAGATTAGTTCAGTTATTTACATTTAACTTCACCATTAATCTGCTTTTCAGAATGTTTTACTTGTAACAATTATAGTTTTAATTTAATTACTTAAAGCAATTTTATATAGAACATAGAACAATCTAGCACAGTAAAGGCCCTTCAGCCCACAACATTGTACTGACCTTTTGAGCTATTCCAAGATCAATCTCTCATGCATAGCCCTCCACTTTTCTATCATCCATGTGCCTACCTAAGAGTCTCTTACCTACTTCCAACATCCCCCTATAATTTCCTCCAATCACCTTAACATTATGCTCCCTTGTATTAACCATTTCCACCCTTGGAAAAAGGTGTGGCTGTCCATTCTGTCTATGCTCCTTTTCATTTATATACTTCTATGAAGTTACCTCTCATCCTCCTTCGCTCCAAAGAGAAAAGCCCCAGCTCACTCAACCTTTTGTTGTAAGACATGCTCTCCAACCTTGGTAGCATCTTGGTAAATCTCCTCTACACCCTCCCTAAAGCTTCCATCCTTCCTATAATGAGACAAACTGAACTGAACACAATTTTGATTGCTTTCAAATGTAGCCATCTATTAAACTCTCAGACAGCCTCACAATCTCTGCTCTCTAATCACCCTCACCACCTTACACACCCCATCAACGGCTGTTGGGCTCTTCTGTACTCAGCAAGGGACTGGCTGTGGGAGAGGACGAAGAGAATCTGACTGATGGATGTAATTGAGCATAACTTGGACTGCTGTTCTCCGAGCAATTTAGAAAATTCACCTCGTGGCTTCCTTTTCACCTTCCCTCAGCTTAAGCTTATCCACTCACCTAGGACCTTGCTCACCTAAATGGCCCAAAATCCCTTAATGCATCAAAATTGTACAGTATTCAATATTTCAGTAATATTGTAAATATATTGTTTGATTAAACATTCTTTGTATATTACATAATTCATTACGGGTTATATTTAAGAAGTACATGAATGGCATACGTCATTACATCACCACATCAAATGTGAGCACCTCACTAAAGAATGGTACGGTGACGTTGTTATTAGTACAATGCCTTGCAGTACAGATAGCACAGGTTTAATACCCATCGCTTCCTGAAAGGAGTTTGTATGGCCTCTCCATGACCATATGGGTGTTGGACAGGTGCTCCTGTTTCCTCCCTTAGTCCAAAGATGGTAGGCTAATTGATCACTGTAAATTGTCCCATGATTAGGCTCAGGTTACTTCAGGGGATTGCTGTGTGCCATGGCTTGAAGGGCCGGGAAGTCCTGTTCTGTTCTGGATCTCAATAAGTAAAAAAACAAACAAATAAGGAAAGAAAAATAAAGTAGCCAAATTCATCCCCGTTCCTGTGTTTTACTTTCATTTAGTTTCCAGAGTTACAGAACAAAACAAAAGTGGTTCCTGATCTGACAATGATTCAGTTGTAGGGATAGAGTCATAAAGTTATAAAGTACAGCACAGAAGCAGGCCTTTTGGCCCATCTAGTCAGTACTAAACCATTTAAACAACCTACTCCCATTGATCTGCTCTGGGACCATAGTCTTCCGTTCTCCTACAACCCAGGTACCTATCCAAACTTCTTGTGAACATTGAAATCGAGCTCACATGCACCACTTGTACTGGTGCCTCGTTCCACACTCCCACAACTGTCTGAGTGAGGAAGTTTCTCCTCATGTTCCCATTCATGAGCAGGGAATAATACAAGGATGAAGAACTTCCTTCGGCCCTATTACATGCTTCCAGAAAAGATCCATCTTATCTTTTCATCCAGACCTACAATGACATTGATTAGATGGGCCAAAGGGCCAGTTTCCACCCTCTGTGACTCCATGACTCTATAGCCCTTCCAGTGTTCTGCACTGTCCCAATTCTTGCCTCTTGCTTATTCCTGATTTTTGTTCCACTATTAGAGATGGAATTGCTTTTAACTGGTAGGCCCAAATTCTGCTCCACCTCTGGTAGGGTACTGAGGTGTACTGTGAAACAAAGGGACCTTGGAATCCAGATCCATAATTCCTTGAAAGTGGCATCACTAGTAGACAGCGTTGTAAAGAGATCCTTCACAAATCAGGACGTTGAATACAGGAGTTGGTATGATATGTTGAAGTGGTAGAAGATATTGATGAAGCTGAATTTGGTGCATTGTTTTCAGTTCTGTTTGCCCGCCTCCCACAGAAAGGAGATCAATAAACTTGAAAGAGTGCATAGAAAATGTACAAGGATGTTACTGGGACTTGAGGACTTGAGTTAAAGGGAAATATTGAATAGGCTAGAACATTATTCCCTGGAGCGCTGGAGAATGAAAGGAGAACAAATGTATACAAAATTAGAGCATAGACAGAGTGAATGTATTCAGACTTTTTTCATTCAGGTTGGGTGATTCTAAAACTAGAGGTCAAGGTTTTAGGGTGAAAGGTGAAATATTTAAGGGCAATCTGAGGCCGAGCTAGTTCATTCGGAGAGTAAATGAGCTGCCAGTGGAAGTGGTGGAAATGGGTTCATTATAACATTTAAGGGAAGTTTGGATAGGTACATTGGAGAGAGTAGTATGGAGGGCTATGATCTGGGTGCAGGTCAATGGAATTCAGCAGAAAACTGAGCCAGCAAGGACTAGATAAGATGAAGGCCCTCTTTCTGTGCTGTATTGCTCCACAGAATCATAGAACGACACTCTCTGCTCTTTTAGACTCCTTAAGATCTTTGACCTCACTGATTACTTCCTTAAGTGGCCCAGGGTAAAGTTTGCTCTGATATTCATTCAGATGTGCCTTGGAATGTGCTCAGTTAAAAGCACTTTATAACACAATTTTCTCTTCCTTATTCTGCACAGCGTGTGGACTTCAAGGTATTGACTTGTACAACTGTTGCCTTTATAAGATGATAATCAATTATCTCCTTTATTGTTTTTTGATGGTATTTTTCCTTCCCTGGAATAAACTGTGCATTGGAAGCCTCTTATCCCTATTGATTTCCTATCACAGGGTGCTTGTATCTTGGCCTTGGCAACAGAACATTCAGAATGGGAATCAGAATCAGATTTATTGTCATTGACATATGACATGAAATTTGCTGTTTGCAGCAGCACTATGGCACAAATACAGAAAGCAGCTATAAATTACAAAGATAGATCATTTGTACTAATAAATTAATGGAGATCCATCCTCAGTCCTGAAGAAGGATCTTGGCCCGAAATGTCAACTGTTTACTCTTTTCCATAGATGTGCCTGACCTGCTGAGTTCCTCCAGCATTTTTGAGTGTGTTAATAAGGTAGTGTTCGTTGATACATGGACCATTCAGAAATCTGGTGGTGGAGGGGAAGAAGCTGGTTTTGAATCATTGACTGTGTGCCTTCAGGCTCCTGTATCTCCTTCCCGATGACAGTAACAAGCAGAGGGCATGTCCTAGCTGGTGAGGGTCCATATTGATGGGTGCCACCTTCATAGGACACTGTGGCTCGCAGGTGTTTTTGATAGTTGGGAGGTTTGTGCCCGTGATGAGCTGACTAACTCTTGAACCCTCTGCAGCCTCTTGCAATCCAATGCATTCGAACCTCCATACAAGGGAGTGATGCAACTTGTCAGAATGCGCTACACTGCACGTCAGCAGAAATTTATAGGAGTCTTTGGTGGGATGGCAAATCTCTTCAAACTCCTAATGAAGTCTTGCTGCTGGCATTTGTGATTGTATCAATCTTTTGAGCCCAGGAGCGATACTCTGAGATGTTGATGCACAGAAACTTGAAGCTGCTCGTCCTTTCCATCACTGACCCCTCAATGAGGATTGGTGTGTGTTTTCCTGTCTTCTGCTTTCTGTAGTCCACCATCAGTTCCTCGATCTTGCAGATGTTAAGTGTGAGGTTGTTGTTGCAACATCACTCAACTGGCTGATCTATCTCACTCCTGCATACCTCCTCCTCACCATCTGAGATCCTACTGTTACATACCCCATGGGTATCTTGTGACTGTCACATGACCATGATGTAATTGAGTATCTGGTGAGCATGATATAATGGTCTTGTGATGGTGGGGTGATGTAATTTCCCACCAATGTGAGGTCACATGATGTAATTTTCCCGCCAGTGAGAGGTCATGTGAGAGGTCATGTGAGAGGCCTGTTTCAACAGGTATAAAAGGGGAAAGCCTTGCTGTGACGCAGGTCAGTTCATGGTTTAATTCATCAGTTACTCCTTTATGCTGTGTATTCGTCTCATGACGCAGTTTTGTTTTAAAGTGGAATTTTACTTTCTATCTTAAGACTCAAAGGTTATTGCCAGCAGTTTCGCTAAACACTGCCAGTTGTGATTTGGTTTCTACCTTTGCAACTCAGTCGGAGAGTGAAGAATTTATCGAAGTACGGGAACCCAAAGGATCGAGAAAAGTTGGTGGTGTCAGTGGTAAAACAGGATTGACCTTATTTATTCTTCATTCAAGGAATTAGTAACCTGCATCCGAGATAGTTCCTGCATTGTGAAAGCAGAAAGAGCTGGACACAGGGTATTTTCCCAGGGAAGGGCAGTGCCTTTAAGCCATTTTTATTTCCTTTGTCATAAATCTTTCAGGCACAGTGTATTTTGCCTGGGATCAGCAGTAACGTCATGTCGTCGAGGAATTCGTTACTTCAGGAAAGTCTCTCCTAATTGACTGTATAAATTATTTGGACTCTCGTATTTACCACTTTAAGAACTGTGTTCGCATTTATCGCTTTAAGAACCGTTCGAGTTGCCATATAGCAGTTAACTTCCAGTTAAGTTAGTCATTTGTTTACTTTTCATTTTTATTGAGCAGTGTTTAATAAATGTTTTATTTGTTTATAATAAATAATATAATTTTTACCTGTCTCAATTCTATATTCATTGTTGCCATATCATAACACAACAAAACAGTGACGTCATGGTTGGATTTACGGATGGCATTTGAGCTGTACTTCACTACAGAGTCATGAGTAACTAAGTCTCCATGTTCCAGTAATCACAGGTTATCTCAGTCTGCACTCCTTCCTTCAGCATTATCACAAGATCACAGTAACTCCAGAAAACAGAAGCAGGTCATTTGGCCCCTCAAGGCTGCCCCACCACTCAATATGGTCATAGCTGATCTGTGTTGGTCTTAATTCTTTTTCTGTGACAATTGTGCCAATCCCTCAATGGAACAGGCCCTTCAGCCCAACTCATCCATGCCAAGCAAGTTGGCCACTTGAGCTACTCCATTTACCTGTGTTTGGTCTTGAATCCCTCTACACCTTTCCTATCTGTCCAGATGCCTCTTAAATGTTACATTGTATCCAGCTCTAACACTTCCGCTGGCAGCTCATTCCACGCACAAATCACACTCTGAGTGAAAAGTTGCCCTCCAAATCCCTTTTAGATTTCTCTCCTTACCTTAGACCCATACCCCTAGCTTTAGACTCCGCTACCCTGGGAAAAAGTCCTTGACCTTTGAAATATTCATCCATCTCTACCTTAAATACATCTAATGATGTGGTCTCCAATGCACTGAAGGTGTATCTGTGCAGAAGATTAAATAGTCAACGTTTCAGGCTGAGACCGTTCATCAGGACTAGGAAGGAAGTGGGTAGAAGTCAGATAAGAAGGTGGGGAAGGGGAAGCAATACAAGTTGGCAGGTGGTAGGTGAGATCCAGCACACACGATTCAAGATTGTTTAATGTTATTTCCTGTACACAAGTGTAAAAGAGAATGAAATAATTGTTACTCTGGATCTAATGCAGCACAAACGAAAGACAATAAAGAACACAATAATAATCAGGAGATGATAAAGTAGTGGTGGTTGGTGGGTGGAGGTGTTGATCAGTCTTTCTGATTGGGGAAAGTTACTGATTTTGAGTCTGATGCTCCTGGTGTGGATGCTATGTAGCCTTTTCCCTGATGGGAGTGGGACAAACAGTCTGTGAGCAGGGTGGGTTGGATCCTTGGTGATGTTACTGGCCCTTTTCCGGCACCTTTTCTGTATATTTGTCCTTGACGGTGGGTAGGCTGGTGCTGATGATGCATTGGGCAGTTTTGATGACCTGTTGTGGAGCCTTCCTGCAGGCCGCAGTGCAATTTCCGTAGCAGGCAGACACGCTGCTGGTTAGGATGCTCTCCCTCCAAGAGAAGAAGTGAATCAGTTGCTTATGGCACCACGGGAGAAGACCCGAGCACCTGGAAGAAACCACGCAGTCATGGAGTGGACACAGAAACTCCTTATACAGCACTGTACCAAAGCCCTAAGCACATATAGTATATGCCTTTTGCACAGTACCGTCGCAATTTTATGTATTGCACTTCCTGCTGTTATTGCTGCAAAAAAACCCAGGACATATGTGAGTGATGATAAACCTGATTCTGATATGGGTCTCCATTATCGACCAAGGGTGGAAATGGGGTTGGGAGAGGGGAGTCATGATTGGAAAAAGGGGAAGGGAGGGGGAGGGAGAAGGAAGCACCAAAGAGACATTCTGTAATGATCAATAAACCAATTGTTTGGAATGAAATGACCTTGCCTGGTGTCTCAGGATTGTCTACACCTGCACCAACAACTGCCCCTGGCACTCCTTCTCTGCCACGTCCCACACCCCTCCTGCAACGCTGCACAAATTGATATTCGCAACATACTTTGCTCCCACAGATTTACAAACTCACTCTCTGCTCCATGCTGGCAAATACAATACTGTGCAAAAGTCTTAGGTACCCTAGTTTTTATATATACACATTCATAGTACGGTAGATGGTGTTGGAATAGAACTCTAAACTGTCCCCCTGAGATGTAATATCATTGTGCTACCCACTACATTATCTTGGTGCTGTATCTCTAAAAAAACAAAACAAAATAAATCCTTGTACATTTTTATTCATCACTCTCTTGATAAATTAGCGATGGGTTATTGCAGCATAGCTAAGTTTAAGCCAATCCCTTACCCTTCTGATTTGTGCTCCTTTTCAAATACTCTGCATATATTTTAAACATGCTCCTTATGCATCTAAGGATTCTGATGGCATGTTTGAATCTTTAGCTGCTTTTCCCCTCCACAGATGCTGTCTCACTGGCTGAACAGCTTCTACACGTTTGATGTTCTTTCATATTTCCAGTACTTGCAATATTTTGCCTTTCCATAATGATCTAATCACAGATCCAAGCTGTTATTCTGCTTGGCTGAAGATATGCTCTGCTATCTACAGGACAATTTGCCATATTATCTCTGGGGCTGCAGGCAGTTTAAATACAGTCTCCATCTGTATCTGGGCATTATGAGCTTCAAAGGGTAGGGTTAAACAGCTCTGAAAACATGGATCTTTACAGACAGAGACCAGCCATGCAATATGACTAAAATGCCAATATCCTTTCCCAAACACAAGTTTTTCTGCAGATGTTTGAGATCCAAAGCAACACACACAAAATGCTGGAGGAGTTCAGCAGGTCAGGCAGCATCTATGGAAATGAATACAGGCAATACTTCGAGCCAAAACCCTACTTCAGGATCAGAGGAAGTGGGAAGACAACAGAATTAAAAGGTGGGGGGAGGGACAGAGGATAGCTGGAAGGTGATGTGAAGATAGGTTGGTAGGAAAAGTAAAGGGATGGAGTTGAAGGAATCTGATAGGAGAGGTGAGTGGACCATAGGAGAAAGGGAAGGAAGGGTGGACCCAGCGGGAGGTGATAGGCAGGCGAGAGGAGGCAAGGGGCCAGAGTGGGGAGTAGAAAAAAAGGGGAGGGGGAGGGATTTTGCTTTTTGCTGGAAGGAGAAATTGATATTCACGCTTTCAGGGTGGAGGATACCGAGATGGAATATAACGTGTGGCTCCTCCATCCTGAGGGTGGCCTCATCATGATGCAAGCGGACCAGCACGTCAGAACGGGAATGGGAATTGGAATTAAAATCTTTGGCCACTGGGAAGTTTCGCTTTTGGCAGATGGAGTGGAGGTGCTCAATGAAGCGGTCCCCCAATTTATGACGGCTCTCTCCTGTGCGGAGGAGGCCACATCCGGAGCACCAGACTCAACCGGTGACCCCAGCAGATCCACAGGTGAAGTGTTGCCTCACCTGGAAGGACTGTTTGGGGCCATGAATTGAGGTGAGGGAGGAGGTGTAGCACTTTGGCCACTTGCAGGAATAAACACCGGGAGGGATGGATAGACAAGAGAATGACAGAAGCTGTGATTCCTGTGGAAAGAGGAGAGATGTGGGGATGTAAAGATATGTTTGATGGTAGAATTCCTTTAGAGATGGCAGAAGTTGCAGAGTATGATGTGTTTTTTGTGGAGGGTCACGGTGGGTAAGTAAGTAGAAGAGGAACTATATCATTGTTAAGGTGGCAGGATGAGGGGTGAGCACAGATGTTTGGGAAATGGAGGTGAGGCGGGTGAGGGCAGCATTTATGGTGGAGGAAGTGAATCCCCATTCTTTGAAGAAGAAGCACCTATCTTTTTCCAGTTGCACACCTGCGGTTAGATCAAATGCTGATCCATGGATGAACTTAGGATGACGTATTCCCATTACATTGGCTCAGGTTCTCAACCCTGTGTTACTGATAGGTCACTCACACAAGATGTGAAGGTACGACTAGTCATAAAACCATTCAAAACTTTGGGGAAGAATGAGGCCATTCATCCCATTGAGTCTGCTCAGCCACTCAATCATGGATAATTTACTTTTTGTCTCAACACCATTCTTCTCCCTATAATCTTAGAGGACCTTATGAATCAAGAACCTATCAAACTGCACTTTAAATATACCCAAAGACTCCCCAGCGCCTGCACCAATAAATTCTACAGATTCACCACCATTTGGCTAAATAAATTCTTCCTGATCTTCATTTTATCTTGAAGTTGAGCCCTGTGGTCCTAGACTCTCCGACTATAGGAAACATTCTCTCCATTTCCACTCCCTCTAGGCCTTTTTAACATTCGGTAGGTTTCAATGAGATTGTCCTCAGTCTTCTAAAATTCATTGAGTATAGGCCCAGAACCATCAAGTGCTCCTCATATGTTAACCCTTTCATTCTTGGGATCATTCTCCTAAACCTCCACTGGATTCTTTGTGGGTGTCTGCAAGAGAAGGAATCTCAAGGTTGTATATGGTATACCTACTTTGATAATACACGTACTTTTGAACTTTTTCAAAAACTACTTACATTACCCCAAAGGTCTTCTTACAAATGCCTTATAAAGACTCAGCATTACATTCCTCCTTTTATATTTGAGTCCTGTTGAAATGAATTCTAACATTGCTTATATCTTCCTTACTATTGACCCAACCTACCAGTTAACCTTCTCGGACCAGGACTCTTATTCCTCCAATTTTGGAAATCTCTCACCATTTAGAAAATAATCAACATCTTTTTTACTTCTAGCAAACCATAAGATGTATAAGATGGTAAGAGACAGAGATGGAGTGCAAAACCAGTGACTTTTTTCCAGGGTGGAGATGGCTGTACTGGTCTAGGTTAAAGGTTTGGCACAACATCATGATTGAAGATGCAACACCTGTACTGTGTTGTACTCTTCTATGCTCTATGATCATCTTTCTCTAAACAAATAACACCTGTGATTTATGAGGCTGTAGTAGGGGCAGATGCTCCCTAATATTATTCTAGGATATAGGTAACAAGGGTGATTTATATCACTCTTGCCTGAGATCTCCCCACTCTGGAATCAGAATCAGAATCGGGTTTATTATCACCGGCATGTGACGTGAAAGTTGTTACCTTAGCAGCAGCAGTTCAATGCAATACATAATATAGGAAATAATAATATAAATAATAATTCAATTAATCACAGTACACATATAATGAATAGATTAAAAATTGTGCAAAAACAGAAATAATAAATATTTCAAAAGTGAAGTAGTATTCAAGGGTTCAATGCCCATTTAGGAATTGGATGGCAGAGGGGAAGAAGCTGTTCCTGAATCGCTGAGTGTGTGCCTTCAGGCTTCTGTACCTCCTACCTGATGGTAATAGTGAGAAAAGGCAATGCCCTGGGTGCTGGGGGTCCTTAATAATGGACACTGTCTTTCTGAGGCACCGCTCCTTGAAGATGTCCTGGGTACTTTGTAGGGTAGTACCCAAGATAGAGCCGATTAAATTTACAACCCTCTGCAGCTTCTTTCAATCCTGTGCAATAGCCACCCCTATATCAGATAGTGATGCAGCCTCTCAGAATGCTCTGCACAGTACATCTATAGAAGTTTTGAGTGTATTTGTTGACATACCAAATCCCTTCAAACTCCTAATGAAGTATAGTTGCTGTCTTGCCTTCTTTATGACTGCATCGATATGTTGGGACTAGTTGGGCTGCCTTCTGATTCCTCTTGAGCCCACCACTCTCTGTTCTGGACCATCGATGGGAGTAGGCTGTCTTGTCATTCCCATGGAGTAGTGAGAGGAACTAGCTGCTTAGCCCACCTCTCTATGTCCAGGAGCATTAATGTCAATAGGTTGTCTTGCCTGGCTGGGATCCTTTACTGCTTTAGGGTCATATGATACAAAAATAGGCCCTTCAACCCAACTGGTCCATACCAATCAAGATTCCCATCTACTTTGGCCCCACTTATCTGTGTTTGACTGATATCCCTCAAAACTCTTCCATTGGTCTTATTGAAACTTATTGAATATTGAAAGGGCCAGGGAGACTGGAATGTGGAGAGTATGTTTCCTATAGCAGGGGAGTCTAGGACCAGAGGGCACAGCCTCAGAATACAGGGACATCCTTTTAGAACATAGATTATGAGGGGTTTCTTTAGCCAGAGTGTGATAAACCTGTGGAATTCATTGGTGGCTGTGAGGACCTAGTCACTGGGTATATTTAAAGAGGAGGTTGATAGGTTCTTGATTATTAAGGGTATCAAAGGCTATGGAGAGAAAGCAAGAGTGAAAACAAATCAGCCATGATGGAATGGTGGAGCAGAATCAATGGGCTGAATGGCCTGATTCTGCTCCTATGACTTATTGTCTCATGGTAAACATGCACCCATTCAAGTACCTTTTAACTCTCATCAATGTACTTGCCTCAACCACTCCTCAGAGCGCATTCCACGTACTCCATCCTCTGGGTGTCTCTCAGGCTCCTATTAAATCTCTCCTCTCTTAGCTTAAACCGGTCTTCTAGTTCTTTCCACAACCCTGAGAAGACTGTGCGCATTCACCCTTTAATGATAATTCTCCTATCATCTTTGAAATACACTATACATTATATCCCTTTATCAGGAACAAAGGTTTCTCCATCCTGAGAAACTCTACTTGTCATTCCAACAAGATGTCCACTTATCTCGTTTATTTGTCCTTTTCACAGACCTTCCATTTTGAATATAGATCGAGTGGACAGTCAGAGACAGTTCTTTTCCCAGGGTAAAATGGCGAATACCAGGAGGCATAATTTTAAGATGATTGGCCCAGGCCCAAGAGCCTATTGAAGCAGCAGGACCTAAGTCTGAAACTGTGGAATGACCCAAGGTTTTGATGACTTAAGCACCAGGCCAGGGTTTTGTGGTTGCCTGTAAGGAGATAAATCTTGAGGTTGTATATATATAAGGTTCCAAGGGTAGTCATAGCCGAAGGGTGGTATCAGGGACGAGCTCCGTCTGCTAAACAAATGCTCTTCATTGCGTGCATCTCAAACAGTCTCTGACAACCAAGTCCAACTCCTGGCCTTCACGTGGCAGAGCTGTTCTCACTGACAGGAGGAGGGGCAAAGGCGGGCCACTGGCCCCTTAAAACCAGTTGCTCCGGGCAGATGGGGCTCGTCGACCACAGATGGTAGCTCATCTAGGAGAGGGAAAACTCTGATTTTAAACCTCCGCTGCCATGCAGCTATACCAGCTCACGGGAAAGGCTTTGGGAAAAAACTCCGAGGAAAAATCCGGAGTCGGAGTCCCGAAAGCGGCTGACTGCTGTACCCAGCACCGGCACGGCAACTCCTGCGACGCTGCTGGCACCAAACTGTACCGACTTTCGTCGTTCCTTTGGACCCGTCATCAGCATGGAGAGGTGGGTCCCACTGCATGGGCAACAGGATCTCCATATCAACTGTGCCCTGGCTTGCACCCTGGAGACCCTACCAGAGGCGCAGTACCCATGATCGACCACGACAGATGGAGGCCACTCACGTATCATATAAATACTATGATAATAATTGTACTTTGTAAAGTATAAAGGGGAATGCTAGAAGTAGATGCAGATACATTAACGCCATTTTAGAAATCCTTAGGCACATGGATGGTAGAAAAATGGAGTGCTATGTAGGGTTAAATTGGTCTTGTAGTAGGTTAAAAGGTTGGCACATCATGGTTCACAGTGCTGTAGTGTTTATGATCTATATTCTATATGAAATTGTTCTTACCCTCCTCTTTGACCTCTGTTTTATGTTTAAATCCTAATTTTGTTCCACATTTACTGTTAAATGATCAACTTGGAGCAGTTGGACTTGGCAATTCACACTCCTTAAATATTTTATGCTTTGCTTCAAATCTTCTGTTTAGCACTATTGGGAACTGCGCCATTGAGGTAGCTATGAATATTCAGTTCTGTTTAGCAACAGGGAGCAGGAAGTCTAATGAATAAACCAATTGGATTATCTACCAGGTGCATATTCCTTTTTCACCCAGAGATAGCCGCTATGGTAAATGGAGTTTTATTCAACCACGTCCTCTGGAAGCACATGGTCGCAATGGTACAGTGAGGGACTTCCGGGAGTGGTGGGTCCCTCAGCGTATTGACTGTTTTATAGAGGGTAGTAACCATATTTAATTCTGAGTATAGTTACTGTCTTGTAAATATTGAATGTATGTACCTTGTGTATATGTTTTGTAAGTAAACTTGTATAGTGTTGTAAAAAAAATGGAGTTTAATTTAGATAAGTGTAAAGTATCTGCATTTGGGAAACTCAATCACAGGTACGATGTTCACAGTGAATGGCTGGGTCCTCAGGAGCGGCTTTCAAACAGAGGGATCTTGGTTCTCTGGAACTGGAATCACAAGAAGACAGGGTAGTGGAAAAAGCTCCTGGCCTTCATAAGTCAAGCCTCTGATTACTGAAGCTTGGAGGTTACAGATTCAAATTCTGATTCATCTATCACATGTACATCGAAACATACAGTGAAACACATCATTTGTGTTAGCAACCAATACAACCCTGAAAAAACAAGCTATCAGCTGGTACATCTTTAGACTGTGCATCCGGAGGAAACTCATATGGTCATGGGGAGAACATGCAAACTCCTTACAGGCAGCAGCGGGAATTGAACCCAGGTCACTAGTACTGTAAAGCAGTGTGCTAAACACCACGCTACTATGCCACCCCAGAGTACTTTTGATCAGTCTGTTATACTAATTGTATTAAACTAGAAAGAGTGCAGAAAAAATTTACAAGGATGTTGTCAAGACTTGAGTGATTGAGTTGGGGGAGCGGTGAGGGGAGTACGTATAGAGGTTAGACAGTCTAGTTGGGTTCTACCAGGACTATACTAATCACAGTTTAGAAAAGTGAGCAGTAATGATTCTGACTGGGTACTAAGGGTTTAATGTACATGGGATGTTTCTCTTAGCTGGTGTCAGATTTGAGTGCAAAATTGTTAATTTTCTTGTATTTTTCTTGCTGTGTAACTTGTTTATATTTCATATAATTACCTACAGTGAATCTTCAGAAAAGCTAATTCTGTATTTTTCTAGAAGTTTCTCTGCAGTCTGAGTCACAGCGCTGAATTTATTTTGTAGGTTATTCCTCATCATTGGAATGTGCTTTACTTCTGTAGTCTGAGTGACAGAAATTGTTAATATAAGACGGTCATGGTTTCTTTGTTTCTTTCTTTACCTCTGTTCTCCACTTTTCCTTTTCCTCTTACCCTTACAGTTGATTGAGAAGATTACCATTATTTTTATTGCAAATGAACACTTAATAAAATAGCTTCAGTCACAAGATTGCTGCTTTATCCTAGACTTAATGAAGAAACTTTTGCAGATCCAACACTGGGGAGTAGGATGTGGAGAGTGGGGAGGATGGTCAAGCCACAGGATATAAGGTCATATAACCAACAGCAAGATCAATCTAATTCTTCCCTCCTACAGCCCTCCAGTTTTCTGTCTTCCATGTGCCTACCTAGGAGTCTCTGAAACGTCCCTACCTCTATCAACAGTCTGTAAGAAAACCCATCTCTGACACATCGCCGCCACCCCCCTAAACTTACCTCCAATTATGCCGTCTTGGGTTAGCTATGGCCATAGCGGGAAAAAATTGCTGGTGTTCAAAGGTTCAGTAGATTTATAATTATTGTGTGATGCACCATCAATAACTCTCTCTGAGACGTGAGGCGAGATATCAGCTTTTATTGACTGGAAGAAAGAACAAGCAGTAGTTGACCACCATACTACATCCTGGAGACTGAGGGCCGGGCTCAGGCCTCAATCGCCTTTATACCAGGGTCTGTGGGAGGAGCCACAGGAGCAGTCAGCAGGGGGCGTGTCCAGACAGGTATATGTAGTTCACCACATTCACCTACACTTTGTTTTAAAAGAGAGTCCCCATGTGACGAAGTTTCTTACAGATTAAGTCTATCAGGTGGTCGAATCTGTCGCTGCGATTCTGTCGCTCCGGCTGTGATTGCACAGGTGCCGGTGGTGATTGCACCGGAGACGGTGGTTGTGCTGGTTCCGGCCTAACTGGAGGTGTCAGCCCACTAGGCGTCAGTGATCCCTCACGCATGTGCGAGGCGCCTGGTATATACGCGTACGAGACGCCCAGTATAGGAGTGTCGTGAGGAGTCTGTGTAGGGCTTGGTGTGCGCGGTGTCACCTCGGGTACAGGGTTCATAGTTACTGTGGAGTGTTCGGGGTAATGGTCTGCTGCTCCTGCAGGTGCCAGGTCGCAGACGGAGACCGTGTCCTCCCACCCATCAGGTAAGACCACGTAAGCATACTGGGGTTTCGCATGAAGTAGGTGAACCCTCTCGACCAGCGGGGAGTATTTATTGCTCCTCACATGTTTCCGGAGCAGCACTGGCCCTGGGGACATCAGCCAAACCGGTAGGGTGGTCCCAGTGGCAGACTTCCTGGGAAAAGAGAATAGGCGCTGTTGAGGGGAGGCATTGGTGGACGTACATAACAGGGAGCGGATAGTGGAGTGCCTCAGGGAGGACCTCCTGCCATCGAGAGACTGGCAACCCTTTTGACTTAAGGGCTAAAAGTGTGGCCTTCCACACTGTGGCATTCTCCCGCTCCACCTGGCCATTACCCCGGGGATTATAACTCGTGGTCCGACTAGTAGCAATGCCCCTACCCAGCAGATACTGGCACAGCTCGTCACTCATAAAGGAGGACCCTCTATCACTGTGGATATAGCAGGGATATCAGAACAGAGTGAAGAGCTGGTGCAGGGCTTTTATAACGGATGTGGTAGTGGTGTCGGGGCAGGGGATGGCAAAGGGGAACCGCGAGTACTCGTCGATAATATTGAGAAAGTAGACATTGCGATCAGTGGAGGGAAGGGGGCCCTTAAAGCCGACACTCAATCACTCAAAGGGGCGGGTGGCCTTGATAAATTTTGCCTTTTCAGGACGGTAGAAGTGCGGTTTGTACTCAGCGCTGACTTGGCAGTCCCTGGTCATCGTCCTGATGTCCTCCAGGGAGTACGGCAGGTTCATGGCTTTCACGAAATGGTAAAATCGGGTGACCCCCGGATGGCAAAGATGTGCATGAAGGGCGTATAGCTGGTCGAGCTGTGCGCTAGCACACGTTCCCAGGGATAGGGCATCAGGGGGCTCATTGAGTCTGCCAGGCCGGTACAGGATATCATAGTTGTAGGTGGAGAGTTCTATTCTCCACCGCAAAATTTTATCATTTTTGATTTTGCCCCGCTGTTGGTTGCTGAACATGAACGCAACCGAGCGCTGGTCGGTCAGCAAGGTGAACCTTTTGCCGGCAAGATAGTGCCTCCAGTGCCTAACAGCCTCCACTATGGCCTGGGCTTCTTTCTCCACCGCGGAGTGCCGAATTTCAGAGCCTTGAAGGGTACGAGAAAAGAATGCTACTGGCCTGCCTGCCTGATTGAGGGTAGCAGCAAGCGTGAAATCAGAGGCGTCACTCTCTACTTGGAAGGGAATGGTCTCATCCACTGTATGCATCGTTGCTTTGGCGATGTCCCCTTTAATGCAGCTGAAGGCCGCGCAGGCCTCGGCAGAGAGGGGAAATGTGGTGGACTTGACCAGGGGGTGGGCCTTGTCTACGTAATGAGGGACCCATTGGGTGTAATAGGAAAAGAAGCCCAGGCACCGTCTGAGGGCTTTGAGAGTGGTGAGAAGAGGGAGTTCTAACAGGGGGCGCATATGGTCGGGATCAGGGCCAATGACCCCGTTTTCCACGACATACCCAAGGACAGCGAGTCGGGTGGTTCCGAATACACACTTGTCCCTATTATAAGTAAGGTTCAGGGCTTCGGCCACTTGGAAAAGTCGTTGGAGGTTGGCGCCGTGATCCAACCAGTCACGACCACAGATGGTGATGTTATCCAGATAGGGAAATGTGGCCTTTAGTTGGCACTGGTGATAAGCGGATTTCAGATCTATTGTCGAGTACACCTTGTACTGAGCTATCTGGTTGACCATATCCGCGATGCGGGGTAGGGGGTATGTGTCAAGCTGCGTGAACCTATTGATGGTTTGACTATAGTCCACGACCATCTTATTTTTCTGCCCAGCCTGAACAACAACCACCTGGGCCCTCCAAGGGCTTGTGCTTGGCTCAATGATCCCCTTCCTGAGTAGCCGCTGCACCTCCGACTTAATGAAGACCCTGTCCCCCGCGCTGTACCTCCTGCTTTTATTTGCCACAGGCTTACAGTCGGAGGTCAGGCTGGTGAACAGCGGTGGGGGAGGGAGGAGGGTGGAGAGGCTGCAAGTGGTGTCAGTAGCGCAGCTGTTGGCATGGTGCTGGGTGGAGTGTGGTTCGGTGTGTGTGTGTGGTCAGTAGCGGGGTATATGGCGAGGTCCCACAAAACTGAGGATTCCTGACAGTGACTGGTGGGAGGGGCCCGTCATATGCCATAGTCACACTTTCGAGATGGCTCTGGAAGTCCAGCCCCAATAGCACAGGTGCGCACAGATTAGGCATGACCAGTAGCGCAAAGTTCCGATATTCTGTGCCCTGCACCACCAATGTCGCTACACAACCCACCCCCCCCTCCCCAGGATGTCTGTGGAATGCGACCCAGAAGCCATGGTGACCCTCTGGCTTACCCGCTGTGTCATGAGTCCGCAGAGTTGCACTGTGTCCGGGTCAATAAAACTCTCAGTGCTGCCCGTGTCAAATAGGCAGCTAGTCCTGTGCCCCTCCACCAGGATGTCCATCATTGACCTTGCAAGCTGGTGTGGGGCGCTTTGGTCGAGGGTTACGGAGGCCAGAGTTGAACCGCCATCTTGGTGCCCGGTAAGCACCGGTGGGTTTGGGGCGGGGCATGTTGGCGCCGACAAAGATGGCCGCCCCATCTGGGCATGCAAGATGGCGGCCCCCATGCCTCGCACGAGGCAGGCAGGCAAGATGGCGGCCCCCATGCCGCACACGCAGCACTGCCTGACCCCGCTCGTGGTTCAGACTTACAGACCTTGGCGAAATGACCCTTCTTCCTGCAGCTGGAGCAGGTTGCTTCTCGGGCTGGGGAGCATTTTCGGGGGTGCTTTTCGAGTCCGCAGAAGTAACACTGCATGGGCTTGTGACTGGCAGCAGCTGTGGTCGGGTTCGGGGAGTTTGTGGAATTGCGACTGGCAGCGGAGTTGGCGAATTAGCTAGCGGGAACCGGCGGCGGCGGGGTCTGATGTGTCCACGGAACCAGTGGGGGATCATGCAGCTGGACAGCGTCAGCATTGTGTAGAGCAGCCTCCAGCGTGTCGGCCGTCTCGATCGCCAAGCGTAAGGTAAGATCGGCATTTTCCAGCAGCCGCTGGCGTACATACACTGACCTGATTCCTGTAACGAAGGCATCTCGTACGAGGAGCTCCGCATGCTGTTCCGCCGTGAGTGTTTTGCAATTGCAAGTCCGCACGAGTGTCTGTAGGGCTTGGAGAAACTCAGCGCTTGACTCTCCAGGCCGCTGTTGTCGCGTAGCTAAGTGATGTCTTGCATAGACGGTGTACACCAGCTGCAGGTACTGTCTTTTGAGGGCTTCCAGTGCCCCTTCATAGGTCGGCAGGCCTCTGATAAGTGAGTAAACTTTCAGGGTGACCTTCGAGAGGAGAATTCGGTGCGTAACAGCGGGTTCAGTTGCACTAACCTCCTCCAAGTATGATTGGAAGCATGCAAGCCAGAGTTCAAAGGGTCTTGGGGGTCCAAATCCAATCCTTCTGGACGTAAAACGATTTCCATGTTTCAAAACTTCCAGTCAATAAAATTGATGCACCATCAATAACTCTCTCTGAGACGTAAAGGCGAGATAACGGCTTTTATTGACTGGAAGAAAGAACAAGCAGTAGTTGACCACCATACTACAACCTGGAGACTGAGAGGCCGGGCTCAGGCCTCAATCGCCTTTATACCGGGGTCTGTGGGAGGAGCCACAGGAGCAGTCAGCAGGGGGCGTGTCCAGACAGGTATATGTAGTTCACTGCATTGTGTCCCTGATGACAGACACAAAAAGCTTGTTTAACTCAACTGTTAAGCCCAAAAGCAGACTGAGTGTTATGACCTGGGGAGAGAGATGGGGGTGGTGACTGTCACACACCCTGGTTACAGCACAAGACACACCTTGTGCTCCTCTGTGTTTTCTCCGCTGTGATATGCAGCTGCCTCTTCCCTCCCATCACCGCACAGTTGCCAGTGACTGTAGCCAGCTGGACCGCTGTCGTTGTCCACCTGGGGGTGGCCCTTGCTGGAGAGGACACCCAGACAGATGATAGTGATGGCTGACCCTGAGTCCGCCAACGCATGGCATCTGATGCCTTACACCACGCAGTCGACGCATGAGCCTTGCTCTTCACCCAAACGGGCCAGACGGAGAGGTGACGTCGGAGGGATTTCGTTTGGCGTTTCCTGACGTCTGGGCTGGGCTGTGGTGTGACACTGGTGCGGGGCGGCTCCCCTGCCACATGGTCTGCCTCACAGGTTTAACACGGCACCAGTCAGACCTGTCTCACGGGCTCCTCCTCCACTTTGGTGACACAAGCCCTGGCTCGCGGCCTGCCCTCTCTGCCTCCGCCAGCGCCTCGGACAGCGACAATGTTGGTGTCAGGCGAACATGCTACCAAAGGCACTCTGGCACCAGCACCTTTACGACGGCGCGGTGGGCAAGCTTGTCATCCTTCCTCCGCACTGATGCCCTCATTCTGGGCTGTGGGAGCAGCCATGCCAAACACAGTAGTGGTGATCTACTGTGAATGTCCCCAGGCTTTCTCCCACATGGCATTGTCAACTGCTCAGCTCTTCCCTCACTGCTTGCTCCAATGGCTTCTGCTCAAAATGTCGCTCCAGCACTGCTATGAGGGCAACGTAATTGTGCTGCTCAGCCAGTGTTAGGTCGAAGCGGGCCGTCAGGGCGTCTCCCTCCAGCACCATGGCAAGGCCCACTACCTGTCTTGGTGAGCTCCACCCATTGTGCCATGCAGCAAACCCGACTTGCACCAGCTCAGGCTCTAGGCAGTTGGCACGGTTGTATCTGGGCAGCTTCTGGTGTGACCTGCTGAGGCCTGATTCCTGCCATGTTGTCTGTTTTCCCATGGCTGCAGTGTATTGGGTTCCCCGGTGAGGGGCACGAGGGAGATGGCTGACGTTCTCCTCTGTGTCCCTTGGGTCGGAGGGGCCTGGGTACGCTCGCTCCACCGTGGTACTCGGTTGCTCAGTTCCCAGGTCCACCCCTGGGTCGGCATCCTATCTTCCAGAGCCCAGCCTGGGAGTGCAGCGGGGGGCATACTGTTCATTCCTTTGACTTATTCCACGGATTTTAAGATGCTCCATCCAACATCATAGCTCTTTAATCTCGTCACCTATTTGTAATCGCATTCCTGACACCAATGTGGCGAGCATTTGGCCCATGATGGCAGGCGAGGAAAGCTTGTTTAATTCACTGTTTTTTTTTGTGACAAGCTTAAAAACAGGCCAGGCACGATGAGCCAGGGAGCAAACAACTCAAGCACATACAGATAGTGGAGGTGATTATCACAGATCATGTCAGGGTGACCCATGAACACGCATGCGAATGACTGTATCACCAAGCTGAAATGTAACAATAAATGATCTTGAACATCCCACCGTCACCCTGTGAAAATGTTTTAAAACAAATACAATAAGTAATGCTAGTGCGAGCTGTCAAGAACGTTCCCCCCCACCCCCCCCCCCCCCCAGAGCACCACAGTGCGTATACGGTATGCAACCCTGCGATTCATCCGCCCGGAGTCAGCCACGAAACCAAGAAACACCACGGAAACATGGTGAAAATGTGGTTAAAATGTAAAAACTCAAGCACCCGACATGTGAAAAAAGAACGAATCGCGCAAACCCCAAAAAAGTGAGCGATTAACACACAGAATATCGAATATCAAACCACAGAGTCTTGGAAAACAGTCCAGGAGTGACAGGCCCCGAGTCAATTCAGTTCACCACTATGTCGATGCCTGAAGGCCACATCCACAGAACCCGTTTCGTGCCGAAGTGCCTCAGTCAAATCACACAAGTAGCAAAAAGGAGTCACCAGAAACAATTGACTATGAACTGCAGAGTCCTCCAGAAGAGGGTCCACAGCTGTGAAGTCCGTTCAGTGCTGAGAACATTAAATATCAAAGCCCAGATTCCCCTTAAGAAGTGTCTCAGGGCAAAGAACCATGCCCCAGTGCAATTGGGTCCAAGGCGCCTGTGCATTCCTCCAGCAGCAGCAAGATGGAAACTGACCAGGTCAAATGTAGGAAGATGGCACTGAACACTTGCTTGGCTTCCACTCTCATCCTCGTCGGTTTCCATCTTGCCTGGTGCTTTAATCGGTGAGAAGTAATGGAGCTGACCATGGGTTTGCATTCTGCCGTTTGGAATGGATGACCACACACTTCACCCTCAACCTCGCTGAATTCCCAAGGAGACAGCAAAAGCGCCAGATCGCTCATTTAGACCAAAGGTACATCAGTATATCAAGGCCACTTGTCATCTTCAACACCTCTATCAAGTCTCCGCTCATCCTCCTATGCTCCAAAGGGGAAAATCCTAGCTTGCTCTAATCTTCCACAGAAAAATGCTCTCTAATCAAGGCAGCGCCTTGGTGAATCTCCTCAGCACTCTCTACTCTGAAGCTTCCACATCCTTCCTATGATGAGATGACCAGAACTGGACACAACATTCCAAATGTGATCCAACCAGGGATTTACAGAGCTGCAGCATTACCTCTCGGCTTTTGAGTTCAATTCCCCCAAGTAAGGCTGACACACCATAAGCCTTCTTAACTACCCTATCAGCTAGCAAGGCAACTTTGAGGTGTCAATGGACTTGGACTCCAAGATCCCTGTGTTCCTCACCATTGTTAAGAATCCTACCATTAACCCTGTATCTTGCCATTAAGTTCAACCTTCAAAAGTGTATCACTTCAGACTTTTCAGGGTTGAACTCCATCTGCCAACTCTCTATCCTATCAATGTCCTGTACCAACCTTCTACTTCAGGGTTCCCGACCTGTGGTCTGCAGACCCCTTGCTTAATGGCATTGGTCCATGACATAAAAAGGATTCTGGTCTACACAATCCATAATGCCATCGACCTTCACAATAAGCCCTTTCCCAATTAAATACCGTCTGCTCCTATCCTTGTCCGAGGCTACAGTAAAAGTTAGAGAGTTGTGATCATTGTCTGCCTGCTGAGGGAACTGTCACCTGACTGGGTTCATTGCAAAGTACGGGAATTCCAGATACATCCTAGTTCTGACTGATAATTCCATCAGTGGGGATTGGCATGTAATAAACATTCTTGCAAAATTAATTGTAACAGACTCCAAGTCTTTTATTTTATTTTCTCTAAATGCATTCCATGAATATTGTGACCTTTGTGTTTCTCATCTCTTTACTCGGCGTTGTGTGTTGGAACTAATTACAGTTTCTCTCATGGAACAAAACCCAGGGACGAACAAAGAACTTTGCAAAATTGAAACTAATCTCTGCTGCATAACAATAATAATAAAAAAACGCACAATTTTGTCAATGTCAGAACTTCACTACCATTGTCTGTCTCCCTCTGTCAAGAGTGTCACCCTCTTCTTCCATGTAATTGCTTGACATCCTTCGCTGCTGGCTCCCCTCGCTTTCCTACCGCAAAATAAATTTTAGTCACATTTCCAGTGTCTTAAAGGAACAAGCTTTCAGTGAGCAATAAGAAAGGCACTAATTCTGGAAAAACTCAGCTGGCCAAAGATCATCCGTGAGAGACAAACATGGTTGACCTTATAGGTCCACCACATATTTCATCATTTGCATTAATTTATCTGCTAGAAAGGTAATAAAAATGAGTGTGGTAGAATCATTCAACAGCATCTGAGTAATACAGATCCAGAATTAATTGAAAGTGGCATCACATGTAGATGGTTCCTCCGGCATTCTGTGTGAGGCTTCAGTAGAACCAAACAGGGTAGGTTGTACACAGTGAATGACAGGGTGCTGAGGAGAGTGGTGGAACAAACGGATCTGGGAATATAGGTCCAAAATACATTGAAAGCAGTGTCAAAGGTAGATGGAGCTGTAAAGAAGTCCTTTGGCACATTGGCCTTCATAAACCAAAGTATTGAGTACAGGAATTGGGATATTATGTTGAAATTGTATAAGGCGCTGGCAAGACCTAATTTCGAGTATTGTGTGTATTGTTCCAATCCCATACCTCAAGGAAAAAAAGTAAATAAGACTGAAAGAGTACAGAGAAAATTTAAAAGGATGTTGCTGGAACTGGAGGACCTGAGTTATAAGGAAAGATTGAATAGGTTAGGTTTTTATTCCTTCGATTGAGAGAAAATTTGAAACAGGTATACAACATTATGAGGGGTACAGAGAGGGTAAATGCAAGCAGGCTTTTTCCACTGAGGTTGGGTGGGACTACAACCAAAGGTCATGGGTTAAAGGTGAAAGGTGAAAAGTTTAAGGGGAACATGTGGGGAAACTTCCTCGCTCAGATGGTCGTGGGAGTGTGGAATGAGTTGCCAGCTCAAGTGGTGCATGCAAGCTTGATTTCAACACTTAAGAAAATTTTGGATAGGTAGATGGAAGGTAGGGGCATGGAGGGTCGTCATCTGGGTGCAGGTGGATGGGAGTAGGCAGTTTAAAAAGTTTGACCTGGACTAGATGGGCCAAAGGGCCTATTATTGTACTGTACTTTCCTGTGACTCTATGAGCTCTTGGTGAACAATACACACCTTACACTTAGTATATCCTAGACCTGAGTGTGAGTTCAGTGATGGACTCTCAATTCTGGTAGTGAATATAAAATGTAGAGTTGGTGCACGTTGTAACAGAGGTAATTTCAAGCAGATTAAGCTTTGAAGAACAGTCTTCAAAGCTTTACCTGGTTTGGCCTCCATAAATCAAAATATTGAATACAGGGCTTAGGATGTTATGCTGATGTTGTATAAGGCATTGGTGAGCCTTAATTTGGAATATTGTGCGCATTTCTGGTCATTCACCTACAGGAAATAAATCAGTAAGATTGAAAGAGTGCAGAGAAAATGTACAAGAATGTTGCAGAACTTGAGGACCTAAGTTATAGGGAAAGGTTAAATAGGTTAGGACTTTATTGCCTGGAGTGTAGGAGAATGAGGGGAAGATTTGATAGATGTATACAAAATTATGCACGGTATAGAAAGGGTAAATGCAAGCAAGCTTTTTCCACTGAGGTTGGGTGAGATTAGAACTAGAGGTCATGGGTTAAGGGTGAAAGGTGAGATCTTTCAGGAGAACATGTGGAGGATCTTCCTCACTCAGAGTGACGTGCGAGTGTAAAATGAGCTGCCAGTAGAAGTGATGGATGTGGGATTGATTGCAACATTTAAAAGATGTTTGGATAATTACAGGTGCAGGTCAAAGCGACTAGGCAGATTAATAGTTCAGCATGGACTAGATGGGCTGAAGGGCCTGTGTTTTAATTACAGTGCCGTATGACTCTCTGAGAGGACTCAGATTCATGTAATTCATGAAGGCTGTGATTATTCTTTGGATGATAGAAGACTGAGGGGTGACCTTATTGAGGTGTGTAACCTCACAAGTGGCAGAGAAACACTGAACACACACAATCTTTCTCATGCTTGGAGAATCAAGAACTAAAGGGCACAAGTTTAAGGTGAGAAGGGAGAGATTTAATAGAAACTTCAGGGGCACCTCTGCATTTGGGACAAAATATCTAAGGAAATGGATGAAAAAGATATAATAACAACACTTAGAAGACATTTGGAATTACATGAGATTCAAGGTAAATTTATTATCAAAGTACACATATGTCACCAGATACAACCATGAGGGTTCATTTTCTTGCAGGCTACTCTATAAATCCACAATAGAATAATAACCATAATAGTATCAGTGAAAGTCTATGCCATCTTGGGCATTCGACCAGTATGCAGAAGACAACAAAGTGCAAATACAAAACATAAATAAATAAGCAACAAACATTGAGAACATGATATGAAGAGTCCTTGAAAGTGAGTCCATAGGTTGTGGGAATAGTTGAATGATCGGGCAAGTGAAGTTGAGTGAGGCTGAGTGGGCCATTTATCTAAGAAAGGATGTGTTGACATTGGAGAGGGTTCAAAGGAGATTCATGAACATGATTCTGGGATTGAAAGGCTTAACAGATGAGGAATACTTGATCTGGTCGTATAATCACTGGAATTCAGGAGTGAGGGTGGTGATCTCATTGAAGCCTATCAAATGTTGAAAGGCTTCAGAGTGGATGTAGAGAGGATGGTTCCTATAGTGGGGGAGTCTAAAACCAGAAACGCAGCCTCAAGATAGAGGGGTATCCATTTAGAGTGGTGATGAAGAGGGATTTCATTAGCCAGAGGGTGATGAATCTGTGGAATTCACTGCCCCAAGTTCTGGTGGAAGCCAAGTCATTGGGTATATTTAGGGCAGATGTTGATAGACTTCTGATTTCTCAAGGCATGAAGGGATTCGGAGAAACGGCAGGAGATTGGGATTGAGAGGAAAATGGATTAGCCATGATGAAATGGAAGAGCAGACACATTGGGGCAAATAGCCTACTTCTGCTCCTATATCTTATAGTCTTATGTTATCACCTCTGGTCCAAGAGCCTGATGGTTGAGGGGTAATCACTGTTCCTGAACCTGGTAGTTTGATGTCAAGTTTATTGTCATATGCACAGGTAAGTGAATGCAAAAGCACAATGAACAGCCTATTTACAGCACCATCACAGGCACGTAACATCAGATACACAACATTTGCAAGAAAAACATAAACTATGCATAAATTATATGCAATTGTACAAGAAAGAAGGCAATTAGAACAAACAAAAACAAAACAAAGGCAATTTTACAAAGAGGTTGAGGCGGTCACAGTGTTGCTATGAAACAGAACAAAGGATCGGAGAGGTTCAGGGAGATATGGGTTAAATGTGTGCAGTGGGACAAGCTTTGATGGGCACCTTGACTTGCATGGACTAGATGGGCCGAAGGGCTTGTTACCATACCACATTACTAAATTAAATTATTCTATGATTCTAAATGCAGAGGCTCAGCTGGATCACAAATTTGTTAGTGCACTACTCCCAGCCCATTTCTGCATTCTGTATCAGGGTTGCATTTGCACTGGGGAATCCACGGTGTAATCATTTTTGGGCTTTGAGCTGGATGAAAAACATTAGTCTTCAATAAGCGGTGTGTCAGAAACGTGGCGTCCATCATTAAGGACCCCCACCACCCAGGACATGCTCTCTTCTCATTGCTACCATCAGGAATGTGGTACAGAAGCCTGAAGGCTCACACTCAGTGATTCAGGAACTGCTGCTTTCCTTCCGCCATCCAATTTCTGAATGGACATTGCAGCCACGAATACTAACTCCCTAATTTTTTTTTGCTCTACTTACTTAATTTAACTATATAAACTTACCGGAATTCACAGTATTTTTCTTTCTACTATCATGTATTGCATTGTATTGCTGCCGCAGAGTTAACAAATTTCACAACATATGCCAGTGATAATAAACCGGATTCTGGTTAGTCAGGTGCCTTGCCATTGAAAGTATCCTGTTTGGTTGCATCATGGTGTGGTATGGCAATTCAACGTTCAGAAACCTAAGTAGCTGCAGAGCATAGCGCACTCTGCTCAGTACATTCCTTCCCACCACTGATAATAGCTACATGAGGTGCTGCCACAAGAAGGCAACATCTGTCATTAATGATCCCCACCATCCAAGCCATGCCATCTCCTAGCTGTTACCATTGGGTAGGTTCTGCCATTGGTACCATTAACCTAACATCCCACTTCACCAGGTTCAAGAACAGCTTCATCCCTTCAACCGACATACACAAATTGCTGGAGGAACTCAGCAGGCCAGGCAGCATCTATGGAAAAGAGTATAGTTGATGTTTTGGACTGAGACCCTTCATCAAGACTGGAAAGAAAGATGAGGAATCAGAATAAGAAAGAGAGGGGAGTGGAGGAAGGCCCACAAGGTGATAGGTGAAACCTGGGGAGCAGGGGTGAAGTAAAGAGCTGGGAAGTTGATTGGTGATAGAGACACAGGGTGGAGAAGGGGGAATCTGATATGCAAAGATAGAAGGCCACGAAAGAAAGGAAAGGGAGAGGAGCACCAAAGGTAGGGAGAGAGAAAGAAAGGAAATTATAGGCCAATTAGCCTAACCTCAGTGAATGGGAAAATGTTGGAATCTATTATTAACGATGAGGTACTTGGAGACTAATGATAAAATAAATCAAGTCAACATGGTTTCTGTGAAGGGAAATCTTGCCTGACAAATCTGCTAGAGATCTTTGAGGAAGTAACAGGCAAGCTGGACAAAGGACAGGCAGTGGATGTCATTTACTTCGATTTTCAGAAAACGTTTGAAAAGGAGATAATGTTGAAGCTTTGTAAGATACCAGTCACGCTGCATTTGGAGTATTGTCAACAGATTTGGGATCCATATCTCAGAAAGGATGTGTTGTCATTGGAGAGAGTCCGGAGGAGGTTCACGAGGACGATTCTGCAAGTGAAGAGGTTAACAAATGAGGAGTGTTTGACAGCTTTGGGCCTGTACTCTCTGTAATTTAGAAGGGGGGGATCTCATTGAAACCTACCAAATGTTGAAAGGACTAGATAGTGTGGATGTTTCCTATGGTGAGTTTCCACCACTGCCCGAAAGGAGCTTGTACATTCTCCCTGTGACTGCATGGCTTTCCTCTCACAGTTCAAAGGCATACTGGCTGGTCATTGTAATTAACTGGTCATTTTAACTTGTCCTGCAATTAGGCTGGGATTAATTTTGGGGGACACTGTGCAGTGCAGCTGAAAGGGCTGGAAGGCCGTGTTGTATCTTAATTAAATCAATGCTATCGTATGTCTTTGATATATCCAGGCTACCTCAGCCTAACCATCATGCCTTTCCCTGAGACCAGTGATGGTTGGAATCAGAAGGGGGGTGCCATTTAGTTCAGAATGGATCCTGTCCAGGTATAAGGCCAGGTCTCTTTTATTAAGAGCATTTTGCAATATAGACCTGCAGGACAACTTTTTCACACAGAGGGCAGTGAAACAACAAACTGGCTAATACAAGAAGTCATAATTTTATGGTGATTGGAGGAAATTATAGGGGTGATGTCTGAGGTGTTTTTTACAAGGTGTTAGATGTGTGGAACGTGCTGCCGGAGTGGTAGTAGAGGTAGATACATTAGGAACATTCCAGAAACTCTTAGATAGGCACATGGATGATAGAAGGGTAGATGGTTATGTAGGAGGGAAAGGTTAGTTTGATCTTAGAGTAGGTTAAAAGGCCAGCATATCTTCATGGGTCAAAGAGCCTGTTCTGTGCTGTAATGTCCTTGTCATGATGTGAGTTGGTAATGTTGGAACCCAAGTGCAGTGGAAAGACAGACACTGATGCAGAGACAGCAAACAGAGTTTATTCATAAGAATTCCTGGAGAACATTGGTGACTCAGCTGTGTGACACGACAAGATGTAACATTTTCAAATCTAGCACTCCGTGATTAGCACTAATCGGGCATCCACTTCAATAATACAAGTAACATGGAAGCCCTGAGCCTCTCAAAATCAAATGAACACATTTAAACAGAAAACGGCATGGGACCACATTACAAAGAGCAAGCAGCCTGAGAAAGAGACAAGGAACTCTAAAAATGATTAACGAGTCTTATTATAGAACAAATCAGGTGATCTAAAAATCTCAGAACTCACAGTTCTCTAGCACAGGTTTGAAGAGTTCATTACAGCTCAGAAAAATAGAGGGCTATGGGTAACTCTAGGTAATTTCTAAAGGAAGTACATGTTCGGCACAGCATCGTGGGGCCAAAGGGCCTGCATTGTGCTGTAGGTTTTCTATATTCTATGTTACTATGTTCTACAATTCTAGTTCTATATTCTAAACAACAATCTGGGTGAACTCAGGCTATGTCCATACTAGACTGGATAATTCTGAAAACGTCGGTTTTGCGTAAAAACGATAGGTGTCCACACTAGGCGTCTTTAAAAATATCTCTGTCCACATTAAAACGGATATTTTAGCAAATCTCCTCCTACTGCGCATGCGCAGGACGCACCTACCAAAAAAAAAGTGACATGTTTGGTGTTGGATCTCGCTGTGAAAGACTTGGTGCGCGTTTGTCCAGTTACAGACTAGAAAAACTTTTAACAGTGGACAGCTGTTGGCTCTTGTGCAGGAGGACTTAAAACTAAAAAAAAATACTGGAGCGTATGGAGGCAATCAACAGGGAGTTCACGGACAGTACGACCCGGCTGACAACGAACATTGAAAAACTGACGAACTCTGTTGCATTAATAAAGCCCCTTGTTAAATGTATAAAACATGTCTGCATCACTGTTATCTTGTATTTCCATACAATGTTACATTAGGCTGTTACACATCTATTGTCAGAGAAGTACTTGCTCAAATAGTAGTAAACCATCTTCATACAAGCAAGGACAGAAAACAGGGCAAAGTGAGTATACTTATTTATTCAGTAAATTATGGGTCAAAGTATTTGGTGAGTCTATTTCTTACTCTCATGAGAAAATCTGCAGGTGCTGGAAATTCAAGCAACACACACAAAATGTTGGTGGAACACAGCAGGCCAGGCAGCATCTATAGGAAGAAGCACTGTCGACGTTTCGGGCTGAGACACTTTGTCAGGACTAACAAAGTCCTCCCGAGGGGTCTTGGCCCGAAACGTCGACAAGACATTTCTAACTCTTCTGGCTTCAGTCTCGTTGCCGTCTATTTTGAAATTGTTTGGTTGCGTTCAAGAAAACAATGAAATGGCACACTGCCATCACCATCTATTCCAGCTCATCATGACAGCATTTATAGATTTCTCCGGTTACCCTGTCCACACTGCTCCAGCCAATCCGGCTTTTTCAAAATTACACACTCTGGAGAGCTTTTCTGAAAATCTCCGTTTTCGGGCGATGAAAACACTGTTTTAGTGTGGATGGAGAAAAAAACAAGGAGAAAAAGCTTCGCTTATGGATTTATCCGGCATAGTGTGGACATTGCCTCAGAGGATGAGGTAGGAAGTGATATCTACCCACACTCCAGGCTGACCCAACTCCTTCACCTCATTATACTGGCCATCTCCCCTTTACACTCTCTGTCCTGAAGCAGGGTCTCAGGCTGAAATGCCGGTCATCACTTTGCCTCTACAGATGCTGCTTGACCTGCTGTGTTTCTCCAGGACTTTGCTCGAGGAATGGGGCCAGGGTTTAAAAATAAGGAATGCCCCCCCCTGGGATGGAGATGAGGCTAAAGTTTTCTGATTTGGGATTGTGAGTCTTTGGTAATCTCTTTCGGAAAGGGTGATGGAAGCAGATTCTCTATATTAAGAGAGGTTCATAGATTTCTTGATAAGAAACGGATGAAAGTGTAACGCAGAGCTGAGGGTACAATCAAAGCAGGCACAATCTTATTAAATGGAGGATCAGACTTAAGAGCCCGAGTGGTTTACTCCAGCTCCTGGTTCTTATTTAATGTTTTACTTGAAAGGAAAAATAAATCAAACATGATGGAATGGTGGACCAGACACGATAAGCTGAATGGTCATCTTCTGTTTTTATATCTTATGGTCTCATAGTCCATCTAGCTTGCTTTGTTCACCCAGTCTAAACGTATTACTTCATTGTTAGATTTATAGAAAAACATAGTCTGGAACTAGGCCCTTTGGCCCATTGAATCCGTGCTGACCACCAACCACCTATTTTCACTCATCCTATTCTGTTCTTACCCCTCCCTACATTTCAAAGGGCTATTGACAAAGGTCAAATAAACTACTATCCCAAATGTCTTTGGGAAGTAGGAGGAAATAGAGTCCCATGCTGTCCCAGGGAGAATGTGCAGATTCCACAGAGACAGTGTTGGGGGTGATGCACAATCAATAACTCTTGGAGACAGGAGGCGAACGATAGGCTTTTATTAGCAGCAAACGAGACCACTACATCCTGCAGACTGAGGACGGAGCAGTGTCTCCAATCACCTTTACACAGGGGGTCTGTGGGAGGAGCCACAGGAGCAGTCAGCAGGGGGACGTGTCCAGACAGGTATACATGGTTTACCACATTCACCCCTCCTTTGTTTTAAAAGAGAGTCCCCACGGGGTGAAGTTTCTTACAAGTATATTTACAGGTTAAGTCTATCAGGCGGTCGAGTCTGTCGCTGCGATCTACGTAGCACCGGTGGTGATTGCACCGGTGACGGTGGTTGTGCTGGCTCTGGCCTGACTTGAGGTGCCAGCCCGTTAGCATCAGTAATCCCTCATGCGGGTGTGAGGTGCCTGGTATGGGAGTGTCGTGAGGAGTCTGTGTAGGGCTTGGTGTGTGCGGTGTCTTGTGGGTATATACATCGGTGGGTACGGGGTTCATTGTCACCGTGGAGTGTTCAGGGTAGGGGTCTGGTGCTCCTGTGGGTGCCAGGTCGTGGACGGAGACCGTGTCCTCCTGCCCATCAGGTAAAACCACGTAGGCATACTGGGGGTTCGCATGAAGTAGGTGAACCCTCTTGACCATCGGGGAGTACTTATTGCTCCTCGCATGTTTCCAGAGCAGCACTGGCCCTGGGGATGTCAGCCAAGCCGGTAGGGTGGTCCCAGTGGCAGACTTCCTGGGAAAAGAAAAGAGTCGCTCATGAGGGGTGGCATTGGTGGACGTACATAACAGAGGACGGATGGAGTGGAGTGCCTCGGAGAGGACCTCCTGCCATCGAGAGACTGGCAACCCCTTTGACCTAAGAGTCAAGAGCTAAGGCTAAGAGTGTGGCCTTCCACACTGTGGCATTCTCCCTCTCCACCTGTCCATTCCCCCGGGGATTATAGCTCGTGGTCCTACTAGTAGCAATACTCCTAGCCAGCAGGTACTGGTGCAGCTCGTCACTCATAAAGGAGGACCCTCGATCACTGTGGATATAGCAGGGATATCCGAACAGAGTGAAGAGCTGGCGCAGGGCTTTTATGACGGAAGTGGTAGTGGTGTCGGGGCAGGGGATGGCAAAGGGGAACCGCGAGTACTCGTCGATTATGTTGAGAAAGTAGACATTGCGGTCGGTGGAGGGAAGGGGACCCTTAAAGTCGACACTCAGTCACTCAAAGGGGCAGGTGGCCTTGATAAGTTGTGCCTGTTCAGGACGGTAGAAGTGCGGTTTGCACTCAGTGCAGACTTGACAGTCCCTGGTCATCGTCCGGATTTCCTCAAGGGAGTAAGGCAGGTTCTGGGCTTTCACGAAATGGTAAAGTCGGGAGACCCCCGGGTGGCAAAGATCTGCATGGAAGTTGTATAGCCGGTCGAGCTGTGCGCTGGCACACGCTCCCCGTGATAGGGCATCAGGGGGCTCATTGAGGATGTCATAGTTGTAGGTGGAGTTCTATTCTCCACCTCAAAATTTTATCATTTTTGATTTTGCCCCACTGTTGGTTGCCAAACATGAACGCAACTGAGCGCTGGTTGGTCAGCAAGGTGAACCTTTTGCCGGTGAGTTAGTGCCTCCAGTGCCTAATAGCTCCCACTATGGCCTGGGCTTCTTTCTCCACCGCGGAGTGCCGAATTTCAGGGCCTTGAAGGGTACGAGAGAAGAATGCTACCGGCCTTCCTGTCTGATTGAGGGTAGCAGCAAGCGCGAAATTGGAGGCATCACTCTCTACTTGGAAGGGAATGGTCTCGTCCACCACATGCATCGTTGCTTTGGCAATGTCCCCTTTAATGCAGCTGAAGGCCACGCAGGCCTCGGCAGAGAGGGGAAATGTGGTGGATTTGACCAGGGGGCGGGCCTTGTCTGCGTAATGGGGGTCCCATTGTGCGTAATAGGAAAAGAAGCCCAGGCACAGTTTGAGGGCTCTGAGGGTGGTGGGAAGAGGGAGTTCCAACAGGGGGCACATACAGTCAGGGTCAGGGCCAATGAACCCGTTCTCCATGACATACCCAAGGATAGCGAGTCGGGTGGTTCCGAACATACACTTGTCCCTGTTGTAGGTAAGGTTAAGAGCTTTGGCCACTTGGAAAAATCATTGGAGGTTGGTGTTGTGATTGCAGATGGTGATGTTATCCAGATATGGAAATGTGGCCTTCAGTTGGCACTGGTCCATCATCCGGTCCATTTCCCTCTGGAAGACAGAGACACCATTCGTGACACCGAAGGGGACTCTCAGGAAGTGATAGAGCCTGCCACCCGCCTCGAAGGCAGTGTAGGGGCGGTCCTCCGGGCAGATGGGGAGCTGATAGTAAGCGGATTTCAGGTCTATGGTCGCGCACACCTTGTACTGAGCTATCTGGTTGACCATATCCGCGATGTGGGGTAGGGGGTATGTGTCAAGCTGCGTGAACCTATTGACTGTCTGGCTATAGTCCACGACCATCCTATTTTGCTGCTCGGTCTGAACAATGACCACCTGGCCCCTCCAAGGACTTGTGCTTGGCTCAATGATCCCCTCCCTGAGCAGCCGCTGCACCTCCGACTTAATGAAGGCCCTGTCCCCCGCGCTGTACCTCCTGCTTTTAGTTGCCACAGGTTTACAGTCGGGGGTCAGGTTGGCGAACAGCGGTGGGGGAGGGATCTTGAGGGTGGAGAGGCTGCAAGTGGTGTCAGTAGCGCAGCTGTCAGCATGGTGCTGGGTGGGATATACGGGTCAGTGTGTGTGTGTGGTCAGTGGTGGGGTATATGACGAAGCCCCATCAAGCTGAGGATTTCTGACAGTGACTGGTGGGAGGGGCCCGTCATATGCCATAGTCACACTTTCGAGGTGGCTCTGGAATTGGAGCCCCAATAGCACAGGCACACACAGTTGAGGCATGACCAGTAGCGCAAAGTCCCGATATTCTGTGCCCTGCACCACCAATGTCGCTACACAACCTCCCCGGATGTCTTTGGAATGCGATCCAGAAGCCATGGTGACCTTCTGGCTTACCAGCTGTGTCACGAGTCCACAGCGTTGCACCGTGTCCGGGTGAATAAAACTCTCAGTGCTGCCCGTGTCAAACAGGCAGCTAGTCCTGTGCCCCTCCACCAGGATGTCCATCATTGACTTTGCGAGCTGGTGTGAAGCACTTTGGTTGAGGGTCACGGAGGCCAGAGTTGCATCACCGTCTTGGTCTGGCGTAGTGAGGTGCCTGGTAAGCACCCATGGGTCGAGATGGCCGCCCCCATGCCTCGCACGAGGCGGGCAGACAAGATGGCGGCGACCAAGATGGTGCCCCCCATGCCTCGCACGCGGTGCTACTCAGGCTGGGCAGCGTTTTTGGGGGTGCTTTTCGAGTCTGCAGAAGTAACACTGCGCAGACTTGTGACTGGCAGCAGCCATGGTCGATTTGCCAGCGGGTTGCGGGGACTTCACGGACTTGTGACTGGCAGCAGCCCTGGTCAATTGGCCAGTCGGTTGCGGGGACTTCACGGACTTGTGACTGGCAGCAGCCGTGGTCGATTGGCCAGGTGGCGGGATCTGCAGCGTCCACGGGGCCGGCGGGAGATCACGCGCCTGGAGAGCATCAGAATTGTGCAGAGCAGCCTCCAGCGTGTCGGCCAGCTCGATCACCAAATGTAAGGTAAGATCGGCGTGTTCCAGCAGCCGCTGGCACACGTACACTGACCTGATCCCCGTAACGAAGGCGTCTCTTACTAGCAGCTCCGCATGCTGTTCCGCCGTCAGTCCCCTGCAGTCACAGGCCCGCACGAGTGTCTGTAGGGCCCGGACAAACTCAGCGCTCGACTCACCGGCCCACTGCCGCCGTGTCGCTAAGCGATGTCTTGCATAGACGGTGTTCACCGGCCGCAGGTATTGTCTTTTGAGGGAGTCCAGTGCTCCTTGGTAGGTCGGCAGGTCCCTGATCAGGGAGTAGACCCGCGGACTGACCCTGGGGAGGAGAATTTTGTGCATCGTTGCAGGCTCGGTCACACGAATTTCTTCTAGGTACGATTGGAAGCATGCAAACCAGAGTTCAAAAACGATGCTGGCTTCAGGAGATTGAGGGTCGATATCCAATCTGTCGGGTCGTAAAATGCTTTCCATGTTTTAAAATTGCTGCTAATAAAATTGATGCACCATCAATAACTCTCGGAGACAGGAGGCGAATGATAGACTTTTATTAGCAGCAAAACAGAGCACAGCATCTCGGAGACTGAGGGGGAGCAGTGCCTCCAATCGCCTTTACACAGGGGTCTGTGGGAGGAGCCACAGGAGCAGTCAGCAGAGGGGCGTGTCCAGACAGGTATACATAGTTTACCACAATGGGTCAGGACTGAAGCCAGGTCATTGCTGATGTGAGGCAGAATCTCTATCAGAATCAGGAGAATGAATTTCACTTGCCCTTCTATTATCCACTGACCAGCCCCTTAATACTTCCCTGGCTCTCTCCATGACTGAATGGGTTTCCAGCAGGTGCTCCAGTGTCCTCCCACATTCCAAAGGCAAACGGGTTAATGAGTGGCGGGCTTGCGATGTTGGTTCTAGGTGTGTGGTGACACTTGTATAATCCTCACTGATTTAATTTGATGCAAAACAAGACACTTTTTGATATAGGTTTCAAAGTACATGAGACAAAAATAAAGTTAATCTTTATCTTTATAAAATAAGACCATAAAATAAGGAGCAAAATTAGGCCATTCAGCCTATTGAGAGTGTCCAACATTCTATCATGATTGGTCTATTATCCTTCTCCTCATAACCTTTACATCCCTTACTAATTAAGAACCTGTCAACCTCTGCTTTAAATATGCTCAATGATTTGGTCTCCACAGTTGTATGTGGTAATGAATTCCACAGATTCCTCCGGTTGAAGGAATTCCTCATCGTCTCTGCTCTAAATGGATGTTTTGATGTTTGATATTCTCTGTGTTGTTTGCTCACTGTTTGACGTTTGCGCAATTTGTAATTTTCGCACACGCTGGGTGTTTGATGTTTTCTTTGAAAGGGTTCCATTGTGTTTCTTTGTTTCATGCCTGCCTGAGGGAGGACAAATCTCAGAGTTGTATTCTGTATACATACTTTGATCGTAAATGATCTTTTAATCTTTTAATCTTTGAACGTACCTATATTCTGAGGCTGTGCCCTCTTTTCCCAGACTCACTCACTATTGGAAAAATCGTCTCCGCCTCCAGTCTATCTCAGCCCTTCAGTATTTGATGAGTTTAAATGAGATCCTCCCTCAGTCCTCTAAATTCCTGTTTGATAGCCACAGCCATCAAACACTCATTAATGTTAACCACTTAATTCCTGGAATCATTCTCATGAACTTCTTTCGGGCCTTCTCAACTGCCAGCACATCTTTTCTTAACTGCTCAACGTACTCCAAGTGCAGTCTGATCAGTGCCTTATAAAGCCTCAGCATTACATCCGTGCTTTTGTATTCTGGTCCTCTCAAAATGAATGCTTACATTGCATTTTCCTTCCTTACCACCGATTCAACCTGCAAGTTAATCTTTAGGGAATGCTGGACAAGGACCCCAAGCCCCTTTGCACCTCTGATTTTTGAGTTTCTTCCCTTTTAAAGAATAATCTGTGCCTTTATTCCTTCTAACAAAGTACGTGACCATACATTTCCCTACACCATATTCCACCTGCCATTTCTTTGCAAATTCTCCCAATCTGTGTAAGCCCCTCAAACACGAGGAAATCTGCAGATGCTGGAAGTTCACACACAAAATGCTGGTGGAACACAGCAGGCCAGGCAGCATCTATAGGGCGAAGCGCTGTCAACGTTTCGGGCCGAGACCCTTCGTCAGGACTAACTGAAGGGAAAGCATTTTGTGTGTGTAAGTCCCTCTGCAGATTCTCTGCTTCCCCAACATTACCTGCCCCTCCACCCATCTTCATATCGTTTGCAAACTTGGTCACAAAGTCATCAGTTCTGTATATAATGTGAAACACTCATAAAACAGTTCATCAATATAATGTGAAAAGATTGGCTCCAATGCAAACCCCTATGAAACACTACTAATCAGTGGCATCCAACCAGAAAAGGCCCCTTTTATTCCCATTCTTTGGCTCCTGCTTGTATTTGGCTCCTTCTGTCCATGCTTGTACTGTTCCTGTAATACCATGGGCTCTTATCTTGTTAAGCAGCCTCATGAGCGGCACCTTGAGAAAGGTCTTCTGAAAATCCAAGTAAGCAACATCCTTTGACTCTCTTATGTCGATCTTGCCTGTTATTTCCTCAAAGAATTCCAACAGATTTTCAAGATCAGGCAAGGTTTTCCCTTGAAAAAATCATGCTCACCTTGGCCTATTTTTCATGTGCCTCCATGCACTTCAGTCCCACCTCAATGTTGGACTCTACCATTTTTCCAATCACTGAGATCAGACTAACTGACCTATAATTTCCTTTCTTCTGCCTCCGTCCCCTCTAAGTGAGTGACATTTGTAATTTTCCAGTCCTCCAGAACCATTCCAGATTTTAATGATTCTTTAAAGGCCATTACTAATGCCTTCACAATCTCTTCAGCTACCACTTTCAGAATCCTGGGTTGTATTCCATCTGGCCCAGGTAACTTATCAGTAATCAGATTTTTCAGCCTTCCAAGCACTTTCTCCTTTGTAATAGTATTTACACTCAATTCTACCCCGACACTCAAATTTCTGGCATTATACTAGCGTCTTCACAATGAAGAATGATGCAAAATACTTATTGTTTGGCTACTATTTCTTTGCCCCATTACTACTTCTCTAGTGTCATTTTCCAGAGACAGTCCAAAATCCACTCTCACCACTTTCTTATTCTTTATATATCTGTAATAAAAACCTTTTGTTATTCTCTTTTACTGTACATTACTGGCTAGCTTGCCTTCATACTCCATCGCTTCCCACCTTATGGTTTTTAAAATTGCCTTCTGCTGGATTTTAAAAGCTTCCCTATCCTCTAACTTTCCATTAATTTTTGTTATATGCCCTCTCTTTAACCTTTATGCTGTCTTTGACTTCCCCTGTCAGCTACAGTTGTCTCATCCTCCTTTTGGAATACTTTTTCTTCTTTGGAATGTATCTTTTCTGCACTTTCCAAATTTCCTCCAGAAACTCCAGTCACTGTTGTTCTGTCATCCTCTCTGCTCACATTCCCTTCCAATCAACTCTGGCCTGTTCCCCTCTCATGCCTCTGTAATTCCACTTACTCCACAGTAATACTGTTAAGCACTATCTGACTTTATTTCTTCTCTCTGAAACTGCAGGGTGAATTCTATCATATTATGATGACATTCTCCTAAGGGTTCCTTTACCTTAAGCTCCCTCATCAAACTTGGTTCATTACATAACACCGATCTAAAATTGCTTTCTCTTAGAAGGCACAACTACAAGCTGTTCTAAAAAGCTATCTTGTAGTCATTTCACAAATTCTCTCTCTTGGGATCCATCACCAACCTGATTTTCCCAATCTACCTGCATATTGAAATCTCCCGTGATAACCACAACATTGCCCTTATTACATTCTTTTTCTACGTTCCTTTTAATTTATTTCCCACATCCTGGCTACTGTTTGGATGCCTGTACACAACTCCCATCAGGAACTTTTTACTCTTGCAGTTTTTTAATTCTACCAACACGTGTTCTACATTTTCCAATCCTACTGAAACATGTAAAATTCATGCAGATAGAGTCAGAACATAGGATTTGATTTCTTTTTTTACCAATAAAGCTCCTGCCTACCTGCCTGTTCTTTCGATAAATGTGTATCCTTGGATATTAAGCTCCCAAATATGATTTTCTTTCAGCCACAACTCAGTGATACCCACAACGTCACACATTCCAACCTCTAACTGCACTACAAGATCATCAAGCTCATTCCATATACTGTATGTATTCAGTCCTGTATTCATCACCCTTTTTGATTTTGTCTGCATGTTACACTTCAATTCATCCCACCGACTGCAATTATGTCCTATCCTTTATCTGTCCTTCCTTACAGTTTCACTATAGAATGCATCAACTTGTATACCAACTGCCCCACCCTCAGCCCTGTCACTCCGGTTCTCAGACCCCTGGCAAATTAGTTTAAACACTCCCCTATAGTTGTAACATACCTGCCCGCAAGGACACTGGTCCCCCTCAGGCTTAAGTGTAATCCATCCATTTTGTAGAGGCCATACTGTTACATTGGGACATAGAAAAGGCATGTAATAGAAGCAATGTTGCTGCAATCAAGTGGGATTTCAATGTGCAGATAGCTTGTGAAAATCAGGTTGGTAATGGAACCCAGGAGAGGGAATTTGTGGAACCTGATGTTCGGAAAGTGAGCTAAGCTTGAAAAGGTCAAGATGTCGGGGACTGAGGTGAGCACGGGCCAATTACGATCACTGCTCCACGATGTTTACTCTGCTCTGCACTGAACTATGCATCTTGGACTCTCTTTTGGGGACTTCAGTTCAGAAAAGCTATTTGCTTGCGGTTAATGTTTGCATGATGTTTTTTACGCATTGCACATTCTGTGTCCGATGGTCTTTTTTACGGGTTATTTTATTCTTTATTTTCTTATGGGCATGTTATGTTTTATACTCTGCACATTTGGTGTTAGACAACCTTTTTTTAATATATCTGGGGTTTGCTTTTGGGCTTATTTCTTTCATGAATGCCTATTAGGTGACAAGGTTGTATAATGTACACATACGATAATACTAAATGCAACTTTGAAGTTTGAGAAGCGATTCCAATGATCCAGAAATCTGAAACTCTGCCACTTGCACCACTTCCTCAGCCACTCATTCATCTGTACTATCATCCTATCTCTGCTCTGACTAGCACGTGTGCCAGGGAGTAATCCAGACATTACTACCACGGAGTTCCTGTTCTTCAGCCTGTTCCCTAAACTCGCTAAATGTCTCAATTATGGACTGAGAGTGAGAAGGGGGCAGGAAGAGGGGAGACAATGCGAAGCACCAGAGAGACATTCTGCAACAGTCAAGAAACCAATGGTTGCTTTTTAAAACTGGCGCATAAAGTCCTCAAGATCTTGTCTTCTCTCAATAACCACTTGGTCAATTGTTGAATCCTTTTTTTTTTGCTGTCATTGCAACATGTCATGTTCAGTAAGTTATCTGCAATGTTATATAGGGTTGGAAATCTGGTTTCCTCCCACATTCCAAAGACATAAGGGCAAGTAGGTTACTTGGCCACGTGGATGTAATTGGCATAGGCTCATTGGGCCATAGGGGCCAGCTACCATGCTATACATCCAACTCAGGGATTCACAACATGGGGTCCATGGCATGAAAAAGGTTGGGAACCTCTGCTCTAACAGAATAACAATAAAAGTAATTAGCAGCATTGGTTGAGGGATGATTTTTAGCCATGGGTGAACAAATATCAGTGTGCAAAATCAGTGTTCCAATGTCAGATCCTATTCTTCAGCTCAAACTTCTGTCCAGTGAAGTCTTGGTTTAGAAATAGTCTTTGAAACAGTAAAAAGAGGGGGGAAAGTCTGTGATATTCAGGGAAGAGATGGAAAGAATGAGAAAGATGGAAGGATGAACAGAACATAGAAGAGACAGAATTAGCTTGAGTGAAGCAATTAAAAAGACAAAAAAAGATCCTTTAGAACATGTGTTCTTCATGACCAGTGAACTGGAAGATCAGCTCATATGTTTTTTTTTTAAGTAGCTTGAATTTATTACGTTACATTTCTAACTGAATCCGTTAACCAATAATCCCCTTTGTGTCTTTTTTTTTGTTTTTGGTTTTATCAAAGTAATTATCTTTACAAGCTAACTGTTGTTTCATTAAAATCAGTTTCTTCCAAGGCACCACAGGGACATGAACTGCAAGGTTATGTTCATAACACAATCTCATAAATAGGAAAGGCACAGTGGGAACCTGCTCTGCAAGCAACCTCATTATAGAGCATACAACAGGCATAAATTGAAATCTGTGCTATGTGTAACAGAGAGAATTAGCCCGGCTGCAAGCCACAACTGGAGAGGGTCCCTTTACAGCTTGTATCTTATCAGTTACTTCATTGATTGGAAATGCAGGTTACTAATCTACAGTGCACTGAAATCTAATTGAGGTTATGGAATTGTAATCATAAAATGGTACATATTTATGACTAAAGAAGGCCCTTCACCCATTGCGATCATGTCAGCCAATGAAAGCTGATTCATGATGCTGGGGTAATATCTAACCGTGAGCTTAGTCAGAGATACAGACTGACCTATGCATGAGTGTTTTTAATTTTGATTCTGTTCTTTCTGGGGTTGAGGGGGGTGGTCAGTGCTCGATGATGAAGGGGTTGGTCATTGCCGTTTCATCACTGGGATCTTGCTGAGCTGTCATGTTTCCCGGGAGTTAGGTATAGAATGTGCAGAGGAAGGTCAGATTGTAACTGGAAGCACCCTGCTTTCCTGCCAGGGTTATCTGTTCATTGTTCAGAGTTGGAGAGATGGCATTGAACTTCCACTCATTTTTGACTGGGGGCTTGTTGGTGAGCTGCAGGCTGCTATCACTTCATTGCTGGCCCTGAGGCTGTGGGTTCAAATCCAGCGCTGGATGCTGGACAGCAAAATTGAAATCTGACAGTTTAATGGAGTACTCAGCCAGTACGACACATTAGAAGGTACAGTCTTTCAGATGAGGTGTGGAACCAGGATTTATCTCCATCTTGATTCACACCTAGTTGTGGTTACAAACAAGAAAATGATTCCTGGCAATGTTCATGAGACCATAAGACATAGGAGCAGAATTAGGCCATTTGGCCCATCGAGTCTCCTCTGCCATTTCATCATGGCTGATCCATTTTCACTCACAGCCCCAATCCCCTGCCTTCTCCTCGTGTCCCTTCACGCCCTGACTAATCAAGAATCTATCTACCTTCATCTTAAATATAACCAATGATTTGGCCTCCTCAGCCACCTATGGCAAAGAATTCCACAGATTCTCCTCTCTCTGGCAAAATAAAAATCCTGCTCATCTCTGTTCTGAAAGGACATGCTTCTATTCTTTGGCCTTAGGCTTCCCCAGCCGGAGGGAATATCTTCTCCACATCCACTCTTTGGCACATGGAATCTGGCACATGACATCACAAATGAAGTTATTTGCCCTGAATCATACAATTGTTTGCCTTGCTGTGCACAAGGCAGTGTCTGATGAAAGTCCCAGATCTGGAGTTGCTTCCTCTTCCACGGCTGCTGCCTGACCCACTGAGTATTTCTGGCACTTCCAGTTTTTATTTCAGGTTTTCATATTCTGCATTTTTTCTTAGGATTTACAGGATGTAAATGTTGAGTTGAATTGGTAACTGGCTTTGGTATTGGAATTGGTTTACTCTTGTCATATGTACCAAAATACAGTGAAAAGCTTGTCCTTGCACTGTTCGTACAGATCAGATCAGGGCACAGTGTGTTGGGGTAGAAAAAGGTAAAACAATAACAATGCAGAATGAATCTGTCACCTATGCTTTTTCACCCCCCCCCCACCCCCGTGATTACAACTCAATGTATTTTTAAAATCTTATTTATTTACAATACTGTGTAAAAGTCTTAGGCACATATATATTGCTTGGGTGCAAAAGACTTTTGTAGAGTACTATATTTGTCAATGTGGAGCAAAGAGCGAGTTTGTAAATCTGGCTGGAACAAAGGATGTTGGGAATGGCGAGGGTGGAGTGACACAGGAGGGATGTGGGCAGGAGGCAGAGTTGAGTGCCAGCAGTTGGGGGTGCGTGGGTGCAGCCACACCCAGCCCTAAGAAACCAGGCAGGGTCATTTGATTCCAAACAATTGGTTTCTTTGTGGCGACCCACTTCCTAGCACCCTCGAACCGGCTCACAAACAGCCAGCGTGCAGGCACAAAGGCCAGGTCCACAACAAAGGGGAAAAAGCCTGCGGGGGTTTGTGAGTACGTGTCCCTTGGAGCATCCGCGCCCGGGGAGGGCAGGATGAGGGAGGCTTTAAAAGCAAGGCCGTGAAGTTCGAATAAAATCATCTTTAATTGCAGTTTACCAACTCCGTGTCGTTATTTTAGCGCTGCGTGTAGCACACCGCTACATCTTAATCATTGCAGAATGCCTCTCTGGTGCTTCAAATTTTCTCCACTCTGAGGGAGTGTGGGACCTCTTCCCACACTGAGTTCATAATTGAGACCCACATCAGATTCAGGTTTATCATCATTCACGTATGAAATTTAAGCAAATTAAACTGGAGGAATTTAGCAGGCCAGGTAGCATCTATGGAAAAGAGTACCATCTATGTTTCAGGCTAAGACCCTTTGGCAGGACTGGAGAAAAAAAGCTGAGGAGTAGATTTAAAAGGTGTGGGAGGGGAGAGAAAGAAACACCAGGTGACAGGTGAAACTGGGAGGCAGAGGGATTAAGTAAAGAGCTGGGATGTTGATTGGTGAAGGAGATACAGGGAAGGGGAGTCTGATAGAAGATGACAGAATGTTTGTATGACATGAAATTTGTATTTTTGCCGCAGCAGCAGTACAGTGCAATACATAAAATTACTACAGTACTGTGCAAAAGTTTTAGGCACCCTAGCTATGCTATGATGTAGTATCCTTTAAAATTAATAACTACAGTACTATTCCCAAGACTTTTGCAAAGTGCTGTGTTTATTAATTTTATGGAATGCTGCATGGTAACAGAGCAAAGAGCACGCATTGGCTAATTACACCCATGTGACCAATTAACCTACTAACCATCATGTCTTTGAAATGTGGAAGAAAACTGGAGTATCTGAAGGAAACCCATGCCATCACAAGGAGAATATGCAAACTCCTTACAGACAGCGGAGGGATTTGAACCTGGATCACTGGCGCTGTAACAGCATCACACTAACTGCTACACTACCATTCCATTCGTCTCATGTGTGCTTTGTTTTGCCTATTATATTCATCTTTCTCTTTTTGGCTTCTTCCCTGTCCAACTGAAAAGATTACTTACTGCATCAGAACTTCATGGTTTTAAACAGCTGTATCAAATTACAGCACATTGCAGATCGATGACATTCAGATCAACTGACTTCAGCTGGAATATTACCTGGAGTACATTTTATACATTAATGCCTTCAGCAAAGATGTTTGGATGGTAGAAGCATATAACAATGACAAATTTTAGCAGCTGAAATATTACTTGTGACAAACTGCAAATTCCTTTCATTTACCCCCAATGCTCAAACATCTGTCCTAATTTATCAAGTATGCTCCTTAACATGTCCATCTCATAGCTCTTGTCATCGGTGAGTTTGGTGTTTGAGGCCTGGAGTTCGGGGTCCCATCGTTGGCAAGTTTGGTTTTCGAGGCCTGGAGTTCAGGGTCCCATCATTGCCAAGTTTGGTGTTTGAAGCCTGAAGTTCGGGGTCCCATCATTGGTGAGTGTCATGAGGAGTCTGTGTAGGGCTTTGTGTGCGCGGTGTCGCCTCGGGTACAGGGTTCATAGTTACCGTGGAGTGTTCGGGGTAGTGGTCTGCTGCTCCTGCGGGCGCCAGGTCACGGACGGAGACCGTGTCCTCCCGCCCATCAGGTAAGACCACGTAGGCATACTGGGGGTTCGCATGTAGAAGGTGAACCCTCTCAACCAGCGGGGAGTATTTATTACTCCTCACATGTTTCCGGAGCAGCACTGGCCCTGGGGACATCAGCCAAACCGGTAGGGTGGTCCCAGTGGCAGACTTCCTGGGAAAAGAGAATAGGCGCTCATGAGGGGTGGCATTGGTGGACGTACATAACAGAGAGCGGGTAGAGTGGAGTGCCTCGGGGAGGACCTCCTGCCATCGAGAGACCGGCAACCCTTTTGACTTAAGGCCTAAAAGTGTGGCCTTCCACACTGTGGCATTCTCCCTCGCCACCTGTCCATTTCCCCGGGGATTATAACTCGTTGTCCGACTAGTAGCAATACTCCTAGCCAGCAGGTACTGGTGCAGCTCGTCACTCATAAAGGAGGACCCTCTATCACTGTGGATATAGCAGGGATACCCGAACAGAGTGAAGAGCTGGCGCAGGGCTTTTATGACGGACGTGGTAGTGGTGTCGGGGCAGGGAATGGCAAAGGGGAACCGTGAGTACTCGTCGATAACATTGAGAAAATAGACATTGTGGCCGGTGGAGGGAAGGGGGCCCTTAAAGTCAACACTCAGTCACTCAAAAGGGTGGGTGGCCTTGACAAGTTGCGCCGTGTCAGGACGGTAGAAGTGCGGTTTGCACTCAGCGCAGATTTGGCAGTCCCTGGTCATCGTCCTAATGTCCTGGTCGTGATGTCCTCCAGGGAGTACGGCAGGTTCTGGGCTTTCATGAAATGGTAAAATCGGGTGACCCCCGGATGGCTAAGATGTGCATGAAGGGCGTATAGCTGGTCGAGCTGTGCGCTACCACACGTTCCCAGGGATAGGGCATCAGGGGGCTCATTGAGTCTGCCAGGCTGGTACAGGATATCATAGTTGTAGGTGGAGAGTTCTATTCTCCACCACAAAATTTTATCATTTTTGATTTTGCCCCGCTGTTGGTTGCTGAACATGAACGCAACCGAGCGCTGGTCGGTCAGCAAGGTGAACCTTTTGCCGGCGAGATAGTGCCTCCAGTGCCTAATAGCTTCCACTATGGCCTGGGCTTCTTTCTCCACCGCGGAGTGCCGAATTTCAGGGCCTTGAAGAGTATGAGAGAAGAATGCTACTGGCCTGCCTGCCTGATTGAGGGTAGCAGCAAGTGCGAAATCGGAGGCGTCACTCTCTACTTGGAAGGGAATGGTCTCATCCACCGCATGCATTGTAGCTTTGGCGATGTCCCCTTTAATGCAGCTGAAGGCCACGCAGGCCTCGGCAGAGAGGGGAAAAGTGGTAGACTTGACCAGGGGGCGGGCCTTGTCTGCGTAATGGGGACCCATTGGGCGTAATAGGAAAAGAAGCCCAGGCACTGTCTGAGGGCTTTGAGAGTGGTGGGAAGAGGGAGTTCTAACAGGGGGCGCATATGGTCGGGATCAGGGCCAATGACCCCGTTTTCCACGACATACCCAAGGATAGTGAGTCGACTGGTTCCGAACACACACTTGTCCCTATTATAAGTAAGGTTCAGGGCTTCGGCCACTTGGAAAATTCGCTGGAGGTTGGCGTTGTGATCCAGCCAGTCTCGACCACAGATGGTGATGTTATCCAGATAGGGAAATGTGGCCTTCAGTTGGCACTGGTCCACCATCCGGTCCATTTCCCTCTTGAAGACTGAGACACCATTCGTGACACCGAAGGGGACGCGCAGGAAGTGATAGAGCCTGCCGCCCGCCTCAAAGGCGGTGTAGGGGCAGTCCTCCGGGCAGATGGGGAGCTGGTGATAAGCGGATTTCAGATCTATTGTCGAGTACACCTTGTACTGAGCAATCTGGTTGACCATATCCGTGATGCGGGGTAGGGGGTATGTGTCAAGCTGCGTAAACCTATTGATGGTTTGACTATAGTCCACCACCATCCTATTTTTCTGCCCAGTCTGAACAACAACCACCTGGGCCCTCCAAGGACTTGTGCTTGGCTCAATGATCCCCTCCCCGAGCAGCCGCTGCACCTCTGACTGAATGAAGGCCCTGTCCCCTGCGCTGTACCTCCTGCTTTTAGTTGCCACAGGTTTACAGTCGGGGGTCAGGTTGGTGAACAGCGGTGGAGGAGGGATCTTGAGGGTGGAGAGGCTGCAAGTGGTGTCAGTAGCGCAGTTGTCGGCATGGTGCAGGGTGGGATGTGTTGGTCAGTGTGTGTGTGTGGTCAGTAGCGGGGTATGTGATGAAGTCCCACCAAACTGAGGATTCCTGACAGTGAGTGGAGGGTGGGGCCCGTCATATGCCATAGTCACACTTTCAAGATGGCTTGGAAGTCCAGCCTCAATAGCACAGGCACACACAGTTGAGGCATGACCAGTAGCGCAAAGTGCTGATATTCCGTGCCCTGCATCACCAATGTCGCTACACAACCCCCCCGGATGTCTGTGGAATGCGACCCAGAAGCTAAGGTGACCCTCTGGCTTACCGGCCGTGTCACGAGTCTGCAGCGTTGCACTGTGTCCGGGTCAATAAAACTCTTAGTGCTGCCCATGTCAAACAGGCAGCTAGTCCTGTGCCCCTCCACCAGGATGTCCATCATTGACCTTGCAAGCTGGTGTGGGGCGCTTTGGTCGAGCGTTACGGAGGCCAGAGTTCAACTGCTGTCTTGGTACCCGGTAAACTCCGGTGGGTCGGGGGCAGGGCATGTTGACGCCGACAAAGATGGTCGCCCACATCTGGGCATGCAAGATGGCGGCCCCCATGTCTCACACACAGCGCTGCCTGACCCCGCTCGTGGTTTAGACTTACAGACCTTGGCGAAATGGCCCTTCTTCCTGCAGCTGGAGCAAGTCGCTTCTCGGGCTGGGCAGCGTTTTCAGGGGTGCTTTTCGAGTCCGCAGAAGTAACACTGCATGGGCTTGTGACTGGCAGCAGCTGTGGTCGGGTTCGGGGAGTTTGTGGAATCGCGACTGGCAGCGGTGTTGGCGAATTAGCTAGCAGGAACCGGCAGCGGCGGGGTCTGAGGTGTCCACGGAACCAGTGGGGGATCATGCAGCTGGACAGCGTCAGCGTTGTGTAGAGCAGCCTCCAGCGTGTCGGCCGTCTCGATCGCCAAGCGTAAGGTAAGATCGGCATTTTCCAGCAGCCGCTGGCGTACATACACTGACCTGATTCCTGTAACGAAGGCATCTCGTACGAGGAGCTCCGCATGCTGTTCCGCCGTGAGTGTTTTGCAATTGCAAGTCCGCACGAGTGTCTGTAGGGCTTGGAGAAACTCAGCGCTCGACTCTCCAGGTCGCTGTTGTCGCGTAGCTAAGCGATGTCTTGCATAGACGGTGTACACCAGCTGCAGGTACTGTCTTTTGAGGGCTTCCAGTGCCCCTTCATAGGTCGGCAGGCCTCTGATAAGTGAGTAAACTTTCAGGGTGACCTTCGAGAGGAGAATTCGGTGCATAACAGCGGGTTCAGTTGCACTAACCTCCTCCAAGTATGATTGGAAGCATGCAAGCCAGAGTTCAAAGGCAAGAGCTGCTTCAGGGTCTTGGGGGTCCAAATCCAATCTTTCCGGACATAAAACGGTTTCCATGTTTTAAAACTTCCAGTCAATAAAATTGATGCACCAAAAATAACTCTCTCTGAGACGTGAAGGCGAGATATCGGCTTTTATTGACTGGAAGAAGGAACAAGCAGTGGTTGACCACCAGTGGTTGACCACCATACTACATCCTGGAGACAGAGAGGCCGGGCTCAGACCTCAATCGCCTTTATACAGGGGTCTGTGGGAGGAGCCACAGGAGCAGTCAGCGGGGGGGGGGCGTGTCCAGACAGGTATATGTAGTTCACCTCAAGGCTAGAGTCCCAAAGTTGGCCTGTCCTGCATTTGAAGGCCTAATTGTGTGTGTGAGTGGGTGGGAGGAAGGAAAGGGGCTTCTAATATTGACTTTATTGAATATGTTGCACTGTACTGCAGCTCAGAACAAAACAAACCCCATGACATACTCTATCCCAGTGATAATAAACTCTCTGCTTCTGATTCTGCTCTTGAGTGGAGCAATTAAGCCGAGGAGATACAAAGGCATGAATAGATCAATATATCAATGAAAGAGAGGCAGATCAAGAAAACAACGGATAAATATTCAATGCTTCTGTACGATCACCTTTAACATGTTGCATTAAGAAGCAGATTAACCTATGTAACATTAGGAATGTAATCCTTTCTATCAGCATCAGTCAATTCCACTAATAAGTGCGATAATTTCTCCGTTTTCATCCACAAAGATCAATGAGAATGTGTTCGTGTGCAACACATTCGCAATGTTCAGAACGTGTTGAGACGTAATGAATTATTCTTTTAGATTCATTTTCATGTGGGTATTTGTACAAAAATAAACAAGTAGAATGGAATATTTATTTATTTATTTATTTGTTTGATACAGCACAAAATAGACCCTCTGGCCCATTTAGCCATGCAGCCCAGCAATCCCCCTGATTTAACCCTTGCCAAATCACGGCACAATTTACCAGGACCAATTAACCTACCAGCTGGCTTGCTTTTTGACCAAGTGAGAAAACCAGATCACCTGGAGGAAACCCACATGGTCACGGGGAGAACGTACAAACTGCTTACAGGCAAGGGTGGGAATTTGAAAAATTCTACCTAAACAAAGACTGATGAAGATTCAATGTTTCAAAGTACATGCAACAAATAAAGCTGATCTTAATCTTAACTAGTTGCTGCAAAAATGTCCCTCATTTTGTTGCTTAGGAAGAGAATCAGGTTGAAGTTGACGGGCATCTGTGATGGAGAGCTTCAACATGTATTCAGACAATGAAGGGCCATAATGCGAGAGTGACACAGTGATACTTGCAGCTCCAACCCTTCAAATGAATCATCCGTCATAAAGCAGGGAAAGGAAATGTTACGGCAGACAACCTGCCTCGACTGCCGAGCACTGTCACTGCAGGAGAACTCGGTAAACACATTTCTTATACATGTGAATTTACACACACACACACACACACACACACACACACACACACACACACACACACACACACACACACTCACACACATACACACACACACTTCCCTGTCAGTCTGCCATTGTTGCAATGAGTGTGTTCATTTCAATGTCTTCCTTGGTATTTTCTTATTAAGGTTTTTAAACTGAGTTGATGCCCTTAGGCTGGCTCTACGGTGCCTTTCCCTCCACACACAGCAGGATATTCCATTTCTTTAGTAATGGGGATATGTGTATATGCTGCTTGTACACTGTATTTAAGGTCAATACTTTTGCTTATTTTGAAATATCACTGTAACTGCATCATATTCTAATTCCTGTCTAGACTTAAGTTAGAATGCTTGGTAATTGAAGATGGGGTGTCCTTTGTGTCCTTCTTCGCTTTCAGTAGGGGTCAGAAATCAGGACTGCCAGGTGTTCACACTGGACAAAAATAGCTATTTTTGTGTTTTCTGATAGATTTCTTTTTGTTAGTACTGGCAGTTTTCTTTTCACTATTTTCACTAATGTTTGTAAGTTTGATTTTTGACACACTAAAGTGCTAAGCGACTCTAGCCATTTTTCCTTTGGTCATAACCCACACATCTAACAGCATGTTTGAGAGAACAGGGTACGAGGGACTAAGTCCAGGAATAGGATCGCCCTGAGAGCTAGCAATAACTCAATGAAAAATTGAACACACATCCCACCTGCCAGGGTCCATTTAGCATGAGGAGAGACAACAAACTAAGCTTGGCCTTACCTGGACAGGTATCCACCAGTTCAGTGCCAGAGTTTCCCAGTAATCTTTGGACTTACCTGTGCAGGTGAAGAACTTGGATTCTCCCACACTGAGTTTCACTTTGCCCAGAGAAATTGTCACTTGAAGGACAGCTGGATAAAAGACAAAAGAGAAAAATCAATTATTTGAATCTGCGAGCGGTAATAGAGCCCAGATTGCAAGCCATCTCTCATTCCCTGCCATTGATCTTAATCCCATCCTCCCTGCTTTTGGTTCATATAGACAGAACCCAAAAGTCAATAATTCACTATGAAGTGTCTCCTTGTGGTGATAAGTGAACAGGAGGCAAACACAGAGCTCGCCACAAGGTAGAGTTAAATGGAATTTGTTGAAATTGTTATTTGACAGAGTAATCGCTTGAGCTGAAATGATTGCCAGCTATTACTGTGACCAAAACAATGACAGAAGCATTCATTTAATCTTAGTCCGTAATCAAAGAAAACTTGTACTGAAAAGGCCCACAATGTTAACTTTTCTAAAATTATTGTCATAGAGTTATGCAGCAAGGTGCTTTCCTGAGTTTGACCTGTTTGTGAATTTGGCCCATATCCCTCTCTGCTTTTCAGTGTTTCTAGGCTTTGGGCCTGTCCGTGCTCACTGAAAGTTAGAAGCACGAGGAGGAACTCATTTAAACTTACTGAATATTGAAAGATCTCGATAGAGTAGATGTGTAGAGGATGTTTCCAACACAGAGAGAGTCTAAGACCAGCAAAACAAGATGCCCCTTTAGAACAGAGAAGAGGAAGAACAGAGGGTGGTGATTCTGTGGAATTCATTTCCACAGACAGCTATGGAAGCCATGTTATTGGGTAGATTTAAAGTGGAGGTTGGTAGGTTCTTGATTAATACGGGTGGCAAAGGTTATGGGGAGAAGGCAGAAGAATGGTGTTGAGCGGGAAAATGAATCAGCTGTGATGTTATGGCATAGAGTCAGTGGGCTGAATGGCTTAATTCTCAAGGTCATTTCTATCCAAGAACTGGTCCTAATGTAGTTTAAATATTATATTTGGACCTGCCTCTGGCCTCTCATTCCATAAGCCCACCACCATCTGTGTGAAAAACACAGTATGTCTCTTAATATACTTTTAAATTTTACTCCTTTCACTTACAATCAATGGCCACTAGTTTGAGATTCCCCTACACTGGCCAGGCACTCTATCTCTGCCCATCATGATTTACTGTAAGGTCATCCCACGTACTCCGAGGGAGATAAGCTCCAGTTATTCAGTCTTTGCTTATATCTCAAGCCCTCCAGTTCCTCATGACTCTTTTCTGCAGCCTTTTTGAAAGTGATATTTTAAAAGTGATGCATAGCTACCCTATGGTCTGCTATGAAAACCCCAATGCCCAGAGGTGGAAAGGTCTACAGAAAGTGGTGGACACAGTCTAAACACAGTTCAAAGTATATTTATTATCAAAGTACATAGAGTGTCACCATAAAGCAGCCAGTGAGTGAGTGGGCCAGTGAAGGAGTGGAGATTTTAGGCTTTGACTCGAGAAGCTGAGGACGAGCTTCACTCCAAGTGAGGTAAGGCCAGGTAAGTCCCTTTCAAAGGAGAAAGTTTCAAAAGTTGAGGCAAGTATTGGGTAGGTCATGGCAGCTGAGATCGGCCACGTGGTTTGTTCATCCTGCAGCATGTGGGAAATCAGGGATACTTCCAGCATCCCTGACGACTATGTGTGCAGGAAGTGTGCCCAACTGCAGCTTCTGGCAGACCACGTTGAGCGTCTGGAGCTGCGATTGGATTCATACTGGAGCATCCACGATGCTGAGAAAGTCGTGAATAGCACGTTCAGTGAGTTGGCCACACCGCAGGTAAAGGCTAAACAGGCAGAAAGGGAAGGGGTGGCCACTAGACAGCGTAGCAGTAGGCAGGTAGTGCAGGAGTCCCCTGAGGTCATCTCCCTCCTAAACAGATATACTGTTTTGGATACTGTTGGGGGAGATGTCTCATCAGGGGAAGGCAGCAGCAGCCGAGTTCATTGCAACATGGGTGGCTCTGCGGCACAGGAGGGAAGGAAAAGGAGTGGGAGAACTATAGTGATAGGGGATTCGATTGTAAGGGGAATAGATAGGCGTTTCTGCGGCCGCAAATGAGACTCCAGGATGGTATGTTGCCTCCCTGGTACAAGGGTCAAGGATGTCTCTGAGCGGCTGCAGGACATCCTGGAATGGGAGGGTGAACAGCCAGTGGTTGTGGTGCACATAGGTACCAACGATATAGGTAAAATCTATACCAACAATATGGGATGAGGTCCTACAAGGTGAATTTAGGGAGTTGGGAGATAAACTAAAAAGTAGGACCACAAAGGTAATAATCTCTGGATTACTACCAGTGCCACGTGCTAGTCTGAGTAGAAATAGGAGGATATTTCAGATGAATACGTGGCTTGAAAACTGGTGCAAGGGGGAGGGATTCAAATTTCTGGGGCATTGGAACCAGTTCTGGGGGAGGTGGGACCGGTATAAACAGGACGGTCTGCACCTGGGCTGGATGGGAACCAATGTCCTAGGGGGACCGTTTGCTACTGCTGTTCAGGAGGCTTTAAACTAATGTGGCAGGGGGATGGGACAAGTGCAGAGAGACAGAGGGGTGTAAAATGAGGGTAGAAGCCAAAAGTAGTTTGAAAAGTAAAAGTGCCAGGCGGGCAAATCCAGGGCAAAAAGCAAAAAGGGTCATTTTTCAACATAATTGTATAAGGGCTAAGAGTGTTGTAAAAACAAGCCTGAAGGCTTTGTGTGTCAATGCGAAGAGCATTCGTAACAAGGTGGATGAATTGAATGTGCAGATAGTTATTAATGAATATGATATAGTTGGGATCACAGAGACATGGCTCCAGGGTGACCAAGGATGGAAGCTCAACATCCAGGGATATTCAATATTCAGGAGGGCTAGACAAGAAAGAAAAGGAGGTGGGGTAGCATTGCTGGTTAGAGAGGAGATTAACGCAATAGAAAGGAAGGACATTAGCCTGGAGGATGTGGAATCAATATGGGTAGAGCTGCATAACACTAAGGGGCAGAAAACGTTGGTGGGAGTTGTGTACAGGCCACCTAACAGTAGTAGTGAGGTTGGGGATGGCATTAAACAGGAAATTAGAAATGCATGCAAGAAAGGAACAGTATTTATAATGGGTGACTTCAATCTACATATAGATTGGGTGAACCAAATTGGTAAGGGTGCTGAGGAAGAGGATTTCTTGGAATGTATGCGGGATGGTTTTCTGAACCAACATGTCGAGGAACCAACTAGAGAGCCAGCCATTCTAGATTGGGTATTGACCAATGAGGAAGGGTCAGTTAGCAATTTTGTTGTGCGAGGCCCCTTGGGTAAGAGTGACCATAATATGGTGGAATTCTTCATTAAAATGGAGAGTGACATAGTTAGTTCAGAAACAAAGGTTCTGAACTTAAAGAAGGGTAACTTTGAAGGTATGAGACGTGAATTAGCTAGGATAGACTGGCAAATGATACTTAAAGGGCTGACGGTGGATATGCAATGGCAAGCATTTAAAGATCGCATGGATAAACTACAACAATTGTTCATCCCAGTTTGGCAAAAGAATAAACCAGGGAAGGTAGTGCACCCATGGCTGACAAGGGAAATTAGGGATAGTATCAAGTCCAAAGAAGAAACATATAAACTAGCAAAAAAAAGCAGCACACCTGAGGACTGGGAGAAATTCTGAGACCAGCAGAGGAGGAAAGGGAAAAAAAGATTATGAGAGTAAGCTGGCAGGGAACATAAAAACTGACTGTAAAAGCTTTTATAGATACATGAAAAGAAAAAGATTGGTCAGGACAAATGTAGGTCCTTTACATTCAGAAACAGGTGAATTGATCATAGGGAACAAAGACATGGCAGACCAATTGAATAACTACTTTGGTTCTATCTTCACTAAGGAGGACATAAATAATTTTCCGGAAATAGTAAGGGACCGAGGGTCCAGTGAGATGGAGGAACTGAGGGAAATACATGTTAGTAGGGAAGTGGTGTTAGGTAAATTGAAGGGATTAAAGGCAGATAAATCCCCAGGGCCAGATGGTCTGCATCCCAGAGTGCTTAAGGAAGTAGCCCAAGAAATAGTGGATGCATTAGTGATAATTTTTAGTGATAATCTAATCCTTAGATTCTGGATTAGTTCCTGAGGATTGGAGGATGGCTAATGTAACCCCACTTTTTATAAAAGGAGGGAGAGAGAAACTGGGGAATTATAGACCGGTTAGTCTGACATCGGTGGTGGGGAAAATGCTAGAGTCGGTTGTCAAAGATGTGATAACAGCACATTTGGAAAGAGGTGAAATCATCGGACAAAGTCAGCATGGATTTGTGAAAGGAAAATCATGTCTGACGAATCTTATAGAATCTTTTGAAGATGTAACTAGTAGAGTGGATAGGGGAGAGCCAGTGAATGTGGTATATTTAGATTTTCAAAAGGCTTTTGACAAGGTCCCACACAGGAGATTAGCGTGCAAACTTAAAGCACACAGTATTGGGGGTATGGTATTGATTTGGATAGAAAATTGGTTGGCAGACAGGAAGCAAAGAGTGGGAGTAAACGGGACCTTTTCAGAATGGCAGGCAGTGACTAGTGGGGTACCGCAAGGTTCAGTGCTAGGACCCCAGTTGTTTACAATATGTATTAATGATTTAGATGAGGGAATTAAATGCAGCATCTCCAAGTTTGCAGATGACACGAAGCTGGGCGGCGGTGTTAGCTGTGAGGAGGATGCTAAGAGGATGCAGGGTGACTTGGATAGGTTAGGTGAGTGGGCAAATTCATGGCAGATGCAATTTAATGTGGATAAATGTGAGGTTACCAACTTTGGTTGCAAGAACAGGAAAACAGATTATTATCTGAATGGTGGCCAATTAGGGAAAGGGGAGATGCAACGAGACCTGGGTGTCATTGTACACCAGTCATTGAAGGTGGGCATGCAGGTACAGCAGGCAGTGAAAAAGGCAAATGGTATGTTGGCATTCATAGCAAAAGGATTTGAGTACAGGAGCAGGGAGGTTCTACTGCATTTCTACAAGGCCTTGGTGAGAACGCACCTAGAATATTGTGTGTAGTTTTGGTCCCCTAATCTGAGGAAAGACATTCTTGCAATAGAGGGAGTACAGAGAAGGTTCACTAGATTGATTCCTGGGATGGCAGGACTTTCATATGAAGAAAGACTGGATCGACTAGGCTTATACTCACTGAAATTTAGAAGATTGAGGGGGGATCTTATTGAAACGTATAAAATTCTAAAGGGATGGACAGGCTAGATGCAGGAAGATTGTTTCCGATGTAGGGGAAGTCCAGAATGAGGGGTCACAGTTTAAGGATAAAGGGGAAGCCTTTTAGGACCGAGATGAGGAAAAACTTCTTCATACAGAGAGTGGTGAATCTGTGGAATTCTCAGTCACAGGAAACAGTTGAGGCCGGTTCATTGGCTATATTTAAGAGGAAGTTAGATATGGCCCTTGTGGCTAAAGGGACCAGGGGGTATGGAGAGAAAGCAGGTACAGGGTTCTTAGTTGGATGATCAGCCATGATCATACTGAATGGCAGTGCAGGCTTGAATGGCCGAATGGCCTACTCCTGCACCCATTTTCTACGTTTCTATGTTTCTACAAGCCTGAGATTCATTGCCTTGTGGGCATACTCAATAAATCCATAATAGAATAAGAACCATAACGGGATAATTGAAAGAGCGCATCAGCGTTCAACCGGAGTGCAAAAGACAACAAACTGTGCAAGTACATAAAGAAAGAAATAATATTAATAAATAAATTAGGCAGAGCCCTACCCATTGTTGAGCACAGTTGCATGGAGCACTGCTACAAGCAAGCAGCAGCCATCATCTAGGATCCCCATCATTGAGGAGGTGTTCTCCACTCACTCATATGTTCAGAAGCCTTAGGTCCCTCACTACTAGGTTCAGGAACAGGTATTACCGTACCACCATCAGGCTCCTGAACCAGCATGGATAACTTTATTCACCGCAATACTGAACTGCCTCCACAGTCTATGGACTCATTTTCAGGGACTCTACAACTCAGATTTATTTATTTATTTTTGCACAATTTATCTTCTGTGGAACATTGGTTAGTTACCTCTCTCGGTTCTTTATAGTTTTAAGCAAATTCTATTGTATTTCTTTACTTTTCTGCAAATGCCCACAAGAAAATACATCTCAGGGTAGCATATGCTAATAAATTCCTTTTGAACTTTGGGATAATTATCATTTCATGTTAGTATTTAAATCACTGTGTTCCAAAGCAGTTGAAAGTTACACTTAGTGGCCACTTTATTAGGTAGAGGAGTGGAACCCAGTGTTGTCTTCTGCTGCTAGAACCAACTCACATTTCTAGGTTTGACATGGTGTGCGATCAGAGATGTTCTTCTGCACACCACTGTTGTAATGTGTGGTTATTTGAGTTACTGTCACCTTTCTGTCATCTTGACCAGTCTGGGCATTGTCCCATTACTTCTCTCAATGTATTTTTTGCCCATAAAACTACTGCTCACTGAACAATTTTGTTGTGTTTTGCACCATTCTCTGTAGACTCTAGAGACTGTTGTGCATGAAAATTCCAGAAGGTCAACAGTTTCTGAGATTCTCAGAACATTCAGTCAGGCGCCAACAATCATTCCATGGTCAAACACACTTTATCACATTTCTTCCCCATTCTGATGTTTGGTCTGAACAACAACTGAACCTCTTGACCATGTCTGCATGCTTTATGCACTGAGTTGCTCCCAGGTGATTGGCTGATTAGTTACTTGCATTAATGAGCAGGTGTACCTAATAAAGTGGCCACCGAGTGCGTGTTTAATTATGTGATTACTCTTTTAATGTACTCCAGGATTGTGGGTGTTATACAGCTCCATGAAGCTCCCTTTTTGGCACACAATAATCAGCAAAGAAGCTCCAAGAGCTATTTCTCTGCATAAAAACCTTGGAGGAATATCAAGGGTACTTTAAAAAAAAGGCAATTGTGTTCCAGTGATTTTTCAATGACCATTTTTATCTATTGGAGTTAAAATATTGATAATTCAGTATTTATTGACCACCATTTTGGGGTTGTGGTGTTGCTATGAGGGTGACTAATAGTAGGAAGAGGAGCATGGGCCAGATTGGGATCATGTGATCAAACCTCCAGCTGGACTTGCCAACTCACATCAGTGCATTTTAAACAGGTTATTGATCTTCATCGGGGACATCAGATAAGGTAATGAAAGTTGCCTCGGAGAGGGAGGAGAATGGAGGACGGTGTTGGAAGTTCAAGATGACACAGATTGAGGCCATTTGATCCATTGAATTCATGCTGGCTTTCTTTGGAGCAATCAGTTTTATTCCTCCAATCTCCACCTCTGGTCTTCAGCTGCTGGTCCTATTTCCTGGTGAAACTATTGATCACCTCCTATTCCAGAACTGTCATAGGTTGGTGGGCTCCAGACATTAACTGGCATTCAGCTAATGGCTGGAGTGAAGGAAAACAAACTTCAGGGAGATTCAGGAAGAGGGATGGTGAAAGAGAGAGTGAGAGAAAGGGAGAGGGAGAGAGAGAGGGAGGAATGAGAGAGAGAGGGATGGTGGAACAGAGAGGAGGAGAACACTATTTCTCTTTTGCACTATCTATTATGTTATTTTTTATTTTAACTTACTTCTTTTTATGTCAATGATATGTTTGTGATTTTGAGAGAGGAGAGTGAGAGAAGTAGAGGGAAGAGAGAAGGGAAGAGAGAAAGTAAAAGAGAAAGGAGGAGAGAGAGACGGAGAGCACAGAGACACTTTGGCTCAGGAGGTCTGTTCCGAACATGATGCCAGTACAAATTAATTTCCTTTGCCTTTGCAAGATCTGTTTTCACACGTTCCCTGCCTGTTCATGCACCTGATTAAATGCCTCTTAAATGTTGGAATTCTATCACCTGGCAATGCTTTTCAGGTGCCTAACACTCTCTGTGTAAATCTTGTATAATTTTATATAATTTATGCTTAATTTATATGTCTTGTGAAGCTTGTGTTTTCAATGCTATGCTGCTGCAAGCTTTTCTGTTTTTATTAATCAAAATAAAATTTATTCGTGATAAAAATTATTTCCAAGTAAGTTGTGGGCGTGCTATTTTGCTGCCGGAATTGTGGCCACACTTACAGACTGCCTCCAGCACCATCCTCAGGCTATGTTGATTGTTGATGCAAAACTGTATGCTTCAGTGTATTTTTTGATGTTCATGTGACAAATAAGCTTTAATTTTATTTACATGAATAAACCGTGCAATGCCTTTTCACTCTGTTTCCTAGATATGTTAAGTAGTGTTCAATTGCTTTTATATCAAAATAAAATTTATTCTTATAAAAAAAGAATAAACCATACAATGCCTTTTCATTTTTACATTCACAGTCAATATATTACGTAGTGCTCTATTGCATTCCATAAAACCAATGGGACTGTTGCTACTCATATGGTGTCCAGTAGCAGACGGACTCTGTACTGCAGTCCTCATCCACCAAGTCCACATGGTGGCTGCACTAAGTTTCAGTGCGTCTCACAGCATGTACTCCTGCAGCCCGTCGGCAGCATCCCTCCATGGATATCACAATTACTCTGGCCTTGCACATACACAAACTTGTGTGTGTATGGCAAAAAAAAACGCAATTTTGACTTCTGTGACCTTTAAATTTCCCCTTCTTGCAATAAAGCTATGCCCTCCTGTATTTCACAATTCTACCCTGCGAAATGTCAACCACGTTTGTAGAAAAATTTGCCAAGAACAATCATGGTCATGGAAAGAGCATGATTGTCCACATATACCAGATGGCACACAATGAATGGACAAGCCCTGTGAAAAAGACTCCGGCTATTTATGATGTCTAGGTATCTCATTATTTTATAACTGTATACCAGGCCTCTCCTCAACATCTGATGCTCCAAAGAAAACAACCCAAATTTGACCAACTTCTACTTATAGCCACACTCTCTAATCCTGGTGAACCTCTTCTGCACCTTCTTGAAAGCCTCTGTGACCTTTCTGTGATGCAGAAATACTGAGGAAATTTAAATGGGAGAAGATGGACACAAGGAAAATAAAAGAAGCTTCTATTGACAAAATGTCTGTCCGGAATGTCCCCTTGTTTCTAAGGATTCTAAATTGAATTGTTTTCTAACCAGTTCTGGGCTTGTTGCCAGAGTATGACAAGCTGCTACCAAGTTCATAGTTCAAAGTTCAAAAGAAATTGATCATCATAGAATGTATATATCACCATATACTACCCCGAGATTCATTTTCTTGCAGGCATTTTCTGTCGAACAAAGAACTACAATAGAATCAATGAAGAACTACACAAAATGCTGACAAAAATCCCAATGTGCAAAAGAAAACAAACTCTGCAAATACAAAAAACTTAATAATAATGCAAGAATAAGTAAATAAGTAGTACTAAGGAAATAAGCTGCAGCCTTCTTGAAAGCGGGAATATTTCAGTGATGAGGTGAGTGAAGTTACCCCCTTTGGATCAGGAGCCCGATGGTTGAAGGGTACGAACTGTTCCCGAAGCTGGTGGTGTGGGTCCTAAGGTTCTTGTACCTCCTTCCTGCTGGCAGCAGCGAGAAGAGGGCATACATAATTTCAGCTGTGTGGTTCATGTTGATTAATTGGAGGTATGATCCAGAGAAACTGCCATTCAACCCATCGGACCTCTGTTGCCTCGTTCGCCCATTCTGTTGCTTTCTCGTTTTGCTCAGTTTGTCTTTGAAAATTACACTTCATAGGTTCAATGGGTCATTTATTATCAAAGTACACAACTCTGAAATTCTTCTCCAGGTAGCTTTGTAACTATGAAATAAAAGAATGGTAGCACGATCATTAACCCCCAAATCCCTCCTTCCAGCACAAAAACTGAAGAAAAACAGGACACATTCACCCCAAAATCCTCCTCCCCCTACACACAAAAATGAGAAAGATCGGGTGAAAGAGTATAAAACCTAGAAGACTGATGAAAAGTCTATAGTCGGAGTCCATATCCAAAATGCAGAAAACCTGGGTAACGTTCCCCTGCAGCAGCAGAGTGATTCCTCCAGCAATCAAAGAACAGTCTCCCCTCTCCAGCAGCAGAGTGAGCTCCCAGTGATCAAAAGCCACTCTCCCCTTCTCCAGCAGCAGAGTGATCTCACTGGCCATCATGACAAGCAGCCTGTGCTCACGCTCCACGTTAGCCTTGATGTTTAAATCTCCCTTGTTGCTTTAATCAGCGAAATGGAGTTGAGCATTGGCTTGGGCCCCGCAGCTTTCTCACTACGAGGTTTGTGCATGCTAACTCCGCCTCCCAGAATCCTCTCGGAGACTTCAGAGAACACCCAAACTGCAAACCACAGGCTCCAACAGTTCCAGAGTCACTTTCAAGAGGAAAAGCATGTGTGAAAGGCATACAAGATGTGAAAGATATGGTTTTATGATCTATCCAAAAGATGTCAACTGAAGGAGCGACGTACACAAGCGTCATCTTGTTCCTCTTGGCATGTAGTCTAAATCACAACAACATTCTGCGTTATGGCAAAATCACCTTGTTATCTCTGCTCTCGCTCCCCTGTCAAACATTATGATCTTGGTGACCTTGGTTACTGACCCTTCTCCTATTGGAACAGGCTCTCCTAAAAGACTATTAGATATCAGACAGAATCAGGCAATTTGGCCATTCAGTCCTTTGAACAAGCTCCACCTAGCTATCATGGCCTTTCTCTTTTTCCAATCCATTGACTCACCCTCTCCATATAACTAGCAAATAGGACCACTTTGTGTGAGGTACCTTGATCAGCATGGCCATTTGGGCTGTAGGGCCTGCTACTGTACTGTAGGATGCACTGAGCTGCCTGAGCATGATGAACCCTTAACCTACTTATGAATTAATATGTTATCAATTTTTCCTTAAATACACCATTAACTTGGCCTCCATAGTTCACTGTTGCTATAGTACAGTATTGCTATGTGCCAATATCAATACTCTTCAAAGATTGTCTGCCAGGCATGAATGATCGTATAACTAGGGCTTGTGATATGCACCATCTACTGATATGACTATCCACAACCTGTTCCCATGGCTTCCTTTGTCTGCGATGAGGGGGGTTATACCAGTGCTACACCTTGCCCAAGGATGATTTTCAGGCTAGCGGAGGGAGAGAGTGCCTTACACCTTCTTTGGTAAAGGTGTATCTCCACCCTGTAACCCAACAGTACAGCAAACAGGCATAAAATCATTGGAAATTCATGAACTTTTGATGACATAAGATCCGATATAAGCCACCACCCAACCAGCCATTTATCCAGCCTTCCATAAAAGTTGATGATGCTACCCTGAAACTGTAGACCACTTGCCCTACCTTGTCAGCGTTCTCTCCTCAAAAAAGCAGACATCGACTCTGAAATCAACCACTAGTACAAGTGGAGCCATGAAAGATAAAGGAAAAGAGTCTTTGAAGGCTGTGACCTATAAGTCCAAACAAGACTTTTGGCTTATAGAGTAGTCATCCTTCCTGCATTACTTGTGGAGCTGAATTATGGATCACCTGAAATTCCTGGGACAATACCACTAAGGTTCCTTACAAAACATTTTGAAGATCACCTGGAAGGACAGACGCACTGACACCAGCTCACTGGAGGTTGCCAATATGAAGAGCATCTCCCCCATGATAAATCAACATCCACTCTGATGGATAGGTCAAGTCATCAGGATGCCTAACTCATGTCTCCCAAACAGATCCTTCTTTCCCTGTTGAATGAAGGTCAGCGATCCCCTAGTGGGCAAAGGAAATGCTTCAAATACAACATCAAAATCAGCCTGAAGAAATTCATCATTACATCTAAAAGCTGGGAAGATATTGCACTCAATAGATACACCTCAAGGAAATCTGTTCAAGAGGGACAGAGACTGACATCTGCTGTGCCCCAGAAAGCAAGCTGCAGATATGAAATGAAAGTCTATACGACCAAATGACTCAACCACTAGCCGCAACTAACACTCACTCTTGTTCTTATTGCACCAGAATATGTGGATCCTATCTGAGAACCCACCTATGGAGAACAGTACATGTGACTCAAATGATTGCACTACTATTTACAGTAATTACCAAATAAATAAATAGTGCAAAAAAAATAATGTGGTAATATTCCTGGATTCATGGACCATTCAGATATCTGATGATGGAGGGGTAGAAGCTGGTTCTGAATAATTGAGAATGGATTTTCAGCTCCTTAATCTCTTCCCTGATGGTAGTAATGAGGAAGGAGCACGACCCATATGGTGAGGGTCCATTGTGATGAACGCCTCTTTTTGAGACATTGGCTCTTGAAGATGCTTTTGATGGCTGGGAGGGTTGTGCCCATGATGGAACTGGTTGAGTTTGCATCTTTGCAGCTTCTTGCAATCCTGATCACCACAGCTTCTGCAGCAGGCTGAGGTGCATCCAGTCAGAATTCTTTCCACCTTCCTGCCTCAACCACTTCCTCTGGCAGTTTGTTCCTCTGGGTGATGCGATACTGCAGCTTTCTGAAACCCTGGTTGGACCATGTTTGGAGTAGCGTGTTCATTTCTGGTGCTCCTTTATAGGAAGCATGTGGAATCTTGAGAGAGGGTGCAGAGGAGGTTTACCAGGATGCTGACTGGGTTAGAGAGTACATCTTATGAGAATAGGTTTCGCGAGCCATGACTTTTCTCTTTGGAGTGAAGCAGGATGAGAATTGTCTTGACAAAGGTGAGAAGATGAAAACAGGCATAGATTGAGTGAATAGTCAGAGTTAAAATGGCTAATATGAAGGGGTATAACTTTAAAATGATTGGAGGAAGCTGTAGTGGGGATGTCAAAGGTAAGTTTTTGATACAGAGAGTGGTGGGTGTGTGAAATACCATACCAAAGGTGATGGTTGAGGAAAACACAAGAAATTCTTAGATAGGCACATGGGTGACACAAAAATGGTGGGCTATTGAGGAGGGAAGAATTAGGATGACCTTGGAGTAGGTTAAAAGGTCGGCATAACATCATGGGCCAAAGGGCCTGTCCTCTGTTGTAGTGCTCTATATTCTGTGTTAAAATGTTGCCCCTCAGGTTCCTACTAAATCTCTCTCCTCTTATCTGAGCCTAGATTTAAGTTCAAAGTTCAAAATTCAAAATTTAAATTTATTATGAAAGTGTGTATATCATATACAACCCTGAGATTTATCTTGCAGGCACTAACTAAACAAAGAAATACAATAAAATTCACTAAAAACAAACACATATATCCAATTTGAAAAAGATAGCAAATTGCACAAATAGCAAAAAAATGTAAACAAAAACACATGGGACATGGGCTGCAGGGCAACAATCTATGCCCACAAGATTCCTAGACCCCAGGAAAAAGATTGGTGCATTCACCCTTTCCAACCCTCTCATGATTTTAAACATCTCCATGAAATCGCCCCTCACCTTGCAGCGAACAACGTCCCAAACTCACACTGTGACTCAGTCTGTCAACTACAACTCCACAACCCTGACTGTGAACATGAAAAGGGAGACAGGCTATGGACAAAAGAGAACCTCCAGCCTGAGAGATGTTACTGTGCTGTGGCAGGCTCCATGGCAGCAGAGAGCTTTACACAAATTGTCTCTCACCTTTGCCAGGATCATTATCTCTGCAGTGCAGGACGGTCTGTGGGACAGATCATGCATTATTTTGACTGATGCTGCCATTCTTACAAGGAACTCCAAAGACCTCCTCAATAGCTTTTAAATGCCCGGGGCTGTGATGAGTTTCGAAACATGCACACGATAACTCATTCCAGCCTGCTTACATGGTCTGCAGCCTTGACAAAACACATCACCCTGATGAATTCGGGCTTGAGCGGACCATTTTGAAATATTATATTAATGAAAACGGTGGGGTTGCCAGGGGTGGGGGTGTGGAGGGCGATTTATAGTGCACTGCTTCAGAGAGCAGAGTAGAGGAAGCAGAGTGAGCTAGAAGAAAGAAATCAGCAAAGAACAAACCAGGCGGTGGTGGGGGGAAGAGCTCCCTTATTAAACATTCCCTCTGTCCACCACAAATAAGAGAAAATCTGCAGATGCTGGAAATCCGAGTGTGGTGAACTATGTATACCTGTCTGGACATGCCCCTCTGCTGACTGCTCCTGTGGCTCCTCCCACAGACCCTTGGATAAAGGCGATTGGGGCACTGCTCCCCCCTCAGTCTCCGAGATGTCGTGCTCCCTTTTCGCTGTTAACAAAAGCTGAGAGTCTCACTTCCAGTCTCTGAGAGTTACTGATGGTGCATCACTGAACAACACACACAAAATGCTGGAGGAATTTAGCAGGCCAGGCAGCATCTAAGGAAAAGAGTACAGTCAACGTTTCAGGCCTAAAGTCCTGCTGAAGGGCTTTGGCCAGCAACATAGATGCTGCCTGGCCTGCTGAGTTCTTCCAGCATTTTGTGTGTGTCCCTCTGTCCACCAGTTGGGTAGACTGGCCTCATTTCCTCCTGAGCACAGGAGGTGATAGGCCAAGTTTAGGTACTGTTTTCCTCTGCAGCCTCAAAGCCAGGGCACCTCAAAGAAGCCACATTCACCTTAAAGCAACTACCATACAAAGAGCAATGCAAAAGTTTCACATGAGAATTCCAAACTGTGATATAAGACATCTTATGCTGGAGGAGAATTAATATTTTCATCTCATTGAACTTGCTTCATAATCGAGTCTATCGAAGACGTTAAGCTTGAGCTCTTTTATAGGCACATAGTTCAAGATTGTTTATTGTCATTCTTCAGTGCATGAGTGTGAAGGAGAACAAGATGATTGCTTCTCCAGATCAGATGCAGAGTAAAAAAAACACAATAAGAACAAAGAACACAATAAAAAACCATAATAAATACAAAAATAAAAGCAATCCTATAACATGCAATGTACAAGTAATTTACTGTGTAAGCAGTACTGTGCAAAGGTCTTGGGCACATATCTGTAGCTACAGTGCCTGAGACTTTTGCAGACTGATAGACTTATAAACCGATTTTATGCACTGCAGGTGACGTGTATGAGGTGGTGGTGGGGCGTGGTGGGGTGGGTTAATGTGTGGAGGTGTTGCTCAGCCTGTCAGTTTGGGAGAAGTAACTGCTTTTTAATCTGGTGATCAAGTCAAGTCAAGTTTATTGTTATTTAACAACATACATGTATTGTCATGGTCTCTTCTGGCGCCTGGCTATCTTCCTCAGGAATTGGGCCTTAACCACCTCGTTTAGTTCCCAATCATTCCCAGGTTCCAATAACTACCAACACCTGCATGCCATCAAACAAGGCAGTATAATTAGAAGGTGCCAGTTCATTGGTCGACTTGTGTATGAGTCACGTCTCTCCATGGTGTTTAGGACTATCAGCTCTAATTCTAGAATTGTTTCTGAATTATCTACCAAGACCAAGACTCTGGGTAAAGCCCCCCTTGGAACCATTCCCACGTTCGCTACGACGGCAGCGTCTCTGTTGAGCACTTGGGTTTGCTCCACCGCCACGTCCTTGGCACATGTACATAACATATATAATGTATACAGAAACAAGACAAAGTTTCTCTGAACAGAGGGCAAAGTAGGGCACATAGCACTCAATAACTTAAGGAGATAAGGATAAAATCTACAGATGAATCACACCTGAGTAACAAACTAAAGTGCGTTAATACTAAACGTTGTAGGGTATGGAACAAGTGTATGTTCCAGAGTGCTCCTTGTTAGATTCAGAGGACAACCATTTGATTTGGCAGTTATACAGGTATATGCACCAACAGCAGATGGAACAAATGAGGATACAGATAAATTCTATGAAGAGCTTGAACAAGCAAAGAATGGATGCAAATCTCAAGATATTGTTATTGTCATGGGAGATCTAAACGCTAAAATAGGACAAGGTGCTGATGGAAATACCATAGGAAAATTTGGACTAGGGGAAAGAAATGAAAGAGGGGAGAAATGGGTAGAATGGTGCAAGATGAACAATCAGGTCATTATGAATCCCTACTTTAAAAACCATCCAAGACACTTGTGGGCCTGAGAAAGTCCAGGTGATAACACTAGAAATCAAATAGACTTTATTACTATAAACCAAAGATTTAAAAACTCTGTGACTCAATGCAAAACATATCCAGGTGCAGAATGTAATAGTGACCATAACTCAGTAATATGTCATGTATAAGTAAAGATTAAAAAACTAAAGAAGCAAAAACCTGAACAATCCCTTGACTACTCACAATTAATTAAAGAAGAAAACTTCAGACAAAAATTTACAATTGAAGTAAGGAATAGATCTCAAAGTCTAGAAATAGAATCTGTTGAAGATGATAGCGATCATGTAGAAATGAGATTTAACTCTCTAAAGCATGCCTTGGTAGAATCAACAAAGTCAGTGATTGCTAAAAAAGAAAAAAAAAGCACAAAGAATAAATAGATGAGAGATGAAATCAAAAATCTAATGGAAGAAAGGAGACAGAAGAAAGTAACTCCAATAGAATATAAGTCCTCAGATAAAAAAAGGTAAAAGCTTATGTGAAAAAGCCAAAGAGGAATGGTTAAACCAGGAATGTGAGCAACTAGAAAGAATCCCTGTTACTGATCCAAAAAGGTTACATCAACAAATCAAGAATATCACTAGTAAAAAGCTGCTCTGTTCCTCTGGCGGATGTTTGAAAGGGAAGGGCGATGCCATTATCATGGAAAAAGATGAGATTATGAACAGGTGGACTGAGTATATTCAGGAATTGTTTGAAGACAATCGAGGTGAAAAACTAGAAATTAAGAAGAACATTGAAGGTCCAAGTATTTTAAAATCTGAAGTTCGTAATGGAAAGGAAAGGCAGCAGGTCCTGATGAATTAGTAATAGAACGAATTATCGCCCTTGAAGATTATGGAATTGAAAAACTTACTGATTTAATCAATGACATTTATGAGACTGGAGTAATACCAGAAGAGATGAAAAAATCAGTATTTATCACTCTTCCTAAGAAACCTGGAGCAATAGAATGTGAATTATATAGGACCATAAGTTTAATGAGTCATATCACCAAGAAACTTCTAAGAATTTTGATGACAAGAGCTAAAAGTAGGATACAAGCTGAAATAGGTAAAGAACAATGTGGTTTTGTGAAAGACAAAGGTACAAGAAACGCAATATTGATGTTAAGGATATTATCACAACGAGCTATTCAAGTGCAAAAAGATTTGTTCATTTGTTTTATTGACTACGCAAAAGCATTTGATAAAGTGAAGCACAATAAATTATTTGAAATATTACAGGAAACTCCAGATCTAGATTCGAAAGACCTCTGCATAATCAGAAATCTGTACTGGGAACAAACTGCTGTTGTAAGAATAGACAGAGGAGTGAGTCAGTTTATGAAAATCAAGAGAGGTGTTAGACAAGGGTGTGTTTTCTCCCGTGATTTGTTTAATATGTACAGTAAAACAATATTATAAAAAATAAGAGACATCTTATTTTTTGTGTTAATTTCAAGTACACAGGAAGAACTACAAAACTTGATTGATATAGTTGTTGAAGAAAGTGCAAACATGTGTCTATCTATCAATTGCAAAAAGACAGAATGTATGGTGATAGCCAAAAAGAAGGAGAATCCTACCTGCAATCGAGAATAAACAGGGAAGACATAAAACAATTACAGAACTTTTGCTACTTAGGAAGCTGGGTGACATCAAAAGAGGAATAGGGATGGCAAGAGACACATTTACGAGAACGTAGAGTATACTGACCAACACTAAACTAGGCATGACAACCTGCCTCAGAATACTGAAATGTTACGTTCATCCAGTTATGTTATATGGCTCAGAATGTTGGACAATATCTAGTAACATGAGGAAACGAATTGAAGCAGCAGAGTTGTGGCTTTTGAGGATGATGCAAAAAACATCATGGATGAAATGAATATCTAATGAGGATGTCATGAACAGAACAAGCACATAAAGAGAAATAATGCATGAGATCATGAAAAGGCAACGTAACTTCATTGGACATGTGATTAGGAAAGGAGTTAGGAAGCACGGTAATTATGGGAAAGATTGAAGGGAAGAAAGCAAGAGGAAGGCGAAGACAAATAATGATGGAGACAGCGGCCAGAGAACTGGAAATGAATACCGATGGATTGATCCATTTGACCTGAAACAGGAGTGTGTGGGCCATGGCAGTCAAAGCTCAAACTGGGCACGGCACCTGATGGCGATGAAGGTATGGAACAAATTAACCAGTCTCACTTTGAATACAATGCAGCAGAGAGTTCAGAAGCCTAATGGCCTGGGGAGCGGTTTGTTTCTCATCCTGAACGATTTTGTTTTTGTGCATTGGGGTCCTCTGCCCGATGGTCGAAACGCAAAGAAAATGCTGGATGGATGGCTGGGATCTTTAATAATACTAAGGGCCCTGTGTACAGATTGCTCCTGATAAATGTCCCCAATGGATAGTAGGGTAACCCTGTGACCCGGTCTCTCAGCTTCTTCTCAAAATAGAGGCATTGGTGAGTTTTCTTGATAGTGGAGAATGTGTTCTGGGGAATGCTGCATAATTGCAACCTTGTTCTTGCAGAAACATGGCTCCAGGACAATATCCCATGCATCATCAATCCTCAGGCATGGTACTCAGAGACTTGAGCAAATACTATTTTGTGAAATTTTATTGCTACTTTGTGCAATTTTGATCAGCGTGGAACTGGCTCTGCGGCCTGTAGTAAACAAACAACACAGTGCTAAATTGAGCTGAATTGAACTAAACTTTATGAACATCCATCGACTTTTCGATGATTTGATGATTTGATTCGAAGTTAAAATATAGAGACACAGAAAACCTATAGCACAATACAGGCCTTTCGGCCCACAAAGTTGTGCTGAACATGTCCCTACCTTAGAAATTACTAGGCTTACCCATAGCCCTCTATTTTTCTAAGCTCCATGTACCTATCCAAAAGTCTCTTAAAAGACCCTATCGTATCCACCTCCACCACCGTTGCCGGCAGCCCATTCCACGCACACACCACTCTCTGCATAAAAAAATATACCTCTGACATCTCCCCTGTACCTACTTCTCAGCACCTTAACCGTGTGTCCTCTTGTGACAACCATTTCCGCCCTGGGAAAAAGCCTCTGGCTAGCCACATGATCAATGCCTCTCATCCTCTTATACACCTCTATCAGGTCACTGCTCATCCTCCGTTACTCCAAGGAGAAAAGGCTGAGTTGACTCATCTTGTTCTTATAAGGCATGACCTCCATCCAGGCAAAAGTCTTGTAAATCTCTTCTGCACCCTTTCTATGGTTTCCACATCCTTCCTGTAGTGAGGGGACCAGAATTGAGCACAGTACTCCAAGTGGGGTCTGACCAGGGTCTTATATAGTTGCAACATTACCTGTCGGCTCCTAAATTCAATTCCATGATTGATGAAGGCCAATACACCGTGTGCCTTCTTAACCACAGAGTCAACCTGCGCAGCAGCTTTGAGTGTCCTATGGACTCGGACCCCAAGATCCCTCTGATCCTCCACACTGCTAAGAGTTTTACCACTAATACTATACTCTGCCATCATATTTGACCTACCAAAATCAACCACTTCACACTTATCTGGATTGAACTCCATCTGCCACTTCTCAGCCCAGTTTTGCATCCAATCAATGTCCCGCTGTAACCTCTGACAGCCCTCCACACTATCCACAGCATCTCCAACCTTTGTGTCATCAGCAAAGTTACTGACCCATCCCCCCACTTCCTCATCCAGGTCATTTATAAAAATCACTAAGAGTAAGGGTCCCAGAACAGATCCCTGAGGCACACCACTGGTCACCAACCTCTATTCTGAATATGACCCATCTACAACCACTCTTTGCCTTCTGTGGGTAAACCCGTTCTGGATCCACAAAGCAATGTCCTGTTGGATCCCATGCTTCCTTACTTTCTCAATAAGCCTTGCATGGGGTGCCTTATCAAATGCCTTGCTAAAATCCATATACACTGCATCTACTGCTGTACCTTCATCAATGTGTTTAGTCACATCCTCAAAAAATTCAATCAGGCTCGTAAGGGATGACCTGCCTTTGACAAAGCCATGCTGACTATTCCTAATCATATTATACCTCTGCAAATGTTCATAAATCCTGCCTCTTAGGATCTTCTCTATCAACTTACGAATCATTGAGGTAAGATTCACTGGGGTCTATAATTTCCTGGGCTATCTCTACTCCCTTTGTTGAATAAGGGAACAACATCTGTAACCCTCCAATCCTCTGGTACCTCTCCCGTCCCTACTGATGATGCAAAGATTATCGCCAGTTGATGATGCAAAGATCATCGCCAGAGGGTCAGCAATCTCCTCCCTTGCCTCCCACAGTCACCTGGGGTACATCTCATTTGGTCCTGGCAACTTATCCAACTTGATGTTTTCCAAAACCTCCAGCACATCCTCTTTCTTAATATCTACATCCTCAAGCTTTTCAGTCCGCTGCAAGTCATCACTACAATCACCAAGATCCTTTCCATAGTGAATACTGAAGTAAAGAATTCATTAAGTACTTCTACTATTTCCTCTGGTTCCATACACACTTTTCCACTGTCACACTTGATAGGTCCTATTCTTTGACATCTTATCCTCTTGCTGTTCAAATACTTGTAGAATACCTTGGGGTTTTCCTTAATCCTGCTCACCAAGGCTTTTCCATGGCCCCTTCTGGCTCTCCTAATTTCCTTCTTAAGCTCCTTCCTGTTAGCCTTATAATCTTTTAGATCTCTAGCTCGCCGACCCTTTTGTAAGCTTTTCTTTTCTTCTTGTCTAGATTTATTACAGCCTTTGTATACCACAGTTCCTGTACCTTCCCATAACTTCCTTGTCTCATTGGAACGTACCTATGCAGAACTCCACACAAATATCCCCTGAACATTTGCCACATTTCTTCTGTACTTTTCCTTGAGAACATCTGTTCCCAATTTAAGCTTCTAATTTCCTGCCGAATAGCCTCATAATTCCCCTTACTCCAATTAAACACTTTTCTAACTTGTCTGTTCCTATCTCTCTCCAATTCTGTTGTAAAGAAGATCGAATTATGATCACTATCTCCAAAATGCTCTCCCACTGAGAGATCTGACACATGGCCAGGTTCATCTCCCAATACTAAATCAAGTACAGTCTCTCCTCTTGTAGGCTTATCTACATATTTTGTCAAGAAACCTTCCTGAACACACCTAACAAACTCCACCCCATCTAAACCCCTCGCTCCAGGGAGATGCCAATCGTTATTTGGGAAATTAAAATCTCCCATCATGAGAACTCTGTTATTAGTACACCTTTCCGAGATCTGTTTCCCTATCTGCTCCTCGATATCCCTGTTACTATTGGGCAGCCTATAAAAAGCACCCAGTAAAGTTATTGACCCCTTCCTGTTCCTAACCTCTGCCCACAGAGACTCCATAGACAGTCCCTCCATGACGTCCACCTTTTCTGCAGCCATGACAACAGTGCCACACCCCCAACCCTTTTGCCTCCCTACTTATCCTTTCTGAAACATCTAAAACTTGGCACTTGAAATAACTATTCTTGTCCCTGAGCCATCCAAGTCTCCATAATAGCCACCATATCATTGGTCCAAGTACTGATCCACTCTCTAAGCTCACCTGCTTTGTTCACAATACTTCTTGCATTAAAACCGACACATCTCAAACCATCGGTCTGAGCGCGTCCCTTCTCTATCACCTGCCTATAGAACATAGAATAGTACAGCACAGTACAGGCCCTTCGACCCACAATGTTGTGCTGACCCTTAAACCCTGCCTCCCATATATTCCCCCACCTTAAATTCCTCCATCTACCTGTCTCGTAGTCTCTTAAATTTCATTAGTGTATCTGCCTCCACCACAGACTCAGGCAGTGCATTCCACGCACCAACCACTCTCTGAGTAAAAAACCTTCCTCTAATATCCCCCTTGAACTTCCCTCCCCTTACCTTAAAGCCATGTCTTCTTGTATTGAGCAGTGATGCCCTGGGGAAGAGGCACTGACTGTCCACTCTATCTATTCCTCTTAATATCTTGTATACCTCTATCATGTCTCCTCTCATACTCCTTCTCTTCAAAGATTAAAGCCCTAGCTCCCTTAATCTCTGATCCTAATGCATACTCTCTAACCCAGGCAGCATCCTGGTAAATCTCCTCCGTACCCTTTCCAATGCTTCCACATCCTTTCTATAGTGAGGCAACCAGAACTGGACACAGTACTCCAAGTGTGGCCTAACCAGAGCTTTATAGAGCTGCATCATTACATTGTGTCTCTTAAACTCTATCTCTCGACTGGTGAAAGCTAACACCCCATAAGCTTTCTTAACTACCCTATCTACCTGTGTGGCAACTTTCAGAGACCTGTGGACATGTACCCCCAGATCCCTCTGCTCCTCCACATTACCAAGTATCCTGCCATTTCCTTTGTACTCTGCCTTGGAGTTTGTCCTTCTAAAGTGTACCACCTCATACTTCTCTGGGCTGAACTCCATCTGCCACTTCTCAGCCCACTCCTGCATCCTATCAATGTCTCTCTGCAATCCCTCTACACTATCCACAACACCACCAACCTTTGTGTTGTCTGCAACCTTGGCAACCCACCTTTCTACCCCCATATCCAGGTTGTTAATAAAAATCACAAAAAGTAGAGGTCCCAGAACAGATCCTTTGTGGGACACCACTAGTCACAACCCTCCAATCTGAATGTACTCCCTCCACCACGACCCTCTGCTTTCTGCAGGCAAGCCAATTCTGAATCCACTTGGCCAAACTTCCCTGGATCCCATGCCTTCTGACTTTCTGAATAAGCCTACAGTGTGGAACCTTATCAAATGCCTTACTAAAATCCATGTAGATCACATCCACTGCACTACCCTCATCTATATGCCTGGTCACCTCCTCTAAGAACTCTAACAGGCTTGTTAGACATGATCTGCCTTCATAAAGCCATGCTGACTGTCCCTGATCAGACCATGATTCTCTAAATGCCCATAAATCCTATCTCTAAGAATCTTTTCCAACAGCTTTCTCAACACAGACGTAAGACTCACTGGTCTATAATTACCCAGACTATCCCTACTACGTTTTTTGAACAAGGGGACAACATTCACCTCCCTCCAATCCTCCGGTACCATTCCTGTCGACAACGAGTACATAAAGATCTTACCCAGAGGCTCAGCAATCTCTTCCCTCGCCGTGGACCAGCCTGGGGAATATTCCATCAGGCCCCGTGAACTTACCCGTCTTAATGTATTTTAACAACTCCAACACCTCCTCTCCTTTAATATGAACATGCTCTAGAACTTCAACCTCACTCATATCACCATCATCAAATTCTCTCTCATTGGTGAATACCAAAGAGAAGTATTCATTGAGGACCTTGCTCACTTCCACAGCCTCCAGGCACATCTTCCCACCTTTATCTCTAATCATTCCTACCTTCATATCTGACGTCCTTTTGTTCTTCACATAATTGAAGAATGCCTTGGGGTTTTCCTTTACCCTACTCGCCAAGGCCTTCTCATGCCCCCTTCTTGCTCTTCCCAGCCCCTTCTTAAGCTCCTTTCGTGCTACCCTATATTCCTCAATAGCCCCATCTAATCCTTGCTTCCTAAACCTCATGCACGCTGTCTTCTTCCACCTGACTAGATTTTCCACTTCACTTGTCACCCTTGGTTCCTTCACCCTACCATTCGTTATCTTCCTCACCAGGACAAATTTATCCCTAACATCCTGCAAGAGATCCTTAAACATCGACCACATGTCCATAGTACATTTCCCTGCAAAAGCATCATCCCAATTCACACCCACAAGTTCTAGCCTTATAGCCTCATAATTTGCCCTTCCCAATTAAAAATTTTCCTGTCCTCTCTGATTCTATCCTTTTCCATGATAATGCTAAAGGTCAGGGAGTGGTGATCACTGTCCCCCAGATGCTCACCCACTGACAGATCTGTGACCTGACCTGGTTCGTTACCTAATACTAGATCTAGTATGGCATTCCCCCTAGTCGGACTGTCAACATACTGTGACAGGAATCCATCCTGGACACACTTAACAAACTCTGCCCCATCTAGACCCTTGGAACTAATCAAGTGCCAATCAATATTAGGGAAGTTAAAGTCACCCATGATAACAACCCTGTTATTTTTGCACCTTTTCAAAACCTGCCTCCCAATCTGCTCCTTGGTATCTCTGCTGCTACCAGTGGGCCTATAGAATACTCCTAATAGAGTAACTGCTCCCTTCCTGCTCCTGACTTCCACCCATACTGACTCAAAAGAGGATCCTGCTACATTACCCACCCTTTCTGCAGCTGTAATAGTATCCCTGACCAGTAATGCCACCCCTCCTCCCCCCACCCCGTATCCCTTTGAAAACACTGAAATCCAGGAATATTGAGAATCTATTCCTGCCCTGGTGCCAGCCAAGTCTCTATAATGGCCACTACATCATAATTCCATGTATGTATCCAAGCTCTCAGTTCATCACCTTTGTTCCTGATGCTTCTTGCATTGACGTACATGCACTTTAACCCTTCTATCCTACTACCTTTACACCCTTTATTCTGCTTCCCTTAACTCAAAGCCTCTTTATATGTTAGATCCAGCTTTTCTCCATGCAGCATACTTGCAGTTCTCGCATGACTTTTATCCTCTACCACCTCACTATCTGCTCTAACACTCTGGTTCCCCTCCACCTGCAAATCTAGTTTAAACCCCCCCGGAGAAGCACTAGCAAACCTTCCCACAAGGATATTAGTCCCCCTCCAGTTCAGGTGCAACCCATCCTGTCAGAACAGGTCCCACCTTCCCCGGAACAAGGCCCAATTGTCCGGAAACATGAAGCCCTCCCTCCTGCACCAACTCCTTAGTCACGTATTTAGCTGCATTATCTTCCTGTTTCTAGCCTCACTAGCATGTGGCATGGGTATCAATCCTGAGGTTGCAACCCTGGAGGTCCTGTCCTTCAACTTTGCACCTAACTCCCTAAACTCTCTTTGCAGGACCTCCTCCTTCTTCCTATCCACGTCATTGTGTGAGGGAAGATTCCTATCCTCCTTCACACACTCTCCAAGCTTTCTCTATTTGTGAGCCAACCGCCTCTTCCCCAGTCTCTTCAGCTTGGTTCCCACCCCCAACAATTCTAGTTTAAACTCTTCCCAGAAGCCTTAGCAAACCTCCCCGCCAGGATATTGGTCCCCCGGGATTCAAGTGCAACCCATCCTTTTTGTACAGCTGACACCTGCCTCAAAAGAGGTCCCAATGATTCAGAAATCTGAATCCCAGCCCCTTGCTCCAATCCCTCAGCCAAGTATTTATCCTCCACCTCATTCTATTTCTATACTCACTGTCACGCGGCACAGGCAGTAATCCCGAGATTACTACCTTTGCGGTCCTAGTTCTCAACTTCCTTCCTAACTCCCTGTAGTCTGCTTTCAGGACCTCTTCCCTTTTCCTACCTATGTCATCGGTACCTATATGTACCACGACCTCTAGCAGTTCTCCCTCCCACTGCAGGATATCTTGGATGCGATCTGGAACATCCAGGACCCTGGCACCTGGGAGGCAAACTACCATCCATGTTTCTTCCTTGAATTCTCAGAATCACCTATCTGACCCCCAAACTAAAGAGTCCCCTATCACTACTTCCTTCCTCTTCCTTTCCCTACCCTTCTGACCCACAGGGCCAGACTCTGTGCCAGAGGTACGAACACTGTTGCTTCCCCCAGGTAGGCTGTCCCCCCCAACAGTACTCAAACAAGAGTACTTATTGTCAAGGGGTACAGCCACTGGGGTACTCTCTAGTACCTGACTCTTCCCCTTCCGCCTCCTGACTGTGACCCACTTGTCTGTCTCCCGTGGCCCCGGTGTGACCACCTGCTTATAACTCCTTTCTATCACCTCCTCGCTCTCCCTGACCAGACGAAGGTCATCGAAGTTTTTCACTTATTTTTTGCCGTTTGCCCAATTTGCTCTCTTTTGTGCATTGGTGTTCGATGTCCTTCCATGAACAGGCTCCATGGTGTTTCCTTGTTTCATGGCTGGCTGTGGGAAGATGAATCTCAGGATTGTATTCGGTACACAGTACATACTTTGATAATAAGTGCCCTTTGAATCTTTGAATCTTGGACTGTGCATGCTATTGTAACCATAATGTATGGATCTATTTCTTTTAATGCAATGACCCCCCTTTGCACCACTTGGCACTACATCACCATGCAAGGAAGGCCAGCTCATGGCAATCCTTTGTTTCCAGAGTTCTCAGTGAGACAAGACCAACTGTCTGTGTGTCAAAGAGCCCTGATGTGTGGTATTCATGTTGTAGTTTCCTCTAAACTGTGCACCAGAGTTGAAGGACATCTGGGTACAGTCAAGGTGACGAGTCTCACCCGGAGCTATGTGGCTGGGAATAGATAGCCAGATTGAAGGCTAGACTAAAAGCTGTTTGGGATGCCACAGAGTTCAACATTCACCCTCACAGGCAGCGTTACACCTGTGGGAGAGGCCATCTTCACCATGGCAAAGAGTGTATATTGACTTCGCTGGGCCATTTATGAACTCCATGGTTCTGATTGCTGTGGAGGCTCATTTGAAGTGGTGAGAGGTCATATCAATGAAGTCAACCACCTCGGCAAAGACGCTTCCACTCTGAGGAGTACCTGTTCCAGAAATGGCTTACCTGAATAAGTCGTGTGTTATAATGGACAACAATGCATGTCAGAAGATTTCAGACAGTTCATGAAGAAAAATGGCATGAAAGATTTCAAGTCAGATCCTCACCACCCACTAATGAATGGATTAGCTGAAAGGTTTATCCAAATCTTCAGAAAGTCCATTAAAGCTACAGAGAAGGAGGGCATTTCTCTACAGCACAGGGTGGACAACTTCCTCTTTGTGTATCAGAACTCTGTTCATGCGATGACAAATCAAACACCTGCAATGCTGTTCATGAGCAGGAATCTGAGATCTCGCATGGACCTTCTGAAAAAAGATCTACGGAGGGAAGTGCAGAATAAACATCTCAGCCAGTTGCCAAATAAATCAGCAAGGAAGTTGAACACAATGTTCTTGCACATGATTACTAAGAAGACAAGAGGACACCAGTGGAATAGCTACAAGAACTGGACCACTGACGGACACAGTGATGTTGGAGATCAGACATGGGGACATCATGTGGACCAGGTAGTGGATGCTCAACTGAGGAACACAATTGAGTCAACTGCATCCAACAAGACGTGCACATTACTGCCACAGGAGTTACCTCTCAGTGATGATCATGTCACCAACAGCAATGTTATACCAGCAACAGAGAAAGTTGTCTTAGACAATGCACTGGCCAAACCTGATGCCATTCCCCATGAAACGGCTATCACGAGAGGGCACTGTTTTAAGATGCTTGGAAGTAGGTACAAAGGAGATGTCAGGGGTAAGTTTTTTTATGCAGAGAGTGGTAAGTGCGTGGAATGGGCTGCCAGCAACGGTGGTGGAGGTGGATATGATACAGGGTCTTTTAAGAGACTCCTGGATGGGTACATGGAGCTTAGAAAAATAGAAGGCTACGGGTAACCCTAGGTAATTTTTAAGGTAAGTACGTGTTCCGCACAGCATTGTGGGCTGAAGGGCCTGTATTGTGCTGTAGTTTTTCTGTGTTTCTCTGTCCAAGGTGCTACCCTGAAAGCAACAGAGCGCCACCCAAAAGACTGAATCATTAGTATAGTGAATTTAGACTGTAGTTGTGAAAGCAGGTTTTCTCTTGTTTGTTATTTGAACATGGCTCGTTAAGGGGAAATTGAATGTTTTGTTACATATATAGTTTTATGTTACATTAACACAAGGGGAGCAAGTAAAATGTATGAATCTATTTCATCTAGTGTAATGACTCCCATTAGCACTACTTGTCGACTGATAACTTACCCCATACACATTGATCTGTTGTCCTCTCTCTCTGTAAAGCAAATATACCAGTTAACCTCATCTCCATGTGAGTGTTGTTACGTAACTGATATGTAGTTGTACAGACGCAACAGTAACTATACGTGTTGTGTTCTGTGTGCGACTGTGTTTTGCACCTTGGCCTTGGAGAGACAGCTTCATCTGGCTGCATACACGTTTCTGGTTGAATGGCATGTTGTGGCTGAGAACAGGTTAGAGGGTAAATGGGCGGGTGGTGGAGGATGGAGTAAGAAGTTGGGAGGTGATAGATGAGACAAGGTGAGGGGAGGGTGGGAGGGTTGAGGGGAGGGGGAAGGAAGTAAGAAGCTGGGAGTTGATAGGTGGAAGAGGTACAAAGTTAAAGAAGAAGTAATCTGATAGGTAAGAAGGTTGGACCATGGAAGAAAGGTGGGGAATTTGGGGATAATCAGCAGAATCTCTTGTGCCAGAATTTGCAGTCTCTAGTGTCTCCGAGTGTTTTTCTGCATCAACATTGAACATTCCCAGCTCTGTTAGAGGGAGAATGATGTTTACATTGTTTTATTCATGTATTACAGTCCAGAATTGGCAACGGTCCATTGTATATTACTCCAAGGCTATTTCATTACTGTTTGTACCTGTAAATCACTTTTAGATATCCTGGGGTCATATACATATATATATATATATAAAACCATGCACAAGTCTTAGAGTCTTAGACACACATATATAGCAGGGGTGCCTAAGATTTTTGCACAGTACTGTATTTATCAATGTGGAGCAGAGAGCGAGTTTTTAAATTTGGCAGGGGCAAAGAATGTTGTCAGGGCAGAATACCTCTGGAGGACATGGGACAGGAGAAAGAGAAAGAGTGCCAGGGGCGAGCGGTGTCGTGGGTGCAGATTCATCCAGCCCAGCCCTGAGACACCAGGCAAGTTCATTTGATTCTAAACAACTGGTTTATTGACCATTGCAGAATGTCTCTCTGGTGGTTCCTGCTTCCTCCCCTCTCCTGTACCCTTTTCCCAAACATGATTCCCCTCTCCCTGCCCCTTCCCACTCTCAGTCCACAACAGAGACCCACATCAGAATCAGGTTTATCATTGTTCACATATGCCATGAAATTCCTTTTTTTTCCAGCAGCACTGCGCAGTATTATGAATTACTGCAGCACTGCGCAGTATTATGAATTACTACAGCACTGCGCAGTGTTAGGAATTACTACAGCACTGCACAGTGTTATGAATTACTACAGCACTGCGCAGTTATGAATTACTACAGCACTGCGCAGTATTATGAATTACTACAGCACTGCGCAGTGTTATGAATTACTGCAGTACTGCGCAGTATTATGAATTACTGCAGCACTGCGCAGTGTTATGAATTACTGCAGCACTGTGCAGTATTATGAATTACTACAGTACTGTGCAGAAGTCTCAGGTATATATGTGTCTAAGGCCTTTGCACAATCAACAATGGCATGAACATCGATTTCTTGAACTTCCAGTGATGCCTCCCCTTACCTATTTTGATTCTACTTCCCACTCCCATTCCGATGAGGCCACACTCAGGCTGGAGGAGCAACACCTAATATCCCATCTGGGTAGCCTCCAACCTGATGCCATAAACATCAATTTCTTGAACTTCCGGTAATGCCATCCCCCTTCACCATTCCTCATCCCCTTCTCCCCTCTCTCACCTTATCTCCTTGTCTGCCCGTCGCCTCCCTCTGGTGCTCCTCCCCCTTTTCTTTTTCTCATGGCCTTCTGTCCTCTCCTAATATATTTCCCCTTCTCCAGCACAGTATATTTTTCACCAACCAACTTTCCAGCTCTTTACTTCACCTCTCCCCCTCCCGAGTTCACCTATCACCTTGTGTTTCTCCCTCCCCTCCTTTCATCTTTTAAATCTAATCCTCATCTTTCTTTTCCTCTAGTCCTGCTGAAGATTTTGAGCTCGAAACGTCGACTGTACTCTCTTCCAGAGATGCTGCCTGGCCTACTGAGTTCCTCCAACATTTTGTGTGTTTTGCTAAGACACAAGTAAGATCATGATTCTCAAATGTTAACTCAGATTGGGTATCTATAAATGCCATCTGACCGACCAATTCCATCATCTTGTTTCACTTGAACTTCACCTTATTCTACCTCAATGCACCATGTAATGATTTGATCTGTATGGACTGTATGCAAGACCAGCGTTTTTGATGAGCAGCTTATTCTCCTCCTTGGTGGTGGAGTGGTGATACGTCTCTAGCAAAGGAAGTGAAAGACATTCCTTCCCTCTGCTAGCCTGTAGGTCACCTTGGGCAAGGTGTTGTCCCTGATCAGGGTCACTTGATGCCACGGGAGCAGGTGATGGATGATCATATGAGCAGCTGGTGCATATCGCAAGTTTTGGTTATGTGACCATTGACGCCAGGTAGGCAATCTCTGAAGAGTATTGATAATGGCTGACATCAACAGCCTTTAAAGATACTGCTCAGAAGAAAGCCATTTCTGTAGAGAAACTTGCCAAGAACAATCAAGGTCGTGGGACCATGATCACCTACATCATATGGCACATCACATAATGATGATAATGTTTCCCTCCATAGTTGCTGCTTGACCTGCTGAGTTTCTCCAGCATCCATTCATTCCTCTAGATTTCCAGCATCTGCAGAGTTTCTTGTGCCTCAGGTTTTCACTGTATCTTGGTACGTTTGACAATAATAAACCAATACCAACACCAACCAGTTAGAGGAGTTTGGCTGAAGGGCCTGTTTCTATGCTGTGGGATTCTGTGACTCTTTCAAAGATCCATATAGACTCTGTAACAGGGGTTCCCAACCTAGGGTTCACAGACCAAGTCATGCAATTATACCAATATTTATAAACTCTATAAATGTGTATAGACTTGATAAATATGGCAAAGTTATTTCCCATGGTGGGGGATTCTAGGACAAGAGGGCATGACTTCAGAATTGAAAGACGTCCTTTTGGAACTAAGATGCGGAGAAATTACTTTAGTCAGAGGGTGGTAAATCTGTGGAATTTGTTGCCACGAGTGGCTGTGCAGGCCAAGTCAATGTGTGTATTTAAGGCAGAGATAGATAGATTCTTGATTAGCCAGGGCATGAAAGGGTATGGGGTGAAAGCAGGGGAGTGGGGATGACTGGAAGAATTGGATCAGCCCATGATTGAATGGCGCAGCACACTCGATGGGTCGAATGGCCTAATTTTGCTCCTATATCTTATGGTCTTATATTAGTGTAGCAGGATTTCCAGATCGTACAGAATGAGTCAGTGGATAGCTGTGATTTCACTGAATGGTACTGCAGACTTGAGAAGTTTAAGATTTGCCCATGAGACACAAGACCAGGTTTAAGCCATTTGGACCATTGAGTCTACTCTGCTATCAATCATGGCTGATATATTATCCCTCTCATCCCCATTTTCTGCCTTGCATGAAATCAAGAACCTATCAACCTCTGCTTTAAATATACTCAATGTTGGCCTGCACAGCCATCTTTGGCAATGAACTCCACAGATTTACCACCCTTAAGCTAAAGAAATTCCTCCTCATTTCTGTTCCAAAGGGACGTCCTTGAATTCTGGGCCTGTGCCCTTGGGTCCTAGACTCTTATAGGAAACATCTTCTCCATGTTCTATCTAGCCCTTTCAATATTCAATAGATTATTCTGAGGCTGTGCCCTGGGGTCGTTTGTAATTTTCTTTCGCACTTATCTTTTGCTTCCATTTTTCTCTCAGTTAGGAGAATAAAAACAGAACCACTCATATAATTTGTGAGCAGACAGTCCCCTGACAGTGGATTGGTTCTGCCACTCTGCACTGATGAAAAGCATTTTTGAATTAGTAGTGCAGCGGGGGGGGGGTGGGGGAAGGAGGGACGCGCACCCACCCACTGCGCCTGGCTGTCTGTTGCTGGGATTGCTCCGCTCCACAAATTAGTAGGCAAGATCAATGTGCAGGGTCAGCTGGTGCACAAGTCCTTTAGGAGGTTAGCAAATGACTCAAGAGAGATTCAGTAAGTACTTCGGTAAAAAAGAACGTGGATGCACAGTGCACTAAATGACCTCAGTGTGTCCTAGAGCATTTTACAATACATTTTTAAACAATGGGATAATGCAGTTAACTTACAGACAATAAACAATCTGGATTTTACAGACCTTGTCTGCCATTCAAGATAGTATTATCTGTATTTTTTAAGAGGCCACTCAGCCTATTAGCTTTAGGTTGTCTCACGGCATAAACCCAATCTCTCACTCATTTTCCCTGCAGAATTTCATCCCCATATTCCCATCAACCAACCCCCATCCCTACCCCTTCGGGTTCCTCACTGCCTCTCAACTTACAGTGCCCAATCAACTTATCAGATTGGGCGCATCTTCAAGGAGTTGGAGGATCTCTGTCTGGTCGCCTCATTGTTGGAGGGATGAGGAAGCCTTCGAGAAAGTGCAGAGGAGATTTACCGGAATTCTGCCTGGATTAGAGAGCCAGCTTCTTGAGGAAAGGCTGAGTGAGCCAAGACTTTCTCTTTGGAGCAAAGGAGGATGAGAGGTGACACAGTGCTAAATCGAACTGAATAGAACTAAACTGAATATTGCCACACTATTTCAATGACTCTATGGTTTGATGTTTAAGGTACTGAATGATGCCACAGCAGTGAAAATCTCAAACATATCAAGATTAAAATACAGTTCAATGAAAATGTCACACCTGAATTTTACAAAGCCTGTCTGGTTCTTTATACCATCTGTGATAAAGTACTGTAGTCAGTGAGGAAGATCGCCTGGAGGCTGTAGGAGTTCTTTCCAAGGTTGAATGGAGCCCATGGGCAATGCCAGTCATCACAGTAGCCAAGAAGAATAGGTCTGTCAGGATCTGTGATGATTCTAAGGTCACTATCAACCCAGTACTGAAACCTTCTACCCAAAATAGAGCAACACACAACAAAATAGGGGATATCTTTGCAAACCTTTCTGGAGGAAAACACTTCAGCAAAGTGGATTTAGCTGGGGCCTACCTACAGATAGAGATGGAAGAAGATTTTAAAGTGCTTTTCATCACAAACACTCACAAAGGGCTTTATCTCGATAGGCTTATTTTTGGAGTAGCATCTGCACCTGGACTCTGGCAAAAAGCTATGAACTAGTTCATGCAAGGCTGTCTCCAAAATCTCAAGACAGAGTTAAAAAGATCTGAAGGTTATGGGCTCAGAATGTGATGCATCAAGTGTGAATACTTCAAACCAAGCATCACTTACTGAGCAAAGAGAAAGTGTGCCGATTAGGATTACACAAGTGTGCTGAGAAAATTCAAGCAGTGGTGGATTCCTCAAGGCCAAAGGATGTGTCACAGCTGCAGTCCTTTTTAGAATTTGGCAATTACTATAAAATGTTCCTACCAAACCTTGCTATTGTGCTCTATCCCTTGAAGTCATTTTTACAAATCGGGAAGAAATGGCAATGGAAAAAGCAGTGTTTGGTGCCTTTCCAAAAGACAAAGGAAATGGTGACATCAGACACTGTACTCCCACATTATGAATTACACCATCCAGTGAAACTTGCCTGTGATACTTTGCCTTATGATATTGGTGCGGTCGTGTCTTATTTATGAGTGATTGAAGTAACACCCTATAGCCCTTGCATCATGCTACCTTACCACTGCAGAGAAAAATTACATACAGATTGATAGAAGCCAAGATGGCAGCGCGACGCAGCTTGCAGCAGCCACTCCGGAGCTGATTATCTGTTATTTGTGAAGCAGGGTGCCGTGTGCAATCATAATCGGATGAAAAACAGATGTGGGAGCACAGAGGAACATTTGGAAATCTCCAGGAAGACCTTCTTTGTTGCTGCTGCTGCTGTGAGGTCCGGGTCTCTGCTGGGAAGAACAGGTCGCGTTGCCGATGGCCGTTGATGGGGGTGTCTTAATACGCTCTGCAGAGGATGGTGCTCGGAGAAGCTGTGCCGGAGGGGATGGTCGGCGGCTCAGAGGTTTGACGGATTTGGAGTCCGCTACAGTCGGAGTGCTTTCACTGTAAGGTGTGTCTGCGAGGCTGGGTTCGACGGAGCTTTCATTGTGTGCTGCGTCTGAGTCGGGCAGTGATGTGGAAATCCATAGCAGGAATATTCCCTTCTGCCCCCTGTGTGGGATGATGAGTCTATCGGGGACCCTGAAGACTTGTGGAAACTGTGTGGTGGTTTCTTTTGAATTTATAGTCTTTTAACATCTTTGGACTATTTTTACTGTGCCTATGGTCTGTTTTTTTAATCAATTATGCTATTGTTTGCACTGTTGTAACTATATGTTGTAACTATGTGGTTTTGTACAGGTCTTGTAGCTTCAGTTTTTGGTCTTATTTTGTCTGGTGGATTTGGAGCTCCTTTCCAGGGAACGCACTAAGATGCTAGTGCGATATTAATACGCAGCAGCCTCTCCGGACTCTGGATTGGGATTTCCAAATATTATGTGGATTTTCTGGTGTAGTCTGTTTAGTCATGTGCTTTTGTGATATCATTCTGGAGGAATGTTGTCTCATTTTTTAACTGCATTGCAGTTGTGGTTTCTAAATGACAATAAACTGAATCTGAATCTGAATAGAAAGCCCTTGAGTCTAGTTTTAGGTTTGAGTAATCATGGAAATGCTGATGAATTGTCCAGTTTACTCTTGGAAAAGGAAACACATGAAACATTTACAAAAGAAGACATTGCTCTTGAAGTATTCTTCCTAATGCCAATCAAAAGTTTCCTAATTATGGCAGAAATATATCAAAGGCAAACAGGAGAAGACTCTGAACTGTCTCATTTCTACATGGCTTAAAATGGCTGAAATGTGCAGCATAAATCCAGTTCCCCCATCTTTTTAGTGTCAGGATGAACCTGAACTTGACAGAGGTTGCTTTGTGTAGGGATGGAGAGTTGTTGTACCATCCAAGCTGTAAGTTAAAGTTTTGTAAGAGCTACCTAGCATGGTCAAAATGAAAGCATTGGCTTAAAGCTTTGTCTGGTGGCCTTGCATAGATCGGAAGGTCAAGCAGCTACCTAGGAGATGCCAGGAGCAGTACCTCTCCATCCCTGGGATTGGCCTGCATTGCCCCGGCAGAGGATTCATGTGGATTTTGCTGGACCATTCATGGGCACACATTTCTTGGTAGTAGTGGATGCTGCTACAATGTGGCCAGAAGTGTTCCCCGTGGCCTCCACTATAGCCTACAGGTAGAGTATATGGCAATAGAGTATATTCCTGTTTAAAGTAAAAAGAAAAAAGAAATTATGTTGTTTTCTTTTTTCTTTTTACTTTATACAGGAAAGCAAAGAGTTATGGTTCAGAAAGACTGCCGTCATCAAATCATTTTACGATCACAATTAATGTACCAGTTCAGTGAGCTGCTTTTAATGGGCTTCACAATAAAGGCACATTTCCATTTATATTAATCAACGGGAAACTGGAGAAGTTAACATTTGAAAGACCAATGACCTTGTCAAGTGGAACAATGGCTTAATTCTGTTGACAAATACATTTTCCCACCAGGTTCAGATAGATTCAGAATGGATTATGGATTGCATGGCAAAATCCCCACAATGAGTTGTGGACAGTGCTTGGCAGGAATGATTCCACATGCTTTCTTCTCTCTCTTTCATTCTTTTAATTTTCTTCCAACATAGAAGGGGCAATTTAGTTCACTGGTTTTATGCTAGCTGCTGGAAGATCCTGTCAATTGCACATCCCCATCCATTAACCTGTTAACCCATCAACTCCCCTCTTGACTGTTCTGACACTTTCCTACACCAGTTTATAGTAACCAATCAACCTCCCTACCAGCACGTCCTTGGGGTGTGGGTAGAAACAGATGGAAATCTGTGCAGACACAATGCGCAAACTCCATGCACACAGCACCCAAGGTCAGGGTCAGACCTGGGCTCCAGCAACCCAACTGTGCGTACAAACAAGCTGGATGAACTCAGCAGATCGGGCAGCGTCGGTTGAAAAGTGCAGTCAACGTTTCGGGTCGAGACCCTTCGTCAGGACTGAAGAAGGAGGGGGCAGGGGCCCCATAAAGAAGGTGGGGGGAGGGTGGAAAACCAATCAGAGGAAAGATCAAGGGGTGGGGTGGGGAAGCAGGGAGGGGATAGGCAGGAAGGGTGCAGAAGGAATCTAAGGGGGAAACACTATGGGTAGTAGAAGTAGGCAGAGTCATGAGAGAGGTGCGAGGTAGCTGGAAGAGGAGGCAGAGTGAAAGTGGGATGGCAGAAGGGAGAGGGATCCCACCCTGTCTCCTCTTCTAGCTGCCTATCACCTCTCTCATGACTCTGCAGACCTCTACTACCCATAGTGCTTTCCCCTTAGATTCCTTCTTCACCTCTCCTGCCTATCCCCTCCCTGCTTCCCCTCCCCCACCCCTTGATCTTTCCTCTGATTGGTTTTCCACCCTCCTCCCACCTTCTTTATAGGGCCCCTGCCCCCTCCTTCTTTAGTCCTGACGAAGGGTCTCGGCCCGAAACGTTGACTGCTCCTTTCAACGGATGCTGCCTGACCTGCTGGGTTCATCCAGCTTGTTTGTACATGTTTATTTGACCACAGCATCTGCAGTGTACTTTGTGTTAACCCAACTGTGCCACTCCCTTCCCAACTGAATTCAATTGGCTGGGATGATAGCATCTGTTTCTCCAGCATGACTGTGTGAATTTAATTTTCATTTGAGTTTAAAAAGGTCTTGCATTGACACAGCAACTCTCAGAAACAATAAGTTTCTGGGACACTGAGGTCTCGGCCACCATTACGATGGTGCAGAATGGTGGACACTCTTGATGGAATGAAGCATCATCCCTGCCCTGGTGCTCCATTCTGTGAGAAATTAAATATGGCTGGCAAAGTCAGTGTGGATAACCTCAACACTGAACTGATTCTACAGTCTCGCAACTTACTTTCAACTCCTCAGCATTATTTATTTTGCATTTGCACGAATTGTATTTTGTTCATTGATTATACGTCAGTCATTGTTTGTGTAGTATTACATCGATTCAGTTGTATTTCTTTGTTCTGCTGTGAATGCCTGCAAGAAATGAATCTGGGTAGTATATGGTGACATACATATAAGATACAGGAGCAGTATTAGGCCATTCAGCCCATCAAGTCTGCTCCGCCATTCCATCATGGCTGATCCTGGATCCCACTCAAACCCACACACCTGCCTTTTTGCCATATCCATTGATGCCTTGACCAATCAGGAAACAATCAACATCCACCTTAAATATACCCACAGACTTGGCCCCCACCGCAGTCTGTGGCAGAGCATTCCACAGATTCACTACACTCTAGCTAAAAAAAAATACTCCTTACATCTGTTCTAAAGGGTTGCTCCTCATTTTTGAGGCTGTGCCCTCTAGTTCTACATACCCCGACCAGAAGAATCATCTGCTCCACATCCATCTTATCTAGTCCTTTCAACATTCAGTAGGTTTCAATGAGATCTCCCCGCATTCATCTAAATTCCAGTGAGTGCAGACCCAAAGCTGCCAAACGCTCCTCATATGTTAACCCCTTCATTTCTGGAATCATCCTCGTCAACATAAACTTTGATAATAAATTTGCTTTGAACTTTGAAAATCCTGACTGCATTTAAGCAAAGGAATTCTTCATGCATTGACCCATATTCCTCCTCCAATTAAACATAAATTAACCTCTCTGCTTAAAGTCCCTGATGGGTAATATACAGGCCTCTGAATAGTAGCTGGGATGTGCACTATAAATTACAATTGAGGACAGAAAAGGCTTGTCAAAAGGGCAATATTACAATAGTTATGAGGGATTTCAATATATATATAAATTGGGGAGATTAGTTTGGTGCTGGATTCCAAGAGAGAGAATTTGTACAATGTATATGAGATAGCTTTTTAGAGCAGCTTGTAGTTGAGCCCACTTAGAGAACATCTATTCTGGATTTGTTTTTATAATAATAAACCATATTTAACTAGGGAGCTTAAGGTAAAGGAACCCCTACAAGACAGTGATCGCAATAAGATGGAATTCACCCTGCTGTTTGAGATGAAAATCTAGAGTCAGATGTATCAATATTACAGTGGAGTAAAGGGAATTACAGAGGTATGAGGGAGCAGTTGGCCAGTGTTGATTAGAAGGGGACACTATCAGGGCTGAGTGCAGAGCAGCAAGTTTTGGAGTTTCTGGGAGCAATCCTGAAGCCACAGGATAGATAGATTCTAAAGAAGAAGAAGAAGCATACTAAAGGCATGGCAGACACAGGAAGTCAAAACCAACATAAAAGCAAAAGAAAGGGGATATAATAAAGCAAAAAATAATGGGATGTTGGAAGATTGGAAAGTTTTTAAAAACCAACAGAAGGCAACTAAAAAGCCTAAAATGTGGGGGCGGAAGATGAACTATGAAGGTAAGCTAACCAACAATATCAAAGAAACCAGAAGTTTTTCCTGATATATATAGAGTAAAAGAAAGGCAAGAGTGGATATCGGACCACTGGAAAATAATGCTGGAGTGATAGTAACGGGGGACAAGGAAATGGCAGGTGAACTGAACAAGTGGAAGACACTAGCAGTGTCTGGAAGTTCAACTGTGTCTGGGGCAGAAGAGAGTGAAATTACCATTACTAGGGAGAAGGCTTTTGAGAAACTGAAAGGTCTGAAGGTAGATTTGGCACGTGGACCTGATGGACTACATCCTAAGGTTCTGAAAGAGGTAGCTGAAGAGATTGTGGAGGCATTCCATAGAACCATAGAACATTACAGCACAGAAACAGGCCTTTTGGCCCTTCTTGGCTGTGCCGAACCATTTTTCTGCCTAGTTCCACTGATCTGCAGCTGGCCCATATCCCTCCATCCATGTACCTGTCTAAGTTTTTATTAAATGTTAAAAGTAAGCCCGCATTTACCACTTCACCTGGCAGCTCATTCCACGCTCCCACCACTCTCTGTGTGAAGAAGCCCCCCTTAATGTTCCCTTTAAACATTTCCCCCTTCACCCTTAACCCATGTCCTCTGGTTTTTTTCTCCCCTAGCTTCGGTGGAAAAAGCCTGCTTGCATTCACTCTATCTATACCTAACATAATTTTATATACCTCTATCAAATCTCCCCTCATTCTCCTACGCTCCAGGGAATAAAGTTACCTATTCAACTTTTCTCTGTAACTCAGTTTCTCAAGTCCCAACAACATCCTTGTAAACCTTCTCTGCACTCTTTTAACCTTATTATTATCCTTCCTGTAATTCAGTGACCAAATTCGTAAGGTTCTTTCAAGAATTACTAGATTCTGAAATATTCCAGAGGACCAGAAAATTCCAAATGTCACTTTACTCTTTAAGAAGGGAGGAAGGCAGAAGAAAGTAAATTATAGATCAGTTATCCTGAACTCAGTGGTTGGGAAGATGTCGGAGTCAATTGCTAAGGAGGTGGCATCAGGGTCTTTGGAGGTGCATGTTAAAATAGGCCAAAGTCAGCATTGTTTCCATAAAGGAAAAGCTCATCTGACAAATCTCTAAGAACTTTTTGAAGAAATAACAAGCAGGATAGAGAAAGGAGAATCGGTGGATATTGTGTACTTGGATTTCCAGAAGGCCTTTGACAAGATGCCACACAAGAGGTTGCTTAACAAGGTAAGAGCCCCTGAATTGCAGGAAAGATACTAGAACCTCGGCAGATTGACTGGAGGCTAAGAGTGGGAATAAAGGGAACTTTTTCTGTTTGGCTGCCAATGACTAATGGTGTTCCACAGGGTCAGTGTTGGACAATGCCTTTTAGTCTTGGATGACTTAGATGAAGGAATTGATGGCTTTCTGGCTGAAGCTTTATAAAGTACTGGCCAGGCCTCACTTGGAGTATTGTGAACAGTTCCAGGCCCCTTAATTAAGAAAGGACGTGCTGACATTGGAGATGGTTTAGAGGAGGTTAACCAAGAGTGATTCTGGACATGAAGATCTTATCGTATGAGGAGCGATTGATGGTTCTAGGTCTTTACTCACTGGAATTTAGAAGAATGTGGGGGGGGGATAGGGCTGGTGGTAGGAATCACATTGAAACCTACCGAACGTTGAAAGGCCCAGATAGAGCTGATGTGCTGAGGATATTTCCCACAGTGGGAGAGTCTAAGACCATAGTGCACAGCCTCAGAACTGAGGGATATTCATTTATACCGAAGATGGGGAGGAGCTTCTTCAGCCAGAGAGTGGAAAGTCTGAAATTCCTTGTTACAGGTTGCCGTGGAGGCCAAGTTATTGGGTATACTTAAGGCGGAGGTTGCTAGGTTCTTGATAAGTCAGAGCATGAATAGTTACAGGAAGAAGGCAGATGAATGGGGTTGAGAGGGAAATGGATGAGCCATAATGAAATAGTGGAGAGAATTGATAGGCCAAATGGCCTAATTCTGTTTCTATGTCTTACGATCTTATGCTTATTAATGGATACTACACCTTAAAGATTTTTGTATAGTTCTTGCCAAAATAACAGTTCATGGCTGGAAGCAGTTTGTGGACAACCGGTCCACAATACATTCACGAATGAGGACACTGGTTGAAGAGTCATTAACCTGTTGACATGCCTTTAATATCAACAAAACCAAAAAGCTGATTATCAACTACAGAAGAAGCCATGTCCATGAGCCAGTCTTCATTAGAGGAACAGAGATGGAGATGGTGAGCCGATATGAGGATCACATCAGATTCCTTCTTCTTCAGCCCTTTAACTTTTCCACCGATCACCTCCCAGCTTCTCACTCCATCCCCTGTCCTCTTCCCAACTGGTCTCATCTATGACCATCTAGCTTGATCTCTTTCCCCTCCTCCACCTACTTATTTTGGCTTCTTCTCCCTTCCAAACGTACACTCAGTCATCATGGAAGACATCTAAATAAAGTGGCCACTGTGTGTATATCTTTCAACTATACTGCAAGAGCAGGAAAAAGAAGTACAATCTGCTCCATCCCGATACTGATCCCTCCTGGCCTTTGAGCCTGAGATAATAAATCTCATTTTTTTCCTTCTGTTTTTGACAATTACATTAAACCTGCATCAACTGACTATTGAACCTCCTGCCAGCAGAAACAATTTCTCTTTTATTTACTCCATCCAAGACCCACAACAAGATTGGATTCTGCCAACAGGTCATGCGTGAGATACGGGGCAACCATCCATGGATAGTTGCCGTCAGTGTGGACTCACACACCTCAGTAGCTGTTTACTGAAGTTGTGAAGGTTGAATAACAAGAGTATCACTGTAAAGGATGCATCAGCTTAATAATTAAAATGTGGTGAGTGCACGCTGCCTATTGCCTTCAAGTTGTTCCACCCTCTCTGTCTTGAACAGTGCAGTATCTATAATAGAAGATTTCCAGACCAGCTTCCAACAACATGGTGTATTGGAATTGGAATAGTTTTATGAGGCTTTATAAAGCACTGATGCAGCCTCATTTGGAGTATTGTGAGCAGTTTTGTGCCCCTTATATAAGAAAGGATATGCTGACATTAGAGAGGGTGCAGAGGAGGTTCTCAAAAATGATGCCAGGAATGAAAGGTTTATTGTATAAGACCATAAGACAGGGGAACAGAATTAGGTAATTTGGCCCATCAAGTCTGCTCCGACATTACATTATGGCTGGTCCACTTTTCCCTAATTTCCTGCTTTCTCCCCATAAAGCAAAATTCTATCAACCTCTGCCTTCAGAGGAGCAATTGATTGCTCCGGGCCTGTACTCGCTGGAATTTGTAAGACTGAAGGGGGATCTAATTGAAATCTATCAAATGCTGAAAGGCCTGGAAGTGGAGAGGACGTTTCCTATCATGGGAAATTCTAGGACCAGGGGGCACAGCACTAGAATAGAGGGATGCCCATTTAGAACAGAGATTATGGGGTCTTCTTTAGCCAGAGGATGGTGAATATGTTGAATTTGTTGCCACAGGCAATTGTGGAAGCTGGGTCATTGGATGTATTTAAGGTGGAAGTTTATAGGATCTTGATTAGTCAGAGTATGAAAGGTTATGGGAGATGGCAGGAAAATGGGGTTGACAGGAAAAATGTATCAGCCATGATGGAATGCAGAGCAGACTTGATGGGCTGAATGGCCTCATTCTGCTCCTCTGTATTATGGTCTTATGGTCTTATTATTGTCACATGTACTGAGATACAGTCCTACACACTGTTCATAGAGATCAATTCATTACACATTGAGGTAGTCCAATAGACTTTACAATCACGACATAAGAGCAGAATTAGGCCATTCAATCCTTCAAATCTGCTCCACAATTTGATCTAGGCTGGTTAACTTTCCCTCTTAACCCCATTCTCCTGCCTTCACCCTGTAACCTTTAATGCCCTTTCTAGTCAAGAACCAACCAATCTCTGCTTCATATTTCACATGTACATTAAAAGATCGAAACATGCAGTGTAAAGTGTCTTTTGTGTCAATGATCAACACTGTCCAAAGATGAGCAGGGGGAAGTCCGCAAATGTTGCCATGCTTCTGGCGCCAACATAGCATACCCACAACTCATTAGTCCTAACCTGTGCATGTTTGGAATATAAAGGTAAAGCAGAGGAGCCAGAGGTCACACACAAACTCCTTACAGACAGCAGGGGGAATTGAACCCTGATCACTGATAACATTATGCTTCAAAGTTCAAGGTTCAAAGTTCAAAGTAAAATTTATTACCAGAGTACATACATGTTACCACATATAACCCTGCGATTCTTTTTCTGTGGGCATTCTTAGAAAATCTATAGAACTGTAACTGTAAACAGGATCTGTAAACTGTAAACATCAGGAACTGTAAACTGTAAACAAAATGTTCAAATGCAGATATAAATAAATAGCAATAAATAACAAGCATGAAATAAGAATATAACAGAGTCTTTAGATGAGCCTTTAAATGAGTGTAGCCATCCACTTTTGTTCAGGAGCCTGATGGGTGATGGGTAATAACTGTTCTTGAACCTGGTGGTGTGAGTCCTGAGGCTCTTGTACTTTCTTCCACTGTGAAAAAAGCATGGTCTGGGTGGTGAGGATCTTTGATGATGGAGGTTGTTTTTCCATGCAACATCTCATGCAGATATGCTCAATGGTTGGGAGGGCTTTACCCGTGATGTACTGGGCTGAATCCACTACCTTTTGTAGGATTTTACACTCAAAGGCATTGGTGTTCCCATACCAGGCCGTAATCCAGTCACTCAGCACACTTTCTGCCATTCAGTTATAGACGTTTGCCAAAGTACTTGATGACATGCTGAACCTTTAGACTCCTGAGGAAATAGAGGTGCTATCGTGCGTTCTTCACAATAATATTTATATGATAGGTCAAAGGCACCTCCTCTGAGATAGTAACACCCAGGAATTTAAAGTTACTGATCCTCTCCACCTTTGATTCTTTGATGACTACTGACTCATGGACTTCTGGTTTCCATCTCTTGAAACCTACAATCAGTTCCTTGGTCTTACAGACATTGAGTGAGAGGTTGTTGTTATTACACCACTCAGCCAAATTTTCAATTTCCATCCTATATGCTGATTCGTCATCCCCTTTGATATAGCTCCCAACAGTGGTGTCGTCAGCAAACTTGTATACGAGTTTAGTGTTGAAGCTGTATTTAGCCACACAGTCACAGGTGTAAAGCAAGTAGAGCAGGGGACTATGTACACATCCCTATGGTGCTTCTGTGCTGATGGAGATTGTGGAGAAATGCTTTTGCCAATCTGAACTGACTAGGGGTCTACAAGTGAAGAATTCCAGGATCCAATTGCACAAGGGGTTATTGAAGCCCAGGTCTTGGAATTTACTGATTAATTTTGAGGGGATGATGGTGTTAAGTGCTGAGCTGTAGTCGATAAAGAGCATCCTGATATATACATCTTTGCAGTCCAGAAGTTCCAGGGTTGTGTGAAGAACCAACAAGATAGCATCTGCTGCAGACCTGTTGCTTTGGTAGGTGAATTAGAACAGATCCAAGTTACCATTCAGCCAGGAGCTGGTATGCTTCAACACCAGCCTCTCAAAACACTTAATCACTGTGGATGTAGGTGCCACTGGGTGATAGTCATTTAGACAGGTTACAGTGCTCTTCTTGGGTTCTGGTCTGACTGAAACCTGCTTGAAGCAGGTGGATACCACACACACTGCCAGATCAAGAGGTTGAAGATATCCAAGAATACACCAGCCAGTTGGTCAGCACAGGTCTTCAGTACTCAGCTAAGTACTCCGTCTAGACCAGATGCATTCACTCTCTTGAAGGCAGTCCACACGTCATCTTCAGATGCTGGGACCAAAGGATCATCAGTAGCGGAATGCGCGATGGTTCCTCCCTGTTCTGCCCTATGTCGCAAGATTTAGCTTTGTAGGAGGTTATGACATTTAAGCCCTCCCACAGCTGTTGAGCATCCCTCGTTGATTCCAGTCTAGTCCAGAATTTTCGCTTCACCCAAAAAGTGGCTTTCCAGAGATCATGCCTGCACCTTATGTAGCATTCGTGAACTCCAGATTTGAATGTCTCTGATCTGGCTCACAGCGGATTCTAGATTTCATTGTTTATCCAGGGCTCCTGAGTGGGGGAAACCCTGAATGATTTTGTGGGGACACACTCACCCACAGTGGCTGTAACAAAGTGCAAATGTGCGAAGTGCAAATTCGGGTCCACAGATGTGCTTGAACTTAGCAGAGTCCACTAACTCAAGGCAATCCTGTAATCGTTCCTTAGCCTCCCGCGACCTCCTCTTAGTTGTTTTGATCTCCAGAGCCTTGGTCTTTAGGCTCTGATATATGCAGGAAATGGGAGTACAGTCAAATGATCTGACTTGTCAAAAAGTGGTCTTGGGAAGGAACGATACGCATCCCTTATTGTAGTGTAGTAGTTGTCCACTGTGTTGGAACCTCTGGTGCAACAGGTTACATGCTAATTGCTATGCTACAATTCTGTCCCAATAATTGAATTTGAATGGACTGTAACGGTACTGCGTTTCTATCAGTGAAGTCCACTATCACACATGCGTTACTTTGCTCTCGATCCATTAGGGAGCAGTCTGTTCACTAAGTTATTCCTCTGTGACCTATTGCTTTCCACATGTCTGCCACCACTTCCCTACATTCAGAACAATCAACCTACCAACTTTACAATGAAACACACAAGTCTTTGGGGTGGCACAGTAGCGTAGTGGTTAGAGCAAAGCCTTACAGTACGGGAGACCAAGGTTCAGTTCCTGCCAATGCCTGTAAGGAGTTTGTGCGTTCTCCCTGGGGCTGCGTGTTTCCTCCGGGTGCTCCGGTTTCCTCCCACAGTCCAAAGGTGTACTGGTTGGTAGGTTAATTGGTCATTGTGAATTTCCAGTGATTAGGCAAGGGTTAAATCAGGGGAATTGCTGGGCAGCATGGCTTGAAGGGCTGGTAAGTCCTATTCTGTGCTGCATCTTAATAAATCAATAAACAGATAAAAGTTAGAGGAAGCAGAATTGTCCGGGGAGTTTGTGCAAACCTTATAGAGGTGGTGAAAGTAAACAAGTTGCTGGGAAAACTCAGTGAGCTGGGCAGCACCTGTAGAAGCAGAGGCGGTCAGCATTTCATGCTGACTCCCTGAATCAGGACTGAGAGTTTGAGGGGACGATGGCCAGCCTAAAGAGGTGAAGGGGTTGGCGGGGGAGAAGCGTGACACAGCCTTTGACAAAGCCCGTGACAAAGCCTTTCTGGTTTTCCAGCATAGGCAGAATTTTGTGTTTGTAATTAACATATTCATGTGACAGAGAGAATGAAAAGGGTATATTCTCCTTGGAAACTTAGGAGAGAATGTGTCTGTCATTTGCTTGCATCTTCGGAAACAGATCTATTTCTATCTTTAATACCTCTGTTCTTCCATTTCAGAGTTCTTTTGAAGACTCTGATCACATGCTGATGTTGGTTCTTAGTGGGAATGGGACCCGCTCTCGGGGTCTCATGACTGGCCACTTTTTGATGTATCAAGGACACGGCCTAGAAGACTAGCGTACTTTCAGGGTTTTGGTATTTGTGGCTCTGGAGGAGGGGAGACTTCAGGTCAGTACCTCAGTCTGGTGTGTCGTGGGAGATGTAAAATCGAAAGCAGCAAGCTGAGTGCTTTGGGCACAGAACTAAAAAAAAAGACACAACAGATTTTTAATATCCTAAATCAACGAGTTGTTTGTTATGTCTCCCCTCTCGCTGTGAAACGGGGACACCTCTTCTTCCCTTATTTGGGGAGGTGGAGAGAGAGAAGAGAGAGAGAGAGAGAGAGAGAGAGGGAGAGAGAGAGAGAGAGAGAGAGAGAGAGAGGGAGGGAGAGAGAGAGAGGGAGGGAGAGAGAGAGAGGGAGAGAGAGAGAGAGGGAGAGAGAGGGAGAGAGAGAGATAGAGAGAGTAGAGAGAGAGAGAGAGCCTGTGGTATGTTGAACTATTGGGTGAACAAGTAGCCTTTGGGATACAGCAAGTCTGTGTCTTTACTGATGCTTTGCTGCATGCTTGGGTGCTCGGTGGGAAGTGCCGATGCCTTTTTTTGCTAGTGGGGGAGGGGAATCGGTGCTTTGCTGCTGGTTACACATGGGAGGTGGAAGCTGGGGGGCGGTCTTTGGGGTTCTAACATTTAACTGTCATTCATTCTTTGGGGCACTCCTCTGTTTTTGTGGTTGGTTGCGAAGGAAAAGAATTTCAGGATGTGCATTGTATACATTTCTCTGAAATTAAATTTACCTTTGAAATTGAATGGAAAAGGGGAATAGAGAAACCTCACAAAGTAGAATCGCAAATCACTGAAGATAATGACAGAGGCTAATAAGGTCTGAAGGAAAACAAACCCGGCATTTAGATCCAGAGGGATGGAATGGAAAAACATAGTTCTGTTGAACTGGCTTTGAACGTTGTTTCACACACTGCACAGAGCTCTCTTCACCCAATTACATAAGTGTAATAGGGACACAGGGAGAAAACTGAATAAAAAGGTGATAAGCCAGCTGAGACCCTCTTTTGCTCAGAGTCAACCTTGAATGCTGATTCCTAGTTGACAACGTGACACACAAGCCAATATGCAAGCCAGCCAGTGCCCAAGTACCAGGCTTCCTTCTCCATGCATCTAATGAATCCAAAAGAACAGCAGAGACCAACGTAGACCAGGACTCTTTACATTAAAAAGAGAAGGCTTATAATTTTAAAGGGTGGGGGTAGGGAAAGTTATTTGTGCTTATGGTCCTTGATATTGTCATTCACATATTTAGTGAGGTGTTCACTAAGTCCCAGAGTAATATAGCATGGAAACTGGCCCTTTGGCCCAACTCAGCCATGCTGACCTTTGGAACAATCATTATTTGGAGATTGACAGTTCAATTGAGTTTGAGGGGAAGCCAGGTAAGTGTATGGGGGACAGAGTTAAGTAGGAGGAGTCTATAGGTTTAGACAAAGTAGAGAGGATGGTGGCATACCTGGAGCATAAACTGCTTGGGTCAAAAGGTCTGTTTCAGTGTTAAACGTACAAATCTACAACCTAAGAAAACCTTGACCGCTTGACTCTTCACTTTTGTTTAATCTCCTCTGCTGTGCTGTTGGAAAAGATGATGACTGATCTGACAGTAACTTCAATTCTTCTTGTCTTACCCATGGTAAACTTTCACTCTCAATGCATCTCAAGTAGGAGGTATCTATCTCTGCCTTAAAAATGTGAACAACATTAATTCTACGTGCCTTGCAATGAAGACAGATATGCTATTTGTTTAACACCTCAGCTATTTCTCTATCCCTCTCCATGACTCTCAATGCCATTACTGTTTCCACAGGACTCATGGTGAGATTTAGTGCTGTGACAGTAATAGGTTCAAAATCCTGGAGGAACTCAGCAAGTCAGGCAGCATCTATGGAGAGGAATGGACAGTAAACGTTTCAGGCTGAGACCCTTCATCAACACCGGAAAGGAAGGGGGAGGAAGCCAGAATAAAAAAAGTTAGGGGGAGGGGCAGGAGTACAAGCTGGCAGGTGATGTGTGAGACCAGGTGAGGAGGAGGTGAGTGGGTGAGAGAGGGGGGAATGAAACACATAGCTGAGAGGTGATAGGCAGACGAGGTAAAGGGCTAAAGGAGAAGGAATCTGCTTGGAGAGGAGAGTGGACCATGGGAGAAAGGAGAAGAGGCAGGGAACCGATGGGAGGTGATGGGCAGGTGAGGAGAGAAGAAGGGGTAAGAGAGGAACCAGAATGGGGAATGGAAAAAGAGAGAGGGTTGGGGGCAGAAATTACTGTAAGATACAGAAGATAAATCTGCAATTTCTTATCCGTCTCCACTAAAATGATTGCCATCTGTGCAATCATCTGGTTTCTGTGCCACTCGTGGTGAAAGTCATTGCTGTGGTAGTACCGGACAGTCAATGTACTGTATCTCTGGTATCTCCAGTCTTAAACACAAGCAATTCAGCAGATGCTAGAAACCCAGACTAACACAAACAAAATGCTAGAGGAACTCAGCAGGTCATTTATGGAGAGGACTAAACAGTCAATGTTTCAGGCTAAAACCTTTCCTGTCTCTTGTCTTCCCTCACTTCTTCTCTCCTAGGTCATGGCAGCTTCACTTTTGTTCAATCTGCTCTCACCAGCCATCCCACTCTCTCAACGATCTTCTGAGAAAGCTACAGCACAATCTACAACTAAATCTGTTTACGAGTCTGTAGCAGTAGCATTTAACACAGTCTCACCATAAGACATGGTCAGAGGTTGAAGCAATTATGCTTTGTTCAATTAGGTTCCAGTCATTCGGACAAGAATGTGCTACAGTACTCAGCGCAGTAGATTACTAATAAGTTCACAATGGGTTTAAATCATTTATAACAAAATAGCCAGTGCAAGTGTTGTATTACAAACCAGAGCCTCAAAATGATGGCCAGCCCTATTCCTTACTCGATATTGGCATCACGTCGTTCAGTGCCCAAGGTATAGAGTTTTATATATGCCGCTGTTTGTAAATTCTCCCCGTGACTGTGTGTGTTTTCTCTGGGACTCCAGTTTCCTCCCACATTCGAAAGACATAGGGGTTAGGGTTAGTAGGTGGTGGGCATGCTGTGTTGCTGCTGGAATCATGGTGACACTTGCAGGATGCCCCCAGCCCATCTCAGACTGTGTTGGTCGTTGACACAAACAACATGTTTTATAGAACATAGAACATTACAGCTGAGTACAGGTCCTTCGATCCCCAAGGTATTGCCTTCCATTTTTTCTGTCATCCACGTGCCTATCTAGGAACTTCTTAAGTGCCTCTATTTGTCGATGTACATGTGACAAAGAATGCTAACCTAAAGATCTTTCTGTAACAGACTCCAGAAGAGCAGACCCATGTGCGGAGTAAGCTCAGGTTGTGATAGTAGAAATTAACGATGAAGACTCATTCAGAGAATAATACACGGATTAATCAAACCAAGGGCTCGCTTACTTGGGACTTGAGCACACAGAATGAAAGTTCACACAGAACTCAAAACCAGGGCTCAGCGATGAGTGCTGCTCCAGAATAACTATAAATAGAACATAAAACACAGGAAAACCATGTGGGTTGCAATCAAAATGGGGCTTGTATTGTTGTGGTTGCTTTGTCAGTTGGTATGTTCTGTTTTGTTGAATTCTGTGTTGTCCTACCAAGCATGGTGGGCATCTCATGTTGGTGCCAGAATATGTGGTGACATGTGCTGGCTGCTCCCAGCTTACCATTGGGTGTGTCATAGAGTAACAGAATCATAGGAAAATACAGCACAGAAACAGACTGTTCAGCCCATCTAGTCCGTGCAGAACTATTTAAACTGCTACTCCCATTGACCTGCACCGGGCCCATAGCCATCCATACCCCCTACCATCCATGTACCTATCCAATTGGTTGTTAATGCAAATGAATCATTTCACTGACTGTTTCAATGTACATGTGATGAATAAATCTGAATCTCAATCCGAATTTTGATGACACAGGAAAATTTGCTGATGCTGGAAATCCAAAGCTACACACACAAAAAGTGCTGGAAGAACTCAGCAGACCGGGCAGCATCTGTGGAAAAGAGTAAACAGCCGACGTTTCACGCGGAGACCCTTCATCAGGACTGGGAAGAAAGAGAAGTCAGAGTAAGAAGGTGTGAGGAGGGGAGAAAGAAGTACAAGCTAGTAGGTGATAGGTGAAATGGTTCTCTCAAGTAATGTTATGTCTTAGTTTGGAAAAAATTAGAAGTAGAACTTTTGATCCTCAAATTGATTTTGAGAGAAGATGTTGCTCTTTTGCCAAATATTATTATTTAATTTGAATTATTTTATATAGTTTCCTTCCAATTTTATTTTATATAAACGTGAATTGGCAGTTGATGATTCTTCTTTATATATATAGCTGATGGTAAGACGTATCACTCCGGGAGTTGATTCCTGATGGTTTTTTTTTCTTATTTTTTCTTCATTTTTTGTTTTTTCTTTTTCCTTCTCTTGTAGTCAGTGGGGTTTCTTTTTTATAGTTAGTTGGGGTTCTCTTTTTTCCTTCTTTTCTTTATAAAATATATTTTTTTCATTATCATATATTCTTTTTTGATGTTTTTTTTCCAGCTTTATTAATTGTATATAATATACATATAGCTGTAGATGATTATATATCAATAAAAAGATTCTAAAAGTGAAATGAAACCAGGAGAGGGGGACGGGATGACGTAAGGAGCCGGAAAGTTGATTGGTGAAAGAGATAAAGGGCTGGAGAAGGGGGAATCTGATAGGACAGGACAGAAAGCCATGGAAGAAAGGGAAGGATGAGGAGCACCAGAGTGAAGAGATGTACAGGTAGGGAGATAAAGTAAAAGAGGGAAACAGGAATGGGGGAAGGTGTTACTTCTCTGACATGTGGTAGCCTTATCTCAGCAGTAGAGGAGGCCACAGACTTTGAATCTAAAGCTTTGAACTTGTGCGTAAGACAATAGGTTTGACTTTGAAGCACTGTCAATTCCTTTCTACCCTTCCCCAACTCGACCAGCAGATTGTTTCTCACTCCAGAATTGGCACTGACCGGCAGAAGTGAAAGGATCTGGGCTTGCCGCTTCCCCAATGTTGGCTGTGCTGTCCAAGTGGCACACACTGGCACCAGACAGATATGAAGACACACTGTGTAGAGAGGCTGATACTGAAAAGGAGCACACTGTGTAACACTGGCAAATGTAGAGAGATTTTATTGCAGCCAAGCGCTGGCTCTGACACCCTTCTGGTTTCCCTTCAGCGGATTGTTATTTTCCCCATGATAGCATTCGATGAAATCAATGTAAGCAGTTCTCTGAGATTTCCCATGGCATTTTTCTGATATTGAACGAATGCACAGAGATTGCTTTACACATCCATTTCAGACCCAGGCCTGACTGTCTCCATGGATTCTCAGCTCTTTGTCAAGCCTGACGTGAATCTGTGCAACAGTTAAGGCAGAGCAAAGCCACACAAAGTTGTGCTCCATCTATTAGCACTGGGTATCTTGATCAAAACACAAATTTAGACTTATCTCTTACCTCAGAATCAGGTTTAATATCACTGGCATATGTCATGACATATGTTGTTTTGTGGCAGGAGTACATTGCAATGCATAATAAAAAACCTATAAATTACTACAAGAAATGTAGTGCCATGCAAATGTCTTAGGCATTATATATATATCTGGGGTTCCTGAGACTTTTGCACAGTACTGTATTGCCAATGTGGAGCAGAGGGAGAGAGTTTATAAGACTGGCAGGAGGAAAGGATGTTGGGAATGATGAGAGTGGAACACTGCAGGAGGGGTGTGGGACAGGTGGCAGAGAAGGACTGCTAGGGGTCGGGGTGGCGCAGGTACAGACATACCCAGTCCTGAGACACCAGACAAGGTAATTTGATTCCAAACAATTGGATTATTGGTCCTTACAGAATGTTTCTCTGGTGCTTCCCACTCCCTCCCCTCTCTCTTCCCCCTTTCCCAACCATCATTCCCCCCTCCCTGTCCCTTCCCACTCTCAGTCCACAACAGAGACCTAAGACTCTTGCACAGTATTGTAGTAGTTTTATGTATTGCACTGTAATGCTCCTGCAAAAAAATATTCATGACATGTGAGTGATGATAAGCCTGAATCTGATATGGGTCTCTGTTGTGAACTGAGAGTGGGAAGGGGTCAATCATTTTCATTTTGTGGTGATAGTGTGGTGGATAGCATAGCAGGTTGTCATTAGTTTCACTGGGATATTGGTAAGGTGCAGACCCACAGTGAATGTGGCAGAAGGTCAATCCAGAAAAGTATTACATGATACACTTTGGACGGTCCAACTTGAAGGCAGAGTAGTAGGGCTAATGCCAGGATTCTTTGCACTGTGGACAAACAAAGAGGTCTTGGGGTCCATGTCCATAGATCCCTCAAAGTTGCCATGCAGATTGATAGTGTGGTTAAGAAAGTGTATGGTGCACTGGTCTTCATTAATTGGGGGAATCACGTTCAAGAGTCACAAAATAATGTTGCAGCTCTGGTTAGAGCCCACTTGGAGTATTGTGCCTGCTTCTTGTTGTAATAATTGGTCTTTTAGGCCCATATTTAATCCAGGTAAGAAAATGGGGTTATATTAATTGGCCTGTATCAAACTGGCCAGCTCTAAGATATTTGCACCTTTGTGGCTGAGTTCAAGGAAGCTCACAGACCAGACTGATTTTGTCACCGGTATCTAAAAAATATCACATGCAGATAAAAGCAATTACTGGGAATAGAATGTAAATGTTAGAAAGCATTGGGAATTGGTAGGAATGATAAGGACAATGACAAAGGATGGAATGACAGAAAGATAAAATAGAGTTCATTCCTCAATTTTCATTTTCAGTGATGGACAACTCATTCATCTGCTGCTCTTTGATATATTATTTTCATTCAAAAGAATTATACCTCTGTTTGAAAATCCTTTATATTTGTAAATCTTTTATAAATCAGAAATCCCCTGTGAGTATTACATATGTGTTAAGGATTATTTGCCTAAAATTAAACGTGTATCATTAAAAATGAAATAAACTGCGTTTAAACTATTTCATTAGCTGGAATTATCTTCTTGATACGAAGGAGAAGCGACCACTCAAAAACTGGGTTTTGGCAGAAAGACCTCACTTTAGAGACTAGACAGGGAAGGTAGCTAGTCCTTGAAGAGTAGGTTAATACAGTATAACCTCTCTTTAATAAGCGTACCTGTTGATACCTATCTCGGACTGACCTTAACATCTCCTTTTGAGCTTAGGGCTTTGTGGACAGTGAACCCAATGCCATCGCAATCTAAAGGGACATCTCTGTATTCTGAGGCTGTGTCCTCTGGTCCTAGATCTCCCCACTATAGGAAACATCTATCTAGGCTTTTCAATATTCGATAGGTTTCAATGAGATCCCACCTCATTCTTCTAAATTCTAGCGAGTAAAGGCCCAGAGCCATCTGATGTTTCTCATATGGTAACCTTTTCATTCCCAAGATCATTCTCACGAATCTCTGCTGGACCCACTCCAGTGCCAGCACACAGAAGGAAATCTGCAGATGCTGGAAATTCAAACAACAACATACACAAAATGCTGGTAGAACATAGCAGGCCAGGCAGCATCTATAGGGAGAAGCGCTGTCAACGTCTTGGGCCAAGACCCTTCCAAAAGCACATCCTCTTTTAGATATGGGAGGGGAAACTGCTCACAATACTCCAAGTAGCACCTGACTAATACCTTATAAAGCCTCCATATCACATCCTTGCTTTTGTATTCTAGTCCTCTTGAAATGTATGCTAACACTGCTTTTGTCTTCCTCACCACCGACTCAACCTGCAAGTTAACCTTTCAAGAATCCTGCACAAGGATACCCAAGTCCCTTTGCACTCTGAGTTTGAACGTTCTCCCCATTTAGAAAATAGTCTACACCTTTATTCCTTCTACCAAATTGCATGGCCATACACTTCCCCACACTGTATTTTATCTGCTACTTTGCCCATTCTCCCAATCTGCCTAAATCCTTCTGCAAACTCTCTGCTTGCTCAACACTACCCCCTTCTCCACCTATCGTTGTATTGTCTGCAAACTTGGCCTGACCCTTTGTTAGATTGGGGGCTCAAAAGAAGATAAAGTGAAGGACATATCTCGGAGACAGTGTCACTCCCTCAGCACTATGCTGAGGTATCAGTAAAGCTTTTCCATTTAAATATCAGGAGTAGGGCTCAAACTGGTAAGATATTGACCCAGAGGTGAGACAGAGCCGCTTATTTAGTCAGAGATATTATTGAGTCTACAAAGTAGATCAAAATGCCTTTCACATCTGTTCAGATTTCCATTAAAAACTACCTCATTATTTCATTTCCATTAACACATTATATCTCTAATACGCCTCATTTTGCAGCAGGGTTTATTAGATATGCATTAGAGAATCATTACAATTGTAGCAGATGTTTAACAAAATTGCCGAGATTAGATTTGCTGGTCAAGGTTCCAGCAGCTTCAATACGTATCAATACACATTTAAAGATTATTAATTTTAAGAGAGAAAAATCCTTTTAGATTTTTCAACATTAATTAGCCACGAGAAATAGCACTGCCGTGATCTAATCTGTACTTTAAGATTAAATTTACCGCTATATTTTCTCAGAACCCCACCTTCAGTGCAGTTTGCAGTCTTCAAAGACAGTCACTGAATCTACGCATGTATAAGATGAAAAGTCATAGCTTTGTGCTTTGTTATTCATGCTCGGAGACTTGGATTCAGATTACTGAGCTTTTTCTAATGCATATTTTGCATTTTTTTCATGTTTTTTGTACATTTCATAGGATGGTAGAGAAAATCAGCCAAAGGGCAGGCTGTTCAGTTAGGTTTTTTAATATACAGGAACAAATTACAACAAATTCAGAATAGATCAAATTATAATCATATTTTTTACTAGTAAGGGAAAGTCTACCTCCATATGTTTAGTCATTGGTAGGTAGCTTCCATTTTACGGTTCGAAACAGACCATTTTATACATTTACAGAGTTCAGTAATTCATCGACTTCATGTGTTTGAAGGTGGTTCATCCCCCTACATGTCATTCACCATCCTGACTTGGAACATATCGCCAAGGAATTCCCTCTCTAACAGCACTGTGGGTGTACCTACACATCAGGGACTGCAGCGGTTCAGGAAGGCAGCTCATCACCACCTTCTCAAGGGCAACTAGGGATGGGCAATAAACGGTGGCTTAGCTGGCGATGCCCACATCCTATAAATAAATAAATAAATAAACAAATATTCGCATTCCTTCCTTATCTACACCCTTCTGAAATGAATCACATTTGTCTTTAATAAAACCATTTGTCTTTTGAGGCTTCTCCTTCCCTTGGCAGCTGTAACCTGTTTTTTCCTGTTGTCAAAACACTCCCTGTCACAAATATACACACCTTGCTATATAACGCACAACCTTCTTTGTGGTCATAGAATTATAGAGTTGAACAGCACAGAAACAGGCCACTCTGCCCACTTGCTCACATCGACCAAGGTGTCTTCTTGACCTAGTCTTACATACCACCATTTGGTCGATATCTCTCTTAACCTTTCTTCTCCATGATCCTCTTCACAATTGAATCATACCTTCCAGTTGTTACACCTGCCCATGTCTCTCTGAGTGGAAAAATATTTCTCAACTCAGCTGTCATCCTTCAACAGATTGACATAAGCACGTGTCATCCAGTGAATGAGTGCACTTGTGAAAGGAAGTACTGTAGTTCTTTCCGTTCACCCTAGATAGGTCCCTCACAAGTACATACAGTACTTGGTTGTACCTTCTTTTGAGAAGAAACCAGGATACATAGACATAGTTACATGGATGTAGCTATGCTGACATAGATAATTGGACATAGATACACAGACGTGAATACAGATGTAGATACAAAAATGTAGCTTCCTTTGAAGAGAAGATCATGTGAGCCAGCCATTCCTCCTTCTGAACATTTCCAGTCTTGGCAAACATCTCAGGAAGCTCTCCTCTCTGCTTTAACGTGGAGTATGTGATGTGCTGACCAAAGCTATACATACTGGCTGCGACATGCTTTGGGCTTTCCCGAGTTCTGGGAGATGCAAAACTTTCCTTCTTCACTTCTAATACCTTTGATTTTACAGCGCCTACATCCCAAAGAAGGAAATAGGACTGTATGATTGAGGATAAAGACGAAAGAAGTACAAAGTTCAAAATCACTTTATTATCAGAGTACTGTATGTTTATGTCGCCATATACTATCCTGAGATTCATTTTCTTGCAGGCATTCACAGTAGAACAAAAAACATGACAGAATAAATGAAAAGGTGCACACAAGGACTGACAAACAACAAAAGGTGCAAAAGAAAACAAATTGTCCAAATACAAATAAATTAATAATAATAAAAAATAAATAATACGGAGAACATGAGCTGTAGAGCCTTGAAAGTGAGTCCGTAGGTTGTGGAATCGGTTCAGTGTTGAAGTGAATGAAGTTATCCACAATGGTTCAAAAACCTGATGATTGTAGATTATTAATTGTTTTGAACTTGGTGGTGTGGGACCTACAGTTCCTGTATCTCTTTCCCAACAGCAGCAGAGAGAAGAGAGCATGCGCTGGACGACAAGGGTCCTTGTCGATGGATGCTGCTTTCTTGTGGGAACGTTCCTTGGTGGGAAGGTCTTTGCCTGTGATGGACTGGGCTGTATCCACTACTTTCCCATTCTAGGGTAATTGATATTACCATATCAGGCTCTGATGCAGCCTGTCAGCGTACTCTCTACTGTGCAGTGGAAGTAAGTTAGGAGATAATCAGTTGCTTAAGATTAAAAAGGGCATAAACATAAGGAGCCCATGACAGAAACTGCACCAGGAGGAAGAGGTCTTGGAGTGAACAGTGATAGAGCGATGGCATGAAATGTACTCCGTGTTTGTCTCTGAGGCTACAAGTACCAGTCTGTGACAATTGTGTCTGCATCCAGTTTACCTATAAACCTGTTGTGCTTATAATCAATATACCCTGTACCCCTTGTGGTTTGCAGTAATTAAGTCTCTTCAGCCAAATTAAATTGATTCTTGAAAGTAAAATAAAACTGTAATTGGCAGATTCAGGAGGAATGGACTCCTGGGAGAAGGGTAAAGTGAAAGGTTTTATCATCATTTATTTGTTGCTTTCACTGTTTTTAATTGCATTCAAGTGTGTGAATGTGTTTCTTTTCAGTACATTAAACATAAAATGTCTTTGATTTTTTTAATACTATTTTTTATGATTTAAGTGCTCTCTTGTGTTGCTACCTATCTGTAAATATCAATGGCAGCTTAGACAGATGAAAAAAATTATAAATGAGGCAGACACTGCAACCTCAAATACAGTCCAATGCAGAAGTTTGAGGCATATATATAACTACAGTATTGCATAGTACTGTAGTCATTCTATGTGTTGCATTGTATTGCCACCACAGAGGGAGTAAGGAAAGAATTGAATTTGATTCCACTTTAGTATATGCTAAAATGTGTAAGACAAAATGGTGTTAGTCTGGGATCTGGGAATGTTTTGACAAAATACAAGGGAACTAGTCCACAGCAATTTGAGAACTTAGCATCTGAGTACCACTCTACAGCCCTGAGAGTGGATAATGGTGAAAAACATCTTTGTGTGGAGAAGTACTGGGGTAAATATATTTATAGAATTTTGAAGGGATCTTGAAGGGATGTAAAAAGGAGCAATTCCTTTGTGCAAGTGGAAATCATCTCTCAGGCTGGGCCTCGACTAGTGCTAAGAGTTGGAGATAGATACAAGAACATTGAGCCAGAGAGAGAGAGAGAGAGAGGAAAAGCTGTCAAGCATCTGAGAGGGAGGGAGGGAGGCAGGGAGAGAGAGATGAAGGGAGTGTGGGAGAGAGAGGGAGAGAGAAAGAGTGGAAGCAAGTGTCAGAGAGAGAGAGAGAGAGATAAGGAAGAGAGAAGGAGAGGGAGAGAGAAGTGGGGAGAGAGAGAAAAAGGGGAGGAAGGAAGAGAGAGATGGAGAGAGAGGGAGGGAGGGAAGGAGAGGGAGAGAGAGGAGAGAGAGGAAAAACAAGCATCTGAGAGGGAGCGAGAAATGGAGGGAGTGAGGGAGAGGGCGAGAGAGAGAAAGGTTGATAAGTATTTGGTCTCTTTTAATATTTTATCCATCATGTTTCTTGCTTTATGTATTTAATTCTTTATATAGCTGTTATATAACTGTAATAAAGGAATTTCTTATAACCTTTAACACATGTACAATGCCTCCTTTGTTTGCAGATATCTCTTGCTGCTGAATCAGAAAAGAACAACGAACGAATTTTAAAATATTTTAATTACAGAGGGTGGTGAGAACATAGGGACTATTTCTGTTGGCTGGTGAGCTGGCAAGAGGGTGGGTTGTTGCTCCACTGGTTGTGTTAGCGTAGCAGGCTCTCTACATTGACACGGCTGCTGCACTGTGTTGGAGATCAGCGGAGTGCTGGAGATCAGGATTCCCACGGTGGGGATCACACCCACTACAGCAGCCTCTACCCTCAGGTAGAGCCCATGACAATGCAATGGAGGTCCTCTTGTACATGTTGAGAAGGATTTAAAAAATCTTAAAAGCACATACGAACAGGCTAAAGGACAGCTTCTATCCCTCTGTATCAGGAAGGAAGTCAGGAGACTGAAGGCCTACCCTCAACGACTCAGGAACATCCTTTTCCCCTCCATTATCAGATCCAGAAACTCATGGATCCTTCCTCTTTTTCAATTTATTTATTTATTTTATAATTTATGGCAATCTTATCTCTTTGCACTGTACCACTCTGATGGACCATCAATAACTCTAGGAGACTGGAAGTGAACGATAGGCTTTTATTAACAGCAAAAAGGGAGCACGACATGTCGAAGACTGAGGGAGGAGCTGTGCCTCCAATCGCCTTTATACAGGGGTCTGTGGGAGGAGCCACAGGAGCAGTCAGCAGGGGGCGCGTCCAGACAGGTATACATAGTTTACCACACACTCCCACAAAACAACAAATTTCACATCTTTTAAGGAAAGACTGAATAGCATAGGACTTTATTCCTTGGAACATAGAAGACTGAGGGGAAAATTAATAGAGGCATACAAAATTATGAGAGATATAGATAGTATAAGTGCAAACAGGCTTTTTCCACTGAGGTTGGGTGGGACTACAATCAGAGGTCATGAGTTAAGGGTGAAAGGTGAAATGCTTGAAGGGAACGTGAGGGGAAACTTCTTCATTCAAAGGGTCATGAGAGTGCAGTATGCACAAGTGGTGCATTCTAGCTTGATTTCAATATTTAAGAGAAGTTTGGATAGGTGCATGGATGGGTGGGGTATTTGCTATGGTCCCAGTTCAGGTCAGTGGCAGTAGACAGTTTAAAAGCATGAACTAGATGGGTTGAAGGTCCTGTTTCTCTGCTGTATTTTTCTATGACCTTATACTGTGTAAAAGAGTGATAAATCTGATTCTGAGATGCTTGAATAGGACTCTCATACACTAAAGACAAACACTTGCTCTCTCAATCTACCTCATCATGACCCTTGTACGTTAGTTGTCAACCCGCTCTGCTGTCTCACCACGTTGAACATTCTGTTGTATTACCTTGATATACTGATGGATAGTGTGATCAGTTTGGATAGCAGGCAAGGCAAAAAACCTCTCACTATATCTCAGTTCATGAGACAATAATAAACCAGAACCAAAATAGATAGTGTCATAGAATCATACAGTACAGAAGCAGTCCCTTCGGCCCATCATCTCCATACGGACCATTGTACTTTGAGCTGCCAAATCATCGCGTTCCAAGTGATGCTTCTCCGAGGTTTGTCACCTTGTCATGGTGGAGGGATTTGTGAGTTCCTGACATCCAGAGAGCATTGGCATCTGGAGTTTAGCCATCAGGAGCTTAGCTCCTAGTAGGGTCCCCCAATGGCAGTAAGGCCAAGCGGGAGGCAACAGACAAAGAGTAACCTCATTGCTGGGGCTGGTATCAGATGATGACCCATCACAATGATCGTGAAGGTGGAGGATGTCTGCAGCAGTGAAGGGTCTCCAGTCGTCTTGCTTGCCCTGCCACTGGACCATGGCTTTGATCAGGATCTTTATTGCTACCATCAGGGATGAGGAAAAGGACCCTGACGACACACACTCAATGATTCAGGAATATTTTCTTCTCCTCTGTCATCTGATTTCTGAATGGACATTGAACCCAAGAAAACTACCTCACCACTTCTTTGCACTACTTATTTAATGTAACTATTTCATGTCTATGTATGTAGATATTTACTGTAATTCACAGGTTTTATTTTTCGGTATTGCATTGTACTGCTGCCTCAAAAACACCAAATTTCATTATATATCCCGGTGATATTAAACCTGATTCTGATTTTGATTCAAGGATCCCTTGTGGCGGCTGCCCATACATCAGCCTCGCCTAATCAAAGGTGTACTCCATTAAGCAAATCCATTCTAACATCTCGGATTAAGTCCTGTGGCGATGAAAAGTGATGAAGGGGGCAAGACTGTGAGGTCTGGAAGCCCCTCAGAACGTGTGGCTCCTGGATTGGCCTCAACAGCCTCCTGAAAAGCCACCAATAGGCAGCCCCTTTGGGAGAACATCATCCTGGGCTCCAGTGCTCAGCAACACTAGCAGCCACAGCCACGGTACTACCTGCCTCTGGTACGGTCGCCATGACTTCTCTGTCAATGTAAGAAGAGTGAGGATTTTGGCCACAGAGAGCACACATAATTCAACCATGGGGAAACCTGGGCTCCGGTGAATCTGTCCAGGGTGAGAACATTACTCCTTGTGGGATACCCCAGGAGCTTTAACCTCATCGTTGACCTTCTCAGGGTTAGATTCAGGAAAAGTTAGTATCCTTCAACCATCAGGCAGCTGAATCAGAGTGGATAACTTCACTCTGAAACTATACACTCTGAAACTATACACTCACTTGTAACGACTCTGCAACTCATATTCTTAGTTCGTTTGTTTATTTATTTGATTTTATTTGTTGTCTTGTTTATTTATGATGTGTTTTTTTTGTTTTTGCAGAGATTGTCTTCTTAAGCACACGGCTTGTCTGTCAGTTTTGGTCTGTGTGGTGTTTTTCATTGATTTTACAGTATTTCTTTGTTTCTCTGTGAATGTCTGAAAGAAAATGAATCTCAGGGTAGTATGTGGTGACAGGTACACACTTTGATAATAAATTTACTTTGAACTGTGAACTTTGAACCTTCATGCTCACAAAAGCATCACAAATGTTTTGTGTCAGGCGTGGATAACCTCATTATTTTCTAGAGAAACACAAGAGACTGCAGACTCTGTAATCAGAAGCAACAAACAATCAGCTGGAGGAACTCAGTGGCTCAAGCAACATCTGTGTATTGCAAACTGCTCCCCACTCGTTACTTCTGTCATAATTGTTCTACACTTTCAAATCTAAATTCTCTGTCTCTTAAAAATCCCACTTTATTCTGCCTTGTTCTGCCTCAGTGCACTGTGTAATGATCTGATCTCAATGAACAGTATGTAAGACAAGCTTTTCACTGAATCTTGGTACACGTGACAATAATAAAACAATTCTAACTCCAGTTCCGAATGAATTACCAACGTTTCAGGTCGAAACCCTCCATCAGTATTGATGCACATTGACGATTCATTTCTCCCCACAGATGCTGCTCGACCTGCTGAGTTCCTTCAGCAGATTGTTTTTTTTATTAAGAGATACAGAATGGTAAAAAAAAAGCCCTTCTGGCCCAACGAGCCTATGCCATTCAGTTACAGCTACCAACCTGCAACCCTTTGGAATGTCGGAGGAAACTGAATCACCCAGGCGGTCACGGAGAGAATGTACAAATCCCTTACAGACAGCAGTGGGAATTGAACCCATGTTGCTAGCATTATAATAGAGTTATGGGAACCACTACGCTGCCAGTTTATTGCTCATTATTTCACACTTTTCTTGTAGGCTTCACAGAGTGTTTGAGGTACAATCTACAGCAAAGATTAACTAAGGCAAGACTAAACTAGATATAGATTTGTGAATGGTTTGTAATGTTCTGTCAAATGATAAAGAGTAGCAAGAAAAATGCTTATGTCACACCGAACGGTGTGCGACAAGTGGACTTGATTGGTGAACTACAAATGGGTTTGATTGGTGAGCCTCAAATAGGTTTGATTAATGAGTTACAACTGGGTTGGATTGGTGAGCTACAAATGGATCTGATTGATAAGGTACAACTGGATTTGGTTGCATTTATGAAATAAAGACAAATTTTGTGCTACCCACTTCCGTAAGTAAGAAGGTATGGAAACTTCAAGACTGGGTAATCTTCCCTTGGGCTTTAAGACTAATGAATACACTGTCATGACTGAGGCCTTATCTCTAAGACATTGAGCCATTCACTGTTAACCTGTGCTGCATGCATTTTGAATTATATTTTATTAACTTATGGCAGTATTTTGGTTTATGTGCAGTGTGTGATATATATTTTGTAGGTGCACTGCAGTTAGGATGAACTTTATTTCATTTGGTTGTATATATTACAGTCAGATGACAATAAACTTGAACTTGAAAAGCAGCTGCTTCTGAATAAATAACACAGAAAGGTTTACTTTGAACCAATGGTAGTCCCGCCTTGATTGATAACAGTGCCATTTTCTGCACTAACAATCAGCATTATTGTACAGTGTCTAACCATGGCATATTTGGGACTCAGAAGTCTGAAAAGAGGTAACCAGTCATTTGGCTCATTGGACAGGAAGACTTACCCTGCAAGGGCACTGTAAGGAGCTTAGAGCATGCCAAGGCACTAAGGACATCATAGTCATCTGTTCCATTTGACTCTGTCCCCAGGCGTCTAGACTTGTCTTGCCACTGGATACACGTGGGCTCAGACAAGTAAGTGAGGTCGACTGTGTGCAACTCTTCTCACTAAGTTGTTGTGCAAGTCACCCTTGTCACCCATCCTCCCCAGGCGTGGATTGGCGTCTCCAGCTATCTGTGCACCCACAGATCAGATGAGCCGAGACCTTACAAGTCGCGGATGACTAGAAGACCAGAATGTGTCTCATTGTTGTACAATGGACAAATAAAGTGGAAGAAACATAGAAAACAAACAGCACAATACAGGCCCTTCGGCCCACAAAGCTGTGCCGAACAAGTCCCTACCTTAGAACTACCTAGGCTTACCCATAGCCCTCTATTTTTCTAAGCTCCATGTACCTATCCAGGAGACTCTTAAGACACCCTATTATTTCCACCTCTACCATTGCCCACTCCATGCACTCTCCACTCTCTGTGTAAAAATACATGCCCATCATCTCCCGCATACCTACTTCCATGCACCTTAAAACTATGCTAGCCATTTCAGCCCTGAGAAAAAGCCTCTGACTATCCACATGATCAATGCCTCTCATCATCATATACGCCTCTATCAGGTCAGCTCTCATCCTCCATCGCTCCAAGGAGAAAAGGCTGAGTTCACTCAACCTATTCTCATAAATCATGCTCCCCAGTCCAGGCAAAATCCTTGTAAATCTCCTCTGCACCCTTTCCATGGTTTCCACATCCTTCCTGTAGTGAGGCGAACAGAATTGAGCACAGTACTCCAAGTGGGGTCTGACTAGGGTCCTATATTGAAATTGAATGATCTTTATTGTCATTATACATAGGTACAATAAAACTCTGTTTGGCTTCCTCTCAGGCAATCAAACAAAGTGGTAGATAAAAACAAGACAGTAATAGAAAAATGGTATTAAATAGATAAGTAGCAGAAAATAATTTACAGCAGCACCAGAATATCACAGTAACGCACAAAGTGCCATTGGTGCAAGTATTGAGTCCCTGTGTGTGCATGTGTGTGCTCACAGTTTCAGTCATTGTTCTGTGGGAGTGGTGTGATGGAGGCCACAGCTCTGGGGTAGAAGCTGTTCCTCAGTCTACTTGTTCTGACTTTTAGTGTCCTGAACCTTTTGCCGGATGGCAGTGGGGTCAAACAGGAAGTGGCCGGGGTGTGTGGTGTCTCTGGTTATGCCGATTGCTTTCCTCCTGAGTCTGCTGGAGTAGACGGTGTCCAGTCCTGGGAGCTCCATCCTGACAATTCGCTGGGCCGCCTTCACCATGCGATGCAGGTCTTGTCGATCAGCGGCTGTGCAACTGGCATACCACACTCTGGCGCTGTTGGTCAGGATGGTTTCAATTGTGCTTCTGTAGAAGTTAAGCAACAGCTTTTGTGGGAGTTCGGCCTGTTTCAGCTTTCTGAGGAAAAAGAGTCTTTGTTGTGTCTTTTTTACAAGCAGCGAGGTGTTGGTGGTCCATGTCAGCGAGGTGTTGGTGGTCCATGTCAGCGAGGTGTTGGTGGTCCACGCCAGTGAGGTGTTGGTGGTCCACGTCAGTGAGGTATTGGTGGTCCATGTCAGCGAGGTGTTGGTGGTCCATGTCAGCTGTTTTGACAACACAACTATAGCTGCAATATCAGCTCTCTGCTCTTAAAATCAGTCCCACGATTGATGAAGGCCAATGCACCGTATGCCTTCTTAACCACAGTCAACCTGCGTAGCTGCTTTGAGTGTCCTATGGACTCCGACCCCAAGATCTTCCTGATCCTCCACACTGTCAAGAGTCTTACCATTAATACTATATTCTGCCATCATATTTGACCTACCAAAATGACCCACCTCTCACTTATCTGGGTTGAACTCCATCTGCCACTTCTCAGCCCAATTTTTCACCCTATCAATGTCCTGCTGTAACCTATGATAACCCTCCACACTATCTGCACACCCCCAAACTGTATGTCATCAGCAAATTTACTAACCCATCCCTCCACTTACTCATCCAGGTCATTTATAAAAATCAGAAGGAGCCAGAGTCCCAGTATAGATCCCTGAGGCACACTACTGGTCACCGGCCTCCATGCAGAATATGACCTGTCTACAACCACTCTTTGCCTTCTGTAGGCAAGCCAGTTCTGGATCCACAAAGCAACGTCCCCTTGGATCCCATGCCTCCTTACTTTCTCAATAAGCCTTGCATGGGGTATCTTATCAAACGTCTTGCTAAAATCCATATGCACTACATCTATGGCTCTAACTTCATCAATGTGTTTAGTCACGTCCTCAAAAAATTCAATCAGGCTCGTAAGAGACGACCTGCCTTTGACAAAGCCATGCTGACTATCCCTAATCATATTATACCTCTCCAAATATTCATAAATCCTGCCTCTCAAGATCCACTCCATCAATTTACCAACCACTGAAATAAGAAATCAGTATATCCAATTTTTAAAGCAACGTTGAACAATTTAAATAATTTTCAAACAAGAATGCAGACAAGTGACTGATGCAAACTTAAGCTGTGTAAGCTCCATTGGCTTAATCATGATCTGATTCAGAATCAGAATCAGGTTTAATATCACTGATGTATGTCATGAAATTTGTTGTTTTGCAACAGCAGTACATTACAATGCATAAAGTATACCATAAGTTACAATAAGAAATATATTAAAGTCAAATTAAATAATTAGTGCAAAGAGAGAGCAAAAATAGTAAGGTAGTGTTTATGTGTTATTTCACTGGTTGTTCAGAAATCTGATTGTGGAACTGGTCCTTGAAACATTTGAGTGTGTGCTTTCAGGTTCCTGTACCTCCTTTCTGATGGTAGTAATGAGAAGTGACCCTATCCTGGATGGCCGTGGGGGTGGGAGTGGTGCAGGGGGGTCCTTAACGATGGATGAGGCATCACCTTTTGAAGGCGTCACCGATGCAGGGGAAGTTAGTGCCTATAATGGCACTGGCTGAGTTTGCAAACCTCTTCAGCATTTCTGATGTTTTGTATTGCAGCATCTATGCCAGATGGTGATGTACTCTTGTACTGTTGCCAAATACATACATCGTTGCTTCATAAAATTGAGAAAATCATGCTGTTTAGTGCGTTAAAATTTACTATACGTCTTCACAAATATGAGCCACATTTTTAAAAGGGAAATACATTGCATATAACGAGTATTCACTTCCCTTGGAAGTTTTCATATTTCATTGTTTTACAACATTGAATTGCAGTGTATGTAATTTGGCTTTATTGACACTGATCAGCAGAAAAGACTTATTTGTGACAAAGTGAAAACAAATTTCTGCAAGTTGGTCTAAATTTATTACAATTACTAAACACAAATTAATTGAAAGCATAAGTATTCACCTCCTTCAAGTTGGTATTTAGTAGAAGCACCTTTGGCAGCAATTACAGCCTATCTGTGTGGCTAGGTTTCTATCAGCTTTGCACATCTGGACACTGCAACTTTCCCCCATTCTTCTTTACAAAACTGCTCAAGCTCCACCAGATCGCATGGGGATCATGAGTGATCAGCCCTTTTCAAGTCCAGCCACAAATTCTCAATTGGATTGAGGTCTGGATTGAGGTCTGACTTGGCTGTTTCAGGATATTAACTTTGTTGTTTTTAAGCCATTCCTGTGTAGCTTTGGATTTACGCTTGGGGTTATTGAAAAACAAATCTTCTCCCAAGTCATAGTTGTCTTGCAGACTTACACCAGGGTTTCCTCCAGGATTTCCCTGTATTTTGCTGCATTCAGTTTACCCTCCACCTTCACAAGCCTTCTAGGGGCTGTGAAGTGAAGCATCCCCACAACATGATACAGCCAACGCCATGCTTCACGGTAGGGGTGGTGTGTTGCTAATGATGTGCAGTGTTTGGCTTATGTCAAACATAGCGTTTAGTCTGATGGCCAGAAAGCTCAATTTTGCTTTGATCAGACCATTGAACCTTCTTCCAGCTGACTTCAGAGACCCAAACTACCTTCTGGCAAACTCTAGCTGAGATTCCATGATAGTTTCTTTCAACAATGGCTTTCCCTTTGCCACTCTCCCATAAAGTTGTGACTGATGAAGCACCCGGGCAACAGTTGAATGCACAGTCACTCCCATCTCAGCCACTGAAGCTTGTAACCCCTCCAGGGTTGGCATAGGCCTCTTGGTGGCCTCCCTCACTAGTCGCCTTCTTTCACAGTCACTCAGTTTTTGATGACAGCCTGCTCCGGGCAGGTTTACAGCTGTGCCATATTCTTTCCATTTCCTGATGATTGACTTAACTGTACTTCAAGGGATATTCAGTGACTTGGAAATTTTCTTGTATCCACCTCCTGACTTGTGCTTTTCAATAACCTTTTTGTGGAGTGTTCTTTTGTCTTCATGGTGAAGTTTTTGCCAGGATACTGACTCACTGACTCATCAGCAGTTGGACCTTCCAGATACAGGTGTATTTTTACTACAATCAGTTGAAATACCGTGATTGCACACAGTGATCTCCATTTAACTAATTACATGACTTCTGAAACCAGTGATTATTTGGTGTGTCATATTGTGAGGTGAATACTTATGCAATTAACCATTTTGTGCTTTCTATATGTAATTAATTTAGATCACTTTGTAGAGATCTGTTTTCACTTTGACATGAGTGTTTTTTTCTGCTGATCAGTGCAAAATAAAGCCAAGTTAAATGCACTGTGATTTAATGTTGTAAAACAAGAAAACATGAAAACTTCTGGGGGGAGGGCTGGTGTGAATACTTTTTATAGGCACTGTATGCACTCAGTGACCACTGTATCAGGTACACCTGCTCATTAATGCAAATATCGAATCAGCCAATCATGTGGCAGCAACTCAGACATGGTCAGACCAAACATCAGAGTGTGGAAGAAACATGATCTAAGTGTGTTTTGACCATGGAATGATTGTTGGTGCCAGATGTTTGAGTATCTCAGAAACTGTTCAATTTCTGGGATTTTCACACACAGTGGACTCCAGAGATTACAACGAATGTATTGTGTGAAAACAAAAAATAAAATCATCCAGACAGCAGCAGTTCTGTGAGTGAAAATGTGAGTTAATGAAGAGGTCAGAGGGGAAAGGGCAGACCGGTTCAAGCTGACGGGAAGACAACAGTAATTCAGATAACCACACATTACAACAGTGATGTGCAGAAGAGCATCTCTGAATGCACAGCATGTCGAACCTTGAGGTGGATGGGCTGCAGCAGCAGAAGACTGTGACAAAGTGACCACGTTATGAGCAGACTGCGGAGAGTGAATTTCTAACACTGTTTATAAATAAACGCCATGGTTCAATGAGCAGGAATGGAAAAGTTCGCAAACATGCAGAGTGTACCGACGCCATTGAGAAAAAACCAGGAGAAGAGAGCAGGGACAATTTACCATCTTTCAATATTTTAAGAAAATGGAGAAAAAAATCAGAGGGGAGTTGGGATAAATTGTTCTCTGCAGGGAATTATTATAGTCCAGAATGCAATCTCTGAATGGATGGTAGAGACAGATACAGTGGCAATCTTCACAAGGGAATTAGATTTATGTCTGCGTAAGAAACATTTAATAATGTTACATGGAACAAAGGAGGGAATCATATTTGTTTTTTTTCCTCTCTTCAATCACATAATTGGAAAGAGGACAGGATAAATGATAATAACGTTTAAGGGTAATGCGATCACTCAAGACGAGTATGATGCTCTCAAGGCGTTTTCTATTGGTGAGGCTGACTTACGATCCACCTTTTCTGGTGCAGTGTGTTCAAGAGTAAGTGGTGGCTGTGATTAGTTGCTGGGTGGTAGATGGAGGGGCAGATAGCGCTGAGAAGGCAGGGAGTCTGCAGGGTGACGTGGACAGATTGGGAGAATAGGCAAAGAAATGTCAGATGGAATATGGAGTAGGGAATTGTATGGTCATGCACTTTGGTAGAAGGAATGAAAGTGGAAGCTATTTCCTAAACATAGAAAATTAAAAAATCAGAGGTGCAAAGGGACTTTTGCAGGACTCACTAAGTTTTAGCTTGCAAGTTGAATTGGTGGCAAAGAAGTTAAATGTAATATTTGCATTCATTTCGAGAGGGTGAGAATATACAAGCAAGGATGTAATGTTGAGTCTTTATTAAGCATTCATCAGACCACACTTTGTGAACAGTTTTGGGCCCCTTACCTAAGAAAGAAGTGCTGGTATTGGAGAGAGTCCAGAGGAGCTTCAAGAAATGAAGGGGTTAACATATGAAGAGAATTTGATGGTTCTGAGCCTGTACTCACTGGAATTTAAAAGAATGATGGGATGATGGGGGGGGGGGGGTTCATGCACCATCAATAACTCTTGGAGACGGGAGGCGAACGATAGGCTTTTAATAGCAGCAAAACGGAGCACAGCATCTCGGAGACTGAGGGGGGAGCAGTGCCTCCAATCGCCTTTATACTGGGGTCTGTGGGAGGAGCCACAGGAGCAATCAGCAGAGGTGCGTGTCCAGACAGGTATACATAGTTTACCACAGGGGTCTTGTTGAAATCGATCAAATATTGAAAGGTCTGGACACAGTAGATGTGGGGAAGTTGTTTCCTATAGTGGAAAGGCACAGCCTCAGAATAGAGGGACGTCCATTTAGAACAGAGATGAGGAAGAATTTCTCCAGTCTGAGAGTGGTGAATCTGTGGAATTCATTGCCACAAACCGCTGTACAGGCCAAGTCATTGAGTGTATCTAAAGTGCAGTTTGATAGGTTCTTGATTATTCACGATATCAAAGGTTACAAGGAGAAGACAGAAGACCGGTACTGAAAGGGGTAATAAATCAGCCATGATGGAATGATGGGAAGACTCAATGGACTGAATGGCCTAATTAATCTCCCATGTCTTATGTCTTATGAAGTCAAGAGTCCAATTTATCATTTAAGGAAGTTGTCCTTGAGCCTGGTGGTTAATGCTTTCAGGCTTCTGTATCTCCTGCCCAGAGGGAGAGGAATGAAGAGAGAATGTCTTGGATGAGTGCAGTGTTTGATTATGCTGGTGGCTTTACTGAGGCAGCACAGACAGAGCAAAATATACCAAAGTGCTTCACGATACCTTTATGATTAATAAACAGAATCTGGCTCAGTGTCAGATATAAGGACATTAGGTTAATAACTAGGATCTCAGTTAAGGATGAAAAAAAAATTATACATCCCTGTTCATGTCAAGTTCTATTAAAGAAGAGACACAGTGGCACAGCTGCCTCATAGCTCTCATGGTCAGGGTCCAGTCCAGATCTCGCTGTGATTGCATGGGTTTCCTCTGGGTGCTCCAGTTTCCTCCCAGTGGGTTAACTGGCTGCACTAAATTGTCCCTAATGAAAGGACAACAGATCATCTGCCTTAATGAAAGGTTTCAGCACAATATGTTGGCTGGTTATTCCTCTCCATAGATGCCGCCTGACCTGTGGAGTTCCTCTAGCATTTTGTATGTGTTCCTCTAGGCTTCCAGCATCTTCAGAATGTCCTGTGAAAAGGGCTGCTGAATGTAAGTTAACAGAAGGTGTAGAAAAGAGGCTAGCCCTGGGCATGCTGTCATACTGAGCTAACCAAGGTTTCATCAAAGGTAGAAGCAAAACCGAGTTTGAGGCTAGGAAAAGATAGCTGGATGTAGAAGGTTTGAAGTATGTTGGGGAGACATATTCAGAAGCCTGACATGTTGTATTCACTTTAAGAATGCCACGTGTACACTCAGTGACTGCTTTCAAGGACAGTTTCTTTCCCTCTGCATTCCAGTTTCTAAATGGACATTGAACCCATAAACACTACCTCGCTACTTTTTATTCTGTTTTTTTGGCACTACTTATTTTAACTTAACTGTGTGACATCTGTTAGTCTTGTGAGAACAGGGATCTGTGCCCTCTCCAGGACGCAGGCCTGGGCAAGGTTGTATGGGAGACCGGCAGTTGCCCATGAGAGTCTCCCCTCTCCACGACATCCATGTTGTCCAAGGGAAAGGCAAGTGCCGATACAGCTTGGCACCAGTGTCGTCGCAGGAGTTGCCAGAACGAGATCGAAGGCAACGTCGGACAGCCTTAGGGACTCCAAACTTAACTATTTAATAAACATATATACTTAGTGTAACTTATTTTTATCTATATTTATTTATCATATATTTCATTGTACTGGTGACATAAGGTTAATAAATTTCACCAATATATGCCTGTGATATTAAACCCAATTCTGATTCTTCATTAGGTACAGGAGGTACCCAATAAAGTGGCTACTTAGTGTATTTCTGTGGTTGTGATCTTTTCCTGTTGTAGCCCATCCACTTCAGAATTAATATCTTTACTGTTACTATTGTCTCCATCGTTGAGCTCTGCTCTGTGATTCTGACTGTATCTCTGTTGATGTTGATCCAGTTTCCTTGCACTGTCAGACTTGTTAGCCGTTCTTAGTCAACATCGCTCTATTGCTGACTCTATCTTTATTGATACTTATCTTGCCTCCTTTTTCAGTAATTCCTTCCAGTCAGCAACCTGTGTTACCAATGGTATTGTAGCTAATATTCACTTTGATATGCTCAGTTCTATATTTTTTTCAGAACGCCGTGTTTTGTATTTTGACTTAAATTAATTCAGCATCTTCAAAACGTAAATCCTACTTAAGCTCACAAACACAGTCACCCAATCGCTTCTCTCCGCTCTGCCTTATATTTTGTATTATAGCACGGTGACAGGCCCCTCCAGCACAAAGAGCCTGTGCCAACCAATCACACCAATCTGACCTATTAACCTTGTAACCCATGTGTTCATCTTTGGAATGCGGGAGGAAGCCACATGTTAACAGGGAGAACACAGAACAGGACAGCACAGGAACAGGCCCTTCAGCCCACAATGTTGTGCCAAATCAGCTACAAAGCAAGTCAACCCCCCACCCCAATCTATCCCTCCACGTTGTCCATATCCCTCCACCTTCCTCACATTCATGAGCCTATCTAAACACCTCTTAAAGGCCTCTATTGTATTTGCCTCGACCTCCGTAACAGACCCTCCAAGAGGAACACCGCCTTGTCGTTGTTTGTAGGCTTGCGAGCCTCAGGGACCCAGAGAGCTAGGTTGGCTGCACTCAGGGCTTTATGCTTTGGCTCTTGGTAATGGCACCTAAGCCAGAGGGTAGAGGCCAGACTAAGAGTGGTCCACTGGTCCTCCAGGTTCAGGGGTTCATCTCAGGACGAACAACCCTGACTGATCAAACAAAACTGTTATGGAAACAGCAATGAAGAATCCTTCTACATCCGATGTGATGGTATTCCTGAGTCTCCACCCGGGACTTATGTGGTGACAGTAGTGAAAACCAAGAGGAAGCTACTAACACAATAAAGGAAGCCCCAAACACCACCCAGGATGGAGGACCTTCATTGATGCCCTAAACGCCAGTGGCGTAATGGACAGTAAATACCATATCAGGAAACACATTCCAGGCATCTCTCACATTATAATCACAAAACTTACCCCTCACACCCCCTATGAACCTACCCCCTCTCACCTTCAATGCATGCCTCTGGTATTAGACATTGCTACCCTAGGAAAAAGATACTCCCTGTCTACTCTATCTGTGCCTCTCATAATCTTATAAACCTGTATCAGATCTCTCCTCAGCCTCCGTCGCTCCGGAGAAAACAACACAAGTTTGTCCAGGCTCTCTTGATAGCACAGGCCCTCTAAACCAGGCAGCATCCTGGAATGCACAAACTCCTTACAGACGGTGTTGGGATTTAACCTGGGTAGCTGGGCTGCAGTGGTGCTACCCTGACCACTGTGCTACCATGCTGTCCTCTAAGTTACTGGCTCTATGTCCACTGATGTGAAATCAGTAGCAAAGCCCTCCTCTGGAACAGGAGCAGGACTGAGTCAAATAAACTGCTGGAGGAACCTAGAGGATCGTGTGGCATCGGTGGGAAGGAAGGAACTGTTGACATTTCGGGTTGAGATCTTGCGTCAGGACTGAGAGGAAATGGGCCAAGTGCAGTCCAATGGGAGCTGCTTGGAGGGGGATCCAGTATGGACCAGATGGACCGAAGAGCCTTTTCCTGTGCTCTATGACTCTGTCCCTTCATTCCCTGCATATTCACTGCTGTGTCTGCTTCCAGCATTATCCATGGCAGCCTGTTTGAGGCACCTGACACTCTCTGTGTAAAAGAAAAAACAGGCCCCTCACATTTGGTTTAAACCAGGGGTTCCCAGCCTGTGGTCCAGAGACCCCTTAGCTAACATTGGGGTCAAAAGCATAGAAAAGGTTGGGAACCCCTGCTTTAAACATTGCCCCTTTCACCTTAACTGAATATCCCAAAGTCTTAACAACTCAGGTGTATTGTCACAGGCAGATTCACAACTCAAAGAGAAAAAAACATAAACTAAACAGAAGTATTAACAACCTTTACACACAAAGAACACAATTAAAACAAAAAAAGAAGTCTGTTGTCATGCCAAGTACTCAAAGTCAAGATGGCGCCAATAAGTGGCACTCTTTATGCGCAGCTCTGAAGGGAGTCTGTTTAGGACTACTACAGCTGAAAGGCACACTCACACACATAGGTACTTCCATACGCAACATTGTCCTAAGATGTTTAAAAAATCTATCAATCCTCAAAAGCGACAGACCCTGGATGGCACCCTTCAGTTGCCAGTGCAGTTCACGTTCATGAAAACGGAAGTGCGGATGCTGAGCCAGACTGAAGGTATGATTGCAGCACAGACCTCTTTGGCCACCCCACTCCCCACTATCCTGCTGGGGAGTGTACATACACTCTCTGGTAAATGAAATTGAAGAACTCCAAGCAAGCCTACTGTACCAGAAGGACAGCAGGGACCGCTGTGTACTTTACTTCGCAGAAACATTGCTCACCATTGCCACTTCAGACACAGCTCTGCAGGCCGACGGCTTCACCATTCTCCGCAAAGAGAGGGCAGATCACTCTTTAAATGCAGATGAGGTGGAATACTTTTTATGATTAACCTATTGAGAGGCACGGATGTGGTAGTTCTATCTCAGTCCTATTCACCCAACCTGGAACATCTAGTGGTCAGATGTCATCTATTTTATCTGCTGAGGGTGTTTACTGCCATCATCTTGGTAGCTGTGTACATTCCACCTCAAGCCAACATCAGGCAGGCACTGGAGGAACTGAACAACGTGATCAGCAGTCACGAAACATCACACCCTGATGCCTTCTCTGTCATTGCAGGGGGTTTCAACCAGGCCAGTTTGAGGAAGTCTCTGAACAGCTACCACCAACATTTCATCTGTGGAGCCAGAGGAGCTAACACACTTGACCCCTGTCATAACACCATCAAGAACATTTACCATGCTATACCATGCCTGTACTTGGCTATTCTTCTTCTCCCAGAGACTAAAGACTGCAGGATCAAAGGTGAGGACCAAGAAAGTATGGTCAAGGGAGGTGCTTTGAGGCAGCGGACTGGACAACATTTGGTGACTCATCTTTGAATCTGAATTAACACACCACAGTTATCATTGACATCATCAAGACCTATGTGGATGAGTGTGTGTCTTTGAAGGTATATTGGACATACCCAAGCCACAAGCTGTGGATGATGCAGGAGATTCACAGTCTGCTGAGAGCTAGATCTGTGACATTCAAGACCGGTGCTCCAGAACTACACAAGACGTCCAGATGCAATCTACAGAAGGCTATTTTAAGAGTGAAAAAGCTGATTGAATAGAAGTTAAAGATGGAATTGAATGCATGTCAACTCCGGCAGGGTTTGCAGGCCATTAATTCCTACAAGGCAAAACCTAACAACATGAACCAACATCAGAACATTTCTCAAGAGAGTAAACCCTTGCAATGCATCAGGACTTGATGGTGTAACTGGTGAGGCTCTGAAAACCTGTGCCAACCAGCTGGTGGGAGTGTTGAAGGACATCTTCAATCTCTCACTGCTGCAGACAAAGGTTCCCACCTGCTTCAAAAGGACAACAATCATACCGGTGCCCAAGAAGATCAGGGCGAGCTGCCTGAATGACTATCACCCAGTGGCACTTACATCTACTGTGATGAAGTTCTTTGAGAGGTTGGCTATGGCCAGAATTAACTCCTGCCTGAGGAAGAACTTGAACCTTCTGTAATTTGCCTATGATCACAGTAAGTCTATAGCAGATGCAATCTCATTGACTCTTCACTTGGTCTTGTTTCATCTGGACAATAGCAGTACCAATGTCAGGCTGCTGTTTTAAGATTACAGCTCAACATTCAACACAATCCTTCCCACAGTTCTGATCAAAAAGCTCCAAAACCTGGGCTTCTGTCCCTCTCTTTGCAACTGGATCCTTGACTTCCTCACCAGAAGACCACAGTGTGCCGATCAGAAACAGCATTTCCTCTGCCCTGACAAACAACACTGGCTAACCTCAAGGATGTATGCTCAACTCTCTCACACCCACAACTGGGTGGCTAGGCATAGGTCAAATACCTTCTATAAAATTTCCAACACAACTATTGTTGACAGAATTTCAGATGTTAGCAAAGTGGCATACAGGAGTGAGATAGGTCAGCTGCTTGAGTGGTACCTCGCAACAACCTTGTTGCATTACCGTCTGTATGGAGGGCCCACTGTGCAGGTTCAGAAAAACCTGCAGAAAATTAACTCAGTCAGCTCCATCATGGCACTATCCTACCCAGAATCCAGGAAAACTTCAATTAGCAATGCCACAAAAAGGCAGCATCCACCATTAAGGACCCGCATTGTCCAGGACATGCTCTCTTCTCATTGTTACTATCAAGGTACAGGAGCCTGAAGACAAACCCAGTGATTCCAGAACAGCTCCTTTCCTTCTGCCATTGGATTTCTGAATGGACAATGAACTCATGAACACTTCCTTGAACTTTTCCTTCTCTTTTTGCACCACTTATTTAATTTACTTTAATATACACTTATTGTAATTTATAGTTTTTTTATTATTACGTATTGCTGCCACAAAACAAATTTCATGATGTATGCCAGTAATACTAAAAGTAATTCTGACTCTGAAATGGATCGGACTCGAAAGTAATTACTTTCCCCCAAGCAGTAAGGCTGATCAGCATCTCTACCCACTGACCCATCCTTCCACACCCCAGCCCCAACCTTCATCATTTCCTGTCAGTAACCTTTTGTGCTTAGAGTCACTTTATGGACATACAATCAATCTATGTATATAAGCTATCTTCTGTATTTATATTTATTGTGTTTTTTATTATTGTGTTCTTTATCTAATTTCATTTTGTGCTGCATTGAATCTGGAATAACAATTATTTTGTGTAGTGGAAATGACATCAAACAATCTCTCTCTCTGTCCCAAACCCAAGCAGACACAAGCACAACCCGCTGAAATATATCCCACAAGGCACGAGTAATGGGCATTCTTACTCGATGTTTCTCAAAGAAACCTCCCTGTGTCTGGAGTCCTTTGCTACTAACTCCAGTTCTTTCTCCTGACAGTAATCCAGCTCCCTCACTCCATCATAACCCGAGACCAATCCACGCAGGAGTTTCAAGAGATAAGCGGTAGAAACTAAATATGGACTGAGGGCTGCCTTCCAGTCAATCATACTCCATCTGCACCAATGGCCCTCCTGTCATTTTGTAGACTGTTGGACTTCACAGGGTCACTGGCATCTCTCTCGGGTAAAAATTCACTTAACATTGGCATCCAACACACATGTTCACACACAGACATACATACAGAGACACATATTCACACACAGAAACCAGATACACACAGGTTCACTCACACACTGACACACATGCATTCACACACACTCACACAAACACGTGTACGCTCGCACGCAAACACACAGACGCGCACACACACACACACACACACACACACACACACACACACACACACACACACACACACACACACACACACACACACACACACACACACACACACTTCTTCTCACCAAAGGAATTCATACAAATATCCTTCAAAACAATTATTTTGCATTAAAATGGCATTGCCATAGCAACAAGAATATGTGAGATAATCTAACATTAATGGTTGGGGTGTCTGTAACTGCCTCGTGGCAATCTTCCAACATTTAATCATCCCTTCTGGATTTTTTACCCATAATTATTTCTCTTTTGTACAATTAAATTATTGACCTCTCTCGCTCATAGTCAACGTACACATCAAGATCACTCTTTTTCCATAGACATGATGGTCATATTTTTCTTCAGTCCTGCTGAAGTTTGCTGCACACTGCATGAGGCAGTTATGCTGTGAATGAGTTGGTAGAAAACATTAGAATGAATATTTTGCCCGACCAATTACATTCCAGGATAAAAGACTATCTTACTCAAGCTTTAAAAACTTCTCCAAGAAAATGTAGATGTTGCTGAAAAATACAGCCACATGAGATTTTGAGCCAGTTAGTAAGATAGAGGAGCAGAATTAGGCCATTCAGCCCATTGAGTCAGCACTGTCATTCAGTCATCTCTGACCCTACAACTTGTGTTTTCCATATTACTTATTTAATTTTTCATTATTTTTACATTTGCATAGTTTGTCTTCTTTGTACTTTGGTTCCTTGTCTGTGTGTAGCCTCCTATTGATTCTATTGTATTTCTTTGTTCTACTGTGAATGGCCCCAAGCAATTGAATCCCAGAATATACTGTATACACTTTGATAATAAATTTACTATCAACTTCTGAAATTTGATTTTTTTTCAATCTTGTCCCCTTGCCTTCTCCCCGTAAGTTTTACCCCCTTACTAATCAAGAACGGCAGGAATGGAAAAATCCGCGGAGGTTAATAAACTCAGGCATCTCCATCACAGGCACAAGCCTCTCCAGAATTGACAACATCTTCAAAAGGCAATGCCTAAAAGTTCAAAGCAACTTCATTATCAAATTACATACATGTCACCATATACAACCCTGAGATTCATTTTCTTGTGGGCATACTCAATAAGTCCAATCAATGAAAGACAGTGCCAACAGGGCAGACAATCAGTGTGCAAAAGACAACAAACTGCAAATACGAAATGAAAGAAATAAAATAGTAAATAAATAAATAAGCACTAAGTATCAAGAAGATGAAATGAAGAATTCTTCGAAGTGAGTCCATAAGTGGTGGAAATATTTTAGTTTTGGGGTGAGTGAAGTTATCCCCTCTGGTTCAGGAGCCTGATGGTTGAGGGGTAATAATGGTTCCTGAATCTCATGGTGTGAGTTCTGAGGCTCTTATGCCTTCTTCTGATGGCAACAGTGAGAAGAGAGCATGACCCTGGGTGCTGGGGATCCCTGATGATGGATGCTGCTTCCTTGCGATAATGTTGCATGTAGGTGCGCTCAATGATGGGGAGGGTTTTCCCCGTGATGGACTGGGCCATAACCTCTACTTTTTGTAGAATTTTCCTTTCAAGGGCATTGGTGTTTCCATATCAGGCTGTGATGTAGCCAGTCAATATACTCTCCACCTTCAGAAGTTCTAGATGTCATGCCAAATCTTCACAAACTCCTAAGGAAGTAGAGGTGCTGGCATGCTTTCTCCAGTTACATGCTGGGCTCATGACAGTTCTTCTGAAATGAAAACTCCCAGGAATATAAAGTTGCTGACCTCTGGTCCCCAAATGACGACTGGCTTGTGGACCTCTGGTTTTCTCCTTCTGAAGTCAATAATCAGCTCTTTGGTCTTGCTGACAGTGTGTTGTGGCACCACTCGGCCAGATTTTCATTCTCCCTCCTATATGCTGATTCATCATCACCTTTGATTTGGCCTGCGACAGTGGTGTCGTCAGCAAACATTAAGTATGGCAAAGGAGTGTGCTTAGCCTCACAGTCGAAAGTGTAAAGCCAGTAGAATGGGGGCTAAGCACAGAGCCCTGTGGTTCACCTGTGATGATGGAGATTGTGGAAGAGATGTTGTTACTAATTTGAACTGACTGGGGTCTGCAAGTGAGGAAATTGAGGATCCAATTGTGCAAGGTCAATGTCTTAAAGCTTATTGATTAATTTTCAAGGAAGGTTGGTATTGAATGCTGAGCTGTAGTTGATAAAGAGCATCCTGATGTATACATCCTTGCTGTTCAGATGTTCCAGGTTTGAGTGAAGAGCCAATGAGATGGCATCTGCTGTGGACATGTGTTAGTAGACAGATTGGAGTGGATCAAGAAGGAGTCATTAAGGATCCCCAACATCCTGGACATGTCCTTTTCGTTTTTGTACCATCAAGGAGGAGGTACAGGAGCCTGAAGACACACATTCAATGTTCTGGGAACAGCTTCTTCCCCTCCATCATCAGGTTTCTGAATGGTTCATGAACCCATTAACCCAACCTCACTTTCTGTTCTCTTCTTGCACTACTTACTTAAATATCTCTTATTCTAAATTATAGTATTTTTAATCTATTGCACTGAACTGCTGCTGCAAAACATCAGATTTCAGAACATATTTTCAGTCAGTGATGATAAACCTGATCCTGATTTTGACTCACTTGCTGGGATTTTGTGATGTTTCTTGCCATTCATCGGTCCACTGAATATGGATGTGGATGTCTATGTGTTTGCATTCTAGGAAATAATCAAATCTGTTATTATTCAATCACAAAAGTCAGAAAATATCACAATTGGTACTGCAGATATTGGAAATCTAGAGCAATACACTAGATGTGCTGGAGGAGCTCAGCAGGTCAGGCAGGATCTGTGGTGGGAATGAACGTTTTGGGCAAAGACCCTTCATCAGAGCTGTGATTTCTCACTTTTCCAGCTCTGTTGAAAGGTCATTGACCTAAAAAATAACTCTTTTTCACTCTCCGCCGATGCTGCCTGCACAGCAGAGCATCTCTAGAATTTTCTGCTATTGTTTTCCATTTTCCATAGATCTATAATTTTATTGATGATGTATCAATGCTTCTGAGAAAAATTAGCACTCAAAAGCCAATTATGGATCATGTTCTGATTGGCAACACAGCAACTACAGTGAACAGACGGCCCATTATTGTATTTGAGAAAACAGGAATAATTCCCATTATTCTTCAAGGTAATGGGTTTTGCATTAGCTGAAAGAATTAACATTGAGATTTTGAAGCAGTATATTCTTAATGTAAGGTATTTAAATTTCTACCAGCCCCATACTTCAAGCGCTGTGCAGATAATAAAAGAATAGACAGACGCTCAAAAGCACCTCAATGCTAATTACACATCACATTGCAACCACTTCAAGGATTCATCTCAAAGATTAAAGCCACTTTTTTTCTCAGCAATCTCTTTAATGCATTTCAATCACTGAAGCTCATGAAAAATGTAAAGTAATTCATATTCTTCACCCTGCTTCATTGCCTGGTCTCGCTGCCTCCTGAAAACAAGCATTGGGAAAATTCAGTGCTGGTGTCCGTTGGATAAGAAAGCTCGCTGATGCAGGGTTGTCAAAACCTGTAGCCTGGATTTTGTGGCTGTAATGATGGTGAAGTGATGGGTGATTATCATCATTTCACCATGAAGCTGACAGCAACTTTAGGAGTTCTACACAGGTGTTGTTTAAAGTGGAAATTTCAAAGCTGTTCTCAATGGTTCAACCTTTTAACAGGAGTTATATTAACTCATTGAAAGTGATGTCATTTGGAACTATTTTTAACTAGTCTTGGGATAACAGAGATACAAAATACAGTGGATGCTAGAATCTGAGGCATCACACAGAAAGTCTAAGGAATTCGCCAGATCGGGCAGCATCTATGGAGAGTAAATGGACAGTCAATGTTTTGTGTTGAGACCCTTCAACTGTACTCTTCCTAAACACAGGAGTTCTGCAGATGGTAGAAACACAGAGCAGCACACACAAAATGCTGGAGTGACTCAGCAGGTTAGGCAGCATCTACGGAACCTAAGTTACAGGGAAAGGTTGAACAAATTAGGTCTTTATTCTTTGGAGCGTAGAAGGTTGAGGGGGGAGTTGATAGAGGTATTTAAAATTATGAGGGGGGTCAGATAGAGTTGACGTGGATAGACTTTTTCCATTGAGAGTAGGGGAGATTCAAACAAGAGGACGTGAGTTGAGAGTTAGGGGGCAAAAGTTTAGGGGTAACACGAGGGGGAACTTCTTTACTCAGAGAGTGGTAGCTGTGTGGAATGAGCTTCCAGTAGAAGTGGTAGAGGCAGGTTCGGTATTGTCATTTAAAGTAAGATTGGATAGGTATATGGACAGGAAAGGAATGGAGGGTTGTGGGCTGAGTGCGGGCCAGTGGGACTAGGTGAGAGTAAGCGTACGGCACGGACTAGAAAGGCCGAGATGGCTGTTTCCATGCTGTAATTGTTATATGGTTATATATGGAAAGGAATAAACAGTTGACGTTTCAGGCGTAGACCTGATGGCACAAACATTGATTTCTTGAGCTTCTGGTAATTATCCCCGTCTTCACCATTCCCCGTTCCTGTTTTCCTCTTTCACCTTATCTCCTTAACTGCGCATCACTTCCCTCTGGTGCTCCTCCCCTTTTTCCCATGGTATTCTATCCTCCCCTAGGATTCCCCCTTTCCAGCTCTTTATGTCTTTCACCAGTCAACTTCCCAGCACTTTACTTCAACCCTCTCCCCCCAGTATCACCTACCACCTTGTACTTCTACCTCCCCTCCACCCACCTTCTTACTTTGATTTCTCCTTTTTCTTTCCAGTCCTGATGAAGGGTCTCGGCCTGAAACGACGACTGCTTACTCTTTAGCAAAGATGCTGCCTGACCTGCTGAGTTCCTCCAGCATTTCATCTGGGATCTTCATCAGCCCCGATGCAGGATCTCAACCCAAAATATTAACAGTCCATTTCCTTCTATACAGATGCTGCCTGAACCATTGGATTCCCTGAGACGTGTGTGTGTGTGTGTGTGTGTGTGTGTGTGTATGAGAGAGTGTGTGTGCGTGCGTGTGTGTGTGTGTGATTGTGTGTGTGTGTGCGCGTGTGTGTGTGTGCGTGTGTGTGTGTGTGTGTGTGCAGCAACTACTAACTCAGACACATGATTATAAAATGATAATTAGTTCAGTTCAGTCAAGAATCTAAATGTTTATGCTTCTGTTGCCAGCAACAGTGATAAACTACAGTGAGTAACTACTGTGACTCAACATCGATTAGACACCATACTGTGTACACATGATAAATACCAACATTCGCACAGTTGGTACTGTGCAGTCATCAGTCTTATTGCAGCTTTGAACTAGCAAAGAGAAAGTAACAACAACTTTGATTATTCAACAAGAACAATGGCTCCTTGATTAGAAAGGACATTGACGGTCGCGGGGAAAAGGCAGGAGAATGGAATGGCGGACAGACTCAATGGGCTGAATAGCCTATTTCTACTCCTGTCTTCTGGTGTGTGTGTGTGTGAATGTGTGTGTAAGATGAAAAGAACCGGATTAAGTACATATGTGAGTATTATCCTGTGTGTGCTGTGTCTGTGTGTGTGTGTGTGTGTGTGTGTGTGTAAGATGAAAAGAACCGGATTAAGTACTGTACATATGTGAGTATTATCCTGTGTGTGCTGTGTGTGAGTAACAAAGATGAGAGGATCATGCATATAAATACTTCGTGTGTGTGTGTGTGTGTGTGTGTGTGTGTGTGTGTGTGTGCGTGCGCGCGTGTGTGTGTTTGTGTATGTTTAACAGACATTTAGATTTAGAGATACAGCACAGTAACAGGCTCTTCGGGCCCAGTGACCCACACCACCCAATTACACTTCTGTGCCCAACTATCTCACTAACTCGTATGTCTTTAGGATTGTGTCAGGAAACCAGAACACCCGGAGGAAATCCATACAGTCAAGAAAGTACCAACTCCTCATAGGAGGCAGCAGGAATTGAATGCCAATCAGTGTAAAGTGTTACATTAACTGCTATGCTACCAGGTTGCCGCTTCCTCACTGACAATGAAATTTAGAAAGAAAGGAAGAGACCCTCCCCTTCTACTATGGGACTGAGATATACCAGCTAGTTGAGTGGTGTCACAGCAACAAACTTATACTCAGCATCAGCAAGACCAAAGAACTGATTGTGGACTTCAGAAAGGGTAGGACAATGAAACACAATCCTAACCTCACAGAGAGGTCAGAAGTGGAGAGAGTGAGCAATTTCAAGTTCCCGGTGTCAATATCTCTGAGAACCTATCCTGGACTCAAAATATTAATGCAGCTATAAAGGAGGCAAGACAGCTGCTATATTTCATTAGGAATTTGGGGAGATTTGGTCTGTCACCTCAAACACTCTCAAATTTCTACAAATGTACCATGGGGAGTATTCCGACTGGCTGCACCACCATCTGGTTTGGAGGGGAGGAGTGTACAGGCTCAAAGTATGCTGCAGTCAGCTCCATCATGGGCACTAGCCTCCATAGTATACAGAACATCTTCAAGGACTGATGCTTCAAAAAGTGGCATCAATCATTAAGGACCCTCATCACCCAGGTCATGCATTGTTCTCATTGCCACCATCAGGAAGGGGGTACAGGAGCCCAAAGACACATACCCAACAATTCGGAAACAGCTTCTTCCCCTGTGCCATCAGATTTCTGAAGGGGATTTGAATTCATGAACACTAGACAATAGACAATAGGTACAGAAGTAGACCATTCGGCCCTTCGAGCCTGCAAAGCCATTCTGAGATCATGGCTGATCATCTACTATCAATACCCGGTTCCTGCCTTGTCCCCATATCCCTTGATTCCCCTATCCATAAGATACCAATCTAGCTCCTTCTTGAAAGCATCCAGAGAATTGGCCTTCACTGCCTTCTGAGGCAGTGCATTCCACACCCCCACAACTCTCTGGGAGAAGTTATTCCTTAACTCTGTCCTAAATGACCTACCCCTTATTCTCAAACAATGCCCCCAGGTACTGGACTCTCCCAGCATCTGGACCATATTTCCTGCCTCTATCTTGTCCAATCCCTTAATAATCTTATATGTTGCAATCAGATGCCCTCTCAATCTCCTTAATTCCAGAGTGTACAAGCCCACTCTCTCTAACCTCTCTGCGTAAGACAGCCCGGACATCCCAGGAATTAACCTTGTGAAACTATGCTGCACTTCCTCTACAGCCAGGATGTCCTTCCTTAACCCTGGAGACCAAAACTGTACACAATGCTCCAGGTGTGGTCTCACCAGGGCCCTGTACAAATGCAAAAGGATTTCCTTGCTTTTGTGCTCAATTCTCTTTGTAATAAGGCCAACATTCCATTAGCCTTCTTCACTGCCTGCTGCACTTGCTCATTCACCATCAGTGACTGATGAACAAGGACTCCTATATCTCTTTGTATTTCTCCCTTACCTAACTCTACACCGTTCAGATAATAATCTGCCTTCCTGTTCTTACTCCCAAAGTGGATAACCTCACACTTATTCACATTAAACATCATCTGCCAAGTATCTGGCCACTCACTCAGCCTATCCAAGTCACCCTGAATTCTCCTAACATCCTCATCACATGTCACACTGCCACCCAGCTTAGTATCATCAGCAAACTTGCTGATGTTATTCTAAATGCCTTCATCTAAATCGTTGATGTAAATCGTAAACAGCTGTGGTCCCAATACCGAGCCCTGTGGCACACCACTAGTCACCACCTGCCATTCCGAGAAACACCCATTCACTGTTAGCCTTTGCTTTCTATCTGCCAACCAGTTTTCTATCCATGTCAATATCTTCCCCCAATGCCATAAGCTCTGATTTTACCCACCAGTTTCCTATGTGGGACCTTATCAAATGCCTTCTGAAAATCGAGGTACACTACATCCACTAGATCTCCCTTGTCTAACTTCCTGGTTACATCCTCGAAAAACTCCGATAGATTAGTCAAGTATGATTTGCCCTTGGTAACTCCATGCTGGCTCGGCCCAATCCTATCACTACTATCTAGATATGCCACTATTTAATCTTTAATGATGGACTCTAGCATCTTCCCCACCACTGATGTCAAGCTGACAGAACGATAGTTCTCTCTTTTCTCCCTCCCTCCTTTCTTAAAAAGTGGGATAACATTAGCCATTCTCCAATCCTCAGGAACTGATCCTCAATCTAAAGAACATTGGAAAATGATTACCAATGAATCCGCAATTTCCAGAGCCACCTCCTTTAGTACCCTAGGATGCAGACCATCTGGACCTGGGGATTTGTTAGCCTTCAGTCCCATCAGTCTACTCATCACCGTTTCCTTCCTAATGTCAATCTGTTTCATTTCCTCTGTTACCCTATGTCCTTGGCCCATCCATACATCTGGGAGATTGCTTGTGTCTTCCCTAGTGAAGACAGATCTAAAGTACTTATTAAATTCTTCTGTCATTTCTCTGTTTCCCATAACAATTTCACCCAATTCATTCTTCAGGGGACCAACATTGTGCTTAACTATCTTCTTCCTCTTCACATACATAAAAAAGCTTTTTCTATCCTCCTTTATATTCCTGGCTAGCTTGCATTTGTACCTCATTTTTTCTCCCCATATTGCCTTTTTAGATATGTAACCCCTTGGGTCGCCTCAGGCTCGCTCAGCTCGTTCTCGTCTAGGGGGAGCAGCCTTCGGCCCCGCCAAACTGGGTAATCAGCTGGTGTGGATGTCCCCGCCTTGCCCAAAAACAGACAGTACACCATATGCGATTAAATGAGTACAATTTATAAAGGTTACTATAACTAAGTGATTAATAATGATACAGTATATATGAAGAGAAAAAATAAAGAAAAGGCGCCAAACTTATCAAAGTCCAAACCACTTCGTGCACAACCGTTGGAGCTCAATTACTGAAGTCTTCTGGCCACCATTCGATCCCCTCCGAACTCCTCGACTCTCCAAACAGCTCAGGACCCTCCGAGTGGTCAACCAAACACATCTAGCTTCATCCCCCACCCCCCCACCCCGTCCTCGGAGAATCTACCGGCCTCGGACCCCCCTTTGGGGTCCGATCCTCGCCCAGCTTAGAGCATTGCGTCCTCTCTCTCGACCCCCTCGTGCCGATCTGCCCAAAAGCCCGTCAACAAAAGCTTACAGACTCAGAAGAAAGAACATTAATCCCAATTTGGTTTACAAAGGAATACCATTCTCGTTATCAGTAAATTAGCATTCCTGCTAGTTAACAAAAAGAAGAAACCCTCTTTACACTCTCCCTCCACCAAATAAAAGTCATGTCCTCATGACTACTAAATAACTCGCCACCTTTCCTGCCAACACACCGTAACCCAAGCACAAACAGTGACATCTCCTCCCCACACAGTAACCCTCACGCCCTGTTTTTCAGGCGCTACTTAGGCCAACTATTTGGGAGTTCCCTAACCCTTCTGAGACCTCCGTATCCCCTCACCTAAACCCTTCAGGCTCGGACACAACTGGGGATACCTTGGGCCCACTACCAACTCCTCTCTCAACCTCTCACTCATGCCCCACACTGCACACAGCTAACCCTCCCCGCTACACCTGACTCAGTGGGAGAAGGGCCAAAGGTCTCTTCCTCAATCGAGGGAAAGTCAGCAAAAGGCAGCATGTACCACACATCCAGCACATCATCCATTGAATCTGTATTCTTCCTCATTCCTGTGATCGGTAGCTGCTGTTTGATCTTCTCCAAACGGAAACACGTGGCCTGCACTGCTCCCGCAGTCTCTTCAGCCTCCTTTTCAGTATTCACTGCACTTCTCTCCAGCTTTTTCTTCCTCATGACTTCTTCCAGATCAACTTTCAGATTTTGCACTTCATTTGAACTGTCGATGGTCATCTTCAGGTTCCCTTCAAGCCTCCGCTTCTCTCTTCTGAGATTTGTCTGTAATTTCTTCACCTCTGCAAACTCCCCTCTCCGGGTTCTCAGTTTGCTATTACCCTCAGTCAGACAACTTTCTTCATTCTCTCCAACTTGTAAGTCTTCCGAATGGTTCCAGATCACTTTCTCCAGTCTCTCCGTCTTCATTTCAAACTTGGTTCCGTAGAGACAGTCACTCACGAGCTGCGACCTTCGCCAGCCCTGGCACGTGTCCCGAAAACACTTTAACTTGGTAGTTCTCAGCTGCTTCTGCAACGACCTCACTTCATATTCTCCTGAGGCAAATCCAAACACCAAGAGATCATCCACATACACTAAAACTCCAAACGCCTCCACATCCCCTATGGTCTTCCACCTGCCCCACAGGAAGGTTGCAAGGGCTCCAGATATGCCCTGTGGCATCTTTTCGGACCCGAAGACTCCTAGGGAATTTATAGCGGCCGTCTTCTCCTTGTCGGCCCCAATCATCGGGATCTGGCAACATCCACTCCTCAGATCCAGCACCTTAAACCATTTCTCACCACTCAGACAGGCCATCGCCTACTGGCCCTCAGGGCCATATTCTGGTCACTGACAGTGCGCCTCTTCAAAGCAATACAATCCACACACACGCTGCCTATGTCTTCCACGGCTTCAGGGGCCAGTCGCCGCAACCTCTCTCTCTCCGAGGTGTCTTCAGCAGTCAACTCCGCTCCCTCGTGGTATTTCGCAGCGTCCACTAGGAGGGTCTCACCCTCAGATGCTTCCCCCAGGCCTTACCGCCAATGGCTCTTGTTTGAATTCGGTATCAGCCCAATGCTGCTACACACGTCCACACAAGCAGCTCGAAACTCTGGGTGCATCGACAACGCCTCCAAACAACGCTCACCTGCCTCCTCCGGGCAGGCCCCCAAGCGCACCAGCAGGATATTGGTTCTCTCTGGAACAGAAACGCTGCCCGTCTCAACAGGGTCTGGATACATCAGCATTAACGATTTCTGAACCTCAGTCTCCTCCACATTTGCCTCCAAGAACTCCATTTTCACTGACCAACAACCGTCGTCTGGATAATCACCGGCACTGGTACCCTGAATCTCCAGTGTTCTCAATGTCGTCAAGGGTAAATGCTTCCAATAACGGTTATGAAACAAACTGTACAGCAACTTAACCGGCGCCCCGGTGCCGAGGATGGCTTTAACTTGACTTCCATCCATCCGTAACAACACCTGTGCGCGTGGCCCCTCTAAGCCTTCAGGAATAGAGTCTGTTCCTTTCGGGAGTTCCTTGGTACATTGCTGGGAACGTGCTCCCGCAGAGACCCCAAGCCGTTCCCCCAATGGGCCTCCTCTAAGTTTCCCGACACCTCTCGAATCAACGGAACAACTGATCCCCTTGGCAGATCCCCTTGGCACCACAAGCAATTTATCTGCCCCCCCCTTGGCAAAAAGAGATACCCTAAAAACTTCCCACCAATCTCCTGCCACGGATATGATAAGCCCCCCAGCTGCGGCATTTGACTTCCAGTCGAACCACACACATTTTCCCACACTTTCCCAGAACTGGCAGCGTTCACTTCGAGGTAATTGCGCCCGACAGTTCTAACAAAGTCACCAGCCCGCCTACTCAAACTTTCAACCCGTCCCTGTCGCTTTCCCTCAGCCAAGCACTGCCACTCACCCAACAACTGAGGGGTCCGCTCCGCCCCTTTAGGGCTGGACGTTATTCCAACAACCGGGCGGAGCTCACCACTGCTGAAACATCCCAACCTGTTACTCCTCACTCTCCAAACAGTACGGACAGCCCATGGTCCCACCACCATTTCGTCAGCACTAGTCGGAAATTGAGCAACGACCTCCAGGCTAGCAACAGCAGCCACCCCACCCAAAACACACACGTAGCGATAACCAGCAATCGCACACCCACAAAGGCACACCAGCTCTTCGCCGCAGACACAATCCAAAGAGGGCGATCCCACAGCTTCCACAGAAATCAATCCCGGACGAGCACCCCACAATGTAACCCCTTGGGTCGCCTCAGGCTCGCTCAGCTCATTCTCGTCTAGGGGGAGCAGCCTTCGGCCCCGTCAGTAATCAGCTGGTGTGGATGCTGTGTGATGTCCCCGCCTCGCCCAAAAACAGACATGCGATTAAATGAGTACAATTTATAAAGGTTACTATAACTAAGTGATTAATAACGATACAGTATATATGAAGAGAAAATTAAAGAAAAGGCGCCAAACTTATCAAAGTCCAAACCACTTCGTGCACAGCCGTTGGAGCTCAATTACTGAAGTCTTCTGGCCACCATTCGATCCCCTCCGAACTCCTCGACTCGCAGCTCAGGACCCTCCGAACTCCTCGACTCTCCAAACAGCTCAGGACCCTCCGAGTGGTCAACCAAACACATCTAGCTTCATCCCCCCTCCCCCGTCCTCGGAGAATCTCCCGGCCTCGGACCCCCCTTTGGGGTCCGATCCTCGCCCAGCTTAGAGCATTGCGTCCTCTCTCTCGACCCCCTCGCGCCGATCTGCCCAAAAGCCCGTCAACAAAAGCTTACAGACTCAGAAGAAAGAACATTAATCCCCATTTGGTTTACAAAGGAATACTATTCTCGTTATCAGTAAATTAGCATTCCTGCTAGTTAACAAAAAGAAGAAACCCTCTTTACAGTTAAGTTCTGTTGTTCCTTAAAAATTTCCCAATCATCTGTCTTCCCACTCACCTTAGCTCTGTCACACATCTTTTTTTTAATGCTATGCAATCTCTGACTTCCTTTGTCAACCACTGTGGCCCCTTTCCCCCCTTTGAATCCTTCCTTCGCTGGGGGATAAACTGATTTTGCACCTTGTGCATTACTCCCAAGAATACCTGCCATTGCTGTTCCACTGTCTTTTCTGCTAGGATATCCGTTCAGTCAACTTTGGTCAGCTCCTCCATCATGGCTCCATTGTCTCCTTTGTTCAACTGCAACACTGACACCTCCGATTTGACCTTATCCTTCTCAAATTGCAGATAAAAACTTATTATATTATGGTCACTACCTCCTAATGGCTCCTTTACTTCAAGATCGCTTATCAAATCCTGTTCATTACACAACACTAAATCCAGAATAGCCTTGTCCCTGGTCGGCTCTCGTACAAGCTTTTTCAAGAATGCATCCCGGAGGCACTCTACAAACTCCCTATCCTGGGGTCCAGCACCAACCTGATTCTCCCAGTTCACCTGCATGTTGAAATCCCCCATTACTACTGCAACATTACCTTTGCCACATGCCAATGTTAACTCCCTATTCAACTTGCACCCAATATCCATACTACTGCTTGGGGGCCTGTAGACAGCACCCATTAGGGTCTTTTTGCCCTTACTGTTCCTCAGTTCTATCCACACAGACTCTACTTCTCTTGACCCTATGTCCCCCCTTGCAAAGGACTGAATCTCATTCCTCACCAACAGGTCCACCCCATCCCCTCTGCCCACATTTCTGTCCCTATGATAGCACGTATACCCTTGTACATTCATTTCCCAGGTCTGATCTTCCTGCAGCCATGTCTCCGTTATCCCAACAACATCATAGTTACCCATTCGCACCTGAGCTTCAAGCTCATCCACCTTATTTCTGACACTTCGTGTCACTACTTTTTTGTTTTTTTTGCACTACATAGTTAACTATTTACAGTAATATACACATTCATACTGTCTTTCACAGCTTTTTTCTATTAACATGCATTGCATTGAACTGCTGCAGCAACGTTAACCAATTTCATGACTCACGCTGGAGATATACCCAATTCTGACTCTGGTTCTGATCTATCTGAGTGTAGTACGTGTGTGTGTGTGTGTGTGTGTGTGTGTGTGTGTGTGTGTGTGTGTGTGTGTGTGTGTGTGTGTGTGTGTGTGTGTGTGTGTGTGTGTGTGTGTGTGTGTGTGTATGTGTGTGTGTGTGTGTGTGTGTGTGTGTGACAGAGAGAGAGACTTTCTGTACCTGAGACAGTGAGTGAGACATGCTGATCAGCATGTGTGCCTTTTTATGGGCATATTTAAGTGTAAGAGGAGTCCATTTGTACTTCTACAGTACATTCTAAGTTCAGAGACTGAGAGAATAAATGGTAGTATTTATCCTGTTTTGATTCCACATGACAAAATATTTTAATATCTACAATCTAACACAGCGTAAAAGTCCTGTAAAATACTTGTTTCCTTTGACTGTTTAATAATGCGTTTATGCTAATTTATCACCAGACTTCAGGTGCACTCATGCTATCGTCAATTGAATGGGTTGCTCAATGCGAGCAGAATAATGCGATGCTCCACACTTGTTCTAAACTGAGCTCGCAGTTGCAGTGCATTGAAATTAATGAGCTTGTCAATTGCTTGCATCAAACTAATCTGCCTGCATTTTCACCTGTAGGATTCATTCTTCATTTGAATCAGAAAGGGCCTTGCAGTCTCTCCCAATCACAGTGTGTATTTCTAATGATTCCCCTGGTACCCTTAAGCAGTCCATTAAGATGGGTGCTGTACTTTAATTGGAAATTAAAGTTTCAAGCAGCGTATCCTTGACAGTTGTTGAAATTTAACCTGAGCCACCATTTCTGTTTTATCACTCACTATTTGTAATGTCAAGAAAGTTCCACCTCAGTCACTTTCTATCAGAGCTTAAAGCCTTGAGTTGCTCCCAGTAGATCTGACTATTAAACTTCCAGCTACAAGTGATAATCCTCAAGGTTCCTTGTTGCAGTTTTCCATAGTAACAGTTTTACCAGAATCTAGCTTTATCTTAGGTCCATCAACCAACACAAACACGGACTTGTTCACATTCAGTGCTGTTGCCTGGATTGAAGAGCGTACCTTATGAGAAGAGGTTGAGTGAATTTGGCCTTTTTTTCTTGGATCGACAGAGATGATGAAGGGCATTGATTGTGTGGTGAGCCAGAGGCTTTTTCCCAGGGCTGAAATGGCTAACAGGAGAGGGGATAATAGTTCTAAGGTGCTTGGAAATAGGTACTGAGGGGATGTCAGAGGTAAGTTTTTCACACACAGAGTGGTGGGTGTGTGGAATGCACTGCTGATGTCGGTGGTGAAGGCAGATACAATAGGGTCCTTTAAGACATGGAGCTTAGAAAAATAGAGAGCTATGCCGTAGGGAAATTCTAGGCAGTTTCTAGAGTAGGTTACATGGTCTGCACAACATTGTGGGCCTGTTATGTGCTCTAGATTTCTATGTTTCCAGGTATGAGTTGGGCCCAAGCAGAGTAGAACCAGATTCAGATTTATTGTCACTGACTTGTGTGATGCAAAACCCGTTCTTTAGTGGCAGCAGCACAGATGAGCTTTATTTGTCACATGTACATTGAAACATACGGCGAAAAGCAAAGTTTTACAACAAAACAAACCAGTGAATATTATGCGAAGCCCCAAAGTGTCGTCATGTTTCCAGTGCCCACAACTTATTAATCCTTCTTTGGAATGTGGGAAGAAACTGGAGCATCCAGAGGAAATCCACACGGTCACAGGGAGAACGTACAAATTCCTGACAGACAGCAATGGAAATTGAACCACCTTCTTACAGTTGACTGCTCTAAAGTGATGTACTAACTGCTAGGCTACCGTACCCTACGGCACAAAGACAGATTTAAAAATAAATAAATAAATGAATACTGCAAAGGGAAGGAATAACAAAGTAACCCAGTCAGTCCTGTTGGAGGGCTTTGGCCTGAAATGATAACTGTACTTTTTTCCATAGAAGCTGCCTGGCCTGCTGAGTTCCTCCAGCATTTTGTGTGTGTTGCAATAACAAAGTACTGTTCATGATTTTACTGACAATTCAGAACTCTTGGCCTAAGATTTTGGCACGGTTTCAGAAGCTTAGAATCTTGAGTAACTGGAGATGGGGAAATCAAGGGTCAGTGTTGCCACAGGAGATCTGTGTGTCATTGGGAGAGTCGGAACTTCTGCTGTGTGCCTGGGGACCCGGGATCCTTGCGATCTTCAGGCACAGAGCTCGGAAAAAGCAACGTAATGGACTTTTAACATCGTAAACCAGCGAGTTGTTTGTTACGTCTCTCCTCTCGCTGGAAAATGGAATGGAGTCACCTCTTTCTCCATTATTAGGAGAGAGAGAGCCTGCAGCATGTCGAATTATTGGATCAACAATGTAGTCTTTGGGGTAACTGCAAGTCTGAGTCTTCGCTATTGCTTTGCTCACACTTGAGTGCTGGTAGCGGGTGCGCTTTAGTTTTGCCGGTGGGGGAGAGGGGGATTGTTGCTCGCTGCCGCTTACTCAAGGGAGGGGAGCTGGGGAGACTTTGGGGTTCTAACATTTAACTGTCGTTCATTCTTTGGGACACTCCTCTGTTTTCGTAGATGGTTCTGAAGAAAAAGCATTACAGGACATTTCTCTGACATTAAATGGACCTTTGAAATCAGAATTTGGAGGGGAAGAAGCTGTAATGAATTTTATGAATCAGGAGGATCAGAGGGATCTTGGGGTCTGAGTCCATAGGACACTCAAAGCTGTTGCTCAGGTTGACTCTGTGGTTAAGAAGGCATACGGAGCATTGGGATTCATCAATTGTGAGATTGAGTTTAAGAGCCAAGAGGTAATGTTGCAGCTATATAGGACCCTGGTCAGACCCCACTTGGAGTACTGTGCTCACTTCTGGTCGCCTCACTACAGGAAGGACATGGAAACCATAGAAAGGATGCAGAGGAGATTTACAAGGATGTTGCCTGGATTGGTGAGTATGCCTTATGAGAATAGGTTGAGTGAACTTCACCTTTTCTCCTTGGAGCAACGGAGGATGGGAGGTGACCTGATAGTGGTGTACAAAATAATGAGAGGCATGTTTCCTGTGGACAGTCAGAGGCTTTTCCCCAGGGCTGAAATGGCTAGCACGAGAGGGCAGAGTTTTAAGGTGCTTGGAAGTAGGTACAGAGGAGATGTCAGGGTTAGTTTTTTTACTCAGAGATTGGTGAGTGTGTGGAATGGGCTGCCGGCGACGGTGGAGGAGGCAGAAACAATAGGGTCTTGTAAGAGACTCCTGGATGGATATATGGAGCTTAGAAAAATAGAGGGCTATGGGTAAGCCTAGGTAGTTCTAAGGTAAGGACATGTCCGGCACAGCTTTGTGGGCCGAAGGGCCTGTATTTTGCTGTAGGTTCTCTATGTTTCTATGAATGTGGGTCTTTAAGCTCCTGTCCCTCCTCCCACTAGATTCCTTGTGCAACACACATAGAATTGTAGAGTTATTGTGCTGTGGTTATACAGCATGGAAACATGCGGTTTGGCCCGACTGGTCCACGATGACCACAGCATCCTTCTTGATAACTTTGGTTGCCCACATTTGGTCCATAATCCTCCTCCAGTTCCTCTTAACTATTGCAGTTGTCTCCTCCTCGAGCGCTTCCTCTGGCACCTCACTCCAGCTACTCACTACTTTCTCTGTGTAAAAGTTACCTCTCAGTCTTTTTTTAATTCTCTCCCCTCTTATCTTGTACCTTGTCCTTTACATCTAGATTTCCCAGCCCTGAGGAAAAAAAAACTACGCACGTCCATTTACCCATCCCTCTCACGATTTGATACAATTCTTTGAGATTACCTTTCATCCTCCTATGTACCAGTGAATAAAGGTATACTATGGCCAACCTCTCCCTATAACACAGACCCTCTGGTCCAGGCAGCATCCTCATAAATCTCTTCTGCACTCTTTCCAACTTAGGGATATAGAGTCATAGAAAAGTTCAGCACAGAAACAGGCTCTTCATCCCATCTAGTTTATGCCAAACCATTTAAACTGCCTTTTACTATCGACCTGCACTGGGACTATAGCCCCCCATACCTCTACCATTAATGTTTTCCTGATAAAAGAGTGACCAAAACTGTACACAGAACTCCAGCATAAACATTATTTCATACGTGGTCTTGCCACCAACTTGCTTTTTTAATGCCGTGGACCCATACTATTACGCAAGGGGTCCATGGGCTATAGTTTGGGAACCCTTCATTTAGAGTGAACTGGATTAGCACAAGTAAATAGTCTGGTTGGCATGGGTGAGCTAGGCCAAGAATGCTTGTTTCCATGTTTAATGACACTATAAGTCAGCAACTCAAGTACATGGATATATTGATAGGAAAGGTTTAGAAGGTTTTAGGCTGAACATTGGCAAATGGCATTAGCCTAGATGGACACCTGGGTCAGCAAAGAACAATTAGGCCTTAAATATTCATCCTGGTATTATTGTGACCTCAAGGATGGAACTGGCAGAAGATGATGACACATCACAATGGCAGTGAAGGTGGAGAAAAGCTACAGCAGTGAAGCTTCCCCAGTTGAATTGCACTCCTTGCCATTAGACCCTGACTCTCATCTATCAAGGACCGTGTGGTGGCTGCCCATGTATTAGCCTCCCGATGTTAAACAAACTTGCACACAGGCATTTCCCCATTAAGAGAATAATCCCTTATGTTAAGAGAACATCACATTGGACTTGAGTGACTGCATTACTTCTTCTGCTACCAATGTTACTATAATTGTGCCTTATAGACCAGGTGGTGAAGAAGGCATTTAGCAGGCTGGTCTTCACCAGTCAGGTTATCGAGTTTAGGAGCAGGAACATTACTTTGCAGCAATACAAGTTGTTGGTGAGACCACACTTGGAGTACTGCGCGTTCTGTGACTCTGTTACAGGAAAGACATTGTCAAGCTGGAGAGAGTGCAGAAGAGATATAATTATTCTAACTTGCCTCCTCCACTTCCTCAGGTAGTGCATTTCGGACTCCAAAATCCTCTTGGAGAAAAAATTCTTTCTTTTTCATTTTATCCTCAACCTTTGGCATGCAGTTTTAGACCTCTGGTGTATGGAAAAGGATTCTCGTGCTCTGTGGCCCTCATTATATTGTAAACTCAGTGGCCATTTTATTCAGTACTTCCGGTATCTAATAAATTAGCCACTGAGTGTAAGTTTGTGTTCTTCTGCTGCGGTAGCCCATCCACCTCAAGGCTTGACGCATCATATGCTCAGAGATGCTGTTCTGAACACCACCGTTGCAACATGTGGTTATTTGAGTTACTGTCGGCTTCAACCAGCCCGGCAGTTCTTCACTATCTCTCATTAATGTGACAATTTCACCCACAGAACTCTGCTCACTGGATGTTTTTATTCACACCATTCTGAAATACTCAAACCTCCCTGTCTGGCACCAACAATCATCCTATTGCCAAAGCCTTATTTCTTCCTCATTCTAATGTTTGGTCTGAACAACAACTGAACCTCTTGACCATGTTGGCATGCTTTTATGCATTGAGTTCCTACCACGTCATTGGCTGATTAGACATTTGCATTAACAAGCCAGTACACAAGTGTAGATAATAGAGTGGCAACTGAGTGTATATCTGGTTTTCCCTCAGTCTCTTATACTCCAAGGAAGACAAATCTAACCACCTTGTGATTGAAATGCCCCATCCCAGGCAACATCCAAATGAAACCCCACTGCTACTTCTCAGTGAAATCAAGTCCTTCCGCTCTTGCAGGGTTTGGAAATGGAAACAATACTTCAGCAATAAACTAAACAATATTTTATATTGTGTTATCATAACAGCCTGGACAGAGTGGCTGTGAGCACAAACCCTGATCCCCTTTGGCTTTCTACCATTCAAGTTAGTGCATCTAGTACAGTCCAATTAACATGAAAATGATTGTTAGCCTTCATTCAACCAATAGGTAAAGATCAGTGTTATTATTTCACTTTATTTTAATCAATATTAATATTTTAATTAGCTTATGTAAGTTGATTGTGCTTTTAAATTCCAGCAGCCTTCACTTGGTGTCTATTATTCTTCGTGAATTTTTAAAGCTTTTTTTTGAAGTATCTTGCTTGTCCTAGTGCAGCGTTAATGCATATTATTGAAGCTTGAATAAAACTCCCTACCTAAGCAGGTACTCAAAGGTCTAGATAAAATATCTCATCCATGAGACAACAGCTCTGAGAGTTTCACTCGCTCTGGGTACTGCCTCGAAATGTCAGCTTGAATTGTGTGACAAACCCATGGAATTGGAGGAACGAGCCACTCTGTTTCTATTTCTAGTTTGTTTATTCTAACACAGATTATTCACTGAAAACTGCAGTAAATGTATTGGAGGTCATTGAGGGATATGCATCTTCCACCTCCAATACCCAATGACTAAGCACAGAACATAGAACACCACAGGCTCTTCAGCCCATAGTGTTCTGCCAACCTTTTTACCTACCTGAAGATCAATCTACACCTTCTCTCAACATAATCCTTGATTTTTCTTTCATCAGTGTATCCATCAAGGGCATGCCTTATGAAGACTATGAGATTAGGAACAGAATTAGGCCACTCATCCCATTAAGTCTGCTCCACCGTTCCATTATAACTGAAATATTACCCCTCTCAACCCTAATTCTCCCTGTAAAATAGAAACATAGAAAACCTACAACACAATACAGGTCCTTTGGCTCACAAAGCTGTGTCGAACATGTCCTTACCTTAGAAATTACCTAGGGTTATCCATAGTCTTCTATTTTTCTAAGCTCTATGTATCTATCCAGGAGTCCCTTAAAAGACCCTATTGTATCCACCTCCACCAATGCTGCCGGCAGCCCATTCTATGCACATAACCTTTGACTTTCTTACTAATTAAGCACCCATCAAGCTCTGCTTTAAATACACACAGTGACTTGGCCTCTACAGCTGTCTGTGGCAATGAATTTCACAGATTCACCACCCTGTGGTTAATTAAGTTCCTCCTCATCTCTGTTCTGAAGGAATATGCCTCTATTCTGAGCCTGAGCCCTCTGGTCCTAGATTCCTCCATTACGGGAAACATCCTCTCCACAACCAGATTATCGAGTTTTTTCAATATTCACTAAGTTTCAATGAGATCCCCCCCATTCTTCTAAACTCCAGTGAGTACAGGCCCAGAGCTATCTAACACTTCTCATACCCTTTTCATTCCCAGAATCATTCTTGGGAACCTCATCTGGACCCTCTACAAAGCCAGCACATCTTTTCTTAGATAAGATGCATTACATCATTGCTTTTATATTCTAGTCCTCTTGAAATAGTTGCTAACGTTGCATTTGCCTTCCTTGCAAGACCTAACTTGCAAGATAGCCTTTAGGGAATTCTACACAAGGACTCCCAAGTCTTTTTTGCACTTCTGATTTCTGAATCTGCTCCCCATTCAGATAATAGTCTAAACTTTTGTTTCCTCTATCAAGGTTCATGTCTGTACACTTCCCGAAACTGTATTCCATCTGCCACTTCTTTGCCCATTCTCCTAATCTGACTAAGTCCTTCTGCAGTCTCCCTGCTTCCTCAACATTGCCTGCCCCTCCACTTATCGCTATGTCATCTGCAAACTTGGCCACAAAGCCGACAATTTTGTCATCCAAAGCATTTACATATAATGTGAAAAGAAGGGGTCCCAACATCAGCCCTTACGGAATACTAGTCTCCAGCTGCCAACCAGTAAAGGTCCCCTTTATTCCCACTCTTTGCCTTTTGTCAGTCAGTCAGCCTTCTATTCATATGAGTTTCTTTCCTGTGAAGATAGGCTGAGCGAGCTAGGGTTTCTCTCTGGAACGAAGGAGGACAAGATATGACCTGATAGAGGTGTGTATAAGATGTTAAGAGGCTACGATAGAGTGGACAGTCAGAGATATTTTTCCCAGGATGGAAATGGCTTCTACAAGGGGGACATAATTTTATGGTGATAGGAGGAAAGTATGGGCGGGGGGGGGGGGGGGAGTCAGAAGTAAGTTTTTTATACAGAGTGGTGGGCATGTGAACGTCCTGCTAGGCGTGTGGTAGAGGCAGATATACTGGGGGCCTTTAAGAAACTCTTAGATAGTCACATGGATAATAGAAAAATGGGGCTTTATGGAGGAGGGAAGGATTAGATTGATCCTGGAAAAGGTTAAAACGTTGGCGCAGCATTGTGGGCCACAGGGATTGTAATGTGCTGTATGTTGTATGCTCTGTCTGTTAAATGTCCCTACCAGCACTCCCAGCAATGTGTTCTTGTATTAGCCGTCGCTAACTTGGGGAAAGGGCACTGGCTGTCCACTCTAACTTTGCCTCTTAATAGCCTTTACACTTCCATCAAATCTCCTCTCATCCTCCTTTACTCTAAAGAGAAAAGCCCTTGCTTGCTCAGCCACTCCTCATACGACGTGCTCTCTAATCAGACAGCATCCTATTAAACCTCCTCTGCACCCTCTCTAAAGCTTCCACATCCTTCCTATAATGAGGGGACCAGAACGCAACCCAATGTTCCACAAGTGATCCTAACCAAGGTTTTATAGAGCTGAAACATTACCTTGTGACTCTGGAACTCAATCCCCTTATGAATGAAGGCCAATGCACTCTCTTAAAGATTGAAATGGTCAGGGGTCACGGTTGGAAGCGAGAGACAGGCCGGTTTGGCTTGCTACACCACGGTGCTTGCTTGACTCTGTGCTGGTCTAAGGCCTTCTGAATTGGCTTCTGTGGACTTCTCAATCAGATTCTGTGATAACTGGCCTGGTGAACTTCAGTTCTAAATGCTGTTTGCTTGCTTTATTGTTTGCATGATTTATATTTTGCTCTCTTTGTGCACTTTGGATGTTTCATGGCTTTCTTTTTTTCTTATTGGGCTTTTATCAGTTTCTTTGCTTCATGGCTGCCTGTAGGGAGATGAATCTCAAGGTTGTACATTATACCTTGATAATAAATGTACTTTAAACTTTGAACCATATTAACTTGTGTGGCAACTTTGAGAGACCTACGGATCAAAGCCAAAAAGATTTGATTTCCTGAAAGCTCCATGAATCAATGTAAATGTGGTGCAGGGGGTCTTGAAGGTCTTTGTACGTTAACTGTGGAATGTTAATATCTTAGTTCAATGAACGGCGAGGAAGATGGTAGCTACATTAAATGGTATCCTGGATAATAAAATGAACTCCTGGCTTCACAATTGACCTCATTGTCCTTGCAACACGTACTTTATTTGTTTAGAATGATGAGGAGGCATCTCATTGAAACCTATTGAATATTGAACATAGTGTGGACATTGAGAGGATGATTCCTACAGTGGGGGAGTCGAGGATCAGAGGGCATAGCCTCAGAATAGAGGGACATCCCTTTTGAACAGAAACAAGGCAAAATTTCTTTAGCCAGAGGGCAGTGAATCTGTGGAAATCATTGCCACAGACGGCTGTGAGGGCAAGTCACTGAGTAAATTTAAAGTGGAGGTTGATAGGTTCTTGATTATTTAAGGCCTTAAAGGTTACAGGGAGAAGGCAGGAGAATGGGGTTGAGAGGGATGATAAATCAGCCTTGATGGTGTGCCGGAGAGGACTCAATTGGCCAGATGGCCTAATTCTGCTCCTGATGCACCATTAATAACTCACTCTGAAACGTAAAGGCGAGATATCGGCTTTTATTTACTGGAAGAAGGAACAACCAGTGAGTGACCACCATACTACATCCTGGAGACAGAGGCTGGGCTCAGACCTCAATCGCCTTTACACAGGGGTCTGTGGGAGGAGCCACAGGAGCAGTCAGCAGGGGGGCGTGTCCAGACAGGTATATGTAGTTCACCACAGCTCCTATGTCTGATAGTCTTATATAATACATCATTCTGCATTCTTTAAGTGCCTTTTCCTGTACCATACCAATACACTGATGTGATGGGATGATCTGTACAATGACATGTGGACTTCTTTTCACTGACAATAACATGCCGGTATAATTTACCATTTTATATTACTGAGAATTTACAAATTATTGTATTGATTAAAATACCCTGCAATTTCTTTGTCAATGCACTGAGAGACAAGACTTCAATGGTACAATGGTTCAATTTAATATCAGAGATTTTATACAGTATACAACCTGAAATCCTTACTCTTCACAGACATCCACAAAACAGGGAGAAAATAATTCCAAAGAATGACTGACAGAAAACGGTAGTTCCCCAAAGCCCCCTCCCCTTTCCACGCACAAGCAGCAGCCAAAAGTCCCCTCCCCATCCCCTCACTTGCTCCAGCAAAAGCATCAAACCCCACCACCCACCATGCAAGCAGCAGCAAAGCCCTCAGAGACCATGGTCCAGAGTCCATGAAAACTACTGTCCATCCCAACACTTAGACATCTTAGACAGGCTCTCTCTCTCACTAGCAAGGGAGAGAGAGAGATTGCTCCTGCAACAACTAGAGGGGAGACCAACAGCTGACTGTTCTGATGTTGCGATCTGCCGACTCGCTTCTCCGCATTCCAGCAGACTCTCACTCACCATCGAGAGAGAAATTTAGACATCTGTTTACAAAACAGCACTCTTAAGACTAATAACACATTTAGTCTTTAGGACTTATTGCACACTGACTATCACAGACTATATTGCTGACAAGCAGGCATACCATACATCTCTCCCATCTAACAAGAACACTCATGGTTATAGAGACAAAACAATATTGTTCCATGTACAAATATAGCCAGAATGATGAACTACTGATTCTTCACAAAAGCTTAGTCAAGCAAGATTGGTGGTTGGAGGGATGGGGGGGGGGGGGGGGTGAGTGTTGCTGCCATCAGGTGGGAGATACTTGAGCCTGAAGACTCACAACTCAATGTTCAATAACAGTTCATAATCAGAATCACATTTATTATCACTGATGTATGTCATGAAATTTGTTGTTTTATAGCAGCATTACAGTACAATACATAAAATATACTGTAATTACTATAAGGAATATATCTAAATAAATTAAATATTTAGTGCATATAGAGAGCCAAAGTGGTGTTCATAGGTTCATTGTTCGTGAGAAATCTGATGGCAGAGGTGGAGAAACTGTTCCTAAAATATTGAGTGTGGTTTTCAGGCTCCTGAGTATCCTTCTTGATGGTAGTAATGAGAAAAGGACATGCCCTGGGTGATTGGGATCCTGAATGATGGATGCTGTCTTTTTCAGGCATCACTTTTTCACTATGTCCTCGTTGGTGGGGAAGCTGGTGCCCATGATGGAGTGAGCTGAGTTTACAACACTCTGCAGCTTTTCCTGATCCCATGTGGTCATCCCTCTATACCCGATGGAGATAAAACTGGTCAGAGTGCTTTCCACTGAACGAACGTGGAATTTTGCTACAGTAATGGATGATGTACCAAATTTCATCAAATTCCACAGACAGATTTTCCCTCACTGCCATCAGGTTCTTGAACCATATGACCATATAAGAATTACAGCACAGAAACAGGCCATCTCGGCCCTTCTAATCAGTGTCGAACGCTTACTCTCACCTAGTCCCACTGACCCGCACTCAGCCCATAACCCTCCATTCCTTTCCTGTCCATATACCTATCCAAGTTTACTTTAAATGACAATACTGAACCTGCCTCTACCACTTCTACTGGAAGCTCATTCCACACAGCTACCATTCTCTGAGTAAAGAAATTCCCCCTCGTGTTACCGACCTGTAAACATCTTACCAATACCTTGATCTAGATTTCTTTTTCTCTCAACTTGCACTTATGTCTCACAAACATGAGAAAATCTGCAGATGCTGGAACTCCAAAAAAAAACACACAATGCTGGATGAAGTCAGCAGGTCAGGCAGCATCAATGGAAAAGAGTAAACAGTCAATGTTTTAGACCAAGACCTTTAATCAGGACTGGAAAGGAAGGGCCTTGGCCTGAAACGTCAACTGTATTTTTTCCACAGGTGCTGCCTGGCCTGCTGAGTTCGTCCAGTATTTTGTGCGTGTTGCTGTCATTATGTTTATGTTGTCATGTAAATTATGTATAAGTTATGTTGATTTAAGTTTATGTTAATTTATGTTTTTAATTTACTATGCTGCAGCTGCAAAATTCCAACTTTCATGGTGTTCATACCCCCAGAGTGCATGCTCATGCAGTAAACTTGAACTTGGAGCAATACTGACAGAGTTCGACTGAGGAGGAAAAGCTTTGGAAAGTCTTGGGACTTCAGGAGCATCTTAAGAAGACAGAGTCGCCCATTTTAGCCTATAAATAAGAGAACAGGAGAGGCAACAATGCACACATTAAGCCCTGGCTTTGACAGAGCTGTGAAGAGATTTAGGTAAAGTCAATGCAATATTTTTTAACTGCAGCTTTACACCTGATGGTTTCTTGGCAGACATCACACAAACAGGTCTGTAACAGCTTCCTCCCTCAGATTCAGCTCCCTGGGGCTGATTCCATTGCTCCTAATCAGGCTGCTGTAACAGGCAGTTCCCTGCAGCTCACAAGAAACATAATAATAATAAAAAAAAAGTTCTCTGAGATGTGCAAGGGAGAGATAAGAGGTGCCCATTCAAACCACACAGCAAGCTGCCTCCCGAGGAAGCTGCAAATCTCACCAGCATCAGGTGATAATTCATAAATTAGGATAGAAGACAAAGATTTGCATTTATATAGCACCCTTCATCACTTCAGGGCACACCCAGCTGCTCTCAAGCACTGTTTAGGATGTGTTTTTTTTGCTGTAGAGTAAGATACATGGGAGACAATTTGGACACAGCAATCTCTTGCTAACAGGGAGCTCCTACAGAGAGCTAAATGCGAGTGATCAGATTATGCATTTTGCTGATGTCTTTTTAGGCATGGGCCAGGGGTCTGAGAAAAGATGTCTTCAAAATATAAATAATTACCGCATTGTGCGAGTGCAGGTAATGGCTTGATTTTGAGTTTTATTCATAAGTTAGTTGGATTTATAAAAGTACTCTATATCTCAAGGAATGCTATTAACAGCATTAGGTCCATGGAAGACTTGGTCACGCTGCTGGGTGCGACTTGGAGGAAACTGAGCAGAGAGCAGAAGGATGAAATAACATCTAATTTCAAAGATTCAAAGTACATTTATCATCAAAGTATGTACGCAATATACAACCCTAAGATTTATCTTCCCACAGAAACAAAGAAAACCGTGAAACCCGTTCAAAGAAAAACATCAAACTCCCACCATGCAAAGAAAAAGAACAAATTGTGCAAATGGCCAAAAAAAGTGAGGGAAGGACAGAGAATATAAAACACCAAACCGCAAGATTATCAGAAGAGTCCACGCACATTCAGCCCAGCTCAGTTAAGCCTAATCCATCACTGCGTCTTTGCTACCTGCAGGCCACAGAGCCAGTCCACCCCGATCAAAGCTGCACAATAACAGGAGCGACCAGAAACCAGGAACACATCATAACGTGAACTAAAGAGTCCAAACCTCAAACCACAATGATTAAACCTTGCCCACGAACTCGGACCCAGCCAGAGAGAGACATATTTAGATAGAAGTGTGGAGGGATATACTGTAGGCTGAAAACAGGAAATTGGGATGGGCCCTGTGGGTACTGCACTCAGCATGGTATCTGGTATCTGGTATCCGTGCTCTATTGCTCTGTGATTCCACAATTCTAATAACTCTGGAATTCATAAAAATGACCATGAAACTGCTGGATTGTCAGACAAACCTATCCAGTTCACAGGGGCAATTATGGATGGACAAAAAAGCTAGCATTGACTGCCACACACGCGTTTTGTGAACAGATCAATGACATAGAACTTAATTGTATAACCTGGAGTTTATTTCTGCATAGACAATGTACATGTTGTCTAGCCAATCAGATTTTTGGTAAATACTTCCTTATAGCTTTGTATCAGAATCAGATTTACTATCATTGGCATATGTAATGAAATTCATTGTCATATGGCAGCAATTCATTGCAATACATATAAAACATTAATTACAATAAGAACTATGTATACAAAAAAATTAAAATCAAATGAGTAATGTAAAAGATGAGGTAGTGTTCATGGGTTCATTATGTGTTCAGAAGTCTGATGGTGGAGGGGTATAAGCTGTTCCTAAACCATTTATAAAATAAAACTAAATAAGTAGTGTCTGCAAAAAGAGAGAAAAAATAGCGAGGTAGCATTCATTGGTTGGTTCATTACATGCTTAGATTTCTGATGCCGATTAAACTTCATGAAAACCGAGTTCGTAGGAAACTCTACAACAGGACAATTTACAATGACCAATTAATCCAATAACTAGTATGTCTTTGAAATGCTGGAGGAAATCCATGTGCTCATGGGAATGGTGTACAAAGGTGGCATCGGAATTGAATCCTAGGCTCTGATGCCTTAAGCTGTAATTAGGGTTTAGTGGTAGGGATGTTGAGGAGTTAGAAGTTAGGCCTCTGCTCCATGCTCCGTGTCCGAAGGCTGGCGACGTGGATGGGTGTCGAAGTTGGCCTGTACCCAGAGTTCCAGGTTTGGATGTTGGTATGAGCAAGGAGAAATTAGGGCTGGTCTGTCAGCGCTGTCAGAATTTGAATCTGGAGTTTGTGGTCCTGTCATCGGCCAGTCCGACAGTTGATACTGAACATTGGCATTGAAATGTGTGGTGGCACTTGCTGGCTGCCCTCATCACACCCTTAGCTGTCACGGATATTAACACAAACGATGCATTCACTTTATGTTTCAATGAACATTGATAAATAAATCTGAATTTGAATATTTAATGGACAAACTGTGCCAAGGTCCTGTTTTGGTGGTGCATAACCCTATGACTCACCCCATTAGATTTCCAACTCACAGACCAGCATGCTGCCCACTGACTGATAACCGGCTTGTAACCTTCACAAGATTCTTTTTGTTTTATGAAGGTGAGCTCTTCATGAAGTCATGATTCATGAGTTAACAAAAAAGGACATTTCAAAAGTCGTGGAGTGGAAGGTCTCATCATGCTAACAGATTCAGTGGAGATGGAAGAAATGGAAGAGGGGAATTGCATCCTTAAAAGCAAAGAGCGTGGGAGGTGGTGTAGTCAGGGTAGCTGTGGGAGTCAGTGGGTTGGTAGCATCCGTTTACAGAACGAGGCTTTCCACTCCAGTATGCCCATAATATCTTCTGTTTTCCTGACCGCCCCCATTCATCATTTATATGAGGCCTTTCCAACTCACAAGGCCTCCGTGAATCAACATCTAACCCACGTAAAGATATGAGGACAGGAGACTGAAAATTTTATCAGGAAAGTAAGATGTAAGGGAACTTTGAAGCAGAAGAGAGAGTGAAGCAGAGAGGGTTACGGAAGGAACTCCACAGTTGAAGTTTTACAACTGATAGGGTGAAGAAATACAGAAATATCAAGGAACAAAGACACAATCTGGAAAAATAGGAACATAAAATGTGTTGAGCATCTAGGTTCACCATGCTGAGTCTGAACAAAAGTACGATTTATTTATATTTTATTCATTCCTTTAGCCAGAGAGTGGTGAATCTGTGGAATTTGTTGCCTCAGGGGGCTGTGGAGGCCAAGTCATTAGGTATATTTGAGGCAAAGGTTTATAGATTCTTGATTAGTTGGGGCATGAAGGGATACGAGGAGGAGGGAGGGAAATGGATCAGCCATGATGAAATGGCGGAGAAGACTCGATGGGCCAATTGGCCTAATTCTCCTCCTATCTCTTATGGTCTTGTACAGCCCTTCCATCCCCTTAAGCCTGTGCTGCCCACTGATGCCCATGTGACCTTTTAACCTACTAACCCATACAGCTTTGGAATGTGGGAGGAAACTGGAGCACACGGAGGAAATCCATGTTGTCCTGGAGAGTCATGTAACTCCCTAGAGACAGCAGTGGGAACTGAACCAGTGTCGCAGGCACTGTAATAGGGTCGCACTGCTATGCAACCATGCTGCCATTTCTGGATTACTCACCTGTCACTGTGAATTGGAAATCATGGTTGTACATCCATTAGTAACAGTGCTCACAACTCAAAGTCTACTTAAATGGTTATTAAGCAATCTGTGATGTGCACCCTGCCATGTGCGTACATGAGAGAAATGTTACTGACCTTTTAGGTTAGTACCCCAGCCAGCTGAGAGTCTGAAGTCAACGTTCTTTAAGAAATAAAGTGCTTATTTCTGGAGAGAACATATCAGATCAGTAAAGGCCAGCAGATGAAGCAATAGTAATATGATCTTGCAATTGTTTTATGCACTAAATTGTTTCCCCAGATGAGGAGAAGGCAACATATCTGCCACTACTCAATGGACAGCAGGCATTTTCATAGATAAACACACACAGAAAACACACAAAGACTCAGCAAGACAAGCAACATCTATAGAGGGGAATAAATAGTCGACGTTTCAGGCCGAGACCCTTCATCAGGACTGGAAAGGAAGGGGGCAGAAGCCAGGATAAGAAGATGGAGGAAGGGGAAGGGGTACCTGTTGGCAGATGATAGGTGAAGACTGGTGGAGGGGAAGCTGGGCGGGTGGGGGAGGGGGGAATGAAGTAAGCTGGGAGGTGATAGGTGGAAGTGGTCAAGGGTTGAAGAAGAAGGAATCTGATAGGAGAGGAGAGTGGAATAAGGAAGTAGGAACCAGAGGGAGGAAATGGTAAGGTCACAAGGGTGGGAGAGGAGAAGGCGAGGTGTGAGCAGGGCACAAGAACGGGGAGAAAACAAAATAAGTGGAGGTGTCCAGTTAAACAGAGGAGAGTGGTTACCAGAAGTTAGAGAAATTGATGTCCATGCTATCAAGTTGAAGTCTCCAATGTTGGAGAACTGATAGTTACAGGGTGACAGGAACTGGTGTCCAGAACCTGGAGTAACCTCCAATCTGATGGCATGAACATTGATTTCTCTTACTTCAGGTAACTTTTCCCCCTTCCCCTTCTCTCTTCTTTCATTCCCTATTCTAGCTCGTCTCTCACCTTTTCTGTTCTCCATGCCTCCCTCTGGTGCTCTCTTCCTTGCATTTCTCCCGTGGTCCACTCTCTTCTATCACCTTCAGGCCTTTACCTTTATCATGTATCTCCTCCCAGATTCTCACTTCATTCTCTCTTCTCCCTGCTTTCTATTGCCTTCTAGTTTATCCTCCTTTCCCTCCCCCACCTTCTTATTCTGGCTTCTTCCCCCTTTCATTCTGGACCTGATGAAGGGTCTTAGCTCAAATGTTGACTCCTTATTCTCTTTATAGATGCTGCCAGACCTGCTGAGTTCCTTCAGCATTTTGTGTGTTGCTCTTTTGTTCTTACCTAGCCTGACCAACGTGGGGCAGCAGTCCCACAACAATGCAGCAAAAGTATTTGGTCTCATTAATGCCAGACTGAGAGAAGCTTAATGCCCAAGGACATCCCACCTTCCCAAGGGCAATGGGAGATGGTTCTTAATTAAAGAATACTGGTGCCTGATACACTGCACTTCTCATAACCTAAGAAAACCCTGAAGCAAGTTACAGTCAGTGAACTACTCTTGAAATGAATTCAGTGCTGTAACCTAGGAGACACAGCAGCCCATTTTGGTACACTCTGTTCCTACAAAATTTGAAAACAGCTAGGTAACTTGCTTTACAAACACAGGAAAATCTGCAGGCGCTGGAAATCCAAATCAACACACACAAAACGCTGGAGGAAGCCAGCAGGTTAGGCAGCGTCTATGAAAAAGAGTAAATAGTTGATGTTTCGGGTCGAGACATTTGTTCAGGACTCAGGAAAGCAAGGTAATTTGCTTTCATTCATGGAGACTGAGGGATAAATGTTGAGCTTTTCCCATTTGTTCAAACCTGTCCTATGATGGTGGGCTCTTTGATACTTTCCTGAGAGTATCAGCAGCTCAGACTCAGCAGCGATTCCTCAGCTTGGTCTGACTTTCCTGCGTGCAGCAAGATAGGTGGACCTTCTGACTGAGAGCAAAGAGCTTTCTGTTGTTGAAATACTATTGAGAAGATGCCACAGAACTCCAGAGTAAACTCTGAATATTGCTTTGTTAATTAGCCTTTGTTGAAACACAAGGAATTTGAAAGGGAAGTAATGTTGGGATATAGAGTACTAGAGACAAAAATAGGTCCTTGGCCCATTCTACCCTTGGTCCTATGCCAACATAATCTTCTACCTAGTCCCATCTACCTGCACCCGACCATATGACTCTAAACTCCACCCATCTATGTATTAATCCAAATTTCACTTAAATGTTGCAATTGAACCCGAATCCATCACTTCTGTTGGTAGCCCATTGCACACTCTCACCACTCTCTGAATAAAGAGATTTCCCCACAGATTCATTGTAAGTAATTCACCTTTCACCCTTAACCTAATGATCAGATCCCCGGCAGTCGAGGTCGTTGATGGATGTTGCATCCTAGCTGTCTAAATACAAAGGCCAGGGTAGTCCAGTATGGACAGCCATATTTGCACAGTTTGCCTACTTATGCACATTGGTTGTTTGTCAGTCTTTATGTATAAATTTTGTCTTTTTTCCTTGTCTGTGCCTGCAAGAAAATGAATCTCAGGGTAGCGTACAGTTAACATATATGTTCTTCGATAATAAATTTACTTTGAACAGCTCAAGAGGGTGGCTCCCTGTCACATTCTCAGACGCATTATTGATGAGCAATTAATGCTAGCCTCATCAACGCAGCCCACATTAATTAAAAACGGAGCCCCGGTATCAGGGGTTATTTTATTTTAATGGGAGTTTCACATTTCCATTGTGTGGATCCTTTGTGAGAGCTAATTTTAAGGTTATGCCTCCATGTTCTGGATTCCCCTCCCAACTCCAAGTTAATCTACACTGACAAATCCTTTAGTCCTCTTAATCACTGCAATTAAATCATACAGTAATCTTCCATACTCTGGCAATATAAAAATGAACCATGAAACTAATTTACACTTAGCCTCAGCATTATTCAGTGCTGGCTAATATTTCCAGGTAAATATTTTCTTTCTGATAGAATACTACCCAAAAGCTCTATACAGTATCTCTTGCAAAGTGAGACCTTAAATAAGAGAAAATCTGCAAATGCTGGAAATCCGAGCAACACACACACACACACACACACACACAAAATACTGGAGGAAATCAGCAGGCCAGGCAGCATCTATGGAGAAAAGAACCGTCGAAGTTCCGGGCAGAATTCCTTCAGCAGGACCTTCATCAGGCCTCAGCCTGAAACAGTGACTGTTTATTCCCTTCATAGATGCTGCCTGACCTGCTGAATTCCTCCAGCACTTTGTGTGTGTTGATCAGGATCTCCAGCATCTGCAGAATTTTATGACATGGCATCTCCGATGGGTTTAAACAGAGCTCTATGCAGCTGTAACTTCCATTTTCCTGACCTTGTCGGCCTGCTTTAATGCACTGAATTGCTGTTGTGTGATTGGTTGATTAGATAGTGTATTTGCATTAATGAGCAGGTGCAGAGGTTTACCTAATGATGTGGTCATTGAGAGTAGAACAGTACAGCACAGTACAGGCCCTTCGGCCTACAATATTGAGCCAACTTTTTAACCTACTCTAAGATTAATCTAACGCTTCCATCCCACAGAACCAACCATGTGCCTATCTAAGAGTCTTTTAAATGTCCTTTATGGATCTGCCTGCACCACCATCGCTGGTTCAATCCCTGTGATTATAAACTACCTCTGATATCGCCTGATACTTTCCTCCAATCAACATAAAATTATGCCCCCTCATTGGGTGGCAAAATGGAATTACCTCATTTCTAAAGGAAGTGTAAGGTTCTCCTTCCCTCCGCTAGCTGCAGGTCACCCTTGGGCAAGAAGTAGCTCCTCTTAGCCCCCTGATCAGGGTCACGTGAAGCCATGGGAACAGGTGGTGGATGGTCATGTGAGCAGCTGATTCATATCACAAAACCTGGTTATGCGCCCACTAAGGCCAGGCAGGCAGTCTCTGAGCAGTATTGAAAATGGCTGGGGTCACCCATCTTGTAATGACACCGCCCAGAAGAAGGCAATGTCAAATCACTTTTTTATAGAAATTTGCTAGGAACAATCATGCTACAGATGGAAGACCATAGTCACCCAGGTCCTATGACACAACTCATAATGATAATGATGATATTAGCCATTTATGGTCTAGAAACTAGTCTCTGGATGTCCATTCAATCTCTGCCTCTCACCATCTTACCTCAATCAAATTACCTCACGTCCTCCTTTGCTGCGAAAAGGGAAGTCCTAGCATACTCATAAGACATGTTCTCTAATCTACCACAAAAGTGTACCAAATTTAGTATCATATGCTTACTAATGAAGACACCTATACTCTCAGCCAAATTATTTTATAGTTACGACAGATGCAGAAAAAAGGCAAAGAGATTCGCTTCACTTGTTGCAAGTACATTGAAACATACAGCAAAATGTGTCACCTGTGTCAGGGATGTGCTGGGAGCAGCCTGCACGTGTCACCATGTTTCCAGCGCCAGTATAGCATACCCACCACTGATAGGTCTTTGGAATGTGGGGGAAAACCAGGGCACCCGGGGGAAACCCATATGGTCACAGGGAGGATGTGCAAGCTCCTTACAGACAGTGGCAGTATTTGAACCCCGAACTCACAACTGGCTCGCTGTAGAGTGCTGTGCTAACCATGTTATCATGACAGCAACCAGTCCGGCAAACCTTTGCTGTATTCGCTTGCAAGGACGTTGTCCCTTAGGTAAGTAAAGGAAGATGGTACCACAATCCAGGTGCTCCAGGTGTGGCCTCATTATGATTCTGTATAATTGTCGTAAGATATCCCTCCTCTTGTAACGCCTTCTCCTCAAAGGCTCCCTTTATTTTCATTTTGTTCATACTTTATTAAATGCTACTTGAAGCAATAAAAATTGTGAAACATTATGAATAGAACAGAGTTTCAAACCTGAATTTCTTTTTATTAAATATTAGCCTCAGGTTACAGGGGGGAGTGGCAAGTGAATTTCAGGATCAGAATCGGGTTTAACATATGCCATGAAATTTGTGGCCTTATTTTTCATTTACTGAGAAATACAGTGTGGAACAGGCCCTTCTGATGCCTGATCCACGCCACCCAACAACTCATCTGTTTAACACGAGTCCAATCACAGACAACTTACATTGACTAATTAACTTTGACCGTGGCAGGAAACTGGAGCACCCAGAGAAAACCCACACTGTCACAAGGAGAACACACAAACCCCTTGAAGGTGCTGCCGGAATTGAACTCCGAACTCTGAACTCCAATGCCCCAAGCTGTAATACTGTTGTGCTGTCCGCTACGCTACTGTGGCGCCCCTATATAGGTCTTGTGGCAGCAGAACAGCACAAGACAAAAAAAAAGACTCTAAATTACAATAAGAAATTTACAGATATAATAAGAAATATATATGAAAGTATATAATTATAATATATATACAGCACAATTTTAAAACAAAAGAAGATACTTTCCTAAAACTAGAATGTCCAAAAGTACAGAGGTACAGTATCTATGACCACTGTGTGACTTACGCATGGACCGTATATGTCATTATTGCTGGTGCAATATGTATGGCCATGTGACCTCAAACTGGCCCATTTGCCTACTCACATAGCCTAACAACGCCCTAATGCAACTCCTACCTACATTTCAATAAAAGCACAAAATGCTGGAAATTCTCAGTGGGAAGTTGTGACCTGACCTTCTGCGTGTTCCCAATATTTTCTATTTCAGTTTTAGATTTCCAGCATTTGCAATTTTATTTGCCCATTTACACTATTTAGGGTGGCAGGTAACCTGGGTCATTGTCATTGTATCATAGAGTTCTTGAGTTACCCAACACAGAAACCGATCATCTGTGCACATCTTCCTTATATGCTGATCAGGATGTCTAAGCAAGCTAGTCCCATTTGCCACCACCTTCTGAGAAAGGGATATCAGTTGATCAAAGGTAATCGGAAGTTCAGAGGTCAAGACCTCTTGGCCGAAGCTCTCGGTCTTTGAGTCTTTGAATCTACATGAGACCCAATGTCTGCAAGTCCACAAGTCCAATGGAAGCTAGAGGTCCTGAGGCAGCCTGTCCTGGGGTTGGAGGACTGTTTGTACGTGTGAAAGGGTGGGTCGGAGGGATCAAATGGACTTCCTTTGCTGTTCTTCATTTATTGCTGTTGTTCCACTGAACACTACGGCACGCTACGTTGGTGCCAGAATGTGCGGTGGCACTTGCTGGCGGCCCCCAGCTCATCGTGGGTTGTGATGGGTCTTAACGCAAATGACTCATTTTACTCTCTGTTTCAATGTAAATGTGATAAGTAAGTGAATATAGATCCAAATCTGAATAGATACTCCCCCGTTTCTTAATCTCAACTGATTTTCAAATATAGTGTGACCTGGCCCTCATGGGTTAGTTGCCATGATTTGACTGTGTAACAGTGGGAACATTGTTCCCTGAAAGTAGCAACTCAATTAAACAAGATTGTGAAGAAGGCAAAGGCCATGTTTGCCTTTATTGGATGGGACACTGCACTCAGTCAGATATTAGCCTCTCTCAATTGGGCGATGTTATAGAGAAAACTTCTCTGATCAAGCAAACACAAGTTGTTAATATACACTCAGTGGCCACTTGATTAGGTACACCAGCCAATCATGTCACAGCAACTCATTGCACAAAAAGCATACAGACATGGTCAAGGGGTTCAGTTGTTGTTCAGACTAAACATCAGAATGGGGGAGAAATGTGAGCCAGGTGACTTTGATGGTGGGATGACTGTTGGTGCCAAATGGGGTGGTTTAAATATTTTAGAAATGGGATTTCTACACACGTCTCCAAAGTTTATAGAAAATCATGCAAAAAACACAAAAAAACATCCAGTGACTGGCAGACCTATGGGTGAAAAGACCTCGATAATGAGAGAGGTCAGAGGAGAATGCCAGACTGGTTCAAGCTGAAATGAAGACTACAGTAACTCAAATAACAATGAGTTATGTGTGCAGAAGAGCATCTCTAATGCACAACATGTCGAACATTGAAGTGGGTGGGCTACAGCAGCAGAAGATCATGAACAAACACTTGGTGGCCACTTTAGTAGGTACAAGAGGTATCCAATAAAGTGGCCACCAAGTGGCAGTCCACAGCATCAATAGAAAGGCAGGTTGCGTTGGGCTACATCTTTCAGCCTATGAAATATAATTTATTTTAAGCTGTGGTCAAGAAAGATTTTATTTTGCTGCATTGTTACCCAGCTAAATACTTCCAGCTAAAGTGAAATGCCGAATAATCCCAGAACCCCATTGGTTGCTTGCTTCTGGAGGTTAGCGAATATTCATTTTGACTAAGATGACTGCATTAGGTTTTAAATGCCAAATAAATACATTGAGTAATAATAGAAGAAGCAAATAGCAGAAATTACACACCATTTATTACCCCAGTAATTGTTAGATAGCTCGCTACTTGTCTACTAAAACCAAGATTCACAACAGCTGCGTTAAGCCATGATATAAGAAGTAATGTCTTGATTTTATAAGCCATATACAGTACTTGTTTTCAAATCCCTTAGTGGCTCTGTCTATTTGCTCTAAAACCAGCAACGTACATTTGTGATATTTTACATTAAAAATATATTGCGTAAGTTAAATCAAGTGGCTATTATTAAGTTAACAGTCCGTTCAAAGGAAAAATGAAGATAATTTCTTGGCACTCTTTGCGAAAGTATGTCTGGGCCTTTGAACACTCAATTATGTGGACAGGATTGAAAAATTAAGCATCTTTACACTAGTGATAAAGAAGATTGAGAGAGGCCGTGATCCAGCTCATTAAAACACTGCAAGTCAGGGATAATTTAGACATAAGAAGTTGCTTAATTTAAAGTATGATTGTGAAATCACAAACACAGATTAAAATTAACAAGCTCAATACAAGACAGGAAATTGGGATTTTTAAAAAATTTTCCCTGCAGATTAGTCAATATTAATGAAAGTAGAGTAACAAATAATCTACTGGAGGTTCTCTGTAAGTCAAACTGCATCTGTAAGGGCAAAGGAATTTGGGTTGAAATTGTGCGTCAGGACCCGATACCATCTTCTGAGGGCTACCATACTGGAGAGGAGCAACTGAAGCCTGATGTTCCACAGTACATGTTTGAGAACAACTTCCCTTCAACCATTCAGTACTTGAACCAACCTGCACAACCCTAATCACTACCTCAGTACAATAACACTGTGACCACGTTCCTCACTTTGCCACTCTGTTTATAGTTGCATGTGATTTGGTGTGTATACTCAGGGACCACTTTGTGTTTTGTGCACCGTTCTCTGTACCTACTAAAGTAGCCACTGAGTGTATGTTCATGGTCTTCTGCTGCTGTAACCCATCCATTTCAAGTTTCAATGTGTTGTGTGTTCAAAGATGTTCTTCTGCATACCACTGTGGACTGAGTGGTTATTTCAGTTATGGTCACCTTCCTGTCAGCCTGAACCAGTCTGGCCGTTCTCCTCTGGCTTCTCTCATAAACAGAACTGCTGCTCATTGGATGTTTTTTTGGTTTTCACACCACTCTCTGTAAATTCTAGAGACTGTTGTGCATGAAAATCAAAGGAAATCAGCAATTTCTGAGATACTCAAACCACCCTATCTGGCACCAACAGTCACCCCAAATTCAAAGTCATTGAGATCCCATTGCTTCCCCATTTTGAACAAAGCATGAACTGCTTGACCACATCTGGATTCTCTTATGCAGTGAGCTGCAGCCACATGATTAGATATTCACATTTACGAGCAGGTGCACAGGTGTACCTAATGAAGTGGCACTGAGTGTAGGGGAGTGCATGCATGCAAGAGTGTGCAAGTGTGTGGAGATGTGAGCCTGCATGTATGTGTACATGTGCATATATATAACATTTTAAGGTAGATGTACTGTATATCTGATTTGTGATTGGCTGCTCCATAGATGTTCTAAGTGACACTGATATGTGTTGAACAGTTTTTGAAAGGAACCCACAGATTCATTCAGGCTAACATGAAGTGAGAGCTACAGGATACTAACACTATAAGTCCATGAGACATAAAAGCAGAAACAAGCCATTTGGCTTATTAAGTCTGCTCCACCATTCCATCATTTCTGACATAATTCCATCTCAACCCTTTGACACCTTGACTAATCATGAAACTCTAAACCTCCACTTAAAATATGCTTGGCTATCTGTGGCAATGAATTCCACAGATTTGCCAACCTCAGGCTAAAACAAAAAATCCTCCTCAACTCTGTTCTAAATGGACACCCTTGTATTCTGAGGCTGTGCCCCCTGCTTCTAGATCATTCCATTTCACTCTCTACAAACATCATGGCGAGCAGAGGAAGAAACTGAGTGTCATTGCACTTACAAACAAAAAGGTCACTTTTGCTTTTTCACTGTATTACTGCCACTGAATTCGATGCTTTCTGACCACAACACTCCTGATCCTGATGAGAATGTGAAGTTGAAGAAGGGAATCGTGTTTTTTTTTGATTTCTCAAGTGCCTTCAATACCATACACCCCTCATTTATGGGGGGAAAGCTCCATTCAATGCAGGTTGGCACTTCTATTGTATCCTGGATAATGGACTACCTGACGGGCAGGCCAAAGGGAGAACAAGAGGCTGAATATGGGGCCCTGCTGGAGGACTCTGTCGAATGGTAGAAGCTGAATCATCTGAAGCTCAACATCAGTAAGACAATGGAAATGGTGATGGACTTTAGGAAGACTAAGCCTGTACTGCTACCTGTTACTATTGATAGTGAGGACATGGATGAGGTGAGGATCTACAAGTAGTTGGGGGTGCACCTGGATGGCAGACTTGAATGGAGCACCAACACAGAGGCGGTGTACAAGAAGGAACAGAGACGCCTCTACTTCCTGAGGAGACTGAGGTCCTTTGGAGTATGTAGGCCTCTCCTTCACATGCTCTACCAGTCTGTTGTCACCAGTACAATCTCCTATGTGGTGGTGCGCTGGGGCAATGGCATCTACAAGTGTGATGCCAACAGGCTCAATAAACTGATTAGAAAGGCTGGCTCTGTTAAAGGAGTCAAACTGGAAATACTGAAAGCTGTGGTAGAACAAAGAACCCTATGGAAAATACTGGCAATTCTGGACAATGTTTCTCACCCTCTGCATGACACCTTGGCTGAACAGAGGAGCACTTTTAGTAATAGCCCAAGACATCTGTGCCACACCAAACAGCGCTATGTGAGGTCATTCTTACCCTTGGCCATTAGGCTCTAGAATGTCAACCTATAGCTGGGGAAGTGATGAGCCCCTCCTGTTAGACTGTTACTAACCTGTTTATCAGAGCTCTGTTTAGCTCTGTTTACCACATCCTGCTACTGCAAATACCCTATGCAACAGTACCATCACTTCTTATCTGGACATTGTGAATGTGCACCCATTACTGTATAATATTAAGGCAACTCTTGCACTACCATCTTATCAGTGTGTACTTGGAAACCTTGTAATCTTTGACTTGTAAATTTTGTACATCTTATTTTTAAAGTAACTTATCTATTATTGTTTCGGCTCTTCTAATATTTGTATATCTGTGCAGTTGCAATGCTATTTTGACACTGTAATTTCCTTTGGGATAAACGAAGTGTCTACCTATCTGTCTATCTGTCTGAAGTGAAGAAGGGTCTTGACTTCCATTTCCAGAAATGCTGCCTCATTTGCTGAGCTCCTCCAGCATTTGTGTGTGTCACTCTGAAATGAAGAGTCAAATAATTCAAGTATGTTGGTGTTTTATAAGGCATTGGTCAGCCCAATTTTGGAGGATTTTGAGCAGTTTTCAACCCCGTATTTAAGAAATGATGTGCCAGCTTTGGATTAGTGTAAATAGGTGTTTAATGGTTGATGTAGAGTTTAGTAATTTGCAAGACGTGTTTACATGCTGTACGACACTATCACTATGAAACTAGCATCTCATTCACCTCCTAGGGAGCATTCTCAGCAAAAAAAAAAATCTGCAGAGATATACGGGAAATGACCAATAGTTTTGTTAAAGTGGTAGTTTTTAAAGAACACTTTAAACAAGAAAGGAACATTGCAGGTATTGAGAGAAAAATTGTCATATGTACACTGAAACATACAGCAAAAATGCATTGTTTGCATCTAATCAAATAACATACACTACTGTGCAGAAAACTTAGGCATACAAAAAAGTATTCACCCTGATTGGAAGTTTTCATGTTTTATTGTTTTACAATATTGAACCATGGATTTAATTTGGCTTTTTTGACACTGATCAACAGAAAAAGACTCTTTTATGTCAAATTGAAAATAATCTCCACAAAGTGATCTAAATGAATTATAAACATAAAACAAAAATAATTTATTGCGTAAGTATTCACCCCTTTAATATGACACACAAATCATCACTGGTGCAGCCAATTGGTTTTTAAAGTCATATAATTAGTTAAATGGAGATCACTGTGTGCAGTCAAGGTGATTGTAGTAAAAATACACCTGTAACTGAAGTCCTAACTGCTGGTCAGTCAGTCTCCTGGTAAAAACTAGACCATGAAGACAAAAGAACACTCCAAGCAACTCCGTGAAAGGTTATTGAAAAGCACAAGTCGGGAGGTGGATACAAGAAAATTCCCAAGTCACTGAATAACTCTTGGAGTATAATTGTCAATAATCAAGAAATGGAAAGAATATGGCACAGCTGTAAATCTGCCTAAAGCAGGCCCTCCTCAAAAACTGTAAGAAGGGGACTAGTGAGGGAGGCCACCAAGAGACCTGTGACAACTCTGGAGGAGTTCAAGCTTCAGCGGCTGAGATGGGAGAGACTGTGTGTACAACAACTGTTGCTCAGGTGCTTCACCAGTTGCAGTTTTATGGGAGAGTGGCAAAGAGAAAGCGACTGTTGAACAAAAAACTCAGATGAAATCTCAGTTACAGTTTACCAGAAGGCATGTAAGAGACTGAAGTTAGCTGGAAAAAGGTTCTATGATCTGATTAAACCAAAAGTGAACTTTTAGGCCATCAGATTAAACGTTATGTTTGGTGTAAGCCAAACACCGCACATCATAAAATACACCATCCCTATCATGAAGCATAGTGGTGGCTACATCATGCTGTGGGGATGCTTCACTGCAGCAGGCCTCGGAAGGCTTGTGAAGGTGGAGGGTAAAATGAATACAGCAAAATACAGGGAAATCCTGGAGGAAAACCTGATGCAGTCTGCAAGAGAACTGCAATTTAGAAGAGGATTAGTTTTCCAGCAAGACATTGAACCGAAGCATAAAGCCAAAGCTACACAGGAATGGCTTAAAAACAACAAAGTTAATTTACTGGAGTGGACAAGTCAGAGTCCAGACCTCATCCAATTGAAAATTTGTGGTTGTACTTGAAAATGGTTGTTTACTCACAATTCCCATGCAATCTGAAAGAGCTTGAGCAGTTTTCTAAAGAATGGGGAAAAATTGTATTGTCCAGATGTGCAAAACTGACAGAGACCTATCCACACAGACTCAAGGCTGTATTTGCTACCAAAGATGCATCTACAAAACACTGACTTGAGGGGCAAATAATTATGCAATAAATTATAAGACCATAAGACATAGGAGCAGAACTAGGCCATTTGGCCTATCAAGTCTGCTCCACCATTCAATATCTGCTGATCTTTTTTTCCTTCCTCAGCTCCACTCCCTGGCCTTCTCCCCATTGCCTTTGATGCCTTGTCCAATCAAGAACCTAGCAAGCTCTGAGAATGGGAAGGGGACAGGGAGAGGGGAATCATGGTTGGGAGATGGGGAAGGGAGAGGGAAGGGAGTGGGAAGCACCAAAGGAACATTCTGTAATGATCAATAAATCACTTCTTCGGAATGAAATGACCTGGCTTTGTGTCTCAAGGCTGGGTGTGTCTGCACCCCCACCACCCCTTGCCTCTGGCACTCCTTCTCTGCCACCCATCCCACATCCCTCCAACAGCACTGCCCCCTCGCATATTCCAACATCCTTTGCTCCCATCAGATTTACAGACTCACTCTCCACTCCACATTGTCAAATGCCCTAACTGGATATATGTGCCTAAGACTTTTGCACACCACTGTAGATGATTGTGCTTGGTAGCCCTAATCTGCCGTCACACTTCCATCACCAAGTATAGTATGCCCACAACTCACTTCCCTTTACCTGCTCTGTATGTCTTTGGAATGCGGGAGGAAACCGGAACACCTGTCACAGGGAGAAGGTACCACCTCCTTACAGTCAGCTGCAGGATCTGAACTCCATTCTTACAAGATGATGCTATTAAGTGATTGCACTAACCACTTGAGAATTAGCCCTGATATAAAAATTAAAACCGGGGAACAGAAAGACATCAGATCTGGAGGAAAACTGAGATAGGGCTAGCTGATAGCTGAGGGATGAGGGAAGACACTGATCAGTTGATACCGACGTATGGGATTCTAGTGTTCAGCAGCAAGTACGAGAAGGAGAAATAATAAAAAAAAACATACAGCTATTTTCATCCTGAGAAAATAACCTAAAAATAATGGAACCAGAAGCAAAGGGAATTGTAATCTTGACTAACTTGAAGGAAAGTTTAATATTGACTGTTTTATATAAACACTCAGTGGCCACTTTACTGGGTACGTCCTGTACCTAATAAATAGGCCGCTGAGTGTATGTCCATGATTTTCTGCTGCTGTAGCTCATCCACTTCAAAGTTTAACATGTTGTGCTTCAGAGATGCTCTTCTGAGCATTACTGTTGTAACACGTAGTTATTTAAGTTACTGTCACCTTCCTGTCAGCTTGAGCCAGTCTGGCCATTCTCCTCTGACCTCTCTCATTAACAAGATGTTTTTGCCTACAGAACTGCTGGTTGCTGGATTTTTTTTTGTTTTTTTTTGTCCCCTGATGAACTCTAGTGGACCTCGAATGGCAGCTGAGGTTCCCCAATCATATCGCAGCCACCACCCTGCGACCAGACGTGTCTGAGTCTACGAAGCAGGTGGTGATGCTGGAGCTGACAGTCCCATGGGAAGATCGCTTGGAAGAGGCCTTTGAAAGGAAGCTCTCCAAGTACTCAGGACTGGTCAGTAACTGCCTGCAGGCTGGATGGAGAGCGAGGTGTCTCCCAGTGGAGGTTGAATGTAGGGGATTTGCAGCCCGTTCCTTAGCCAGAGCCTTCAGCAATTTGGGCATCTAGGAAAAGAGGAAGAGGACAGCCATCCGCAGTACCACCGATGCGGCAGAGAGGGTCTCAAGGTGGCTGTGGCTCAAGAGAGGGGAGCCATGGAGTCATGCGTAGCTAGCCATCTGGACACAAGCTGGGGTCTGATCAGCCCCGGCTGGGTCACCTGGAGAAGGGTGTATGATGTTGAAAGACCCAAACACCTGATGATTGCAGGAACATCACTGATGATGTGTCCAGAGGAATCAGTAGATGTATGCACACAGTAGAGAATGTTGTGCTTGAAAATCCCAGGAGATCAGCAGTTTCTGAGATACTCAAACCACCCCAACAATCATTCCACGGTCAACATCACTTAGATCACTATTTTTCTCCATTCTGATGTTTGGACTGAACAACAACTAAACCCTTCGACCAGGTCTTCATCCTTTAATGCATTGAGTTGCTGCCACTCGATTGGCTGATTAGATACTTACATTAATGAGCCGAGGTACAGGTGTCGGCACTGAGTATATATTGCTGTGATAAATGGTATCTAGATTAAAATCATATATTGCTGCAACACACTAAGAAACTTCCCAAGCATAATTTATTGGAGGTCAATTCATTTCATGAGAGAGGCTGGTAATGAAAGTATATTTTTTAATGCGATATGTTGGATGGAGCTCTGTGGAAATATTTTCCTGTCATATTAATTATGAATGCGATGAAAATGCTGTATGCATGCACACAGAAGCAGTAGGTCATGCTACCATTATATGAATAATTAAAGCACCGTAACGAATAGCGTGCATTGTTGGCAAGAGTATGTTTGCAATTTTAGCATCGCTATATTTGAAATAGATGGTTTATGTTTGTAAAGTGCAAACAGATTTGCAGTTAATTAAATGAGAAACAGAATGACTCTATGGAACGATTTTTCAACTGCAGCGGAAACTCCGTAAACACAGAGGCTTCCAAATAGTGTTGCTGCTCAAGTACTGTGGCTCATGAGATTTGGGTTTTCATCCAAAGTCAAAGTTCAAATTAACTTTATAATAAAGTACAGTACATACTCCCACCATATACAACCTTGAGATTTTTTCTTGTGGGGAATCATAGCAAATAGAAAGAAACATAAAAGAATCAATGAAGAATTGCACACGACAAAAATGGACAAACAACCAACGTCCAAATGGTAATGAACGTAGCAAATACAATAAATAGATAAATAAAGAAGCAATAAATAGTGAGAACACAAGTTGCAGAGTCCTCAAAAAAGTGAGTCCATAGGTTGTGGAATTACTTCCATGTTGGGGTGAGTGAAGTTTTCCTCTCTGGTTCAGGAGCTTGGTGTCCCTGAGCCTGTTGGTGTGGGACCTGAGGCTCCTGTACCTCCTTCCTGATGGCAGCGGTGAGCAAAGAGGATGAGTTGACATCGGATGATTCGGGTCCTCAAACTTCTCTGGAAATTTCATTTCATACTAATGGTCTGCATAAGTCTCTACCCTTTATGTGATATTTGTGTGGAAGCTGAAACGCTGTCTACATTTCTCACCCACAGCCTGTTGTGCAAGAGCTCAGCACATTGCAGAAGGCATCCACTCCTCTACAGCCTCTGTCTGTACTCATCAATGCTTCTGTAAAGCAGCCAACAAAATCAAAATCAAAAACCTCTCCGAGACATTCTTTTATCTCCCCTCTCCCAGCAGCAGAAGATGTAAAAAGTCTGAATGCACATAATGACAGGCTCAAGGACAGCTTCTATCCCACTCTAAGTTTACTGATTGGTCCCCTAGAATGATAAGAAAAACTTTTGACCTCACCATCTTCCTCATTATGGCCTTGCACTTTCATATCTTTCTACACGGCATTTTCTTTGTAACAGCAACTCTTTTTCGAGATCCTGTTATAGGTTCCCCATAAACTACCTTGATGTGCTGACCTTGATGAAATGATCAGTGTGGATGGCACGCAGAACAAAGTTTTTCACGGATCCCCGTATGTCTGCCCATTATAAAAATAACTCTACCAAGTTTTATCAAAGTATGGGTTTTTTGTTCAGAGGGAGAATTTGATCTCAGAGTGCTGCATATAAGGGCCCTTAGTATTGTTAAGGATCCCACTCATCCATCCAGGCAGGAGATTTCAAAGCATGAAGACAAGAACAGTGAGGATGGGAAACAGCTTCTTCCCTCAGGCCATTAGGACCTTCCTTCCTCCCTGCCGCATTACATAATTTGTACTGTATCCTCCAATATTTAATTTATGCACTTCAATTTGTTTATCTATGCATAATACATAATACAGCAGGCTGAGGGTAGCAGACACCAACAGAATCAACAAATTCATTCAAAGGGCCAGAGATGTTTGGGGGTGGAACTGGACTCTCTAACGGTGGTGTCTGAAAAGAGGATGCTGTCCAAGTTGCATGCCAGCTTGGACAATATCTCCCATCCACTCCATAATGTACTGGTTAGGCACAGGAGTACATTCAGCCAGAGACTCATTCCACCGAGATGCAACACTGAGCGTCATAGGAAGTCATTCCTGCCTGCGACCATCAAACTTTACAACTCTTCCCTCGGAGTGTCAGACACCCTGAGCCAATAGGCTGGTCCTGGACTTATTTCCGCTTGGCATAATTTACATATTATTATTTAATGATTTATGGTTTTATATTGCTATATTTCTACACTATTCTTTGTTGGTGCAACTGTAACGAAACCCAATTTCCCCTGGGATCAATAAAGTCTGTCAGTCTGTCTGTCGATTTAAGTCTTACTTTCCTAAGTTATTGTGTGTTATGTGTACTACTGTGTTTTACACCCTGGTCCAGAGAAACATTGTCTCATTTGACAGTATACAATAAACTTGACTTGACTTGTAAAAAGTAGTGCAATCAGACAATTTTGATCTCTGTTGCAGTTAATCATCGTGGCAGAGTTTGATTAGGACAAATCAAATCTTGAGAAACACACACAAAATGTTGGAGGAACTCAGCATGTCAGGCACATTTATGGAGTGGATTAAATAGTTGACATTTCGGGCTGTGGCCTGTCATCAGGACTGGAAAAGTAGAGGGCAGTAGGCAGAATAAGAAAGTGAGGAGGATACGGGTGGGCGGGGGGGTTACAAGCTAGCGAGTGATAGGTGAAACTAGGTGTGGGGGAGGGAGGGGATGGGAGGTAATAGGTGAAAGAAGTAAAGGGCTGAAGAAGTAGGAATCTGACAGGAAAAGAGAGTGAACCATGGGAGAAAGGGAAGGTGGAGAGGAACCAGAAATGTGCAGGAGAGAGGAGGTGAAGGGGTGAGAGGGTAACTAGAATGGGAAATGGAAAAAGACAGAGAACGGTGAGAAGTTAGAGAGATCGATGTTCGTGCTGGAAATCAGGTTGGAGGCTATCCAGATGGAATATGATTTATTGCTCCACCAAACCAGTTTACAAGTTTACAGGCAGCATAAAAATAAATAATTTTTTATTGTTACCTTGAACATGTTGCCCCGGTTACAAACAGTTGACTTATAAACATGTCGACATATGATTGATTTCCCATTATTTAATTAAATTCAAAAGTTCAATGTACATACATCTATCCATTCTTTTGAACAGCAGAACTAGATTCCTCACTCTCTCTACTTCAATCGCTACTTTAATTTTTCCATAGATGCTGCCTGGGCTGCTGAGTTCCTCCAGCATTTTGTGTGTGTTACTTGGACTTCCAGCATCTGCAGATTCTCTCTTGTTTTTAATTGCTCTTATTGTTTTTACGTGTTTTAATGCCACTCATTAATTCTTGGTCTCTTATTGTTCCAAATAAAAGAAGAAATAAGAGAATCAATTTGATCAAAAAAATTTTAGTTAAGAAGATAGGTATATTTTGGAAAATATATAAAAATCTAGGTATAATCATCATTTTCACCGCATGAATACTACCAATTAAAGAAAAATCTAAGTGGATTCTATCCAGAAAATAGTTGTTTCATGAGGTCCATTAAAGGAACTATATTTGCTTTATAAAGATCCTTATATTTTTTAGTAATTATAATACCTAAATATTTAAATGTATTAACAATTCTAAAAGGAATATCATTATATAGACTAACATAGACATTTAATGGAAACAATTCACTTTTATTCAAGTTAAGTTTAAATCCTGAAAATTTACCAAAATCTTTAAGTGTTTCCAAAAGATTAGGAATTGATTCCTCAAGATTTGAAATAAAAACCAAAAGATCATCTGCATAAAGAGAAATCTTATGTATGGTTCCATTCATAGAGATACCATGAATATTTTTAGCTTCATGTAATGTTATAGCTAAAGGCTCCAATACAAGATTGAATAATAAAGGACTTAATGGACATCCCTGTCTAGTGCCACGAGAAAGTGAGAAAAAAGACCTGCAGTTTTTAGTAATGACCATGGCAATAGGGTTCTTATCAATCATTTGAATCCATCTATTGAAATTATTACCAAAACCAAATTTTTCTAATACTTTAAACAAATATGGCCACTCAACTCTATCAAATGCCTTTTCTGCATTGAGAGAGCTAATACATTGAGGTTGCTTAGATACTGATGAATATATAATATTCATCAATCTCTGAACATTAAAGAAAGAATAACAGCCTTTAATAAAGCCAATTTGATCCATAGAAATGATTCTAGTTAAATATTTTCCAAGCGATTAGCCATTATTTTAGAGAGAATTTTTGCATCCACAGTTACACCACTCATTACAACACTTGGCAATATGCTTACCAAACCAAGGAATCTTTTCTAACCTATGGACACAATCTACTTAAGGAACCTGTTTTTACCTATGGAATGGTCAGCCTGTAAATGTATCTACTTTCAGCTATTACACTGAAATAATTTGGTGTTTAGGATGGTGGTGAATATTGGTAGCTTGGGTTGAGGTGTTTGAAGCAGGCATGAGAATTTTTAGAAGTGTGTTTCTCTTCTGATAACTCCATAGACAAACATATGATGCCATCTACGAATCCCTTAGAGCCAAAGAAATGCGAGCCAATAGAATTCGGGATCGACTGAAGGGGTAGCCAATCAGAACTGAGGCAAGTGATAGGGGGATTATTCAAACACAAGCACTCCCAGAGAGAATGACCAAAAACTGCGTACAGAGGATGTCACCTCGACTGACGATGAAACACCTGCAAGCTAATTGCCAAGCTCGTCAAACACCACAACATCAAATAACTTGTTGTGTATTTAATATTTCAGTAATATTTAAATAATTTTGTAAATATATTTCTTGGTTTGTATTCTTTGTTGCTTACATAATGCATTGTAGGTTATATATAAAACAACATGAATGGCATACGTCATCATGCCTCTACGTTAAACACGCGCCTCGCATAAAGTAAAAATAAAACTAAGACATGCATTCCTGGCTCCGTGGTTTCCTTCAATTAGTTTTATGTTTTGCAGTCACAAACTGTAATATAACTTACTCTAAATGGGCATGACCTTGGCTTTAATGAGGCAGCAAGTAGGGTAGACAGAGCCCATGGAGGGGAGACTAGTCATTATGTTGTGCTGAGCTACATCCTCAACTCTCTGCAGTTTCTAGTGGTGTTGGGGAGAGCAGTTACCTTTCCAATCCGTGACATAGCTGGGTAGTATGCTTTCTGTGGTGCATTGATAAAAATTGGCCTCTGTTGTTGACATACCATTGAAATTATAACTGAGTCTGTGGTGTAGTTGCACATCTCTTTCCCCAATTCTGAATGCTTATTTGTTTATTTTTTATTTATTTAGAAATACTGCATGGTTCCAGGCCCTTCTCGCCCAATGAGCCCAGCTGCCCAATTACACCGACATTGCCAATTAACCCACCAACCTGTACATCTTTGGAATGTGGGAGGAATTAGAGCACCTGGATAAAACCCATACAGTCACAGGGAGAACATACAAACTCCTTATAGACAATGGTGGGATTTGAACCTGGGCCACAGGCACTGTAATAGTGTTAAGCTAACTACTATGCTACCATGCTGCCCCACCCCCTGATACAAAGGGCTACTGTGGTTGATTCTATTATCTGCAAGATTCAAAACTATGCAGAGAAACACAATGGATTTAAGATAAAGGAGCAGAATTAGGCCATTTGGCCCATCAAGTCTGCTCCACCATTTCATCATGGCTGATCCATTTGTGTCTCAGCCCCAATCTCCTGTCTCCTCCCCATATCCCTTCATGCCCTGACAAATCAAGAATCTTACAACCTCTGTCTTAAATATACCCCATGACTTAAGACTCCACAGCCATCTGTGATGACAAGTTCCACAGATTCACCACTCTGGCTGAAGAAATTCCTCCTCATCTCCATTCTAACCAGATGCCCATCTATTTCAGAGGCTATGTCCTCTGGTCTCAGAGTCCCCAAGTATAGGAAACATCATCTTTGTAGGCCTTTCAATATTCTGTAGGTTTCAATCTTCTTAATTCTAGTGGTACAGGCCCAGAGCCATCAAACACTCCTCATATGACAAGACTTTTAATCCTGGAATCATTTTTGTGATCTTTCTTTGAAGCCTCTCCAATGTCAGCACATCCTTCCCTAGATAAGGGACCAAAAACTGTTCACAATACTCCAAGTGCGGCCTCACCAGTGCTTTATAAAGCCTCAACATTACACTCTCACCTATTGCCTTAACCACTCGGCTATGACAGCCACAGAGTTAATTGCAAACAGTAGACTGAACATCCAAATGAAACAAGGTGTTTATGATGGAAAGTACCACAGATAATAGAAAATACTGAAATACTAAGTTGGTTAGAAAATTTCTGCAGAGAGAGTGTGAAACAGAGTTCACTTTTCAGCTGCATTTCTTTCTCACAGGTGCAGTCTGACCTCTGAAGTATTCCATCAATATCTGTTTCATTTTACATTAAAATGGTTATTTTTGATAATAAGTCTATTTTCAATCTCATTAATATAACTGTGCTGGGTTACCACAATGAAATAGGTCACGGGAAAGGTTCTAATGGGAAAATAATGATTGCTTTCTATTACACTCTCCAATTTTCCTGGTTCGTTAAAGAATTCATGTTGGAGATTAATGTTGTTGTAAACTTCATCTGTAACTTAAACAGCACAACTTCAAGGATATTTGGCAGCCAATTTCAAGAGTTCACCACGGGGGCAAGTTGTATTGGGATACACGGGGGAGTTCGTCAATGGGGTGTGGATACAGGGAAATTATGAGAGAGTGAAAGGAAGATAATTGAAATGAAGAAGATTGAGAGACAAAAGGGAAGGAAGAGAGTTGTAGACAAGTAAAGCAGTAATAAATCACAATATTAGAATGAGATATACAGAGAAAGGAGTTGAGGCCTTGTTAAAGGTTAGATTAGCTTTATTCATCACATACATTGAAACATCAAAACATACAGTGAAATAGGTTGTTTGTGTCAATGATCAGCACAGTCTGAGTATGTGTTGGGGCAGTTTGCAAGTGTTGCCACAATTTTGGCCCAGCAGCATGCCCTAACCGGCATATCTCTGGAAAGTAGGAGGAACTGGAGCACCCGGAGGAAACACAAACTGTCCTGGGCAGAAAGTACAAACTCTTTACAGACAGCAGTGGAACTAAACCCAGATTGCTGGCACTGTAAAGTGTTGTGCTAACTGCTCCACTACTGCGCTGCCCAGTTCAGGGTTGTTAGCAACCCTTTGCGATTGACACAAGGCCTAAGGTCTATAATGGAAATTAAATGCAGGAATCCTGCATAAACACTTGCTCGCCTTTTCGAATGCCATTGTATCTCAGCTTTTGCATGCATCCCATCATGATTATATGCCATGTCGGATGATGTGGTTGATCATGGTCAATGACCATGACTGTTCTTGGCAAATTTTTCCTCTGACGTGGTTTGCTACTTCCTTCTTTTGGGCAGTATTTTGCTCTTCATTATCAATACTCTTCAGAGCTTGTCTGCCTGGCGTCAGTGGCTGCACAACCAGGACTTGAGATATGCACCAGCTGCTCATGTGACCATCCAACACTTGCCCTCATAGCTTCAAGTGACTCTGATCAGGGGCAGGGGGTGGTCCAAAGGTGACCTGTAGGCTAGTAGAGGGAACTGCCACCTTACATGTTCTTTGGTAGAGATTATATACACCCTGACACCCACCATCATGGACAACAAACAGAATGCTGGAACAACTCAGGCAGTTAGGCCGCATCTATTGAGGGAAATTAATTTGACATTTCAGGCCAAGACCCTTCATCAACCTGAAACTTCGACTGTTCATTTCCCTCAGTAGATGCTGGCTAACATGCTGAGCTCCCCCAGCATGTTTTTGGGTGTGTTGTAGAAGAGTTCTAGCATCTGCAGATTTTCTTGTGTTCAGTCACGGACAGTTGTGTCAGCTGAGGAACATTAAAAAGGGCCTGCAGTGAGTGTTGTGGTGCTGTTGTGGTGTTGATGTTCTGGGGTCTGGATAATTAATCCAAAGAGTTGAGTTTGAATCCCACCACAGCAGCTAGGAATTTAATTTCTAGTAATTTAACAGAATATGGATATTAAAAGAAGAAGGCAGTCTCAGCAACTGTGATCACAAAATGGTCTGATTGTCATTAAAAAAATCCCTTTAGGTTCATTAATTTCTTCAGGGTAGGGAGTTACCGCAGAGCATCTCAGAGGCCATTCCCCTCAATGATAAATATATTGTTTTGGATACTGTTGTTGGGGTGTCCTCCCAGGGTAATGCAGATGGAATAGATGGCTTTGTTGCCAAGTTTGCAGATGATACGAAGATTGTTGGAGGGGCAGGTAGTGTTGAGGAAACAGGTAGGATGCAGAAAGACTTAGACAAATTTGGAGAATGGGCAAGAAAGTGGTAAATGAAATACAATGTTGGAAAATGCATGGTTGTGCACTTTGGTACAAGAAATAAATGTGCAGACTTTTCTAAATGGGGAGAAAATCCAAAGATCTGAGATGCAAAGAGACTTGGGAGTCCTTGTGCTGAACACCCTGAAGGTTAACTTGCAGGTCAAGTCGGTGGTGAGGAAGGCAAATGCCATGTTGGCATTTTATTTCAAGAGGTCTAGAGTATAAGAGCAGGGATGTGATGCTGAGGCTTTATAAGGCACTGGTGCGGCCTCACCTTGAGTATTGTGAGCAGTTTTGGGCCCCTCATCTAAGAAAAGATGTGTTGGCATTAGAGAGGGTCCAGAGGAGGTTCTCAAGGATGATTCTGGGAATGAAAGCGTTATCATATGAGGAATGTTTGATAGCTCTGAGCCTGTACTCGCTGGAATTTAGAAGGATAAGAGATATCTCATTGGAACCTTTCGGCCTTGACAGAATAGATGCAGAAAGGATGTTTCCCATGGTGGAAGAGTATCGGACAAGGGGGCATAACCTTAAGATAGAGGGGCATCCATTTAATAGTGAGATGTGGAGAAGTCTATTAAGCCAAAGAGTTATGAATTTGTGGAACTTGTTCCCACAGGCAGCTGTGGAAGCCAGGCTGTTGGATATATTTAAGGCAGAGGTTGAAAGGTTCTTTGAGAGATTGATTGGTTGTGGCATTAAAAGGTTATGGGAAGGAGGCAGGGAGTGGGGCTAAGGAAGGAAAAAAAGGATCAGCTGTAATTGAATTGGAGAGTAGACTTGATGGGCAAATAGCCTAAGTCTGCTCTTATGTCTTATGGTCTTATTTATGACATGTATGTACACTGAAATGTGTCATTTGCGTTAACAACCAAAACAATGTAAATGTGCTGGGGGCAGCCTGCAATGATGTTCTCCCATCAACGCAGCATGCCCGTTTTGCTCAGCAGAGTTTACACAGAACAGAACTAAACAGAGCACAATCAGTGAAGAAACAACACCAGCAAAACAAGCCCCCTTCCTCCCTCCCACCCATACACTCATACCCCCATAAAGACAGTCCTCCAACCCCAGTATAGGCCTGCGGGTTGACCTGCAGAGAAATGGCCTCTGACTTCCTGAGTGGACTTTAGACCCATAGACCTAAGACTTTGGCCATCATGCTTCAACTTCCCATCTTCTGATCAAGCTTCGATCTTCGCTATTGAACACAGGGCTATCTGATAATGGGATACCAAGATCCAGCCCCCAAGCTCCAGAGTATGATGGGACCCCGAATCCCAGACTTGCCAACTCAAGATCTGCCAATAGGGGAAGAAGGTGGTCAGTTTGGCCCTTCTAACCTCTCTGCTGTTTGTAACAATCATGGTTGATCTTTGACCTCAATCCCACTTCCCTGCTTTTTCTCACATCAAAGTTCAAAGTGCAAAGTAAATTTTATTTTGAAACTACATATATGTCACCATATACAAGTGTGAGGTTCATTTTTTGGGGCATACTCAGCAAATCAATAGAATAGTAACTATTACAGGATCAATGAAAGATCAACCAGAATGCAGGACTGAACGACTGGAAATATAAATAAATAACAATAAATAATGAGATAAAGGGTCCTTAACATGGGATCATTGGTTGTAGGATCATTTCAATAATGGGAAAGATGAATGTAGTTTTCCCCTTTTATTCAAGAGCCTGACAGTTGAAACTATTCCTGAACCTGGTGATGGGAGTCCTGACGCTCTTGTACCTTCTACCTGATGGCAGCAGCTAGAAGAGAACATGCCTTGGTTGGTGGAAATCTTTGATGATGGATGCTGCTATCCTAGAAACAGGATTTCATGCAGATATGCTCGGTGGTTGGGAAGGCTTTATCTGTGATGTACTGGTCTGAATTCACTACCATTTGTAGGATTTTCCATTCTAAGACATCATTCAGTTCATCAGTTATCCAGAAATCTACCTGCTCTGAATGAATTCCACAACTAAGTCTCAATTGTGCTCCAAGATACAAACTTTGAAAACATCCCCATCCTCTGAATAGAGAGTTAATGGCAAGATTCTTAGCAACAAGAGCAGATGGACATTGGGGTACACGTCCATAGATCCCGTAAAGTTGCTGCACAGTTGATAGGGCTGTTGAGAAGGCATATGGTGAGCTGGCCTTCATTAGTGAGGGTATTGAGTTCAAGAGCTGTGAAGTAATGTTGCAGCTCTATAAAACCCTGGTTAGATCACACTCGGCGTATTGTGTTTAGGTCTAGTCACCTTATTATAGGAATGACATGGAAGCATTAGAGAGAGGGCAGAGCAGATTTAGCAGGATGCTGCTGGGATTAGACAGCATGTCTAATGAGGCAAGCTGGGGTTTTTTACTTGGAGCGAAGAAGGATGAGAGGTGACTAGATTCATGTGTTCAAGATGATAAGAGACATAGATTGAGTGGATAGCCTAAGACTTTTTTACCTGGTGGAAATAGCTAATATGATGTGGTGTAATTTGAAGGTGATTGGAAGAAAGTTTAGGGGGAAGGATGTCAGAGATAAGTTCTTTACACAGAGTGGTAGGTGCTTGGAATGCTCAAGCAGGGGTGATGTTGAAGTGATGCATTAAGGACATTTAAGAGACTCTTAGATTGGCACATGGATTATAGAAAAATGGAGTGTTAGATTGATCTTAGAGAAGGTTGAGGGGTGGCACAATATCATGAGCCGATAGGCCTATGCTATGCTATAGTGTTTAAGGTACTACATTCTATGAAGAATCTTCCCCTCATCACAGTCCTAAAAGGTCTACACTTTTTCTGCGGCTGTGACCCCTTGTATAGGCTGTTCAACCAGTAGACATGTATACCCTGGATACATTTTGTAAATTTCAAAGAAATTACCTTCTGCTCTCTAAACTCCAATGCAGATCCAGCCCACTCAATCTTCCCTCAAGAGAGAAAGTGGGTGAGCAAATATTAGCATTTCTGGATCAGACTAGAAAGTGAAATCGTGTTTGTGCCTGTGAATAATTAGACTAGAGGAGCGGACAGAGTGTTCGGCTGTTCTGAGGGATTCTGGCTGGGATTTGTCACCTCTTTTGTTAGACCGTAAATTTCACCAGTGAGCATGGTTAACTATATGAGCTATAGTTAGATCTGAAGAATGAAAACTTTCCAAATGAAAAATAACTGAAAATGCTCAGCAAAGGTCAATGACCATAAAATTTAACCCTATTTTTCTCTCTTCATAGGTGCTGTGGTTTCTGTTATTTTTCCCAGATTTCTCCTTTACTTCATATTTCCAGTAATACCTGTGTTCTATCGTTCACAGTTACAGAATGTTAGTTGTTTTTGAATATCTTTCTTCCCTGTTCTCCTTCTATTGACATCTCCTACATAGAGCACAGCTGTCACTAATAACTTTCAGTACCTTTTCTCCTGGCCCCAAAGAAGCAATGATGCAATAACGAAGAAGGCCAGTTACCATTGGCAGAAATTTCCCAATTCTATTATTTTCTTCTTCATCCCTTTATCCACTATGTCAAACTTGCTTCATCTTGTACCTTCTCAGGAGCTGCTGAATGACCTTTCCATTTCATTGGAACCCTGCTGGCAAATTCCTCCTGACCCTCCATTTGGTCTCGACAACTTTTATGAAGTGATGTACAGGTTGAACATTTGTATTATCTTCCCATTCGTTTGAATTCCATAAATCAATTATTTTTAATGTGCTGTTGGTAAATCAGGTATGTACCAGTATATAACATGAATTGTCCAGCAACCCACTGATGTAATCCTAGCCTAACCAGAGGAGAATTTACAATGACCAATTAACCTACTAAATGGAATGTGGGAGGAAACTAGAGCACCAATAGGAAACCCATGCAGTCACAAGGCGAACATACAAACTCACAAAGTCATAAAACACTACAAGACATAAACAGGCTCTTTGGCCCATCTTGTGCAACTCAAATTACTAATCTGCCTAGTCCCATCAACCTGCACCTAGACCACAGCTCTCCCATTTTTGTACTTATCCAAATTTCTCTTAAATGTTGAAATCAAACCCATATCCATCACTTCCATTGGCAGCTCATTCCACACTCTCACCACCCTCTGAGTGAAGAAGTTTCCCCTCATGTTCCCCTTAAACATTGCATTTTTCACCCTTAACCTATGACCTCTAGTTCTAGCCTCACCCAACTGAGGAGGAAGCATGTTTGCCCCTTGTAGTTTTGTATACCTCTATCAAATCTCTCCTCATTCTCATATGCTCGAAGGAATAAAATCCTAACCTATTCAGCCTTGTCCCAGAACTCAGATCCTCAAGTGCTGGCAACCTTCTTGTATGTTTTCACTGTACTCTTCCAATCATATTGACACCTTTCCTACAGGTAGGTGGCCAGAATCCTATGGGCAGCAACGGAATTGAACTTTGAACTCCGGAATGCCCCAAGCAGGAAAGGCATCACATTAACACATACAAAAAAGCTGGATAAACTCAGCAGGTCGGGCAGCATCCGTTGAAAGAAGCAGTCAACGGATGCTGCCCGACCTGCTGAGTTCATCCAGCTTTTTTGTATATGTTGATTTGACCACAGCATCTGCAGTGTACCTTGTGTTAAGGCATCACCTTAACTGCTGTGCTAATGGGGTGTGTACGTTTATTCCTAAGTTTATTAGTTTTGTATCTCTCTTCTCCCTCTATTGCTATCACTACGCTGTCACTGACAACTTTCTGTACTCTCTGTCCTGGGCCTAACACATTGATGTAATCATGAAGACACATCAATGGTTCTACATTGTTAGAAGTTCAGGGAGATTTGGGGAGACTCCTACAGACCTCTACAGATGTATGGTGGAGAACATTATAACTTGATTCATCCCTGCCTGGTATGGAGGCTCCAATGCACAGGACTGCAAGAGGGTGGTAGACACAGTCCGATCCATCACGGGTACAATCCTTTCCACCATCGAGGGTGGAAAACAGGGTGACTCAAAAAGGTGGCATTCATCATTAAAGATCCTCAGTAACTAGGACATGCCCGCTTCATGATATTACCATCTGGGAGGAGGTAAGAAAATCCCTTTCGCCTGCATGTGATCTACACTGAAGACCAACATTCCTATTCTCATCACAGGATAATTTACAATGTCCAATTAACCTACCCAAATGGCATGCCTTTGGACTTTGGGAGGTAACTGGAGCACCCGGAGGAGACCCACATGGGACAATGTACAAACTTCTTACAGGCAGTGGCAGGAATTGAACCCAGGTCATCTGTGCTGTAAAGTGTTGTGCTAATCACTACCTTGCTGTGCTTCTTCCCCTCTGCCATCAGATTCTTGAATAACCCATGAACACTATCTCACTATTTTGCTCTTTTTTTTGCACATTTATATTTTTATATATTCTTAATGTAACTTAAATTGATTTTTATGTATTTCATTTTACTGTTGACGCGAAACAATAAATTTCACGACAGATGTCAGTTATAATAAACCTGATACTGATTCATTTGGCTTTGCTCGTGACAGGAGCAATGCATGGGAAGCAATGCAAGAGGACAATTAAACTTTGACAGTAGCTCATTAAGAAATCCCCCAAATAGCCAAGAAATAAACAGTTACAGTGGAAAAAAAGCTCAGCACTTATGCCCAAGGAAACAATCAGTGATTTTCTAAAGATAAATAATTCTCCCTTGCAAGGCACTATTGACCTCTTTGTTGAGGCTCATCATGTTTTCACTCAGAGTAATGTTGCTTTTGGACACCAGAAATCATTGAACAAGTGATCCTGAGCGAGCATCCCCTGCAAGACCCCGCGTGACTTTTTTTCATCTTGGCAGTTTGCTAAGTTCTCACGGTTGCATAGCAACAAAAATCTGCAGGCGAAAACTTGGAGCTTTCCTATTTGGGGAACAGGATGAAGAGGTCTAATTTAAGAGGCCATCTTCCTGAATCCTTTTGGAAAACATGTCCTGTAGCACTTGGTGTTCTTATAAAGGATTACCTTGTAGCCTTGGAGGATGCTAATAAAAACTGTAAATTCTCATAAGGACCACTGTAATTGAGTGTGCCTAATGTAGGGACTAGATCACTTGAGCTAAAATGGTACAAAGTTATTGGTCAATACAAGACACCTGTCAGACTGACAGACAGACAATACTGTAGGTGCTGGAATATGGAGAGAAGAGAAAACAGATTGCTGGAAGAACTCAACACAGCATCTACAGAGGGAAGTGGATAGCTGACATTTCAGGTCAGGACCTTTTGACGTCAGGGCTGGAGGTGAGGAATGGCTGGTGTTCAGCTTGCTGCTCCGCCAGGTTTACGTGATTCTGTGCTGAACAGAGGCTGTGGCCTTCAACTAGCTGGATTGGCTGTGGCTGGTTCTGTGGCTGCAGACTCACTTTCATGAACTTCTGTTCCGAAAGTTATTTTAAAATTTTTATTGTTGTCATGATTTTTTTTTTCTGTGCATTGGTCTTTTGTTTTTTCTAGTGTGTTCTACTGGGCATATTGGCAAGACGTGACACAGACTGGGAGAGCACTTCTTTATTTTGTGGCTGCCTGTAAGGAGACAAATCTGAAGGTTGTATATATTATAACTGGAAACAAGAGAAAATCAGCAGATGCTAGAAATCCAAGCAGCACACACAAATGCTGGAGGAACTCAACAGGCCAGGCAGCATCTATGGAAAAGTGCACAATCGTATAGTAGTATATATTTACCCTTACAGCGGAACAAGTTCTCACCTGCCCCCTATACCTCCTCCCTCTCTTCCAGTCATGGCCCCAGAAAGTCCTTCTAGGTGAGGCAATGCTTCATCTGAGAGTCTGATGAGGTCAGCTACTGTATCTGGTGCTCCCAGTGTGGCCTCCTGTGTATTGGCAAGACCCAATGTAGATTGGGAGGCTGCTCCACCCAACGGAAGAAACAGGATCTCCCAGTGACCACCCATTTTAATTCCACTTTCCATTCCCATTCCAACATGTCAGTCCATGGCCTCATTTACTGTCACGCTGAGGTCACACTCAGGTTGGAGGAGCAACACTTTATAGCCTCCAAACTGATAGCATGAACATCAATTTCTCGAACTTCTGGTAATGCCCCACCCTTCACCATTCCCCATTCCCATTTTCCTCTCTCACCTGCTTTTCTCCTTACTTGCTCATCACCTCCCTCTGGTGTTCCTCTCCCTTTTCCTTCTTCCAAGGCCTCTGTCATCTCCTATCAGATCCCCCTTCTTCAGCCCTGTATCTCTTTCACCAATCAACTACCCAGCTCTGTACTTCACCCCTCCCCGGTTTCACCTATCACCTTGTGTTTCTTCCTCACCCCCACCTTCTAACTCTGACTCTTCATCTTTTTTTCTCCAGTCCTGATGAAGGGTCTTGGCCCAATACTTCAGCTATACTCTTTTGCATAGATGCTGCCTGCTGAGTTCTTCCATAATTTTGGGTGTGTTGCTTGTATCTATTACACATGCTTTGATAATAACTATACTTTGAAATTTGAACTTCATCTGGACAATAAGGCAAATAAGAAAATTCCCTGAAAGAAAGATCACAAGCTAAATGATTGCCATTGTGTCTGGACAGATTTCTGCATTCCAACAAACTTGTAACTTGAGCTTTATGGATAGCTTCCAAGGAGTCTGGACCGGAGATACTTATCATAGAAAATCCAAATTCTGTTGTGAGAACAGTCTTGCTGCACAAGATGTTCTTCGTTAGTGTTAATGCCCAGAATGTTGATGCTGGGAACCTCGCCAATTATGGGATTGTTAGTGAATGAGTGGAGCTTAATGGGAACTTCCTTCCTGCTCGTTGTCCTGATCGGATGTCAATGGTGCCTCGTGTTCAACAGCCACACCCTGTAGGTGTGCAGGCTGTGGCGTGAGCTACAGGAACATGAGTGACCTCTTTGCCCTATCGTAGAAGAACTGAAGGCTGATTGTTGGACAGCCCACTCACCTACTGGTGGGATGGCCAGAATACCCATCATGCTTCTGGTTCATTTTGAAGATATTATTGGCATGTGGACAGGTACAGAGGAGGTAGGAAAGGTTTAAAACAGGAGCTCCCAACCTGTATCCTTCAGTTAATGGTAGGAGTCCATGCCATAAGAAAGGTTGGGAATCCCTGGTTTATGGGCCAAATATGGGACATATTGTGTGAAATTTGTTGTTTTCTGGCAGCATTACAGTGCAAGATATAAAACAATTACTATAAGTTACAATAAGAAACATAAACATAATTAAATAACACAAAACAGAGAGCAAAGTAGCGAGGTAGTGTTCATCAACGATTCAGCAAGCTGATGGTGGATGGGAAGAAGCAGTTGTGGAAACTAAACCAATTGGACTAAAGGATCTGATTACAGGTGGTATGACTTTATGACTCTAAGATGATAATTGTGTTGAGAGTACTGAAGTCATCCTCTGCAGAGGTGTTCAATTAAAGGCCACACCAACCCAATCTAACCAAGGCCAATCTGGACTTGATCCTGAGCCCAGATATTTCCAATATTTCCAACTCCAACACACTTGTTAGTGAATAAAAGAAGTTTGATGTGAACTTCCTTCCTGCTCATTGTCCTTATCTGATGTCAAAGGCATTAAATGAAAAGAAGAAAGAGTTTCTGAGCAGTACGTTTGTTTTGCTGTGAATTATCTATTCAAGTTCGAGTTTATTGTCATTCAACCATACACATGTATACTACCAAATAAACCAAAGTTCCTCCAGAACGAGTGGCACAATACAGTACATCCAACTCACACACAATACATAATGTAATATTATATAAGACACAGGAGCAAAATTAGGCCACTTGGCCATCAAGTCTGCTCTGCCAAGCAATCATGGCAGATGCCTTTCTTCCCCCCCCCACCTCAGCCCCACTTCCTGGCCTTCTCCCCATAACCTCTGATGCCTTGTCCAATCAAGAACCTATTAAGCTCTACCTACAGCTGCCTGTGGTAATAAATTCACAAATTTACCATCATCTAGCTGAAGAAATATCTCCACATCTCTGTTTTAAATGGACGTCCCTCTATCCTGAGACAGTGCCCTCTTGTCCTGGACTCCCCACCATGGGAAACATCCTTTCCACGTCTACCATGTCTAGTCCTTTCAACAGTCAAAAAGTTTCAATGAGATCCCTCCCTCATTCTTCTGAATTCCAGTATGTATAGACACAGAGCTATTAAATATTCCTTGAATGATAACCCTTTCATTCTTGGAATCATCCTTGTGAACCCTCTCTAATATCGGCACATCTTTTTTAGATGAGGAGCCCAAACCTGCTCACAATACTCAAGGTGAGGCCTCACCAGTGCCTTATAAAGCCTCAGCATCACATCCCTGCTCTTGTATGCTAGACCTCTTGAAATGAATGCTGACATTACATTTGCCTTCCTCACCACTGACTCAAACTACAAGCAAACCTTTAGGGTGTTCTGCACAAGGACTCTCGAATCCCTTTGCATCTCAGATTTTTGAATTTTCTCCTTGTTTACAAAATAGTCTGCACATTTACTACTACTATCACCAAAGTGAATGACCATGCATTTTCCAGCGTATTCAATTTGCCACTCTCTTGCCCATTTTCCTAATCTGTCTAAGTCATTCTGCAGCCGTCCTGTTTCCTCAACATTACCTGCCCCTCCAACAATATTTGTGTCATCTGCAAACTTGGCAATAAAGCCTTCTATTCCATCATCTAAATCATTAATACACAGGATATAAAGAAGCAGTCCCAACACCGACCCCTGTGGAACACCACTAGTCACTGGCAGCCAACCAGAAAAGGATCCTTTTATTCCACTCACTGACTCCTACCAATCAGCCAATGCACTAAACATGCTAGTAACTTTCCTGTAATGTCATGGGCTCTTAACTTGGCAAGTAGCCTCATGTGTGGCAGCTTGTCAAAGGCCAGCTGACAGTCCAAATATACAACATCCACTGCATCCCCTTTATCTATCCTACTTGTAATCTCCTCAAAGAATTCCAATGGACTCATCAGGCAAGATTATCCATTAAGGAAATCATGTTGATTTTGTCCTGTCTTGTCCAGCATCACCAGGTACTCCACAACCTCATCGTTAGCAATTGACTCCAACATCTTTCCAACCACTGAGGTCTGGCCAACTGGTCTATAATTTCCTTTCTGCTGCCTTCCTCCTTTCTTAACGAGCGGAGTGACATTTGTAATTTTCTAGTCCTCTGGCACCAAGCCAGAGTCCAATGATTTTTGAAAGATTATTACTAACACCTCCACAAAATCTACCTCTACCTCTTTCAGAACCTTAGGATGCAGTTCATCTGGCCTGTACCCTTAGGTCTTTCAGATTTTTGAGCATCTTCACCTTTGTAATAGTAACTGCATGCACTTCTCTTCCCTCACACCCGTCAACAATCAGGCACACTGCTAGTGCCTTCCACAGTGAAAACTGATGCAAAATACTCTTTTACTTTATCTGCCACCTTTTTGGCCCTGTTATTATTTTCTAATGGTCCTATATCCACTCTCACCTCTCTTTTATATTTTACATACTTGAAAAAGCTTTTACAATCCACTTTGATATTGTTCGCTGGCTTGCTTTCATATTCCATCTTTTCCTTCCTAATGATTCTTTTAGTTGCTCTCTGTAGGGTTTTAAAAGCTTCCCAATGCTCAGTCTTACAACTAATTTTTGCTTTGTTGTGTGCTCTCTGTTTTGCTTTTACATTAGCTTTGTCTTCGCTTGTCAGCCACGGTTGTACTATTTTGCCACTGGAGTATTTCTTTGTTTTTGGAATACATCTATCCTGCACCTTCCTCATTTTCACAGAAACTCATGCCATTGCTGCTCTGCTGTGATCCCTGCCAGCATCTCCTTCCAATTTGCTTTGGCCAACTCCTCTCTCATGTCTCTGTAATTTCCTTTACTCCACTGAAATACTGCTTTGTCAGACTTCCTCCCTATCAAATTTCACATTATCACAAATAATGAGGTGCGTTTTGCAACATAAGTTAAAAAGTAATCTGTATAATGGTACTGGCAATCATATGTGGTGAGACCTGGGTGGTGGATGGGAGTTCAGTAGCCTCACGGCCTGGATGAAGAAGCTTTTTCCCATCCTAACAGTCCTTGTCCTAATTCTACTGTACCTCCTGCCTGATGCTAGGGGGTCAAAGAAATTGTTGGATGGATGGGAAGGAGAATTGACATTTAAGAGCAAAAGGAACATTTGCAACACAGAGCACGGAACATAGTACAAACAGTACCACACAGCCGCAGGCTCTTCAGCACACGATATTAGTTTGGAACACAATGCCAAATTAATGTAAATCCCTTCTGCCTGTACACTCAGTCCATTGAGTCTGCTCCACCATTCAGTCACAGCTGACTTATTATCCCTCTCAAACCCATTCTCCCGCCTTTGCTCATTAACCTTTGACACACTTACTAATCAGGAACCTATCAGCCTTCACTTTAAATATACCCAATGACTTGGCCTCCACGGCCGCTGTGACAAGGAATTCCACAAATTCACCAGGCTAAATAAATTCCGCCTCTTCTCTGTTTTAAAGAGACATCCTTGTATTCTGCGGCTAGACTACACCACTCTTTCCATGACCACGATTCTTCTTGGCAAATTTCTCTACAGAAGTTTTTCTTAGAAAAGGTGCTCAAAACCACTCACAATATTCCAAATACAGTATGCCCAATGCTTTATAAAGCCTCTGCATTAAAGCTATACCTTGATATTCTAGTCCTATTGTCCGTGATAATAAAGCTGATTTTGATTCTGATCCATACCTCTCTACTCTCTGCATATTCAGATATCTATCTGAAAGACTCTTTAACACCACTGTCATATCAGCTTCTATATCCTCCCCTGACAGCCTGTTCCAGACACCCACTATTCTCAGTGCAGAAACCCTGCCCACACATCTCTTTTAAACGTTTTCCTTCCACCTTAAAGGCACGTGCTGCAGCTGATGACATTCCTTCCTTTGACAAAGGATACTCACTGTCTATCCTATCATTACACCTCTCATAATTTAATACTGGACCAAGTCAGGGGTTCCCAACCTGCGGTCCATGTACCCCTCAGTTAATGGTAAGGATCAAAGGCAGCAAAAAGGTTGGGAACCCATGGAGAAGTGAATTATTGCAATCTGAACCACCCACAAGCAGCATAGCCAAGAGGCACAAGAGACTTTTGATGCTGGAATCAGGAGCAACTGATGATCTGCTGGAACAAGTCAGCCTGTCAAGTAGCACCCTTCAGAGGGAAGGAACCACTGACCTTTTGGGCTGAAACCCTACATTGGGACTGGTGTAGCTAATTCTGACCCTGAAACTGAATGAGTTCTCAGGACATCGTTCCACTGGCCTTTTTAGTGGCCACTGAGTGAAACTTCTTAGTTTCCTGCTGTAGTAGCTCATCCATTTCAAGGCTCAACATGCTGCGCATTCAGAAATGCTCTTGAACACAACACTGTTGGAACACGTGGTTATTTGAGTTACTGTCACCTTCCCGTCAGCTTGATCCAATCTGGCCATTCTCCTCTGATCTCTCATTAACAATGCATTTTCGCCCACAAAATCTCTGCTTACTGGATTTTTAGTTTTGGTTTTTGCACCATTCTCTGTAAACCCTAGAGAAAATCCCAGGAGATCAACAATTCTCGTCTGGCACCAATAATTATTCCTCAAAGTAATTTAGATCAAATTCACTATTCTGATGTTTGGTCGAAGCAACAACTGAACTTCTTGACCATGCCTGCAAACTTTTATGCATTGAGTTGCTACAACATGATTGGCTGATTAGACATCTGCATTAATAACGCTACGCACAGGTGTACCTAATAAAGTGGCCACTGAAGTTCACAACCAATGACACAGCCTCAGGGTAGGGGAGATGTCAGGCTTGAGGAAAGTGACGAAGGCTGTACCCTTATCAAATACCAAATGACTTGCCACCTTGCACCAAATCTCAGAGCCACAATATATTGCTTCATTCCATCTGGGATTTCATTTTAAAAGCTGTTTTGTTTTCATCTCACTATCTCCTTGACTACATTTTAGAAGCAGTTAGTGCTTCCGTTCTCTGTTTCTTTTCCCTCTTGCAGAGTTAATCTTCTGGATGAGAAGAAGCATTCCATGTGCACACAAGGCATGACTACTTTGAAAAGGCAATAATTTTGGGGCTAATTGGATCTGCCTGCATGGTGCAGAAATAAATGCGTGCTTCTTTGATCCGCATTGCTCAGAAAGAAATATTCTCAAGACTTGAATGAGAGGTATCCCAGAATAGCAAGACCCTTAGGAGAGGTATCACAGTCCTCTCTGCAAAATTATAAGCAATTCTATACCACTAAACTAACTATTGAACTTTTGCCCTAGAGCATTGCTCTGGAGACATGCCACAGCATATGCAGAGTTTAAATTCAAATCCAGAAGAATGAGCTGGAATGAGAATGGTGCCCATGAAATTCTTTCATAAAAATCATCTTCCTCTCCACTGACATTGTCCACACATCCTGCAGCCAACATAATCAAGACCCCTCCCATCCTGGATGTTCTCGCTTTTCATACCATTCCCTTCCATCGCGTAGAAAATGCAAATGCTGAGAACACACAGCACCAAGCTCAATGGCAGCTACTATCTGAAAGGCTCTGATGAATCTCTTGTGTTTATGATTTTCTGCTCCACTGCAAAGTCGTTCCGAGCTATGCCTCCTCTGAGGAAGTTTAAAACTTCTGTTCAACAGGAATTCAGTGAGATGCTCTCTCACTGCTCCACCCCCCTTGTGATCCAGCTTTTACTCCTATCCCCTCCTCCTACTTATTCTGGTTTCTTCTTCCTTCCTTCCCAGTGCTCAAGAGCTAGGCACATCGACTCAACTCAGATTGGGTGCAGGTTATTCTCCAGAGGGAGGGCAAGAACCCAGATGTTGTGGTCCATGTAGGGACCAACGACATGGGTAAGCTGAGTGAGGGGGTCCTGCGTAGTGAGTTCAGGGAGTTAGATGCGAAGCTGAAGGCCAGGACCTCCAGGGTAACAATCTCAGGATTGCTACCTGTGCCACGTGCGAGTGAGGCAAGGAACAGAAGGATTATAGAGATTAATATGTGGCTGAGAGGATGGTGCAGGAGGGAGGGCATCAGGTTGTTAGATAATTGGGCTTTGTTCCAGGGAAGGTGGGATCTGTTCTGACGAGACGGTTTACACCTGAACTGGAGTGGTACTAACATTCTTGCAGGACAGTTTGCTAGTGCTTCTCGGGGGGGGGGGGGGTTTAAACTAAATTTGCATGGGGCAGGGATCCAGAATGTGAGAGAGGATAGTGAGATGAAGAATAAAGGACAGGTGGGGACTACACGGTTTTGGAATATTAAGTGTGTAGTAGAGAAAGGTGAGGCGGAACAAGTGATAAGGAGGACACATGTACAGAGGGATGGTCTGACAGAACATGGAGTTAAATGTGCAGAAAGAATAAGTAAATTTAGGAAGGACAACAAAATTCAAGGGGCGTATAGCCTGATGGGAGTTCGGGGAGCTGGGTTAAGCACAATAGGCAGCGATTTAAACAGAGAGAGGAGAAATGGGCTAAAAATTCTATATCTGAATGCATGAAGTGTCAGAAATAAGGCAGATGAGCTTGAAGCTCAGGTGCGAATGGGTAACTATGATGTTGTTGGGATAACAGAGACATGGCTGCAGGGAGATCAGACCTGGGAAATGAATGTACAAGGGTATACGTGCTATCATAGGGACAGAAATGTGGGCAGAGGGGATGGGGTGGCCCTGTTGGTGAGGAATGAGATTCAGTCCTTTGCAAGGGGGGACATAGGATCAGAAGAAGTAGAGTCTGTGTGGATAGAACTGAGGAACAGTAAGGGCAAAAAGACCCTAATGGGTGTTGTCTACAGGCCACCAAACAGTAGCATGGATATTGGGTGCAAGTTGAATAGGGAGTTAACATTGGCATGTGGCAAAGGTAATGTTGCAGTAGTAATGGGGGATTTCAACATGCAGGTGAACTGGGAGAATCAGGTTGGTGCTGGACCCCAGGACAGGGAGTTTGTAGAGTGCCTACGGGATGCATTCTTGGAACAGCTTGTACGAGAGCTGACCAGGGACAAGGCTATTCTGGATTTAGTGTTGTGTAATGAACAGGATTTGATAAGCGATCTTGAAGTAAAGGAGCCATTAGGAGGTAGTGACCATAATATGATAAGTTTTTATCTGCAATTTGAGAAGGATAAGGGCAGATCGGAGGTGTCAGTGTTGCAGTTGAACAAAGGAGACTATGGAGCCATGAGGGAGGAGCTGGCCAAAGTTAACTGGACAGATATCCTAGCAGAAAAGACAGTGGAACAGCAATGGCAGGTATTCTTGGGAATAATGCACAAGGCGCAAAATCAGTTCATCCCCTGGAGAAGGAAGGATTCAAAGGGGGGAAAGGGGCAACAGTGGTTGACAAAGGATGTCAGAGATTGCATAGCATTAAAAAAAAGGAAGTATGACAGAGCTAAGGTGAGTGGGAGGACAGATGATTGGGAAAAATTTAAGGAACAACAGAACTTAACTAAAAAGGCAATACGGGGAGAAAAAATGAGGTACGAACGCAAGCTAGCAAGGAATATAAAGGAGGATAGCAAAAGCTTTTTTAGTTATGTGAAGAGAAAGAAGATAGTTAAGAACAATGTTGGACCCTTGAAGAATGAATTGGGTGAAATTGTTATGGGAAACAGAGAAATGGCAGAAGAATTTAATAAGTACTTTAGATCTGTCTTCACTAGGGAAGACACAAGCAATCTCCCAGATGTATGGATGGGCCAAGGACATAGGGTAACAGAGGAAATGAAACAGATTGACATTAGGAAGGAAATGGTGATGAGTAGACTGATGGGACTGAAGGCTGATAAATCCCCAGGTCCAGATGGTCTGCATCCTAGGGTACTAAAGGAGGTGGCTCTGGAAATTGCGGATGCATTGGTAATCATTTTCCAATGTTCCTTAGATTCAGGATCAGTTCCTGAGGATTGGAGAATGGCTAATGTTATCCCACTTTTTAAGAAAGGAGGGAGGGAGAAAAGAGAGAACTATCGTCCTGTCAGCCTAACATCAGTAGTGGGGAAGATGCTAGGGTCCATTATTAAGGATGAAATAGTGGCATATCTAGATAGCAGTGATAGGATTGGGCCGAGCCAGCATGGATTTACCAAGGGCAAATCATGCTTGACTAATCTATTGGAGTTTTTCGAGGATGTAACCAGGAAGTTAGACAAGGGAGATCCAATGGATGTAGTGTACCTCGATTTTCAGAAGGCATTTGATAAGGTCCCACATAGGAGATTGGTGGGTAAAATCAGAGCTCATGGCATTGGGGGGAAAATATTGACATGGATAGAAAACTGGTTGGCAGATAGAAAGCAAAGGGTAACGGTGAATGGGTGTTTCTCGAAATGGCAGGTGGTGACTAGTGGGGTGCCACAGGGCTCGGTATTGGGACCACAGCTGTTTACGATTTACATCAACGATTTAGATGAAGGCATTGAGAATAACATCAGCAAGTTTGCTGATGATACTAAGCTGGATGGCAGTGTGACATGTGATGAGGATGTTATGAAAATTCAGGGTGACTTGGATAGGCTGAGTGAGTGGGCAGATACTTGGCAGATGACGTTTAATGTGAATAAGTGTGAGGTTATCCACTTTGGGAGTAAGAACAGGAAGGCAGATTATTATCTGAACGGTGTAGAGTTAGGTAAGGGAGAAATACAAAGAGATCTAGGAGTCCTTGTTCATCAGTCACTGAAGGTGAATGAGCAAGTGCAGCAGGCAGTGAAGAAGGCTAATGGAATGTTGGCCTTCATTACAAAGGGAATTGAGTACAAGAGCAAGGAAATTCTTTTGCATTTGTACAGGGCCCTGGTGAGACCACACCTGGAGTATTGTGTACAGTTTTGGTCTCCAGGGTTAAGGAAGGACATCCTGGTTGTAGAGGAAGTGCTGCATGGATTCACGAGGTTAATTCCTGGGATGTCCAGACTGTCTTATGCAGAGAGGTTAGAGAGACTGGGCTTGTACGTGTTGGAATTAAGGAGATTGAGAGGGGATCTGATTGCAACATATAAGATTATTAAGGGATTGGACAAGATAGAGGCAGGAAATATGTTCCAGATGCTGGGAGAGTCCAGTACCAGAGGGCATGGTTTGAGAATAAGGGGTAGGTCATTTAGGACAGAGTTAAGGAATAACTTCTTCTCCCAGAGAGTTGTGGGGGTGTGGAATGCACTGCGTCGGAAGGCAGTGGAGGCCAATTCTCTGGATGCTTTCAAGAAGGAGCTAGATTGGTATCTTATGGATAGGGGAATCAAGGGATATGGGGACAAGGTAGGAACTGGGTATTGATAGTAGATGATCAGCCATGATCTCAGAATGGCGGTGCAGGCTCGAAGGGCCGAATGGTCTACTTCTGCACCTATTGTCTATTGTCTATTGACTCCTTATTTCTTTCCACAGATACTATCTGACCTGCTGAGTTCCTTCAACATTTTGTGTGTGTTGCTCTTGAAAGTACCTCTTTAACAATAAAGATAACTTCTCATTTCAAAATTGACCTCTTCATGGCTTTGCACCTTATTCTCTACTTGAACTCCACTCTCTATGTAACTGCAACACTTTATTATGCATTCTGTATTTGCTTCTCATCTTGGACTATTTCAATGCACTTCAAGATTCAAAGTAAATTTATTAACGAAGTACATGCTGTGCATGTCACCACCTACAACCCTAAGATTTATGTCCCTGTGGGCATACTCAGCAAATCATTAGAGTAGTAACTATAACAGGATCAATGAAAGATCAACCAGAGCGCAGAAGACAACACACTGTGCAAATGCAAATATATATAAATAGCAATAAATAGTGAGACCATGAAATAACAAGATAAAGAGAACTTAAAGTGAGATCATTGGTTGTCGGAACATCTCAATGGATGGGAAAGTGAGTGTAGTTATCGCCTTTTCTTCAAGAGCCTGATGGTTGTGGGGCAGTAACTGTTCTAGAACCTGGTGGTGTGAGTCCTGAAGGTCTTGTACCTTCTACATGATGGCAGCAGTGAGAAAACAGCATGGCCTGGGTGGTGAGAATCTCTGAGGATAAATGCTGTGGAATGCAAGACACTGCATCTTAGTACATGTCACAATAATAAACCAGTTATCAATTACCATTAACTGGGTTGTCATAAATACCCATGTGGTTCAATTATGTTCTTCGGGGAAGGAGATCTGCTATTTTTACCTAAGCTGGCACTTTAAAACCTTTATTATGGTTGACTTGCAAACAAAATGTCCTAGGGTTCTGAAAACTTGCCAGAACGATCCATGTTCATCAGCAAATAAAAGATTCACGACGAGTACAGGGTGTAAAAGGAAGTGGCCCCTTGCCACTTTGCTGTCACAAGCAGGACGTAAGGCACAAGGATTTATATTCATTTATTAATGCAGTTGTCATAGTCAATGTCAAGATACATTGTTCATCCACAGGGGGTCCGGTTTAAGAAGGAACCACTTTAGTAGGTTTAGAACCGCATATGTTTTAGACAATTTGAGGAAAGCATCACAGAGCTGGGTTGGTTTTAAAACTACAATCTGGTCACTTCATAGTTAGCATTATTAAATCTGTAAAAACCGGACTTCCAACATAAAGAAAATAAACTAGGATTCAACTTAACCTGATCTTTCTGCAAAGAAATTGTTCTTAACACATTTCCCCATGTTTCCTTCGACATTATGATTCCAGGAATGAAGCTGGCTGAATGGTGCTACATGATGGTGTGAAACTGTGAAAGATGAAGCAGTTTTAGCTTTGTGCCACAGAGCCGTAGCATAGTTGTTAACATAACACTTTACAGTACAAGCAACCTGGGTTCAATTCCTGATGTAAGGGATCATATGCAAGGGAACATATAAGTATGTTCTGCCATGACCATGTGGGTTTCCTCTGGGTACTCTGGTTTCCTCCCACAGTCCAAAGACAGACCAGTTGATAGGTAAATTGGTCATTGTAAATTGTTCCATGATTAGGATTAAATTGGTGGGTAGCTGTGAGGTATGACTCACTCAAGGGCTGGAAGGACCTATTCCATGCTGTATTTCAATCAATCAATCAGTCAATAAATAACTATAATTCACCCCATATGTCTTTCTCCTTTAAGGCCATAGTCATTAGCATGACGTAAAAGAGGGTTCACAAGAGCTTGCACTTGAAGTTCAGAAGAACAAGTGTGGATCTCAATAAAACCTACTAGACCCTAAAAGACCTAGCTAGAGTGGAGGTAGAGAGGATGTGTCTGTTAGTAAGGGAGTCAGATCCGAGTGCACAGTCTCAGAATAAAGCAACATACTTTTCAAACAAAGATGAAGAGCAATTTCTTCAGCCAGAGGGCAGTGAATCTGTGGAATTCTTTGCCACTCTAGACTGTGGATACCAAGTAATTGGTCAACCATGGATATTGTGTCCTAGCTGCCTAGGGCTGTAAGCTATGAAGAGCAAGACTAATATATTCCTGATTGGTAAGGGTTTGAAAATGATGGGGAGAACAGGGTTGAGAAAAATACTCCACCATGATTGAATAGTGGAGCAGATCTGGTGGGCTGATTTGGCCTAATTCTGCTCCTATAATGTATTATTTTTTGGGATGAAGGAAATATATGGAGAGCAAAATATGCCCATTTGGATAAATTTTGTGACAAATTTACATAATTTTATGACATTCATATACCATAATAACTGCCCATGATTTTCCTGGTTACAAGAGAGCAACAGCCAAGCTGCTGGAGGAACTTCACATGTCAGGATCTGAAGAAGGGTCTCAACTCAAAACTTGAACTGTCCTTTTCCCTCCAGAGACACTGCCCGACCTGTAATGTTCCTCCAGAATCTTGCTTGATGCACCAGGTTGAACCCTCTGGAGCCGACTCTGTCTCTGCTTAAAAAGGACATGAATGTAAGCCCAGAATTTGAGAAAGCAACTTTTTTTATTTTTAAGCCTTTATTGGAGCCTTCAACTTTATTTCACCTCACTGTGAAAATCTGCTCCACTCTGTTTTTTAATGCATTTTTATGGATACTGAACGAGTCAGATTGAAATTGAAAAGCTTCCACAATTGCATGTTCTTAAACCCGCTGTGCCTAATGTGCATGGATGATGGATGGATGGCTGAAACATTAATTTTTATTCTCAGAGAAGGAACATACACAGTGAGTTTTACACTGTTCCCGGGTTCCAACTCCTGACAACCTCTGCTGGTTTACAAGGATTGTGCAGCATTTTAATAACTTGGACAGGAACTTTAAGAGCCAATTTATATCAGCAAAGTGATTAAGAAGGCACATGGGAGACCTGTCTTTATTGGCTGAAGCATAGAGTATAAGAGTGTGGAGATTATCTAATAAGAATTAATTAGGATACAAGTAGGGGTGTCACATGCGCACTCAATGGCTACTTTATTAGGTACACTCGTACACCAGCTCATTAATGCAAATTTCTAATCAGCCAATCATTTAGCAGCAGCCCAATGCATAAAGCATACAGACATGGTCAAAAGGTCCATTTGTTGTCAGAAAAAACATCAGAATGGGTAAGAATTGCTACCTAGGTAACTTTGACCATGGAATGATTTATGGTGCCAGACGGGGTGGTTTGAATATTTCAGAAACTACCGATGTCCTGGGATTTTCACACACGACAGTCTCTAGTGTTTACAAGGAGTGGTGCAAAAAACAAAATAAAACATCCAGTGAGTGGTAGTTCCGTGGGTGCAAATGCCTTGTTAAGAGTGAGGTCAGAGGAGAATGGCCAGATTGGTTCAAAGTGACAGGAAGACAACAGTAACTCAGATGACCGTGCGTTCTGAATGCACAAAATATAGAACATTGAAGTGGATGGGTTACAGCAGCAGAAGTCAATGAGCATTGACTCTGTGGTGACTTTATCAGGTATGGGAGGCAGCTATTAAAGTGGCCACTGAATGTACTTCTGGTCACTAGATGGGATTTGATTCCCAGAGGAAGAAATTGAGCCCATGGTGCTGGTGCAGTAATAATGTCAGAGTAACTGCTACCTTACCGTACCTTTCAGGAAGATGAAGTTGGGAGAACACACACCAGTCCTCATTGAGGGAACAGTGGTGGAAAAGGTGAGCAGTATCAAGTTCCTGGGCATCAACATCTCAGAAGATCTATCCTGGGCCCAACTCATTGTTCCAACCACAAGAGAGCACCCTAATTTGTTCGGAGTTTGAAGAGATTTGGTACGTCATCGAAGACTCTCGCAGATACCTCGGTGAAATAGGGTCATGACAGTGTTAGCATGCAAAATTATTTCTGGTGGATTGGGCGGATGAGATCAACAGTAAGATCCCATTGTCAGGTAGGTGGTTCTGCAATGCTTTGTGGAGAATGAGCAGCGTGATAAGGCACAGATGAAGTAATGGTTATTCAGTACAACCAAGGAAGACACCAGGAATGATGACTAATTATATCAGTGAACCTGATCTTCTGAAGTTGAGGGAGTAGAACTGCCCCTAAGTCAGTATTGAGTTCCCTGTCTGCAAAGCTGTGAAATCTAAAGAAGACTTCAAGCTCTATCCAATATTGATATCTATGGCTACCCTCACTATAGGGAGGTTATACTGTGTCCACCACTCTTCAAGGTGTAGCTAACTTCTCTGTCTAGCCTCTGTGGTAAGGTTTAGCTGCCAGTACCCATTGCTTGCGTGATGGGTCCACCTTCCCTGCCAAGGAGAAGATACTCCCAGCTGATGAAATAATATAAAATACAGTTTATTTTCATGACACACCTTCAATTTTATGCAATTCATTCCAAACACACATTTAATACTCATGGAGGATTTCTAATTTATAACATATTTCTGAATTTAAAAAGATTTACAAACTACAAAGGATTTCCAGACATAGGTATAATTCGTACAAACTGGAAAAACATACCAATGAGTCGCAGATGAATAAGTCGCCCGTCACAGAAACTGAATTCTAATTCTTCTTTCAGTTGCCCTATCTTTCTGTTATTCTGCTTGTCATTTCTAACAATCCCCGATGCTTATGATGTTCATACTATTTTTTACTAGGTGAGATTCTCTGCATATGATATTTTCCAGATACCTTTCTTGGGACAAAGCAACTCACACCGATGTTCTTAAAAGCTTCTGGTGACATCTGCAATTAATGATGTGAGGGCTGACCCTCTGAGTACACAAACATCTCGACTTTTAACCATGATCGATTGTGCTAAGTGACATGTCATTCATTTTCTTGTGGGCATGCTCAAGAAATCCATACTAGAATAGTAACCATCTTAACATAAGCCTCAATGTAAATTTAACTGACATTAAAAACTGGAGACTGCTTCTCACTAACAACAAAGATCTGTGCAAAGAATATTTGTTAAACGTTTTAACTTTATTTTCAACAACTCTGATTCTTTGCTGCTGCAAAGGTCACGCTGCTGTGCTGAAAGGCTGAGTTCAGCAATAAGCCTCCCAGGTACTGGAAAGTGACTATCCATTACTCACCCCAGTGCAACGGCTTTTCTACGTTAAAAACTCTCCCACAAAGGTTTCTTTGTACATTTCACAACAGAAGACCTGCACACAGTCATTGTTGGATACAGCAGACAGCCAATCAATCAAACAGCAGCTTTAACCCAGTAAATAGGCAGCGGAGGCTTCTAGTGATCAGCAACTCTGGACTTGTGGTGCCACTGTCTTCTGAACAATTCAGAGTAATCTATTTCTTGGGCATAATCTTCCCACTCCTTTATTAGTCAGCACTCACTCCCCCCTCCCCCAAAACTCGGACAGAAGACAAGAACGCTTCGCAATTCCCTCAACATCAACGATCGATTGGGCTTGTGAAGTCTGCAACACCTGTATCGACGCTGTCTCTTTGCCTTTACCAATGATAAATGGATACTAACACTGATTCCCCTTGTCGGGTAGTTACACGCAAGCCAAGATTTGTGTTGTAACTCAGAGGAAGGAAAGGAAGATAGGAGCAAATTAAATTATGAGAGAAGAGTGAAGAGATGATCCAGATGATGTCAGGTTAAAACTCAGCAGCATTCAAGTGCCTTGCTCATAACTATCAAATTAGGTATGGAAGTCTGATTACAGATTGAGATCATGCAGAAGGGCTCTGCACATTGGATGATTGTGTTGCCAATCTGCACTACAGTTTGAGCTAAAATCTAGGCCTGCCTTCTCTTTCTTATCAACACAGTCAGATGGGAGACACAACAGTACACTTAGTAGAGCTACAACCACATATCGAGTGGCACGGTGGCACAGTAGTGCAATGGTTAGCACAATGCTTCAGAGTACAGGCAACCTGGGTTCAATTCCCACCTCTGCCTGTAAGGAGTTAGTATGTTCTCCCCATGACCACGTGGGTCGGCTGGAGCCTGGGTTTCCTCCCACAGTCCAAAGACAAACAAGTTGGTAGGTTAATTGGTCATTGTGCATTGTCCATCGTGAGGCTAGGATTTTATCAGGGAACTGCATAGAAGAGCGCAGCAGGAAAAAGCTAATCAATCTACAATGTCAGTGCTGAAAAAGATCACAAATTAAACTGGTACAGCACAGTACAGGCCTTTCGGCCCACAGTGTAGTGCCAACCTTTTATCCTATTTCAAGTTCAATCTAACCCTTCCCTCCTGCAATGGCTATAACCCTCCAATTTTATTTCACCCATGTGCCCATCTAAAAGTTTCTTTCGCATCGCTGATGTATCTGCTGCTATGACTAAAGTCAATCTCTTCTGCTTGTACCTCCTCCCTGATGATAGCAATGAGAAGATGGCATGTCCTGGGTAATAGGGGTCCATAATGATGGATGTCACCTTTCTGAGGCATCATCTTTTGAAGGTATCCCCTATGCTGGGTAGGCTGAGTAAAGGCAAATGGGATTGCACTGGTAGGCATCTCAGATGTATTGGTTCTGTTTCCTGGCTGTGTTACCCTATAACCCCTGAACTTAGCGTCACACAGCATGTGAGGAGACAAAAGGATGCAGGGTATTGATGCAAAATGTCAACTGCACTTTGTCTCCATCGATGTTGCTTGACCTGCAGACCAGCTCCAGCAACTTGTGTCTGAGTTGGAGTTGGCATGGGTTTTGGGAAATATTAGAATTCGGGTGGCAGGGTGAAGATACATCTATTCCAAAGGGAATGTAAGGCTCTCCGCTAGTCTACATGTCACCTTTGATCAAGGTGTAGCCTCTGCTTGGCCTTGACCCAGTCAGGGCACGTGAAGCCATGGGAGCAGGTGGTGGATGACCGTATGAGCAGCCGGTGCATATCACATGCCCTGATGATGTGACCACTGACACCAGGCAGACAATTTCAAGAGTATTGATAATGGCTGGGGTCACCCATCTTGTAAAGACACTGCCCAGAAGAAGGCAATGGCAAACCACTTCTGTAGTAAAAATTTGCCATGAACAATCATTGTCATGGAAAGGTCATGACCACTCACGACAAAGGACATGGCACATAACGAACGAACCAGAGTGGCACGGTAGCAGTGTAGTTAACACAATCACTCTAAAGTGACAGCTATCGTTATTCAGGGTTTGATTCTCATTGCTGTCTGTAAGGCTTTTGTACGTTCTCCTTGTGACTATAACAGTTTCCTCCAGGTGCCCTGGATTCCCACTACAGTGCAAAGACTGTTAGGCTTATGTTAGGGAGAGTAAGTTGTGGGCATTGCTGGAGCTCTGTTCCTTAAGGTTCTTCTGGGAGCCGCATTGATGATGAGCAATCTTAATTCCAGGAATTCAGTTTATTTTAGAGTGTAAACACATATACAAGTACTAAGCAAAATAAATGAAGAGCTGAGACGCAAGGCTAAAATGAGAATTAACGCCAAGACAAGAACAAGGAAGTCAAAAAGCCAAGATGGCACTTCTGAAGAAAAATCCTTCTCTTTTAAATATAGGATAAAGAAAATACCTTAGATAGGATTGAATTAATTAATAGGCTACCTAATTAAAACAAGTATATCATGCGATTAATGTGCTAATACCTAACCAATGAAAAATGCAAAAGGTGATAAACAATTAGTTTAGCTGCTATACTGCTTTCTGCCAGTGAGTATGAAAAGTACAAATCTTATAAGAAGTATTATTAAAGAAGCAGTGGTTTCCAACAGCATGCTGTGTTGGCCCTAGAACAACACTTCTTGTGACATACAGTATGTGGCAGCACATTCCAAAGATTGTGTTGGTTGTTGATGCAAAATAACACATTTCACTGCATGTTTCATGGTTTTGAGAATGCAACAAATAAATCTAATCTTATCTTTTAATTTTTAGCTAGACAAACAGAAGTAGTCTCTTCAGCACAACCATCGATGCATCCATTGACACCAACTTCACTTTTCCTCCCAAATCGCTCTATCAGCTCCATCTCCTCCTTTGATTTTCTTGTCACTAACCGAGCAACCTGCCGACTCCAGGGATAACAAACTGTGGCCAATTATGCTCTTTTGCAAATGGCTAATGTGAGTGTGTGTAGTGATAAGATGTTTGGAGAAAAGTATCGGGCAACAGTCAGAGATAAGATTTTTACCAAGAGAGTGGTGGACGTGTGGAACACTCTGCCTCATGACAGAGGCAAACATATTAGGGATTTCTAAGATTCTCATATATAGGTGTATGATTGACAGAAAAATTAAGGACCATATGGGTTGGAAAAATTAGATTGATCTTCGAGTAGGTTAAAAAGTTGGCACAGCATATTGGGGTGAATAGCCTGTACTGAGCTGTATTATTCTACTTTGTATATCATAATTAACTTACAAGTTTGCATGTCTTCAGGATATTGGGGGGGGGGGGGTGGGGCAGCTGAAAAACTGGGAGTCACAGGAAAAAACCTGCAAACTCCACACAGACAGCAGCCGAGGGCAGGATAAAATGCTTGGTCACAGTGAGGCAGTAATTCTAACCATGGTGCCAGGACTGAGGGTGCCATGGTCATGTAGTGGTTAGCAGGATGCCATTACTGCTCAGGGCATCGGCAGGTAGAGTTCAATTCTGGTGTCATCTGCAAGAAAGTGTGTGGGTTTCCTCCACGTGCTCTGGTTTCCTCCCATAGTCCAAAGACTTATGAGTTAGTAGGTTAATTGGTCACTGTACAGCAATTCAAATGCACAGGAAATGTAGGAATCTGCAAAGAGTGGTGGACTTAGCCCAAATAATCATGGACAACCTTCCCAACTTCAAAAGTGTGGAACTGATGGAAAACTCAATTCATCATGAATAGAAGTCTCCTCTCTTCTAATTCCATCTACGCTACCTTAGAAACACAGGCAACATAATCAGACACCCCTCCCACCCTAGACTGTCTCTCTGCTGCCCCGTACCATCAAAGGTCAACATTCCAAGGAAATTTATGTACAGACATGTCACCATATACAACACTGAGATTCATTTTCTTGCAGGCATACACAGTAAATCCAAGAAGCACGAAAGAATAAATGAAAGATTGCACCCAACACTATGGACAAAAAATAATGTGCAGAAAACAACAACCCATGTAAATACAAAAGAGAAAAAAAAGTAATATATGTCAAGAACTTTACATGAAGAGCCCTTGAAAGTGTATCCAGTGTTAGTGGGAACACTTTAGCGATGGGGCGAGTGAAGTTATCCCCTCTGGATTAGGAGCCTGATGGTTGAGGGGTAATAAATATTCCTGAACTGAATGACTGAATGGTGTGAGTTCTGAGGCTTCTGAATCTTCTTCCTGAAGGCAGCTGTGAGAAGAGAGCATGGTCTGGGTGGCAGGGACCTTGATAATGGATAATACTTTCCTGTGGCAGTACTCCTTGAAGATGTGCTCAACGGTCGGGGGGGGGGGGGGGCTTTATTCGTGATGGACTGGGCCATATTCATTACTTCTTTGAAGATTTTCATTCAAGAGCTTTGGTGTCTCCATGCCAGGCTATGATGCAGCCAGTTCATATACCTCCACCACACATCTATAGAAGCTTGTCAAAGTTTTAGATGTTATGCCAAACCTTTGTAAACTTCAAAGGAAGTAAAATCGCTGCTGTGCTTTCTTCATAATGGCACTTACGTGTTGTGCCCAGGACAGTTCCTCTGAAATGTTAACACTGAGGAATTTGAAGTTGCTGACCCTCTCCAACTCTGATCTCCTGATGAAGTCTGATGAGGAGGAGGAGGAGGATCAAGTAGGAGGTATAAAAAGCTTGAATACACACTCTACCAGACTCAAGGACAGATTCAATCCAGCTGTTATAAGATGATTGAATATTTCTCTTGTACAATAAAAAATGAACTTTTAACGCCACAGTGAACTCTTGAGTTTATAATAAACCCTTGGCCTAACAATGAATATTTGACCTAACAATAAACCCTTGGCCTAACAATGAATATTTGACATAATGAACTCCTGACCTTACAGTGAACTCTTGGCCTGCTTGGTTATTGCCTTGCACTTTATTGTCTACCTGCACTGCACTTTCTCTTTAACATTTATTGCAAAACTATGTTTTGCACTCAGTTGTTGTTTTTCCTGTAAATTATTTGCACGGATGTCAACCAGGACTGCTTTAGTTTGAGACCATTGCATGTGACAATAATAAATAAATCATTAACCAATTACCAAGCATCTATGCAAAGCACTGCCACAAGAAGGCAAAATTTACTATCAAAGACTCCCACCATTCTAGACACAAGATGTTGGAAATCTTGGGTAAAACACGCAAAATGCTGGAGGAACTCACAGCTCAGGCAGCATTTATGGAGGCGAATAAACAGTTTTCTTTACTGTCCCTCTTCCTTTCCAGTCCTGATGAAGGGTCTCAGTCCAAAAACATGGACTGTTCATTTCCTTCCTTTGATGCTGCCTGACCAGCTGAGTTCCTCCAGCATTTTCTGCGTGTGTGTGTGTGTGTGTGTTCCCAGTTTCCGTTGTGCTTTTCAGTGGTAGAGGTCTCAAGTTTGGGGAATGCTGTAAGGACAGGAAGCCAGTCCCACCGGAACAGTGTATTCACGCAGCACACTGAAGCACAACCCCAGTAAAACACACCCGGCCGCTTAGGCTTCTGGAGTTGGAGTTGAACTCATGAATCTTCCACCCTGTGCTGCACATTGGCGTGGGAATCCACCTGAGAAACTTCTTATACTTTGTTGATAATGAAACTAGATGGAAACAAACCACTGAGGTGAATGCCTTTGGAACCAGGGAGCCTCTCGAGGAACTTTCAGTCAATACTGCTCTATTATTAATTCCACTGCTCTCAGACAGAACAGGCCTGTGCAGTAGGTCTTCACAGATGGATATTTTTGAGGCTGACCTTTCAGAGTTGTGAGCAGTCTGGTAGATTTAGGGCCAGCTTCCATCTCTCTCTCTGAGAGCGGTGTGGAAAGAGGTCCAATTCACCATGCACATATGGAGGTCTGGATTCCCCTGTGGTGCATATGAACAAAGCATTTAGGCCAGTGTCCCACTCTCGCTGTTCACTGGAGTGCCTAAGTCAGAAGCAGATGTAATGATGAAGAGTTGTGAAGAGATGAAGCACAGAACAGGCCCTTGAGCCCATAAAGTCCATGAAAACGATCTGAAAACCCCAACTGCATTAATACTACATTTCTACATTAATTTCTCTTTTTTATTCTTCTTACATCCTTATCAACTCCCCCTGGATCCTACCTCCCAGCTGCAAACTAGGGGCAATTTACCTATTAGCCTACTAACCTGCACGTGTTTGGGACAGTGGGAGGTAACTGATGCACCTGAAGGTAACTCAAGTGATAACAAGAAGGACATGCAGACTCCATGCAGGAGTTGAGGAAGCTGAGGTCAGAAATGAACCTGGGTCTCCACCACTTCAAGGGAGCAGCTCTACTCGTTGTGTCAGAGTGCCAGGCTTGTGGAAGCTTGGATAAAAATCATTGCTGATCTCCCTCTCGGTCATTCATTTCAAGCCTGTTATACACTTAGGTGTTAAATAAGAATTATAACATGGTTGCAGAATCAAAGGAGCTTATTTGGCCGATCAAGTCCCTGCTGCTCAGTAGTCCAACAATCAGAGGTCCATGAGCCAGTCCTCATTGGAGGGTCAGAGCTGAAGAGGGTTAGCAACATTAAATTCCTCAGCAGAGGAATTTTAGAGAAACTGTCCTGGGCCCAGCGTGCAACAGCAATTATGAAGAAAGCATGGCAGTGCTTCTACTTCCTGAGGAGTTCGTGAAGATTTGGCATGATATCTAAATCTTTGACAAACTTCTGTAGATGTGTGGTGGTGAGAATATTGACTGGGTGCATCACAGCCTGATAAGGAAACACAAATGCACTTGAACATAGAATCCTACAAAAAGTAGTGGATACAGCCTAGTCTATCATGGGTAAAGCCCTCCCCACCATTGAGCACATCTACATGAAGAAAAGCAGTATCCATCGTCAGGGACACCTATCATCCAGGACATGCTCTCTTCTCACTACTGCCATCAGGAAGAAAGTGCAGGAGTCTCAGGACTCAAACCACAAGGTTCAGGAACAGTTATTAACCCTTCAACCATCAGGCTCTTGAATCAAAGGGGATGACTCCATTCAAATTCACTTGCCCCATCATTGAAATGTTCTCACACCCTGCAGACTCACTTTCAAGGTATTTTCATCAGATGTTCTTGATATTTATTGCTCCTTTATTTATTATTATTTCTTTTTGTGTTTGCACAACTTCTTGTCTTTTGCACACTGATTGATCATCCAAGTTTTTGTGGTCTTCCATTGATTCTATTATGGTTATTATTGTATTATGGATTTATTGAATATGCCCAAAAGAAAATCAATCTCATGGTTGTATATGGTGACATATGTGTACTTTGATAACAAATTTACTTTGTATTTTAACATCATTTTCAAACTTATAGCAATGCAACTTATTCTCCCTGAATTATCCGTCCAATTTCCTTTGATAGCTTTGAGCTATTCTGTTTAGAGCACTCTTACAGGAAGTGAATTGAAAGAGAAAGATTAGCTCTACTTGTCAAATGTACATTGAAATATGTCACATTATGTTGAGCAATCTAACAGGTTGCATCACTGTTTGGTAAAGAGGGGACACTGTACAGGATTGGAAGCAGCTGCAGAAAGTTGTAAACCCCGCCAGCTCTATCTTGGGCACTAACTTCCTTCAAAAGGCACTGTCTATCATTAAGGACCCCCATCTCCCAGGAAGAGTTTTCCTCTTATTGCTACTGTCAAGGAGGAGGTATAGGAATTGGAAGACACACACTCAACGTTTCAGGAGCAGCTTCTTTCCTTCTGCCATCAGATTTCTAAATGGACAATGAACCGTTAACACTACCTCACTATCTTTCCTTCTCTTTTTGCATCACTTATTTCATATAGTTTTTATATATACTTAATTTTGCAGGTGATATTAAATCTGATTCTGATTCTGAAACATTGAAACACACAGTGAAATGTGTTATTTGCATCAATGACCAACACAGTCTGTTGATGTGCTGGGGGCAGCCTGTAATTATCACCACACCTCTGGCATCAACATAACATGTCCCCAGCTTACTAATCCTAACCCTAACCATACACCTTTGGAATAGGGAGGAATCCCACACAGTCATAGGGAGAAAATGCCAACTCCTTACAGGCAGTGGTTGGAATTGAACTCCAACCTCTGGATCGCTGGTGCTGTAAAGCGTTACACTACCCGTTACACTACCGTGCCAACCACTCCAGATATTGACTACTTTTACCTCACATCCCCATTGTATTTTTGCCCCATTCTGTATCTCTTGGTGAATGGAAACAGCCATCAGTACAGGGAAATCAACAATTAGAGGGCATTGAGAATAAAGAACGAGAGGCATTGGAGGAACAAGAACTAGAGGGTGCCATTTTAAGGTATGAGGGGAAATATTGAATAGGACCTTGATGGGCAAATTGCTTGCACAGAGTGTGATATGTTTATGGAATCAGCTGCTAGAGGAAGTCATTGAAGCAGATATAATGGCAACTTTTAAAAACGACTTGTACATGAGAAACACACACAAAATGCTGGAGCATCTACAGAGAGAAATAAACAGTGGGATTTTGGGCTGAGACCCTTCATCAGGATACTTACTTCACTCTAAAAGTGCATAGATAGGAGAGGTACTGGCAAAAAGGACTAGCTTGAATAGATATCTTAGTTGACACGGGCCAGTTGGGCTGGAGAGCCTTTTTCATGCTGTATGACACAATGAGTGTATGACTTGATAGGGTGATATTGATCACACCTGGTATTCCCGATGCAGATATACTCCCTTTATCTCAGTAGCGATACACTTGCACAGGAGGTAATCCAGCAGGTATTCACGGTGCAAATTTCTGGCACGAGGAGTTTGTCCGATAAAGAGCAGGTAAATATGTAAACAAATTAGATCTATACTCTTTAGGGTTTAGGAGAGTAAGGAGTGATGTTATTGAAAAATGTAAGATCCTAAGGGGGTAGGAGAGAGTCAATTTCAAGGTGTTTCCACTCATTGGAGGATTTTGAAGAAAAGTAGAGCGGTGTTTACTGCAAGTGCTTTACAATGGCAGCATCCAGTGATCAGAGTTCAATCCCTGCCACTGTCTGTAAGAAGTTGGTACATGCTCTCCATGACCATGTGGGTTTCCTCCAAGTTCCAAAGACATTATGGTGAGTAAGTTGTGGGCATGTTACACTGGTGCCACAGTGACATTACGGAGAGTAAGTTGAGGGCATGTTACACTGGTGCCACAGTGACATTACGGAGAGTAAGTTGAGGGCATGTTACACTGGTGCCACAGTGACATTACGGAGAGTAAGTTGTGGGCATGTTACACTGGTGCCACAGTGACATTACGGAGAGTAAGTTGTGGGCATGTTACACTGGTGCCACAGTGACATTACGGAGAGTAAGTTGTGGGCATGTTACACTGGTGCCACAGTGACATTACGGTGAGTAAGTTATGGGCATGTTACACTGGTGCCACAGTGACATTACGGAGAGTAAGTTGTGGGCATGTTACACTGGTGCCACAGTGACATTACGGTGAGTAAGTTATGGGCATGTTACACTGGTGCCACAGTGACATTACGGAGAGTAAGTTATGGGCATGTTACTCTGGTGCCACAGTGACATTACGGTGAGTAAGTTGTGGGCCTGGCAATACTTCCTCAGGGCAATCTTTGAACTGTGTTGGCTGTTAACAAAGAGCGACTCATTTCACTGTGCATTTCGATGTTTTGACATACATGTGACAAATAAAGGTTTTTTTATCTTTTATTTTTATGTGACTAGTGATGTTTATGAACTTCTTAAAGAGAGTCTCTGGAATACTCTACCTCACAGGTTGTGGAGGCTTGTTCATTGGAAGTGTTTAATAAGGAGGTTGATTTTTTTTTTCTTCAGGGAGACTGGTGTTTATGGTGATCTGACACAGAAGAGTACCTGAGGCCTGGGGCAGATGAACAATTATTCTGGTGTAGTTCTGAGGGGTTGAGTGGACTACACCTGCTCCCGTTACTGATGTTCATCCCTCTATTTATTCTACTGAAACAAATGATGATGGAGTCATAGGGTCCAACAGCACAGATACAGGTCATTCAGACGATCTGGTCAAAGAACACTGAGGCTGTCTACAAGAAGGGGCAGAGCCATCTCTATTTCCTGAGAAGACTGAGGTCCTTTAACATCTGCCAGACAATACTGAGGATGTTCTACGAAGCTGTGGTGGCCAGTGCTATCATGTTTGCTGTTGTGTGCTGGGGCAGCAGGCTGAGGGTAGCAGACACCAACAGAATCAACAAACTCATTCGTAAGGCCAGTGATGTTGTAGGGATGCAACTGGACTCTCTGACGGTTGTGTCTGAAAAGAGGATGCTGTCCAAGTTGCATGTCATCTTGGACAATGACTCCCATCCACTCCATAATGTACTGGTTAGGCACAGGAGTACATTCAGCCAGAGACTCATTCCACCGAGATGCAACACTGAGCGTCATAGGAAGTCATTCCTGCCTGTGGCCATCAAACTTTACAACTCCTCCCTCGGAGTGTCAGACACCCTGAGCCAATAGGCTGGTCCTGGACTTATTTCCACTTGGCATGATTAACTTATTATTATTTAATTATTTGTGGTTTTATATTGCTATATTTCTTCACTATTCTTGGTTGGTGCGGCTGTAACAAAACCCAATTTCTCTTGGGATCAATAAAGTATGTCTGTCTGTCTGTCTAATCTGTGCTGAACTATTATCCTGTCTAGTCTTGTTGACTGTTCATCAACGAAACTTGGTTAGGAAATTCAATACGCAACTCGTAATTAATCAAATCTTGCACTTTATTGTCTCTGCACAAACAGCAAGGTAACAATGTTGACCCCGGGCCAACAGCTTTGAACATGAATTCTAGTGTTTCCTTTGTAGCAATACTCACTCAGACCACTTGTCCAATTTATAACAGCAAAATAGGGAATCTCTGTTGGCCAGATGATCGATCCCTGCTTCGCCCAGCCCCTGGTATGTTTCTTCCATGCGGTAGTGGGTCTCCTGAGAGAATTATCACTGATAGCATGCTTGAAGTGTCCACTTTTATACTCATTCCTTACCAACTCATATATTGCATTCCAGTGTCATTGGCTGTAGGTCAAACAAATGACCTTTAATACCCTGTTATTGGCTCTTTTCCAGCCTTTAACACCATTTTACAGGCCAGCATCCATTTATTGGCCTTTTCCCAGCAAGTGACAATTGGCAATTTATTGGTCTTTGTTCTCTTCAGTAACCAGCTTGAATCACTCCAGGCAGGCACCAATCCCAACATTCACAAACCTGCATTTTATATCATGTCAAAGATCACCTCACAAATAACTTCTTTGGAAATGATCTCTAGTTCAGCAGATTACCTGAAGCATCCCTGTGTCCACTTTAAAACACAGAAAGCACAGCAACTTCACAACAACAAAATGGAGGACATAAAACATTCCACAAAAAGGCAGTCTCCATCTCCAAGCGCATGGCAGAAACAAAGACAAATGATCTGCCTCCACTGCCCTTGACCCATTCGAGTACAACATTTTTTTTCCACATTTTAAATCCACCACGGCCAACAGTCTCCTGGACCATAGCTCTCCCTAGTCCTCACATCCACATACTTACACAAAGTTCTCTTAAATACTGCTGCAATCAAACCCTTATCTACCACCTCCGTCGGCTGCTCATTCCACCATGCACACAAAGCATTTCCTCCTTAGGTTCCCCTTAAGCATTTCACATTTCACCTTGAGCCCATGATTTCTAGTTCTGATCTCACCCAACCTCAGTGGAAAATGCCTATAGGAAACGATCCTGCGTGTCTTCATCAAACACGATCTCAACCAATTTCCACTCAAAGGAGAACAGCCGTTTTCCTTTGTAGCGTCACTGCAATCCTTCATCCTTCTCTGGGATGTGCCCTATCTTCCCAGAGAGCGACGACCAGAATTGGACACAGTATTCTAGTAGCTTGACCCATGGTGGGTTGCCAACATAACCACATGGTAAAAAATATGCAGATGCTGAAGTAAAAACAGCAAATACTAGGATAAAATAATCAGCGGGTGTTGAGAGAAAAGCAAATGAAAGTAAGAGGAGGAAAGGAGATATGTGGGGCAAATATTTTACACAGAAAGTAGTGGTTACCTGGTAGGCATGGCCAGGGATAATGGTGAAGGGAGATACAATCGAGGCCTTTGAGAAGCTTTTAAGCATGTGCAGAGAATGGAGGGATACGGGCATTGTATAGGCAGAGCAGACTCATTTAGCTAGGCTTTAGTGTAAACACAAGAGATTCTGCAGACACTGGAAATCCAGAGTAACACATGCAAAATGCTGGAGGAACTCAGCAGGTCAGGCAGCAACTACAGAAATGACCGATGAAAGATTTCAACCAGAAATGTTGATTTTTTATTTTTATCAAAGATAATGCCTAACCTAAGTTCAAAGTTTAAAGTAAATTTATTATCAATGTACATATATGTCACTACATACAATCCTGAGATCCATTTCCCTGCAGGCATACTCAATAAATCCTATAAACGTAATAGAATTATTGAAAGATCGCATCAATGGGGCAGATAACCAGTGTGCAAAAGACAACAAAATGCAAATACAAAAAGAGAGGAAGAGTAGAAATAATAATAAGTAAATAAGCAATAAATATTGAGAACATGAGAAGAGGAGTCCTTGAAAGATAGAGATAGATAGATAGATACTTTATTGATCCCAAAGGAGATCACAGTTTCACAGTAGCATTACAAGTGCACAGATATACAAATAATAGAAGAGAAGTAAGAATAAAAAATAAGTTACCTCAAACAGTCTAACAGGAGTGCGGCCATCACTCCCCCGTCTACAGGTTGACTCATTATAGAGCCTGATGGCCAAGGGTAAGAACGACCTCATTTTGCACACTTTGGAATTGCGCAGTTGTCTTAGTCTATAACTAAAAGTGCTCCTCTGTTCAGACAAGGTGGCATGCAGAAGGTGAGAAACATTGCCCGGAACTGCCCAGATTTTCTGAAGGGTCATTTGTTCTACCACAACCTCCGGCGTGTCCAATTTGACTCCTATAACAGAGCCAGCCATTCTGATCAGTTTATTGAGCCTGTGTAGATGCCATTGCCCTAGCACACCACCACATAGAAGATTGTACTGGTGACAACAGACTGGTTGAACATGTGATGAAGAGGCCTGTATACAAAAATAGGACCTCAGTCTCCTGAGGAAGTAGAGGCAGCTCTGGCCATTCTTGTACACAGCCTCTGTGTTGGTGCTCCACTCAAGTCTGGTATCCAGGTACACCCCCAGGTACTTGTAGGTCCTCACCGTCAATAGTGAGAGGGAGAAGTGCAGGCTTAGTCTTCCTGAAGTCCATACCATCTCCTTTGTCTTACTGATGTTGAGCTGCAGATGATTCAAAGTCCTCCAAGTAGCACTGTATTCATCCTCTCATCCTCCCCTTACACACCCAACTGTTGCTGAATCATCAGAGAATTTCTGCAGATGATATGACTCAGTGTTGTATCTGAAGTCTGAGGTACACAGGGTAAACAGGAAGGGAGCCAATACAGTCCCCTGTGGGGCCCCAATGCTGCTTATAGCCATGTCTGACACACAGCTCTGAGGCCGCACAAACTGGTCTGCCAATCAGGTCATCCATTATTCAGGATACAATGGAAGTGCCAATCTGCTTTGAATGGAACTTCACTCCCAGCAATGAGGGCTGTGTGGTATTGAAGCCACTTGAGAAATCAAAAACCATGATCGTCACAGTACTGCCCTGCTTATCGAAATGGGAGTCAGCTCTGTTCAGCAGGTAGATGACAGCATCGTCGACTCCAGTGTGCTCCTGGTAGGCAAACTGCAGGGGATTGAGGGCTGATCTGACCAGGGGTCAGAGATGAGCCAGGACCAGCCTCTCTAGGGTTTTCATGATGTGTGATGTCAGGGCCACTAGACAGTAGTCATTCAAGACTTTCAATCGGCCCTTTTTGGGTACTGGGACCACACATGATGTTTTCCACACAGTCAGGACCCTTTCCAGGCTGAGACTTAGATTGAAAGTGTGCTGGAGAACTCCACACGGCAGCTCAGCACACTCCCTCAGGAGACAGGGTTTCACACCATTCGGTCCCAATGCTTTGCCGTGTTTGAGTTTCCCCAGAGTCCTTCTCACCTGCTCAGTAGTGAAGGTGAGTTCGTGATGACTGGGGAGTGGACTTGAGTTTGTCGGAACAATTCAGTGATGGGTTCAGTGAAGTTACCACCTCTGGTTCAAGAGTCTGATGGTTGAGGAATAATAACCTTTCCCATGGGCCAAAGGGTCTGTTCCTGTGCTGTGCAGTTCTCTGCTCCATGTTTGATGTCCTGCATTCTATATTATATTAATATTTCAATCTGATGACCCGATGAAAGAACAACAAGCTGAACCATTAATTCTGTTTCTCCACTAATGGTGCCTTGTCAGTGGAGAATTTCAGTATTTTCTGGTTTTGTTTGTACATTGCCTCCCTGCATTGCTGCTCTATGCCTCTTGGAATTCTAAATGGTTCATAAGGCACTTGCTCATCATTCTCTGCCATTTCCGAAGATTGATGTTCATTCCTGGTTCCTCTGTTCGTACACAGCATTTAGAACTCTGACATTTAGCCTAAGCAGTGCCTCATTTGTTCTGCCACTCTGTGTCAGTTCCCACTTCTCTTTATTACATTTCATCTGACGCATGCCTACCGCTTTCTTTGTGGTGTGTTCCACATACAGAAACCATTTCATTCCCAGGATCAAGCGACTGATCCTAGGGATGAAAGGGTTAACACATGAGGAGCGTTTAATGACTTTGGGTCTGTACTCACTGGAGTTTAGAAGAATGAGGTGGGGTGGAGGGAAATCTCACTGAACCTGAATGAATATTGAGAGGCCTAGATAGTGTGAATACGGAGAGGATGTTTCCTATAGTGAGGAAGTCCAGGACCAGAGGGCACAGCATCAGAATAGAGAGACGTCCATTTAAAATAGAGATGAGGAACAATTTCTTCAGCCAGAGAATGGTGAATCTATGGAATTCATTGCCATAGATGGCTGGAAACCAAATCATTGGGTATATTTAAAGCAGAATTTGATAGGCTCTTGATTAGTAAGGATGTCAAAGGTTATGGGAAGAAGGCAGGGGAATGGGATTGAGGGGAATATTAAGTTAGCCATAATGGAATGATATACACTGAATGGGCTGAATGGCCTTGCTCTGCTCCTATGTTTTATGGTCTTATGCATTACAGTCCTTTTTGCTGTTTAACATACTTTGTGTCATCTACACATTTGCAAATTTTAGCCCACACTTCCATGTTCAACAAAACATTAATTGAGACAGTGTTGTAGTGACTATCATGGCTCCAGCAGTCTATGTTTGACTTTGTCAGTGAAGAGTGTTCACATTGTCTCCATGACCACTTGGGCTTAATCCTGCTTCATTGGTTTATTCTCACTTCCAATAGGTGTACTGGCAAGTTAATTGGTTACTATAACTGCTGACAATCACCACTGGCAAACCTCAAGGGTCTGTGCTTATCCCACTGCTCTGTTCTCGCTACACTCATAACTGTGTGGCTAGTCATAGTTCAAACACGATCTATAAATTTGTGCCAATGGCATGCCTGTTGTGGGTAGAATTTCAGATGGTGATGAGAAGACGTACAGCAGTGAGATAGCTGAGTGGTGTTGCAATAACAAATCTTGCACTCAGTGTCAGTAAGACCAAGAAATAGATTGTATACCAAGGAAGGTGAAGTTAAGGGAACACACACCAATTTTTGTCAAGGGGTCAGCAGTTGAAAGGTGAACAGTTTCAAGTTCCTTGGTGTCAATATCTCTGAAAATCTATCCTGGGCTGGGCTATATTGACGCAATTGCGAAGAAAGCATGCCAGCAGTTATATTTCATTAGGAGTTTGAGGAAATTTGTATGTCACCAAAGACTAGCTGATTTCTACAGTTGTACCATGGAGAGCGTTCTAACTGGCTGGTATGGACTGGCCACTGCACAGGGTCAGAAAAACCTACAGAGGGTAGTAAGCTCAGCTCTATCAAGGGGCTCTTCAAGATAAAATGCCTCAAAAAGGTGGTATCCATCATTAAGGACCTGACGACACAGGATATGCCCTCTTCCATTTACTACTATCAGGGTGAAGACACATACTCAATGTTTTAAGAATAGCTTCTTCTCAACTGCATTCAGAATTCTGAATAGCCCATGAATTCATTAACACTACCTCACTATTTTTGCTTTTTTTTTGCACTGAATTTATTTATTTATTTCTATATATTTTACAGTATATGTTTCTTATTGTAATTTATGGTAAATTTTATGTACTTCACTATACTGCTGCTGCAAAACAACAACATTCATGACATACTTCAGTAGTAATAAATCTGATTCTAATTCTTTGTAAAGGGATCAAATAGGAGTCAAAAGACTGTGTGGGACACATGTTGAGTGAGCTTTCATCATCTCCTCCAATTTCTGTTTCAGTTGGGGGGCTCTTGCTTTTCCTCCCTTCTTCTTAGGGGAATGTCCCTCGTTTGCACGCGGAAGGTCTGCTCTTCAAAGACCACCCATTGTTCAGTTGCTGTGTTTATCGATCAATATTTGATCCTTTATTCATGGTGATAGATCTTTCTTCAATCCCACTGAGGCTTTCTCCTGTTTCTCTCCATCCAAAGGTTCAAGGATGAAGGATCAACTTTATTTACCATGTGCATTTACATGTATTAGGAATTTGCTGTGGTGTGGTGGTCAGGGCACAACGTGCAACAAAAAACACCAACATTCAGCTATTATAAAGGATAAAGAATTACATAACAATAAAGTTACAGGTTACCGTACAGACTGGCATAAAATGTGCATAAATGGCAGTACATACTTACAATGTAATCAGTATTATAAAAAGTGGTGTAAAGTGCTGTGATGGGGTAATAGATGTGGGGAGGGGGTGTTTCTAACTAGAATGGTAGATCAGATTTACTTCCTGGAGTATGAAACATTTAATATGATGTAAAGTTTTGTTATAATAGCCCTATTCTTACAAGAATCATTATTTCCTCTTTTGAATACTGCCAGGATACTGGCAGTTTCTCATATTCAGCAGCTTTCCTCTCTCTGCTCTGCAGCCCCATTGCTCTGTAATCCTCTGCCTTTCTCTTTCTCCTGCATGCATTCACTCTCTGCCTTTCTCACCTGCACTTGTATCTGCTCCCTTCATCTGAAATATTCAAATCAGCTGACAACGTTAAAAATAACCAGAATTTTAAAGCTCTTGTCAAGTGAACAAATACATTGCCAAATGGAAGAATTGCTAACTTCAATTCATTGTCAGAAATCCTTAGGTAAGTACAAATACAATGCTAATATTTGCATTTGCATAGCACCTCAGAGTATTCCAAATCACTCCTCGAAGGCATTACTGAATATGTTTGTTTCAGTGCCTTGATTGATGAATGTTTCTCAGATGCCTAGATTGCTACTTTAATTTGTTTGTTCTAAAATGTGAAAGACACTGACTATACCAGCATTAGTTGTCCATGAAGAGACAGTGAGAGTCAACCAATGAGAAGTTGCATGGTGTTAATTTAAGTAGATAGATACTGTATAAAAACATAAGACATAGGAGCAGAACTAAGCCATTCCACCCATCGTGTCCACTCTGCCATTCCATCATGGCTGACTTATTATCCCTCTCGATCCCATTCTCCTGTCTCCTTCCTGTAACCTTTGATGTCCTGATTAACCAAGACCCTATCAATCCCCACTTTCAATATACCCAATTTGAAACCATCCATGGCAATGAATTCCACAGATTCACTACCCTCTGGTAAAGAAATGTGTACTCATTTCTATTCTAAATAGACATCACTCTATTTTGAGGCTGTTCCCCCTGATCCTACACTCACCCAGTATGGGAAACTTCCTCTCCACATCCATTCTTTTTAGGCCTTTCAATATCAAATAGGTTTCAATGAGATCCTGCCTCATTTTTCTAAACTCCAGTGAATACAGGCCTAGAGCCATCAAACACATCTCATACGTTAACCCTTTCTTTCCTCTATGCTAACATTGAATTTGTCTTCCTTACCACCAACTCAAGCTGGGAGTTAAACTTAAGGGAATCCTTCACAAGGATTCCAAGTCCCTTAATACCCCTGATAATTGAATTTTCTCCCATTTAGAAAATAGTCTACACCTTTATTCCTTCTACCAAAGTGCATGACCATACACTTCCCTACACTTTATTCCATCTGCCACTTCTCTACCCATTCTCCCAATCAGTCCAAGTCCTTCTGCAGACTTGTTGCTCCTTCAACTCTTAGGTGCCCCTCCACCTATCTTTGTATCATCCGCAAACTTGGTCATAAAGTCATCAATTCCGTAATCCAAATCATTGACAGATAACTTGAAAGAGTCGTCTCAACACTGACCTCTATGGAACACCATTAGTCAATGGAAGCCAACCAGAATAGGTCCCCTTTCTTCCTATTCTTTGCCTCCGGCCAATCTTCTATCCATGCTAGTATTTTCCCTGTAATTCTATGGGCTCTTATCTTGTTAAGCAGCCTTAGGTGCAGCACCTTGTCAAAGGCCTTCTGAAAATCCAAGAAAGCAACATCCACTGACTCTCCTTTGTTTTTCCTGCCTGTTATTTCCTCAGCAAATTCCAATACATTTGTCAGGCAATATTTCCTCTTAAGGAAACCATACTGACTTTGGCCTAATTTATTATGTGTCTCCAAGTCTCCTGAAACCTTATCCTTCAGAATAGACTCTAACATGTGTCCAACTACTGAAGTCATGTTAACTGTTCTATAATTTCCTTTCTTCTGTCTCCCTCTCTTCTTAAGGAGTGGAGTTATATATGCAATTTTCTGGTCGTCCAGAACCATTCCACAATCTTGTGATTCTTCGAAGATCATTTCTAATGCCTCCACAATTTCTTCAACTACCTCGTTCAGAACTATGGGACATAGTCCATCTAGTCCAGGTGACTTATTTACCTTCAGACATTTCAGCTTCCCGAGCATCTTTTCTTCAGTGATAAAAACTACATTCAATTCTGCCTCCTGACACTCCTGAATTTCTGATATACTGTTATAGTAGCTTCCACAGTGAAGACTGATGCAAAATACTTAATAAGGTTGTCCACCATTTCTTTATCCCCATTACCACCTCTCCAGTGTCATTTTTCAATAATCCAATATCCACTTTTGCCTCTTGTTTACTTTTTATATATCTGAAAAAAGTTTCATATTTTCTTTGATATCTTTGATTTTACCTTCATATTTCATCTTTTCTCTACTTATGATTTTTTTAGTTACCTTCTGTTAGTTTTTTAAAAGCTTCCCAAGCCTTTAACTGCCCACTAATTTGTGTTATATGCCTGATCTTTAATTTTTATGCTGTCTTTGATTTCTCTCATCATAGTTGCATTATCCTCCCTTCAGAATACTTCTTCAACTTTGTGATGCCACCAGAAACACCAGCATTGTTGTTCTGCTGTCATCTCTACTAGTGTCCCATCTAATCAAACTTGGCCAGCTCCTCTCTCAAGCCTCCATAAATTCCTTTACTCCACTGTATTTATCAATGCACTTGATTTTAGTTTCTTTCTCTCTCAAACTGCAGAGTGACTCCTAACATATTATGATCACTGTCTCTGAAGGATTCCTTTATCCCAAGCTTCCTAATCAAATTTAGTTCATTACACAGTACCCAGTCCAGAATTACCTTCCCCTTGTGGGCTCAAACACAAGCTGCTCTAAAAACCCATCTAATAGGCCATCTGCAAAAACCCTCTCTTGGGATCCAGCACCAACCTAATTTTCCCAATTGCCCTGATGACATGGCTTTTCTATATTCCATTGAAATTTATATTGCACATCCTGGCTACTATTCATGGGCCTGTATATAACTCTCATCAGGGTTTTTCACCTTTGCAGTTTCTTAACTCTACCCACAAGGATTCTTCGTCCTCTATTCTATGTAACATCTTTTTAAGGGTTTGATTTCATTTTTTACCAACAGAGCCATCCCACCCCCCTCTGCCTACCTGCCTGTACTTTTGATACAAGGTGTATTGTATATTAAATTTCCAACATGATCTTAGATTATAAGACCATAAGATACAGGAGAAGAATTAAGCCATTTGGGCCATTGAGTCTGCTCCACCATTTCATCATGACTGATCCATTTTCCCTCAGCCCCAATCTCCTACTTACTTCCCGCATCCCTTCATGCTCTGATCAATCAAGAATTGATCAACTTCTGCCTTAAGTATACATAAAGACTTGCCCTCATTGGCTGCCTGTGGCAACAAATCCCACAGATTCACCACTCTCGGGCTAAAGAAATTCCTCCCCATCGCCACTCTAAAAGGATGCCCCTCTATTCTGAGGCTGTGTCCTCTGGTCTTAGATTTTCCCACCATTGGAAACATTCCCTCCAGATCCATCTTCTTTCAGAAATGTCTATGTGATGCTCACAATGTCATACCTGCTAATCTCTAACTACACTACAACTACACTACAAGATTATCTACCTTATTCCATATAGTGCCTGCATTCTAATATAACACCTTCAGACCTGTATTCCTTTTCAACTTTGCCCCTATGTTCCATTTCTGACATCCCCCTTATACGTCCATCCAGTTACCTTATAATTATGCTTCCTCACATTTCTGCCCTGGGTAAAAGTCTTTGGCTGTCCACTTAATCAATGCCCCTTATCACCTTGTACAACTCTATCAAGCCATCTCTCATCTTCCTTCACTCCGAAGAGAAAAGAGCTGGCTAGCTTAACCTATCCTCATAAGTCATGCTCTCTAATCCAGGCAGCATCCTGCGTATTCTCCTCAGCACCTTCTCTAAAGAATCCAAATCCCTTCCACAACGTGAGAAGCATGGTAGCATAGCGGTTAGCACAATGATTTATGACACCGGCTGAATAATAAAACCTGAATTGTAAAACAAATTTTTCCCTGTAGCTTGATACATGCAACAGTAATAAGCTAATTTATCAATTAATCCGTTGGGCAGAAGTTACAAAAGCCTGAAAGCATGTACCACTAGACTAAAGGACAGCTTCTTTCTTGTGGTTACAAGACCCATACGTTGACCACTGACATGATGAAGATATACTCCTGATATTCCAGTCTATCTTGATTCTATTATGGTTATTACTCTATAGATTTATTGAGTATGCCCACAAGAAAATGAATCTCAGGCTTGTATATGTACTTAGATAATAAAATTTACTTTGAACTTTACCTCATCATGGCTCTTCCATTTTATTTGTTGTCTTCCACTGCACTTGCTCTGTAACTGTGACATGATATTCCGCATTCTGTTTTGTTTGTGCTGATTCGGTGTAAGGATTGATTTGACTAGACTTCAGGCAAACAGAAGCTGTTCACTGTATCTCAGTACATGTGACAATAGCAAACAAATTACAAATTACCAGTTATAAAAGCTCTTCTGGCCTGAATCTAAAAGGGTCAATATTTTATTCTGGGACCATCTCTTTTGTTTTACATGCTTTGTACAGGGGATGAACCCTCTTATCCTATGCCCTGGCAAGTTATTTCAAACTTCACTTCTCATTCTTCTACCTATCAAGGAATATAATCCCATTCTTTTGGAATAAACCCACTTTTACATCCTTGAGGCACCACAAAAGACTTGTCTACAAAACACTTAAAGGGTTAATTCTCAATGCATGGAGTATGAAAAATAAGGTGGGTGATCTTGTTGCACTTTTACAGATCGTCAGGTATGATGTTGTAGCCGTCACTGAATTATGGCTGAAGGATGGTTATAATTGGGAGCTGAATGTCCAAGGTTACATGTTGCATTGGAGGGGTAGGAAGATTGGAAGAGGGGGTGGCATGACTCTGCTGGTAAAGAATGGCATCAAATCTGTAGAAACATGTGACATAGGATCAGAAGATGTTGAGTCCTTGGGGGAATGAGTTAAGAAACTGCAAAAGTAAAAGGACCCTGATATCAGTTATATGCAGGCTTCCCAACAGTAGCTAGGATGTGGCCAAAGATTACAACAGGAAATAGAAAAGGCGTATCAAAAGGGCGATGTTATGATTGTCATGGAAGATTTCAACATGCAGGTCAGTTGGAAAAATCAGGTTGGAAATGGATTTCAAGAGAGTGAGTTTGTTGAATGCCTGTGAGATGGCTTTTTAGAGCAGTTTGTTGTCGAGCTTACCAGGGGATCAGTTATACTGGATTAGGTATTATATAATGAACCAGAGGTGATCAGGGAGCTAAAGGTAATTGAGCACTTAGGAGACAGTAATCACAATATGATTGAGTGCAACTTGAAATTTGATAGGGAGAAAGTAAAGTCTGACATAGCAGTATTTCAGTGGAATAAAGGAAATTACAGTGGGATGAGAGAGGAGTTGGCCAAAGTAAATTGGAAGGAGATGCTGGCGGAGTTGACAGCAGAACAGCAATGGTGTGAGTTTTGAGGAGAAATGAGGAAAGTGCAGGATAGATGTATTCCAAAAACAAAGAAATACTCAAATGGCAAAATAGTACAACCATGTGACTGACAAGGGGAGTCAAAGCTAATGTAAAAGCAAAAGAGAGGACATACAACAAAGCAAAAATTATTGAGAAGACAGAGGATTGGAGAGCTTTTAAGACCCCACAGAGAGCAACTAAAAGAATTATTAGGAGGGAAAAGATGAAATATGAAAGCAAACTAGCAAACAATATCAAAGTGGACAGTAAAGGCTTTTTTCAAGTATATGAAAAATTAAAGACATGAGAATAGATATAGGTTTGCTAGTAAATGAGGCAGGAGAAATAGTAACTTGGGACAAGGAAATGGCAGATGAACTAAATGAGTGCTTTGCATTGGTCTTCACTGTGGAAAACACTAACAGTGCGCCAGATGTTGAAGGGTGTAAGGGAAGAGAAATGAGTGCAGTTAGTATTACAAGTGAGAAGGTGCTCAAAGAGCTGAAAGATGGAGGGGTACATAAGTCACCAGGACAAGAAGAACTGCACCCTAGGATCGTGAAAAAGGTAGTGGTAGTGATTGTGGAGGCATTAGTAATGACTGGTCAAGAATCATTGGACTCTGGCATGGTGCCAGAAGACTGGAAAATTACAAATGTCACTCCACTCTTTAAGAAAGGAGTAAGGCAGCAGAAAGGAAATTATAGACCAGTTAGCCTGACATCAGTGGTAGGGAAGATGTTGGAGTCAATTGTTAAGGATGAGGTTATTGAATTGATGCACCATCAATAACTCTCGGAGACGGGAGGCAAATGATAGACTTTTATTAGCAGCAAAATGGAGCACAGCATCTCAGAGACTGAGGGGGGAGCAGTGCCTCCAATCGTCTTTATACAGGGGTCTGTGGGAGGAGCCACAGGAGCAGTCAGCAGAGGGGCGTGTCCAGACAGGTATACATAGTTTACCACATGAGTACTTCGTGACACAGGACAAGATAGGAAAATGTCAGCATGGTTTCCTTAAGGGAAAATCTTGCCTGGTGAACCTGATGGAATTCTTTGAGGAGATTACACATAGGATAGATAAAGGGGATGCAGTGGATGTTGTATATTTGGACTTTCAGAAGGCCTTTGACAAGGTGCCACACATGAGATTGCTTACCAAGTTAAGAGCCCATGGTATTACAGGAAAGTTACTGGAATGGTTAGAGCATTGGCTAATTGGTAGGAGGCAGCAAGTGGGAATGAAAGGATTCTTTTCTGGTTTGCTGCCAGTGACTAGTGGTGTCTTATAGGGGTGGGTGTTGGGCTTCTTTTTATGCTGTATATCAATGATCCAGATGATGGAATAGCTGGCTCTGTTGCCAAGTTTGCAGATGATGCGAAGACTGGTGGAGGAGCAGGTAGTGTTGAATAAACAGGTAGGCTGCAGAAAGACAGAGAGTTTAGGGGAATGTGTCAGAGAGTGGCAAATGAAATACAATGTTGGAAAATGCATGGTCATGCACTTTGGTAGTAGAAATAAATGTGCGGACTATTTTCTAAATGGGAAAAAAATCCAAAAATCTGAGATGCAGAGCGACTTGGGAGTCCTTGGGCAGAACCCCCTAAAGGTTAACTTGCAGGTAGAGTTGGTGGTGAGGAAGGCAAATGCAATATTAGCATTCACTTCAAGAGGTCTAGCATGCAAGAGCAGGGATGAGACGCTAAAGCTTTATAAAGCACTGGTGAGGCCTCACCTTAAGTATTGTGGACAGATTTGGGCTTTTCATCTAAGAAAAGATGTGCTGGCATTGGAGAGGGTCCAGAGGAGATTCACAAGGATGATTCTGGGAATGAAAACTTTAGCATACAAGTGATGGTTCATAGCTCTGGGTTTGTACTCGCTGGAATTTAGAAAGATGAGGGGGTATCTCATTGAAACCTTTTACATATTGAAAGAGTAGATATACAAAAGGTATTTCCCATGGTGGGTGAGTCTAGGACAAGATGGCACAACCTCAGGAGAGAGGGGCATCCATTTAAAACAGAACAGATGGCGAGAGATTTCTTTAGGTCAGAGGGTGGTGAATTTGTGGAATTTGTTTCCACAGGCCAGGCTGTTAGATACGTTTAAGGTAGAGATTGTACGCGACATCAAAGGTTAAGGAGAGAAGGCTGGGGAATGGGGCTGAGGAGGGGAAAAAGCAACAGCCATGGTTGAATGGCAGAGCAGACTCGATGGGCCAAATGGCCTAATTCTGCTGCTATGTCTTACTGCTTTCGGTTTATTAAGATTTAAAGATTAGCTCTATTTGTCACCTGTACATCAAAACGTATATCATTCGCATCAATGATCAGGAATGCACTGGGGATAAGCTTCTGGTGCCAACAGAGCATGCCCACAACTTACTAACCCTAACCTGTACATCTTTGGAGTGTGGGAGGAAACTGGAGCACCTGGAGGAAATCCACGTGGTCATGGGGAGAATGATAAAAACTCATCACAAACAGCAGTGAGAATAGAACCCTGATTGCTGATCACTGGAGCTGTAAATTATTACACTAACTGTTATGCTGCATGCTGCACTTCAACAAATCACAATTTGTTGTAATTATGTTCTTTCTTGTACAAATGTGTGCAATTTATGTTTAATTTATAGTTTTCTTGTAAATGTCGTGTCTCTACTGCTTTGTGCTTGTAGTACTGCAGTAAGTAAGCTTTTCACTACACCTGTACATACATAAGACCATGACGTCCTCATCTCCATTCCAAAGATGTTCTTGTACTCTGAGGTTGTGCCCTCGGATTGCCCCCCCCCCCCCCCAACTATAGGAAACATTCTCTCCACATCCACTCTATCTAGGTCTTTCAATATTTGACATGTTACAATGGGATTCCTCCCTCATTCTTCTAAGCTCCATTGAGCATAGGCCCAGCACCATCAAACACTCCTCATACATTAACCCTTTCATTCCTGGGATCATCCCTGTGAACCTTGTGCATCTGACATTAACAGTTAATTTTGACTTTGACCCACCTGGTTACCTTTATTCCCTGACATCTATGTGACTCAAGCCTGTTGCCCCTAAGTCAAAGTTCAAATTTCAAAGTAAACTTATTATCAAAGTACACAGATTTATTTATTAGTGAGACCGAGTGCGAAACAGGCCCTTCTTGCCCTTCGAGCCTGACTGCCCAACAAAGCTCCACTTGAACCCTATAGCTTAATCACAGGACAATGTACAATGACCTGTTAACCTACCAACCAGTACATCTTTGGATGTCTGGTTGGAAACCAGATATGTCACCATATAAAACCCTGAGATTCATTTTCTTACTTGAGAAATCCATAACAGAATAATAGAATAATCATAAAAACATTCTGAATATAGACATGTATGCTCTTATCTTTAAAGGGAATAACTTTAATCTTAATTGTCCATCGAAGTAAATGATTTTAAATTTCCCCCTATTTTACTCCTCCATTTTTCTTCTTTTCACTGCATGTCTCTTTACATTCTCCCCTCAGTTCTCTCTCCCACTGGTTTCATTAATTAACTGAATGCATCTGCACTTCAGCGAGCTGCTCATTATAATATTATAAACAGCTGGTTGCTCATGCTGACATCACGCCCAATGAAAAGTAGTTTGACAACCACAAAATGATGCTCAAATGGTAGATCGCTACACGCAAATTCAGGAGGGGAGGTGATGAAGTAGCATCTGTTTGAAGTTATCTATCACAATCTATTTGGCTAAATATTTATTGCCGCTGTCAACATTAGCCGCCTGGGGTCTTACCAGAGCTTGCTGGTTCAGAGATACACAGATACACAGACGTGATAAACGGTGCTTTTATCTAGATTCAGCGTGGGACCGAGATTAATCTTCGTCAGTTTCTGACTGGGTTTCCATCTGCACAGTGCGAAGCTATAAACAAAATAACAAGGCCTCCAATCTATCATGTGCATTCCTCCCTGGCACACCATCTATTGTGTGGGATGTTCCAGCCTCAAAGAAATATGAGGTAATTCCTCTTGTCTAGAGAAAGGTGGGAGAAAAAACAAATCTGGGTTCCAGCACCCCATACCAAAAGCTATCCCTGATACCTCCTCCCTCATTATCATACATGGCTCCAAACAATCCTTCAAGGTAAGGCAATACTTCACTTGCGTGTCTGTCAGGGTCAACTACAGTATATGATGGACCTAATTTGGCTACACCTACATTGGTGAGAGACAACACACAGTAGATTGGGAAATCTTTCTTGAGCACCTTTGTTCCATCTGCCAGAAAAGGTGAAACTTCTAATAGCGACCTATCTCAATTCAACTTCCTATTTCCATTCCAATGTGTCAGTCCATGGCCTCCTCTACTGCCACACTCTGCTGGAGGAGCAACACCTTTTTTACCATATGGGTAGCCTCCAACTTGATGGCATGAACATCAATTTCCCTAATTTCTGGTAATTCCACCCTTCTCCCCTTTTTCTATTGTTCCATTCCCCTCTCACCCGACCATCATCTGGATCCCCTCCTTCTGTTTCTTTCTTGGTCTACTCTCCTCTTCTATCACATTCCTTCTTCAAAGGTTCAGACATTCAAAGCACATTTATTATCAAAGAATGTATAAGTTATACACCTTGAATTTTGTCTGCTTACGGGCAGTCACAAAGCAAGAATCTCAACGTACCCAATTAAAAAAAAGACCTTAAATCACTGTGTAGAGAAACAGAGAGAGGACAAAGAACACATTGTGCAAACCAACAGCACCCTGAACCAGACTGAGTCTCAGATCTGCTCCCAGAGCAGCTGGAGTGGGCCCAAACCGAGTCTCGGTCCTCGGATTTCACACCAGCGGGGCAGAAACACACAGCATCTGGTTCAGTTCACAGCCTCGGCCTTGTGGAGAAAGGAATGAACATTCGTGGGAGAGTGAGCAAATTCATCCTAACCCTTACTTCCTTGCCTGACGCTCGGGCTTCCAGTCTATCTGTGCTGGCATTTAAATTTTCCAAGCACTGGTTAGTGCCACATTCATAAGCCTGGATCCTGGCACCCTGATACGCCTGGGCCTCCCTTCACGAAGCCATTCTTGATCTCACCAAATCAGCTAGGCACTTGGAGTGATCCAATATCGCACCGTGTTAGGTGTCTGGGGCATTGAATTTCTTCGGCTTCAATTCCCCTCCAAATTGCTCACTCCATCTCCAGTGATGGTACCAACTCTGTCTGTGCCCCAGGCTCGAATATGTTACACCTTGCAAAGTCCAAACACGGCTCATCCCCCCAAAAGCAGCCTCGTCTGCAACTGCTTCCTCACGGTCTGCAGCATAGTTCCCCACAATTTACTTCATGAAAGAGATATTAGTAATGTTTTTAGACAATTCTCTTTCCTTTTCCACCTATTGCTTCCCAATTTCCCACATCATAGCTCCTTCTTCCCCCACTAACCTGGATTCACTTTTCACCTGTCAGCTTGTACAACTCCCCCTCTCCCATCTTCTTATTTTGGCTTCTGTCTCCTTCCTTTCCAGTCCTAGTGAAAGGGTCTCAGACAAAACATTGACTGTTCATTCTCCTCCATAGATACTGCTTGGCTTGCTGAGTTCCTCCAGTACTTAGTATGTGTTGTTCTGGCTTTCAGGTGTATTAATGGGAGACTACTAAAACTGTCCAGTTTCTTTTAATGCGTGAGTTTTAATGGCAACTAAAGCATAACTAATCATCCACTAGGCTCCTCATAGCATTTGAGTCACAGTATGGTAGCATAGTGGTTAGCACAATGCTCTAAAATGCCATTGACCCAGGTTCAATTTCAGCCACAGTCTGTAAAGAGTTTGTACGTTCTCCCTGTGTCTTTAAAGAGAGTGAACCCTCGCAAGGTGGAAGGTCTCAATGGAGTACTTGGCAAGGCTCTGTAAACCTGTGCCAACCAACTAGCAGGAGTATTCCTGGACATTTTCAGCCTCTCACTGCTACAGGCAGAAGTTCCCACTTGCATCAAAAAGACAACAATACCAGTGCCTAAAAAGAATAATGTGAGCTGCCTAAATGACTATTTCTCGGTAGCACTCCCATTGAGAGTGACGAAATGCTTTGAGACTTTGGTCATGACTAGACTGAACTCCTATCTCCCCTCTTCTCTATCACCCACGTGACTATCTAGGAGTTTACTAAATTCTTCTAGTGTATCTGCCTCTACCAACAACCCTGGCAAAGTGTTCCACACACCCACCACTCTCTGTGTAAACGCTTACCTCTGACATCCCCCTATACTTGCCTCCATTCACCTTAAAACTATGGCCTGGGTATAAGCCATTTCTGGCCTAGGAAAAACTTTCTGAAAAGGTGCTCAATCTATGCCTCTTATCTTGTACAACTTCATCAAGTTGCCTCTTCCTTCTCCACAAATAGAAAAGTTCTACCTTGCTCAATCTATCATAAGACTTTAAGAATATGAGCAGAATTGGGTCATTTGGCCCATTGAGTCCGCTCCCCATTCCATTATTCCTCTCAACGCCATTCTCCTGCCTTCTTCAAAAGAACTTTGACTATTCAAGAACCTAGCAAACTCCACCTTAAGTAAATCCAATGGCTTGGCTTTCACCGCTGTCTGTGGCAATGAATTCCATAGGCTCACCAACCTCTGGCTAAAGAAATTACTCCTCATCTCTGTTCTAATTGGATATCCTTCTGTTCTAATTGAATGTCACTCTATTCTGAGGCTGTGCCACCTTAGGAAGTATCCACTGTTCCTAGGCTTTTTAATATTCAATAGATTTTAAGCATGTAAGATTCTGGCAAGATGGCGATGCGCTTAGACAGTGGTCACTCTGCGTCCAAAAAAAGGTGTATTTGTACATCTTCTTTACGATTCCAAGATGCTGTAATTATAATTCAGTATACTATGCCTGATTCTATCTGGTCCACTTTCACTGACTCGATCTTTACCCTGCATGACTAGCAAATCTGGTTATCATCAGTCTGTTATTGGTGGAGCTGATCTTTGTCAGTCCATTATTGTTGGACCTGCTCAAAAGTTCATAGTTCCAAGAAAATTTATTATCATAGGACATATAGGTCACTATATACAACCCTGTGATTCACTTTCTTCTATGCTTTCACAGAAAATGAATGTGACATACAGAATTGTGCAAATATATATATACACACACACACACACCCACCCCAGGGTGCCTAGGACTTTTTCACAGTCATGTAGTAATTTTTGTATTACATTGTATTGCTTCCACAAAAAAATCAAATTTAATGGCATGTGTGAGTGATGATAAACCTGATTCTGATATGGGTCTCTATTGGGACTGAGAGTGGGAAGGGTGCAGGGAGAGGGGAATCATAGATGGGAAAAGGGGGAAGGGAGAGGGATTCTAGAGAGGCATTCTGTCATTCTCAAATGATCAATAAACCAATTGTTTGGAATCAAATGACTGGCTGGTATCTTTCTCAGGGCTGGGTGTGTCTGCACCTGCGCCACATCATGTACCTGACACTCTTTCTCTGCCACCTGTTCCACGGCCCTCCCGTGGCACTCCACCTTCGCCATTCCCAACATCATCTGCTCCTGCCTGATTTACAAACTCACTCTCCACTCCACAGAACAAAAGCCTTAGGCATCCGAGCTATATATGGGTGCATAAGACATTTGCACAGTACTGTATATGTACTACTGTCAGCCTATTGTTGATGCGACCAATCTCTGTTGATCTATTGTGGGTGGGACTGCACCCTGTCTGATCTCAATCATTCTCTCATTAGTGGTCTGATTCCTGTGAGTCTAAGGTTAGCATGCCTGATCCCTGTCTGTTGTTTGCGGTCTGGTCTCTTGTCGCTCTCTCATTACTGAGTCAATTCTCATGAGTCTGATATTAGTGCGTCCGATCCTTGTCAGTCTGTTAGTAGGTGAGATTCCTGTCACTTCTGGTTACTGTGCCTGATCTCTGCAGTCTATTGTTAGTGGAACTGATTTCTGTCAGTGTATTGTTCGAGCGACTGATCTCTCTCAGTCGATGTTTAGGGGGTGTGATTACCTGTCAGTGACTGGTCTCGTTTGCTGTCAAGCTATTATTAATGGATCAGATTTGTGTTACCTTTGTTAGTGAGACTGAACTCCTTTCTGTCTGATCTTCGATGGTGCTCTGTCTCAAGGAACAATCAGCATAAGGCCCCTTGGGTTTCACCATCTTAGAAGGACACTGGTGGTTTTGAACAGGGTTACACTGGGACATGGCCACTGAATGCATAGTTGTAAATCTCCACCAGCAACAGCGTCTTTGTTGGTGAGTGCGGAAACCTTGGCCAAATGATAAACCATAAAATCTGGCTTCGGTACACATCTGCTGGCGTGTGTTGGAAGCAAGTCCTCTCTGGACATACCTTCTTCAGCATAGGTAGCCCCTTGGGATCAAATATCAAGGACAATCAGGGATAATAAAGCCAATTCTAATTCTGAGAATGACTATTTTCACAGTGGTTTTGTGGGTTCTGTGGCAGATGATAAGACCCACGTAGGAACCACAGACATCCACGGATGGAGTCGGTGGTAGTAGGGAGCTAGGTAGATTGTGGGGTGGTCTGCTCCTGTTTGCTTATGCTGGATTCCATGTCTTCTCAATATGTGGATGTAATATTCATCCCAAATGTCCTCCATTTTGAGTGGTCCTGGGGCAAAGATGACCGAAAGTCAGCTCATTCTTAAATCCTTTCCTGTGTCGGTCGGGTAGCCTCTTCCAATGGCAAAGCTTGCATCTTATTATGTATTTCAGGAGGCTGGTGTCAGGCATACACATCAAGGTTTAAGATGGCACTGCTGAAGGTGAGGGACTGCTTGCTGGTGGTTAAAGAAACAAGAAATACAACTAAAAACTTTATTGATAACACTTTTTCTATATAAAAAAAATTACAGTAAACAATCAGTGCAAACAATGAAGAGGTTAACAAGGATGGGGCTGAATCAAGAATTGAAGTGTATGGGTGCGAGGCGAAGTCAGGCCGAGGTCGAGGCATATTCACGATGAAGTCCGATGGAGGTGAAGGCATGTTCAAGACAAAGTCAGTGTAAGCGGAGAGGAGCCGAATTGGAGGAATGGAGGAAAGGAAGATTCGGTGACCATCCACCTCTACCAGGAGGGAGATTTAGTCGAATTAAGCAGCGGGTCAGTTTGGAAAGGTCAGGTACTGGCTGTAACATGGTGGTGGTCCAGACCCAGACCCTATTGACACAAAAAGGCCTGGGGCCCACAGCGAGGAATGGACCAATGTTGGGACAATTTAAGTGCCGGGCGAGATGGATTGAAAAGGCAGGGTGTTGGGACCAGAGGCGAGGGTTGGGCTAGTTCAGCTTGCTGCTCCACAGTGTCTCCTCTGCTCTTCACCGCACTGAGGCTGAGGCGGTGAACCTGCTCCGGCTGCTCTGGGCTTCATGTTTGAGGAGTCACTTTCATTCTAAGTGCTATTTGCTTTTATTGTTTGCACAATTTGTTTTTCTTCTCTCTGCACATCGGGTTCTTGTCAGGCCTCTTCTTTTAAATGGGTTCTTTTGGGTTTCTTGTTTTGTGGCTGCCCATAAGAAGACAAATCTCAAGGTTGTATAATGTATAAATGCTTTGATAATAAATGTACCTTGAACATCGAACGTCACGTAGCCCAAGGTAACTGAGTGTGACTCAAATGTCGGTACTGGGAATGCTAGCATGACATTGGTTCAATTCTCCAATTGGTTGTACTTTGGAAGCAACATAGTTGGTATTTTCTTCAGTGTTTTCTAAACGGTTTTTGTGAAAGGTTTAGAAACCTCAAATTCAGTTTATAAACATTATGCCAATGATAAGAATTAGTGTCATAGAGTCTTTCAGCTGTGCAGCAATGGAAACAGACCCCTTGGCCCATATTGCCCTTTCCGGCCAACAATTTGTTGAAGGTATTCTCTGGATTAAGCCGCATCTGTAGGGGTGCAGGGAGAAAACTGTTGCCATTTTGGGTCTAAAACCTTCAATCAGCTAAAATGTCAACTATTCCTCCCCCACCCCCCACAACAAATCTAAATTCCAGCATCTGTAGTATCTTGGGTTTTCATGCCAATCAAGATGCCTATCTGAGCTGGTCCCAGTTGCCTGCATTTGGCCTGCATCCCCTAAATCTTTTCTGTTCATAAACCTATCCAAGTGTCTCTAAAACACTGTAATTGTACTAGGCTCTACAGCTAAGTAGGAAGAGGAAGAAAAAAAGACCTCAGTCTAATTTGAGCACTTCTTCCATCATCCTCATTATTTTGGTGTCTGGCAGTCGTATATTACTTCAATCTTCTGCCACTAATCTGACGTCGATTGTTACTGTTGAAAGTTGGAAGTAAATTTATTATCAGTGACCATATTCTACCTACAGATTTATTTTCCTACAGGCATTTACAGGAAATAAAAAGTTTACAGAAAAAAAGCTATAACTTGTCAAAGTCTGACAAACAGCCAATGTGCAAAAGTAGAAAGCGCACTAGGAACACGAGCTGTAAGGAGACTTTCAGAGTCAGTCTGTAGATCACACGATTAGTTTAGAGCAGTGGTGAGTGAAGTTTTCCACACCAGTTCAGGCCTCTGTTGGTTGTTGGGTAATAACTGCTCCTAAAGCTGGTGATGTGGCACCTGCTGCCTAATAGTAGCAGCGAGAAGAAAGGACGGCCGGGATGAAGGGGGTCTCTGATGAAGAATGCTACCTCATTGTGGTGGCAGCACTCATTGTAAACGTGCTCAGTGGTGGGGAGGGCTTTACCTGTGACAGATTGGGCTGTATCCGCCACTTTCCTTAGGCTTCTCCATTCCTGGCCTGCATCCACATTATCCAATAAATAATGCCTGGCTTTGAAATTCTACTACATGTCAATCAATTATTGCAAAGCGCAGATAAAATGTGTTGAAATGGAGGGAGCAGAAGAGCTTATGTCCAGAGTGCAGCCTTACCTTACTAAAATGGCTGCAATGATAATTGCTCAAGTTGACTACAGCCAAATGTCTTAGATCTAATGCAAATTTCCTCCCAGCTGCCTTGACTGATAAGACCTTGTTATGATTTATTTCACATATTTTCATCGCCCTTTTTTGCCAGAAGAGAGCAAAAAAAAAAATCATCAGTTTATTTTCTTGGCACATCAAATAACCCTTAGAACGCGTCCAAAAAGGGAGATATAGCCAGAGCCAGATAGCAACAAGGATGAAGCAAGTAACCCAGTCAACCGGCTGTCATCCTGTGAGCATCTGAGCAGGGTCGATGTCAGGGAGAAGGGAATTCAGTGAGGCGAAACCACCTTGATCAATGACCTTCCAAACTTACACTGGTGGAACAGGATGGAGCACCTCTCTCTCTCTCTATCTCTCTGATCTAGGTGCTGAACAACAAGGAGATGAAGGGTGAGAGATGTGTCAGCAAAACAGAAAAGACAACATGGAAAAATCTCCTGCAGCACACACAAAATGCAGGAGGAACTCAGCAGGTCCTGCAGCATCTATGGAAATGAGTAAACAGTCTCCGTTTCGGGCTGAGACCCTTCATCGGGACTGAAATGCAAGTGAACATTTTGTTTGAATATGCTTCTTGCAACCGTGCTATCGCTCATCCATTCACTTTTATTTTCTTTTACATAGTATAACACTCTTGTGGGTGGCAGGATGGAGATACGTCTCTACCGAAGGAGGCGTAAGCCACTTGTTCCCTTCACTAGTCTGCAGGTCACCCTTGGGCAAGATGCAGCACCTGCTTAGCCCCCTCAATCAGTGTCACGTGAAACCATGGGAGCAGGTGGTGGATGGTTGTATGAGCAGCTGGTACATATCATAAGCCCAGGCTTTGCTACCACTGACACCAGGCAGACAAGCTCTGAAGAGAATTGATAATGGCTGGGGTAACCTGGCTTGAAAAGACACATCCCAGAAAAAGGCAATGGCAAACCATTTCTATAGAAAAATTTGCCAAGAACAATCATGGTCTTAAAGGCAGATGGAAGGCCATGATCACATACAACATGACACACAATGACCATGAGTATAGCAGAGGACATTCAGCCCATCAATCTGTGGGAAGTCTCATCAATTTCCAATTGATGTTTTTGCCACTTACTGACAGTAAGGGCAATTTATAGCAATCAATTCACAAACCAGCGTACTTCTGGGAGGCATAAGAAAATAAGGATATGGAGGAAAACCCTTCCAATTGCAGGAAAATCTCCTCATAACCTGGAGACCAGGTTGCTGGGACAATGAGGAAGCAACACCAAATGCTGTTTTCTTTATGTTTTTCTTGTAACTTGCTTATATGATGCTACATGATGCTGCTTCAAGTAAGATTTTTATTGCACTTTTGAACAGAGAACATAGAACACAACAACACAATATAGGCCCTCCGGCCCATGGTGTTGTGCCAACATTTTATCTACTAGGGTTAGATCAATCTAACCCTTCCCTCCCACAAAATACATCCTCTTCCATAATATCTGGTTTGAAAGCAATTCACTTTTGCCTGTCACAGAGAAAGCAATTTTTTTTCAACAGCAGTTTAATTTGTTTAAAAAGATCACTCACTGTTGAGGTGGGGGAAAGAAGAAAGAAGAATGGGGCAGGTTTCTTTCTCCGCTATGATGTCATACATAGTGGCTGGATAACACTTACAAGGCATAATAATATATTTCATTATCATCTTCACTGTAACGTTACAACATTTGACAGATAGAAATAAAGCCATTTTGTTAAAAATATATAATCAATTTAAATTTATGTGAGAATACCAAAATAATTCATAAACATCACACACAAAATGCTGGAGGAACTCAGCAGATCACTCAGCATCTATGGAAAAGAGTAAACAGTCGATGTTTTGGGCTGAGACCCTTCATCAATCCTGCAAATTGGTTACCCTGTTTCCTCCATTCACTATGGTGATCACATAGACCAGTACAGTGCAGGAACAGGCCCTTCTGCCTACAATGCTGTCCCAAACCAATTAAATTAGTAATCAAATGGCCAACTAAATTAATCTCTTCTGCTTACATAATGTCTAAACCTTCCAATTTCCTCACATTCATGAGCCTATCTCAACAACCCTTAGAAGTTTATAATGTATCTTCCTCCATCACCACAACAGACTGTGTGTAAAAAACCTGCCCCCCTCATCACTTACTCCTTCTCACCTTAAATGCATGCCTTTTGTTTCAACCCTGGGAAAAGGATACTGTCTACTCCATCTATGCCACACATAATCATATAAACCTCCATTATATCTTCCCTCAGCAACCACCTCTCTAGAGAAAAAAAAAAACAAGTTTGTTTTAGCACAAACCTTCTCATCTTGGCAGCATCCTATAAACCTCTTCTGCACCCTTTCGAAAGCCTCAACATCTGTCCTATAACGGGGTGACCAGAACTGTGTGCAATACTCTAGATGCAACCTAACAAGAGTTTTATAAAACTAAAGGCACAAATGCCACATGCCATCGTAATCACCCTAGTAAACTGTGTAGCCACTTTCAGGGAGCTAGAACTTGGACACCAAGTTCCCACAGCTCATCAACAATGTTAAGGGTCTTGCCCTTTAACAGTGTACTGTCTCTTTACATTTGACCTACCTAGGTACAGGACTTCACATTAATCGAAGTTAAACACAGTCTGCCATTTCTCCTCCCTTATCTGCAGCAAATCTATATCCCACTGTATTTTTCACCAGTCTTCTATACTATCCAGAACACCACCAATCTTTGTACTATATGCAAACTTACTATTGACATTTTCATCCAGGTTATTTATACACATCACAAACAACAGAGGTCCCAGAGTGTCCCTATGGAACACCACTAATCCTGGACCTCCAACTAGAATAAGAGTCTTCAACCACTACCTTCTGTCTTCAAAAGACAAGCTAGTTCTGAATCCAAATGGCCAATTCGCCATAGATCCAAAGCATCGTAATCTTCTGGAAGAGCCTCCCATGAGAGACCATGTCAAATGCCTTACAAAAGTCCATGTAGACAGCATCCACTGCTCTACTTTCGTCAATTACCCTTGTAAATTTGTCAAAAAACTCAGTAAGATACAACTTGCCCCACACAAAGTCATGCTGACTTTGCCTAATTAGGCCCTGGTTATCCAAATGCTTATAAATCCTATCCCTAAAAATAATCTATCTCTGATGTGAAACTCTCCAGTCTATAGTTTCCAGGATTACGCCTTGTTTCCAAAGAATTTCATAGGATGTAAAGAGCTTTGGAAGATCATCAAGGTATTATAAAAAATGTAATGAAGAGCAGATGACTGGGAGGAACATTTAGATAGAATCAGAGGATTGGCACTGATGGGCCAACACTGCAGCAAAAAGATATTGAGCTATAATAATAAAAGATGCTAATATAACCCATTAATTAGGTGCTATTATATTTTGCTGGATTTGTTGCAATAATAATATTACACTAGATTATATCTACCATGCAAACTTTTAATTTTAATTGGACACGTTTGTGAGGGAGTTAATTGGCTGGCTGATACAGAAGGGTGCACTACATGTCATCATGAGCGAAGAAAGCTTCCTTTCCACTGACACTGTGAAAGAAAAGGAAAATATCTAAACAAATCTTAGCTTTTATCTTCTGTGAATTCTTAGTTCATTAAGATTAAGGACAGGGTTTGGAAAATAAGCACACAGATGCACCAATCATATCCTGTTCAGAGGAAAAAGAAAGAGATGGTATCTTTCAAAGCACTTGTCTAAAATTAAATAATTACTTTCAAACTGTAATTAGATTTCTGAGAACATTCCAAAGAGTTTTTGCAAACAGTGATAAAAAATTATTACATCTTTTTGGTTAAAAGAGAATCCCAAACACTTAATTCAACCACTTCAATGCAGAAGACCAAAATGTTCCATCAAAAGAATGAGCTTAATGGAGCCCACCTCCTCTTGAAGCTGGGACAGTTCAGAGTGCAACAGAGCTATGCACCTGAAGGCATATTGGAATTTGAAGATGATCAAGAAATTGGGATTTGAAGGTTAAAAGACTGAAAGATGTCAACCTGGTAGGAAGGGACAGAAGTCCAAGGTGAGATTTGGAAAAATGATGAAAGGAATCCTCTACTACATCACTTCAGACTTGGAATCAGATCTGAGATACACACGCCCATGGAGAATATTCTCCATCACAAAAGACCCTCGTCATCCTGGACATGTCTTCTTTTCATTACTAGCATCAGGGATGAGGGACAGGATCCTGTCAACAATTCAGGAACAGCTTTTTCCCCTCCTCTATCAGATATCTGAATGGTCCATAAACCCATGAACACTACTTCTTTCTTTCTTTTTTTGCACCTCATTCAAGCCAACTGTAAAGGTTATTTATGCTAATTCCATCTCTCTGCTCTGTCCCTATCCCTCTGTACCAATCCAAATGGTCCAAATGCCATTTAAACATTATAATTGCATCTGTTTCTACTATCTCCTACTCATTGAAGAGAACCACCAGCCTTGTTGGAAAAATGGTCTCCTGTATTCTTTTAACTTTATCCTCTCTCATCTTAACATTGTGCCATCTTGCTCTAGATTCTCTCACCCTGTGACAAAGATTTTGGCCATCTGTCACATTAATGTACTTCATAAATGTATTAATATTCACAAAGGACTCCTGCATTCCAGTGTGAATAAACTCCTGTCTATCCAATTTCTCCTTGAAGCAACAACCTCCCTCTTTTCCAACCATCAGCAGAATCTCTAGGAGATTCTACATCAAAGATTCCCAACATCCGGACCATATCATCCTCTCACAATTACCACTGAGCAGGAGGTACAGAAGCCTGAAGCCCAGGCTACTTCCCTTCTGGCATTCAATTCTTGAATCAACCAGTGCAATCCTAAGCAATCCTAACATTACAAACACTTTGATCACTTGGCACTCTATTTTTTTTTCTGTTCTAATTTTTCTGTTTCTAAGTTTTCTGGAAAAATTCTGGATAGTTTAGATTTAGCGTGTTGTGCAAAAGATTTGAGCACATATATATAGCCAGGGTGGCAAAGGCTTTTGCACTATACTGTATATATTGTTTTCTTGTGAATACAGTCAGCTCTCCTTATCTGCGGGGGATTGGTTCTGGGGACCCTTCATGGATACCAAAATTCGCGGATGCTCAAGTCCCTTATTCAACCTGTTTCTATCCGGTGGACCTTAGGACCCAGCAGAATCCCAGATCTTATTTAACCTGTCTCAGTGCAGTGGACATTAGGACCCGGCGCCAGAGCTCTGAATGTGCAGTGTTTCTGTTCGCGAAAATACTCACGATCATGATTGAAAATAAAGTGGAAATAATAAAGCGATCTGAAAGAGGTGAAATGCCATCGGTCATTGGAAAAGCGTTAGGCTAGGTCGGTCAACGATCGGAACGATTTTAAAGGATAAAGTGAGAACGGCTCTGCCGTGATGAAAGCTACAATTATTACTAAGCAATGCAGTGGTTTAATTATTGGGTTTTGGGGTTTTGATCCTCCACATCACTCCGGCACGGTGGAGAGCGCGCTCGGGAGCGATCTGTCCTGAGTCCCGAGAACTTCCGTTCCTAAGCCCGGCGCTGAAACATACGTTCTTAAGTGTTTTATATGCATAGAAAAGTAAAATATATACTATGTACCAAGACAAACGTTTGACTAACTGATGCTAAATAATACCGGATGTACCTGTTCCAACTTACTTAGTAAGAGAACTTCGGATGTTTTTCGATCCCGATGCACGATAACCCACGCACATCCTCCCGTATACTTTAAATAATCTCTAGATTACTTATAATACAATGTAAATGCTATATAAATATTTGTTATACTGCATTGTTTAGGGAATAATGACAAGAAAAAAAAGTCTGTACATGCTCGAACAACAAGTGCTGGAAGAGCACTTCTGGGTTTTCGCGATTTGCAGTTGGTTGAGTTATCGCATGCGGAATCCGCGGATAAGGAGGGCCGATTGTGCTGCTTATCTGATGCAATGTGCCTGCGATGCTGCTGCAAGCCAAGTTTTCACTGCACTTGGGCATGCATGCACTTGTGCGTATCACAGTAAACTCAACTTGGACTTGAATCATCCATTCCGGACAACGTCCTGATGCATCACTTGTACGCATTCTCTATTTTTACCAAACTCAAAACACTTGTGTGGCAATCAGAATTGTGCATGATACTCCAACAGCAGCCTAACCAATATTTTGCCAAGCTCTTCTCAATGTCAAGGAGGCATAACTATCCCCATGAGAGCTGACATGAGGCTTCCAGAACAAAATGTGAGGTCCTGCGGCAAACCTACTGAATTACCTTAAGATAGCTTCTTCTCCCAAAGATCTTCACAACCCTCTTGAAATGTTTCCAAAGATCAAATCATAAATGAGTGTCTTTTTTTTTAATTTGAAAAAATAATAATTAAATTGGTTTTTAATATAAAACAAAAAGTGAAAAGATCACTTTTTTTTAATGGAAGTTCAGTGTCTCCCCATTTAAACAAATAGGACTTCACTTGATGTGTCAGCTAGAGAGAAGTGTATCCAATCCATTGGATCAGACAGTTAGCAACTATAGCAGGTTTGTTGGTGATTCCAAATGTGGAGTGGGGGGAGGCATCAGATGTGTGGGCATCCGTCCTCATTATCATTCGCTACTTTAGTTTGGGTGGCAGGGTGGAGGTACGTGGCTTCTAAAGGGGGTGTAAGGCACTCCTTTCCTCCACTAGCCTGCAAATCTAGCTTGCAAGGTATAGCGCCTGCTTAGCCCCTAATCAGGGTCACATGAAGCCATGGGAGCAGGTGGTGGATGGTCGTATGAGTCAGCTGGTGCCGATCATAAGTCCTGGTTATGCTATCACTGACGTCCGGCAGACAAGAGTGTTGATCATGGCTGGGGTCACCTGTCTTCTAAAGACATTGTTCAGATGGAATGTAATGGAAAATCGCTTCTGTAAAAAAAATCGCCAAGCGCACTCATGGTCAAGGAGACCATGATTGCCCATATCAGATGACACAGTGCATAAAGGGAGTGAAGCACCCATTGCACAGAAACTGTTGGTACAAACACAGTAATCATTTCACAATCCAGTCATCTCCTTGCAAAGCAAAGGGCAGCTTGGCCCAGAAAAATGAGGAATGAAAAGTCTCTTTGGAACGTTATCAATTAACTTCTCTTTCTACCATTCATTAGAATCGGCTTTCAAACGTGAATTGTGATATACATATCTTGACCAAGAATCAAGGATAATGACTAACTAGCCAGCCCTTTTAAGATGCCATCACAAGCACAAAGCAACAAATGCCTTTTCACTATGATTCTATAGTTGAATAGAAAGTGATATTCTGTCAGAAAGAGGCAGCAATTTATTGTGTTGCACAAAGACTACTTTAAGAGAACATCTGCAAGGCATTTGGCAAAACCCATCCCCCAGAGCAAAGAAGAAATAGTAACTACATTGATGCATTAAGTCTTCAAGTTGAAGTTAAAGTGGAGGCGTCTTACCTGTCAGAGTGGGCACGTCACAGCAATTGTTGATGCACAGGAGAAAAGGTCCCAGGGAACAAAGCGCAGACACATTGGCCATTTCCAGTTGAAAGGATTCCATTTGCAGGGAAGAGCAAGAAAGGGAAGTGATCCAGGAAGGAAAGAGAAAGAAAAATAAAGTTAAAAATCCATGTCTTTGCAAAAGTGTCATAGAGAGAGAGAGAGTGTGTGTGTGTCTGACAGGGAGAATTAGAAAGAGGTAGTAAGCCAGAAGTGAAAGAGAGACAAATAGAGATGGATATGTAGAGAGACAATATAGAAAGGGCAATATAGAGGGACAGGGAGAGAGAGAGGGAGAGAGAGATAGAGAGAAAAGAAAAGAGGTAGAGATGGAGGGAAAATGTAGGTATAGATAGAGAAAGAGATGGAGATAGGGATGACAGAGATAAAGACTGAGATAGACTGACAGAAAGAGACAAAGAAAATGAGAGAGAAACAAGTTTGGTGAGCTATCACATTCACAATATTGCATTAAAATAGACACCAAATAATTAAAACATACTCCGTCAATAAAGCCCTCAGGATAAGCACCTCAGATCAATCAAATCTGTTATTTTTAATCTGCATGTGAGTGAAGGCTGGGACACCAGTTTTCTTTATTTCTCTCTGCCCTGAATATATACATCTGTGAACACATTTTTCATTGGATCCATTGTTATTCCATTTGAAGCTTATTGAAAAAAAAATAAAGTGCCACCCCATTATTGAAATTATGTTTGACCACCTGGAATATAATTAAAAAATTATGGCTTTGTAACTTGAAGAATTCTATCAATCTGATATTGCAGATTCAAGGTTGGAAAGGGGATAAAACTGAAGCCTGTTTTGCTCAGGACAGGAAAGGATGTCATGAGAAACGTAGTCATAGATCAATAGAAAACATAATATTTCAACAGTCTTTGACAGGCAGAATTTTATCTGAGAAATAAGTCCTCATCAACATGTGGCCTGGTCAGTGCGTCACAGACTCAGACCACTGATACCATTTGGAAAGCTGAGCTGGTTAGACAATGGAAGTCATGCCTTGCTGGAGAGTCATGGACAATCTTAGCACTGGAATGGTAATCGTTATATGCAGACCTTAACTCATACCAGGGTCAGAGAGTCATAAATCTTTTCTCAGTGCAATTCAACTTCAGTGAAAGGAACTTCACCACAGACTAAAGGAATTTGATACTCCCCATATTAAAATTTCCCAATTTAGCAATTAATCACTATTCCATTGTAAAGGCAAAAAGGCAGGGAGAGATTCCAATCTAGTTCATACATAGTAATAGAGCAATCACTCGAGTCAAGCACAAAGTTCTCCTAAGGGGTTGTCTATTGGTGAATCTGGGATGTTAGGGTGGATTCCCTTAATGGAGAATGTGCAGATGGCTTTCCTTAATAGAGGGAGGCTGATACACTGGTAGTCATTACGCGGTCCTTGACAGATCAATACACGGTCAGGGTCCAGCAATTCGACTGGGGACCCTTCACTGCTACAAGCCTTCATCTACCTTCACTGCCATTGTGACGTGGCATCACCTTCCACCATCTCCACTGCTGAGGTCTTGGTGTCAGGAGTGCAAAGGAGAAAGGAACTGATTTGAAGCTGCTTTGGAGAATAGCCACAGAAACAGAGGACTGAAGTAGATTTTCAAAGCTTGCAGAGAGATTTAGGGCAGTTAGAAGAGTGGGCTGAAAGATGGCAGATGGAGTTTAATGCTGATAAGTGTGAGGTGCTACATTTTGGTAGGACTAATCAAAATAGGACATACATGGTAAATGGTAGGGCATTGAGGAATGCAGTCGAACAGAGTGGTCTAGGAACAATGTTGCATAGTTCCTTGAAGGTAGAATCTCATGTGGATAGGGTGGTAAAGAAAGCTTTTGGTATGCTGGCCTTTAAAAAATAAGAGCATTGAGTACAGGAGTTGGGATGTAATGTTAAAATTACACAAGGCATTGGTGAGGCCAAATTTGGAGTATTGTGTACAGTTCTGGTCACCAAATTATAGGAAAGATGTCAACAAAATAGAGAGAGTACGAAGGAGATTTACTAGAATGTTGCCTGGATTTCAGCACCCAAGTTACAGAGAAAGGTTGAACAAGTTAGGTCTTTATTCTTTGGAGCGTAGAAGGTTGAGGGGGGACTTGATAGAGGTATTTAAAATAATGAGGGGGATGGATAGAGTTGATGTGGATAGGCTTTTTCCATTGAGAGTAGGGGAGATTCAAACAAGAGGACATGAGTTGAGAGTTAGGGGGCAAAAGTTTAGGGGTAACACGAGGGGGAACTTCTTTACTCAGAGAGTGGTAGCTTTGTGGAATGAGTTTCCAGTAGAAGTGGTAGAGGCAGGTTTGATATTGTCATTTAAAGTAAGATTGGATAGGTATATGGACAGGAAAGGAATGGAGGATTATGGGCTGAGTGTGGGCCAGTGGGACTAGGTGAGAGTGAGCGCTCGGCACAGACTAGAAGGGCCGAGATGGCCTGTTTTGGTGCAGTAATTGTTATATGGTTATTATCCCACATATAACCATATAACCATATAACAAATACAACACTGAAACAAGCCATCTTGGTGCTTCTAGTCCGTGCTGAACGCTCACTCTCACCTAGTCCCACCGGCCCGCACTCAGCCCACAACCCCCCATTCCTTTCCTGCCCATATACCTATCCAATTCTTTTTTAAATGACAGTATCAAACCTGCCTCTACTGCTTCTGCTGTGGTAGAGACAGGTTCGGTATTGTCATTTTGTTCTAAGATTCCTTGAAGGGTGCACGCGGAGACTACTGCTTCCAAGACCTCCTCCATTTCAAGACTTCCCTCTTCACTGAGGCTGGAACCATCTGGGAAAGCACGCACTGCATTGGACAAGTAGGTGGTTTACTTTCTCAAGCACACGTTTTGGATGATCAAGGAAGACAGGGCACGCTGGCAAGTACAAACAAGCAGAAGGTAAACTAAAAGGATCGACTCATTCAAGAGGAGCACTTCACATCCTAACCACTTGCTGTATTTAAAATGACTCTCCTTGTCTCTCACCTGATTTAAGTGTGGTGTTACAATGTCACTCAGTGATGGAGAGATCATATTGAAGCCGAGTAATAGAATGGGTTATCCAGGTTACCAGTAAGAGCCCTTTCTGCAGCGTTGCTCGAAAATGAATGCCATCGATCATTCTTCTATTGTTCCACAGCTCAGGGGACATGAGTTTGAGGACTTTATATTAAAGAATACTCCAATGCCTTAAACTGAAAAACGGCTGGCTAACAAAATGATTTATCTCAGGTGTAAAAGACAAGATAAATGGTTTTGTGTTCAAACCAAGGCAGGCACTTGTGCTTGCCTCCCCCTTTCATACAGCACAAACATATGAAAGTAAATGATTTCATTGTGAGGCTGTGAGGCTGAATATGTTTCTTTTTTATTTGCAAGCTTCGGGTAGAACATGTAACATCTTAACCAAAAATTATAATTGGAATAAAAATGCTGAGGTAAGTTGTTCAATTGTTCAGTCTCCTGACAAAAAAAGTATCACCTGACATCATCTGAATTAGTTTCCACAGTGGCAAAGAAATGCACAGAATAAAATCCAGATGGAGCTGTGGGTATTTACTAAACCATCACTGACAGGTGCCAGGCAAGTTCAGGGCTTCTGCCAATCCTAAACTTGCTGGCATGCACACAAGCAAATGTCTTTAATTTCCCATGAGACTACCTCATTTCCTGCAAAATCCAAAACACCATTAAGACTTCACCCATAGACAAATCCCCTTATATACTAATGAGATCATACTCTCAATCTTGGCTGAGAAATAGATACTGGGCAGAACACATGAGAGAACTTCCCAGCTCTTCTTGGAATAATTTTGAAACATAAAGTCATATGTTTTATGTTAGGTGCTACGGCCAGTGGTGTAATGGCGTCTGCATCAGACGTCAAGGCAAGCGGTCCCGGGTTCGAATCTGGCTGGCTGCTTTCCATTCGTGCTGGGTTCAACATTGAGTCAGCAACTTGGCCTCATAAAAAACAGATAAAAATGCTAAAGAAACAGCAAAGTTGCCTCACGACACTATGGCGTTGGAGCTGAGAGTTCATTTCCATTGCTATCTGTAAGGAGTTTCTCGAGTTATCCCGCCAAGTATCCTGATTTCCTTCCAAAGTCCAAAGATGTACAGTACTATGTAAAAGCCGTAGGCACAAATATATAGCTGGGGTGACTAAGACTTCTGCACAGTACTGTATTTGTCAACACGGAGCAGAGATCGAGTTTGTAAGTCTGGCAGATGCAAAGGATGTTAGGAGTGGTGAGGGAGGGGAGTGAGACAAGGAGGGGTGTGAGACAAATGGCAGAGGAGAAATGCCAAGGGCGAATGGTAGCACAGGTGCAGACGCACCCAGCCCTGAGATTCTGGGCAATGTCATTTGATTCCAAACAAATTGGTTCATTATCATTACAGAACATCTTTCTGTGCATCCCGCTCCGTCACCTCTCCCTTTCCTTTCCCCCATTCATGATTATCCTCTCCCTGCCCCCTCCTATTCTTAGTCCACAATAGAGACCCATATCAGAATCAGGTTTATCACCACTCACATATGTCATGAAATTAGTTTTGTTTTGCTGCAGCAGTACAGTGCAATACGTAAAATTACTACAGCACTCTGACTATTTATACAGTACTGTACAAATGTCTTAGGCACATATATATAGCTACAGTACCTAAGACATTTGCGTAGTACTGTACCAGTTAGGAGATTAACTGGTCATTGTAAATTGTCCTGGAATTAAGCTTGTGTTAAATATGTGTGTTGTTAGCACTGGGCTGGAAGAGCCCGTTCTGTGCCGTATCTCCAAATAAATAAATAACAATAAATAAATTCCGTCAAGTACCTATTTAAGTTAATTGTACATTGGATCCTTTTTCTACTTCTCCCGACATTCTCATCAGTTTCTCCCAGATTTTACCACCTACCTACAAGCATGAGGCAATTTACCGCAGTTAAAGGAACTTTCTACCCATCATGCCTTTCAAACGGGGGAAGAAAGCAGACAGGCCCAAAGATACGGCATCCAATTATTATTACCACACTTCAGGAATGATGGAAAGTCTGAGGTGGGATGCAGGGAAGGCTTATTAGAATGTGGTTACATATAACAGTAAATGGCAACACTCTGCATGCAGTTCCAATGGGAATCGTCAAAAATTGCTGTTTGAGACTACTACCACTGAAATCCACAGTCACACCCATGGGTACTTCAGTAAGCAGCATTGTTTCAAGGCTTTTAAAAACATCCTTCAACATTCAAAATCAATGGATCAAGGGACTGCTGACTTAGGTTGTGAGTACAGTTCCCCTTTAAGGAAATAGGAGCAGGGCTGGCTCACTGCCTTACAAGTACGACAAAATACAGAGTCGTTAAACCCCCACTCCCAACTATCGTGCAGCAGAATATACAGTCTCTGGGAGATAAAGCTGAAGACCTCAGAGCAAACCTGCAAGGGACATGAGGGTCTGCTGTGTACTTTGCTTCATGGAAACATGACCACCACCTGCCATTTCAGACGCAGTGCCGCAGCCCAATGGCTTCACTAATCTCTGCAAAGACGGGAGAGCTCAGTCTTCTCAGGCGGAGGAAGTGGAATAGGCTTTATCATTAACTCATTGTGGTGCACAGACATAGCAATTCTGCCTCAGTCCGGCTCACCTGACCTGGAGCATCTGGCAGTCAAATCTCGTCCTTTTTATCTTCTGAAGGGGTTTCCACCATCATCTGGGTAGCGGTGTACATTCACAAAACTCAGACCAACATTAGTCAGACTCTGGAGGAGCTGAGCACCATGGATCAGCAGGCATGAAACTAAAAAAAGGAAATGGATTCCCTGTCACTCTGGTAGATTTCAACCAGGCCAGTTTGAGGAACTCTCTGAGCAACTACCAGCAACATATCACCTGTGGAACCACAGGAGCCAACACACTTGACTACTATTATATCACCATCAACAACGCTTATGTGCCATGCTATGCCTACACTTTGGAAAGTCCAAGTACCTGGCTGTACTTCTACTTAATCTTAGTATAGGCAGGGACTAAAGACCACAGCTTCAGTGGTGAGGACCAAGAAGATACAGACAAGGGAAGTGAAGAGGTGCTTACAGGACTATTTGTGTTGGTGGACTGGACAATATTCAGGGATTCATTTTTAAATCTGAATGAATATGTCACAGTTGTCACCAACTTCATCAAGACCTATGTAGATGAGTACATGCTTTTGAGATCATACCAGATGTATCTAAACCAAAACTATGGATGAACCAGAAGACTTGCAGTCTGCTAGGGTTAGATTTGTGGCATTCAAGACAGGTAATATAGAACTGTACAAGAAGTCCAGGTATGACCCATGGAAAGCTATTTTAAGAGTGTAAAAACAATTCTGATTGAGGCTAGAGATGGAATTAGATACACATCAGCTCTAGCAAGGGCTACAGGCCATTACTTCCTACTAAGCAAATCATGAATGGTTGTGATACTTCACCCACAGATTAGCTCAACACTTGTTCTGCATGCTTTGAAAGGGAAAATAAAACTACACCTGTGTGAACCTCTGCAGTATTTGGTGACCCGATGATCTCTGTCTTGGATGCCGATGTCAGAACATCTTTCACGAGGGTGAACTCTCACAAGGTGCCAGGACCTGTTGGTGTTCCTGATAGGGCTCTGAATATCTGTGCCTACCACCTGGTGGGAGTGTTTAAGGAGATCTTCAATCTCTCGCTGCTGTAGTTAGTGGCTCCCACCTGTTTCAAAAGGGCAACAATCATACCAGTGCCTAAGAGCAGGGGGGAGCTATCTCAATGACTCTCACCCAGTGGCACTCACAGTTACTATGATGAAGTGCTTTAAGAGGTTTGTTATGGCTAGAATTAACTCCTGCCTAAGCAAAGACCTGGACATGCTACAATTTACAATAGGTCTGCAGTAGATACAATCTCACTGGCTCTCCACTTTGCCTTGCATCACCTGGACAACAACAATACCTACATTAGACTGCTGGTTATTAATTACAACTCAATATTCAACACAATCTTACCCTCAGTTCTAATCAACAAGCTCCAAAACCAGGGCCTCTGTACCTGGCTTTGCAAAAATGGATCCTTGACGTTATCACAGAGAGACCACAGTTGGTGTGGATTGGAAATAACATTCCCTCCTTGCTGACAATCAACACCTGTGCATCACAAGGATGCATGCTAAGCCCACTACTCTGCTCTCTCTACACACATAACTGTGTGGCTAGGCATAGCTCAAACAACAAATAGAAATTTGCCGATGACAGTTGTTGGCAGAATTTCAGATGTTGACAAGGAGCCATAGAGGAGGGAGATAGATCAGCTGGTTGAGCGGTGTTGCAACAACAACCTTGCACTCAATATCAGTAAGTCCTTGACATTGATTGTGGACCTTAGGAAGGGTAAGTCGAGGGAACACACAGCAGTCCTCATATAGGGATTAGCAGTGGAAAGGGCGAGCAGTTTCAAGTTCCTGGGTGTCAATACCTTTGAAGATATATTCTGGGCCCAAGATTTTGATGCAAATACAAAGAAGGCTCAACAGGAGCTATATTTCATGAGGAGTTTGAGGAGAATTGGTATTTCTCCAAAGACACATGCAAATTTCTACAGAGGTACTGTCAAGGGCATTCTAACTGGTTGCATCACAGTCTGGTACGGAGCACCTTTGAATGAGCAGCTGGCACATTCCACGTCCAGATTATGCGACCGACGACACCAGTCAGACAATCTCTGAGGTGTCTAGATTATGGCTGGGGTCACCCGTCTTGTAAATGCACTACCCAGAAAAAGGCAACAGCAAACCAAGAACGATCATGGTCAAGGAAAGACCATGATCACCTACATCATACAGCAAGGCACATAACAAACAAAGGATAGGAAAAAAGTAGAGAATGAGCCTGTTGCGATTCCAGTACTTAGACCTAGCATAAACTCAGTGGGCTGAATCACAATTTTCTTTGCCAAAATAATTCAATGATCCTATTAATCTACATTGGATTGGGTGGAAAATGAATCCTGAGATCCATGCTTCTCAGAGAGATATGGAACAGCCCTCTGCACTCTGTCCCTGAGGATACATCTATCCTTGCATTGGTAAGGTAATTAATCCGAGAGGCATATTTTTATGATGGTCATTATAGGTTGTGGCATTTTTAGTGCCTCATATACAAACCTATTCATGAGTTATGACAGACCATTAACCCGCTGGACATCACATCATTATACGTATTATACAGCGATCAACTATATTTTACAAATAAACACTGCTTTAGGATTGAAAACATCCGCAAGGAGTATGATTGCATCTTAGGGATAAAATAATAAGATGGCTCTGGTGGATCAGAATGCTTAAGTCAGCTGCATGCTCAATCTTCCATTCTAAGTGATTTTTTTTTAGAAATAAAGTATTAATGAACCACATTTTATGCTGTAAAAATAGCACTGATAGCAATAGCTATTTAGAGCAAGCAGCACAGCCAGCTCGGCTAAAGGGAAAATGTGCAGTGAGATGCGAAGAAGCAGAGGTTTCTGCAGAAGTGATGTATCTCCGCTGTTAATCTCAAAATACTTTTCTGACTACAACAAACGATACAAAGTTGTTGTATATAAAAGAAAAACAAAACTCGGCAGGTCAGGGAGCATCTGTTGAAGGAAATGGACTGTTGGTGCTTCAGGTTGAGTCTATTCATCTTCATCCAGATCCATTTTTCTTCATAGGTGCCAACTGACCTTCTCCGAGGAGCATCACATTGTTGTGGTGGAGAGGTTTGTGAATTCCTGATGAAAGTGATGTCATTTGGAGTTTAACCATCTGGAGCTTGGATCGTGTTAGGGTCACCAATGGCAGTAAGGTCAAGCGAGGGTGTTCCAGACAAAGAGCGACCCAACCAAAACCTGAAATGGTGGAGCTGGCAGGAGATGATGGTGTATCACAGCAGCCGTGAAAGAAGAGGACAGATGCAGCAGTGAAGGGTCCCCAGTTATCTTTCATTCCCAGCTTCTAGAGCATGACCCCAAACTGTCAAGGACAGTGTGGTGGTTCCCATGCATCAAACGTTCTTTGTTAAACAAAGTCACACACAGGCATTCTCCATTAATGGAATCCACCCAACTCCTTTGGAGAACAGCACACTCGACTCGAGTGATCACACTGCTAGTACTACTACCTGACCCACTGACTGAAGCAACTTAACTTCACTGGGTGTTTGAGAAGCTTTGGTCTGTCACCAAAGGCTTGCAAATTTCTGCAGATATAATGTAGAGAACATTCTGACTGGATGCATCGCAGGCTGGTATGGAGCTTCCAATGCACAGGATAGCAAGAGGCAGCTGTGAGTTGGAAACACAGCCAGATCCACCTTTATACCATCGAGTACATAAGATCATCAGAGACTTTAAGACGTAGGAGCAGAATTAGGCCATTTGTCCCATCAAGTTTCCTCCACCATTCTATCATCTCCCTGTAACCTTTGAACCATATCTAATCAAGAACCTATCAAGCTCTGCCTTAAATACACCCAATGACCTGGCCTTCACAGCTGCCTGTGGTAGTAAATTCCACAAATTCGCCACCTTCTGGCTAAAGGAATCTCTTCGCATCTCTGTTTTAAATGGATGCCGCTCTTATCCAGAGGCTGTGCCCTCTTGTCTTAGACTCTCCCACCATGGGAAACATCCTTTCCACATCTCAGCATTTGAACATGTCTAAGCATTTCAACATTTGAAAGCTTTCAATGAGATCCCCTCCTTACCTTCCTAAACTCTAACAAGTACAGTCCCAGAGCCATCAAATGTTCTTCGTATAATAACTCAATCCCGGAATCATCCTTGTTAGCCTCTTCTGAATCCTCTCCAGTGCCAGCACATTGGATAAGAAGCCCAAAACTGTTCACAATACTCAAGATGAGACCTCACCAATTCCTTATAAAGCCTCAGCATCACATCCCTGCTCTTGTATTGTAGACCTCTTGAAATGAATGCTAACATTGCTTTTGTCTTTCTCACCACTGACTCTACCTTCAAGTTAATCTTTAAGGTGTTTCGTACAAGGTTCCCAAGTCCCTTTGCATCTCTGACTTTTGGATTTTCTCCATGTTTGAAAAATAGTCTCCACATTTATTTCTACTACCAAACTGTAAGATCATGATCATGCATTTTCCAACATTGTATTTAATTTGCCACTTTCTTACCCATTCTCCTAATCTGTTTGTCCTTCTGCAGCCTACCTGTTTCCTCAACACTACCTACCTCTCCACTAATCTTTGTATCATCTGAAAACTTGTCAAAAAGCCATCTATTCCATATTCTAAATCATTGATATACAACATAAAAAGAAACGGTCCCAACACTGACCCTTGCACTAGCCACCGACAGCCAACCAGATAAGGATCCTTTTATTCCCACCTACTAATTCCTACCAACTAACCAATGTTCTAAACATGTCAGTAACTTTCTTGTAATACCATGGGCACTTAACTTGGTAAGCAGCCTCATGTGTGGCACCTTGTTCAAGGCCTTCTGAAAGTCCAAATATACAACATCCACCACATCCCCTTTATTCATTGTCAAAGAATTCTAACAGGTTTGTCAGGTTTTCCCTTAAGGAAACCATGCTGACTTTGTCCTATCGTGTCCTGTGTCATCAAGTATTCTATAACCTCATTCTTAACAATTGACTCCAATATCTTCCCAACCACTGAGGTCAGGCTAACTGGTCTATAATTTCCTTTCTGCTACCTTCTTCCTTTCTTTAAGGGTGGAGAGACATCTGCAATTTTCCAGTCCCCTGGCACCATGCTATAGTCCAATGATTCTTGAAAGAATCATTACTAATATCTCCACAATCCCTACCACTACTTCTTTCAGAACCTTAGGGTGCAATTCATCTCACCTGGGTGACGTATGTACACTTAGGTCTTTCAGAATTTTGAGCACCTTCTCCCTGGTAATAGTAACTGCACTCAATTATCTTCCTTCACACACTACAATATCAGGCATACTGCTAGTATCTTCCTAAGTGAAGGATGGTGCAAAATGCTCATTTAATTTACCTGCCATCTCCTTGTCCCTGTTATTTTTTTCTCCAGCCTTATTTTGTAGCAGTCCTACATCCACTCTCATCTTTTATTTTTACATACTTGAAAAAGCCTTACTATCCACTTTGCTATTATTTTCCAGCTTGCTTTCATATTTCATCTTTTCTCTCCTAACAATTATTTTATTGGCTTTCTGTAGGTTTTTAAAAGCTTCCCAACTTCTATCTTCTTGCTATTTTTTGCTTTGTTGTGTGTCCTCTCTTTTGCTTTTAAATTAGCTTTGACTTCCCTTGTCAGTCACAGTTATACTAGTTGAGTATTGCCATTTGAGTATTACTTTGTTTCTGCAATACCTCTATCCTGCCACTTCCTCATTTTTCCCAGAAACTCATGCTATTGCTGCCTTGCTGTCATCTCTGGCAGCATCTCCTTCCAATTTACTTTGTCAACTACTCCCTCATACCACTGTCATTTCCCTTACTCCACTGAAATACTGCTACATCAGACTTTACTTTCTCCCTATCAAACTTCAAGTTGAGCTCAATCATATTGTGATCACTGCCTCCTAATGGTTCTTTTACCTTAAGCACCCTAATCACCTCGTGTTCATTACATAACACCCAACCCAGTACAGCTGATCCCCTAGTAGGCTCAATGCCAAATGGCTCTAAAAAGCCATCTAGTAGGCATTCAAAAACTCATTCCCTTTAGATCCATTTCCCAATTCACTGCATGTCAAAATCTCCCATGACTATCATAACACTGCCATTTTTACATGCCTTTTCTATTTCCCATTGTAATCTGTAGTCCACGTCCCAGCCCTGTGACAGCCCTGTGTGTGTGGGCCTCCGTTAGTCTCGATAGACCATGGATTTGCGCCTTGGAAAGTTTCCAGGGCGCTAGCCTGGGCAGGTTTTTTTTTAATGGAAGATCAGCAGTTGCCCATGCTGCAAGTCTCCCCTCTCCACGCCAACGATGTTGTCCAAGGGAAGGGCATTAAGACCCATATAGCTTGGTAGCCCTGTATATAACTACCACCAAGGTCCTTTTACCCTTGCAGTTTCTTAACTCAACCCACAAGGATTCTACATCTCCCGATCCTTTGCCACATCTTTCTACTGATTTGATGTCATTCTTTACCAGCAGAGCCATGCCACCCCCTCTGCCCAACTTCCTATCCCTCTGATACATCCTTGAGAGTTGGTGCCCCAAGAAGTTAGCTTCCATCATTAAAGGCCCTTAGCATCGAGGACATGACCTCATCGTGCTACTACTATTAGGGAGCAGGAGCACAAAGACTCACATTCAATGTTTTAAGAATAGCTTTTTGCCCTTCCTCATGAGGTTTCTGAATGGTCCAGGAATACTCCGTCGTCGTTGTCGTGGCTATCCCTCGAGGTCGAGGATGATGATCTTCATTCCGTTAACCTATAACAGAGCAAAGACGCCTGTGCATGTATTTGTTTAACGTGTACTTGATGTTGCACTCCAAGAAGCACACGATACTTCACAAATCAACCAACTGATTCCAATGGCATGGAAACCACGATGACTGGAGCTGATGGAGTTGTTGCTGCCTTCATCCGCCTTCACAGCCGTTGAGTTCAAAGTAACTTTGTCCACCTGTTCCATCGTTGAGGTCTTGGTTGGATTGTTCTTTGTCAGGGACCTCACCCTCGACCTTACCGCCATGGGTGACCCTACCAGGAGCATAGCTCCACACGGCATCACTCTCGGGATCTCAGGACCACACAAGCTTCTCCACCACGACAAGGTGACAATCCATGGAGAAGTCAGGAATACTACCTCATCATTCATCATTTGAACTAGTTATTTATTTTGTAACTTAAAGAAATGCTACAGCAAAATTAAAAAAAAATCCTGATTTTCAGTAGTGTGCAAAAGTCTTAGGCATATATATAGAGCTCAATACTTTTGCACAGTGCTGTAGAGATTTTAATGCATTACACTGAACTGTTGTTGCTGCTGTAAAAAAAAAACAAATTTGTGAGTGACGATAAACCTGATTCTGAATGGGCCTGTATTGTGCTCTGAGGGTGGGAAGGGGGCAGGGGGAGGGGAATTGTAGTTGTGAAAAAGGGAAGGAAGCAGGGAGCACCAGAAAAATGTTCTGCAATGATCAATTAACCAATTGTTTGCTACCAAATGACTTTGCCTGGTATCTCAGTGCTGGATGGGTATGCACCTGTGCCGCCCCACGTCCCTGGCACTCTTTCTGTGCCCCTGTCCCACTCCTCTCCCATGACGCTCTACCATCACCATTTCCAACATCATTTGCTCCCACCAGATGTACAGACTTGCTCTCCACTCTGTCTTAGGCACCCTTGCTATGTACGAGGGGTGATTGATAAGTTTGTGGCTTAAGGTAGAAGGAGTCAATTTTAGAAAACCTAGCGCATTTATTTTTCAACATAGTCCCCTCCTACATTTACACACTTAGTCCAGCGGTCGTGGAACATACGGATCCTTCTTTGTAGAAGTGGTCCACGGCAGGGGTGATTGATAAGTTTGTGGCCTACAGTAAAAGGAGATGAGTTGTACAGCTCTCGTTACATGCACATGCAGTTCAACTTTTTGAGTGAAAATGCAAAAGGTTTTAAGTTGATAACACATCTCCTTCTACCTTAGGCCACGAACATCAATCACCCCTTGCTGTGGACCACCTCTGGAGGTCCAAGATGCCGACTTCTACAAAGAAGGGATCTGTATGCTCCATGACCTCTGGACAAAGTGTGTAAATGTAGGAAGACTATATGTGCTAGGTTTTCTATAATGGACTCCTTCTACCTTAGGCCACAAACTTATCAATCGGCCCTCGTATATATGTGGCTAAGACTTTTTACACATTTTTACACTTTTTACACATTTTTACATTTTTTCTGTCAGTGATAATAAACCTGATTCTAACATCTTCCCACAGTTCATTTTATTTTCTTCTCCTACAGTATTTCTCTTTCTTTTCCTGATTTAATATTACACTTAGCACTTTCTCAGCCATTCTGCTGTTAAATCCACTCTCCTTTCTTTCAATTGATCAAGGGGTTACAAGATCATTGATCCATTTTCTTGGTTTAACAATGACCTGTTTCCCTGCGCTGTAATCAATTTGCAGTTCTATTGAATATTTTTCTGTGATTCCGCAATGCTCCAGACATACAAGGAGCAGCGGAGGATGAATAGCGACATGACAGAGGCGTAGACATTATGAGAGGTATAGGTGAAGTGGACAGCAGGCACCTTTCTCCCAGAAAAACAATGGACAATACCAGAGGACATCTGCTTAAAGTGAATAGAGGAAAGATAAGGGGGGATGTCAGAAGTAAGTTTCTTGCACAAACAATTATGGATGCCTGGAAATGCTCTGATGGGGTTGTTGGCAGAGGCTTGTACAACTGGGACGTTTAATAGACTCTTAGATTGTACATGGATGTAAGAAATGTGAAGGGTTATAGGCTGTGCAGGATGGAAGGGTTAGTTGGCGGCCTGTTGTCCATAAGTCCATTGGAGGTCTGGAGGTCTGTTCTGGGGTTGGTGGACTCTCTGTGAGGGTGGGTTGGAGGGAAGGTAGGAGGGAGGAAAGGGACTGGTTTTGTTATTACTATTTGGTTGCTTGTTGTGTTCTGTGTTGTACCTGCTCAGCATCGTGGGCATGCTACTTTGGCACCAGAAGTGTGGTGGCACTTGCAGGCTGCATCCAGCCACTCCTTGGGTTGTGTTGGGGTTGTTAACGTAAATGATGCATTTCCCTTTAAGTTTCAATATGCAGTACTGTGCAAAAGTCTTAGGCCCCCAAGCTATATGTATATGCGTGTGTGTGCCTGAAATTTTTGCACAGTATTGTACATAGATATGAGAGGATGGTGGGCCATAGAAGAAAGGGAAGTGGGCTCCAGAGAGAGGTGATGGGCAGGTGAGTAGAAGAGAAGGGCTAAGAGAGGAACTAGAATGGGGGATGGAAAAGGAGGAAGGGGAGAGAGTGCAGAAATTACCAGAATTTGGAGAAATCAATATTCATGCCATCAGGTTGGAGGCTATCCAAATGGACCATGAAATGTTAATCTTCTAAAGAAAGCGGCCTCATTGTGGCCATCCAGGAGGCCATGGATTGACATGCCAGCATGGGAATGGGGTGTGGAATCGACCACTGGGACATCCTCCCTGTTGCGGATGGAGCGAAGATGCTCGACAAGGCAAAAGCAATGTCAGGTTTCACGAATGTAGAGGAAACCACACGAGGAACACCACATGCAGATGACAGTTTTAGTCTTGCTCTGCTGCCTCAAAACAACAAATTTCACGACAGATATCGAAGTCCAAATATCAAAACATGCATATGTCAACAAATACTGCCCCGAAATGCAGTTTCTTGTGGGCATTCACAGTAGAACAAAGAAATACAAGAGAATCAATGGAAATCGACACCCAAATAAAGAGCGACTAACAACCACTGTGCAAAAAAAAAGACAAACTGTGAAAATACAAAAACAAAACCAACAAACAAATAAATAAATAACACTGAGAATATGAGTTGCAGCTTCCTTGAAAGTGAGTCCCTAATTTACGTCAAGTGGTCAGTTTAGTGTTGAGGTGAGTGGGAGTTGTCCATGCTAGTTCAGGAACCTGATGATTGAAGGGTAATAACTGTTCCTGAAGCTGGTGGTGGGAGACCTAAGGGTCCCAGACTTCCATCCCAACGGCTGCATTTCAGTAATATTAAAACAGATTCTGAATGAATGGGTTAAACTCAGGCCTGGATCAGTTGAAAAATCACTGGGTCTAATTAAGCTTGGATAAACGCAACAGTCAATGAATTAGACAGAGGTTTGTGCCTTCGTTTGTAGGGGATGGATCGATACTTTTAATCTGGAGACAACCTCTGATTTAGATGTCAAATTTTCAACATTTAAAGCTGTCTGAAGACCATCGATAAAGGTGTGGTGAAGATGCATCTCATCTTTTTCTCATGATAGAATAATGACGGCCAATGCATTTTAGCAAGACACTTCATCATCACTATGGCTGGATGTTAACACATTGCAGAACCTCCACAACTCTCTGGTCCTGGAAGCAGGTGATAGTAAGGAGAGTTTGCCACAGCCTTAAACTGTCAGCTGTACACAAAGTCTCAACCCTGCTCTGCATAATCTGCAAGATGGTGTTTGTTGTATAACTTGACTGACAAGGCAGCCTTTCAACAAAAATCATAAGGTTAGTTTTATTCATCACATGTACATCAAAACACCAAAACATACAGCGAGATGTGCACTTACAGTATGGTTCAAGTCTTAGGTGTGTGTGTGTGTGTGTGTGTGTGTGTGTGTGTGTGTGTGTGTGTGTGTGTGTGTGTGTGTGTGTGTGTATATACACACATACATACACACATTATATACATACACACACACATATATATACATATGTATTGTACTGTACTGCTGCCACAATAAAAAACTAATTTCATGACGTATGTGAGCGATGATAAACCTGATTCTGATATGGGTCTCTGTTGTGGTCTGAGAGTGGGAAAGGGGTAAGGAGAAGGGAATTATGGTTGGGAAAAAAGGGAAGGAAGAAGTTGGGGAGCAGGAAGCACCAGAAAGGCACTCTGTTATGATCAATAGGCCAATTGTTTGGAATCAAACAACCTTGTCTGGCACTCTTTCTCTGCTGCCTATCGCATATCCCTCCTGTGGAACTCCACCCTTGCCATTCCCAACATCCTTTGCTCCTGCTAGATTTACACACTCATTCTCTGCTGCACATTGACGAATTCATTATTGTGCAAAAGTCTTAGGAGCCCTAGTTAAAGATATGTACCCAAGACTTTTGAACAGTACCGTATGTCAACAACCAACACAGTCTGAGGCTGTGCCGGGGCAACCCGCAACTGTCACTACGCTTCTGGTGCCAACATAGCATGCCCATAACTCACTAACCCAAACCAATATGTCTTTGGAAAGTGGGAGGAAACTGGAGCACTGTAGGAAACCCACTTGGTCACGGGGAGAACATACAAACTCCTTACAGTGGTGGGAATTGATGAAGGTTGATAATTGCTGGTGTTGTAAAGCATTATGCTACTGTGCAGCCTGTAGAAAGTTTCTATCAGGTTTCGAACCAGGGACCTTGCTTGTGTTAGGCAAACAAGATAACCACTACACTAAAGTAGTGTGGTCACATGACTGAAATAGGGATTAATAGGCATTAATGTAAATGTGTGATTGATCATCAGTGCGACTTCAGTAGGCTGACACGTCTGTCTTCTGGTTGGATCTATGACCCTCTGATACACAAATGGAATGACCTCTGTTGAAAGAAATTAACTGTAGTTTATAAAGTTTTGATTAGTGGAAGGTAGCTCTTTTGTTTATAGGGATGTTTACAGGGTGGAAATACATCTCTATCAAAGGAGATGGAAGGTACTCCTTTCCTCCACTAGCCTGCAGGTCAGTCCTGGGCAAGGTGTTAGCACCTGTTTAGCACCACCCCCCCACCAATCAGGGTCATAAGAAGCCATGGGAGCAGGCAGTGGACAGCTGTATGAACAACTAGTGCATATCACAAGTCCTGGTTATGTGACCACTGACACCAGGCACAGAAAGATTATTGATAATGGCTGGAGTCACCCATCTTGTAAAGATCCTGTGCAGAAGAAGGCGAAGGCAAACTACTTCTGTAGAAATCAAGACATAACGAAAAAGCTGGATGAACTCAGCAGGTCGGGCAGCATCCATTGAAAGGAGCAGTCAATGTTTTGGGTCGATACCCTTCGTCAGGACGTTGACTGCTTTTTTCAATGGATGCTGCCCGACCTGCTGAGTTCATCCAGCTTTTCTGTACATCTTGAATTGACCACAGCATTTGCAGTGTACTTTGTGCTTACTTCTGTAGAAAAATTTGCCAAGAACAATCACGGTTAAAGCCCGTGATCAAGCACATTAAATGACACAACTCATAATGATTGATGATGAAGTTTGCTTGGATTATAATCACTACCTTAAACAACAAATTTTTTGTAAAAAACATGAAATTTGAAATTTTATCCCCTTTAAAGTAATTTACACAGTGATCCCAGTTTAATAAAAGAAATAGGAATAGCAATGTTCTTTTTCTGCGAATATCACCAACCCTATATTTCTAAGATGTTTCTATATTTCCCCATAGGTAAAATGCAAGCCTTTCTGCTGGAAAAACAAATAACAATTAAATTAAGTTTCAAAGTTCAAACTACAAAGTAAATTTATTATCAAACTACAGTGTTTTGCAAAAATCTTAGGCATATATATATAGCTAGGATGCCTAAGACTTTTGCACAGTGTTGTATTTGTCAATGTGGAGTAGAGGGCAAGTTTGTAAAACTGGGGGGAGCAAAAGATAATGGGAATGGTAAGGGTAGAGGGCCGTGGAAGAGATGTGGGAATGGTGCAGAGATGGAGTGCCAGGGAACGGAGCATGGTGGTTGGTGGCATAGGTGCAGACGCACCCAGCCCTGAGACACCAGGCAAGGTCATTTGATTCCAAACAATTGGTTTATTGATCATTACAGAATGCCTCTCCGGTGCTTCCTGCTCCCTCCCCTCTCCCCTCCCTTTTTCCAAACCACGATTTCCCTCTCCCCCTGCCTCCTTCCCACTCTCAGTCCACAATAGAGACCAATATCCGAATGAGGTTTATCATCACTCACGTATGTAATGAAATTTGTTTCTTTTTCACGGAAACAGTACAGTGCAATACACAAACTTACTACAGTACTGTGCAAAAGTCTTAGGCACACTAGCTATATGTATGTGTCTAGTACATTTGCACAGTATGGTGTGTCACTATATACAACCCTGAGATTCATTTTCTTGTGCGCATACTCAATAAATCCAATAACTGCAATAGAATCAAAGAAATACCACACCCAACAGGGCAGATAACCAGTGTGCAAAAGACAAAAGACTGTGCAGATAAAAAAAGGAAGAGAAAAATAAATAAACAAACAAATAAATAAATAGATAAATAAATAAATAAATAAATAAATGGATAGACACAAACAAAAAATAAATGTCGAGAACATGAGATGATGGGTCCGTGAAAGTGAGTCCGTAGGATGTGGAAACAGATCAGTGATGGAGGGAGTGAAGTGCAGTGAAGTTATCCCCACTGGTTCGAAAGCCTGATTAACAATTGTACTAATGTGTACTAATTGTCCTGCCATTAGCAAATGTTAATAATAGTTTATCCTCAACAATATAATGAATACACTGCTTTTAGTTTCATAAAAAAGCTGGATTTACTTTCATATTGTTACAACATCAATATTCATAGATAATTTGACAACACTTAAATACTTCATTTGAATAATCTGTTGATACACCATATCACAATGCTGAGCAATTATGTCCTACAAATTTCAGACGGATTATCTTGGCTTTCCATTGATAATTTGTGCTTTACGGAACCATTATACCCTGGGAATAAACAGCTTGTTTTGCTCTAGTAGGGCCTTGAGGGGCATGTTAAAGAACATTGTTATTTGGGTATCTTAATTATATCCACATTTACCTTTTGATTCATTTTGAAGACACTAAGCCGGGAAGACACATCCGTGAAGGAACAGTGCATTTGAGACACACTGGATAAGGCAGAGTCCCAATCTGCTGTTGAAGATCCCATGATAGTTTATCATCATACAGCCAGTAGGGTTTTTCAAGGGACTTCGTTCACATGACTCAACTCCAGCTATTAAATATTAATTACTCATTATCTCATCTTCTTTTAAAGGATCTGACTTGAAGCGAATTGACTGCCATACAGCAATGACAGCGCTTCAGGCGAATAATTTGACCGGCTTTCTCCTGCACTACAGTGACCACAGTGTATACCATCTTCAAAGTACACAGCAGTTACTTATCTGTGCTACTCTGACAGCTCTCCTTCAAGCTCCGACCTCTACTGCAAAACTGGACAAAGGCAGCAGATGCAGGGGAGCAGTCCAAGTTCCATACCATCCTGACATGGAAATATCAGAATCAGAATCAGGTTTATTATCACTGTTATGGTTCGTGAAATGTGTTAACTTAGCAGCAGCAGTTCAATGCAATTCATTACATAGAAGGAGAAGAAGAAAAAATGATAATAAATAAATAAATCAAACAATCAATAATAATAAATAAACAATATTGAATAGATCAAAAATCGTGCAAATACAGAAATAATTTGCATTTAAAAAGTGAGGTAGTGTTCACAGATTCAATGTCCATTTGAGGAAATGGATGGCTCTGCTCCTCCACTGGTACTGAGTCCAAGTCCCCAGACTCTCCATCCAACCAGTCTGGAGGACCATCAACAAGAAGACAATAATGGTTCAAGAAGGTGGCTCTCCACATCTTCTCAAGAACAATTAGGAACGGGGAATAAATATGGGCCTTGTCCATGATATCCCTGAAAGAGTACGAATGAGAAACAAGGACATGGTGACAGAGGAAGTGGATATGGTTATAGAGGATAAAGAAAGCATGACAAAACTTTAGAGAGAGTGCAGAGGAGATTTACTAGGATTCTGCCTGGATTAGAGGACATTTTGGAGGAGTCAGTACGTGAAGGATATGTGTAGTTTAATAGTGAGTGACCGTCTTATTCACTCTTCTTGTGATCGCAAGACACCTTTGGACATTGCTAATGTAGAATGCTACAAACCTATTCACTGATCTACTGGTGGACAGCGGGGTGAATGGCGGACAAGCTCGTGGCCACGGTCGTAGAGAGGACTCAGCTTCAGGCCATGGTGTTGCTTGTTTACAGCTGCCAGGAGAGGGGCAACAAAGCCAGTGCACTCTGCCGTGGCGTGGTGTCTGGGCTGGAGTCGGTCCCAGTATTTGCTCGGCAGCTGACTGCAGATTTCTGCGGCATTCATGGATTCAGGGCCTCAGGCTGCAATGTCGCACATTTACAGCCGCCGGGAGAGAGGCGTTGGTGTTGGAGCTGGGGGCAGCGTGGTGAGGCATTGATGTACCATCAATAACTCTCAGAGATGTGAGGCGAGAGATAGGCTTTTATTAGCTAGAAGAGAGCACTATCAGCAGCAAGAGACCATCACACAACATCCTGGTGACTGAGGGAGGAGCAGTGCCTCCAATCACCTTTATACAGGGGTCTGTGGGAGGAGCCACAGGAGCAGTCAGTGGGGGGGGGGGGGGTGTCCAGACAGGTATATGTAGTTCACCACGGGCATCCAGGCTGGAGTTGGCGCTGCCCCCATAGTGTTTGCTCGGCAGAAGGCAAGCTGCAATGTGGATTCTTCAGCATTCATGGACTCAGTCTGGGCTACTTTTTATTGTGTGACTGTATTTTAATGATATCTTACATGTGCTTGCTCTCTGCTATGTGATATGGGTGCTCTGAGCTGCGAGTGACTGTTACGGTGTTTTGCACCTTGGCCCCAGAATAACACTGTCCCGTTTGACTGAATTCATGAGTATTCATGTATGGTTGAATGTCAATTGAACTTGAATTGAATTTCTAGTGATGAAAGATTGAGTGAGCTAGGACTTTTCTTTATGAGAGATGACTTGATCGAGGTGCGTAAGATTATGAAAGCCATCGACAGAGTGGACAGACAGCATTTTTTTCTTAGGGTAGTGAACGCTAATCCAAAATGACATGTTTATAACGTCATTGCATGAACGTTTAGGGGAGATTTCAGAGTTCGGTGTTTTACACTTGTTGGCACGAGTCATCAATGGAAAGCCAAGAGAATCTTTCTGAAATCTGTAGGATATAATTGCTCAGCATTATGGCATAGGGTAGCAACAGATCATGCAGGTGAAGCATTTAAGTGTTGTCAAACTATCCATGGATTTTTATGTTGCAACAAAATAAAAGTAAATCCAGCTTCTATGAAGCTAAAAATTGTGTGTTCATTAGGTTGTTGATGGTAAAATATTAATAACATTTGCTATTGACAGATAATTAGTGCAGGTGGTTTGTTAATTGAATCTCTTGGGTAGACACTAGTCATGTAGTCAGGCTGAAAGGATACAGGGGTTTGTTCTACTAAATCCCATGCCAGCCAGTGAGCATGTATCATTTTATACTTCTCATATTCCCATTATTTATCCCGCATTTATCTACATACTTGAGGCAATTCCAGGGACATAGAGTAATTCAGAATGGAAAGAAACCCTCTGGCCCAACACAAACATGATGACCAAGATGCCAGTCTAATCTAGTCCCATCTGCCTATGTTTGTCATACATCCCACTACACTATTCCATTCTGTACCTGTCCAATGTCTTTTAAATGCCTGAAATACTTTCATTGGCATCTCATTCCAAATGCATGACCTTCTGTATCAACAAGTTTTCTCTCATATTCCTTTCAAATCTTTCTCCTCTTACCTTCAACTTGTTCCCTTTAGCTTTTTGATTCCATTTCCCTGGAAGAAAGACTGTATGTATTCTATACCACTCATAAGGTCTAAAGTGGCCCATTAACCTACCAACCCACTTTGAAACTTTGGAATGGGAAGGAAACCCATGCAGTGACGAGGAAACTGGTTAGATTCTGCCTAGATTGCACTTGGAGTATTGTGTTCAGTTCTGGTCATCTCATTATAGGAAGGATGTGGAAGCTTTGGAGAGGGTGCAGAGGAGATTTACCAGGTTTGCCCTGGATTAGACAACATGCCATATCAGGAAAGGTTGTGCGAGCTGGAGCATTCGAAGTACATTGATTATTAAAGTACATATGCAGTATACAACCCTGAGATTTCCCTTCCCACAGACTACCACGAAAAAAGAAACACCGTGGAACCCACTCAAAGAATACATCAAACACCAAACACGTTAAAAAAAAACCAAAATGCACAAATGACAAAAAACAAAATACAAAGAATATAAAATATCAAACTACAGAGTCATTGAACAGTCCAGGAATGTTCACTTTCGTCAGTTCAATTCTGTTTAGCGCTATGACATTCGTTGACTGTAGGCCGCAGAGCCAGTACCCTCCCTGCCCCGATCAAAATCACACAAAATAGCAATAAAAGAGTTAACCCGAAAAGGATAACATCATAGCATGAAGTGCAGAGTCCAATCCACAAGCAACAAATCTACAAATTTATTCAACCTCGCCCAAGAGCCAAGGCTTCGGCACCATCCTCCGGCAGCATCGAGCGTGACAGAGTGAGAATGCATGCACCTTCCTCCTTTCTCTTCGAAATGAAGAAAGGTGAGAGATGACTTGATAGAGTTGCATAAGATAATAAAAAGCATAGATATGAAGGATAATATGAGAGCACATAACTTTAAGGTGACTGAAGGAAAGTTTAGGGGAGATATCAGAGGTGAAGACATTTGTATAGAGAGTGGTAGGTGTCTGGAATGTATTGCTGGGGGCAGTGGTAAAGGCTGGTACATAAGAAACATTTTGTCTCTAAGATTAGCACTGGAATGAAAGTAAAATGAAGGGTTATACCCTGTGTAAGAGTGGGATGAGCCCTGTGGGTTTATGCACCTGTATTTATTAATTGTTGTCTTACCTAGAGTCATTAAGCCTTTTTGCTCTCTGTTTAATCTTCTCAAGTTTATTTTGACTGTCACGGGTTCTCTGTGTAGTGTGATTATTTAAAGTGGACTCTCACTTAGTAATTATCACAGGGTTCTTGTGTTTCAAAAATTATTTGTCTTGCGGTATTGCTTGGTCAAGCCACTGATGTTCTGTTGGAATCCCTACAAATAAACTCTTGCTTTTGTCTCTACATGCAAGTCTGGCATTTCTCTGCACCTGGGTTCAGTTGTCTGTCAGCACCCACTGTGATGGGTTAGACTGATCTTGGCATGGGTTTAAAGGTTGGCACAACATTGTGGGCTGAAAGGCCCATACTGTGCTGCACTGTTCTATGCTCTATGTTGAATAAAACATGCAAAACCCATACAAAAAGCACCAGAAGTGAGGGTTAATCCTGGGTTACTGGAGACATGAGGCAGCAGTTATATCAGCTGTACCATTCTATTGAAATGGTCTTCATGATGTATCTATTCCAGACAGCATTATTAAGGAAGAACTACCACAAGTGTGACCACAGATTCCACTTCGTACCTTCCAAGCTTGGCTTTGAATCCCCCACAAACTGCTACTTAGAGTGTCGAGTTCCAAAAAGTAATGGGGAAAGTTACACTAACTGAACAGTGTTTTGACCAATCAGCTGGTACAGATGTCGCATTAGTTCATACTGTCAGTGACGTGACTGGTCACGCTGCCCAATAGGCTAGGGAATACCTGGAGAGGTGGGCCTATGGCCAATTCCTATCTCTAGAGTTGGCAAGAAGGTAGCTGAGGGTTTTAAAGGCAATTTGATCTCTTCCTTGAAGGGAGGAGAAGACTTTGTCTGATGTGAAAAGTCTAATAAGTCCTTCAGCTGTCTGATTTAAGTTCTGAGCTGGTTTTGGCTATTACAGCAATGGCTGATAAATCCCTAAATGTACCTGCGGAGAGCCAAAGTTATCATAGACTGCTGAGAATGTTCTCTGGAGTCAAGCCCACACCCAGTGGGCAAGGAGAATATGAGGCTTGGGCTGAGCAGACATCTTAGTTAATGGATGAATGGCAGTGCTCAGATAACATGAAAAACCAGAGACTGGTAGAGAGTTTAAAGGATCCAATGGCTGATATCGTGCTTAAGAGTTGGAGCAAATGGTGACTGGAAGCAAGCAGTTCCGATCAAGAATGTGCACGAGTAAAATGCTCTTTTGGTCATCATCTTCTGGGCAGATCATGAAACCATATTTTTCACTTCTTTTATGTCTTTTATGTTTGTTCCTCATCTTGAATGTGATTCTGGAACTATTGGTTCCTGTGTTTTGCTGTTTGGAGATAGATTTTTTTGTGCAGGAAGAGGGATTTGGGGATTGCTGTACCTGATCCATTTTGTTCAATTTTTTTTGTGCAGGGAGGCGGTTTTTGGGGTTAATGTACCTGATCCATTTTGTTTGTTTTTTTTTGGCCAGAAAGAGGGATTTGGGGGTTGTGGTGAACTATGTGCCTGTCGGGACACGCCCCTGCTGACTGCTCCTGTGGCTCCTCCCACAGGCCCCTGTATAAAGGAGACCTGCGGCCTGAAGATCGGCCTCAGTCTCCAGGACCTTGTATGATAGACACTCACTCCTGGTTCCTTCTTCCAGTCAATAAAAGCCGATATCTCGCCTACGTCTCAGTGTGAGTTATTGATGGTGCATCAGGGGTCGATGTGCCTGATCCATTGTGCCTGGTTTTTGTGCAGGAGGAAGGATCAGGGGGTTGATGATCATGCTGCCATTCTATTCTTTCTTGGTTTTGTGACTACCCGGAGAATAGAAGAATTTCAGAGTTGCCAACTTTGATAATAAATTAACCTTTGAAGTGGTGAAAGGCACTCTGTTACATGACATGAATTTGAATGACTCATAAGATGTACCCTTCTCCACCTTTTATTGAGCTGCTCAGATAAGTTAGAGAGGATGAAAACATGATTGAGGAGCAGCATATTTTCCAAAAGCTGCATAACGTCTTCAGTGGTAGCCTCTGTTGCAAAAGTGACTCCTGACGCCACAGAGAAAGAGCTTTGGAGGAATGAGGTGGAAAACATTTGAACTGAGCTGACTGGATGGATGCTTGCTAATGTTTCAGCAAAATATGACACATCTGTTAGGAAACTCGATCCACCTATAAGACTCACTAAGCAGAGGAATGCTGCTGAAAAAGCTCTTCTGACGAGAGATATGAGGCATTTTCTGTTACAACAGTGGAGAAGGACATTTCAAGTGAAACTGTGTGGGACAGGAAAGCCTTCTAAAAGTAGTCAGCAGTTACTCAAACAGAAGAAAAGAAGCAAAACTGTGAAGGTATCCAATGAAGGAATTATTGGCACCTCGCAGAGAACACGATTTAATCAGTGTATCAACTGAAATACTAAAGTGCAAAACACTATTCCTGAAGGTTTAGTGGGACCAAGCTCTGATGTATCCATATGGATTGAAGGTATTTATGCTAGCTGACACAGGTTCTCCAGTTTCTTTACTTTACAGATCTTTTTACAACTGGTATTTGATGCATTTACCATTGATGCCATTCAGTACCCTTGAGATGTGGGGGCTTAGTACTGATGATTACCCATACGATAGTTACATGTCATTGAAAATGGAGCTTTCAGAAGCAGATGTTGGGGTAGTTGAGACTATTGAAACACTAGTGTTGGTCTGCCTGGATCTGGTTGAAAAAGGCGAAGATTCCATTCTTGTGGAAACACAAGAGAAGGCTTGTGGGAGCATGCAAGGAGAGAAATGGAGAGAATTTTTTAAAAAACCTTGTCTATTCATCTGGTGTTCGGAGCTGCTTTTGCGAAGGTGCAAGTTCCTCCTAAGCAGAATGATGAACATAAATGAGGAAATGTGTGGCACACCCAGTCTAAACCTGACGTGTTGTGTCTTGGAGGAGCAGCTAGATGGACAGAGGACACCCCTTCCCGAGGGAGGTCTTGCTGGCTAACACCAGCTAAGGTTGGAGCTGTTTGACAGCATCTACTTAAACTGAAAGAAACTGAGCACAGTCAGGGGGCAGGAGAAACTGAGACGCCAGGAAGTCCGAGTGACAGACAGGGGGAGGCATCCTCTGGTAGTCAGGAATGGTCACAAGGACTGACTGAGGCTGAAGAAGCTGAAGTTGAGATAAGAATGTCTCTGAGAGTCGGGAAACCCTCATGTCAGCTGCATATGATGTACCAGGGAAACAGGGAGTGTTGCATTCATCCCAATAGTGAGATACGTTACTTCCATTTACAAACGGTTTGGGGTCCTGAAATCATGGAATTTATTTGAATACTGTGTTATTATAATGGTTTAATAAGTTCCAAAGTCATGGCAACATGACTGTTTTTGGCAGGAGGAGAATGTAATGCCCTGGTTAAGATTTCTACTGCATTGCTGTGGGGTATTTTTATTTTAGCAGTTTTCTGCAAAAGCTGTGTGCTTTTTAGTAAGAGTTTTTGGCTTTAGCTAAAGATAAGGAGCCATTTTGTCCAACTTAGGAATGTTTAGTCAGCCATTTGGGTTTGTTTGGTAATGTGTTGTAACTTTTTGCCCAGTGGAATGCCATGGAGGATTCGAGAGAGCTGGTCAGGATCGGATCTCTGAAGGGCAATAGTCTGGTTTGGGTCTTTTGGCAGGAGCTGCGGAGGAGGCACAAGGAAGATGCCGCAGAACGTCATTCGAAGGAGAGACCACACTGTAAGAAGCTTTGTGCAGGTGATTGGTTCAAAGGAGAAAGTGACAATACTCCTGAGTTAGCCAGTTCGTTCAAGATTGTCTTCGAGGCAAGTTCGACCTGTTGCTGGTGTCGTTCACACAGTATGTGGGTTCAGTGCATAAGCAAAGTGATACACTCAACTACTTCAGAAATGAGCTCCAACATATACAGTATGTGCCAGTTTGGACTGGTTTAACTGTAATCGGCTCTTTTATTTCCATTCTCTTTTTCTGTTAACCTTTTGTTAAAGTTGAAATTTTGGTAAATATATTTCTGTGGTGAACTATGTGCCTGTCGGGACACGCCCCTGCTGACTGCTCCTGTTGCTCCTCCCACAGGCCCCTGTATAAAGGAGATCTGCGGCCTGACGCTCGGCCTCAGTCTCCAAGACATTGTATGATAGACACTCACTCCTGGTTCCTTCTTCCAGTCAATAAAAGCCGATATCTCGCCTTACGTCTCAGTGTGAGTTATTGATGGTGCATCAATTTCCTTTGCAATTGTACGCTGTTGTATGATCTATTATTTTTCTGGTGAACAATAATTTTGTATGGGGCAGTATTTACATAACATTCACTCCAATTCATGTTCCTTCCCTCAATCGCAGAACTCTGCAGAGAGTGGTGCGGACAGCCCAGCGCATCTGTAGATGTAAGCGTCCCACTATTCAGGACGTTTACAAAGGCAAGTGTGTAAAAAAGGCCTGAAGGATCATTGGGGACCCAAGTCACCCCAACCACAAACTGGTCTAACTGCTATCAGCCAGGAAATGGTACAACAGCATAAAAGCCAGGAGCAACAGGCTCCGGGACAGCTTCTCCCACACAAATATATTTCTATATTATATTGACTGCCCCATTGTACATACTATTTATTATAAAATACTATATAAATTGCACATTGTACATTTAGATAGAGACAGAATGTAAAGATTTTTACTGTTCATGTATTTGAAGGATGTAAGCAATAAAGTCATTTCAATTCCAACTTTGCTGTTTGGTTGAACCCAAATCATAGTGACCCTATATGTATTTTGCTTACGAAAGGTGGCCTTCTCATCGCTGAGTTGCGTGGCTGTTAGTAGAGGGAGCTAACAAGCCCCTGTGAGAGGCTTGCAAGTAAAAATACTTATATGAAGAAATATCAGTTCTCTCCTGTTGACATTTTCTGATTTGGTGCCTGAAATGTCCAGACAAAAAAAAATTAGCCTCTAATTTTTTTTCATGAAATACTACTGAATAGGATTAGAAGCCAGTCACGTATTAACTTGGTCCTGCTTCAGCATGCAATAAGATTGCATAGAGTCTAATGGAGTCTGCTCCACTTTCCTTCTGGTTTCTCAGAACTCCTGATCTCCCTGTAGACGACAAACCTCTCTATCCTAGCCTTCAACAAATTCAGTGACTTGTTCTGCTCAACTCTCTTGGGGAGGACTCTAAAGGATCACAGTCCTGTGAGGAAAGAATTCTTTCTCATCCCTATCCTGGTCCTTTATTTTATTGGTATTGGTTTATTATTGTCACATGTACCAAGATACAGTGAAAAGCTTGTCCTGCATACTGTATATACAGTTAAAGTTATTGAGAAAGACGTACAGGAGTCTGAGGACTCACACTCAAAGATTCAGGAACAGCTTCTTACCCTTTGCCAACAGATTTCTGAACTGACCATGAACCCATGAACACGACCCCATTATTCCTTTTCTTTCCTACTGTTTATTTATTTTATAATGTATAGTAATTTTAAGTCTTTGCACTGTTGAATTTTAAATCACTCAAGTCAGTGATAACAAAACTGACTTTGATTCTGATTCTACACCCCTGTCCTCAATCCTTCTTTACAGAAAGCATGTCAGGTAGTATCTGGAGAGGAAAATGGACAGTCGGAGTTTCAGGTCCCCTTGCTTTCATGAAAGTCAGTGTTATATTTGCAAATTCCCAAATCCGCAGGTTTGGTTTTTTTTCCAGAATCCAGGCATCTTAGTAAGATTAACTAATTAACCCACTCAAGAACACAAGAGATTCTGCAGAATTCTGGAAATCTTGAGCAAAGCACACACAAAATATTGCAGGACCTTAACAAGTTCGGCAGCATCTATGGAGGGGGACAAACAGACAAAATTATTGACCAAGACCCTTCATCAGGTCTGGAAAGGAAGTGGGCAGAAGCCAGAATAAAAAGGTGAGGGAAAGTGCTAACACTGACAGATGATAGATGATAGATGGATGAGGGGGAAGGTAGCTGGGTGGAAATGACTTGAAATGTTGACTGCTTATTCCACTCCATAGCTGCTGCCTGACTTGCTGAGTTCCTCCAGCATTTTGTGTGTACCACCAAGTCAAGACTCAAACACCATCACATCTTCTCCTAGATACGAATTTGGTGGAGATGCTTTCAGAATCAGAATTAGAATTAGATTTATTTTCACTGACATACAGTATGTCGTGAAATTTGTTTTTTTGCATGATTTGTTCGTTTTTTTTGCACGTTACGTGTTTGATGTTATCTTTGAACGGGTTCCATGGTGTTTCTTCAGGTTTTGTAAGAAGGATCTCAGGATGGCATACTGTATACATACTTTGATAATAAATGTACTTTGGATCTTTGATCATTTTTAAAAAAAAATCTTTTTGTGTGCAATACATTAAAAACTGTAAGTTTATGTATCGTTCACAAATCTGCTGGTGGTGGAATCTTTCCAGCATGGACTTAGAAACTTTCAAACTCAATTTATAAATATTGCTTTAGTTTTATGCATGAAGAACATACCTCAAGGTGCATCATGATCAGGTTCCTGCTCTCTCAGCAGGGTTATGTAGCTCTGGGTAATGTTCAACACAATGCACAAACAGATGTGATGGATGGTGTTGCTCTTACAGGCATTTGGTTCTCTAATTACCTGTGGCAGGAGAGGAGCCGGGGAGAAAGAGCCCTCACATTAAACGGGCACATCGTTAAATGTGTCCTCCTTCAGGAATTTAGTGGAGTGACCTTTCAGCTCCAGTCTGGAATGGCAAGTCATAAAACACTCCTTGTCTAATGCACATGTAGTACACTGTACCAAGTAACAATGATATCTGGTGGGAATTGGAGGGAAATCTCATTCAGTCTGGGCTGCCAGTCAGTCAGATCATAACTGATTCTGTAATGCAAGTTTCACGATTCAAGATTCAATTTTATTCATCATCTGTACATTGAAACAGACAGCAAAATCAGACCATAAGACATAGGAGCAGAATAAGCCCATCAGCCCATCAAGTCAGTTCTGCCATTCCATTAAGGCATTAACAACCAATACTCTCTTAATACACAAGTTCAAAATTCAAAGTAAATTTATTATCAAATTACATACATGTCATGAGATACCACTCTGAGATACATTTTCTTGCAGGCTTAGTACTTAATAATAATTCATACCCATTGAGAGTACCCCGGAAGTGATGCTATCCAGCAGCATTGATTTCTTAACATGACTTCCAATAGCTTATTAATGTCTGGAGATTTTTAATTGAAATCTGAATTCAATTGGATATGGTTAAAGGTAAAAATGGGGAAGCAATTCCAGTAGTTTCTGTGTCACACAAACACAGAAAATATAGAACACTACAGCAAAGTACAAGCTGTTCAGCCACATTCAGTTATGGTTGCCTCATTATAGGAAATATATGGAAGCTATAGGGAGGATGTAGAGAAGATTTACCAGGATGCTGCCTCGAATAGACAGCATGTCTTATGAGGAGAAGTTGAGCGAGTCAGGGCAGTGAAGGAGGATGACAGGAGACTTGATGGAGGTGTACAAGACGCTAAAAGAGGACAAAATGATAGAGAGGACAGTCAGTGCCTTTTCCCCAAGGCAAAATCACAAGTGTGAGAGAGCTTAATTTTAAGGTGGTTGGAAGAAAGTGATGCAGGAAAGTATAAAGATGTTGTGTTGACCCTTTAACCAACTCCAAGAACAACTTGATGAAGGGTCTCATTCCAAAACATTGACAGTTTATTCATTTACACAGATGCTGCTTGAACAGATGAGCTCCCCCACCAGTTTGTGGGTGGTTCTCTGGATTTCCAGCATTTCCTGTGTCCAAGAAAAACTTAATGCTTTCCTCCAACATAGCCACCCAGTTTTTGTTCATCCACGTGCCTCTCTAAGAGTCTGTTAAATGTCCCTAATGTATCTGGATCGACCACCACCCTTGGCAACACGTTCCATACACCCACTACTCACTGTGTAAAAAATCAACCTCTGTCAACATCCCCTATACTTTCTGCCAATCTCCTTAAAATTAGGTCTCCAATTATTACCAATCTCTGTTACTTGCTTCTTATTATTTTATGCACTTCTACCAGGTCTCTTCTCATCGTCCTTCGCTACAAAGAAAAAAGCCCTAGTTTGCTCAATCTTTCCTAATAAACATGTTCTCTAATCTAGGCAGCATACTGGTAAATTTCCTTTGCACCCTCTCTACAGCTTCCACATCCTTCCTATAATTAGGGGACCAGAACTGAACACAATACTTACTCCCAGTATGACGTAACTAGGGCTTTATAGAACTGCAACATTACCTCTTGAACACATTGATTAATGAAGGGCAATGCTGTACTGTTCTATACTCTATATTCTATGTTCCCTATTGAAATTGCCAACGCAAGTACAAATCCAACCTATGAAAGCCACAATTCTGCAGGGAGAATGTGGCTCTCAGTGTATACAACCCTACTTGTCTCCTTTTGGGTGGATTTCTCTCTGCGTACAAAAAATAGAAGCCAGAGTTGGCCACTCAACCCCTCAAGCCTTCCTCCTCATCCAGTGTGGTTGTGGCTGATCTGGTCCTGACCTTCTCCCCTTTGCCAATTCTGCACAATACACGGATCCCTGATTTTGCAAAGTTTTCTGAATACCCCAGCAATCTCGATTTCAAAACCTCTGGGACTGAGAAATCTAGAAATCCACCACCTTGTGTGAAAAGCAACTCCTATGTACCTCACTATTAAATGTTCACCCCTACATACTCTTCAGAATCTTAAATGTTTTCGTAAAATCACAGCTTGTGTTTCTAAACACCGAAGACTAGAGAAACAGTTCTTAAGCCCTTTGTGATAGGACAACTCCTTACCCCAGGAATTAACCAAAAAATACACCACTTCCCTATCATCAAAATCAAAGTCAAAGCGAATTTATTATCAAAGTATGTACATGTCACCATTTACTACTTTGAGATTCAAGTATAGGAGGTTGATAGAGGTAGAAAATAAAGAAATACAATAGAATTTATAAAAAGCTATACATAACAGAGATTGACTAATAACCAATGGACAAAAGAACACAAATTGTGCAAGTAATAAAAAAAAACACTGAGAACATGAGCTGCGGAGTCCTTGAAAGTGAGTCTGTAGGTTGTGGGATCAGTTTTAGAGTTATAGTGAGTGAAGATAGCTATGCTGGTTCAGGAGCCTAATGGTTGTCAGGTAATAACTGTTCTTGAATCTGGTGGTGATGGAACTAAGGTTCCTCTACCTGCCGCCCAATGGTAGAAGCGAGAAGAGAGCGTTGTCTGGGTGACAGGGGTCCTTAATGATGGGTGCTGCCGCTTCACCTTTGATCTATGAGGTCAATCCCCGTATCCTCCATCTTCCCCCCATCACATACTCACAATGAGTAAATGAGGATGCCTCAAAACCCTCAGATTCATCATCCTTCATCTCCATCCACTCTCATTAATTTACATCAATGTTTTCTTTCAGTCAAATTCAGTTTTATTTAAGAACTGGAGTGTGGAAAGGAACCATCTGTCTGTCTGTCTGTCTCTTTCTAATTGTGTCATAACTATTTGTAATTAGCAAATCTGTCCTGTAGGTAGAAGCAATTAGTTAATTAGGGATGCTTAAAATTAAACCACACCAACAAGGAGAAAGATAAGCATCTCGAAACAGGACCCATTTACACATGTTTTATAAGTTGTACATAAATGTGGTTTTAACCAGCTGAGATACCACTGTCAATCACTCTAAAATGGCTTGCATTCAGTAAAAAATGAGCCTAGGAACTTCCAATGCCCACCATGATATTGGATCATGATGCTTTTGCAATACCAAAGGTCCTTCAGAAGTCTAGAATGAGGCATAAATCCTGTTGCTAATGACAATTTTGTTAAATTTTACCAGAGCGAAGAAGAAGTGGTGAGAGAACAAAGAGAAGACCAGAATAAAAAATAGTTATGGTCTTTGCGTGCTGGGGTGGACATAACAGAAATCCCAGTGATGACAACTCACCTATTGAATAACCTGATTTGAGTGCTGACAGCTTCTACTGAAAACTAAGAATTTTCTAGAAAAGTACAGAAGCAACTGTGTGAGAATTCCTGGAAAATTCACTGAAGAAGCCCACGTGTGTGGGTGATCATATAAAAATACAAGCAAACATAGGAAATCAGAATCAGCTTTAATATCACTGGCATATGTCCTGAAATCTGTTAACTTTGCAGCAGCACTACAATGGAATACAGTACCTAATAATACAGGAAAAGAAATGTGAACTACAGTAAGTGTGTATATACTGAATAGTTAAATTAATTAAGTAGTGCCAAAAATAGAAATTGAAAAGTAGTGAGGAAGTCTTCATGGGTTCAATGACCATTCAGAAATTGTATGGCAGAGGGGAAGAACATGTTTCTAAATCACTGAGTGTGTGTCTTCACACTTCTGCACCTCTTTCCTGATGGTAGCAATGAGAAGAGGACATGACCTGGGTGATTGACGTCCTTAATGATGGACACCACCTTTTTGAGGTGCCACTCCTTGAAGATGTCCTGGATACTATGGATGCTAATGCCCATGATGGAGCAGACTAATCTTATAACTTATAATCTTATGTGGACATGTTCCACAGCGCAAGCAGAAAATCAGAATCAGAATTAGCCTTATTATCACAGATATATGTTGTGAAATCTGTTGCTGTGAGGCAGGATAACAGTGTTACAATAATCAGAGCACTGCTCAACAGTCTTGGTCACATATTGATGCACCATCAATAACTCTCCATGAGACGTGAAGGCGAGATATCGGCTTTTATTGACTGGAAGAAAGAACAAGCAGTAGTTGACCACCATACTACATCCTGGAGACTGAGGGCCGGACTCAGGCCTCAATCGCCTTTATACCTGGGGTCTGTGGGAGGAGTTGCTTCAATATATATAAATAGGGTGTCTAAGACTTCTGTACAGTACTCTAGTAATTTTATGTATTGCATGGTACTGCTGCAAAAAAAATTACATGAAATATATGAATGATGATAAACCTGATTGTGATTTGGGTCGCTGTTGTGGACTGAGAGTGGGAAGGGGGTGTGGAGAGGGGAATCACCGTTGGGGTAAAAGGGAAGGGAGAGGGGAATGAGCAGAAAACATCAGAGTGACATTCTGTATGATCAATAACCAACTACTTGGAAACAAATGACCTTTCCTTGTGTCTCAGGGCTGACTGTGTCTGCATCTATGCCATCACTTTCTCCCCCTACCATTGGTACCCATTCTCTGCAACCTGTCCGGTACCCCTCACGTGAGAGTCCACCATCGCCATTCCAAACACCCTTTGCTCCCACCAGATTTACAAACTCGCTCTCCACTCCATGTCGACAAATGCAGTTCTGTGCAAAAGTCTTAGGCATTTTAGTTTTATGTATGTGCCAAAGACATTTGCACAGTTGTGTAAATAAATAGTATGAAAGAGGAATGGTCAGATTGTATTCATAGACTGTTCAGAAATCTGCTGGCAGAGTGTGGCTCAACATGTGTGCCTGATGGTAAAATGAGAAGAGCGGATGTTCAGGATAGCGAGGTCCTTAAAGATGGGTGTGCAAATGGGAGCTTTGGAATAAACTGAATATGGTTCCGTACTGGAAGGCTTGAGATTGGAGAGACTGTTTTCCCAGGAGCATTTGAGCTGTGGAGTGACCATATAGAGATATAAAATAATAAGGGGCACAGATATAATGGATGGTCAGACGGGAGTCAAAAACAAGAGGATATATATTTAAGATGAAAGGCTAAGGATTCAAAGGGCTTGTATGAGGTAAACTCTTTATACAGAGGACACATGGAACAAGCTGCCAGAGGAAGTGGTAGTGGTGAGAATAATTACAAAACTGAAAAAGCAGTTGAGAAAGTACTGTACATGGATGGGAAAAGATCAGAGGAAAATAGAATTAGCCCAGGAGACACCATGGTCAACATGGATGAGTTTGTTTGAAGGGCCTGTTTTTGGTACACCACAGCTGTATGGCTCACGGGAATTGGTTTATTATTGTCAATTACAGTGTAAAAATTGGTTTTCCAGATTATTTAAAAACATTTGTATTTTGAGGTAGAACAAGGGAAAGGAGTGCAACCCACATGTGTAGGCAACAGCGCATGCACAAACAGCAGATCAATACATAGTGCTGGGGGGGGGGGGGTGGCAGTCATTGTACTAAAAGAAATTGATCCATACCTTACACTTCCTCCCCCTTTAGATAAATGCAACATCAAGCTGTATATGTACAAAACATTCAATTTCCCCTTCGTAAATCCGTATTCCAAATAAAACGTGCTTTCACAGTCCATAACTAACTTCACAGTTCTATAGATTCAATTACCTGGGCCTGTACTCTCTGGAACTCAGAATGAGAGGAGATTTTATAGAAACATATAAAATTATGAAAGGAGTAGATGAGATAGAGGCAGGAAAATTGTTTCTACTGGTAGGTGAGACTAGAACTAGGGGACATAGCCTCGAGATTTGGGGAGTAGATTTAGGACAGAGATGAGGAAGAACTGTATTCCCCAGAGAGCGGTGAATCTGTGGAATTCTCTGCCCAATGAAGCAGTGCAGGCTACCTCAGTAAATATATTTAAGAGTAAGTTGGATAGGTTTTTGCATAGTAGGGGAATTAAGGGTTATGGAGAAAAAGCAGGTAGGTGGAGATGAGTCCATGGCCAGATCAGCCATGATTTTATTGAAAGGCCTACTCCTGCTCCTATTTATGTCGAGTCTTTTGGACGGTGCTCTGTTTGTTTCAGGATAATGCCTCTGGACCTGTGGAGTGGCATCAGGCTTGGCAGGTGTTTTGTCAATGATAAACACTAAGTACACTGCAGATGCAGTGGTCAAAGCAACGCATACAACACACTGGAGGAACTCGGCAGGTCAAAGAAGACTTATCTTCTTTGGTTGCCAACAGTGGAAGATGTGACAAACCATCAGTGTTACTGTGTTGTTTGGTACCCATGAACTCTATGCCATAAGAGTGGGCTCTGAGGAATAGTGCCCAATGTTGTAACCTGGTAGCAGTCATCACTGGAATTCCCTTCCTGGGATTGAAAATGGACACAAGGGGCTAGTCATCCATCACTGGCATAAATTTTTGTTCTTAGAGGTAGTGGTGAAACTTCTTTATTCCCCTAACTAGACTAAGGGCCTCATGGTCGATTTCTGTGTAGTTACGTTCTGTGCTCATCAGTGATCTTGAAGTAAACGTAATAAAGCGTTCAGATCCATCTTTCATAATGTGTGACAAAATGGCTTCAATGCCATAACAGGATACATCGCTCGCTAATCTAATGGGCCAGGATGGGTCATAGTGGGTAAACAGTTCTTCGGATGTTTCCTTGAATGCTTTTTCATATCTTTCTGACCATTCTTACTTTGCTCCTGTCTGTAACAGTGCATTCAATGGATGCAGCACTGTAGCAATGTTTGGATGAAACCAATGGTAGTAATTCACTAGGCCCAAGTATGACTTCAGTTGTAATATATTTTCTGGTTTGAGTGCCTGCTGCACTGCTGCATTCTTCTCTTGTGACTTATGTCAGCCACGGTTGTCAATGACATGCCCACAATATGAGATTTCATTCTTGAAAAACTCACATTTCTCTCTCTGCGCACAGACCATACTCACTCAGCCTGGTAAGCGCTCTCTAAGGTTCTGGAGGTGCTCTACATCATTTTTCCCAGTCACAATAGACAATAGACAGTAGGTGCAGGAGTAGGCTATTCGGCCCTTCTAGCCAGCACCGCCATTCACTGTGATCATGGCTGATCATACACAATCAATACCCCGTTCCTGCCCTCTCCCCATATCCCTTGACCCCGCTATCTATAAGAGCTCTATCTAACTCTCTCCTGAATGCATCCAGAGACTTGGCCTCCACTGCCTTCTGGGGCAGAGCATTCTACATATCCACCACTCTCTGGGTGAAAAAGTTTTTCCGCATCTCTGTTCTAAATGGCCTACCCCTTATTCTTCAACTGTGGCCTCTAGTTCTGGACTCCCCCATCAGAGGGAACATGCTTCCTGCCTCTAGTGTGTCCAATCCCTTAATAATCTTATATGTTTCAATCAGATCCTCTCTCATCCTTCTAAATTCCAGTGTATACAAGCCCAGTCGCTCCAACCTTTCAATATATGACAGTCATGATGATGTCATCAAAGTAAAATTGTGTTTCTGGGATATCTTGGAGCACTTGGTCTATTGCTCTTTGCCAAATTGCTGATGTGATGCCAAAGACAAGATGATTATACTGGAACAGTCCCTTGTGAGTGTTGATTGCACATCTATTCTGATCCATATGATTTTGTGAACTGCTTCAGTTATACTATGAAGTTTTAGGCTTGAGAGTTCACCTTTGTCAAATTCTATGATGTCTGATTCTGTTCTATATTCGGTAACTTGATGCATTTGCTTAGTTTTGTGTTTGAGACTTCTCACTCATTTGTGTTTTCTGTCTGCCTTGCTCACTCTCTCTTTGTGACCTTGTCTGTCACGCTCTCTGCAGACCTTTTCTTCGAAGCAACAATCATTTGCTTCATAGTAGAATTTTTCACATCAATAACATCTTTGGCTTTTTGTACCATTCAGGGAGATTGAATGTAAATTCTTTCTGTAGTTCTGCTGCATCTTTCACTGCAGACTCTAACCATATTGCAATGGTCAGTGCCCTTACTAAGGTTTGGTCTCTTTCTGACAGTAGCCTCATTTGATGCCATGTCCAAGCCTGTCCCTTAATCCATCCGAATGCCCATCTCACAGTACTGGAAAGATTGCGCAGTTCTGCAATGTATTCAGCAATGCTTTCATCTTTTTGTTGGTTTCTTTTGTAAATTTACATCTCACAGTTATTACCAGCAGTTTGGAGCTGAAGTGATTTTGGTAAATTGCAACAATTTTGTTGAACTTGCTGACTTTTCAGGAGTTACTACGTTGCATAAGAGACTATTCTTGGCCCCATTAAGCTAAGAAGTGTAAGGGCTTTCTTTTGCTCCTCATTGTTTGCGTTACAACAGTTCCACCCTCTTGATATTTGACACCCAGCCTTCATTAGAACTATCAAATTCATTAACTTTCCCAAACTGAAGTCATCAACATGTTAATTTCACTTTAAATTCAGTGCGTCTTTTGCTGTTACTATGCGCTGTAGTGATGCCTTTGTTCACATCCATGATGGCCTTCTCTGTACTGTTTAACTCTCGCTGGTTCGTCCTGTAATCACATTGGTGCAGTTGGTGATATTTTCTGACATTCAGGCTCATACTCATCGCAATTTGTTGTGTCTGTACATATTAATTAAACAAAAGCATGGATGCGGGAGATGGCTTTAACTGGTGTATTCACATTGCAGCGAGTTAGAGAGAGAGAGAGAGAGAGAGAGAGAAAACGATGCCATGCATAGACAACAGCACATGCGCAGACAACAGATCAATACATAATGCTAAGTGGGGTGGGGTGGGGTGAGGTCGGTCTTTGCTCAAAAAGAAATCGATCCCTGCGTTACAAATAGGATATAGCATTAGTGTGTTATTTCACTTTTCACTCACAGGACAACCACGAGTACGCCATGTGGGGTCGGGGACTGAGATGCCAGTTTAAGGTTGTGCAGTTTCACATTGATATCCCTCCCACAGCACCTTCCGGTTCCAGTGGGCAGCACTATGGGCATAATTCTCCGAAGCATGCTTCACTTCTATCCCACTGTTATCAAACTCTTGAACAGAATTTTTGTAAGATAAACTGGACGCTTGACCTCACAAACTACCTTATGATCTTGCACTTTGTTTACTTTCACTGAAATTTTTCCATGAACATAGAATAGTACAGCACATTACAGGCCCTTCGGCCCACAATGTTGTGCCGACCCTCAAACCCTGCCTCCCATATAACCCCCCACTTTAAATTCCTCCATATACCTTAAACTTCATTAGTGTATCTGCCTCCACCACTGACTCAGGCAGTGCATTTCACGCACCAACCACCCTCTGAGTGAAAAACCTTCTTCTAACATCCCCCTTGAACTTCCCTCCCCTTACCTTAAAGCCATGTCCTCTTGTACTGGGCAGTGGTACCCTGGGGAAGAGGCGCTGGCTGTCCACTCTATCTATTCCTCTTAATATCTTGCACACCTCTATCATGTCTCCTCTCTTCCTCCTTCACTTTTACACTTTACTCATACACCAGCAGTATGCTACAAATTCGAGTGTGTCAGGGGGCTTAAGTGAGCGTAGTTGCTGTTACTAAGGAGAAGGTGCTTGGGAAGCTGACGAATCGGACAGTAGGTAAGTCACCTGGATCTGATGGATTAAACCCCAGGGTTATGAAAGAGGTAGCTGAAGAGATTGTGGAGGCATTCGTAATAATTTTTCAAGAATCACTAGATTCCAGAATGGTCCTGGAGGACTGGAAAATTTCAAATGTCACGCCATTTTTTTAAGAAAACAGGGAGACCGAAGAAAAAAATTATAGGCCACTTAGACTGACTTCAGTGGTTAGGAAAATGGTGGAGTCCATTATTCAGGATGATGTTTCAGGGTACCCGGAGGCACATGATAAAATAGGTTGAAATCAGAATGGTTTCCTTAAGGGGAAATCTTGTGGAAATCTTTGAGGAAATAAGATGAAGGATAGTAGAAGGAAAGCCAATGGATTTTGTTTACTTGGATTTTCAAAAGGCCCTTGCTGAAGTGCCACACCATATCAAGGGCCTTCTGAACAAGAGAAGAGCCTATGGCATTGTAGGAAAGATACTAACATGGATAAATGATTGGCTAACTAGTAGAAGGCAAGGAATGGGAATAAAGGGGGCCTTTTCTGGTTGGCTACCAGTCACTAGTGGTGTTTTGCAGAGGTTGGTGTTGGGACTGATTCCTGTCAACGATTTGGATGATGGAATTGATATTTTTGTGAGCAAATTTGTGGACAATACAAAGATCGGTGGAGGGGTAGGCAGTGGTGAGGAAGCAGGGTATCCGTAAAAGGAATTGAATTGGCTTTATTTCTTACGTACTTCACAATGAGGACTTAGATAGATTGGGAGAATGGGCAAAGGAGTGGCAGATGGAATATAGTGTAGGCAGTGCATGGTCATACAATTTGGTAGAAGGGAAAAAGGCATGGACTATTTTCTAAATGGAGAGAACATTCAGAAATCGGAGGTGCAAAGGCACTTGGGAGTCCTTGTGCAGGATTTGCTAAAGGTTAACTTGCAGGTTGACTCAGTGGGTGAGGAAAGCAAATGCATTGTCTGCATACATTTCAAAAAGACTAGGATGTAATGCTGAGGCTTTATCAGGCTTTAGTCAGACTGCACTTTGAGAGCAATTTTGGACCCGTTAGCGAAGAAAAGATATGCTGGCATCAGAGAAGGCGCAGAGGAGGTTCATGCGGATGATCCCAGGAATGAAACAGTTAATGTATGAGGACCTTTGGATAGTTCTGGGCCTCTGCTTGCTGGAGTTTAAAAGAGAATGAAAGGGGATCCCACTGAAACCTATCAAATATTGAAAGGGCTAGATAGAGTGGAGGTGTAGAAGAAGTTTCCTTTTGTTGGGGAGTCTAGGACAGAGGACACAACCTCAGAATAGAACGATGTCCCTACTGAACTGAGACGAGAAGGAATTTCTTTGTGGCATTCATTGCCATGGATGGCTGCGGAAGCCAGATGACTGAATACAATTAAAGTGGTTTGATGGGTTCTTGATTAGTCAGGGCATCAAATGTTACAGGGAGAATTCATGAGAATGGGATTCAGAAGGATAATAAATTACCGATGATTGAATGGCAGAGCAGACTCCTTGGCTTAATTCTGCTCATATTTTTATGGTCTGATGGTTTAATATGGTCCTGAGATTCAAAGCCCTTGCTTTTCCCATCTCCCTTTTAAAAATTCACCCATGTAAATAATATTTAAACATAATGGAAAGTCCACCATTTTTTTTTCTGAGCCATTATCAATTTCTCCTTTATTAATTCAGCTATAACATCTTGAAGACCCTCATGTCATGGCACTGGAGATTTTCCATTCCCATTTCTGCAACAGACAATTCTAGACAGCAGAACCCAGTATTTATTATTCATATATTGTATATATTCATATATTGTAGAACACAATGGTTCTTATTCAAGAAATGCTCAATGACAGAACATTGAACACTAGCCCTTCAGCCCATCTTGTCTCTGCTGATCATGGTGCCATTCTGAAACTGCCTGTAGAATATACTCTTCAGTTCCTACTATCCTCTTAAAAGTTGCATTTGCTTCCATCACTTTTTCTAGCAGAGTACTTATTCATTCACTTGTTATGTACCGTGTTGTATGATGTAGATGGTCATGGTCTTTCCATGATCATGATTGTTCTTGGCAAATTTTTCTACAGAATTAGTTGACTTCTTCTGGGCAGTGTCTTTACAAGATGGATAACTCCAGCTATTATCAATACGCTTTAGAGCTTGTCTGCCTAATGTCAGTGGTCGTATGACCAGAGCTTGCGATATGCACCAGCTGCTCATATAACCGTCCATGTCATGCTCCGTTGGCTTCATGTGACACTGTTCAGTCGGGGCTAAGCAGGTGCTACATCTTGCCCAAGGGTGACCTGCAGGCTTGGTGGGGGGGGGGGGGGGGAAGAAAGGAGCACCTTACACCTCCTTTGGTAGAGACGCATCTTGACAAAATTACCCCGATATGTCTGTGGTGGTCAGTGCTATCATGTTTGCTGTTGTGTGCTGGCGCAGCAGGCTGAGGGTAGCAGACACCAACAGAATCAACAAACTATTTTGTAAGGCCAGTGATGTTGTGGGGGTGTAACTGCACTCTCTGACGGTGGTGTCTGAAAAGAGGATGCAGTCCAAGTTGCATGCCATCTTGGACAATGTCTCCCATCCACTCCATAATGTACTGGTTAGGCACAGGAGTTCATTCAGCCAGAGACTCATTCCACCGAGATGCAACACTGAGTGTCATAGGAAGTCATTCCTGCCTGTGGCCATCAAACTTTACAACTCTTCCCTCGGAGTGTCAGACACCCTGAGCCAATAGGCTGGTCCTGGACTTACTTCCACTTGGCATAACTTACATATTATTATTTATTCATGGTTTTATATTGCTATATTTCTACACTATTCTTGGTTGGTGCGGCTGTAACGAAATCTAATTTTCCTCGGGATCAATAAAGTATGTCTGTCTGCCTGATATGCGCTCTGTATAAAAAATCTGCCCATAAATCTCCTTTAAACTTTTCCCCCTCACATTACAGCTACCACTTGTTGTATTTGACATTTTCTCACTGACTATCTACCTCTCATAATTTTATAAAATTCTGTCAGATCACTTCTCACTTGCTAACATTCCAGAGAAAACAATCCGAGTTTGTCCGCCCTCTCCTTATTTCTAATGCTCTCTGATCCAAGCAGCACACAAGGGCACTCCACTCCCTTGGCGAGTGGGATCTGGAGCCAAGCTGTAACAGGATAACGAGAAAATACAATGACAGAAATGGTGAGCAGGAACAGTTTGATTAAAAATGTAGCAGTGGTAATTACAGTCCAAGTATCTCTGGGACGGTGCAGCCGAGGAGCATTGGGATTTGGAGAGAGAGTTTCTCACGTAGCAACACAGGTCATTAAAAATATAACTGTCCAAATCACAGGAGATATGATATATAAAGATCAGGAGGGAATGCTGCCTGACATATAACATTAGAGACTGTTGATCAGGATGCTGTCTGCTTTAGGAGAATGTTTTAATTACAATAAAGTAAGCAGAATTAAGAATTCTTGGAATAAAGTATGCATTGTAAAATATTCTTTGAGAGTATGAATTAGAATAGAAATTGGTTTATTATTGAGATCAAGTGAAAAGTTTGTCTTGCCTACTGTTCATACAGATTAGGTCATTACACAGTGCACAGAGACTAACCAAGACAAAGCAATAACAAAGCAGAAAACCGACAGAGAACATACAGTGCAGGGAAACAATGAAGTTCAGAAGTTCAAAGTAAATTTATGATTCAAGTGCATATATGTCAGAAAGTTCTTCCCTGAGATTCAATTTTTTGTGGGCATTCACAGTACAGGAAGCAAGCGAGAATCAATGAAAAGTCACACAAAAAATCCAATATGCAAAAGACAACAAACTGCAAATACAAGAAGAAAACAAAACTAAAAAATAATAATAAATAAATAAGGAATAAATATTGATATCATGAGCTGGAGACTCTGTGAAAGTTTGTCAATAGGTGTGGCTGAAGCTGAGTGACATTATCCCTTCTGGTTCAAGAGCCTTCTGGTTGATGAATGATAACTATTTTTAATGTATTAATAAGGTGCAATATCATGAGGTAGATAGTGACATCAAGAGTCCACCTTATTGTAGTCGTCTTATAACAGTGGGGTAGAAGCTGTCCTTGAGTGTGGAGGTGCCTGCTTCCAGGTCTTTGTACCTCTGCCCAGTGAACGAGGGGAGAAGACAGAATATCCAGGATGAGTGTGGGCTCTGATTATGTTTATTTATTTATTTTTCTATATTTAGAGATACAGCATAGAATAGGCCCTTCTGGCCCTGCAAATTGTACCGCCCAGCAACCCCTGACAGTCCCAATTTAGCCCTAACCTAATCACAGGACAATTTATGATGATTAATTAACCTACCCGGTACATTTTTATACTGTGGGAGGAAAATGGGAGACCCTGTGAAAACCCATGTATTCCATGGGGAGGATGTACAGAGACTCCTGAAAGAGGATGCTTGGTTTGAACTCTGAACTCCGATGCCACGAGCCGTAATACCGTCACACTAATTGCTACATGACTGTGGCAATATTGGCTGCTTTGCTGAAGCAATGAGAAGTAGATAGAGTCCATGGAGGGGAGGCTGTTTTTTTTTGATGCACTGAGCGGTTTTCATAACTCCTTGCAATTTCTTGCGATCACATACAGAGCAGTTGCCATACCAAGCCATTATGCATTGAGACAGGATGCTTTCCGTGTTGCAACGGTAAAAAGTCAACGGGGACATGTCAGATTTCTTCAGCTTTCTGAGGAAGTGGAGGTGTATTGAGCTTCCTTAGCCATGATGTTTACGTAATAGGGTGGATGCAGGATAGATCCGGTAAGATGGTGGCACATTTGGACATAACAACCACTCCAAGTTCAATCAAGAGTGTACTTGTTCACCTTGTATTTCTTTTTTTTAAATGAGTGAAAGTTACTGCCAGATACGAATAACATCAAGTACTGCAGGACTATCCCATTGCTCGATAGAGAAGGAGCTGGACTTACTGTGTACCATTATTGTGTTGTCGCCTAGACTTGATGTGCACCAACGGACAGTGTGCAGTGCACATCCCAGGGCATTTAAGAGACTCTTAGATGGGCACATCGATGAAAGAAAAATGGAGGAATATGTGGGAGGGAAGGGTTAGATTGATTTTGGAGTGGGTGAAGGAGTTGGCACAATATTCATTGGAATGTGGGAAGAATAAAATAAAATGAGTACAATCCTGTACTTTATGGTCACTATGGACTCGATGAGCCAAAAAGCTGATTTCTGTGTTGTCTGACTCTGCTAGTCTGTATCAGTTCCAGGGATCCTATGGTCAGAGTTATCATGTGATTGGGTTGTACAGTACAGAAACAGGCCCGTTGCACAACTCATCAAAGCTGAATAAACTACCTATCCACACAAATCCCATTTGCTGCATTAAATCCACATCTCTCAGTGCCTTTCTATCCAAAAACCTTTCCCCAGATTTTGAACTCTCTCAGATAAATGATTCCTTCATAGAACATGGAACAGAAAACAAGACAGCTTGGGAACAGGCCCTTCAGCCCACAAGGTAGTGCCGATCCAATTAAATTTGTAATCAAACGGTCAACTAAACGAATCCCCTCTGCCAACACAATATGCTTTCATTCTCCTCAAAATCATGTCCCTATCTAAACATCTCTTAAAACTCTCTGGCAGCATCTATAGGGAGAAGCGCTGTCGACGTTTCGGGCCGAGACTGATGCACCATCAATAACTCTCGGAGACGTGAGGCGAGATATAGGCTTCATGGTGCATTTCCACAGATTTCACTTCAGTGGTGACTGGATTGGGAGCAAACTGCACCAACATGGATGGTTTCAGAACACCTGTCTCAACCCGACTGACTGGTACTGTGCCAATGCCACCAATCTTGTAGACATCCTGGAGAGGGAGATGAAGAGGTTTCTCTATTGGGCACTCTGGAGGCTGAATGCAGTCGAGGGCTTCAAGCAGCGTGGTACCAGAGAGGTTTTCATTTTTCCTGGTAATTGACCAACCTTTGAACCAGCTCAAATTCTGACTTTGTTCTAGCATGTTGTCACCATTCCAACCAAATATGGGAACAAATGCTACAGTTGCTGGGTTATAGCCGATCTTCTTGATGTATGTGCTGACTTCCTTCATGATTTCATTGTATCTTGCCTCGCTGAATGGGGGTTCAGTAGAGTCCATCTTGTTGATACCAATGATGCGCTGCTTGACACCCAAGGTGTAGGCAAGCAGAGCATGTTCCCTTGTCTGTCCGTTCTTTGAGATACCAGCTTCAAACTCCCCCACTCCAGCTGCAACTATCAGCACAGCGCAGTCAACCTGTGAGGTTCCAGTAATCGTGTTCTTGATGGTCTCTGTGTCCTGGGGCATCAATGATGGTGATGTAGTACTTTGAAGTTTCAAACTTCCAAAGAGAGATGTCAATGGTAATACCACGCTCACGTTCAGTCTCGGGTCTCAGCCCGAAACATCGACAGCGCTTCTCCCTATAGATGCTGCCTGGCCTGCTGTGTTCTACCAGCATTTTGTGTGTGTTGTTGTTTGAATTTCCAGCATCTGCAGATTTCCTCGTGTTTGCTCTTAGAAGTCTCTAATGTATCTGCTTCTACAACCACCCCAGGCAGCACCTTCCAGCCGCTCAACACCCTCTGTAAAAAACTTGACCCTCCCTTGCCTCTCCTTTGAAATTACCCACTTTCACCTTGAATGCACACCCTCTGGTATTAGACATTTCAACCCTGAAAAAGATGGTTTCTCTCATAATCAGTTTATTCTTTGTCTCTTCTCCACAACTTCCCACAGCCACCCCCTATGCTACCATCCCTCCCCAATCCCAACCACAAATCACAAATTCAGATAAAATTTATATCTAGTCACCTTGATTGCCCAACACATAAATGATACTCTGACCATCTGGAGAAAAATAAATCAGTTGTTATCAATAGCTGCAATCACTTCACGGTGATTTTTATAACAAAATAAGCTTGGGTCTCATGGTAATGGCACCAATAAACCTCTCGCAATTTGCTATGGCTACAATGGATATTTTCTATGTAAACAAGTCACAGTACAGTTCCAAAAGTGGTCAATAGGTGGCAGGGTTGCACATTTCTACCTCAAAAGCAAGAGGCACGTTTCAAAGTTTCAGATAAAATATATTATTAAAGTACATATATGTCACTATATACAACCCTTAGACTCAATAAATCCAATAACTATAATAGAATCAATGAAAGACTGCACCAATTAGGCATACAATTTGTGTACATGTACTGTACTGTATTTTAACTCCAGAGAAAAATAACTGAGCAAAATTTAATCACAAAAAAAAATCAGACCTATACTGGGTCAGCAACTTTTCCATAGACAATGCCAGACCTCCCGAGTTCCTCTCGCATTTTGTGTGTGTTGCTTTCTTTTAGGAACCAGTCTACAAGCTGGAAAATTAGCAAGAGATACCTCTTTCCACAAACAAGATTAAAGCAAGGGCACATTTAAAGTTAGTTAACTTGTTTTATCCACATAGTCTTCGACTACAACTGTCTATGGAATTCTAGTAAGTAAGAGGCTCTTCTCTGAGCACTGATAAGTTCAAAGCTCTTCTCTATCAAAATAACCTTTCAGTGAAAATGAATGACATTGGACTAACTGGATTAAGTGATGCATGAATATATATGGAATAAACTGCATACCGAAAGGGCTATAACAAAGGAAGGGATAATTAATTGGCAATTTATTATTTAATTAATTGTACACTTAATCATGATAATATTAATTTATGTGTTGTGTGTGAGTTCTTCACGCTGTGTTGTGCACCTTGGACCGGAGGTGCATTTTTTTTTATTTAGTAGTATACATGGATACAGTTGAGTGACGATAAACTGACAGTGAACTTGAACTTGTCATGGGCATGATTCTTTGGTATTATATAGAGGGTGCCAAGGAGGGGACTGCTGGGGGATGAACCTTGGGAACTTACAGGGAAACTTCTGACAGGTCCAATCAACCTGTCCAGGTAGAGGACAATGGCATCATTTCATTGCCAGCTTCAGCTGAGTCCAGAAATGGGCTTAGAATTAATAAAATAGGAATTGAGGTCACTGTCACAGCAAAGAGTTAAGATGCTCATGAGTCCAAATGTAGAGTATTGTGTGCAGTTCTGGTCACCTGCCTACAGGAAAGATATTAATAAGATTGAAAGAGTGCAGAGAAAAGTTACAAAGATGATGCTGGGACTTGAGGACCTAAGTTGTAGGGAAAGGTTGAATAGGTTAGGACTTCACTCTCTGAAGCATAGGAGATTGAGACAAGATTTGTTAGGGGTGTACAAAATTATGAGGGGTATAGTTAGGGTAAATGCGAGCTTGCTCTTTCCATTGAGGTTGGGTGAGACTAGAACTAGAGGTCATGGGCTAAGGGTGAAAGGTGAAATGTTTAACAGGGAGCTTCTGCACTCAGAGGGTGGCACAAGTGTGGAACGATCTGCAGAAGTGGGTGATGTGGATTTTTCATTGCAGCTTTTGAGAAAAGTTTGGATCAGTACATGGCTGTGGTCCAGGTGTGGATTGAAGAGATGAGACAGATACTGATCAGCACAGGCTAGATTGGCCAAAGGGACTGTTTCCATGCTGGATGCTCTATGACTCTGTGACTTGTGTAAGACTGATAGAGAGAAGAGTCTGTAGCAACACACAGTCACACAGTATAGAAAGAGGCTATTCAACCCACTGAGTACATGCTGACCCAGTTATATGAATCACATTTGATTTTCCCTTCATTCCCAACAAGCTCCCCAGATCTGGAATATTTCTTGGTATTTAATCTCATGAAATTCCTTTCTAGGTTTTCAAACAAATTCTACTATTATTATTTGCTGTGTTTTACATTTTATAAGTTGGACTGTTACTCAGTTTCAAACTTGCAAATAAGATTACTGTTGCGTTCTGTATGGCATCAGGGTGATGCAGATAAGAGGCAGCAGAGAGGATTACAGACAATAGACAATAGGTGCAGGAGTAGGCCATTCTGCCCTTCTAGCCAGCACTGCCACTCAGTGTGATCATGACTGATCAGTACCCTGTTCCTGCCTTCTCCCCATATCCCTTGACTTCGCTATCTTTAAGAGCTCTATCTAAGAGCTCTTTCTTGAAAGCATCCAGAGAATTGGCCTCCACCGCCTTCTGAGGCAGAGCATTCCATGAATCCACAACTCTCTGGGTGAAAAAGTTTTTTCCTCAACTCCATTCTAAATGGCCTACCCCTTATTCTTAAACTGTGGCCTCTGGTTCTGGACTCCCCCAACATTGGGAACATTTTTCCTGCCTCTAGCATGTCCAATTCCTTAATAATCTTATATGGTTCAATCAGATCCCTTCTCATCCTTCTAAATTCCAGTGTATACAAGCCCAATTGCTCCAATCTTTCAACATATGACAGTCCCGCCATCCCGGGAATTAACCCCGTGAACCTACGCTGCATCCCTCAATAGCAAGAATGTCCTTCCTCAAATTTGGAGACCAAAACTGAACCCTGTTTATCTATTGGGTTATGTTACTCTGGTCTCCTTTTTCATAGTAGTGTGGCCCCTCCATAAGACTTAAGTATTAGGCCATTCAGCCAATAGAGTCTGCAATGCCATGCCATCATGGCTGATTTAGTATCCCTCTCAACCCCATTCTCCTGCCTTCTCCCCGTAACCTTGATATCCTGACTTATCAAGAACCTATCAACCTCCACTTAAAAAAATCCCAATGATTTGGCCTTCATAGCCATCTGTAGCAATGGATTCAAAAGAGACACCACCATCTAGCTAAAGAAATTCCTCCTTATCTTTGTTCTAAAGGGGACAACCTATCCTGAGGTTGTGCCCTCTGGTCCTAGACTCATATTTCTCTACTCCCTGTCTGTTCATGTGTCTGTCTAATCCCCACTTGATAGGCATCCCCCCTCCCCACATCCATTCTGTGCCCTCTCGTCCTAGACTCTCCCACTATAGGAAACATCCTCTCCATTCTCTGTCTAGGTCTTTCAATATTTTGTAGGTTTCTATGAGATATTCTGTTATTCTTCAGTGAATACAGGCCCAGGGACACCAACTGCCCCCTCACATGTTAACCCTTTCATTGCTGGGATCATTCTTGTGAACCTCCTCTGGACGATCTCCAATTCCAACACCTTCTTTCTTCGATAATGGGCCTAAAACTGCGCACAATACTACCAGTGTGACTTGATCAATGCCTTATAAAACCTCAGCTCACTTCAAATCAGTTACAGTACCAAGGGTTGCATCTTCAGCTAAGACAAGAGTAGAGTCGAGACACTGTTATGTAAAATGGGCTCATCATCCAAAGATCAGGATCAATGGTCCAGAGATGCTAATTGATTTCCCTTCTTCATGGCAGAGAATGAAAATCTAGCTAATTAAATATACCTGGCAAAGGACAGTATAACACAGGCAATGACCATGATGTGAAATTAAACTAATCCCATCTGCCTGCACACGATCCATTTCAGAATCAGAATCAGGTTTAATATTACCAGCATATGCTGTTAAATTTGTTGTCTTTGTGTCAACAGTACATTGTAATACATAATAGAAAAATGTGAATAACAGTAAAATATATATATAGATACACACACACACACACAATAGTTAAATTAAATAAGTTCTGCAAAAATAAAAATAAAAAAGTAGGAAAGTTGTGTTTATGGATTCATTGTCTGATGGTAAAGGGGAAGGAGCTGTTCCTGAATCAGGCTCCTGTATCTCCTGACGAAGGGTCTCAGCCCGAAACATCGACAGTGCTTCTCCTTATTGATGCTGCCTGGCCTGCTGTGTTCCACCAGCATTTTGGGTGTGTTGTTTGAATTTCCAGCATCTGCAGATTTTCTCATGTTTGCTCCTGTATCTCCTTCCTGATGGTAGGAATGAGAAGGGAGCATGCCCTGGATGATGAGTGTCCTTAATCATGGATGCTGCCTTTTTGAGCATCACTCCATTTCCTATTGTTTCCTACATGGTCATGTGTTTATCCAAATGTCTCTTACGTATCACTATCATGTCAATATCAGCACTTCCCTTGGCAGTGCATTCCAGATTAAAGATTAGTTTCATTTGTCACATGTACAGTGAAATGTGTTGCTTGTGTCAACGGCCAACAGACTAAATATGTGCTGGGTCAGCCTGCAAGTGTTGCAATGTATCTGGTGCCAGCATAGCCTGGTCAAAATTGACTAAACCCTACTGATTGTATGTTTTGGAAATGTGGGAGGGAACCAGAGAACCTGGAGGGAACCCATGTGGTCACAGGGAAAACGGTACAAACTCCTTTCAGACAATGTCGGGAGCAGAACTCTAACTGCCATCACTGTACAGTGTTATGCTCGTTGCTATGCTGCCACGCCAGCACCTACCATTCTCTGTGGAATAAAAGTTACCACACAACAGGTAAGACATGTTAGGCTTTTCAACGATGACCAGATTCATTATAGAAATGTTCTCCTTTTCACGTTTCACATGTTACAGGCTCTCACTACTGAGTACGATTTGGTCTGTTTACCTGTCATATAAATAAATCTGAAGGGTGATCTAACATCTTTAACATTCTGAAAGGTTTGGACACAGAGATGAGGGGGAAAGAAACTTTCAGGGAAGAAGCAAAATATTGAAGCTAAGCAAATTATCAGGAGAATCAGAAGGAAAGCTCTCAACACAAATGATACATTTCACGGTATATTTCGATGAAGTGGTGTAAATACTCGAGCTGAGTGTAATATTATCCAGAGGGCTTGTCTATTTGTGGATCCTCAGGTGGCAGTAGTGGCCGATCCACGTAACCAGGAAGTTAGGATGAATCCCTTAATGGAGAACACCAGTGTGTGACTTAGTTTAACGTGGGAAGCCACCACTCAGTTCTTGACAGTTTGGTGTCAGGAACGCAAGAATACTGGGAACCTTCACTGTTGCTGCCTTCCTCCTTCTTCACTGCTGTTGGAATGTGTCATCATCTTCTGCCAGCTCCACCATTGAGGACTTGGTTGGACTGCTCTTTGCCTGGATCCTCCTGCCATGGGCGACCCTATCAGGAGTAAAGTGCCAGATGGCTAAACTCCTGGTGACACCACCCTCAGCATTTCATGAACTTACAAGCCTCTCCGCCACAACAAGGCGATGATATTCAGAGAAGATTTCGATAACTTGAATCATGAACCATCATCATTATCATTATGTGCTGAGTTGTGTTTATGGTCTTTCATCTGTCTTTAATCTGGCTTATCTTTTTCTCTATCTAAGACCATGACTATACTTGGCAAATTTTTCTACAGAAGTAGTTTGCCATTGGTGACTTTTAGGCAGTGTCTTTACAACACCCCAGCCGTCATCAATACTCTCAGAGTATCTCCACCCCTTGCATCTCAGTCATGGAGAAGGGTCTCGGCACAAAATGTCGACTGTTCACTCTTTTCTGCTGATGCTGCCTGACCTGCTGAATTCCTCTAGCATGTTGTGTGTGTTGCTTTTGATTTCCAGCATCTGTTGATTTTCTTGTGTTTGTGATTTACTCATCGGAGATTGTCTGCCTGGCGTCAGTTGTCACAAAACCAAGACTTGTGATATGCATCAGCTGCTCATACTACCATCCACCACCTAGACATCGAATTTACAGCACATCACAGGCCCTTCGGCCCACAATGTTTGCCGGCCATGGTAATCTACTCTAGAAGCTGCCGAGACTTTCCTTACTGCATAACCTTCTATTTTTCTAAGGTCCCTGTACCTATCTAAGAGCCTCTTAAAAGACCTATCGCATCTGCCTCTACTACCATTTGCTGGCAGTGCATTCCATGCACCCACTGCTCTGTGTGAAAAACTTACTCTGACATCTCCCTTGTACCTACTTCCAAGCAGCTGAAAACTACAACTCCTCATTTTAGCATTTCAGCCCTGGGAAAAAAGCCTCCAGACAGCCACATGATCAATGCTTCTCATCACATTATGCTCCCATGGCTTCACGTGCCCATGGTCGGGGATAGGTGGGGCGGCTAATCAGATGCTACACCTTGCCCAAAGGTGTCATGCAGGCCAGCAAAGGGAAGGAGCACCTTACTCCTCCTTTGGTAGAGACGTGTCTCCACCCCACCTGCGAATCATGAAAAACTTGGAATACTGAAAATAAATGATGACCAGATTTAAGAACCACTCCTTCCTTCCCCACAGCTATCAAACTTCTGAATCAGTCACCTCTTTCACGTCCCCTTCCTCCTTCTCAGACTCTTAATTCTAGCCCTTTCAGTCTGTGTGGCAGTTTAGATTTCTTTTCATTGTACTGCTGACTGCTCTGCTACACCTTGCTTCATTCTATTGCTCAGCGCTCCTGTTGCTTTATTGTTCTCAGCATTACCATGTACACTGTTCCTCTGCAATCCTCACAAAAGCAAGAAATTTCATAGCACTCCAGTGTATAAAACAATAAACTAATCTGAATGGGAATGTGGATTTCACCTTCACGGTGAGTGGTGAGGTGAATCTTATTGATGCATTAACAGTGGCTACATAAGCACTTGACACACTGCAAAGCTGTCCTGGTAGGAGTTGGAGGAGGAATTATGGAGAGACCATAAGATATAGGAGCAGAATTAGGCCACTTGGCCCATCGAGTCTGCTCTGTCGTTTCATCATAGCTGATCCAATTTTCCTCTCAGCCCCAGTCTCCTGCTTTCTCCCTGTATCCCTTCATGCTCTGACCAGTCAAAAATCTATTAACCTCTGCCTTAAATATACATAAAGCCTTGGCCTTCACAGCTGCCTGTGGCAAAGAATTCCACAGATTTACCACTCTCTGGTTAAAAAAATTCCTCCTCATATCCATTTTAAAAAGACATCACTCTATTCTGAGGCTGTCTTCTGGTCTTAGACTCTCCCACATTAGGAAATACCCTCTCCACAACCACTCTATCAAGACATTCCACAATTCAGACAGACAGACATACTTTATTGATCCCGAGGGAAATTAGGTTTCGTTACAGTCGCACCAACCAAGAATAGTGTAGAAATATAGCAATATAATACCATAAATATTTAAATAATAATAAGTAAATCATGCCAAGTGGAAATAAGTCCAGGATGAGCCTATTGGCTCAGGGTGTCTGACACTCTGAGGGAGGAGTTGTAAAGTTTGATGGCTACAGGTAGGAATGACTTCCTATGACGCTCAGTGTTGCATCTCGGTGGAATGAGTCTCTGGCTGAATGTACTCCTGTGCCTAACCAGTACATTATGGAGTGGATGGAAGACATTGTCCAAGATGGCATGCAACTTGGACAGCATCTTCTTTTCAGACACCACTGTCAGAGAGTCCAGTTCCACCCCCACAACATCACTGGCCCTACAAATGAGTTTGTTGATTCTGTTGGTGCCTGCTACCCTCAGCCTGCTGCCCCAGCACACAACAGCAAACAGGATAGCACTGGCCACCACAGACTCGTAGAACATTCTCATCATCGTCCGGCAGATGTTAAAGGACCTCAGTCTCCTCAGGAAGTAGAGACGGCTTTGCCCCTTCTTATAGACAGCCTCAGTGTTCTTTGACCAGTCCAGTTTATTGTCAATTCATATCCCCAGGTATTTGTAATCCTCCACCATGTCCACACTGACTCCTTGGATGGAAATAGGGGTCACCGGTGCCTTAGCCCTCCTCAGGTCCACCACCAGCTCCTTAGTCTTTTTCACATTAAGCTGCAGATGATTCTGCTCACACCACATCACAAAGTTTCCCACCCTGTACTCAGCCTCATCTCCCTTGCTGATGCATCCAACTATAGCAGAGTCATCAGAAAACTTCTGAAGGTGGCAAGACAATTCGATAGGTTTCAATGAGGTTCCCCATCATTCTTCTGAATTCTGGTGAATACAGGCCCAGAGCCACCAAACGCTCTTCATATGACAAGCCATTCAATCCTGGAATCATTTTCGTGAACCTCCTTTGAACCCTCTCCAGTTTCAGCACATCCTTTCTAAGATATGGGTCCCAAACCTGTTCACAATACTCCACATGAGGACTTGCCAATGTTTTAGCGTTACATCCTTGCTTTTATATTCTAGTTCTCTTGAAATGAATGCTAACATTGCACTTGCCTTTCGCACCACAGACTCAAACTGCAAATTAGCCTTCAGGGACTCCCAATTCTCCGTTTTATGTATTTTCTCTCCATTTAGAAAATAGTCAACACTTTCATTTCTTCTTTCAAAGTGCATGACCATACACATCCCAACACTGTATTCCATCTGCCATTTTTTTTCCCATTCTCCTAATCTGTCTCAGTCCCTCTGCAGCTTCTCTACTTCCTCAAATCTAACTGCCCCTCCACCTATCTTCATATTGTCTTCAAACTCTGCAACAAAACAATCAACTTCATCATCCAAATCAGAGAGATATAACATAAAAAGAATCGGTCCCAACACAGACCCCTGTGGAACACCACTACTCACTGGCAGCCAACCAGAAAAGGCTCTGTTTATTCCCGCTCTTTGCCTCCTGCCAATCAGCCGCAGCTTTATTCATGCTAGAATCTTTCCTGTGACATCCTGGGCTCATAGCTTGTTAAGCAGCCTCATGTGTTTAACGTGGGAGAACAGGTTTGAGGATCCAATGAAATGAATCCAATGAATAGAGGAATATGGATAACCCTAGGTAATTTCTAAAGAAAGTACATGTTCAGTGCAGCATTGTGGGGCTGAATGGCCTATGTTGTGCTGGAGGTTTTCTATGTTTCTGTCTTTTTATGAAACAGGAAACATTGATTTAGAAATGGGTGTGTAAGGTGTTTATTTAACAAACAGTGGAACACTCAATCAGGTATTAGGTAAACAAGCATTTGTCTAAACTATCCAAAGCCACTACACCACACATTCAGTTACCCTTTAAATGAACAGGTACTCTGCTAAAACTCCCCCATTTATAAAATCAAAGATGTAAGCATGCTACGAACGGATACTTAACTAAAGAAACAAAGGGGGTCTGTTCATATCTGTCGAGCTTTTTCCCAATGGTCCTTCAGGACTGGCTATGAATTCAGCCTGAACTTGTACCCATGGGTGGCAGAAAGAAAAGGAGCAAACCCTCACAAATGCCACCTTTTATACCCCCAGGGTGCCTGGAACCAGAGATGGGCACCAGTGGGAAAAAGGACACTGCAAACTTTAAAAGAATTAATCAGCATGATTTTGAACAGAATCAACTACACCTCCAAAGAACAACATGCGGCACCTTGTCAAAAGCCTTCGGAAAATCCAAGTACACAACATTAACCAACTCTCCTTTGTCAATCCTGCATATTATATCTTCAAAAACTTCCACCAGATTTGTCAGACGATTTTCCTTGAGGAAACCATGGAAACTATGGACTATTTTATCATGTGCCTCCAAGTACCCTGAAATCTCATCCTTATCAATTCCAACATCTTCCCAACTACTGAAGTCAGAATAACTACCAGCCATTGAGGTCAGAATAACTGGCCTATAGTTTCCTTTCTTCTGTGTCTCTCCCTTCTTGAAGAGTGGAGTGACATTTGCAAGTTTCTAATCTTCCAGAAACATTCCAGTAACTAGTGATTCCTTAAAGATCATTACTAATGCCTCCACGATCTCTTCTGCCACCTCTTTCAGAACCTTGGGGTGCACACCATCTGGTCCAGGTGACTTCAAACCTTTCAGTTTACCAAGAACCTTCTCTCTAGTAATGATAACTTCACATGCCTCATGATCCCTGACACCTGGAGCTGTCACCATACTGTATTTGACATATTGTGAGCAATTTTGGGCTCTGGATTTATGGAGAGATGTGCTGGCCGAGGAGACAATCCAGAAAAGGTTCACAAGGCTTGGTGAAAGGCTTGGTGTATGAAGAGTAATTGATGTCTCTGTACCTGTGCCTGATGGAGATCAGATGGGTAGGGAATAGGAGAAGGGGGTCTCATTGAAGCCTACTGAATGCTGAAAGGCATGGTTAAAGTGGACGTAGGGAGGATGTTTCCATGAGTAGGAGGGTCCAAGATCTGAGAGCACAGCCCTCAAAGGGCTGAAAAAGGGATGAAATGAGATGAGGATTTTTTTCAGTTTAAGGGTGGTGAATTTGTAGAAGTTGTTGCCTCAGAAGCTGTGCAGGTACTTGGGTGCATTAAGATCAGAGATTGACAGATTCATGATGGCAAGGGGATTAAGAGTTACAAGTAGAAAGCAAGAGAATGGGGCTGTAAAAATATCAGACATAAATGAATGATGTACCAAATGTGATGGGACAAATAGCCCACAGTATCTTATCTAATGTTTTATATGGTTAAGGTTTTAGTTCAAAGGTACTTTTTCAGAACAGGAATAGAGAATCAACGGCACCCAAGACACTGTCCAGAACATCCAGTATTCTTAATGCCGCTTCTGAAATTTGCTATCGTTCTCAGTTCCTTTTGACAGGTTTTCAGCTGGATTTGTTTCTTTCTTCATGGATGCTGACTGGCTTGCTGAGATTTCCAAGCATTTTTTCTGTTTTTATTTCAGATGTCCAGCGTCTGCAGTTGATTTGTTCGGAGCTGAAGCTTCCAGCTGGTGGCGTGAAAAATGCGTGGCACACAGGCTTGAAGTGGCAATGGGAAAACTGCCTCCTTCGAGTGAGGCAGAGCTCAGAGCAATGGGAGGGTGCATCTGGACCATGACATGGATTTTAGAGCAATTTGGCATTTCATCAACAGAGCTAATTATAAAATTAATCAAAACTAGTTAACGTTCAAAGCAGAAATAATAAAAGAAACAGCATGCAGCTGAAGTGACAGTACATTGGAGAGCTCCTAAAGTCTCCAGGAATAGCACCAGCTGAGTGTAGCCGAAGACAAATTTATTTTTTATTTACTGAGATCGTGTGGAATAGGCTCTTCCAGCCCTTCGAGCTGTGCCTCACAGCTATCCCCGATTCAATCCTTGCCTAATCACATGACAACTTACAATGACCAATTAACCTTCCAACCGGTATGACTTTAAAGTTCAAAGTAAATTTTCTTATCAAAGTACATATACATCACCATATACAACCCTGAAATTCATTTTCTTGTGGGCAAAATCAGATTATCTACAGGATAGTAACTGCAGCAGGATCAGTGAAAGATCAACCAGAGTGCAGAAGTCAACAAAGTACGCAAATGAAAATATAAATAAATAGCAATAAATAATAAGAACATGAGATGACAAGAGTCCCTGAAGTGAGATAATTGGTTGAAGGAACATGTCAATGGAGTGTGAATGTAGTTATCCTCTTTGTTCAAGAGCCTGATGGTTGTGGTTTGGTAACTGGTCTTGAACCTTTGGACTGCAAAAGGAAACCAGAGCTCCTGGAGGAAACCATGCCATCACAGGAAGAAAATACAGACTCCTTACAGGTTGCAGAGGGAATTGAACCTGGGTCACTGGTACTCTAAAGTGTACTAACCACTATGCTACTGTGCTGCCCCAGGCAGTAGGGCATCCACTATAATGTAAAATACTGCCTTTTGCCGGCAAATTGTAACATGCAGGTGTCTGCCTTTGTTACACGGTACAGGAGAATGCAGAGATGACCAGGAAGTTGCGGACATAGTCGGTTTGGTGTGTGGCTCTTCTGTACTTTCTAGTTTCTAGCTCCTTCGTGTGACAGGCCACATTAGCTTTTTAAATTTCTCTTGTATTTTTGTCACCTTTGAAACCACATAGATTGGATATGGTAATTGATAATTCCAGATATACAAGCTCCTGTGAGTTCATAGGTGGGAAGTCCTTGTACAGGCTTGAAGAAGAATGTGCCCTGGAGCACTTTGGAAGAAATAGTGTGGTTCAGAGTTCGGCACAGCAGTGATCCCAGAATAGCAAGTAGCCATTTCCCATTATTCACTGAAGGAGCTGTGGACTTCACAGGCTGAGCCAACAATTTATTACACAGCTTCCCTGGAGGAGGTGGTGGTGAGCTGCCTTTTTAAACCACCGCAGTCATTGAGGAGTAGGTCTACCCACACGGCTGTAAGGGAGGGAATTGCAAGAATTCGACTCAGTGACAGTGAAGGAGCAAAGTTGTACCGGGGATTCCACGGCTGAGGACTCGTTTTTGGAGGACTCTGCATCTCATGTTCCACGCGTTTCTGGTTGCTTTCTTTTGCAATTTGCATGACTTGATTGAGGTGCTTCAGCAAAGAACTGGCTCTGCAGTCATTAACACAACACTAAACAGTCCATTTCAGAGACTCTGTAGTTTTATGTTTAATATTCTGTGTGCTATTTGCTTGCTGTTTGTTGATTGCGTGATTTGTACTTTTTTTCACATGTTGGATACACATTGATAATAAATACACTTTGAAACTTTGTTTTCAGTGAATTGGGCCATCAGTTAATTGCAGCTGCAACTCATTTGGGACAATTCTAAAAGAACAAAAAACTACTCAAGAAAATATCTGGATATGCTACATTTATTTGGGACACTATGCTGCTTAATCGGGGCAGGAGACTGCTGCCAGATAGTTTCTAACTAGCGTCAGTCACATGTAGTTGCGTGACTGTTGGACACCACACCGTACTTAGAGTGAACAGTTTTTAAAATAGCATCAGCTGCGTGTGCTTGAGTTCGAAAAGCAGTAATTTCTTTTTTTACACTGATAGTTGGCGAGAAATAAGCAGCAAGAGAATTCAGAGCTGTTTTGCGGATTCAAGTACTCAGGCTTAGAGATGCCAGAAAGAGCCAGGAATGAAAATGAAATGACTTCACTACTTCCACAAGTTAGGAACTACAAAGAATTTGAAAGTACCGACAATCATCTTGAATGTTACAATAAAAATGAAGATTCGGAGGATGCAATTACCAGAAACATTATATGAGGTTAGTTTGTTATCTGCATGAGGTCTCTGCACTGATTTTGTTCATTTACAGTCAATCAAAAGAACACAGTGGCATACACTGGATGAATTCCTCCATTAAAGTCTATTAGGAACTAATACACAGTTTTATGGTACTGCAGTAGCATTGGTAGTGTTCTGCATTTCATTTAAGTACATAATTTGTTAGTTAAAGGGTAGCTCATCTTTTTTATACCTTTTCAACTATTTCCATGGGACTTCGACTCACTGGGGAACTGCTTAATTGGGCCAAATGTATTGGTCTAGATGCGTCCCAATTGACTGCAATCTACTGCGTTTCTGAGTGAGGAGGGTGTGTGACTTGGAGGGCAAATTTCAGGTGTTCCCATGCTTTTGCTACTCTTGTCCATCGATTTGTTAGGGGAGGTGGGTTTGGAAGGTGCTATCTCAGGAGCCTTGGTAAGTCAATGCAACACATCTTATAGCTGGTACTGTGTGTTGGTGGTGGGCTGAGTGAATGGGTGTGGATAGAATGCCCAAGAAGTGGGCATTAGACAGACATATGCACAGGTTGTATGTAGGGGGATACAAGCCCTAGACCAGAGGACACAATCTCAGGATAGAAAGACGTCCCTTTAGAACAGAGATGAAGAGGAGTTTGTTTCATGAGATCGTGGTGACTCCGAGGAATTCATTGCCACCTGCAGCTGTGGAGGCCAAAACATTGGTTATAGTTAAAGCAGGTTGATAGACTTTTGATTAGTCAGGGTGTCAAAGGTTATGGGGAGAAGGCGGGAGGGTTGAGAGGGATAATAAATCAGCCATGATGGAATGGTGGAGCAGCCTTGATGGGCCAAATTACTTAACTATGCTCTTATGGTGAGATTGTTTTGATTGGTATTGTGATCGGCACAGACACGATAAGATAAAGGATCCGTTCCTGTACTGTATTGTTCCACGATCAAGAGATTCATCGAGGGGCTTGGGACAATCTCGCATTGCTGGGAGCAAACCTGAGAAGCTAATGCACAGTTATGTTATGGCTCTCTCCGAGAAGTAATGACGTCTGAACTTCCAGCGGAAGGTGAGAGATTCTTGGCAGAAAAAGGATAAATCAGTGGCTCCCAGGAGTGAGCTGGGATGACAATGTTGATATTCGCTTCCTGTCAATTAACTTCAGAAAACTTTCTCTTCTCGAAACTGTGCTTCTCTTATAGTCTATAACAGAAGGGTTGACAATTAGCAAGTACACACCGAGCCATCCAGTACTTGACAGGGTGTGACGTTTGACAGTTACAGGGCTTTTCCCTACTGGAAAGGGTTGAAGAAAGAAACTAGAAATATCTCAGTGGAATGCGGAGGCAGAAACAGAGACAGCACAACGAGCTTCAGCTTCGAAAATGATTTTGCGAGGGCTCTTTGTTCTCACTCAGCTGACCCGATGATTTACCCAACAACTGACAGCAGTACTTGTGATCTGCTGAAGCCCATACACATCTTCCCGAGTTCAAAATACTGCCAGAAATCAGTGTCTGCCTTTTTACTCAGCTTTTGCAATATTTCAGAGTTACTTCTATCCATATAGAAATACAGCATGGTTGGGTGGCAGGGTGGAGATATGTCTCTACCAAAGGAAGTGGAAGGTGCCCCTTCTCTTCACTAAACTGTAGGTTACCCTTGGGCAAGGTGTAGCACCTGCTTAGTGCCCCCGATCAGGGTCACGTAAAGCTGTGGGAGCATATGGTGGATGGTCGTATGAGCAGCCAGTGCATATCATAAGACTTAGTTTTGCTACCACTGACACCAGGCAGATAATCTCTGAAGATTATTGACAATAGCTGAAGTCACCCATCTTGTAAAGACACTGCCCAGAAGAAGGCAATGGCAAACCACTTCTGTAGAAAAATTTTCCAGGAATAATCATGGCCGTGGAAAGACCATGAACACCCACGTCATAAAGCAGGGCACAGAAATGGTGATGATAGTACAGTAAGAGGCCCAATGAACCTGTATCACCCAATTACATCTTTGTGACTAATTAACCTATCAACCTCGAGGAAATCTGCAGATGCTGGAAATTCAAACAACAACACACACAAAATGCGGGTGGAACACAGCAGGCCAGGCAGCATCTATAGGGCGAAGTGCTGTCGACGTTTCGGGCTGAGACCCTTCATCCTGACGTCCCGAAACGTTGACAGCGCTTCTCCCTATAGATGCTGCCTGGCCTGCTGTGTTCCACCAGCATTTTTTGTGTGTTGTTATAACCCATTAACCTGTACACTTACAAAGTAACAACATTACATTCTTGCTTTTATATTCCAGTCCTCTGGAAATGAATGCTAACATTGCATTTACCTTCCTCAAAACCGACTCAACCTATAAGTGAACCTTTATGGAATCATCCACAAGGTCTCCCATGTCCCTTTGCACATCAGATCTTTGAATTTTCTCCCTGTCTAGAAAATATTCTACGCTTTTATTCCTTAAACAAAGTACATTTCCATACACTTACCAACACTGTATTCCTTCTGCCTCTTCATTGCCCATTCTCCTAAACCATCTAAGTCCTTCTGCAAGCTCCTTACCTTCTCAACACAACCTGCCCCTCCATCTATCTTTATATCATCCACAAAGCCATTAAATCTGTCACCAGATAATTGACATATAGAGGGAAAAGAATTGGTCCCAACACTGACCCTTGTGGAACACCGCTAATCACCAGCAGCCAACCAGAGGTATTTTAGTTTTGTAGATGGTATAAACTTCTGCTATGTGCATTGTTAGAGGAATGAATGGATGTGGGTGGCTGCCTTACAAGTGGACGCAAGACAGACACATGAACAGGCAGGGAGTAACTGGTGTATGCTTTGATCATGGGAGGAAAACAAAGCACTCAGAAGAGCATGTGGAGAATGTACAAGCTCTTTAAAGACAGCGGTAGGACTAAACCCAGGTTGTTAGCTCTGCAATAATATTATGTTAACTGCTATGCTACCTTGCTGCCTGTTATCAAGCTTGAAGCACAGGAAGTCAGAAAATTAGATGTCATGGACATGTTCCCTCAAAGACAGCAAAACAACGGAACTGATCACAAACAAGCGAAAATCTGCAGATGCTGGAAATCAAAGCAACACACACACACACACACACACACACACACACACACACACACACACACACACACACACACACACACACACACACACACACACACACAGTGCTAGAGGAACTCAGCAGTCCAGGGAGCATCCATGGAAATGTCTTGGCCGACGTTTCCGGCCAAGACCCTTCGGCAGTGAGCTGATCAATGGCCTCGGGAAGCAAAGCAGAGTAGCAAAGCAAGATTCAAGGTTTAAGTATTCCAGATCTGGCTCAGACACTTCAATGATATTTCCAAGAAAGCACAGTAACACCTCATTTGATTAGAATTTCTGCATGACCCTGGTGACCCTCAAAAATTTTTGCAGATGTACCACAGAAAGCATTACAGTGTGGTGATGGCACAATTACTTATTTAGTAATTTATTTTGAGATACAGCGTGGTAACAGGGTTTTTGCCACAATGAGTCCATGCTGCACAATTACACCCAGGTGACCAATTAGCCCACATATTCTTTGGAATGTGGGAGGAAGCCAGAGAGCCTGAGGGAACCCAAGTTTTCAAGGGGAGAACATACAAAATCCTAACAGGCAGTGGTGAGAGTTGAAACCGAGTCGCTTTTACTGTAAAGCATTGTGCTAACCACTATGAGTTATCGACACAGTCAATTCCTTCATGCAATCCAGCAACCCCGCTATTGATTCTCTCAATTGCCTTGGGAAAGCAGTCAATATAATCAGGGACCCCTCCATCCAGTTCTTCCCCCTCCCAATCAAGAACTATTCCAGCCCTCTCTTCTCTCTCCTTCCACTGGGGAGAAGATACCAAAGCTCAAAGAATATCTACCACTAGGCTGGATAACAGCTCCTAACCCACTGCTCTCAGACTCTTGAACAGATATTTTATACAATAAAGAACTTAGTCTTCCTTGTCATTGCTCTTACACTTCTTTGAAATAGTCTACCTAATGCACACTTTTTCTGGAACTTGTGCCTTTTGTTTCTGCTCTGACTTATATCGACCAAGGATGAAGGATCACCTTTATTCACCATACACATTTAAACTCATTAGGAATTTACTGTGGTTTGTTGGTCAGGGCGTAACATGAAACAAAAAAACACCATTCAACAATTATAAAGAACAATGAATTATACTGTATTTAAAAAGTAAAGTTAGAGGTTAAACTACAAAACTTTCAACATGTATTTACAATGCAACCAGCTGTATAAAATGTATTTTAAAGTGTTAAAAGTGCACTAATGTTATAATGTATGGAATGCTTTGACTGGACAACATCCAGACACAATTTTTTCATTGTATGTCAGTTCATGTGACAATAAAAAAACAAATGTCATTTACAAATAGGCTCTTCGGCCCACCAATTCTGTGCCAGCCATCAGGCACCATTAACACTTAGCCTATGAAAGATTCAGTTACAGTACTGTTCAAAAGACTTAGGCATATACTGTATATACAGCTAGGATGCCTGGAACTTTTGCACTGTACTGTAGTAATTTTATATATTACATTGTACTGCCGTCACAAAGAAAACTTCATGACACCTGTAAGTGATGATAAACCTGATTCTGATATGGGTCCCTGAGGTGGGGAGAGAGGGGGAGAGAGGGGGAGAGAGGGACCAACCAGCCCATGATGCCCAGTTACATCCATGTAACCAATTACCCTGCTAATGAGTGCATCTTTAGAATGTGGGAGAAACCTGAAACACCCAGAGAAAACCCATGTGCTAACAAGAAGACAGTACAAACCCCTTACAGACAGTGGCAGGAATTGAACCCACACCACCCAGCAACCCCCCTATTTAACACTAGCCTAATCACAGGGCAATTTACAATTACCTATTAACTGGTACGTCTTTGGACTGTGGAGGAAACAGGTGCACCCGGAGGAAACCCAGGCAGTTCATGGGGAGAACATAGAAACTCCTTACAGGTGGCACTGGATTTGAACTCCAAACTCCAGATGCTCCAAGCTGCAATAGCATTGTGCTCACCACTAAGTTACTTAAGTGGCCTATGAGAAAGCTAATAAAGTGACGCTTAAATATTAAATCTTAAAACCATAACTAACAATAGCAAAGATCTCTGCAGGGACAATTCTGAATCTCCCATAACAAAGTATGCCCTGAGGATACACATAGTAACTCGCATTTAAGGTCCTCATGACTGAAATGAAAAGAATGTTTGTAACAGTCAGACTGTGCTAATTTCACTGAAGGTGTTGAACTTCTGTACTGTTCTTTCTAAAGTATGGATTCTCAATTTGGTAACAAGATCCCTGGGGCCTTGTAACAGTTGCAGACTTTCTGAGGCCTTCAATGCTCTAACACTTCACGAACATTTACCACCACCCTGCTGAACCCTTCCATCTCCCATTGCTTCCCAATCAGTATTACAGGCTGAAGATCAAGAGCTAAAGACCTCGGAGCTTCTGCTGTGAACTCAGCAGTTCAGTTAGCATCTGTGGAAGGAAATGGACGGGCAGAGTGCTGGGCCGAGACCACAAAATGTAGGAGCAGAAGTCGGCCATCTGGTGCATTGAGTCTACTTTGCCATTACATCATGGCTGATATCTCATCTCCCTCAACCACGTTCTCCTGCCTTCTCCCCATAATCTTCGACATCCTTACAAATCATAAATCTATCAACCTCCACTTTAAATATACCCAATGATTTGGCCTCCTTAGCTGTCTTTGGCAATGAATTCTACAGATGCACCATTCTCTGGCTGAAGAAATTTCTCCTCATCTCTGTTCTAATGCAAGTCCATGTGTTCTGAGGTTGTGTGCTCTGGTCTCAGACTCCCTCACCATAGAAAACATCCACTCTGTCAAGGCCTTCCAATATCCCATCGGTTTCAATGTGATTTCTCCTCATTCTTCTTATACATTAACCCTGTCATTCCCAGCATTATTCTCGTGAACCTCCCCTAGACCTTTTCCAATGCCAGAACACTTCTCTCGACAGATGCGGCCTGACATGTGGAGTTCTTCCAACAGATTACATTCTTTGCTCCAGATTCAAGAACCTTCACTCTTTCGTGTCTCATTCTTCCTTCTGAAACTGGTTATTGTTTTGCAGTGATAGAGCCCTGCAGCACAGAAACAGGCCCATCAGCCCATCTAATGCCAAACTGTTATACTGTTGATTCTTATAAACAACCCTCCATACCCCTCCCATCTATGTACTTATCCAAACTTCTCATAAATGTTGAAATCAAACCTGCATCCACAACTTCCACTGACAGTTCTTTCCATATTCTCATCACCCTCTGAGTGAAGGAGTTCCACCTCATTTTCCCCTTAAACATTTCACCTTTAGCCCTTAACCCGTGACATCTCACCTAGCCTCAGTGGAAAAAAAACTTGCTTTCATTTACTCTATGTATATCTCTATCAAATCTCTGTTTTCCTATAGTCCAAGGAATAAAGTCTTAAACTATTCAACCTTCAACTTTGCCATGGGAGGCGGGGGGAGGGGTGGTGTTGAGCATGAGGCTAGCAACCACATCCTGTAAAAACTCAGAGCTACAGAAATGCCAACAGACCCTCTAAGTACTCTAAATGGGATATAGTTTGACAAATGTGTTTTGGAAAGTTCCCCTAATCAGTACACAGAAGTCCCTGTGAGAGTGTATGTGATGCTTAATCTGCTATTAGGGAATGTGACAGGGCAGGTATTAGAAGTTTGCACAGGGGAACACTTTGCATCCAATGATTACATTGCCATTAGTTTCAAGGTAAATTTGTAAAACAATAAGTCTGGTCTACAGTTGAGATTCTTCTCAGCCTAAGGCCAATATTGATGGTATCAGAAAGGATCTGGTAAATGTGGATTGGGACAGGCTGTTCTCTGACAAATGTGTACCTGGTAAGTGGGATGCCTTCCAAAGTGAAATTTTGAGAGTACAAAGCTTGTATGTACCGGTCAGAGTAAAAGGGAAGGATAAAAGGTGTAGGGACAATGGTCTTGGTGCAGGTCGATGGGAATAGGTAGTTTAAATGGTTCGCATGGACTAGATAGGCTGAAGGGCCTCTTTAATGCTGTATTTTTCTGTGGCTTTGATCTATGTCTATGATCTTTGAAGATGGGCTACACCTGGGGACAACACGAAAGACTGGCCCAAGACAGAGGACTCTGGGGAACTGTCCTTTGACCCAGTAGAGGCGATGGGCTAAAGCTACTCATTCTTTCTCTCTAACACAGTTCCTCAAAGTCGCAGCAACATCCTTGTAAATTTTCTCTGTACTCTTTCAATCTTATTGATATCTTTCCTATAGTTAGATGACCAGACCTGTACATAATACTTCAAATTCAGCCTCGCCAATGTTTTATACTATATGAAGCTAACATCACAACTCCAGTACTCAATACACTGATTTATGAAAGCCAATGTGCCTGACGCTTTTCTTATGACTCTGTCTATCTGTGACACCACTTTGGACAGTTTCCCCAGAATGTTTTTATTTCAAAAATAAATTACTGTGCCTGCATTCATTGTGTCTATTGGTCAATACATTCAGAAATGTTTTAGACATTTTATATTTATATAGCACAATGTATCCTCTGGGGAGATGCATCCTTTCATTGTTTGAGGGGTTTCCCTGCTAGTTTCAGCCCCTCAATGTCTATAGGGGAGGACCCTGCATAGGCCTCCTTGGGCTGCTTATGGACTGAAGCCTCACTGTACTGTGCTGCAGAGCAGGAGTATGGAGTTGAGAGGGATAATAAACCAGCCACGATAGCAGAGCAGATCCGACAGGCCAAATGTCTTACAGTCTTATCGTCTAATTCCCATACGCTGCACAAGGTTTAATTGAAGCTTTCTCAGCTATGAGCAGAAAGTCCTATTTTTAAGATTGGAAACTAGCTCAATTGGATAATTAAACACAGATAACAGTTTATTACAGTATCATGTTGTAGGAGATTGCTTTGGCTGCTGATTTACATCAGTGACTATGCATAAAAAAATACATCAATGGCCATAAATTTCTCAAGATATCTATGGAAATGATAATGGTATATTATTGTCATTTGTATCAAAATTCTGTGGAAAACTTAATGTTAGAAATGGCATCATTTGTTTTACATAGAATAATTTCGCTTATCTGAGTTACAACTTTTGAAAACTCTGATTAGACCTCATCTGGAGTATTGCATACAGTTCTGGTCACAGCACGATAGAAAGGATGCTGAGGCTTTGGAGAGAATGCAGAAGAGGTTTACCAGGATGCTGCCTGGTTTAGAGGGCGTGTGCTAACATGAGAGGCTGGACAAACTCAGGTTGTTTAATCAGGAGTGGAGAAGACTAAGGGGAGATCTGACAGAGGTTTAAAAGATTATGAGAGACATAGATAGAGTGGACAGGGAGTGTCTGTTTCCCAGTCTAATACCAGCAGGTACGTATTGAAGTTGAGAGGGGGTGGGTCAAATGCGATGAAAGGGGTAAGTATTTTACTCAGAGACTGGTGGATGCCTGGAATGCGTCGCCTGGTGTGAGGGTAGAGGCAAATACATTGTAGGCTTTGAAGAGACATTGAGAAAGGCACATGAATGTAAGGAAGATGGAGGGATATGGACATTGTGTAAATAGGAGAGAACAACACACACAAAATGCTGGTAGAACACAGCAGGCCAGGCAGCATCTATAGGGAGAAGCGCTGTCGACACTTCGGGCTGAGACCCTTCGTCAGGACTAACCGAAAGGAAAGATAATAAGAGATTTGAAAGTACAGGGGGAGGGGGAAATGCGAAATGATGGGAGGAGACCGGAGGGGGTGGGATGAAGCTAAGAGCTGGAAAGGTGATTGGCAAAAGTGATACAGAGCTGGAGAAGGGAAAGGATCATGGGATGGGAGGCCTCAGGAGAAAGAAAGTGGGGGGAGCACCAGAGGGAGATGGAGAACAGGCAAACAACTAAATATGTCAGGGATGGGGTAAGAAGGGGAGGAGGGGCATTAATGGAAGTTAGAGAAGTCAATGTTCATGCCATCAGGTTGGAGGCTACCCAGCCGGTATATAAGGTGTTGTTCCTCCAACCTGAGTTTGGATTCATTTTGACAATGGAGAAGGCCATGGATAGACATATCAGAATGGGAATGGGACATGGAATTAGAATGTATGGCCACTGGGAGATCCTGTTTTTTCTGGCGGACCGAGCGTAGGTGTTCCGCGAAATGGTCTCCCAATCTGCGTCGGGTCTCACCAATATATAAAAGGCCACACCGGGAGCACCGGATGCAGTATACTACACCAGCCGACTCACAGGTGAAGCGTCACCTCACCCGGAAGGACTGTCTGGGGCCCTGAATGGTGGTGAGGGAGGAAGTGTAAGGGCAGGTGTAGCACTTGTTCCGTTTACATGGATAAGTGCCAGGAGGGAGATCGGTGGGAAGGGATGGGGGGGACGAGTGGACGACGGAGTCGTGTAGGGAGCGATCCCAGTGAAAAGCAGAAGGGGGGGGGGAAATGTGCTTGGTAGTGGGATCCCGTTGGAGGTGGCGGAAGTTACAGAGAATTATACGTTGGACCTGGAGGCTGGTGGGGTGGTAGGTAAGGACAAGGGGAACCCTATCCCGAGTGGGGTGGTGGGTGGATGAGGTGAGGGCAGATGTGCAGGAAATGGGAGAGATGCATTTGAGAACAGAGTTGATGGTGGACGAAGGGAAGCCCCTTTGCTTAAAAAAGGAAGACATTTCCTTCATCCTGGAAAGAAAAGCCTCATCCTGAGAACAGATGCAGTGGAGACGGAGGAATTGTGAGAAGGGGATAGCCTTTTTGCAAGAGACAGGGTGGGAAGAGGAATAGTCCAGGTAGCTGTGAGATTCAGCTGTAGGTTTACAGTAGATATCAGTAGATAAGCCGTCTCCAGAGATGGAGACAGAAAGATCAAGAAAGGGGAGGGAGATGTCGGAAATGGACCAGGTAAATTTGAGGGCAGGGTGAAAGTTGGAGGCAAAGTTAATGAAGTCGACGAGCTCAGTACGCGTGCAAGAGGCAGCGCCAATGCAGTCATCGAAGTAGCGAAGGAAAAGAGTGGGATGGATACCGCTATATCCTTGGAACATGGACTGTTCCACGAAGCCAACAGGCATAACTGGGACCCATACGCGTGCCCATGGCTACATCCTTGGTTTGGAAGAAGTGGGAGGAGCCAAAGGAGAAATTATTGAGAGTAAGAACTAATTCCGCTAGACGGAGGAGAGTGGTGGTAGAGGGGATTTGGTTAGGCCTGGAATCCAAAAAAACCGAAGAGCTTCGAGACCATCTCGGTGGGGGATGGAGGTATATAGGGACTGGACGTCCATGGTGAAAATAAGACGGAGGGGGACGGGGAACTTAAAATCATGAAAAGATTTAAAGCATGAGAAGTGTCACAAACATAGGTGGGAAGAGATTGAACAAGGGGGGATAAGACAGTGTCAAGGTATGCAGAAATGAGTTCAATGGGGCAGGAGCAAGCTGAGACAATAGGTCTACCTGGACAGGCAGGTTTGTGGATCTTGGGTAGGAGGTAGAAACGGGAAGTGCGGGGTGTGGGAACTATGAGATTTGTAGCAGTGGATGGGAGATCCCCAGAGCTAATAAGGTTGGTGATGGTATTGGAGACAATGGCCTGGTGCTCCTTAGTGGGATCACGATCAAGGGGTAAATAAGAGGAGGTATCAGAGTTGTCGCTGCGCCTCGGCCAGGTAGAGGTCAGTACACCAGACAACAACAGCTCCCCGCTTATCAGCAGGTAAATAGGAGAGATTAGTTTTTTGGGGGGGGGGGGGTTTGATTTACTTTTCAGCTGGTTCAGCACAACATTGTGGGCTGAAGGGTCTGTTCCTGTGCTATAGTCTTCTATGTTCTACAGCACAGGAAAAGGCTCTTCATCCCATCTAGTCTGTGCTGAGCTGTTATTCTGCCTAATGCCATTGACTTGCATCTTGACTATAGTCTTCCATAACCCTCCCATCTGTGTCATCATCCAAACTCTTGTTTACTGTTGTAATCAAATCTGCATCTGTTCTGAGGTACAGTGAAATACTTTGTTTTGTATGATATCAATACACATCATTCATTTCATTGAGGTAGTACAAGGGAAAACAATAACAGGATGTAGAATAAAGTGTTACAGTTAAAGCACACTTCAGGCAGAAAAGAAGGTGCAAGGACGTAAAGTAGATCGTGAGGTCAAGAGTCTATCATATTGTACTTAGGGACAGTGCTCCTCCCATCCACACAGGTGCACCGCTGTTCAGTAACTGAAATGCTCCCATGCTCATAGCCTTTGTTGTTGTGCAGCTGGAATTTTCTTCAATATAATGTTTTATGAAAGTGCTGCTCAGCTTTCAGGCCTTGTAAAACTTCCTGCCCAAAGCAATGGTTGGTCTGCACAGCTGTTAAAAATATTGGCGGGTACATTGCTTGGAAGGATTCAACAGTCTTATAGAAGCTGTCTTTTGACCGGGGTGATGTGCATTTTCGTGCTTCTGGATGTTCTACCTGATGGGGGAAGGGCGAGGAGAGAATGTCCTGAGTGGCTGGAGTATTGGATTCTGCTGGCTTCCTTGTCGAAGCAGTGCGAATCCTAGAGTCCATGGAGAGGAGGTTGGTTACCACACCTGGTGTCCCTGATGTCCACAGCTCTGCCGCTTCTCAAAGCCTCAAGCAGAGCTGTTGTCATACCATGCCGTAATGCTGAGGGTCAAAGTGGACATGCTAAATTTCTTTCTAAACACAAGAGATTCTGTAGATGTTGGCAATCCAGAGTAGCACACAAAGTGCTGGAGGAACTCCACAAGTAGGGTAGCATCTATGGAGCAAAGTAAAGTGCCGGTGTTTCTTTTTTTTAAACTGAGCTTCTTTAGCCTCCTAAAGAAGTAAATGCACTGGTACACCTTCTTGCCCATGGCTTCAATCTGGTTTGAAAAGGCCAGGATATTGTTACTGGCTAAATAGAACATATTTCCCTTCCCTGTGGGTCTTCATGTTCTCTTCTACACATCTTCTCTCAATTTTACCTCAAGTGTGGCTCAGCTCCTGAGATGCAGATTTACTGCTGACTTTAGGTGCTGTCTACGTGCAGTTTGCATGTTCTTTCAATGACTAAATGAGGTTCTGTGGGGGAGGGGGGAAGGGGAGCTCAAATTTACTCCCATGTACAAATGATATCCTCCTAGGTTAGTTGGCCTCTGTACATTACCCCTAGTGTGGGTAAATGGAAAATGTTGTTGTTTGGAGCTAATTAGAGCAATGAACCACACCCCCCCCCCCCAAACTTAGCACTATGTATTAATCTGCTTTCTGCACATGCGCTGTTGTCTGTATCCACATTGTTCTCACTCTCTTTTGCTGCAATGTGAATACACCAGTTAATGTCATCGCCTGCTTGTGTGCTTTTATTTAATTGATATGTAGTAGTGTTCAGACACAAAAAAAATTGGCGATGGATGCAACCCTCAATGTCAGAAAGAATCACCAACTGCACCGAGAGTTACGGCACGATCGCGGGACGAAACAGCAAGAGTTAAACAATACAAAAGGCAGCCGACTTGGATGCTAACAATGGAAAGATGTGTTGAAGTTAAACTGAAAATAATGTGGTGGTAGTTTCAGTTTGAGAAAGTTGACAAATTTGACAGCAGTAATGAACACTGGAAGTTGTATATGGAGAGAGTTGAATTGTATTGTAATGAGAACAATAAGGAGGATCAAAAGAAAGCCCCTACATTTCTTAGCTTAATGGGGCCAAGCACATACAGTCGCTTATGCAACTTAGTAACTATTGAAAAGCTAACAAGCAGGATGTTAGACAAAATTATTACAATTTTACAAGATGAATTGAGCCCTAAAATGCAGGTAATAGCTGAGAGATTTAGATTTTACAAAAAGTACCATTCAAGGGATGAATGCCTTTCTGAATATATTGCAGAACTGTGCAAACTTTCCAAGTACTGTGACTTTAGAGATAGACCTTCTGATGGATTAAGGGACAGTCCTGTATGTAGCATGCATAGTCAAAGCACTCAAAAGAGGCTGCAGGCAGAAAGAGACCTAAACTTAGAACAGGCATTGACCATTACAATATTGTATGTGACTGCAGCAGAACTACAGAAAAGGTTAGAATGTGAAATGCACAAAAAGTCCCTGAATGGAGCAAAAAGACAAAAATGTCATTGATTGGCAAATCCTCCCATGATATAAATGACTTGGTTCAAAGAAAAAGTCTGCAGGAAGTGTTGCAGACAAAGTCCCAAAGAGATGGTGTGCAAGGCAGGCAAAAAGCACAACAGAGTGACAGGTCTCAAACACAAAACAAATGCATAAAGTTACCGAATATAAAACACATTCAGACAAAGAATCTGACAAAGGTGACTATCACGGCTGTCTTCATCATGGCAAAAAGTAATTACTTACTTTGTTGGGCCATTCATGGACTCCATGATTCTGATTGATGTGGATGCTCATTCAAAATGGCTGGAGGTTATACCAATGAAGTCAACCACCTCAGTAAAGTCTCCACTCTGGACTATCTTTGCCAGAAACAGTTTACCTGAACAAATTGTGAGTGTCAACAGACCACAATATATGTCAGAAGAATTCCTACTGTCCATGAAGAAAAATGGCATCAGACATTTCAAATCAGCTCCTCAAAACCCAGCAATGAATAGGTTAGCTGAAAGGATTATCTAAGCATTCCAGAAGTCCATTAAAGCAATGGATAAGGAGGACATTTCTCTACAGCATAGGTTGGACAACTTTCTTTTTTGTGTATTGGAACTCTGTTCATGCGACGACAAATCAAATACTTGCAATGCTGTTTATGAACAGGAATCTGAGATCTCACATAGACCTCTTGAAACCAGATCTATGGAAGGAAGTGCAGAATAAACAGTTCAGCCAGTTGCCAAGTGAAGCAGCAAGGAGCTTTGAGACTCGACACAGTGGATGTCGGAGGTCAGACATGAAGACGTCATGTGGACCAGGTGCTGGATGTTCAACTGAAGAACACACCTGAGTCGACTGCGTCCAACAAGACGGATAGATTACAGTTACCGGACTTACCTCTCAGTGATGATGTCACTGACAGCAACATGACACCAGAAACAGAGTGTTGTCTTAGACAAGACAACTAAGAAACTTGATGCCATTCCACAAGTCCAGAGGCGCGATAAGAAAGTTATCATTGACAAGACACCTGCAAACCTGATGCCATTCCACAGGTCCAGAAGCACTATACTGAAAGAAACAGAGTGGCACCCAAAGGACTGAATGTCAGAACAGTGAAATTAGTTATGGACTGCAAAGATCAGAGAACAATTCTACCCAACCATTTCTTCCTAGTGTATTGTGAAAGCATGTTTTTGGAATATGAATTTGTGAAAGGGAAATTAAATGTTTTGTACACATACAGTTTTATGTTGTATTAATTTAAAGGGGAGGAAGCGTAATGTATGAATCTATTTCTTTTACTGTAATGACCTCCCGTTTAGTACTATGTACTGATATGTTGTCTGCACATGTACTGTTGTCTATGCATGCACATTGCTTTCTCTGACTCTCTCCCCTGCTACAACTATGCATACACCAGTTAAAGTCACTTCCACGTGTGCGCTTTTATTTAATTGATATGTAGTTGTGCACAGACACAACAAACATGACAATCTTGTGTGAGAGAAAATAACTTACAGAACACCGGGAAAACGTTAAGAGTGGGAACAGGATTGATGCTCTGAGCGCTAACAATGGGCTGAATAGCCTCTTTCGCAACCTTTGAGCCATTGTGTCTTCCAATCACTGCAAATTGACCATGTTCCTTTTTCCATTCCTTATTCTCCTATTCTAACTTCTCGGAAACTGGAAGCAGCTTTTCCTTATGTTCTCACAGAAACTGACAGACCCGCTGTGTTTCTTCCATCCGATTTCCACTTCATGTGCAATAGAATCTCACTTTTATCTCTTTTCACCAGCTTTTAAAAATTGAGTTACCCCAGACACGGCACCAATGCTTAAAAGTCACCAGTACAGCAAAATTTATGAAATTACAGAGGAAAATCAATGAATTAGGATTGATTATTATGGTGATGAAAAGCTTGAATTTGGCCTCAGGCGTATTTTGGACAGGGTGTGAATTTGGCAGAAACTCAGGATTCTCTCACTCTAATATCTAACTCAAATAGAGACAGAACAGATGGACATTTGAGCACTCATTCAGCCCATAATATTTAGGACGCACAGGTGTCTACCTAAATATAAACACACGAGATTCAGATGCTGAAAATCCAAAGTGACACACACAAAATACTGAAGGAATTTTGCAAGTGAGAGAGCATCTGTAGAAATTAATAAACAGTCAACATTTCGTACTGAGACCCTTCATCAGAACAGGACCCTTCTGCAGTCTAGATGAAGGGCCTCGGTCCAAAATGTAAACTGTTTCCATACCACACACCGTAGCCTGGTATAGAAACACCAATACCCTTGAATGGAACTACATCCCTCCCCATCTTTGGTAGCATCCACATGAAATATTGACTCAGGAAGGCAACGTTCCTCTTCAGAGATGCCAGTTTTTAAAGTGGAAGTTGACAGGTTCTTAATTCGTAAGGGTGTCAAAGGGAGAAGTCACCAATCGACTTCCCAGCTCTTTACTTCACCCCTCCTCCTCTCCCAGTTTTATCTATCACCTACTACCTTGTACTTCTTCCTCCCCTACCCCCACCTTCTTATCTGACTTTTCATCTTTTTATTCCAGTCCTGACTAAGGATCTCGGCATGAAACTTTGACAGTTTATTCTGTTCCATTGATGCTGTGCGGCCTGCTGAGTTCCTCCTGTGTTACATAATTTTCCATACTTTATGTTCAATCTGTTTTATTTTGTGAATGCTGCGTCTATGGTGATGTGCCTGTGTGGCTACTGCAGGTAAGTTTTTCATTGCACCTTTGTGCACACGGCAAGAAGCTTGGTGATTTTTTGCTGCCTACTCCTGAGTTTTGCTTGCTATTGGTACCCTGGAGTTGAGATGTCAGAGTCGCTTATTCCTTTGTGAATCCATTACGCTACGTATTTGCTTTGAAGACCCATGAGCATGGTCTGCCACTCCACAGTAATGCATATCATCAATCCAAAATATCCCCTTTCAAGGATGACAAATAATTCAAGTATTATGCAAAACATTTGACAAGCTAGACAGGAAAATTATGATGGAATACAGAACGTTCTTTATATTTGAACAAAAGGATTATATTGGACAGTGGACAGTATGAAAAGAAAATTTTATCTCTTGCCTTCGAAGACAGTGTAAAAAGCTAGTTAATTGATCTTTACTTAAACAATAATTGTTGGAAATAACAGGAAACCAAGGGCTAAGGGAGGGGTTCCCAACATTTAATATGCCATGGACAAATATTATTAACCCAAGGATCAATGGACCCCTGGCTGGGAAACCCTAGGTTAAGAGAATTTGGCATAGAGGAATTGAGTCCCGGGCTGGTCATGTGAAGGGTTTAGTCAACTCACTCCTGCACTTAAAGGGTCAATTGTTAAGTAATCCACAAAGTAAGGAAAAAAATTGAGTTAAGACGTCATCCATCCACCCATTTATCATCTCCAGTCTCGTGTCTGTCTTCCTTTTAAGATAGGTTATTATTTTATTCCAAATAAATTGAGCTGCACTGTACATAAGTATACCCACATCCTTCCACATAGGCACAGTAAAAAAGCATCAACATGCTGCATCACTGTTTGGTGCAGAAACTGCACTGTAGTGGGCAGGAAGGCTCTACAAGACTGCCCTACGCATCACTGACACCAGTCTACCCACCATCAAGAGCGTGTATACAGAAAGGTGCCTGTAATGGGCCAGCAGCATCATGAAGGATCCTACCCACCTTTCTCAAGAACTGTCTGTCCCATCCCTATCAGGGAGGAGGCTACATAGCATCCACACCAGAACCACAAGATGCAAAAAACAGTTACTTTGCCCCAGCAGTAAGGCTGATCAACACCTCCACCCGTTAACCCACCCCTCCACATTCTCAAACACCACTACTTTATCATTTTCTGCCAGAGTCACCTTTAGTACAGACACCTGTGCCCAGCATCACTTTACAGGTGTACAATAAATCTATATACAGTATAAGTTATCTATATATTTATGTTTTTATTTATTATTGTTCCTAATCTTGTTTTTTTTGTTCTGCTTGAGATCTGGAGTAACAATTATTTAATTATTCTTTGCACTTGTCAACTGGAAATGACACTAAGGAATCTTAATCTTGAACTATTCTGTTTGCATTCATGGTGTTATTAGATCCATACGTTCAGTAGTATGAACACGTAGCAGCATTGCCTCTCATGTACAGTATTTCCTATTGAGGGACATCCTTCCATTGTTTGATAGCTTTTCCTACTGTTCTCAGCTCTCATAGTCCAGGGTGGTGAGCACAGATAATTGGCAAATGTGCCACACTGTGGAACTGGCTAGTGGAGTATTGGTTTAAGGTTTCAGCTGTAAGGAGTGCTATACTACCATCTCTGCCTCTGGAAGGTTTGCACAGGATTCAAGACAATGAAAATACGAGGGATGATTGATGAGTTTCTGGCCCAAGGTAGAAGGAGTCAGTTTTAGAAAACCTGGCACATTTATTTTTCAACATAGTCCCCTCCTGCATTTACACACTTAGTCCAGTTGTTGTGGAGCATAGAGATCTTGGACCTCCAGAAAGTGTCCACAGACGGGTGATTGATAAGTTCGTGGCCCAAGGTAGGAGATGAGCTATTCTCTTGTTACATGCACATGCAGTTCAACTCGAGTGATTATGCAGAAAGTTTAAAGTTAATAGCTCATCTCCTTCTACCTTAGGCCACAAACTTATCAATCACCCCTCGTATAAAGAAAGATTTGCTTTGTTTGACATGTGCAAATCAAACCATACAGCAGAATGTGTTGTTTGCATCACTGACCAACAAAATCTGAGGATGTGCTGGGGGCTGCCTGCAAGGTGCCAACATGGCCTGCCTACAACTTACTAACCCTAACCCCGTATGTCTTTGAAAGGTGGGAGGAACTCATTATAGACAAACTCCTTAATAACAGTAGAATTATTATAATAAGTAACACAATCAAATCCACAAAAAAAACACTCAAAGACTGACAAACATCAAATGCGCAAAAGAGGACAAACTGTGAAAATAACTTTAAAAAGCAAGCAAATAATACATAGAACATGAGCTGCAGTATCCCCCAGAAATGAATCTACAGCAGTAGAGACAGTTCAGTACTGAGGTGAGTGAAGCCAGTCCAGGAACTGGATGGTTGTAGGACAACAACCCGTTCCTGAACCTAGAGGCACAGGACCCAATTCCTGCACCCCCAGCTGGATGGGTGTAGCAGAGAAGAGGGCAACAGATCAAATGCAGGCAGAAGGGATGGGTTCATTTATCATTTAGAAAATGCAGCTGTGTGTTGATTGGTTAGAACCAGTATCCTCGTGACATTTAATCACCCAGAAGAGCTGCAACATTACAGTACACTGCTTGGAAACCGGCCCACCTTCAGCTAAGGTCATCTCTCTGCATCCTTTACTCTGTCCTATTCTCCACAGACCTGCAGACCAGCTGAGTACCTCAGCACATTTATGCATCTATTTAAGATTTTCATCAGCCTGGCAGTTGGTCCTTGCCTTCAATCTATCTTCACTGTCTCTTAGGCAGTGGAAACCGTTTGTCCTTATTTACTCTGTCAAAATCCTTAATTTCAAACTTCTCAATCAAATCACCCTGCCCCTCTGCAATTGCCAATTCTCTGATCTTGCACCATGACTGAAGTCCTTCATCTTTAGTCCCAATATTGAGAGTTTCTGCAAATTCAACAAGATACTGATATGAAACTCATTTGTGATTATAAAGAAAACATGTAAAGGCCAAATGAACCCTTGGAAGCACAGAGGTAGTATCCTCAAGAAGGCAAAAGCCAGTATCAAAGAACCCACCTTCCAGGCCGTACCTCCTTCTTGCAGCTAGAAGCCAGACATATTACACAGGGGCAACAGAGGAAAACCCAAGCACAGGACACTGGCACATCAACTCAGTTGGGGAGGTTGCCGTAGACCTAAACATGGAGCAGGAAACCAGAGGGATATCTTGACAAGGCGACAGGATTCACAGGGACTCTCTAGAAACTAGAGCAGAACTTAGAACTAACAGTTCTAATCGGAACAAAGCATCACACGAGAATTGACCAATGAACTAGCAACCTGTGACAGAGTCATCCTCATATTTATTTCCCGGTCTCTGATGAAAGCCAGGTGTACGATTATTGGGTAACCAGCAGTGATTGACTGAAATTGGGGCATGATCAGGGAGAAAGAAGTGTTAAGGGGAACGGCCAACCGGAACCATGACAGGATGATTGATGAAGAGTTAGATACACTACCCTGCAAAAACCTTCGGCACATATAAATAGCTAGGGTGCATTAGACTTTTGCACAATGTACAGCAGAAAGTGTGTTTGTAAATCTGGCAGGAGCAGAGGATGTTGGGGGTGGCGAGGGTGGAGCACTGCAGGGGGGATATGGAGCAGGTGGCAGAGAAGGAATGCCGGGGTGGTGGGGTGTAGATACACCCACCCCTTAGACACCAGGCAAGTTCATTTAATTCCATACAACTTATTTATTGATTATTACAGTGCCTCTCTAGTGCTTCCCACCCTCCTCTCTCCCTTCCCCTTTTCCCAACCATGATTCCCCTCTCCCTTCCCACTCTCAGTCCACAATTAAGTCGCCGTATCAGAATCAGGTTTATTATCACTCACATGCCGTAGGTCATGACATTTCGTTTTGTGTCAGCAATGTAATGCAATACATAAAATTACCACAGTACTCTGCAAAAGTATTAGGCACTCTAGTGATAAATATGTGCCTAAGCTTGCACAATACTCTACCTTCATCTGACCATTCAGTTTTTGAACTGACTGACAATATCCTAATTGTTACAGTTTAGCAAGCCCAAAACCATTTTATCACTTGCACTAAAATAAAACCTGTTTACTTTAGATCTAACTGTGTCTTTTCTTGTAAAGCTGTGTAAAGTTTGTGCTTAATATTAGTTTTTTTTCTTGTGAATGCTGGTTTTACGTATAATGCAAGGTGCCCGTGACGCTGCTGGAAATGTGCTTACATGTATTTATTACATGCACAAGTATATACGTTCATATTTCCTGATGACAGATGAGACTGCCATTTGGCCCTTTGTCTCACTTTCGTTCTGAATACTATTTGCTTACTTTTATTGTCTGTACAATTTGTTTATTTCTCCACACTGGGTATTTGACAGTCTTCTTTTTAATGGGTTCCATTGGATTTCTTTGTTCTGTGGTTGCCTGTAAGGAAATGGATCTCAAGGTTGTACAATGTATACACACTTTGATAGTAAGCTCAACTTGACCTTCAAATGTTAGCACTTGGCAGTGATCAGTGGTAAATTGTTGTATACAGTGGTGTCCCTCTTTGCTATCTGTTCAGTCTAGTATAGATTCCGCACAGACTAGAAGGGCCGAGATGGCCTGTTTCTGTGCTGTAACTGTTATATGGTTAATTGTTATAGAGATTCATAGAGAAATAGCACAGAAACAGACCCTTCAGCCCATTGAGTCTGTCCCAACTACAAACCACCCTTTGCTCTAATCCTTACCATTCGGCATGGACTAGAAGGGCTGAGATGGCCTGTTTCTGTGCTGTAATTGTTATATGGTTATATAATGTAATGGTGGAGCAGACTTGATGGGCTGAATGGCCTAATTCTGCTCCTATGCCTTATCATCCTATGGTCTTATGCGTGTACGTGCAAGTATTTGTACGCTTCTGTTTGTGGGTATGTGTGTGTGTGCATGTGCACACACAAAAGTGACAGCTCATTTATACATATATGTCTGTGTGTACACGAATGCACACATGTACCCTTACTAGAGTGCATGCCTTCGCAAGTGTGTGTGTGTGTGTGTGTGTGTGTGTGTGTGTGTGTGTATGTACATTCATATGCCTGCGTGGCCACAAGCATTTCTATAAATTTATTTATCCTATTGAACTTTATTTTGTGAATATCTTGCACACAAAGAATTGTTTTTGGTGCCTTGCGAGTGGGGCAGCTGGTGGAGGGGTACTGGGTGTTGATCAGAACTGTATCTCACAAAGGCAGCGATGACTTCAAACTGAATGAGTGAGAAGCAGTGCTCCTGCTGAACAATGCGTTTCCCTAAATGGAGCCCAGGGAGCAACTGGAGGTGGTAGGAACTGAATGATAATGAAAGCAAACAGAATGCAAAAAAAGTTCCAAGTGCTTCTTGGGAGTTGGAAACGTTCTGAATATTCATGAGGTAATTAAGAGACTGATGTGGAAAAGGGGATCTGGGAGCATTCTGTGACAATGCGCTGAAAGGTTTTCACCAGCCATGCTTCACATCAAGAAGGTGACCTTCTCGCTCTGTGTAATAGCAGGGCACCGGTGATAGTCCACATACTTCCCAGAGAATAAATCGACTTTGCAACACACAGGCTGGTAGCATGATTTCATCCTCTATAAAACTGTGGTTAGACCACACTTAGAATATTTTGTTCAGTTCTGGGATGCAAGAAAACAGCCTCCATCATCAAGGATTCTCACCATCCAGGCCATGCTCTCTTCTCTCTGCTACCATTGAGAAGGGGGTACAGAAGCCTCAGGTCCTACATCACCAGGTTCAGGAACAGTTATTACCCTTCAACAATCAGGCTCTTAAACCAGAGCCTTCAGTCACCACAAGGCTGAACTGATCACTGAACATAAAATCCAAGTGAATTTATTATCACTTTGAACTTTGAACTTTTTAGGAAGGATTTGGGAGCTTTGGAGAGGGTGCAGGGGAGATTTACCAGGAATCTGCCTGGATTAGAGAGCATGTTTTATGAGGATAGGTGGAGTGAGCCTGGGCTTTTCACTTTCAAAGACTCACCATCTCTTGTTCTTGATATCTATTGCTTATTTATTTATTATTATTATTTTGATTTTATTTTCTTTTTGCATTTGCAGAATTCATTCTTTTTTGCCCATTGGTTGTTGAACTTTGAACTTTTGAACTTTGTCCATCTTGTTGTGTGCAGTCTTTCATTGATTCTATCCTGTTTCTTTGTATTTCCTGAGAATGCTCACAAATAAATGAATCTCCAGTTTGTATATGGTGATATGTATGTACTTTGATAATCCATTTCCTTTGAAATTTGAAGTTTATGACAGGTTTAATTAAAAAATACACATGTGGCAGCATCACAGGAACGTAGCATCAGATACTCAGCCAGATCCTTCACGGGCAAAACCCTCCCCGCCACTGAGGAGATCTTCAAAAGGCAATGTCTCAAGAAAGCCTCATCTGTTCTGAAGGACCCTCACCATCCAGAACGTGCCCTCTTCTCATGAATAATATCAGGGAGAAAATACAGGAGCCCGGAGACCCACACTCAACATTTTAAGAATAGTTTCTTTCCCTCTGCCATCAGAGTTCAGGATGGTCCATGAACGCTACCTCTCTATTCCATATCCACACTATTTTTTTCCTACCTTATTGTAATTTTTATGTCTTGTACTGCTGCCACAAAACAACACAATTCACGACATATGACAGTTGTAATAAACCTGATCCTGTTTCTAATCAGCACTGTTCTGGCACACTATGTTCACGAGAAAAATATAAATTGTACAGGATCCGTACAAGAAAATACACAATCAGAACTAAAAAAAAGTCATTTGTAGTGAAAGGTGATTTACCAGGGTGCTGCGCGTACGAGAGGGTATGAGCTGTAAGGAGAGGTGGACAAACCTGAGTTTCTTTTCCTGGAGCTCAGAGACTGAGGGGAGACTTGACAGAGCTTTATAAAATTATGATAGGCAAAAATTAGGGAGACAGCCCCCAGGGTAGAAAAGTTGAGGATGTGCATTTAAGTAGAGTAGGGTTAAGTTTTGAGGTGCTGTACAAGGCAAGTTTTTTACACAGGAGTTGGGAGCTCTCTGGAATGGGTTGCCAGAGGTAATAGTGGAAGCAGCTACCTTTTATATACACGTACCAACAAAGCCTTTTGAAGATGCAGGAAATGGAGGGATATACACTCTGTGTAGGCAGATGGAATTAGTTTAGTTTGGTATCATGGTTGGTACAGATATCATGGGACAAGGTCTCTTCTTCTGCTCTGCAGTTCCATGTTCTGTGGTGCAAAAGGCCACAAACGTGGCACTTAATTGTGGTTTTCAGATGCATGAATATTCATGGAATGAAGGGATATGGATCACATGCTGGCAGAAGAGATCGAGTTTAATTCAGCATTTTTATTTGGCAGATCTATTGTAGGCCTGCTCCTGTGCTGCACTGTTCTGTGTTCTAACTTCCACCCTGTTCACCCTTTGCCCCACTGTGCCTGTTGACTTGTATTAACTCATTGTTAACTGGCCCTCAGCTACACATAACCACATGAGATTCTGCAGATGCAGGAAATCCAGAATAAGACATACAAAATGCTCTATGATGATGAAGAGTCTTGGCCTGAAACATTGTTGTTTATTCCTTTCCATTGATGCTGACTGACCTGCTGTGTTCCTTAGTTATAAACCTGAATTCAACTGGCCCAGTAGTTTTTCCACTGGAGATCTCTGTAACATCTTTCAACTAAAAGACTCCCTAACATCGGAAAAGTTGAAGAGGGACATGAAAATTGGAAGGACTGAATTGAGAATTGGCTGAAGAAGATGGTGCCAGTGAATGATACGATGTCCTTCAGACAGTTCACAAAACTACTTCTCCTTCCTTCAGATATGATTCTGCTACTATAGGAATCTATGATTTATATTTTGATGGTGTTTTCGGGCCGTCTGTGCATTGTCACCTCTGAGGGAGTTTGGTGCGGTTTCAAGTGGAACGTGCAGCCTGGAGGGCAAGAAGCCTGGAGTCAGGGCATGAGCCTATGATCAGGGAAGGAGACCATGGATGGACATATCAGAATGGGAATGGGAAGTGGAATTAAAATAGGTGGCCATTGGGAGATCCTGCTTTTTCTGGCGAATCCATCCATGGCCTCCTCCACTGACGTGATGAGGCCACACTTAAGTTGAAGGAACAACACCTTATATTCCAACCTGATGGCATGGACATTGATTTTTCAAACCTACAGTAATGCCTCCAACACACCCTCCATCATTTCTCCATTTCACATCCCCTTTTCCCTCTCTCACCTCATCTCACCAATCAACTTCCCAGCTCTTTATCCCTCCCCCTCCTGGTTTCACCTATCATCTACTCCTCAGCTTTGTCTCTCCTGTCCTGCCAAAGGGTTTCAGCCTGAAAAGTCGACTGTACTTTTTTTTGCATAGACTTTGCCTGGCCTGCTGAGTTCCTTCAGCATTTTGTGCATGTTGCTCGGATTTCCAGCACCTGCAGATCTTCTCTGGTTCACCTGTTCAACACTGGACCTCTGCACATCCTCTGGCCAAACCCACCCTTGACTGCTGCTAGATGGAATCATAATGAAGACGTCCTCCCAAATGGTGAACATACATGAGGTGAGATTGGTTTTACTTACTTCTGTGTTGACCTGCCGACTAGAGAAGACAACAGCATTCAACCTAACCATGTGAAAAATTGAAGTGAGAGTTAGCTAAGTGGTCCTTCACAACTATAGACAGAGCCAGAGTTAAGCTCTAAAGGGCGACTCCTTTGCTTGTATCTTCGGAAACAGCTCTATTTCCATCTTTAATATCTCTATTTTTCCCTTTCAGGGTTCTTTTGAAGACCCTGACCTGGAGTTACATGCTGACCTTGCGGGAATGAGACCCGTTCTCAGGGTTTCAGGACTGGCCGTTATTTGGCACGCCAAAGGGTTGGCCTGAGAGGCATCCTGGAGTTTGGACGCCTAAGATCTCGGGGCTCTGGAGACAGGCGGATCGAGGGTTGGTGTCACGGCAAGAGATTCGTGTGTCATCGGAGAGGCCGGAAAATCTTTCGCGGTGGGCCCAAAGACCGAGATCTTTGCAATCTTCAGCACAGAGTTCACAAGAAGCAACAAAATGGAATATTTTTTAACATCGTAAACCAGTGTGTTGTTGTTATGTCTCCTGCTCACTGTGAAAATGGGGGACACCTCCCTCTATCTTATTAGGGAGAGAGAGAACCTGTGGGTTGTCGAATGCCAGATGAATTGTGATAGTCTTTGGGGTAACTGCAGGGTCTGTGTCTTTTCTGTCACTTAGCTCACGCTTCTGCTTGGTGGCGGGTGAGCTTTTTGTTTCGCTGGTAGGGGAGGGGCGATTGTTGCTCACGCGCAAGGGAGGAGCTTTGGGGTTCTCACATTTAACTGTTGTTCATTCTTTGTGGCACATCTCTGTTTTCGTGGATGTTTTGTGAAGGAAAAGCATTTCAGGATGAAAACTGTATACATCTCTCTGACGTTAATTTGAACCTTTGAACTACCCTGTAAAATCATGGCTGATCAGACCCCTCTCTCCCTTAAACAGGTGACTGTTTATTCGGCCCCATAGCTCTGCATTACTGAGAAAACATCACTCCCTCAGAATCTTACGGTTACCATGAGATGATCTCTTATTCTTTCCTTCTATGATAAGTCCAAGCTCAGCCTGTCTTCATATATCAATCCCTTCTTCCCAGGAGACAGGCAAACAAACCCCCTATGCTCAGTCTCCAATACAAGTACATCATTCCTTAAACATAGAGACCAAAACTGCATGCAGTACTCTAAACAGCAATAGAGGCATAAAGCACAGGCCCTTCAGCCCATTGAATCCATGCTGACCATCAAATACTCACTTACACAAATCCCATTTTATTCTCACAACATTACAATTCATTCTTCCCAAGTCTACTATTCACCGACATTCGAGGGACAACTTGCAGTAATGACTTTTGCTCGATCTAATCCTCAGAGAGCCCACCCAGAAGCACCTTTAGATGGCATTCAATAGAAGGACTTTAGCACTTTGGGTAATGTGAGAAATTAAAGTGGGAGACACTTAATTGGTCCTTTGCAGCTACCCAGTAAGATCATGGCTGACCAGACCCTCTTCCCCTCAAACAGGTGACCCCTTATTCCGTATCTCTGCCCCAAAAGTATTTGGTGTTTACTCTCAGATTAGTGGGCCACATCTCAAGAGATGGGCAAAAAATACAGCCCTTAATATCGATGTCCATATTTAATCAACTGAATAAGTAAATATTGGACTGAGAGGACAATCACGGGTAAACATTTGTGGAGAATTGTTATTTAGAAAAGACACAGTCATTCTTTGAGGTTAAAAACGGAATTCAAAATTCACAGAAACTTTGTTCTTCATTGCATAAAGAACAAGCTTATACAATACTTGTTGGCATAATCATAGAGTCAGAAGAACACTACAGCACATAAACAGGCCTTTCAGGCCATCTAGTTCATCATGAACTGTTATTCATTTTAATCCCACAGACTCATACTTGGACCATAGCTCTCCATAGCTCTCTCTTGCATGTACTTACCCAGAATTCTCTTAAATGTTGCATCAAACCCAGCTCCTCCACTGTTTCTGCTGGCAGCCCATTCCATGCCTGTACCATCCTCTGAGTGAAGAAGTTTCCCCTCAGGTTCACCTCAAATATTTCACTCTTGACCCTTAATCTGCGACCGCTAGCTCTTGTCTCACTGCTTGCATTTACCCCATCCACACCCTTCCTAATTTTGTATACCTTGATCAAACCTCCCCGCGTTCTCTTATGCTCCAGGTCACAGATGGCCTCAAAGAAGAGAATGTCCTTTACCTCCGCCCTCTTTCAGCTCAGTGCCAGAATCAAGGAAGGGAATCTAAGCTCCAGAACTTCCCCATCACAGACTGAGAGAGTTCAGGAGATCAGGAGCTTTGTTTTCCATACTCAGTCCGAGTATAGAGCCTGATGACCCACCCAGTGTCTTTGGAACAGCCCCCTCCCAAGCATGGCTCATGAATCCACAAACACTGCCTCGTTATTCATCTCCTTTAAATTCGTAACATAGTAATCTTGCACTGTACTGTGGCCCCAAAACAACCAATTTCATGACATACTGTCTGTCAGTTATAATAAACCTGATTCTGATTCCTATTCAGATTACTTTATTGTTGTATACACTAGGGTACAGTGAAATACCTTGTCTGCATGAAGCTCACAGAATAAACAGCAATAATAAATCCCGAGCAACAATAAATACAACGAGCGCAGAACAGCAGAATGGTGCACACAATCGTTCCTGAAGTGGTAGCACCAGTATACCTGAGAGGGGGCAAAAGCAGCAGCACCACTGGTAAGGGGTTGTGAAGGAGGCAATTGCTTCAGGAGTCCGAGAGCAGGGGAGAAATAGCAGTTCCTAACCCTGAACATTTAAAGGGTCCATTGGCAGAGCATTTGGAAAAGTAATGGGATTGTGGAGATTCAGAATGGATTCTACAAGGAAAATCAAAGTTATCTTTAAGTTTTGATATCCAGACTCGAGCTCCTGTACTTTCGCCTGGAAGGTAGGAGATGGAAAAGGGAAGGCCAAGGTGGCAGCTGTCCTTGACGGATACTGCGTAGCACACACAAAATGCCGGAGGAACTCATCAGGAAAGGGAGCATTTATAGAGGTAATGAACATTCGACATTTCAAGCAGAAACCCTTCATCAGGACCAAAATGGTGACTGTTCATTCCGCTCCAGAGAAGCTCCCAGAGTTACTGAAATTCTCCAGCATCTTGAATGCGTTTCGCTGGATTTCCAGCATCTGCGGAATCTCTTGTGTTTTGATGTTACCATTAACTTTCCTGAAGCAACGTACGGTGCAGATGGACTAAATGAAAAGGACTGACGAGCTTGTGATGAGTTGGACAGTGAATTTGTCCTCCATTGTAGGCAATACGTCGAACTCTTCTGAAATTCAAATCCTACAAGGTCAATGGAAATGTATTTTAAAATTCTCATTGCATTATTTAATCACTTTATTATATTAGCTACACTTAAAGCATGTATTTTTCAAGAGATTTAGATCTGCTCAGTTGGGCAAAAAGTCATCCTTTCTCTTTTGGGGACAGTACAGAACAAAGAGACAAAACCATTAACTGAGAGCAGGTCTGAAGATGGGAAGCTGTTCCTCACACGAAGGCCAATGGAAACTTTGAACCTGTTCCCATAGAGCGTGCCCAAAGCAGAGGCTAATATTCATTTCAAACTTAGTCAAAAATAAAAGTCCTTTTGTTTGTGAGGACAAGGGTTATGGATCCACAACCGTTGGGTTAAGTTGAGACATAAATCAAATGTGATCAAACTAAAGGTGAATTAAATCTGAAGGGTTAATGGATGTTGTGGTGGCCCTCCTCTTACCCTTTCTCCCATAGTCCAAATGCCTCTCCTATCAGATTCCTTCTTTTTCAGCTTCTTCCCTCTTCCACCTATCACTTCCCAGTTTCTCACTTCATTCCTACTCCCCCACCACTTATATTCCCACCCCTCACCTGCCATCAATTTCTCCCTTCTCTCTTTTTCCATTCCTCATTATCCTCATGCTGAGGATGTTCCACGAGTCTGTGGTGGCCAGTGCTATCATGTTTGCTGTTGCATCCTGGGGCAGCAGGCTGAGGGTATCAGACACCAACAAAATCAACAAACTCATTCATAGGGCCAGTGATGTTGTGGGGGTGGAACTGGACTCTCTGACGGTGGTGTCTGAAAAGAGTATGCTGTCCAAGTTGCATGCCATCTTGGACAATGACTCCCATCCACTCCATAATGTACCGGTTAGGCACAGGAGTACATTCAGCCAGAGACTCATTCCACTGAGATGCAACACTGAGCGTCATAGGAAGTCATTCCTGCCTGTGGCCATCAAACTTTACAACTCCTCCCTCGGAGAGTCAGACACCCTGAGCCAATAGGCTGGTCCTGGACTTATTTCCACTTGGCATGATTAACTTATTATTATTTAATTATTTATGGCTTTATATTGCTTTATTTCTACACTATTCTTGGTTGATGCGGCTGTAACGAAAGCCAATTTCCCTTGGGATCAATAAAGTATGTCTGTCTGTCTGTCATTATGGCTCCCCTCTCACCTCTTCTTTTCTCCTCACCTGTCCATCTTCTCTCTCTGGTTTTCCTTTCCTTCTCTTTCTCCCACTGGCCACTCCCCTCCTATCAGATTCTTTTTTCTTCAGCCCGTTCCCTTTTCCTCCTACCACCTCGCAGCTTCTCAATTCTACCCTGCTCCCCCCAGCCTCCAACCTCACCCTCACCTGGCTTCACTTATCGCCTCCTTGCTTATATTCTTTCCCCTCCCCACCCCCCTCCCTCAGCATCTTAGTTTGGCTTCTTCTACTTTACTCTCCACTCCTGATGAAGGGTCTTGGCCCAAAATGTCAGCTCTTTATTCCTCTTCAGGCACTGCCTAACCCGCTGAGTTCCTCCCGCATTTTGTGTGTGTTGCTCTGGATTTCCAGCATCTGCAGAATCTCTTGTGTTTATGGCTCACTCCTGTTTCTCTGTCCCTGTTGACTGCTCCAGGATCGTAAGCTTGTTATTTATGTGGCCCATCAAACGTGCTCACCTTAAATATGGAATTCACACAACCATTTCTCAGCTCTTATTTATCATACATCAATTACTTTCATATCCATTCCATCTCATCAGGCTGCCTTAACCGAACTGCTTCACCCTAAGCATTTTGTTTAATGTTTCATTCAAACATTGACAGAGTAAATTAAGACCTAAGAAAAAAATATCGCTGTCTGCTGTAATAATAAAATCATTAAATAATGCATTAACAATTTCTCTGCTTCTCTTGACACAGACTGGTGGCAAAGCAGAATATGGACGTGATATGATAAATAGTTAATTTTAAAAGATAAGTTCATTTTCTAATCCTTTTACACTTTATCACAAAGATGGTTGGCAAGGAAGTGACAGTCAGAATTGAAACAAGGAAAAAGGTTTTAGCCCTGATGAACGATCTTGGCCTGAAACGTTGTCTCTTTATTCCTCTCCATAAAATGTCGCCTGACAGTATTTTGTGTGTGTTACAAAAGATTTTATTGTCTCCTCTGTTCATCTGTCATCTCCAACCCCCTCATCATCTTGGCATCTCATCACCACCAAAGGCCACTCAAGTTTTTTAGCACCCACGGCAAATCAAAGTGCTGGCTTGCCTCAGATGGGTCTGCAGATGTGCTGTGGAGAGGATTCTGACTGTTGCATCACTGTCTGGTATGGAGGGGCCCATTGCACGGGATTAGAAAACGCTGCCGAGGGTTGCAAATTCAGGTAGCTCCATCATGGTCACCAGTCCCCACTATAAAGAACATCTTCAAAAGGTGATGCCTCAAAAAGGAAGCATCCATGATTAAAGACCCCTATCACCCAAGATATGTTCTCTTTTTATTACTACCATCAGGGAGAAGGTACAGGAGGCTGAAGACACACACTCAATGTTTTAGGAAGAGCTTCTTCCCACCTGCTCTCAGATTTCTAAATGAACAATGAACCCATGAACACTACTTGGCCATTTTTGCTCTCATTTTGCACGAACAATTTAATTTATTATAGTGTAATCTACCTTATTGTAATTTATAGCATTTTTATACTTTGCACTCTACTGATGCCACAAAGCAACAAATTTAATGGTATATGTCAGTAATATTAAACCTGATTCTGGGTTTAAACCTCGTTCCAGATTATCCAGGATATGGTGGTCGGGTACAGGACACTTGAACAAAGATACGCTGTCAGAGTTAATGATGCAATTAGACAGAATCATGAACAGACAGAGAATTGATGGATTGAAGACACATACGTGGCCAGCAGAGACATCATGGGCTGAAGGGTCTGTTCCTGACTGGATGCCCAAAGGCAGCCTGTCCTGGGGTTGGATGCCTGTTTGTGTTTGTGAGCAGGTGGGCGGGTGAGAAAGTACGTGACTAGCTGTTGTTCAATGTTTTAGTCTGTTGTTGTTATTGCTACTGCTTGTGTTGTTCTGCTCAACATGGTGAACATGCGATGTTGGCATGTCTTTAATCAAGTGACAGCCCTTGCTGCCAGCACACCCATTGATGTTCAAAGTCTTAACAGTTTAATGTAAATTTATTATCAAAGTATATATGTATCCTCTGACCCTCAACACAGGTGCCCCTCAGGGCTGTGTCCTAAGCCTCCCCCTTTACTCTCCGTATACCCATGACTGTGTCACCACCCACAGCTCTAACCTGCTAATTAAATTTGCTGACGATACTACATTGATTGGCCCAATCTCAAATAATAATGATACAGCCTACAGAGAAGTCATCACCCTGACACAGAGGTGTCAAGAAAACAATCTCTCCCTGAATGTTGCAAAAGCAAAGGAGCTGGTTGTGAATGACAGGAGGAACGGAGACGGGCTAACCCCTATTGACATCAGTGGATCTGGGGTTGAGAGGGTAAACAGCTTTAAGTTCCTTGGTGTACACATCACCGAAGATCTCATGTGGTCTGTACATACCAGCTGTGTGGAGAAAAAAGTACAACAGTGTCTCTTTCACCTCAGGTGGTTGAAGAAGTTTGGTATGGACCCCCAAATCCTAAGAACTTTCTATAGGGGTACAATTGAGAGCATCCTGACTGGCTGCATCACTACCTGGCATGGGAACTGTACCTTTCTTAATTGCATGACTCTGCAGAGAGTGGTGCGGACAGCCCAGCGCATCTGTAGGTGTAAACTTCCCGGTATTCAGGACGTTTATGAAGACAGGTGTGTAAAAAGGGCCTAAACGATTACTGGGGACCCAAGACACCCAACCACACAATGTTCCAGCTGCTACCATCTGGGAAACAGTACTGCAGCATAAAAACCAGGACAAACAGGCTCTGGGACAGCTCCTTCCAACAGGCCCTCAGGCTGACTAATTCATGGTCATGTACAGTCAGCCCTCCTTATCTGCAGGGGATTGGTTCCGGGACCCCTCCACGGATACCAAGTGCCTCATATAAAATGGTGTAGTATTTGCATATAACCCGCGCACATCCTCCCATATACTTTAAATCATCTCTAGATTACATATAATACCGAATACAATGTAAATGCTATGTAAATAGTTGTTATACTGTATTGTTTAGGGAATAATGACAAGAAAAAAAAATCTGTACACGAGATGAGAGGCGAACATTTCTCAAACAACGAGCACTGGAGAGAGAACTTTTGGGTTTCCCAGATCCACAGTTGGTTGAATCCGCGCATGCGGAACCCGGGGATAAGGAGGGCCGGCTGTTATTGTATTTCTATGTTATATTGACTGTCCTTTTGTACGTACTATTTATTACAAATTACTATGAGTTGCGCATTACACATTTAAGCAGAGATGTAACATAAAGATTTTTATTCCTCATGTATATGAAGGATGTAAGAAATAAAGTCAATTTAATTCAATTCAATTCAGTATGTCATTTACTTTCTTGTGTGTATACACAGAAAATTCTGGAAACACAATAGAATCAATGAAAGACCACACCAAGCAGGACAGACAGACAACCAACATGCAAAAGACAACAAACTGTGCAAACGCAAAGGAAAAACAAAATTATAATAATATAAAAAATTAGCAATAAATGTCAAGAACATTGGATGAAGAGTCCTTGAAAATGAGTCTATCACTGTGGGAACAGTTCAGGGATGGGACGAGTGGAGTGAAGAGATCCCCATTGGTTCAACAGCCTGATGGTGGAAGTGAAATAACTGTTCCTGAACCTGATGATGTGGGTCTTGAGGGTCCCGTGCCTTCTTCCTGATGACAGCACTGAGAAGAGAGCATGCCCATATGATTCATGGCAATGCAAATGACACTTCTCACTGTATGGTTCAATGTACATGTGATAAATAAACTTGAATCTTGTACAGTACTATGCAAAAGCCTTTAGCATATATACATATATATCCAAGGTGCTTAAGAATTTGCGCAGTACTGTAGTAATTTTATGTATTACACTGTACTGCTGCTACAAAAAAAAAAACAGATTTCATGGCACATGTGAGTGGTGATAAACCTGATTCTGATATGGGTCTCTATTGTGGACTGAGAGTGGGAAGGGGGCAGGGAGAGGGGAATCATGATTGGGAAAGGGGAAGGGAGAGGGGAGAGAGCGGGAAGTACCAGAGAGACATCTGTAATGATTAATAAACCAATTGTATGGCATCAAATGTGGTTGCCTGATGTCTCTGGACCCGCACCACTCCAACCCCTGGCACTCCTTCTCCGCCACCTGTCCCACACCCCTCCTGCAGCGCTCCATCCTCGCCATTCTCAACATCCTTTGCTACCACCAGGTTTACAGACTCTCTCTGCTCCACGTTGACAAATACAGTACTTTGCAAAACTCTTAGGCACCTTAGCTATATATGTATATGTGCCTAAGGCTTTTGCACAGTACTATCCCTCTTTCAACGAGATTCTCTATGCAACAAACTTAGAGCGATAAAGGTACACAGCAGGTGGAAAGAGTCTGTTCAGTCCAGCTGAATCTGAATCTGTGGCACTGTATTGTTCCGCATTCTATTTTCTATGCTTTGTGCCTATGGTTAATGTTCTATATTCAATGCTGTCATATTCTGGTGTTTAAGTGCTTTCAGTGGTCAGGAACGAGGCCTAAAACGTATTGCTTCATGGTCAACTTATTAGGAGTTGAGAGAACAAAGGAAAGTTGAAGCAAATAGGAGCAGGTTTACTGCTTGAAGAAGAGAAACTAAAGAAAGATGGCACTTGACTCAATAAGCTATTTTTATGCCATAGAGTGAAGAAAAATTCCATAGGTAAGAAGCAACCAATCAGAAAATAAGTATTCAATACTGCCATAAAATCAACCGGTGAGAAAATACTAGGCACTTAGTGAAAGAACAAAGGAGCTTCAGAATTAAACTCTGTATACCCACTGGAGGCAAATTAAACTGGTATGTATATAAAGGCTATTCAAAAAAAACAAGCAGATAATTGATTGTTAAACTGCCACGGAAATAATAATAAAAATTAACCACTCTGATCTAACGACGCTCTATGTTCTATGTTGCATTCTGCACAATAATCAGATGAGATGGTGTCTGAAACCCATTACTTTAATCGCTGGGGTGCAGAAGACTGAGACCTATAAGATGACTCTATTGAGGTTTATAAAACCTTGAGAACATAGATAGAGTGAATGTGCACAGTCTTTTTGCCAGGGTTGTGGTACCTGGAACTAGTGGCCATGAGTTGAAGGTAAGGGAGGGATTCAGTAGAATAATACATTTACCAGGAACCAGAAGGAGCAACTTTGGTAGCCAGACAGTGGCCAACATTTATAAAACACTTACACTCAGTGGCCACTTTATTAGGTACAACAGAACACCTGCTCATTAATGCAAATATCTAATCAGCCAATCATGAAGCAGCAACTCAACACATATAAGCTTTCAGACATGGTCAGACCATGGGTTTTTGGACCAAATATCAGAATGTGGAAGAAACGTGATCTAAGTGACTTTGACTGTGGAATGATTGTTGGTGCCAGACAGGGTAGCTTGAGTATCTTGGAAATTGCCAATCTCCTGGGATTTTCATGCGCAGCAGTCTCTGGATTTACACTGAATGGTGCAGAAAACAATAAACATCGAGTGAGCAGCAGTTCTGTGGGCCAAAACACTTTGCTAATGAGAGAGGCCAGAGGAGAATGGCCAGACTGGTTCAAGCTAACGGGAAGGCAACAATAACTCAAATATCCATGTGTTACAAGAGCATTGTGCAGAAAAGCATCTCTGAATACACACGTCGAAGCATAAAGTGGATGGGCTACAGCAGCAGAAGACCATAAACAAACACTCAATAGGTACAGGAGCTACCTAATAAAGTGGCCATTGAGTGTAGACAGGGACATGGATAGGAAAGGTTTAGGGGAGGGGTTCACGGACATCTTGGTTAATGGTAGGGGTAACTGGCAAAAAACAGTTGTGAACCTCTGGTTTAGAGGGATATGGGCCATAGAACAGCAAATGGGACGAGCTTAGATTTGAACTTGAACAAGATATACCGAAGGTCCTGTCTCTGTGTTGTTGACTCTATGGCTACGGCTCATGGACTCTGTGTGTTTTAGACTCACGAGAGAACCCTGTAGGACAGCATCTACCAATGTTTGGATTGACAGAGTCTGATTAGGAGGAGTCAGCGTGGCTTTGTGCAGGGAAGTCATACTTGACAAATATTTTTGACATGTTTGAGGAGGTAATCAAAAGGATAGATTAAAGTCGGGCAAAGAGCATTGTCTATTTGGACTTCGACAAGGTCCCACAGTAAGACTGGTCTGCAAGGTTAAGTCAAAGTTCAAAGTAAATTTATTATCGAAGTACATATATGTTACCATTTACAACCCTGAGATTCATTTTCTTGTGGGCATACTCAATACACCCATGGAATAATAACCATAAGAGGGTCATAGGAGAACAGTTCCATGGACAGCTGGAACTTTTGCGTTGTGTATTCAAAGCTGGCTCAGAGTTAGGAAGTAGAGTGTGGTTATTAAGGATCATGTCTCAGATGGGAAGCAGGTAACTTATTGATGACTAAGAGTCGGTAGTGGGACCCTTGGTATTTGTTATTATATAAATGCTTTGGATGTGAACACAGAAGGCTTGATCAGTATATTTTCAGATAACACGTAGATAGTGTTGGTGAAGAAGGTTATCAAAGAATACAAGGGCACCTTGATCAGTTGGGTAAGTAGACCAAGGAGTGGTGAATAGATTTCAATACAGTAAGGTGAACTGATGCATTTTGTAAAGTCAAGCCAGTATACTATGGGTAGCGTAGTAAGACACTGGGAAGTGTAATGGAACAGAGGGACTTAGGAGTGCACGTGCCTAATTTGTTGAAGCAGCATTGTAGGTCGACAGGGAGCTGATAAAGGATCTTTAGCACACTGGCCTTCATCAGTAAGGGTATTGAATATAGGAGTCGGGACATAGTTGCAGTTGTATAAGCCTCGAGGGTGCAGGATGATTATGGCATGGCATGTACGTACTGAATCAAGACGGCGGGGGCCTGGAGGTTCATCCAATATTTGTTCATTGCTGGAGCAGACTCGCAGGCGATTTGAAAAGTTAGAAACAAGATGAGGCAGGGGAGGTACGAGGGGGTGGGACCTGGGCTCGAGAGTGAGGAATGACCCGCTTTTTGGCTGATTTAAGCACTGGGCCAGATTGGAAAGGTCAGCGATGGACTGAATCAAGGAGTTGGGGCCTGGGCCCAAGACCATATTGAAGAGGCATGGTCCAGGTCCGAGAGCAAGTAATGACCTGAGGATTTTGTCGATTTAAGCACTGGGCCAGTTTAAAAGGCAGTGGATGCAGTCTATATGGACTTCAGCAAAGCCTTTGAAAAAGTTCCACATGGAAGGTTAGTTAAGAAGGTTCAGTCGTTAGGTATTAATGCTGGAGTAATAAAATGGATTCAACAGTGGCTAGATGGGAGATGCCAGACAGTAGTGGTGGATAATTGTTTATCGGGATGGAGGCCGGTGACTAGCGGGGTGCCTCAGGGATCTGTTTTGGGCCCAATGTTGTTTGTAATATACATAAATGATCTGGATGATGGGGTGATAAATTGGATTAGTAAGTATGCCGATGATACTAAGGTAGGAGGTGTTGTGGATAATGAGGTGGGTTTTCAAAGCTTGCAGGGAGTTTTATGCTGGTTAGAAGAATGGGCTGAACGTTGGCAGATGGAGTTTAATGCTGAGAAGTGTGAGGTTCTACATTTTGGCAGGAATAATCCAAATAGAACATACAGGGTAAATGGTAGGGCATTGAGGAATGCAGAGGAACAGAGAGATCTAGGAATAACAGTGCATAGTTCCCTGAAGGTGGAGTCTCATGTAGATAGGGTGGTGAAGAAGGCTTTTGGAACACTGGCCTTTATAAATCAAAGCATTGAGTACAGAAGTTGGAATGTACCGTAGATTCCGGACTACAGAACGCACCTGATTAAAAGCCGCACGCTCTAATTTTAGAAAGAAAATCAATTTTGTACTTGTACAGGCCGCACCGGATTTTAAGCCGCAGGTATCCCACATTGTAATATGAGATATTTACACAGAGAGATATTACACATGAGGATTTTTTAACTTTTAATTAAATCCGTATGGTAACATAAACAAATACATATTGCAAATGCTTTTTTTCGAACAGTGCTTGTAACGCAGCTACTTTTAAATATACATACGTATCGGTAACACTCAAATTACGTTGCGTATACTTTTTTACTGAACAGTGCACGAACAACATTCCAATATCTCCTAACGACTGGTAAAAAAATATATATACTGCAGCCTACCAGGAAAAGTTATTGATCGCCTTCTTCATCTTCCTCCTGCGCACTAAAACCATCAAAGTCCTCTTCTTCAGTGTCCGAATTGAACAACCTCAGGATCTCGTCACTCACTTCAGTCTCTTCGTTGTCACTCTCACTTGAGCGCACGCGGTCCTCTTCATCACGCAGCAGTCCAGCCTTTCGAAACCCGTTGGTGATGGTGGATGTTGTGACACGGCTCCACGCATTTAGGATCCACTGGCAGACTTGAGTTAAAGATGCTCTTCGCATGCGAACTGTTTTGGTAAAGGATTTCTCACCGCTCGTCATCCAAGCCTCCCACTCAACACGTAGCACCGTTTTTTTCTGTGAAAAAATCCCCCTGGTAGCTTGGCTTAGCACTCTCTCAGCCAATCCTTCATTAGACTCTCCATCATCCAACCTTTCTTATTGACTTTCACCATGACTTCTTTTGGGAATTTTTCCTTTGGCATTGTCAGCCGCTTAAAAATCACCATCGGTGGAAGCTTTAGTCCGGATGCTGTGCAGCTCAGAACACAAGTACAATGCGTTCTCTCATGGCCATTTGTTTTCAGTGTGATGGACGGGTCACCTTTTTTATTAACAGTCCGAGTGAGAGGCAGGTCAAACGTCAAAGGTACTTCATCCATATTTATGATATCATCTGGCCCGACGGAATTCTCCGCTATCTTTGTTTGAGTGAATGTGCGGAAGTTAGCAAGTTTTTCCTTGTGGTCGGGAGGGAGCTGCTGACACAGAGTCGTGCGTACCCTGACGGACAGGCCTTTTCGTCTCATAAATCTAAAACACCACGATGGCCCACCTCTAAAATCTTCGATTTTCATTTTGGTGGTGATTGCTTTAGCCTTCAGTCTGATCTGCATGGTGGAAACACCGCGGCCGCCTGCTCTCTGTGTGTTAACCCAGTCTTCAAGAAAGTTTTCAAGTTCGGGCCATCTGCTATGATTACCTCTGAAAGCTTTTGTTGTCTTTTTGCATTGACTCAGTTCTTCACGCTGGTGTCTCCACCGTCTCACCATCGATTCATTTATGCCAAGATTATGTGCAGGAGCTCGATTTCCTTCTTCAACCGCCAGATTGATCGCCTTTAACTTAAAAGCTGCATCATATGCTTTTCTTCGAGTGTTTTCCATGTTGATGAGGGTGAGTACAAATGACTGATTTACAATAATTTAATTGTGAAAGTGCGCTTGATTTATCGTACAATTTCATTGGACCTCTGTGAACTACTCATCAATTTTATTGGTCTACTGTTATGAGGCAAAATGTTTTTGGCGGCATGAAAAAAAACATGCATTAGCCGCACCGTAGTATAGGCCGCAGTGTTCAAAGCAGGGGAAAAAAGTAGTGGCTTATAGTCCGGAATTTACGGTAATGTTAAAATTGTACAAGGCATTGGTAAGGCCAAATTTAGAATATTGTGTGCAGTTCTGGTCACATAGGAAAGACATCAATAAATTAGAGAGAGTGCGGAGATGATTTACTAGGATATTACCTGGGTTTCAGCACTTAAGTTACAGAGAAAGGTTGAACAAGTTAGGTCTCCATTCATTGGAGCGTAGAAGGTTGAGGGGGGATTTGATCGAGGTATTTAAAATTTTGAGAGGGATAGATAGAGTTGACGTGAATAGGCTGTTTCCATTGAGAGTAGGGGAGATTCAAACGAGAGGACATGATATGAGAGTTAGGGGGCAGAAGTTTAAGGGAAACATGAGGGGGTATTTCTTTACTCAGAGAGTGATAGCTGTGTGGAATGAGCTTCCTGTAGAAGTAGTAGAGGCCAGTTCAGTTGTGTCATTTAAGGTAAAATTGGATAGGTATATGGCAGGAAAGGAGTGGAGGGTTATAGGCTGAGTGCGGGTAGGTGGGACTAGGTGAGATTAAGAGTTCGGCACGGACTAGGAGGGGCGAGATGGCCTGTTTCCGTTCTGTGATTGTTATATGGTTATATGGAAAAGGTCAGGGTGTCAGTGCCGGAGGAGAGAGACAAGATGGGAATTCAGTTTGCTGCTCCGCAAGCTTTACTCATCTCTGCACTGAACTGTGGCTGCACCCTCCTGGATCGACTGCAGTGATGACTGCCTTTGTGGCTGTGGACTCACTTTAATGAACTTCAGGTCTGAATGTTATTTGATAACTTTTATTGTTTGCAAAACTTGTTATTTTTCTGCACATTGCAATTTTTGATGGTGTTCGTTTATTAAAAATGGATTCTATTGTGTTTCTTTGATTTGTGGCTGTCTGTAAGGAGATGAATCTCAAATAATGTACTTTGAATTGTTTTTGAGGGCACACCATGTACTGTACTTACTTTTGGTCACCCTTTTATAGGAAAGATGTGATTAAACTGGTATTTAAGAGGGCAGAAAAGATTTATGAGGAGGTTGCCTGGACTAGAGGGCCTGACTTACAGAGGCAGTTTAGCCAGGATAGGTTTTTATTCCTTAGAAGGTAGGAGAATGAGGGGTTACCCTACAGAAATGAGGGTCACAAATATGATAGACAGTTATAGTCTTTTTCCCAGGGTAGAGAAGTACAAAGCTGGGGAGCATACAGTACTGTATTAGGTATATATATATATTTGTCAGTGTACAGTGGAAAGTGAGTTTGTAAATCTGGCGGGAGATTTTGGTTGGGAATGGTGAGAGTGGAGCGCCATGGCAGGGGTGTGAGACAGGTGGCAGAGAAGAAGTGGCAGGGGCAGGGGTTGGCAGGGCTGCAGATGCACACAGCCCTGAGACACCAGTCAATGTCATTTGATCCCTAACAATAGGTTTATTGGTCATTATAGAAAGTCTCCCTGGTGCTTCCCACTTCCCCCCCCCACTCCCTTCCCCTTCTCCCAACCATGATTCCCCTCTCCCTGCCCCCCTCCCACTCTCAGTCCACAATAGAGACCCGTATCAGAATCAGGTTCATCATCACTCACATGTGCCATGAAATTTGTTTTTTTTTGCAGCAGTGCGCTGTAATGCATAAAGTTACGACAGTTGGGTAGGTACATGGAGAGGCAAGGCTTAGAGCATGGGTTCTCAAATTTGTTATGGCATGGACCCTTACGGTTAACCGAGGGGTCTGTGGACCCCAGGTTGGAAACTCCTAGCTTAGGGGGATATGAGCTGAGCGGTGGAGATTGGGATGCAGTGGTTGATGTGGTGGGCTGAGGGCCTGTATTCATGTTGTATTGTTTTATGACTTTATGACTCACATAACTCAATGGGACCCATTGAAGATGAGTTTTCCCCAGAGCCCAGCACATTATTTTCTCTCTCAACTTATGCCACGAAAATACAAAAATTAACTGGCCAATGTTTTTAGGTTTTTGCATTATCTTCTTGTCCCCGGAGCTGCTCCATTACGTGACGACACTGCAGAATTAATGCACGCTCAAGGGCTTTGTGTTGTCTCAGAGATATCATAACATCCAAATAAATGCATCTCCTTCCAACATCAAACGCTTTTAATGGACAGCGAGAGAAAGCAGAGTGGTGAGATAAGTGGAAGCAGTAATGTGGAATATGGAGTGAGAAAAACAAACCACTGGAGGAACCGATTCAGATGGTTCTGTTCTAGCGGCTTGATTTTATGTTTTAACCAGCACCATGTCACATGAAAGTTCTTTCTTTTTAAAGATGTTATGTTGCAACTTTCATTCAGTGGCCACTTTACTAGTTACCTCCTGTATGTAATGAAGCGGCCACTGAGTGTATGTTCATGGTCTTCTGTTGCTGTAGCCCGTCCACTTCAAGGTTCGACATGTTGTACGTTCAGTGATGCTGTTCTGCACACCCCTGCTGCAACTTGCGTTACTGTCACTTTGAACCAGTCTAGCCATTCTCCTCTGACCTCTCTCATTAACAAGGCATTTTCACCCACAGAACTGCCACTCACTGAATGTCTTTTTTTTGCTTTTTGGCACATTCGCGGTAAACAGCATGGATTGTACCCCCACCCCCCGCCCCTGCCATATATTTGTGTCATCTGCAAACTTGTCCACAAAACCATCAATTGCATCATCCAAATCAATGACACACTGAATAACATATGAAAAGAAGTGGTCCTGACACAATCACTCCACGGGCAAGGTCACTTAGATCACATTTCTTTCTCATTCTGATATTTGGTTTGAACAACAATTTGACCACGCCTGCATGCTTTTATGAGTTACAGCCACATGATTGGCCGATTAGGTGTTTGCATTAACGAGCAGGTGTACAGCTGTACCTGATAAAGTGGCCACCAAGTGTATATGTTCCCATTTTCTTGCATGTATTTATAGGAAATATAAAAAGAAACAACAGAATTTACAAAAACGATACATAAACAGGCAAAGAGCACGGTGCAAAAAAGTACTGAGAACGTGAGTTGTAGAGTGAGTGTGTAGGTCATAGAATCAGCTCAGAATAGTGGAGAATGAAGAGATCCACATTGGTTCAGAAGCCTGATGTTTGAAGGGTAATAACTGTTCCTGAACATGGTAGTGTGGGACCTAAGTCTCCCGTACTGGACCTCCTGCCAAGGGGTAGTAGTGAGAAGGCAGCATTGCCAGGATGGTGGGGGCCTTTGATGATAGGGTAGGTAAATTGTTGGAAGTAGATTTTATTTTGAAAGAGCAGGGAATTGAGAACTGAGGGAAATAGAGAGAGAAGAGAAGGTGAGGCCTGGGGCAGATCAGCCATAGAATCAGACAAATAGGAAGCAGGCCATTCGACCCATTTACCCATTTATAAGAAATGATAATTTACTTTAGGAGGGCAAGAGTCCTGAACAAGCCCCACTGTTAATAAATGGTGAGGTAGTGGAAAGGGTCTTCAGTTTCAAGATTTCAGGGATGAACGTCAGCCAGGAGCTCTCTTGGTCCATCAACACAACCTTGATAATAAGGAAGGGACAACAGTGATTATACGACCTTGCCATCTTTTATCGATATGTGATACAAGGTATGCTGACATACAGAATGACAGTGTGATACTCTAGCTGCGGCAACACAGATCACAAAGCACTCCAACAGATGATTAGGACAGCTCAGCACATCACTGGGACTCAATTACCAGACCTGAAGACATTCTACAGCTCTTGATGTGTGCTCGTAACATCTTTAAAAACCCATCCCAACCCGGACACTGTCTGTACAATCTCTTGCCATCTTAGCCAAGATAGTGAGACTGAAAAACAGCTCTTCCCAAGGGCTCTTGTGCAGCTGAATAATGCTACACCTGGCTTGCCAATGGCCTTTGAGTGTTATGGACTATCAAAGTCACTTGTTGCATGTAAGTATGAATATAGACTGGGGTATCATGGAAACATAGAAACATAGAAAACCTACAGCACAATACAGGCCCTTCAGCCCACAAAGCTGTGCCGAACATGTCCCTACCTTAGAAATTACCTAGGGTTACCCATAGCCCTCTATTTTTCTGAGCTTCATGTAGATAGCACTACAACCTTGTTTTCTTGAACAATAACAATGGAGTTCTATTTGATCAAGAACCCTAACCCAGGAATCTCATTTTCCTGCATTTGTCCATATCCATCTCATTCCTTCCTATCCATGTGCCTGTCCAAATAGCTTTCAAAAGTTGTTGTTGTATTTGCCTGAACCACTTCCTCTGTCAGCTCATTCCAAAAGCAGACCACCCTCTATGTAAAAAAAAAAAGATCTGCCCATCAGGTTCCTATTAAATCTTTCTCCTCTCACTTCGAACTGAGGCCCTCTATTATTCATTGGCAGGGCAGCCTAAACAGCTGAGAGGCCTACTCTTTACTTTTATTTTATATTCTAGCACCAAGGGATTCGGCCCATCATGTACATGCTGACCGTCCCAAATCCAATTTGCAAATTACTCATGCTTTTAGCATTTCAAGTCAATTCAAATCAAATCAAATCAAGTTTATCGTCACTTATCTATTTACCATGCATGTATACCGCCAAACAAAAGGATGTTTCTCTGGACCAGGATGTATAGCACATAACACACATATAACGCAATAACTTGGGAAATTGAGAATCTACAAATGAATTACACATAAATGTGTAGGGTAAAGTGCATAAATTAAATATTGGCATGTACAGAACAGATTAACTAGTGACACTTTGAATGCGATGCAGCAGGGAGTTCAGGCGCCTAATGATCTGAGGGAAGAAACTGTTTCCCATCCTGACCATCCTTGTTTTTATACATCAGATTCCTCTGCCTGATGGTAGAAAGTCAAAGGGGATACTAGATGAATGGATGGGATTCCTAATAATACGAAGGGCCATGCATACACAGAGCTCCTGATAGATGTCTTCAATGGATGGATGGTAGGGTGACCCCTATGATCCACTTGACCATTCTTACGGTCATTTGTAGGGACTTAGGGTCTGATGCTCTGCTGCTCCCATACCAGATGGAGATACAGTTTGTCAGGATGCTCTCAATGGTGCTCCTGTAAAATTCAGTATTTTTTTTATTTGCAAAGTTTGTCATAGACCTTCAGTTTCTAGTTATCATTTGTTCCACACTCCTGGTCAATAGATTTCCCTCGACCAATATCACTGAAGAAAATATTACCCCAATGAAGGCAAATATGTTGCCCTATTTTCTGCATCACAAAAGGGATTGCACTTCAAAAGGCCTCCATTAGTCAGGAAGCACTTTGGGACGTTCCTCAGCTCTGACATTGTAATAAAAATGCAAAGACTTTCTTTTTCCTCTGTGTAAAAAAGATAAAATTTTAAGTGCAAAACGGTACAAAATCACAAAATAAGAGATACACGAGGAAAATGATAATAGAAACGATTGTTAGGCTAGACTCTGTTATCTGCTTCTTTTCCAACCACTCGTGTAGGCGACGATTCATTTTGTGTGGCTTATAAAACCCTCATTTCTCTTTTGTTGCACAAGCTGGTAAATATAATTCTCCTAAATCACACACACAAAAAAAATAGTTTCAGTCCTAGAAAATAGCAATTTAGATAACATGGCTATGACTAATTCACTTCCCTCGTGGTCTGTAAGTTTGCTGAATTCGATTTAATAACATGTTGAAATCTTAACTCCTTACATTTGCATCTAAATTCGAGGCAATATAATTATCAATTTGGGCTAAATTGTTATCTGAGAATAACATTTGATTTGCTACTGTGGAATGCACTATATCAACTCCTTTCCTGCTTAATAGAGGAATTCTGTAGAATTAAGCAGTGAGATGTTTTTCATGAATATACAGTTATTCTGTAGTTACACAGCAAGTAACCCTTGGCTTGCTGAATGAATAGAGACTGTAGTTACTTGATGACTCCCACTACACTGAATAAAAAAAACAATATGAACACTGCAGAGTTATTGTGTGTGACACTGATCTTTCTGTAAACAATTGCAGTAATTCTTGCCCTGAGTTACGCTGCACAGCTACGCAGTGAGTTGCCTTGTGGATCATTGAGATGTCCCCAAAAACAATGGACTCATTTTCAAGGACTCTTCAGCTCATGTTCTCAATACTTGTTGCCTATTTATTTCATATTATTACTTCTATCTTCTTTTATTTCCACAGTTATTGAGAATGCCTGCAAGAAAATGAACCTCAGGACTTTATATGGTGCCATGCATATACTTTGATAATAAATTTAATTTGAAATTTGAACATGGTATGTCCCTTGCTTTTCTGAATAAATAATGGCTCTGTACAGCACAAGATTGTGGTTTTAGTCACCTACCTACTGAAAAGATGTAAATAAGGTTAAAGGAAGACAGAGAAACTTTACAAGGATGACAAACAAGAGAAAACCAGGAAATCCAAACAACACACACAAAATGCTGGATGAACTCAGCAGGTCAGGCAGCATCTGTGGAAAAAAGTACAGTCAACGTATCAGGCTGAAACCCTTCGGGTGTCATAGAAACATAGAAACATAGAAAATAGGTGCAGGAGTAGGCCATTCGGCCCTTTGAGACTGCAACGCCATTCAGTATGATCATGGCTGATCATCCAACTCAGAACCCTGTACCTGCTTTCTCTCCATACCCCCGATCCCTTTAGCTACAAGGGCCATATCTAACTTCCTCTTAAATATAGCCAATGAACCGGCCTCAACTGTTTCCTGTGGCAGAGAATTCCACAGATTCACCACTCTCTGTGTGAAGGTTTTTCCTCATCTCGGTCCTAAAAGGCTTCCCCTTTATCCTTAAACTGTGATCCCTCGTTCTGGACTTCCCCAACATCGGAAACAATCTTCCTGAATCTAGCCTATCCAATCTCTTTAGAATTTTATACGTTTCAATAAGGTCCCCCCTCAATCTTCTAAATTCCAGTGTCAAGGGAGAAACATGAAAAGTCTAAGGGGAATGAGGGGAAACTTCTTCACTAACAGGGTCATGAGAGAGTGGAATGAACTGCCAGTGCAAGTGCTGCATGTGTGCTCCATTCCAACATTTAAAAAGTTTGGATAGGTACATGGATGGAGGTGTAGGTCAATGAGAGAAGACAGTTTAAATTGTTCAGCACGGACTAGATGGGCCAAAGGGCCTGTTTTTGTGCTGTACTTTTCTATAGACTCTCTGACTGTATTGTATCCTTACTCTGAATAAACAGTGGCACTATACAGTTAGAATGAGTTACTCATAGTGTGAATTGACAGAGAATGTGTACAGATACTGAATGAGTGATCCTTACACTGAATAAACAATTGACCATGCACAGTTAATGTGTGAATGACCCTTATCTTCCTGAATAAACAATGTCTCTACAGTACAAGTGGATCTGTTTCCTCACTGCTGCAGTGACCTGTGTTCAATCCTGACCTCAGGACCTGTCTGTGTGGACTTTGCATGTTCTCCCAACAAATGCATTGCATTGCCCTGAGTTATGTGGTCTCCTCTCACAGCCCAAGGATATGGCTATAAAACTATAAAACATAGGGGAAGATGTAGACTATTCGGCCCATCAAGTCTGCTACACCATTCCGTCATGGCTGATTTATTATTATCCCTCTCAACCCCATTCTCCTTCCTTCGCCATAGCCATAAGAACATATGACCATAAGACATAGAAGTAGAATTAGGCAATTTGGCCCTTCAAGTTTGCTCTGCCATTTAATCATGGCTGATCCTTCTTAATCCCTCCTCAGCCCCACCCCCGGCTAACTCCCTGTAAACTTTGATGCTGTGTACAATCAAGAACCTGTCAATCTCTGTCTTAATTACACCCAACAACCTGACCTGTACAGTTGCCTGTGGTAGTAAATTCCACAAATTCTCCACCCTCTGGCTAAAGAAATTTCTCCGCATCTCTGTATTAAATGGATGCCCCTCTATCCTGAGGCTACGCTCTCTTGTCCTAGACTCCCCTACCATGGGAAACATCCTTTTCACATCTACTCTGTATTGGCCTTTCAAAATTCAAAAGGTTTCAATGAGATCCCCCCCTCCTCCTTCTAAATTCCAGTGAGTACAGACCCAGAGAGATCAAAAGTTCCTTGTATGATAACCATTTCATTCCTGGAATCATCCTTGTGAACCTCCTCTGAACCCTCTCCAATGCCAGCACACACTTTCTTAGATGAGGAGCCCAGAACTGTTCACAATACTCAAAGTGAGGCCTCACCAGTGCCTTATAAAGCCTCAGCATCACATCCCTGCTCTTGTATTCTAGGCCTCTTGAAATGAATGCTAACATGGGATTTGCCTTCCTCACAACTGACTCTACCTGCAAGTTAACCTTCAGGGTGTTCTGCACAGGGATCCCAAGTCCCTTGGCATCTCAGATTTTTGTACTTTCTCACCGTTTAGAAAATAGTCTGCACAAGGTTGACAGAACATTGTGGGCTGAAGGGCCTGTAAAGTGCTGTAAAATTTCTAAATTTCTATTTATTTGTACTACCAAAGTACACGACTATGTATCTTGCCACACAGTATTTCATTTGCCATTTTCTTGCCCATTCTCCTCCTCTGTCTAAGTTTGTCTGCAGCCTACCGATTCCTCAACACTACCTGCTCCTTCACCATTCTTTGTATCATCTGCAAACTTGGCAACAAAGCCATCTATTCCATCATCTAAATCATTGATATACAGCATAAAAAGAAGCAGTCCCAAAACCAACCCCTGCGGAATATCACTAGTCACTGGGAGCCAACCAGAAAAGCACCCTTTTATTCCCATTCACTGCCTTCTACCAATCAGCCAGTGCTCTAACCATACCAGTAACTTCCCTGCGATACCATGGACTCTTAACTTGGTAAGCAGCCTCATGTATGGCACCTTGTAAAGGCCTTCTGAAAGTCCAAATATACAACATTGACTGCATTCTTTTTATCTATCCTACCTGTAATCTCCTCAAATAATTCCAACAGATTTGTCAGGCAAGATTTTCCCCTAAGGAAACTGTGCTCACTTTGTACTATCTTGTACTGTGTTGCCAGGTACTCCACAATCTCATCCTTAACAATTGACTCCAACATCTTTCTAATCACTGACGTCAGGCTAGCTGGTCTATAATTTCATTGAGCGGAGTGACATTTGCAATTTTCCAGTCCTCTGGCACCATGCCAGAGTCCAATGATTTTTGAAAGACATTTCTAATGCCTCAACAATCTCTATCGCTATCTCTTTCAAAACCCTAGGATACAGTTCATCCGGTCTGGGTAATTTGTATACCCTTAGGTCTTTCAGCTTTTTGAGCACCTTCTCCCTTGTAATAATAACTGCATTCACTTCTCTTCCCTCACACCCGTCAACATCTGGCACACTGCTAGTGTCTTCCACAGTGAAGACTGATGCAAAATACTCATTGAGTTCCTCTGCCATCTCCTTGTCCCGTTATTATTTTTGCAGCCTCATTTTCTCATGGTCCTGTATCCACTCTCATCACTCCTTTGTGTTTCATGTACTTGAAGAAGCTTTTACTAGCCACTTTGATATTGTTTGCTAGCTTGCTTTCATATTTCATCTTTTCCCTCCTAATGATTCTCTTAGTTGCTCTCTGTAGGGTTTTAAAAGTTTCCCAATCCTCTGCCTTTCCATTAATTTTTTTCTTTGTTGTTTGTCCTCTCTTTTGTTTTTACATTAGTTTTGTCTTCCCTTTTCATCCACTGCTGTACTCTTTTGCCATTGGAGTATTTCTTTGTTTTTGGAATACATCTATCCTGCACCTCCCTCAATTTTCTCAGAACCTCAACCCATTGCTGCTCTGTTGTCATCCCAGCCAGCATCTTCGTCCAATTTACTTTGGCCAGCTCCTCTCTCATACCACTGTAATTAGTTTTACTCCGCTGCAATACTGCTATGTCAGACTTTACTTTCTCCCTATCAAATTTCAAGTTGAACTCAATCTTTCTGTGATCACTGCCTCCAAGGGTTTGTGTACCTTAAGCTCCCTGACCACTTCTGGTTCATTACACAACAGCCAATCCAGTATAGCTGATCACCTTGTATTCTCAATGACAAACAGCTCTAAAAAGCCATTTCATAGGCATTCGACAAACTCAATCTCTTGAGATCCATTACCAATCTGATTTTCTCATTTGACCTGAAAGTTGAAATCTTCCATGGCTATCGTAACATTGCCCTTTCGATATGCCTTTTCTATTTCCCGTTGTAACTTATGGTTCACATCCCAGTTATTGTTGGGAGGCCTGTATAAAAGTGCCATCAATGTTTTTTTACCCTTGCAGTTTCTTAACTCAACCTGCAAGGATTCAACATCTTCCTTTAACACCCTCACTAACCAAGAAGCTCTCAACGTCTGCTGTAAATATACCCCGTGACCTGGTCTGTGGCAATGAATTCCACAGATACACTCGCCCTGGCTAAAGAAATCACTCCTCATCTCTGTTCCGATGTGTGTTCCGAAGCCACTCAACAATTCAGGAACAGTTTCTTCCTCTCTGCCATCTGATTTCTGAATGGACATTCAACCCATGAACCCTACCTACCTCACTACTTTTTTGCATTACTTATTTAATTTAACTTGTATGTATTTACTGCAATTCACAGTTTTCTTTTTTCTCTCTATTATCATGTATTGCATTCTACTGCTGCTGAAAAGTTAACAAATTTCACAGCATCTGCCAGTAAAAGCAAACCTATTCTGATTCTGATTCTAACATTCCACTATTATGAGGCTGAAGGCACCTCCCAGTGCATCACCAAAATCAGCCTCGCCTTGGTTGACTGTCTATACTTCCCCACTCCATCTGGAAACCAGGCAATATAATGTCGGACCCTTTCCACAAATCCTTCTTTCTTCTTCACACCCAACAGGTCAGGAGACACAACACCCCAAAAACACAGACCGCCAGACTCAGTAACTGTTTCTATCCCACCGTGATAAAACTCGTGAATGGACCTCTTGTACAATACAGATGAATTGTTGATCTCTCAGTCTACCATGTTACAGCACCTCATTCCTCACTCACCTGCCTGCACTGCAATCTCTTTGCTAATATTCTGCATTCTGTTACTGTGCCTCCTGTCGTACCACCTCGACGTACTTGTGCCTGGAATGGCCTTTGTCTGGATGACTGCTCTGTATCAGTTATCAGAATCATCATCATTATGTGCCATGTCGTATGACATGCAGGCAGTTACGGTCCCATGACCATGATTGTTCTTGGCAGATTTGTCTACAGATGTGGTTTGCCATTGCCTTCTTCTGAGCAGCGTCTTTACAAGACGGGTGACCCAGCCATCACCAACAGAGTCTGTCTGCCTGGCAGAGATGAATCTCCACCCTGCCACCCCAAAGGTTACCTTCCAATTTGAGTCAGTGGTAAGCGTATGCATCTCAGTTGAAAGACGTACCAGATAGGTGAATTGGTCATGGTAAACAGCCGTGATTAGGCTAGAGTTAAAATCGGGGCTGTCAGTGGATGCTGGGCCTACTCCATGCTGTTTTGATAAATAAATAAATAAATAAATACAAAAGATGTTCCTCTATTCGGAGGTGAGCCCTCTGATCCTATTGTATAGGAAACATCCCCTCTGTCTCAGTCTTTCAATAATCAATAAGTTTCAGTGCAATACCTCCCACCCCACTCATTCAGCTAAACTCCAGCAAGTACAGGACCAGAGCTATCAAACACTCCTCATATGTTAACCCTTTCATTCCCAGGATCTTTCTTGTAAACATCCTCTGGACCCTCTTCAATGTCAGTATAACCTTTCTGAGATAAGGAGACAAAATCAGCTCAGCAATATTCTAATTGCAGTCTGACCAACACGTTATAAAGTCTCAGCATTATATCCTTGTTTTTATATTCTAGTTATTTCAAAATGAATGCCAACATTACGTTTGCCTTCCTCAGCGCTGACTCAACCTGCAAGTTAACTATTAGGGGATCCTGCACAAGGACTCCCAAGTCTCATTCCACTTCTGATTTCTGCACTTGCTTCCCATTTAGAAAATAGTACACACCTTTATTCCTTTTACCAAAGTGAATGACCTACACCATATTCTATCTGCCATTTCTTTGCCCATTCCCCTAGTCTTTCCAAGATCTGCAAATTCTCTGCTTTCATGACACTACCTGCTCCATCACCTATCTTTATATCATCTGTAAACTTGACCACAAAGCCATCAATTCTATCATCCAAATCATTGACATAATGCGAAAAAGTTATCCCCACACCAACAGCTGTGGAACACCACTAGCCATGGGCAGCCAGCCAGAAAAAACTCTCTTTCTTCCCACTCTTTGCCTCCTTTCAGTCAGCCGATCTTCTATCCATGCTTGCATCTCTCCTGGAATACCATGGCTCTTATTTCATTTAGCAGCTTCATGTGAGGCACCTTCTGAAAATCCCAATAAACAATATCACTGATACTCTTCTCACTACCACCTGCAGGCAGGAGGTACGGAGCCCAAGGTCCCACACCACCAGGTTCAGGAATGGTAGAAGCATCGAGCTTTTAAACTAGTGTAGAAAACTTCACTTGCCACTACTCTGAACTGATCCTATGACCTACAGACTCACATTCAAGGGATCTATACAAATCAGCTTCTCAAATGTAGTTTGCCTTCTTTTGCACATTTGTTGTTTGTCAATCTTAGTTTATGAATATTTTTTCATAAAATTCAACTATTTCTTTTTTCATGTTAGTCCCTGCAAACAATGAATCTCAAGGTCGGATGTGGGATCACATACAATACTGTGCAAAGTCTTAGGCACATCTATATAGCTAGGGTGCCTAAGACTTTTGCACAGTGCTGTAGTAATTTTATATATTGCACTGTACTGCTCCACAAAACAAAAAACACATTTCATGACATGTGAGTGATGATAAACCTGATTCTGATATGGGTCTCCACTGGGAACTGAGAGTGGGAAGGGGGCAGGGAGAGGGGACTCATTATTCGGAAAAGGAGAAGGAAGAGGGGAGGGAGTAGGAAGAACCAGAGAGACATTCTGTGATGATCAATAAACTAATTGATTGGAATCAAATAACCTTTGTGTCTCAGGGCTTGGTGTGTCTGCACCTGAGCCACGCCGCCAACCCGGCACTCGTTCTCTGCCACCTGTGCCGCATCCCATTCCAGGTATTCTTTCTCAGATACCCATGCCATACTCCTCATGCGGTATGCCACCCTCACCATTCCCAATATCCTTTGCTCCTGTCAGATTTACAAGCTCTTCTTCCGCTTGTCGGATGATTGCATTTCTTACATTAATGGCTAGAAGATCTATTTTGTTGAAATGGAAAGAAATTAATCCCCCTACCGTACTTCATTGGTTTTCTCAAACTATTTTATGTCTAAATTTGGAGAAAATTAGAAGTGTCATATTAAATTCTATTTAATTAAATAGAATTAAATTTGAAAAGATTTGGAGGCCATTTATTCAATATTTTCACATGATGTAATTTGACCCTATTCCAATCCTATTTGTTTTTCCGGTTTTGGTTATATATATTTATGTTGAGAGGATCGGAGTTGGGGACACTGATGATTTTGTAATTTTTTTTATATAGATACTATAAACAGCCCATTTAAAAAAAAATTTCTCCTTCCTTTTTTTTAATAGTTTAGTTTTTCTTAGGGTATTAATATTTTTTTCTTTTTCTCTTTTCTGTTTTTTTTCAACATGAATTACTTAATTTTTTTGTCTCGTTTATATGATATTTGTATCATTCATGATTTGGGAAGACAACTATAATGTACTTTTTGCTTATGTATCCTTTTATGTTCATTTTAATTTTGTAAGTTTGTAATCCCATTATCTATGTACTAATCTTATCATGTTGATATTAATAAAAAGATTGAAAAAGAAAGATTTACAAACTCACTCTCCACTGCACTTTGACAAATACGGTTCTATACAAACATCTTAGGCACCCTAGCTACATACATGTGCCTAAGACTTTTGCAAGTACTATACGTGCTTCCAAAATAAATTCTACTTTGACTTTGATAATATATTTACTTTGAGCTTGAGTTTTGTGTGCCACGGGTTTGTGAAAGACTCTGTATAAATACAATTCTTTCAAGTCATTTCCTTCTATTTTTTTGATGGTGGAAGAATATAGGGACACTTTGTGTCTCTTCCTCTTCTTTGTAGGGGTGAAGGGGAGGGTAGTGATCCGCTAAGCTGAATTTGACAAAGGTACCTGCTCGCTGAGCCGTCGGTTGAGAAGAACCCTCATTTTCATAAGGTGAGGTACTTTGACAGTTCTCGACTCTGCACCATCTGGACTGCTCTGGAGTAAACAGCGGTGAACATATGCTCAGGAATGTTTGGGTTATTTCACAGTAACACCTCTCCTTCAGTACCAGTGTGCCATGATTACCAGCTGCAACAGCTTGTCACCACCTCCTGAGCCTCACAGAAAACAATCAGCCACTATTGTCAGCTTTGAATAGTCCAGTCATTGAAGACTTCTATCAGTGAAGACGTCCCTACTGATGGCTGACTTCCTCCCTGATGTCTATCATTGAAGATTTACCTCAGTCATTTCATACCAGGAGGACAAGTACGCACTGAAAGTTAATCATCACAGGCCCTTAGGGTTGATGTGAATGGCATTAGTCCAGCGCAGAAATGTCTGTCACTGAGGACAGCCCTGGAAAATAAATGTGGACCTATACTGTTCACTGACAAAGCCTACTACTGATGTTAGTCTCTGAAAATTATTTGCAATTGATGTCTGTCACAAAGGAAGCCATAGTAAGTGAAACTGTAGCTGTTTAGATAATCAAAATAACCTCTATTCATATTTACAAGAATAAACCGTACAATGCTTTTTTTCTATATTTGTTTATTTCATGATACAGCACGGAGTAGGCCCTTCTGCCTCTTTGAGCCGTGCTGCCACAGCAACCCCTGACAACCTATAAGACCACAAGATACAGGAGAAGAATTAGGCCCTTTGGTCCTTCAACTCTGCTCTGCCATTTCATCATGACTGATCCATTTTCCCTCTCAGCCACAATCTCCTGATTTTTCTCCGTACCCCTTCATGCCCTGACTAATCAAGAACCTATCAACCTCTGCCCTAAATATACATAAAGACTTGGCCTCCACAGCTGCCTGTAGCGAAGAATTCCACAGATTCACCACTCTCTGGCTAAAGAAACTCTTCCTCATCTCCATTCTAATGAGATGGAGGCTGTGCCCCCTGGTGTTAAGAGTCCCCCACAATAGGAAACATCCTCCCCACATCCACTCTATCAAGGCCTTTCAAAGTGCAATAGGTTTCCAGGAGGTCACTCCTCATTCTTCTGAATTCTAGTGAACATAGGCCCACAGCGATCAAATGCTCTTCGTATGACAAGCCTTTCAACCCAGTTAAACTTGACCTAAGCACGAGACAAGTTAGAACGACCAGCTAACTTGCCTGGTACGTCATTGAACTGTGGGAGTAAACCCGAGGACCCAGGGAAAATGCACATATTCCACGGGGAGGACATAGAGAGACTCCTTTACAGAAAGGTGTCGGAATTGAACTCTGAACTCTGTCTGAAACACCCCCAAGCTGTAATAGATCCGTGCTAACTGTGTGGCACCTCAAATAAATTAATAAATAAAAGTATAACAAAATATTGTGGTTCAATTCCCGCAACTGTCTGTAAGGAGTTTGCACGTTCTTCCCGTGACCATGTGGGGTTCCTCCGGCTGCTCCGATTTCTTCACACGTTCCAAAGACGTACAGGTTCGCAAGCTGTGGCATGTTACATTAGTGCTAGAAGCAAGGCAGCACTTGCAAGCGGTCCCAGGACATCCTCAGACTGTGTTGGTTGTTGACACAAACAAAACATTTTACTGTATTCTATGATGTTTCGACGCACCTGTGAGAAAGAAAGCTAATCATTAATCTTTAACAGGTTAATAGCTTTCAACTCAAATTCAAGTTCAAGTTTATTGCCATCTGACTGTACATACATACAACCAAACAAAACAACATTCCACAGTCCACCCAAAAAACATATACATAGAGCAGATAAATCAAAACGTTACTACAATTAAGCTTGTCAAATAACTTAATTATTTTAATAAAGTTAACTGAAATTGCATATAGTGGGCAGCAGAGGTAAAAAGTAAACACAAGGTACTGCAGATGTAGGTCAGAAATGAACCACGTTCGTTTCCATGGATGCTGCCCGGTCTGCTGAGTTCCTCCAGAGTGTTGTACATGTAAAAAGTAAACAGTTTTGTTCTACCAAAGTTTCAGCTCTGAAACATTAGTTCTGTATCTCTTCCGACTGACTGTTCTCCCACTTTCTTTCTTGAAAGCGTAGATTCACTAGGTTGATTCCTGGGATGGCAGGGCTGTCTTACGCAGAGAGATTGGAGAGATTGGGCTTGTACACACTGGAATTGAGGAGATTGAGAGGGAATCTGATTGAAACGTTTAAGATAATTAAAGGATTTGATAGGATTGAGGCAGGAAATATGTTCCAGATGTTGGGAGAGTCCAGTACCAGAGGGCATGGATTGAGAATAAGAGGTCAGTTATTTAAAACAGAGTTGAGGAAAAACTTCTTTTCCCAGAGAGTTGTGGAGGTGTGGAATGCACTGCCTCGGAAGACGGTGGAGGCCAATTCTCTGGATGCTTTCAAGAAGGAGCTAGATAGATATCTGATGGATAGGGGAATCAAGGGATATGGGGACAAGGCAGGGACTGGGTATTGATAGTGAATGATCAGCCATGATCTCAGAATGGCGGTGCAGACTTGAGGGGCCGAATGGTCTACTTCTGCACCTATTGTCTATTGTCTATTGTACAAACCCACAAGGGTTAGAAGGCAGGGGGAAAGCAGAGCAGCAAGCACGACTGATAACATTGAGCACACCTACTAAGAGCCATGCCACAAGAACACAGCATTCCTCAGCAAGGACCCCCATCAAGGCTGAGCTCTCTTCTTGCTGCTGCCATCAGGAATGAACTGCAGGAACCTTAGGTCCCACACAGCCAGGTTCAGAAATAGTAATCATCCTTCAGCCCTCAGACTCCTGAACCAGTGTGGATAATTTTACTCACCTCAACTCTGAACCGACTCAATAACCTGTAGACTTATTTTCAATGATTCAGCAACTCATGTTTTCAGTGCTCATTTATTTATTATTGAGTTGGTTTGTCTTTGCACGCTGGTTGTTGTCAGTCTTTGTTTCTGTTAGTTTTTTTTTGATTCAGTTGTTTTTCTGGGAATGCCTGCCAGAAAATGAACCTCAGGGTAATGGATGGTGACATTGAAGTACTTTGAGAATAAACTTACTTTGAACTTTCAACTTTGAATCAAGCAGAATGGGTTATAAGACTGTAAGACGTAGGAGCAGAATTAGGCCAATCTGCCCATCAAGTCTGCTTCACCATTCCGCTAACCCTGGATTCCACTCAACCCCATACACATGCCTTCTCACCATAGCCAGTGATGCCCTGACCAATCAGGAAACTGTCAACTTACGCTTTAAATGTACCCATGGACTTGGCCTTCACAGAAGACTGTGGTAGAGCATTCCGTAGATTCACTACTCTCTGGCAAAGTAAAATTACTCCTTACATCTGTTCCAAAAGGATTCCCCTCAATTTTGAGTCTGTGCCCTCTAGTTCTGGATACCCCCACCATAGGAAACATCTTCTCTACATCCCCCTTATCTAGTCCTTTCAACATTCGGTAGGTTTCAATGAGATCCCCCCACATTCTTCTAAATTCTAGTGAGTTTGGGCCCAAAGGCTAGCTGGTGGCGTAGTGGTATCAGTGCTGGACTTTGGAGGGAAGGCTCTCGAGTTTGAAACCAGCCAGCTCCCTTACACGCTTTCCATCCATGCTGGGTTGAGCATCGAGCTAGCAACTCGGCCTCGTAAAAACAAGAAAGCCTGCTAAAAAAACACTGTCACAACGGCATCCCGATGACTCCACTTGGAGTAAAGGGCTTTCTTCTTTTTCTTCACAGGCCCAAAGCTGCCAAACGCTCCTCATATGTTAAAAACTTTGTGTTCAGAATCATCCTCCTGAACCTCCGCTGTACTCTTGCCAATGACAACACACCCTTTCTGAGATATGGGGCCCTAAACAGTTGACAATACTCCAAGGGTGGCCTGACCAGTGTCTTTTAAAGGATCAGCATTCTCTCCTTGCTTTTATATTCTATTCCCCTTGAAATAAATGCCAACATTGCACTTGCCTTCTTTACCACAGACTCAGCCTGTAAATGAACCTTCTGGGAGTCTTGCATGAGGACTGCTAAGTCTCTCTGCACCTCTGACGTTTGAATTTTCTCCCCATTTAGATAACAGTCCACACAATAGTTCCTTTTACCAAAATGCACTATGATACATTTCCCAACACTGTATTCCATCTGCCACTTTTTTGCTCATTTTTATAATTTGTCTAAGTCCTGCTGCAATTGTATTGCTTTGACAGCGCTACCTAACCCTCCAATTATCTTTGTATCATCCACAAACTTTGTCACAAGTCCATCAATTCCATGGTCCAAACCATTGACAAACAATGTGAAAAGTAGCGGTCCCAATATTGACTCCTGAGCAACACCACTAGTCACTGACAGTCAACCAGAAAAGGTCCCCACTCATTCCTACATACTGCTTCCTGCCTGTCAGCCATTCCTCGATCCACGTCAATATCTTTCCCGTAATGCCATCGGAATTTATCTTGTTAAGCAGCCTCACATACGGCATATTATCAAATGCCTTCTGAAAATCCACATCCACTGCCTTTCCTTTGTCCACCCTGCTTTCTTGCTTCCTCGAAGAACTCTGACAGATTTGTCAGGCAAGATTTCCCTTTACAGAAACCATGCTGACTTGGCCTTCTGAAACCTCATCCTTAATAATGGACTCCAACATTTCCCCAACCACTGAGGTTAAGCTAACTGAGCTATAATTTCCTTTCTTTTGCCTCCTTCCTTTCTTAAAGAATGGAGTGAACATTTGCAATTGTCCAGTCCTCCAGTACCATGCCAGAATCAAGTGATTCTTGAAAGATCATGACCAATGCCTCTTGTTATCTCATTAGCAACCTCTATCGGGACTCTGGGATGTAGTCCATTTATTCCAGGTGACTTATCCACCTTAATACCTTTGAGTTTGCTTCGCACTCCTTTGGAATAGCAATGAGACTCTTGCTTTCTGACACTCATGGACTTCTGGCATACTGCTAGTGTCTTCCATGGTGAAGACAGATGCAAGGTACTTGTTAAGCTCATCCGCTGTTCCTTTGTTTCTCATTACTACATCACCACTATCATTTTCCAGTGGTCCAATACCAAGTCTCAGCTCCCTTTTACTCTTCAGATAACTGAAAAAAACTTCTAGTGTCCTGCTTCATATTATTGGCTAGTTTGCCTTCATATTTCATCTCTTCCCTTCTTACAGCTTTTTTAGTTGCCTTTTGTTGGATTTTGAAAGCTTCCCAATCATCTGGATTCCCACTCACCTTTGCTACCTTATATGCCCTTCCCTTTGTTTTTATGCAGTCCTTAACTTCCCTTGCCAGCCGCAGTTGCCTACTCCTGCCACTTGAGAACTTCTTCCTCTATGGGACGTATCTATCCTGTGCCTTGTGAACTAATCGCAGAAACTTCAGCCGTCTCTACTCTGCCGTCACCCCCGTCAGTATCCTCGTCCAATCCCCCTGGGCAAGCTCCTCTCTCATGCCTCTGTCATTCCCTTCATTCCATTGTGATACTGATACATGTGACTTCTACTTCTCCCTCTCAAATTGCAGTATGGATTCAGTCATATTGTAATCACCGTCTCAGAGTTCCTTTACGTTAAGTTCCCTAATAAATTCTGGATTATTACACAACACCCAATCAAAGATGGTCTTTTCCTGAGTAGGCTCAAGCACAAGCTGCTCTAAAAAGCCATCTGGTAGGCATTCAACACATTCCCTCTCTTGTGATCCAACACCAACCTGCTTTACCCAATCCTTTTGCATTTTGAAGTCCTCATTGCAATTGTGACATTACCTTTATTTCATGCCTTTTCCAGCGCCCTTTGTAATCTCAACCCCACATCTTGGCTACTATTTGGAAGCCTATATAAGATTCCCAGAACATTTTTTTCACACTTGTAGTTTCTTCACTCTTCCCACAAAGATTCAACAACCTCTGGCCTCTGTCACCCCTTTCTAAAGATGTAATTCCATCTCTTACCAACGGAGCCACACCACCACCTATGCCTCTTGCTTGCCCTTTCAATACAAAGTATATCCTTTGATGTTAAGCTCCCAACTGCAGCTTTCTTTCAGCCATGACTCAGTGATTCGCACAACGTCATACTAACCAATACTCTACGAGGACGATGCGGGAGGTCAGGAATGATTCGAGTGGCAAGGCAACTGCTCCAGGAGCTGTGCCATTCTGCCATTCTTTATTCTAAAACAAAAGATATCTCAGGGCAAAGTTTCAACTGTGGGACCAGAGTATTTGATTTTTCAAAGCAACAGGCAGAAGAGAAAAAGGGGTCGGAGTAGCTCTGTTAATAAAAGATGAGGCTTGTGCAGTGGTGGGGGATGTTCTTTCCTCAGAAGCTAAAACTGTGGAATCACTTTGAGTGGAGATGACAAACAGGTCAGTGGTGGGTGTAGTATATAGATTAGCTGACAGGACCTGTACTGTAAAGCAGAGTATAAATCAAGGAACAATGGGGCTGTAATAAAGGCACTTTTGATAGTGAGCCACCCACATAAAGTGCTGAAGCAGCTTACCCATCTTAGTTAGCATCCATGGAGAGGGATAAACAGTTAATATTTCAGGCCAAGACCCTTCATTAAGGACTGGAAAAGAAGGGGGAAGAAACCTGATTAATTCAGTGGGGGTGGGAGGTGATAGGTGAAGAGAGTTGAGGGGCACGGTGTGTAGGTGGAGAAAGAGGGATGAAGAAAGAAGCTGGGAGGTAATAGGTGAAAGAGGAACAGGGCTGAAGAAGAGGAATCTGATAGGAGAGTGGCCCATGGGAGAAAGGGAAGGAGAGGGGAACCGGAGGGAGGTGATGAGCAGGAGAAGAGAGAGGAACCGGTTTGGGGAATGGAAAAAGGTAAAAAAGGGAGGGAGGGAAAACCAGTGGAAGCAGGAGTCTGGGTGAGCATGCTATTGTGTGCACGTTGTTGTGTGCAGCTTTGTTCAGTGTAGAGGCTTTGGAGAGGATGCAAAAGAGGTTTACTAAGATACTTTGAGATGAAGTGGTATAAACTGTGAGGACAGGTTGTACTAAATTGGGTTGGTTTCTTATATTGTTAGAAGCTGAAGGGAGATCCAATATAACAGGAGTTCACAACCTTATTAATGCCATAGACCCCTACCATTAGCCGAACGGTCCGTGAACCCCAGGTTGGGAATCCCTGTTATAGAAGGTTATATAATTATGGGAGACACAAATGGGGACAGAGTCAAAATTTTGTTCACACAACAGGTATATCAAGGAAATACAGCTAAGGAAAGAGGAAGTAAGTTTCAAGGAGATGTGTGGGGTAAGTTTTTATGTAGACAGTGGTAGGTGTCTGGAGCAGGGTCCCAGGGGTAGTGGTAGAAGCCAATATTATATATTCATTGACAGCATGGTAGCGTAGCAGCAAGCGCAATTACTTTACTGCAATCATTGCTGTTCAATACACCCCCCCCCAGGCACTCCGCTGTCTGTAAAGAAGTTGCACATCCTCTCCGTGATGGCAGAGCTTCCTCCAAGTGTTCTGCTTTCCACCCACATCCCAAAGTTTAAAGTACAAAAGTTCAAAGTAAATTTTATTATCAAAGTACATAAATGTCACCACGTACAACCCTGAGATTCATCGTCTTGTGGGTATACTCAGCAAATCTATAGACTAGTACAGCAACTATAACAGGATCAATGAAAGATCACCCAGAGCACAGAAGACAACAAACTGCAAATATAGCAATAAGTAACAAGAACATGAAATAACAAGATAAAAAGTCCTTAAAATGAGATCATTGGTTGTGGGAACGTCTCAATAGATGAGTGTAGTTATCCTCTTTTGTTCATGAGCCTGATGGTTGAAGGGTAAGTTAAGATTGTAGAGAATCATAGGCCTGTTATGTTGGTGCCAGAAGTGTGGTGACACTTGCATGCTGCTCTCAGCACCATCCTCGGAACACGTTGGTTATTGACACAAAATGTCACATTTCACTGAACATTTCGATGTTTCAATGTACATATGACAAACTAATCTCCAAAGTGGCATTTAAGAGGCTCTCAGATAGACACATGAATATGCAGGAATTGGAGAGATACGGATCATTTACAGGCACTGGAGATTTAGATTAATTCAACATCATATTCAGCAAGGACGTTGTGAGCCAAAGAATCTGATTCTGTGTATGCACTGAAATAATCATGGTTAAATTTAATCATCATATCAATTGGAAGCATCAAATTGACAAGGATAGCTTGAAGGATGAGGTGGGGATCTCACTGAAGCCTACTGAAAATTGAAAGGCTTAGATGGTGTGGTTGTGGAGATGTTGTTTCCTCTAGTGGGGGAGTCTAGGACCAAAGGTCACAGCCTCAGAATACAAGAATGTCACTTTAGAACAGAGATGATGAGGAATTTCTTTTGCCAGAAGCTGGTGAATCTGAGCTGGCTGTGGAGGTCGAGATATTAGGTATAATTAAAGTGGAAGTTGATAGATTCTTGATTAGTCAGGGCTTTAAAGGTTATGTGGGGAAGGCAGGAGAATGGGGTTGAGAGATAATTAATCAACCGTGATGGAATGGAGGAGCAAAACCGGTTGGCCTTAAGGCCTATTTCTGCCTTTCAGCTGATCTTATGGTCTTATAGTGTATCCAATGTGCTTCCTTGAAACAGTACATACAAATATAAACACTTTATTATCACCAAACAATTGATACTAGAGCATACAATCATTACAGTGATAATTGTTTCTGCGCTTCACCCTCCCTGAAGTACAAATCAAAGTAAATATGATAAAAATTTAAATTATAAATCATGATTAGAAAATAGAAAAGGGAAAGTATGTTAGTGCAAGTCAGGTCCGGATATTTGGAAGGCACGGCCCAGATCCGGGTCAGGATCCGTTCAGCAGCCTTATCACAGTAAAAGCTGTTCCCAAATCTGGCCGTACGTATCTTCATGCTCCTGAACCTTCTCCCGGAGGGAAGTGGGACAAAAAGTGTGTTGGCTGGGTGGGAGTTATCCTTGATTATCCTGGCAACACTGATCCAACAGCGTGCGGTGTAAAGTGAGTCCAAGGATGGAAGATTGGTTTGTGTGATGTGCTGGGCTAGGTTCACGATCTTCTGCAGCTTCTTCCGGTGAACCGCCCAGTGAAAACCGAAAACTATAGATGCTGGAAGTTAGGAAATAAAAATAGAAATTGCTAGAAATGCCCAGCAGGTGTTTCTGATGAAGGATCCCAGATCATGTTCTCAATATTATGTATTATTTATTTATTCTAACTATTATCATTGTTTGTTTTGCTTTATATTTTCTTAGTTTCCCTTCTTTTGCATATTGGTTGTTTACTTGTCTTTGTGTGCATTTTTTTCATTGGTCGGATTGTGTTTCTTCGTGTCTAATGTGAATGCCTACAAAAAATTTATCTATGCTGACTTTTATGGACTTTGATAATGACTGTACTTGAAACTTAGAACTTTAAAGACTATTTTAGATCAGGTATTGTGTATAAAGATAGGATTAATTAATTATCTCACAGTAAAGAGTCCCTGAGATTACAGGATTTTAAACTCAGTTTGTGGATGCAAAAGTTGGCTCTAAAACTGGAATATAAAGAAAGGTCATTACAAAGGTCTATTTTCTAAAATGGACAGGGAATATAGATGAGAGTGGGGAAAGAGCTGATAAATAGTGGCAGATGTTTGAAGGAGATAGTTCATCATCTCAGCACCGAGATATCCTGGAGGGAAAGATGACGTTGAGTTCCTCAAGCGGCTTGTTTTTTAGCTCTGGGAAAAGGATGGACCATGCATGGCTCACTATGTAAGATGGGGCTGGTAGTAAATCACATGAAAGGGCATTCAATGTCACGTAGGTTAATGGTAGACCAGCGGATAGGGTCATTTTTAGAAAGCAGTACAGGTTGGCACAATTAAGAGGAGAAGAGAGAACAATCAGAGGGTTTGAGGTCCAGAAACATTTAAAAACAGCTGAAAAAGATATAGAGTCATAAAGTACTACAGCACAGAAAGAGACCCTTTGGCCCATCTTGTCCATGCTGATCTGCCTAGTCCCATCTATCTGGATTTAGACCATACCCTCCAAAACCCTACCATTCATGTATCTATCCAAATTTTTAAAAAATGTTATAATTTAACCCACATCCACCACTTCCGTTGGCAGTTTGTCAACTTAAACATTAAAAATTATGAACATTTGTATGAATATATTTGTAAATCATTTTAAGACCATCAGACATAAGAGCAGAATTAGACCATCTGGCCCATCAAGTCTGCTCCACCATTTCATCATAGCTTGTTCAATGTCCCTCTCAGCCCCAATCTCCTGCCTGTTTCCCATATCCCTTCATGCCCGGACCAGTCAAGAATCTGTCAACCTCTGCCTTACATATACATTCTGACTTGGTCTCCACAGCTATCTGTGGCAAAGAATTCCACAGACCTACCACTTTCTTCAATTCAGTTGACAATCAAATTGATCAGCACTAAATTGAACTGAACTACACTGAACATTCCTGGACTGTTTCAAGGACTCTGATGTTTAATATTCTGTGTGTTATTTGCATACTTATTACCATTTGCGCAATTGGTTCTTTCTTTATTGTTCGTTGGGCATTTGATGTTTTCTTTGAACAGCTTCCATGGTGTTTGTTTTGTTTCTGTCTGTGGGAGGACAAATCCCAGAGTTGTATACTGTACACATACTTTGATTGTAAATGTACTTCGATTCTTTGAATCTTTGAAAATACATTTTAAATTATTAATTAAAAAAATAAATATCTAGTGAAATAAAGAAAGACATAACAGTTTGCTAAAATCTTTTTGAGCTACCTTTTCAAGCCATTGCAATGGTTGGTGTTGAATGCAACACTCTGAGTGGAGTGAAGCCAAGAGTCTGAGATGAAGTGTATCTGTTCAGTACGGTTGTGAGTTTGTTGTAGTCAGTGGTGAGAGACCTAGATAAGTGTGAGAAGTTTGACGCACCTGAACCTGACCTCCTACTCCTCTTGGTGTCCAGGCTACAGTGCTCATAAGTGGAGCACCTGGAGCCCTGGGAGTAATCTGGCCCCATGCATCCCTCGTGATAATTCATTCAAGCTCACTCTCACCATTCAAAGAACCTGTGTCTTAGAGAGCAGAAGACTTCTTAGAACATAGAAAATGGACCAGTGTAGCACAAGAATAGGCCCTTTAGCTGATTGTGTTGGCCGAACTAATTAAAATATTGATGCCTCATAATAATATACCCCTCTTTTATTTGCCTAAGAGCATCATAAATTCTCTATCATCGTTGTCTTTATCACTACTTAAAATAGTGCTTTCCAGACACCTGTGTAAAAACATAATTTGCCCTGCACATCTTTGTTGACCTCTCTCTCTCTCACTTTAAATTCACATCCTCTAGTATTATAATTCAGATACAGATTTATTGTGCATCAAAACATTCAGTGAAACGCATCATTCGTATTACCAACCAACCAAGTTCCGATGAAGGTCTCGGCCTGAAACATTGATCCTTTGTTCTTTTTCATGAATGCTGCCTGTCCTGCTAAGTTCCTCCAGCATTTTGTGTGTGTTACTTTGTATTTCCAGCATATGCAGATTTTCTCATGTTTGCAACACACTCAGAAACCTTTATAGATGTACTGTAGAGAGCATTCTGACAGGCTGCTTCACCTTCTGGTACGGGGTGCGGAAGGCTACTGCACAGGACTGAAAGAAGCTGCAGAAGGTTGTAAATCTAGTCAGCTCCATCTTGGGTACTAGCCTGCAAAATACCCAGGACATCTTTGAGGAGCGGCATCTCAGAAAGGCAGCGTCCATTACTAAGGATCCCCGGCACCCTGAACATGCCCTTTTCTCACTGTTACCATTAGGAAGGAGGTACAGAAGCCTGAAGGCACACACTCAGCGACTCAGGAACAGCTTCTTCCCCTATGCCATCTAATTCCTAAATGGACATTCAACCCATGAACACTACCTCACTTTTTAAATATATATTATTTCTATTTTTGCACAATTTTTAATCAATTTTTAATATATATACTGTAATCGATTTACTTATTTTTTTCTTCTAGATTATGTATTGCTTTGAACTGCTGCTGCTAAGTTGCCATATTTCACAACACATGCCAGTGATAATAAACCTGATTCTGATTCTGAGGATGAGCTGGAGTTTGCCACACATTCTGACATCAACATAGCATGCCTACAATGTTCAACACAGGAATAAATGAACACACAACGCAGAACAACAATAACAGAACAAAACAAGACAATAGCAGCAGAACAAGCCCTTTCCCACCTTCCCCACCCTCTCACACACACAAGGCCTCCAGCAGCAGGACAGCAAACCTCCGGCCTCCAGGCCTTGGCCTTGGATTGTCAAATTCATGGATATATTTGATTATTTGACACTGTTTGAGACATTTGATAAGCTTGTGATGTTTGTGGTCTGTCAGCAAGTTTACTACATTACCAAAGGCTCCTTGGGGGGACAGTTGATGGCAATCTTGATTCAGTATCAGAGCAACATGACCGCATCTGACTTTTCACAGTACCAGGGGAAATTTGCATTAGTTGCAGTGTCATTATTCACCTGTCGCATCAGACAAAAGCCACATTTGCACTCTCCTCACCACACAGCATATTTGCAAGGAGCTCCGCCACAAGAAAGCAGCATCCATGATCAAAGACCCCCGCATGCTCTCTTCTCAGTGTTACCGTCAGGAAGAAGGCAGAGTGATGGGCTCTGCCTGATGGCTGAAGGGTAGAAATTATTTCTGAACCTGATTGTATGGGTCTTCAGGCTCCTACGACTTCACTCTCCTCAACACTGAACTGATTCCACAACGCATGGATTCACTTTCAAGGTCACTACAACTCATGCTCTCAGTATTATTTGTAACTTATGCTTTGATGTCTTCTGCACTCCACTTGATCTTTCATTGATCCTGATATAGTTACTATTCTACAGATTTGCTGAGTATGCCAGCAGGAAAATGAATCTCAAGGTTGTATATGGTGACATATATATACTCTGATAATAAATTTTACTTGAACTTTGAACTTTAGTTATTTATTCAGTCTTATTTGCAAGTTTGTCTTCCTTTGCACAATAGTTGTTTGCCAGTCTCTGTGCACGGTTTTTCATTGATTCTATTGTATTTCTTTGTTCCACTGTAAATGCCTGCAAGAAAATAATTAGTGACAAATACATATTTCTATAATAAATTTACCTTCAACTTTAAACTTTTAATTTCCATACTCCCACAATACGTAGATGCTTGCCAAAGATCTTGTGGCACAGCTTTGTTGATGAGCAAAGGCATTCTCTCTAGTTTCCTGCTGATAATCTTCAAACAACTTTGGAAAAGTAGATTACCTGATCATTATCACGTTCAGATTTAAGGTAGCTTGCTGTGTAAAATTCCCATTACTCCCACATTACATCCGTGATTACACTACAAAACGTGAACAGCTTTGGGATGCCCAGAAGTCATGAAATGCACAGTAGAAATCAATGGCTTATTCTCACATTGTATGACATGAGCTTCACGCTATATCTGACCGATGCTATATTTAACCTAGAAGTGCGGATGGAACAGTATGTAGGTCCACGGTACTTTTAATGAGCAGTGGGCCCAGGAAGGAGAGAGGCAATAATCCATTGCCCAAAGCGTGAAGATCACCAAAAAGTGCCAACCACCCACTTTTCAGAAGAGCAATCAGAGCAGAAAGAACAATTCAGCATTTATCAGACGTGTGTGCTGTCAGGCGCATCAAAGCAGTTGGACATGCCTGATTGGAAGGAAGAAGTCAAACTACGATTGTTATCTGAAATATATGCAGATTGAAATATAGAGTGAGTGGCTTTGAACTTATGTTTGATCATAAGGTTTCTAAACAACCTTTTGAGAGGGCAGAATAGTTATTAAATATGTGGGGTGGGGGCTATCTGATTACACACTGTGGCCAACTTATTTGGAACCTCCTATACCTAATAAAGTGGCCATTATGTGTATGTTCTTGTCTTTTACTACTGCAGCCCATCTCCTTCAAGGTTTGATGTGTTGTGCATTCAGAGATGCTCTTCTGCACACCACCCTTGTAATACATGGCTATTTGAGAAACTGTCACCTTCCTGTCAGCTTGAACCAGTCTGGTCATTCTCCTGCGACCTCTCTCATCAACAAGCTGTTTTTGAACACAGAACTGGTGCTCGCTGGATTGTTTTTGGTTTTTGCCCCATTCTCTGTAAACTCTAGTGAGTATTGAGCATGAAACTCTCAGGAGATCAACAGCTCCTGAGTTACTCCAACCACCCCATCTGGCACCAACAATCATTCCAGCGTCAAAGTGCTTTAGATTACATTTCCTCCCCATTCTGATGTTTGGTCTGAACCTCTTGACCATATCGGCATCTTTCATTCATTGAGTTGCTGCTACATGATTGGCTGATTATATGTTTGTATTAAAGAGCAGGTGTACAGGTGTACCTAATGAAGAGGTCACTGAGTGGTCATGCCCAAGGTTAGGATATAAACATGAATCCCTTGAAATACACATGAGAGACAAATCAGACATTAATTTTCAACTACTCATTTCAAACAGGAATATTTTATTATCCATATTTACCATGTTGCCTTAAACATTTTTGTCCATCAATTTAAGCCAACTCACAGATCAATCCTCACTAATTTTACTGACACCAGACTATCCCCACATATTCATGCACAGTACTCTGCCAAAGTCTTAGGCACGTATATACAGCTAGGATGCCTAAGAGTTTTGTACAGTGCTGCATTTGTCAATGTGGAGCGGAGAGCAAGTCTGTAAATCTGCTGGGAGCAAAGGATGTTGGGAGTGAAGAGGGTGGAGTGCAGCGGTGGGGCTGTAGGACAAGTGGCAGGGGAGTGCTGGGGCTGAGGGGAGGGGTGATGTGGGTGCAGACACACCCAGCCTTGAGACACCAGGCAAGGTCATTTGATTCCAAACAGTTGGTTTATTGACCATTACAGAATGCCTCTGGTGCTTCCTGCTCCCTCCCCTCTCCCTTCCCTTTTCCCAACCATGATTCCCCTGTATTTGCTCCCTTCCCACTCTCAGTCCACAATAGAGATGCATATCAGAATTGGGTTTATCATCACTTCCATAAATCATGAAATTTGTGTTTTTTTTGTGGGAACAGTACAGTGCAATACATAAAATTACTACAGTTCCACGTAAAAATCTTAGGCAACTGACTATATACAGTATATCTGCCTAAGACTTCTGCACAGCAATGTGCTCAGCCCAGATTGTTGCACTACAGAAAACTGGTATGACAATGTCTGTACATCCTAAAGAAATAAGACATGCCCGTCAACTCATACTAATTTTATTGATGCACTATCGATCCCATCAGGCAGTAGATACAAAATCCTGAAAACACATACCACCAGGCTCAAAGACAGCTTCTATCCCACTGCTTAGGGACCTGATAATCTACTTTATTATGATTTTGCACCTCATTGTTTACCTGCAAGGCATTTTCTCTGTAGTTGTTACACATTATTCTGTCTTTTGTTCACCTTGTTCTATTCCAATCTGTAATTCACTAATTGAAAGGTAAGCTTTTCAGTGTACTTCCTCGAGTTGTCAGGTTCTCACAAACAAAACAAAGTGAGGCGTTTTACGTTTAATGAATCTCCTAATACATTTTATTGAACTCCTAAACCTAAACACAGAAGTGAACTAAAATTTTTTATGTCATCACATCATCACGTCAGACCAACCTCTTAAAGGGAGAACCCCAGCTCAAAGACGGTGGTTATATATTATGCACATTTCCCTCAATTATGCTACCCCACTTGCCCCCCCCCCCCCAAAACCGGCATTGTGAGCCTGTCTGGAGCTCAGGGGAGCTGCCTGGCTCAGCTCCTGTGTTCCATAGATGGAGGTACAGCAGGTGCCTCTGGCTTGTCCAGAGATATGTTGACAAGCTCGTGGTCATGTTGTGATGGCAGTGGAATACTCCAAATCTTGGGAGGTGATCACGCCAGCATTCATCGGTCAGGGAAGCCCTCAGTAAGCCTTTAAGGTGCAGTGAAACTGCTCAGGTTGGCCATTGGACTGCAGGTGATACACAGTGGTGTGATGTACCGTAGGTTAGCACTGAGGTTCCGGGCCGTCGCATCCCAGAGCTCTGAAATGAATTGACTCCGTGGTCAGGGGAAGTATCAGATGGGGTGCCACACTGAGCAGCCCAGGTGCTGATGAATCCCTAAGCCATGGCTGTGGCTGCAGTTGATGCTAGAGGGACATCTTCTGGTTACATCCTGGTTTTGGTCCACCATGGTAAGGTGGGGCATGAAATTGTGAGTGGTGGGGGGGTGGGGGAAGAGGACTAACGAGTCCATTCTGCTCTCCAATGTCTGCTTGCTGAGGGAATCGGGCCTGCAGTCCTCAGAGTCACCTGACGCTGGTGGCCGGATGTGGGGACGTCGTAAGCGGTGTGCGAGGGAGCGGAAGCGAGGCGAGCGGGCAGGAGTCCGTGCCAGGAGAAAAGCAAGCCCTAGCTGACTGGCTGTCCCGTCCATTCTGCTCTCCAATGGACAACATCTGTGGCAACGAAATACTCGGCGGGAGTACAGAAACGGACAGAATCCTGGACGCCACCATTCAGCTGATTATTTGTGTAACAGATTTTCCCCCAAGCCATCGGACTACCAAACTACTGACCTCTGCTGTGCCTTTTGTCTTGTTTATTACTTATTGTAATGCCTGCACTGTTCTATGCACCTTATGCAGTCCTGGGTAGGTCTGTAGTCGAGTGTAGTTTTTGTGTTGGTTTATGCAGTTCAGTGTAGTTTTTGTATTGTCCGTGTGGCACCATGGTCCTGAAAAGCATTGTTTTGTTTTTACTGTGTACTGTTCCAGCAGTTATGGTCAAAATGACAATAAAATGTGTCTTGACTTGATTGACATGGTCAAACCATCAGTCAGGGATCTCAAAAGGTGCCAATGGTGCCTGAACATGATGGTTAATTTTTACCGGCAGGCACTCCACACAGGCTGCACTCCAATCATGCTGGTCCTTTCTGAGGCTGTGCCAAACAAACTTTAGTGCGACCAGTTTCAGTGAGGCCTTCTGGCCCACATGTGAGGGGGCATGTATGGAGTCAAAAACAGTCCATCTTCAGTTTGTAGGCACAATGGGGCAAGTGCATCAGTTGAGACATTGCACAGGAGAGAAACACCAGCTTTCATGAACTTAATGTCAGCCATCCAAAGGCCCGTGACTGCACTTCGGTAAGCCTGGACTTCTGGGTCAGTAGTTTGATTGGCTGCTATTCCAACGTAGCGAACCCCTATGTGTACGGCCTCAATGGCTGGCCATGAAAACAATCGGTCATGACCTTACATTTCCCCTTAATATGGAATCAGGAATGCAGGCCAGGTGGAATTGCTGCTATGCTGACCATGGCTCTGATATTTTGGCCATCACATCACAAGGGGTTTATGGTCAATGAACGCTGTGAAGTAGCAACCCTTTAGAAGAAAACAAAATGGTAGACAGCCAGATAGAGACTGAGAAGCTCACCATCAAACGTGCTGTACCTCCATTTTGGGGGCTCGGGGTTGGGGGGTGGGGGGGAAGGAGCTGCCAGCAGAAGAAGGCAGGGGCAGCCACACACCTCCGGCCAACTGTTTGTGCACAGCACTCACAGTGTAGTCTGAAGCGTCCGTAATAATGACTGTGGTGTGTGTGTGTGCCAGTGGGGTCTGTGGGTAAGAGCTTGCTTGGTATCATCCAATGCCCTGGTTATGTCCACTGACCAGTCAAGCAGGTGACGAGGGATATTGCCTTCAAGTGCGATATCGGGAAAGCATAAGTTCAGCAACTCATGGAATGAAGCAGTAATGGAAATTTACCAGACCTAAAAACTCCTGTAGTTTTTCAGTAGTGCAGGGTGCTGGGAAATCAATAATAGCAGCTACTTTTGATGGGAGGGGTTTTGCACCTTCTGCAGAGATGTGATGGCCAAGAAAGTCAATAGTTGACAACCCAAACTGGCATTTAGCAGGGTTAATAATTGATATGTGTTGTCTTAAGTGCTTGAAAAGTGTGCGGAGATGACACACTGGCGACAAGAATGTCATGCAGGTAAACACAAAGAAAATCTAAGTCTTTTAATAGAGAGTCCATCAGCCATTAGAAAGTCTGTGCTACATTTTTTAGTCCAAATGGCATGCACAGATACTCTAAAAGGCCAAACAGGGTTATCACAGCTGCTTTGGGAATGTCCTTCGAGCACACAGGCACTTGATGATAGCCCTTAACTACATCAAATATAGGTAAAAATTAACTTTCTGGCTAAACATGCCGAAAGGTACTGAATGTGTGGGGCCAGGTAATGATGGGGGGGGTTGGTGGCCTCATTAAGGCATCGGTAATCACCACAGGGTTGGCAACCACCATTGGACTTAGGGACCATATGGAGGGGTGGAGTCCAGGAGCTTTTCAACCAGCGTACTATGGCGAGTTTTTCAATGTTGGCACACCCAACCTTCGCAGTTGCCAGCCTTCCTGTGTCCAGTCTACGCACACGGGCACATTGGCGGGCCAGTTGTGGGAACGTGGTGCTCGCCCCTATGTTTTGCGACTGGAGAATGTGGGCTTGGTGAGGTCGCCCGGCAGTTGAGTAAACTCACATGCAGTGGTGCACGTGCCTGACAAGAGTCGTTGTGGGGAAGTTATTGGGGGAGCACGGTAACAACGCAAAGTCAGTGACATCCACAAGCCAGCGGTTCTCAAGATTGACTGATAGTCTTTGGGCACACGGAATATCAGCACTGAGCAGAGATCTAGCTGCTTTAGCCAGGACAAAGTCCCATGTGTCACAGTACACACTGAAACAAAGTGTCACCCATCGGGACCCATGTCTGGATCCTGCTGCCGTTGGCGGCCTCCTTCTCATCAAGAAGCGATGCTGGTAGTGTGCTCACTTGAGTACCTGTGTCACACGAGAAGCATTGCCCTGACAGGGAGTCCATCATGTACAGTAGACCACCTTGGCAGCTGGAACCCATGGTGTTCACAGACCTCTGATGTCCCAATGCACTGGCACTGTTTAAGCTGCAAGGCAGTCGGTACTTCCTAGCGTTCATACCAAAGCAAGTGTGGCAAAAGCACTGGCCTGGCTTCGTCTGATTCACAGTCAGGGGCCTCCCCAGGGTGGGGAGCCTTGCTGATTGGGCATATTGAGGCAAGGAAAAGAGGAGGAATTATGCTTTTCTGCCTGATTGACTGTCTGCCATTTTAGCAAGCTTCCTAAAGTCCTTCACGGGTGCATTAGCGAGGGCTATGCAAACTTGATCAGGCATGGGAGGGGAACCAAAGTGTAGGAACAGGTGTATGGGAGAAGGAAGGAAAAGAAGACAATAAAGTTCTTTGTACTGTTAGAGATAAACAGAGAGGAGGAGGTGGAAATTTTCTTAAATGCATTTATTTTAATGCTAGGAGTATTGTAAGAAAGGTGGATGAGCTTAGAGCATGGATTGATACCTGGAAATATGACGTCGTAGCTATTAGTGAAACATGGTTGCAGGAGGGGTGTGATTGGCAACTAAATATTCCTGGATTTCGTTGTTTCAGGTGTGATAGAATCGGAGGGACGAGGGGGAGGTGTTGCTTTGCTTGTCAGAGAAAATATTACAGTGGTGCTCTGGCAGGATAGATTAGAGGGCTCATCTAGGGAGACTATTTGGGTGGAATTGAGGAATGGGAAAGGTGTAGTAACACTTATAGGGGTATATTATAGACCACCTAATGGGGAGCGAGAACTGGAGGAGCAAATTTGTAAGGAGATAGCAGATTTATAGTAAGCACAAGACTGTGATTGTGGGAGATTTTATTTTTCCACACATAGACTAGGAAGCCCATACTGTAAAAGGGCTGGATGGTTTGGAGTTTGTAAAATGTATGCAGATAGTTTTTTGCAGCAATACATAGAGGTACCAACTAGAGAAGGGGCAGTGTTGGATCTCCTGTTAGGGAATGAAATAGGTCAGGTGACAGAGGTATGTGTTGGGGAGCACTTCAGGTCCAGTGATCACAATGCCACTAGTTTCAATATAATTATGGAGAAGGATAGAACTGGACCCAGGGTTGAGATTTTTGATTGGAGAAAGGCTAACTTTGAGGAGATGCGAAAGGATTTGGAAGGAGTGGATTGGGACAATTTGTTATCTGTGAAGGATGTAATAGAGAAATGGGGGTCATTTAAAGGTGAAATTTTGATGGTACAGAATCTTTATGTTCCTGTTAGGTTGAAAGGAAAGGTTAAAAGTTTGAGAGAGCCATGGTTTTCAAGGGATATTGGAAACTTGGTTAGGAAAAAGAGAGATATCTACAATAAATATAGGCAGCATGGAGTAAATGAGGTGCTCGAGGAATATAAAGAATGCAAAAAGAATCTTAAGAAAGAAATTAGAAAAGTTAAAAGAAGATACAAGGTTGCTTTGGCAAGTAAGGTGAAAATAAATCCAAAGGGTTTCTACAGTTATACTAATAGCAAAAGGATAGTGAGGGATAAAATTGGTCCCTTAGAGAATCAGAGTGGACAGCTATGTGTGGAGATGAAAGAGATGGAGGAGATTTTGAACAATTTCTTTTCTTCGGTATTCACTAAGGAGAAGGATATTGAATTGTGTAAGATAAGAGAAACAAGTAGGGAAGTTATGGAGACTATGACGATTAAAGAGGAGGAAGTACTGGCACGTTTAAGGAATATAAAAGTGGATAAATCTCTGGGTCCTGACAGGATATTCCCTAGAACCTTGAGGGAAGTTAGTGTAGCAGGGGCTCTGACAGAAATATTTCAAATATCATTAGAAATGGGGATGGTGCTGGAGGACTGGTGTATTGCTCATGTGGTTCCATTGTTTAAAAAGGGTTCTAAGAATAAACCCAGCAATTATAGGCCTGTCAGTTTGACATAAGTGGTGGGTAAATTAATGGAAAGTATCCTTAGAGATGGTATATATAATTATCTGGATAGACAGCGTCTGATTAGGAAGAGTTAGCATGGATTTGTGCATGGAAGGTCACATTTGACAAACCTTATTGAATTTTTTGAAGAGGGAATGAGGAAAGTTGACGAGGGTAAAGCAGTGAATGTTGTCTATATGGATTTCAGTAAGGCCTTTGACAAGGTTCTGCACGGAAGGTTAGTTAGGAAAGTTCAACCGTTAGATATTAATATTGAAGTAGTAAAATGGATTCAACAGTGGCTGGATGGGAGATGCCAGAGAGTAGTGGTGGATAACTGTTTGTCAGGTTAGAGGCTGGTGACTAGTGGTGTGCCTTAGGGATCTGTACTGGGTCCAATGTTGTTTGTCATATACATTAATGATCTGGATGATGGGGTGGTAAATTGGATTAGTAAGTATGCAGATGATACTAAGGTAGGTGGCGTTGTGGATAATGAAGTAGATTTTCAAAGTTTGCAGAGAGATTTAGGCCAGTTAGAAGAGTGGGCTGAGCAATGGCAGATGGAGTTTAATGCTGATAAATGTGAGTTGCTACATTTTGGTAGGAATAATCCAAATAGGACATATATGGTAAATGGTAGGGCATTGAACAAAGCAGTAGAACAGAGTGATCTAGGAATAATGGTGCATAGTTCCCTGAGGTTGGAATCTCATGTGGATAGGTTGGTGAAGAAAGCTTTTGGCATGCTGGCCTTTATAAATCAGAGCATTGAGTATAAGAGTTGGGATGTAATGTTAAAATTGTACAAGGCATTGGTAAGGCCGAATTTGGAGTATTGTGTACAGTTCTGGTCACCGAATTATAGGAAAGTTATCAACAAAATAGAAAGCGTACAGAGAAGATTTACTAGAATGTTACCTGGGTTTCAGCACCTAAGTTACAGGGAAAGGTTGAACAAGTTAGGTCTTTATTCTTTGGAGTGTAGAAGGTTGAGGGGGGACTTGATAGAGGTACTTAAAATTATGAGGAGGATAGACAAAGTTGATGTGGATAGGCTTTTTCCATTGAGAGTAGGGCAGATTCAAACAAGAGAACATGAGTTGAAAGTTAGGGGGAAAAAGTTTAAGGGTAACACGAGGGGGAATTTCTTTATTCAGTGAGTGGTAGCTGTGTAGATCAAGCTTCCAGTAGAAGTGGTAGAGGCAGGTTCGGTATTGTCATTTAAAGTAAAATTGGATAGGTATATGGACATGAAAGTAATGGAGGGTTATGGGCTGAGTGCGGGCCAATGGGACTAGGTGAGAGTAAGCATTCAGCACGGACTAGAAGGGCGGAGATGGCCTGTTTCCGTGCTGTATTTGTTATATGGTTATATTTGCACCATGAAGGGTTCTTCACAAGGTTGTTGATCTCCCAGGAGAGACAGCACATGGTTCATTAGCTCCGTTAGCACCGAGGCCGGGCAAGGAGAGCAACAGTTTGGGACACTGATAGTCTAAAGCCTGTAAAAGGTGAGCTTTCAGCAATCAGTGTTGATCGTGTTGAGACAGCTGTTCAAGCAGATTCACCATTCTCACAGCCATGGAAGTGCTGCGCATAGTCGAATTTGCTGTTGCTGCCGGTGATTTCTCTCAGAGCGAATTAGGCCTCAGCTTGTACAAAACAAGCAACTGCACTTGGTTCCCAAAAGCCCGGCCATTTGTCCTACAATCCACAGCCAGCTCCATTGTTTTTGAGACAAAAACAAATTGAAACCTCAACTCAGTGATGTGGGCTGTTAATTATGTACATTTCCCCCAATTACCTTGCCCTACACAGATAAGCTCCCTATGGGTACCATTACCTATTGTACCACTCTCACTACCTATTAAGTACTCACAATGGTGTGCTTCTCAAATAGCCTCTGACAAACAGGTTTTGTTGTGAAATTTGTTGTTATATGGCTGCAGTACATAAAAATGGTCAATTGTAGTAATGAGTATATATATTAAAAAGTTAAATTAAACAATTAATGCAAAAAGAGAAAAAAATAGTAGTGAGGTAGTGTTCATGGGTTGAAAGTTCATTCAGAAATCTTATGGCATAGGGGAAGAAAGCTATTCCTGAATCATTAAGTGTAAGCCTCCAGGCTTTGCTACTTCCTCTCTGGTGGTAGCAATGAGAAGAGGGCATGTCCTGGGTGATCAGGGTCCTTAATGATAGATGCCTCTTTTTTGAGGCATCGCTCCTTAAAGGTGTCCTGGATGCTGTGGAGATTGCTGCATGTGATGGAGCAGACTGAGTATATATACAACTTTCCTCAGCTTATTTCATAACATTAAATTGTAACATTTAAGAGAAGTTTTGGACAGATATGGTCTGAGTGCAGGTAGATAGGACTAGGCAGAATATCAGGTCTGAATGGACTAGGTGGACTGAAGGGCTTGCTTCTGTGCTGTAATAATCTATGACTCCAATATAAAAGCAAATTCTTCTTTTTAGATAGAGAGATTTAACTTCATTTGTCACATATACATTGACACATAGAGTGAAATGCGCCATTGCAATACATCAAATCACTGAGGATCGTGCAAGCAGAGGTCTGCGAGTATTGTCGTACTTCTGGTGCCAACACATCATGCTCACCATTCACTAACCCTAACCGTGCATCTGTGGAACGGGAGATGAAACCTGAGCACCCGGAGGGAACCCGCACGGTCAGAGGGAGAAGGTACAAACTCCTTCCAGGCAGTGGCAGAAATTGAAGCCCGATCGGTGAAAGCTGGTGCTGCAAATTGAACCACGAACTGCTATGCTACTATGCTGTCCCGGATAGTGTTGAAATAGTAATGAGGCATATCAGATCTGCGTCAAGGAAGCCACGTTGACGTGCTCGACAATGGCTGCTTCAGCACCTCACAGTACCTCCTGTGGCTTCGCACTGCCCTCTGTTAGACAGAAGAGGACTGAGAGGGAAGGTGGAAGATCGTTTTCTCATTATTCCGACATATCAGCAGTCTGTATATTGGGAGACTCTTTCTGTGGGTGTTGTGTACCATTTAGCTAGGTCTTCTAATATCTAATAACAAACTGCAACAAATTCAGATTAAATCAAATTACAATGCATTGATTACTTGCAAGGGAAGGTCTACCTCTAAACATTAGGTTGATAGGTAACTTCAATCTTACAGCTCAGAACAAACCATTTTTATACACTTACAGAGACCAGTAATTCAGTCAACTTCATGTCCCATCCCACAATGGCATTCCTTTCTTAACTGCATTTGTGGCATCTGTTCTTTAATCGGTCAATTTACTTTCCGAGGCTTCTTCCTCTCATGACAGCCATGCCCTGATTTTCCCTGCTGTCAAAACAATACTTGCCATAAACACACCCCTTTCTATAAAACACACACAGACTTCTTGTAAGCCTCCCTTCCAAACCAGCTAAACACTCTGGGATCACACAGGTTCCATTTTGTCACATTACATTTTACAAAAGTTACAAATTCATAAAGACTTCAGGGTTGCAGATATGTTTCCAAATGGCTTTCCCCACACACATATTACAGCAATAAATCACAAGCTGCACATCAGTCTCTATGCATCTTCACAGCTGTCCTATTCACTCTCTGACAACCAGCAATCAAGAGTTACTGAAACCTCTAGAGAAATGACCTGAGTCAAAATTACATGAAGCCCAGGCTGATCTTCTCTCTGTAATGGATACAGTGATCTTGAATTAAATGAGTTTGGCAGCCCTATCAACTTAGTTCATAGAATCCAATTAGTCCCACAGCCCTGCAATTTTTTTTCTTTTTAAAATCCCCCTTTGAAAGTAATAACTGCATCTGCTTTCAATTCTCTATCAGGCACTACTTTCTGAATCTCGACAAAATTCTGCATAAAACCATTCTCCCTTTTTATTTGACAACCTGCAAGTTTACAATGAGCTTTTCACTTTCCTTTGCCTCCCTGTTAAAAGCATTTATAACATTGAGCTCCTTCATTTGGTCTCCAATTATCTTTTTTTATTTAAGAATAACCCCATTTCCTCGGTCTCGTGAATGAAAATTGTTTATATGAACATAATATACAACAGTCCATTTGATCCACGGTGTCTATGCCAACTCTTAATGTGAACCATCTCTGGCACATGCAAAGGCCACATTATTAGGTACACCAGTTTACTTGTTCAATGATCTAATCAGCCAATCATGTGGAAGCAATTTCAATGCATAAAAGCATGCAGACATGGTCAAGACATTCTGTTGCTGTTCTAGCCAACATCAGAATGGGAAAAAATGTGATCTAAGTGAATGTGATTGTGGAATGATTGATGGTGCCAGGTGGGGTGGTTTGGGTATCTCAGAAACTGCTGATCTCCTGGAATTTTCATGCTTAGTGCTCTCTAGAGATTAATGAGATGATCTGAAAAACAAAAAACACCCAATAAGCAGCAGTTCTGTAGGTGAAAATGCTTTGTTAATGAGAGAGGTCAGAAGCAAATGGCGAGACTGGTTCAAGCTGTCGGGAAGGTGACAGTAACTCAAATACAACGATACAACAGTGGTGTGCAGAAGAGCATCTCTGAATGCACAACACATTAACACTTGGAAGTGAATGGGCTACAGCAGCAGAACACTCTTGGCCACTTTATTAGAGTACTGTGTAAATGTCTTAGGCACATGCAGCATATATAGCTAAGTCAATGAAAGGCCACACCCAACAGGACAGACAAGCAGCCAATGTGCAAAGGAAAACAAACTGTGCAAATGCAAAAGGAAGAAAAAAGCAATAAATATTGAGAACATGAGATGAAGAGTCCTTGAAAGTGAGTCCAGAGGCTGTGGGAACAGCTTAATGATGGGGTAAGTGAAGTTTTCTCCTCTGGTTCAAAAGATTGAGGTGTAATGACTGCTCCTGAACCTGATGGTGTGGGTTCGGAGGTTCCTGTACCTTCTTCGTGATGGCAGCAACAAGAAGAGAGTGTGCCCACGTGAGTCATGGCAAGGCAGCTGACACATTTCAATATACAGTACAGTACTGTGCAAAACTCTTACGCACACGTATATATATACAGCATTTAGGATGCAGAGTACTGTAGTGATTTTATGTATTGTTCTGTACTGTTGCCACAAAAAAACATCATTGCATACATGAGTGATGATAAACCTGATTCTGATATGGGTCTCTGTTGAGGTCCAAGACGGTAAGGGGACAGGGAGAGGGGAATCATAGGTGGGAAAAGGGGAAGGGAGAGGCAGAGGAGTGAGCAGGAAGCACCTGTGAGACGTTCTGCAATGATCAGTAAACCAACTGCTTGGAATCAAATGACCAGTCTTAGGGTTGGGTATGTCTGCACCCACACCACCCTCTGCCCCTGGCACGTATCCTCTGCCATGTGCCTCCCACGGCTCTTCACTCTCTAATGCTCCCACCTCTTATACAGATCTTGCTCTCTGCTCCATGTTGAAAAATACAGTACTGTGTAAAAGTCTCAGATACCCTAGCTATATATAAGTGCCCAAGACTTTCCTGCACAGCACTGTAGATGCAGGAGTTACCCAATAAAGTGCCCACTGAGTGTAAGTATCTTGTACTGCTTCTACAAGGAAATCTGCAGATGCTGGAAATTCAAGCAACACACACAAAATGCTGGTGGAACACTGCAGGCCAGGCAGCATCTATAGGGAGAAGCACTGTCGACGTTTCGGGCCGAGACCCTTCGTCAGGACTAACTGAAAGGAAAAATAGTAAGAGATTTGAAAGTAAGAGGGGGAGGGGGAGATCAGAAATGATAGGAGAAGACAGGAGGGGGAGGGATGAAGCTAAGAGCTGGAAAGTTCATTGGCAAAAGGGATACAGAGCTGGAGAAGGGAAAGGATCATGGGACAGGAGGCCTAGGGAGAAAGAAAGGGGGAGGGGTGCATCAGAGGGAGATGGAGAACAGGCAAGGTGATGGGCAGAGAGAGAGAGAAAAAAAGGGACAAAGATAATAAATAAATAAATAAATAAATGGATAGATAGATAAGGGATGTGGTAAGAAGGGGAGAAGAGGCATTAACAGAAGATAGAGTAATCAATGTTCATGCCATCAGGTTGGAGGCATGGAGGCAGGGTCTTGGCCCGAAACGTCGACTGTACTTCTTCCTATAGATGCTGCCTGGCCTGCTGCGTTCCACCAGCATTTTGTGTGTGTTGCTTGTACTGCTTCTAGTCTTTTTTACTGGAATGCTTAGATTTAACACAGTTCTGCAGTGAATGTTTGACTGGATCTACAAGTCCCATGGTATTGTGTTTGAAGCACAGTGTACGATATGCAAAGAGACAGCATGAAAGGGAATGTACTCCCTTGCTACAGTGGTACAATGGCCATGCTTTGATTGAAGAACCTTTTTCAAATTCGACCTTGACATTCAGATTTATTTATTTATCAGATGAATATCAAAACTTCCAGTGAAATACGCTCTTTGCATTCACAGCCAATGCAACCCAAGGATGTGCTGGGAACTGTCTGCAAATGTGTCACCGCACATTTCAACGCCAACATTACATGCCCACCATGTTCAGCAGAACAACAGCATTCAAACAACAACCATCGGAGGATTCAAATGCACAACATCAATCCATTCTTCCTTTTTCTATCCTGATTATTATTGCTTCAAAGAATTCCAACAGATTTGTTTTAGGGGTTCAGGGATGGCATCTATTTCTGTATGTTTGCTTACGTAGTTATCAGAAAAGAACCATGTGTCTAAAAATTGTCATGTTTGCCTGCACCAGAACCTTCATGGTGTCCCAGTTAAAATGGTGTCCTTCTTGGTCTTTATATACCAAGATTAGTGACAGAGGATCATGCTCTGTACCCATAAGACCTAAAGAAGCACGAGCCAATATATTTCAAAGATCAACTGAAGGGAGAGCCAATCAGGACCAAGGCAAGCAAACTGCAGGGGAAGGGGGGGGTGGGGTTGATAGAAATGCAAGCTCAAGCAGGGAGAAACGCCAACAGTTGTGTGGCTGTCAACTCGACTGGTGGTGGAATGTCTGCAAAGTAATTGCCAAGCTCAGTGAACACTGCAGCATCAAACACTTTGTGAATCTCCAATTCTCTGTTCTTGCACTCATTCAGTCTATGCTCATTTTCCTTTCCAAAATTCACCACTTCACACATGATGAACCCATCTACAATATGTTGACCCATTCCTAACCTGTGTTCTCACAAAGTGTCTTTCCATCTCCCTCGTTATTCATCACACTTCCGGTGTTTGTGGAATAACATGTACAACTCTGTCACTATTCAAGTATTCTGATAGAGCTACAGAGTGCTACAGCATAGAAATAGGCCATCAGTCCACCTAATCCATGCTACACTGTTATTCTGCCCAGTCCCATCAACCCACACCTGGATCATAGCCCTCTGATCCCCTCCTATCCATGTGCTTTTCCAGGCTTCTCTTAAATGTTGCAATCAAACATGCATTCACTACTTTCGCTAGCAGCTCATTCAATGCTCTCACCACCCTTTGACTGAAGAAGTCCTCCCTCTTGTTTCCCTTAAGTATTTCACTTTGCACCCTTAACCTATGACTTCTAGTCTAGTCTCACCCATCCTCAGTAGAAAAAAAGCCTGCTTGTGTTTACCCTATGCCCCTCATAATTTTGAATATATTTCTAAGATCTCCCTTCATTCTCCTATACTCCAGGAAACAAAGACCTAACCTATTCAACCCTTCCCTGTCAGAAAGACTGAGGGGATGATGAAATCAGATTATGAAGAGGTGTATGGGCTGCTCTCTCATCGGTTGATGTAATTCTCAAGGTATTAAATGCTGTTAACCATCTCCAATCGTTTCATAGTCTAGGAACAGAGGACAAAAGATAAACCATTTGCTTCAATGAGAAGTATTTTTAAAACCAATTTGGAGAAATGATTGCTGAGGAGATCACTCTCTGTGAACTGACTCCAAATCAAATGCATTGAAAGATGCACAAAGTTAGTTGAGAACAAGCAACTTTGTTGTTGATTCTAACCCAGAAGTGTAAGGTAAATCAGAAGCTGAAGGAACCAAAGTCAAGGTAAATTGATTATCAAAGTATCTATATGTCACCAACCTCTGAGTGAAGAATTTTTCTCTCATGTGTCACTTAAATATTTCACCTTTAACCCTTAACCTATGATCTCTAGTTCTAGTCTCACTCAACCACAGTGGAATAAGCCTGCTTACATTTATAGAAACATAGAAAACCTACAGCGCAATACAGGCCCTTCGGCCCACAAAGTTGTGCAGAACATGTCCCTACCTTAGAAATTACTAGGCTTACCCATAGCCCTCTATTTCTCTAAGCTCCATGTACTTATCCAAAAAGCTCTTAAAAAACTACAAGGGATATCGTGTCTATACCTCAATCAAATCCACCTTCTTTCCGCTGTGCGGAATTCCGAGAACAAATGTTGTTGAGTCCTTGAAATTGCGCCCGTAGGTTGTGGAATCAGTTCAGAGTTGAGGTGGGTGAAGTTATCCACACCAGTTCAGGAGTGTGATGATTGTAGGGTAATAACTGTTCCTGAATCTTGTGTTGTGGTACCCGAGACTCATATAGCTCCACCTGAAATAGTGAGAAGAGAGTATGGGCTGGATCGTGGGCATCCTTAATGATCGATGCTGCTTTCTTGTGACAGCACACCTTTGTACATGTGCTCAATCATCTCATTTACATTTTCAAACTCTGAGTTCTACCTCTTTGTCCTGACGAAGGCTCTTGGTCCAAAACGGCGACTGTACTTCTTCCTATAGATGCTGCCTGGCCTGCTGCGTTCCACCGGCATTTTGTGTGTGTCGTTTGAATTTTCAGCATCTGCAGATTTCCTTGTGTTTGCTCTTCCGTCATTGATACTTTGACATTTCTAAGAGTCATGGAAAAGATCCTTCAGCCCCAGTCTTCAATGCTGACTGTTTTGCCTAGTGAGTTAGACCCATCTGCCTGTGTTAGGCCCATAGTCCTCCACTCATCTCCTAACCAAAATACTTAACAAGATGGCTTTTAAATATTGCTAATGTGCCCGGCTCAACCACTGATTCTCACAGCTCATACCAAATATGCACCAATCTTTGCATGAAGAAACTGTCCCTGCTGTCACTTTTAAATATCCAAAGACACAAAGAGCAAAATGATGTTCTTGTTTAGTACAGAGATGAGAGGAATTCTTAGCCAGAGGGTGATGAATCTGTGAAATTAATTGCAAAAGATGGTTGTGAAAGCCAAGTCATTGGGTATATTTAAAGCAGATGTTGATGTGTTCTTGTGGAGAGGATGCTTTCGATAGTGGAGGAGTCTAGGGCATCTCCACATCCACTCTTTCAAGGCCATTCAATATTCAATAGTTGAGCAGCATTTGTGGAAGGAAACAAAATTGTCAATGTTTTGGGTTGAAAACCTGCATCAGGACTTCCCTCTCCTCTTTTTGCCATGATGCCGGGGTTTGAATAGAATTGTTTGCATGTCCCCCCTCCACATAGATGCTGTTCAACGCGCAAAGTTCCTGCATCAGATGTTTTATATAAATATCAGTCTTTCATTTCGCATGGTGCCTGGTGCCTTTAAGAGTCAATCCATTAAAGGAATGGTTGTGACTATTTTAATCTACCTGCTTCACATCAAGTCTTTGTATGTCCTTGGAGCCCTGAAGTCATTTATACATGTCGTCTACATTCACAAATAACTCACTGGAGAAAGGACGTTGGCATTGCTGACAAAGTTAATTGGACTGACCCTACAGTTGTTGGTGAAAAGGGAATAAGAGATAAGTAAAATAAAATCCCTCAGTAGACCAGGGCTGAGCAGCCTGCAACTTTGTACAGTTTTCCAGCTTCTTCGGAGTGTGCAAGTCAGATAGGACATACAGAACATTGGGATGGATCTTTCAATGGCATACATTTGGCCAAACCAGTACCAAGTGTCATAGATGTTCAGTGTTCCGAAAAGAAAAACCTCATGTTTGTTAATACAGATTCAAAATTCTACTTCCTTATTGCTTCCCAACCACCAAAAAGAAGCTACCAGAGAAGGCACAACAATGTCACCAACTTCCTTAGAAATTTGCGTAGATTCAGCATGTCATCTAGAACTTTGACAATTTTCTATTGCTGGACAATGGGGAGTATCCTAACTAGTTGCAGGAGGTATATGACCTTTAGCTCCCACACCACCATTTTCAAAAACAGTTATTATCCTACAACCATCAGGCTCCTGAACCAGTGTGGACAACTTCACTCATCTCAACTCTGAACTGATTCCACAACTTACAGACTCACTTTCAAGAACTCTACAACATGTTCTCGGTGTTGTTTATACTTTTACTGGCAGAATTTGTCTTCTGTTGCACATTAGTCGTTAGCCAGTATTTGTTTATATATAGTTTATTTTGGAAATTCTGTTGTATTTCTTGATTTTCCTGTAAATGCCTGCAAGAAAACGAATCTCAAGCTAATACACGGCAACAGAACACTGTGTACGCATTTAGAGAATAAATTTTACTTTGACTTTGAATTATCCTATTTCTCCTTCCTTAATGAAAAATTTCAATGTTCCCCCAATGTTGACTTCAGTGTTCTAAGGGCAGGGCACATATTGGCCTGCTTTAAAAAATTCCTTTTGCAGAAATTACTGATTTACTAAAAAGTAAAACCATTAAATAATTACATTTGGCTTCGATAATTTGCTGGTTTTAAAGCAGGTTATTTGCATATCTTAACAATAAAAGCGCTTTTATTATCAAGATATGCAATTATTTTACTAATGAAAACATGTTTATTATTAGGGTATTTGCATATCTAATAGCAAAATAATTAGACTTTCAGATATATTGATGTGCTGGAGAGCTGTCCAGTTCCTCCTCACCCATCCTAGGTGGTGAAATCGTGAAGACGAATCTCTTCACTCATACAGTAAGTCAATTAGGCAATGGCTGACCCGAAGTTCCCTGAGAGCCCTGAGAGGAAAGGAGTAGATTCCTTTCCTACATTGCACAGCTAACTTCACCTTTTAAGATGGACTTGCCCACAAGCGTCCAGGTAGCCTGGATGGTGGCCAAGAAGGAGTTCCCAGTGTTGTCTTCCCAAAGAGCTCTCAGTCATGCAGTGGAGGAGAGACCAACGCCCACCTTGTTCTGCGGCATACGTTTGCACAGAAGGAGAAGAGTAAGGGGTGCATCCTCAGCATCTCAATATCACTGCACTCAGCATGGATCCAGGCAGACACGTCCCAGCAGACATCAAAGGACCATTTGGAGGACCAACAACTGTTTCAAGTTCAAATTAAATTTTATTTTCAAAGTTCATATATGTTACCACATGCAACTGTGAGATTCATTTTCTAGTGGGAATACTCAACAAAATCTAGAGAATAATAACTATAACAGAATCAATGAAAGACCACCCAACTAGGGCTTCAACCAGAGGGCAGAAGACAACAAATTGTGCAAATGCATTTATTATTATTTTTGTATTTACACAGTTTGTTGTCTTTTGCACACTGGTTGAACACCCAAGTTGGTGTGGTCTTTCATTGATTCCATTATGGTTATTATTAGATTATGGATTTATTGAGTATGCCTGCAATTAAATGAATCTTAGGGTTGTATATGGTGATATATATCTACTTTGATAATAAATTTACTTTGAACAATGAATATTAACTAGTGGGAGAAGCTCTGTGTCCTTTTAGTCCTCCAGCAGAGGAATTATCTCCAACCAATACATCAATTCAACAAAACTTCATTCCCCTGACTCTCTTTCCAAGGGTACAGTTCCACCAGACTCAATCTAATGATCCTCGAGGATAGATTGGCTGGTGACAAAAGGTGAAGACCTATGATCCCTGATGTCAAGGACCACAGTTGGCATGGCCCGAAGACATGGGCTGATGATTCCCAGCTGTGCGTTTTGCTGTCGTTATGTGTGTTTTGTTGTATGCTGTTCTGATGAACATTGTGGACATGCTATGTTGGCACTTGTGGACTGCCCCCCGCACATCCTCAGATTTGTTGGTTGTTAACGCATTTCACTTTACATTCAACCCGTACACCTGTTCATTAATGAAAATATCTAATCATCTAATTATTTAGTAGCAACTTGGTGCATACGAGCATGAAGGCATAGTCAAGGGGTTCAGACCAAACATCAAAATGGGGAATAAATGTGATCTAAGTGACTGTGAAATGATTGTTGGTACCAGACAGGGTGGTTTGAGTAACTCAGAAATTGATCTCCTGGGATTTTCTTGTATATAGAAACATAGAAAATAGGTGCAGGAGTAGTCCATTCGGCCCTTCGATCCTGCACCGCCATTCAGTGTGATCATGGCTGATCATCCAACTCAGAACCCTGTACCTGCTTTCTCTCCATACCCCCTTATCTCTTCAGCCACAAGGGCCATATCTAACTTCCTCTTAAATATAGCGAATGAACCGGCCTCAACGGTTTCCTATGGCAGAGAATTCCACAGATTCACCACTCTCTGTGTGAAGAAGTTTTTCCTCATCTCAGTCCTAAAAGGTTTCCCCTTTATCCTTAAACTGTGATCCCTCATTCTGGACTTCCCCAACAATGGAAATAATCTTCCTGCATCTAGCCTGTCCAATCTCTTCAGAATTTTATACGTTTCAATAAGATTCCCCCTCAATCTTCTAAGTTCCTGCAATCCCAGAAATCAATCTGGTGAACTTTCTCTGTACTCCCTCTATGGCAAGAATGTCTTTCCTCAGATTAGGGGACCAAAACTGCACACAATACTCTAGGTGCGGTCTCAGCAAGACCTTGTACAGACTCTGGAGTTTATAGAGAATGTTGCAAAGAAACATGACTCCAGTGAGCACCAGTTTTGTGGGCAAAAATGCCATGTTAATGAGCGTTCAATGCAGAAGGGCTATGCTAGTTCAAGCTGACAGTAACACAAATAATCAAGCATTACAACAATGGTGTGCAGAAGAGCATCTCTGAACACACAACATGATGCACCTTGAAGTGGATGGGCTACAGCAGCAGAAGACAACACTGAGCTCCACAGCTGTACTTAATAATGTGGTTACTGACTGTGTGTTTCAATGTACATGTAAGTATTAAATAAATCTAATGTAAACCTCCTTCTCCATCCTCCTTCAAAGAAAGGGGCTTCCTTTCCTCCACCATCATTGCTGCCTTCAACTGCCTCTCTTCCATTTCATGCACATCTGCCCTTACCCCCATCTTCCCTACAGCCCACCAGGGATAGGGTTCCTCTTGTCCTCACCTACCACCCCACCAGCCTCTGTGTCTAGCACATAATTCAAGATAACTTCTGCCACTTCCATTGGGATTCCACCACCAAGCAGGTCTTTCCCATACCCCCACTTTCTGCTTTCTGCAGGGAACACTCCCTAAGTGACTCCCTTTTCTTTTCATCCATTCCACTGATGTCCCTCCTAGCACTTATCCTTGCAAGAGGAACAAGTGCTCACCTGCCCCATACCTCTTCCCTCACTAGCGTTCAGGGGCCCAAAGGGTCCTTCCAGTTGAGGCGACACTTTACCTGTGAGTCTGTTGGGATCATCTTCTGCTCTTGTTGTGGCCTCCAGTACAGCAGTGAGACCTGATGTAGAGTGGGAGATTGCTTCGCTGAGCAACTACACTCCATTCGTCAGAAAAAGCGGGACCTCCCAGTGGCCACCCATTTTAATTTCATTTTTCATTCCCATACCAACGTATCAATCCATGGCTTCCTCTACCGTCGCGGTAAGACTACAGTCTGGCTGGAGGAGCAACACCTTATATTCCATCTGGGTAATCTCCAGCCTGGTGGCATGAACATCGACTTCTCGAACGTCCAGTAATGCGCACCCTCCTTCACCGTTCCCCATTCTCATTTCCCTCTCTTAACTTATTTCCTTACCTGCCCATTGCCTCCCTCTGGTACTTCTCCCCATTTTCTTTCTTCTGTCCTCTCATTTTAGATTTCCCTTTCTACAGTCCTGTATCTCTTTTCAGTAATCAACTTCCCAGCTAATTACTTCACCCTTGCCCTTCCTGGTTTCTCCCATTTTGTGCTTCTCCCTTCCCTCCTCAGCCTTCTAACTTGGATTCCTCATCTTCTTTCTCCTGTCCTGCTGAAGGGTCTTGACCCAAAACATCGGCTGTTTACTTTTTTCCATTAATAATTGGCTCATCACTTATTTGGGAGTGTTGTGGTAGCATAGTGTTTAACATGATGCTAATACAGTTTGGGGTGTCAGAGTTCAGAGTTTAATTCCAATGTCACCTGTAAGAAGTTTGTGTGTTCTTTCACTTTGTAAAGATGTACCAGTTAGTAGGTCAACTGGTCATTGTAAATTGTTTTGTGATTAGGCTAGGGTTAAATAGGTGGGATGCTGGGTGGCGCATTTCATTGGCCTGTTCCATGTTGTATCTTCACTGGTACCATTTTGCCTTGGGAAGTGCTCATCAACATATCAGATTTAGAACAGTAATGAGAAAGAACAAGCATTTTGTTACCACAGGCAGCTGTGGAGACCAAGTTATTTGGTATATTTAAGGTAGAGGTCGATAGACTCTTGATTAATCAGGGCATGAAGGGATATGGGAGAAGCCAGGAGATGGTCTGAGAGGGACAATGCAGCAGCCCTGATGAAATGGCAAAGCTGACTCAATGGGCCAAATGGCCTAATTCTGTTCCAATATCATGTGGTCTTATGGTCTTCTGGAGTCATCAAACCTAAGCTCCAAGATCCATTACGGATAAACAAAAATCCTTCCAAGTGTTAGGGGAGGTGTTTAAAAGTGTCTGAATGGTGTTTTATTGAGTGTGTTAAAGGAAGGAAAAGGGAATGACCTCTCCAAGCTAAGGGTTTTGATATCTGAAGCTTTTAATAGAACAAAAACAAATCAAGGATAATCAAGAGACCAGAAATGGGGGAATGCACTGAAAATTCATGTGATTGCACAAGACACTACAGATGCTGGTATCCGAAGTCATGAAGTCATACATTTTATTGGGGGACCTCAGTGGGCCGAGCAGCATCTCTGAGGGTATAGGAACTGAGTCCTAATGCAGAGTTTCTACCCAAAATAACAGTACTTATTCTCCCTCCACAGATGCTGCTCGACCCATTCTGATCCTTCAACAGATTGATCGTTAAATCTCAAATGGCTATCAGAATCAGAATTAGAACAAGATTGTCTTGGCCCGAAACATCATCTTTTCAATAGATGTTGGCTGGACTGCTAAGTTCCTCCAGCATGTTGTGTGTGTTGCCAAGATTTCTTATCATTGACTTGGATGGTACAAAATTTGTTATTATGCGGCAGCAATACAGTGCAAAGACATAAAATTATTATAAATTACAAAATAAAAATACAGAATAAATAAAGAGGAGTAATGAGGTAGTGTTCATGGTCAGTTCAGAAATCCGAAGGTTCAATTTCAAAGCTCAAAGTAAGAAAAATAGTGGGCAATGCAGTAGGGAAATTCTAGGCAGCTTCTAAAGTTGATTCCATGGTCGGCACAGCATTGTGGGCCGATGGGCCTGTGATGTGCTGTAGATTTCTATGTTCCTACGTAACTTTGGTCAGCATGGTGGTGTAGTGGTTAACATGATGTCTTACAGGTCAGATGATCCGATGCTGCCCAAAAGGAGTTTGTACATTCTTCCCGTGGCCGCATGGCTTTTCGTTGGGTGCTCCAGTCTCCTCCTGTAGTTCAAAGATCTACCGGTTGGCGGGTTAATTGGCCATTGTAAATTGTCCTGTGATTGGGCTAGGATTAAATCTGGGGATTGCTGGGTGGCGTGTCTGGAAAGGATGGAAAGGCCTATTCCGCATTGTATCTTAATAAATAAATAAAATGAATTATCAAAGTACTTATATGTCACCAGAAACAGTAATTCCTTCAGATTCATTTTCTCACAGGCATTCACAGTAGAGCAAAGGAACACAATAGAATGAATGTAAGACTACATTCAAAGGCTGACAAACTACCAATGTACTTCTATACATTGCAATATATGTTCAGACAAACTGTGCAAATAATAACAATAATAAAAAATTAATAACATTGAGAACATGAGTTATAGTGTCCCTGAAGCAGCTGTTAATTGCTAAGATTCCTGTGCCTTCTCCTCAATAGCAGTAACTGGATGAGCGTATATTATTAAGTTAGAATGCAGAAATGGATTTTAAAGCAACTCAGATTCATGGATATGGTTCATTGGTGGCAGGTATCTCTAGAACACATTCACAAAACAGGGTTCAGAAGCTAATGAGACAGAGTTTGTGCCATGAAAGTGAAAATGCGGTTTATAAATAAATAAACATACTGAGACTTCTTGTAGAGAGTACTTAGCTACAGTTCAGCCTCCTCTGGTGAACTAGTACAACAGAAGTGATATTTGAAAATTAACAAGTATCAAGGAACCTCAGTGACTTTTCTAATCTCACCTGTCTGATGTTCACAGGCAGCTTTTGTCATGCCTTGGTCTGTAGATAATGTTATTAGGCAGCTTTGCACTCACTGAAATGTAGCTTGTTCCTCATTACACAAGTCATCTGCCAAATCTGTTCCAAATAAAGTCATCGCAGGAAATCGTCTCTACATTAAGTGCGTTGTTGCAAGATCAAATTTAAGGAAGGATTAATTGAAGATACGAGTGTTCGTATAAAATGTATGCTTGTATCTGACAGATAATTTGCCCAGAGGTATTTCATCAGTACAGGCATGGCATACACTATGCATATTCAAACTGAGGTCCATTCTACCTGTGACTGAAATCACATGGTTTAGGATTTCTCTGGCACAATTAAATGATGATGAATGAATTCTCTCTGCAATTCCTGACCACGTCTCTGCAAAGAGGAGAGAGGATCATTTATCTCACATTTCTTCTGTGAGCACATCAACATCTCTTCTCCTCAGAAAGCTGGGGAACTTCAGTATGTCCCTGAAAACACTCACCAATTTTTGCAGAAGAACTACAGAGGGCTGCACAGTAGCATAGTGGTTAACACGATGCCTTACACTACCAGCGATGTGGGTTCAATTCCCATCGTTGCCTGTAAGGAGTTGGTATGTTCTCCCCATGACTGTGTGGCTTTTCTCTGGGTGCTCCAGTTTCCGCCCTATAGTTCAAAGACCTACCAGTTGGTAGGTTAATTGTTCATTGTAAATTGTCTTGTGATTATATTAAAATTAAATCGGGGATTGATGGGCAGCACGGCTCAAAGAGTTGAAAGGGTCTGTTCTGCGCAGCATCGGAGGCCACACTAGAACAGATAATTTTGAAAATGCCGGCTTCACATAAAAACAATAGGCGAACACACCAAGCATTTTTGAAAATACCTCCGTCCACATTAAAGCGGGTATTTGGGTGTATCTCCTCCTACTGGGCATGCACCAGGACACATCTACAGAGAACAAGCGACACGTTTGGTGTCAAATCTCGCTGTGAAAGTGCAGTTACAGACCAGAAAAACTTAAAAGGAAATTGCCAAACAACAGACAGCAGTTGGCTCTCGCACAGGAGGACTTAAAACTAAAAAGAAACAAATACTGGAGCGTATAGAGGCAACTGACAGGGAGTTCATGGACTGTATGACCCGGCTGATGACGAACATTGGAAAACTGACTAACTCTGTTGCATTAATAAAGCACCTTGTTAAATGTATAAAACATGTCTGCATCAGTATTATCTTGCATTACCATACAATGTTACATTAGGCTGTTACACATCTATTGTCAGAGAAGTACTTGCATAAATAGGTAAGCCACCTTCATTCAAACAAGAACAGAAAACAGGGCAAAGTGAGTATACTTATTTATTCAGTAAGTTATGGGTCAAAGTATTTGGTGAGTACATTTCTAACTCTTCTGGCTTCAGTCTCATTGCTGTCTGTTCTGAAATTGTTAGGTTGTGTATGTAGAGGGTTGTGTTCAGGAAAACAATGAAATGCCGCGTTGCACCAGCATCTGTTCCGGCACGAAGTGACAGTGTTTTTAAAAATCTTCAGTTACCCCATCCACACTACACTGCCCAACCGGCGTTTTCAAATTTACACACTCTGGAGGACGTTTTAGAAAAGCTCCATTTTTGGGGGAGGAAAACGCCATTTAAGCGTGGATGGAGGATCAAAACGAAGAGAAAAAGCATTGGTTATGGATATATCCGGCTTAGTGTGGATGTAGCCTTAATCAATCAATCAAAAACATCCTAATTTCATGCATGGCAGATAGTGTGACTGCTTTGCCCAAGGCCACAAGAAACTGAAGAGAGTTGTGAATGGGCCCGGTTAATCAGGAAGACCAATCTAAACTCCATGGATTCTGCCTACACTTCCCACTGTATCAAGAAAGCAGACAACAGAATCAAAGACTGCTCACATTCCAGTCATCTAGTGTCACAGCCTGAGTGATCAGGGTTCAACTTCTGCTGCTGCCTGTATGGAGTTTGTACATTCTTCCTTTGACTGTGTGTGGGTTTCCTCTGGGGGATTCTGTTTCTTCCCCTATTCCAAAGACATGCGGGATAGGATTAGTAAGTTGTAGCCATGATATGTTGGCCCTAGAATGTGTGGAGACACCTGTGGGCTAAATCTAGCACATCCTTGGACTGTGTTGACCGTTGATGCAAAACAGTGCATTTCAATAATTTGATGTACATGTGAAAAGTGAAGTTAATCTTTAGATCTCTACTTTTATCATCCTCTCTCATTAGACTTCCACTGGGCAGAAGATACAGTACAAAGGCTTGAGAACATGTATCACCAGGCTAAAGCACAGCCTTTGTTCTGCAGCTATAAGACTCTTCAAAACAGTTCTTCTACGATAAAGATGAACTCTTTAAGGATTCAAAGTACATATATTATCAGACTGCATGCTGTATACAACCCTAAGGTTCATCTTCCCCACAGACAGCCATGTGACAAAGAAACATCATGGAACCTGCTCAAAGAAAAGATCAAACATCCAACATGAAAAAGAGAACAAATCACACAAATGGCAAAAAAAAAGCCCAATTAGCAGCAGGAAAAGGTCACAGCAATAAGGTTTCTCACAAGTTAGTGATGTTTGTTTAAAAGTACAGAACGGACCAGTGGGACAGCCATTGCTGGGAGTAGGCCAATGTTGAGAGTAAGAGTGTCAGGCTTCGGCTCGAGAGAAGCGTTGGTCCTGGGTAAGTTTCTGGTAAGGTTCCCTTTTTTTTTCTCTCTCTTTCTGAACCAAGTGTAGTAAATGGTCATTGTGTGCTCTTCATGCTGGATGTTGGAGTCCTGGGAGACCCAGAGTCTACCACAGAACTACATCTGCATGAAGTGCATTCAGCTGCCGCTCTTTGAAGACCATGTTAGGGATCTGAAGCAGCTAGATGACCTTCGGCTTGTATGGGAGAATGAGGAGATAATCGATCAGAGTTACATTTGCAGGAGGTGAGTAGCTGGGTGACTGTCAGGAGAAATGGAAACGTGAATAGGCAGTTAGCATCGAGTACCCCTTTGGTCATCCTGCTAAATAGTAAGTATGCCGTTTTGGATACCGTTGTGGGGGATGACCTCTCAGGGGAATGTCATGGAGACTGGGCTACTGACACTGATCATAGCTCTGTGGTGCAGAAGGGAAAGAGAGAGAAGAGGGGAGTGGTAGTGATAGGGGACTCAATAGTTAGGGGAATAGACAAAAGATTCTGTGGATGTGAATGGGATATACAAATAGGCTGTTGTCTCCCAGGTGCCAGGGTCAGCGGTGTCTTGGATTGCGTACACTGCATTTTGGAGGAGGAGGGAGAACAGCCAGATGTCCTGGTACATATTAGTACCAAAGACAGGGAGGGAAAAGCAAAGAGATCCTGAAAAGAGAATTCAGAGAGCTAGGTAGAAAGCTGAAAAGTAGGGCTTCCAGGGTAGAAATTTCCGAATTGCTACCTATGCCATGCACAAGTGAGGGTAGAAACAGATTGTTTTGACAGATTAAAGTTTGGCTGAGAAGTTGGTGCAGGGAGCAGGGCTTCAGGATCTTGGATCATTGGAATCTTTTCTGGGGGAGGTATGACCTGTTCAAGGTGACAGGTTGCACCTGAACCCGAGGGGGACCAATATGCTCATGCGCAGGTTTGTTAGAGTTGATGGGAAGGTTTTAAACTAATTTGGCAGGGGTATGGGAACCAAAGTGATGGGAGTCAGGATAGGATTGTTGGTAAAAAAGGAAAGAGAGCATGCAGTCAGACTGTCAGAAAGGGGAGGTAGATGATAGAACAAAATTACAGCCAGCAGGGTGAGTATCAGTGCATTAGGGGTGCAGAATCAAAAAGGGTAGCAAATACAATACTCAAAGTGTTATATCTCAATGATATACATAAGTCACTTGAACCAGATGAATTGCACCTTGGGTTCTGAAAGAGGAAGTGGTATAGATTGTGGAGGCATTAGTAATGATCTTTCAAAAATCATTGGACTCTGACAAGGTGTCAGAGGACTGGAGAATTGCAAATATCATTCCACTCTTAAAGAAAGGAGGAAGGCAGTGGAAAGGGTATTATAGACCAGTCAGCCTGATCTCAGTGGTTTGGAAGATGTTGGACTCAATTGTTAAGGATGAGGTGATGGAGTACTTGGTGACACAGGACAAGATAGGACACAATCAGCATCGTTTCCTTAAGGGAAAACCTTGCCTGATGAACCTATTGGAATTATTTGAGATTACAAGTAGGATAGATAAAGGGGATGCAGTGCATTTAGTATATTTGGACTTCCAGAAGGTCTTTGACAAGATGCCACACATGAGGCTGCTTACTCAATTAAGAGCCCATGGTATTACAGAAACTTTACTGGCATGATTAGAGCATTGACTGATTGATAGGAGGCAGCGAGTAGGAATAAAAGGATTCTTTTCTGGTTGGCTGGCAGTGACTAGTGGTGTTCTGTAGTGATCAGTTCTTTTTATGCTGTATTTCAATGATTTTGGTGATGGAATATATGCCTTTGTTGCCAAGTTTGCAGATGATATGAAGATTGGTGGAGGGGCAAGTAGTTTTGAAGAGAAAGGTAGGCTCCAGAAGGACAGGTAGATTAGTAGAATGGGCCAGAAAGTAGCAAATGAAATACAATGTTGGAAAATGCATGGTCATTCACTTTGGCAGTAAAAATAAATGCAGATTATTTTCAAAATGGGGAGAAAATCCAAAAATCTGAGATGGAAAGGGAATTGGGAGTCCTTGTGCAGAGGACCTTAAAGGTTGACTTGCAGATAGAGTTGGTGATGAAGAAGGCAAAAGCAATGTTTTGCATTCACTTCAAGAGGTCTACAATACATGAGCAGGGATGTGATGATGAGGCTTTAAAAGGCACTGGTGAGGTCTCACCTTGTGTATTGTGAGCAGTCTCCTCCTATAAGAAAGGGTGTGTTGGCATTGTCAAGATTCAGAGTAGGTTCACAAGGATGATTCCAGGAATGAAAGGGTTACCATACGAGGAACGTTTGATAGCTTCAGGGATATACTCACTGGAATTTATAAGGAAGAGGTGGGATCTCACTGAATCCTTTTGAATGTTGAAAGGACCAAGCAGAGTAGATGTGGAAAGGATATTTCCCATGGTGGGAGGTCTAGGACAAGAGGCTGCAGCTTTGGGATAGAGGGGCATGCATTTAAAATAGAAATGTGGAGAGATTTCTTTAGCTAGAGGGTGGTGAATTTGTGAAATTTATTTCCGCAGGCAGCTATGGAGGCCACGTTGTTGGATATATTGATACAATCTTGATTGAACGTAGCATTCAAGATGACGGGGAGAAGATGGAAAGTGGTGCTGAAGAGGGGGAAAAAGGATCAGACATGATTGAATAGTGGAACAGACTCGATGGGCCAAATGGCCTGATTCTGCTCCTATGTCTCATGGTCTAATGGTCTAATATTAAACATGACATCAGAGTCTTTGAAACAGCCTGGGAATGTTCTGTTCAATTTAGCACTGCACCATTTGTTGACTGTAGGCTGCAGAACCAGTCTGCCCTGATCAATATTGCACAAAATAGCAATAAAAATATATGTGTCAAAAATCAGAAGCACATCATTACATGAACTGCAGAGTCTTCTTGATCTCTCACTGTATCTCATCGTGATCCTTGCATCTTATTTTTCTACCCGCACTGCACTTTCTTGATAACTGTAACAATATTGTCTGCATTCCGTTTTTTCTTCATTTGCAATACCTTGATGTATGGAAGGATCTGTCTCAAGAGCACGCCAAACAATTCATCCCTTAAGAGTAGACCTCACTAATAGCCTGTCGTGGTCTAACCATGGAGATGGCACGGCCAAGAAAGCTCTCCAGCACTTCTACTTCCTCAGGAGGCTGCAGAAATTTGATCTGTCTTCTTTGACTATCACCAATATTTTAGATATTAGAAAGTATTCAATCCAGATGCATCACAGCTTGGTATGGCAGTTGCACTGCCTGTGGTCAGAAGAAAACAGCAGAGAGTTGTGTATACAGCTGAGCTCCACACTGAAACCAGCCTCCCATTCATGGACTCTGTCTATACTTCTTGCTGCCTCGGTAAAGTAGGCAGCATAATCAAAGATCCTACCCACCCCAGACACTCTCTTTTCTCTCTCCCCCCTTCAGTAAGCAGAAAATACAAAAGCTTGGAAGTCTGTACCATCAAGCTCAAGGACAGCTTCTATCCTGCTGTATTAACACATTCCAGTAAATCAGACTGCATAATCGAAGAACTCACCCACCCCAGTCATTCTCTTCCTCTCTCCCCCACACTGAAAAGAAAATACCAAAGTTTGGAAATCAAGGATAACTATCCTGATGTTATAACATTATTGAGCAGTTCCCTCATACGATAAGGTGGTCTGTTGACCTCACAATCTGCCTCATTATTGCCTTAAACCTTACTGTCCATCTCCACTGCACTTTCTCTGTAATGGTCCCATTTTGTTCAGCATTCTCTTATTGGTTATACCTTGTACTACTTCAATGCCTGTTGTAATGAGATAATCTGAATGGGTGGTATGCCAGACAGGTGTTTCACTGTACCTCAGTATATGTGACAATAATAACCAATTGACCAGTAATTCCTAGCATATCATAAACATGAGAAAGTCTGCAGATGCTGGAAATCCAAAGCAACACACACAAAATGCTGGAGGAACTCAGCAGGTCAGGCTGCATCTAGGGAAAAGCATAAACAGTTTTAGAGCTGAAACCCATCTTCAGGAGTGAGAAGGCGGGGGGAAGATGCCAGAATAAAAAGGACTGGGGGAGAGGAAAGAGGCTAGCTAGAAGGTGATAGGGGAAGCCAGGTGGGTGAAAGGCTATGGGCTGGGGAGGAAGGAATCTGACTGGAGAGGAGAGACAACCAGAGGAGAAAGGAAAGGAGGAATGGGCCCAGGGGGAAGTAATAGGCAGGTAAGAAGAAACAAAAGGTTAGAGTGGGGAATTATGAAAGGGGAGGGTGTGGAAATTGGTAAACTGGAAGGAGAAATTCTTGCCATCAGGTTGGAGGGTAACCAGATGGAATATAAGGTATTACTCCTCCACCTTGATGGGGACCTCATCTTGACACAAGAGGAGGCCATGGACTGACACGTCAGAATGGAAATGAGAATTGGAATTAAAAATTTCAAACATATTCTTACTGCTCCAACTGAACAGCTCACCACCTCCACTGACAAAGACTATTTGAGTATGGATAACTCTTACTAAATCTTGCTGCGAGAGAACTGTAAAAGTAGTTTGACAGAAATAAAGGCAGGGACTAAAAATAATAATTGGTGAAAAGGTTGATGGGAGATCCTGAGGAGGTGGAATGTACAAAAAAAATAAAGATTTTTATTTTTTGTTTTCCTGTCAATATTATTTTTTCCTACAAATAATACTCCTGGCATGAGACCTGCACCTGAATCTATATTCATAGTTCCCTGTATTATACGTGTTTCAGCTTGAATTAAGTTTAGATAAACCTTCTTTACTAGATCAACACAAGAGGTGCTGGAAGATCTCAGCAGGTTGGGCAGCATCTACGGAGGAAAATGGACAGTTGACGCTTCGGGGCAAAACCTTTCATCGGGACTGGAAATAAAGGGGGAGATAACCAGTATTAAAATGCAGAGAAAGGGATGGATGCATGGAGAGAACAATTAAAAATTAAACCTTTTCTATTCGGTTTTATCTCACCAAGATTCCTCAGACCTGCCCTATTTCTGCACAGGAGAGATCTACTTCTCTCATAACTCACTGCCACGGTAGGGAACAGCTACTTCCAAAGCACAAGTATCTCTCTTGGTGGATAGACTGTATAACTTCTGCACAATGGTTTCAATATCCTACTAATGGGATGGATCAAGAACGTGCCCCATTATTTATCATAGACTTATTCAATGCAATACACCATCTGGTCCATGCCATCATGGATTCATTGACAGCAGGCCTTCAGCATCCCCTGCAGACCCCGAGACTCATAGACCCAGGGTTTCGGCCATTGGGCCCCAACCCCAGACCTGCCGACTTGGTCTTCTATTATCAGGCTTCGATCTCTGGTATTGACCCCAGGACTCGCTGATCATGGGAACTTGAGTACCAGGCCTCGAGCTCCAGATTCACTGACCCACTGACCTAAGGGGGCCCAGACCCTTTGCCTCATGCCACACAGACCTTCGATCCCAGGTCCCATCGACTTGGGAGGGGCAGTAGGGGGTGTCACCAGACCTTGTTCTCGCTAGTCTTTGTTCACAGTGCTGGCTGGTCTTTGTTGGCCAGTTTTACCGAAACAGGTCTGCTTGGTAATGCTGAAATTCCTGGTTGTGAGTAAGCTGCTGTGGAAGCCACTGTACCTGTGAACAACCAGCTACCATATATTTTAATGTCACCTCCACCTATCAAATCCCAGCCTCTGTCTCCATTTCCACTCTTCCCTCCTCCGTCCAACTGTCAACCCTCCAAACCCTGATCCATCTATCACCTGGCAGCTCTTAGAGATAAGACAATAAGACAAACGTAATTTAGGCCATTCAGCCCATCAAGTTTGCTAGGCAACTCAATCATGACTGATTTATTATCCCTCTCAACCCATTCTCCTCCCATCCTGCTGTAACCTTTAATGCTCTAACCAAGAAACTACCAACTTCCACTTCAAATATAACAAAATATTTTGCCTCCGCCACTGTCTGTGTCAATGAATTCCACAGATACACCACATTCTGACTGAAGAACTTCCTCTTCATCTTTGTCCTAAATGGACGTCCCTTTGTTCTCTGGTTATACTCTCTGGTCCTGGATTCCCCTACTGTAGGAAACACTCTCTCTATCTCCACTCTATTTAGGCCTTTAGATATTCAATAGGTTTCGATGAGATGCCGCCTTATTCTTCTAAACCCCACTGAATGCAGGTCCAAAGCCATCAAATGTTCCTCAAACATTAACACTTTCATTCCCAGACTCATTCTCATGAAGCTCCTATGAACCCTCTCCAATACCAGTATATATTTTCTTAGATAAGGGACCCAAAACTGCTCCCAGTACTCCAAGTGCAAAGAGTAGCTGGCCTATCTCAGTTACTTTGGAGGTTATTGCAAACCTCCCTGCTGTTGAACAAACCTTTGGGCTGTGTATCAGCACTGCCTTCAGGAAGGAGATACGGGTGTCTCAGGACGCACACCACTACATTCAGGAACAGTTATTACCCCTCAATCAACAGGCTCCTGAACCAGAGGGGATAACTTCATTCACTCCATCACTGAACCTATAGACTCAATTTCAAGGACTCTTCATCTCAGGTTCTCGATTCCCATTGCTTTATTATTTATTTGCTTGTTTTTTTTTGCTGTTTCTTTGTTCTGCTGTAAATGCTTGCAAGAAAGTGCTGTATGCAGGTGGTGACATATAGGTATTTTGATAATAAATTTACTTTTAATTTTGAACCTGATTCCTTGCTCAGTTCCTGCATGTGTATCTCGGGGACTGTATGCAAGAGGTGATGACAGTAAAGGTGTGGATATTTCGGAAGGGCGGGGTTGGAGGAACAGCTGATCAAGCAGAGTGTTTTGCACAGAGACACAATATCCTGATGCTTCTGAATTGTATTAAATTGGCCTTGGATGAGTTAGGAATATAGAGTGCTTGATTATGATTGAATACGTTGGGCACCAACCCATTGCTTTCAGTTATGAGAGCTGTGGCTTTTGATTTATCTTCATTTTAATAACCCAGAAGGCAAACTGAGCATGCCAATATATAGTAAGGTCAGGCGTTAGGCTTTGAGCCTGGTGTGAAAAAACCTTTTAAATTACAAGAGTGAGCTGCATGGTATGAGTGTGCACCCCATTGAGAGATTCTCCACTCTCCAGAGGAATAAAAGGAAATAAATAAACATACGATGCCCGACAGGTACTGCTAGAATTTCTACAGGCAACTCCAACCAATGCTTTTGACTCTTTGTGATTGTTTAGTTCTGCCAGTCTGAACCCTTTTCTTGGTATCCCTCAGATCTTTTCTGAATCAGGTTTACTATCACTTTGGGCAATTAGGGTATCACTGAATGTTTATGATATGACTCCTGCAGCCCATCCACTTCAAGGTTTGACACTTCCCGTGTTCTCTTCTGCACACCGCTGTTGTAATGCTTGGTTATTTGAGTTACTGTCACCTTCTAATCAGCTTTAACTCAGTCTGGCCATTCTCCTCTGATCTCTCTCATTAACAAACCATTTTTGCTCAGGGAACTGCAGCTCACTGAATTCGTTGTTTCCTCTTTTTGAACCATTCCCTGCAAACTCTAGAGACTGTTGTGTGTGAAGATCCTAGAAGATCAGCAGTTCCTGAGATACTCAAACCACCCCATCCCACACCAACAATCATCCCATGGTCAAAGTCACAGATGACATTTCTTTCCCATTCTAATGTTTGGTCTGAACAACAACTGAACCTCTTGACCATGTCTGCATGCTTTTAGGCTTTCAATTGCTACCGCATGATTGGCTGATGTTTGCATTAACAAGCAGGTGTGGAGGTGTACCTAAAAAATGGCAACTGAGTATATGTCATGAAATTTGTAACCTTGTGGCAGCAGTAGAGTGCAATGCATAAAAAATGATAAGTTACAAAACATAGAACATAGAATAGTACAGCACAGTACAGGCCCTTCGGCCCACAATGTTGTGCCGACCCTCAAACCCTGCCTCCCATATAACCCCCACCTTAAATTCCTCCTTATAGCTGTCTCGTAGTCTCTTAAAAGAAGAATAAAAAAAAAACAAATAAGTAGTGCAAAAATATAGTAGAAAGTGAAATAGTGCCAATCGGGTTATGGACCGTTCTGAAGTCTGATGGCAGGGGGTATGCCTCTTCATTACCTTTCTCCGTTACCTAAGCAACCACTCCCCCACCACCACAACACCACCATTTTATTTTGTCATTTTGCCTTTCAATTCTGAAATTTCAGTCTGGGGAGCTTTCAACCGGATGGCATGGAAATCATTCTCTTTCTGGTAAAAAAAATTCTTTCTCTCCCTTTCTAGCCCCTCCCACACCACTTTTTTTATTCTGGCGTCTCCCCCTTCCTTTCCAGTCCTGAAGAAGTTTCTCAGTTTGAAACATCAACTGCTGCTGAGACTTCCCAATTTTTAGTTATAGGGAAAGATTGAATAATTTAGGACTTTATTCCCTGGAAAGTAGGAGAATGAAGGGAAACTTGACAGAGGTATATAAAATTATGAGGGGTAGAGATAGGGTAAATGCAAGCAGTCTTTTTCCACTGAAATTCGTTGAGACTAGAGCTTGAAGTCATGGGTTAATGGAGAAAGGTGAAATGTTTAAGGGGAAATAAAAAGGGGAACTTCTTCACTCAGGGGATGATGAGAGTGCGTAACAAGCTGCCAATAGAAGTACCTGCCTGTCCAGGTAGACCTATTGTCTCAGCTTGCTCCTACCCCACTGAACTCATTTCTGCATACCTGGACACTGTCGTATCCCCCCCCTTGTTCAATCTCTTCCCACCTATGTTCGTGACACTTCTCATGCTTTGAATTTTTTCAATGATTTTAAGTTCCCTGGCCCCCACCGTCTTATTTTCACCATGGACGTCCAGTCCCTATATACCTCCATCCCCCACCAAGATGGTCTTGAAGCTCTTCGCTTTTTTTTGGATTCCAGACCTAACCAATTCCCCTCTACCACCACTTTCCTCCGTCTAGCGGAATTAGTTCTTACTCTCAATAATTTCTCCTTTGGCTCCTCCCACTTCCTCCAAACCAAGGGTATAGCCATGGGCACCCACCTGCATGGGTCCAGTTATGCCTGCCTTTTTGTTGGCTTTGTGGAACAGTCCATGTTCCAAGTCTATATGGGTATCCATCGCCCTCTTTTCCTTTGCTACATCGACGACTGCATTGGCGCTGCCTCCTGTACACATGCTGAGTTCGGCGACTTCATTAACTTTGCCTCCAACTTTCATCCTACACTCAAATTTACCTGGTCCATTTCCGACACCTCCCTCCCCTTTCTTGATCTTTCTGTCTCCATCTCTGGAGACGGCCTATCTACTGATATCTACCATAAGCCTACAGACTCTCGCAGCTACCTGGACTATTCCTCTTCCCAGCCTGTTTCTTACAAAAATGCTATCCCCTTCTCACAATTCCTCCGACTCCGCCGCATCTGCTCTCAGGATGAGGCTTTTCATTCCAGGACGAAGGAGATGTCTTCCTTTTTTATCCACCATCAACTCTTTTCTCAAACGCATCTCTCCCATTTCCCGCACATCTGCCCTCACCCCATCCACCCGCCACCCCACCCGGGATAGGGTTCCCCATGTCCTCACCTACCACCCCCCAACAGCCTCCAGGTCCAACGTATAATTCTCCGTAACTTCCGCCACCTCCAACGGGATCCCACTACCAAGCACATCTTTCTCTCCCTAACCTTTCTGCTTTTCGCAGGGATCCCTTGTCCACTCGTCCTCCTCATCCCTTCCCACCGATCTCCCTCCTAGCACTTATCCTTGTAAACGGAACAAGTGCTACACCTGACCTTACACTTCCTCCCTCACCACCATTCAGGGCCCAAGCCAGTCCTTCCAGGTGAGGCGACACTTCACCTGTGAGTCGGCTGGTGTGGTATACTGCGTCCTGTGCTCCTGGTGTGGCCTTTTATATATTGGTGAGACCCGACGCAGATTGGGAGACCGTTTTGCTGAACACCTACGCTCAGTCCACCTGAGAAAGCAGGATCTCCCAGTGGCCACACATTTTAATTCCACGTCCCATTCCCATTCTGATATGTCTATCCATGGCCTCCTCTACTGTCAAAATGAATCCAAACTCAGGTTGGGGGAACAACACCTTATATACCGGCTGGGTAGTCTCCAACCTGATGGCATGAACATTGACTTTTCTAACTTTCATTAATGCCCCTCCTCCCCTTCTTACTCCATCCCTGACATATTTAGTTGTTTGTCTGTTCTCCATCTCCCTCTGGTGCTTCCCCCCCCCCCCTTTTCTTTCTCACTAGGGCTCCTGTCCCATGATCCTTTCCCTTCTCCAGCTCTGTATCACTTTCACCAATCACCTTTCCAGCTCTGAGCTTCATCCCACCGCCTCCGGTCTTCTCCTATCATTTCGCATTTCCCCCTCCCCCCACTACTTTCAAATCTCTTACTATCTTTCCTTTCAGTTAGTCCTGAAGAAGGGTCTCAGCCTGAAACGTCGACAGTGCTTCTCCGATAGATGCTGCCTGGCCTGCTGTGTTCCACCAGCATTTTGTGTGTGTTGTTGTTTGAATTTCCAGCATCTGCAGATTTGCCAATAGAAATGTTGGACACAAGGTCGATTTCAACATTTAATAGAGGTTATAGTAAGTATATGATGAGTGGGATACGGAAGGCTATGTTCTGAATGCAGGTCAACGGGATTAGGAAAAATACAGCATGGACTAGATGGGCTGAAGGCTTGTTTCCATGCAGTGTGTTCTATGACCCCATAGCTCCATAATGGCTATTAATCTGCACTAATTTACATATATTTGTGCGTCAGTTTATTCATCTTGTGCCGCATGAATGCATTCAGATAAGAGAGCCATTAACTGTCTTTTTACCAATTTACCTACTCTGACTCGAGTTAGAGGTGTGCTCTTACAGGGTCATGATCATCGGTAATAGGTTTGTGATTGTTACGTGTACTGAAAAGCTTTGGTTTTCATGCCTCGCAGGTAGGTCATTCAATAACAAGCAGTACAAAAGGGGAGAGAAAAAAAGAATGTCGATACACCACTTATCTCCTTCCTGGCACTTATCTTTGCAAATGGGACAAGTGCGACACCTGCCTGCACTTCTTCATCTACCCCTTCACCACCATTCAGGGCTCCAAACAGTCCTTCCAAGTGAAGTGACACTTCCACTTCACCTGCAAGTCTGGGTCATTACTATATTCGTTGCTCCTGGTGCGGCCTCCTCTACATGGTGGCGACTTGACACAGATGAGGGAATCATTTTATTCAGCACCTTCGCTCTGTCCGCCATGAAAGGCAGGATTGCCCAGCTGTCACCCATTTCTATTCAACTTTCTATTGCCATTCCAATGTTGGTCCATTGATTCCTCTACTGCCATTTTGAGGACTCACTCAAGTTAAAGGAGCAACACCTCATACTTCATCTATGTGACGTCCAACTTGATAGCATAATCATCGATTTCTCCAATTTCCTGTCATTTCTCCCCTTCCCCATTGCCCCTTCTCTCTTTTTCCATTCCCTATCCTGGCTCCCGCTCACTTCTTCACTTCTTCCCATCTGTCTATCACCGCCCTTTGGTGCTCCTCCTCCCCTTTCTTCATGGTCCACTATCCTTGCCAATCAGATTCCTTCTTCTTCACTCCTTTACCTCTTCCATCTATCACCTACCAGCTTCCTACTTCATCTCCCCTCCACTATCCACCCACCTTCCCTAAGACAGAGGGCGGAGCTTAGGATGATGCACCAAACAGCAACTCCTTTGCTTTCATCTTTAAGAACAGCTCTATTTCTATCTTTAACATCTCTTTCTTTTCCTTTTCAAGGTTCTTTTGAAGACTCTGACTTTGGTTCCCTACAGGAACAAGCCCCGCTCTTGGGGGCTCATGACCGGCAGCTTTTCGATATGCCAAGGACGCGGCCCGAAAGACTAGCTCGCCTTCAGGGTGTCGTATTTCCGTGGCTCTGGAGGCTGGTGGATTCGAGGCCGGAGCTGCCACAGAATCGTGTCGTGGGAGTACACAGAAGATTGAAAGCAGTGGACTGGCTGCTGGCTGTGTGCCCAGAGACACAGAGTTCAGAAAACAGACTTTTAACACCATAAATTAGTGAATTGTTTGTTATATCTCTCCACTGACTGTGAAACGGGGACGCCTCTTTTTCCCTTATTAGAGAGAGAGAGAGAGCCTGTGGTATGTCGAATTACTGTGTGAATGAGTAGTCTTTGGGGGTACTGCAAGTCTGTGTCTTTATTGATGCTTTGTTGCACGCCTGAGTGCTCGTTGGAGGGAGCTGATGCTTTTTTGCTGAGGGGGGATCGTCACTTTGCTGCTGTTTATGCATGGGAGGGGGGAACTGGGGGGGTTCTTTGTGGTTCTAACATTTAACTGTCATTCATTCTTTGGGGCACTCCTCTGATTTCAAGGATGTTTGTGAAGAAAAACCATTTCAGGATGTGTAGTGTATACATTTCTCTGACATTAAATGCACCTGTTGAAACCTTCCCCCCTCATCTGGTCTCACCAATCATCATCCAGATTGTTCTTCTTCCCCTCATCCCATCTTCTTATTCTGGTTTCCTCCTCTTTGCTCCCCAGTGTCAATGAAGGGCCTCCTCCCGAAATATTCCTCTCCATAGATGCTGCCTGACCTGCTGAATTCCTCCAGAATTTTGTTTGTGTTGCTCTGGCTTTTCAACAGCGGCAAAGTCTCTTGTGACTATGTGGAATATAGTTCAAGTACGTACACTATTGAAGTGTGTACACATTATACAACTCGTGATTTGTCTCCTTACAGGCAACCAAAAGCAATGAATCCATTTCAGAAAAAGGAGACTGTCAAACACAGAGTGAAAGGAAAAGGAATGATGAAAGCAAATAGCCAGGCATCGCTGTACCAGAGCAGGCCTCAGCCTCTGTTCAGTGTGGAGCCAAGTAAACATCGCCGAGCAGTGAGCTCAGCTGGCCCGACCCTCGCTTCTGGTCCCGACACCTTGCCTCTTCTGTCCGGCCCGTTGTTTAACTCATCCAAACATCGGGTTGATCTTGCTCTCGGACCGTGTTGCTCCGGTATCCTCTGAGACTGGACCACACCACCACAGATCGACCCGGCGCTTCGATCAATCAGACCTCAGGCCTTCCCTCACTCTTGGTTTTGGAGGAAGTGCCTCACGTTTGCTCACCTCAACTCTGCTTCCACTCGCATCTCCTATTGTTACACTTACAGGGAAGGTGCAGGGTAGGTTGACAAACAAGGTACAAGGGCCATGACAAAATAACTTAGGAGCTCAATAGCTTATCTCTGTTGTATAAGCAGTCCGTACCAGAGTCTTAGCAGGGCAGTTGCTGTGTTTGAGCCTGGTTATATTTGTTCTCAAACTTTTGTGACTTCTGACTGTTAGTGAGAGGGGAAAAGGGAGAATGACTGGGTTGGGTGGTTTCTTCTTGATTTATTATTGTCAAATAAACTGAATAACACACAAAATGCTGGAGGAACTTAGTGGGTCAGGCATCATCTGTGGAGTGAAACGTACAGTCAGCATGTTGGGTCGAACCCTACATCAGGACTGGATAGAAAGATGGGGAGGCTGCAGTATAAAAAGTCTGGGGAAAGGAGTGGAACAAGGAGTTGAAAGGCCTCGACAGAGTGATGTGGAAACAGTGTTTCCTATGGTAGCGGAGTCTAGGATCAAAGGACACAGCCTCAGAATAGTTGGATGTCCATTTAGAATGGAGATAAGGAGGAGTTTCTTTAACCAGAGGGTGGTGAATTTGGAATTCTTTGCCACAGGTGGCTCTGATGGCCTAGTCATTGGGCATATTTAAGGCAGAGGTTGATAGATTCTTGATTAGTCAGGGCATGAAGGGTTACAGTGGAAAGGCAGGAAATTGGGCTGAAAGGGAAATGGATCAGCCGTAATGAAAGTGGCGGAGTTGACCAAATGACCTAGTTCTGCTCCTATATCTTCTGGTCTTCAGAGCAGGTCAGTGAAAAGTCTTTGTTTGCATGCCATACAGACCAGTCATTGAATGCCATCAATTTCATATTGATGTACCATAGAAAGCATTCTGGTGTCTTCCTCCTTCTATATCGGCCTGAAATGTCGACTATTTATTCATTTCCATAGATGCTGCCTGACCTAAGTTCCTCCAGCATTTTATGTGTGTTGCTACAGAAAGCATTCTGTCTGGATGCAAAACGGCTTGGTATGAGAACAGCTCTGAATGTGACTGCAAGAAACTACAACAAGCTGTGGACACAGCTCAGCATAGAACATGAGTCAGCTACCCCTCTATGGACTCTGTCTGCACTTCGCACGGCCTCAGTTAAGTAGTTAAAGCCTCCATCCACCCTGGACATTCCCTCTTACCCCTTGTTCCAATCAGACAGAAGATACAAAAACCTGAAGGTACAGACTACCAGTTGCGAGGACGGTTTCTATTCTATAGAGAACATCATACTCGAATACCAGAAGGTAAAAGAGAGTAACTGTTGATGTGATGTGATTCTGAGATAGCTATAAGCGAGAGTTATCTCAGTCACCAAAAGCAAAGAGAAAACCAAAGACTCAGGAAATCTAAGCTAGCATTAACCTGAAATGTTAATCCCGTTTGTCTCTCTGCAGTGCTCTCTGACATGCTGGGCCTCACCAATCTTTTTTGCTTATTTGATATATTTCAGCAATCTTAAAAGTAAAGGAGCTCAGTATCTACAGCATAGAGAGGAGCACTTTCGTCCAATAGGATCATGTTTGTCCTCCAAAGGAGCCTTCTCACACCACTCGTCATCCACAACAGAGTTCAAAGTTTACAGTAAATTTATTATCAGAAAATTCAGTGGCAACTTTATTAGGTACACCTGTATACCTGCTGGTTGATGCAAATATCTAATCAGCTAATCATGTGGCAGCAACTCAATGCATAAAAGCAGCAGACATGGTCAAGAGGTTCAATTGTTGTTCAGAGCAAACATCAGAATGGGAAGAAATGTGATCAAATGAATGATCGCTGGTACCAGACAGGGTGGTTTGAGTATCTCAGAATCTAATGATTTCCTAGGATCTTCAGGCACAGCAGTCTCTAGAGATTACAGAGAATAGTGTGAGAAACAACAAACATCCAGTGATCAGCGGTTCTGTGAGTGAAAATGACTTGTTAATGGGAGAGGTCTGAGGAGAATGGACAGGTTAGTTAAAGCTGACAAGAAGGTGACAGTGCAACACCCTCAAAATGCTGGAGGAATTTGGAGGAATTTAGCGGGCCAGGAAGCATCTAGGAAAAGAGTACAGTCGACATTTTGGGCCGACACCCTTCGGCAGGACTGAAGAAAAAAAAAACTAAGCAGTAGAGTAAAAAGTGGAGAGAGGACAAGGTGATAGGTGAAACCTGGAGGGAGAAGGATGAAGTAAGGAGCTGGGAAGTTGATTGGTGAAAGAGACAGAAGGCCATGGAAGGTAGAAAAGGGGGGAGGAGCACCAGAGGGAGGCAATGGGTGGGCAAGGAGATAAGGTGAGAGAGGGGAAAGGGGATTGGGAAATGGTGAAGGGAAGGGGGATGGGGGTATGACAGGAAGTTTGAGGAATTGATGTTCATGCCACCAGATTGGAGGCTACCCAAACGGTATATAAGGTATTGTTCCTCCAAACTAAGTGCTGCCTCATCACAAGAATGGAGGAGGCCAAGGATGGACACCTCGGAATGGGAATGGAAAGTGGAATTAAAATGGGTGGCCACTTTTTCTGGCGGATGGAGCATAGATGCTCGGTGAAGCGGACTCACAATCTACGTCGGGTCTCACTGATATACATATAACATATAACCATATAACAATCACAGCACGGAAACAGGCCATCTTGGCCCTCCTAGTCCATTCCGAACTCTTAATCTCACCTAGTCCCACCTACGCGCACTCAGCCCATAATCCTCCACTCCTTTCCTGTCCATATACCTATCCAATTTTACCTTAAATGACACAACTGAACTGGCCTCTACTACTTCTGCAGGAAGCTCATTCCACACAGCTATCACTCTCTGAGTAAAGAAATACCCCCTCGTGTTTCCCTTCTTTTGCCCCCTAACTCTCAAATCATGTCCTCTCGTTTGAATCTCCCCTACTCTCAATGGAAACAGTCTATTCACGTCAACTCTATCTATCCCTCTCAAAATTTTAAATACCTCGATCAAATCCCCCCTCAACCTTCTACGCTCCAATGAATAGAGACCTAACTTGTTCAACAGCTTGCAATTGTTGTAGAAACAATGAATTTAAAATTGTTTCAAGACATTTTACAGGAGAATGTCAGCATCGCAGTCCATCACCTGAAGCTTAATATAAGTTGGATGATGCAACAAGACAATGATCCAAAATACAAGAGGAAATTAACGACAGAATGGTTTAAAAAAGAAGAAAATTTGTGTTTTGGAATGGCCAAGTCAGAGTTCAGATCTTATTCCAATTGAGATGCTGTGGTATAGCCTGAAGAGGTTCTGTTCATGCAAGGCATCCCAGCAATACTGATTAACTGAAACAGTTTTGCATGGAGGAATGGTCTGAGATTCTTTCTTACCACCCTACAAGTCTGATCACTATCTACAGGAAATGTTTGCTGGAGGTTCTGCTAGTTATTAAATACAAGGGTTCACATACTTTTTGCAATCTGGACTGTGAATGATTGAATAATGTATTCAATAAAGACATGGAAAGTGCAATTGTTTGTGTTATTAGTTTAAGCAGAGTATGTTTCTCTATTATTGTGAATTAGATGAAGATCAGACCATATTTTCTGAGTAATTAATGCCCAAAACCAGGTAATTGCGATGGATTCACAACTTTTTTCTTACAACTGTATGTCACCGGTCCTTGATATATCAGCAGATCTAATGCAAAAATTAGAATGGCAATATCCCTCTTGAACAGTTCGCACCCTTCTGTAATCAAGAAGGCTTTGAGTAAAGCCTCCCATTAATGGAGTCATAGAATCGGAGTCAAATAGCATGGAAACAGGCCCTTTGGCCCAACCCATCCATGCTGAACAAGGTCCCTAGCTAAATATATTTGAAGTAATTCACCAACCCTAAGAGGCATTCACCATATCAATTCCCCTCATGATTTTATACACCTCTGTAATGTCATTCCTCAGTCTCTTTTGTTCCAAGGAAGAAAGTCCAAGACTGTCCAACATTTCCCTGTAACATATGCCTATGAATCCTGGCAACATCCTTGTAAATTTTGTCTGCACTCTTTACAGCATGGGAGCAGCTGGGACCAGAGGGTACAACCTCAGAATAAAAGGATGTCCCTTTAAAACAGAGATGAGGAGGATTTCAGGAATGTATATTGTATACATTTCTCTGACTTTAAATGTATCCGGGTGGAGAATTTGTTGCCACAGATGGTTGTGGAGGCTGACTCTTTGGGTGTATTTAAAACGGAGGTTGATAAATTCTTGATTAGTAAGTTATGAAAGGTTATGGAGAGAAGGCAAGAGAATGGAGTTGAGTGGGATGTTAAATTAGCCATGATGAAATGGTGGAGCAGACTTGATGGGTTGAATGGCCTGACTCTGTTCCTATGTCTTATAGTCTTATAGCATTATGGTGTCCTTCCTGAAACAGAGTGTCCAAAACCCTGCACAATGTTTTTGGCTTTTGTGAAAAAAACAGTTCAAGTCTGTGTCAGAACATAGCTGGTTATTATCACATTCCAGTTTGTTTCCAGTGTTCAGAAGTTCTTCATTAGCTTAAACTATTACTGTGGAATAGTTTAAGAGGGACAGGAAAGGCACTACAGAAATGCAAATTACAAACATTCTGCAGATGCTGGAGACTTTGAGTGACACACACAAAATGATGGAGCAAATCTGGCAGTAACTATGGGGAGGAATAAACTGTCAACGTTTCAAGCTGAGAGCCTTCATTATTCTTTTCCTGAAAATTACCAGATAGCGTAACTCACAAGGGCCGATGTTAGGTTGTAAATTTACAGTAGAAGTGCAGATAAAAACCACAGGACCTGGTGGCTAGTGCAGGAACTGCAGGAGCGCAGGTAGAGGTATTAGATCCTTAGCCACGGGTGAGGTGTTGGAGGATTGGAGAATTGCTTATGTTGTCCCGTTGCTATGGAAAGGCTCTCAGAATAAACTGGGAAATTATAGGCTGGTGAGTCTGAGATCAGTATTGGGCAAGTTACTGGAAGGTATTCTGAGGAACCAGATAGACATGGACTGACTCGAGATAGTCAATATGGCTTTGTGCATGGTAGGTCATATCCAACCAAACTTATAGGTGTTTTCAAGGAACTTATCAGGAAAGTTGATGAAGTAAGGCAGTAGATGTTGTCTACATGGACTTTAGCAAGGCCCTGGACAAGGTCCTGCATAGGAGGTTAGTTAAAAAGGCTTGGTCACATGGCATTGAAGATGAGATAATAAATTGGATTAGATGCTGGCTTTGCAGGGGAAGTCAGAGACTGGTAGTAGATAGTTGCCTCTCCGACTGAAGGTTTGTCACTAGTGGAGTGTTGCAGGGATCGGTGTTGGGTCCATTGTTGCTTATCAACAATCGGGATGATAATGTGGTAAACTGGATCAGCAAACTTGCAGATAACATTAAGGATTGGAGGTGTAGTGGAAAGTGCGGAAGGCTATTAAAACAGGTAATGGGATCTGGACCTGCTGGAAAAATGGGTGGGAAAATGTCAGATGGGATTTCATGCAGACATGTGGGAGGTTTTGCACTTTGGGAGGACAAACCAGTGTAGGTCTTACATGAGGAGCTATAGGACACCAAGGAGTTCAGTAGAACAGAGGGATCTGGGGATACAAGTACATAATTCCCTGAAAGTGGCATCATGGGAAGACAGATTCATAAAGAAAGCTTTAGGCACATTGGCCTTTATAAATTGAAGTACTGAGTACAGGAGTTGGGATATTATGCTGAAGTTGTATAAGCTGTTCATGAGGCCTAATTTGGAGTATTGTGTACAGTCAGATTTGGTTACCTACTTACAGAAAAGATGTAAATAAGATTAAAAGAGTGCAGAGAAATTTTAAAAGGATGTTGCCAGGAATTGAGGACCCGAGTCACAGGAAAAGATTGAATAGGCTTGGACTTCATTCTCTAGAGCATAGGAGATTGAAGGAGATTTGAAAGAGGTACAGACAGGGTGAACACCCTTTTTCACTGAGGTTGGATGAGACTAGAACTGGAGGTTGTGGGTTAAAGGTGAAAGGTGAAATATTTAGGGGGAAAATGGGGGCAACTTCTTCACTCAAAGGACGGTGAGAGTGTGGAAAGAATGTGAAAGTGGTGGATGCAGATTCAATTTCAACATTTAAGAGAAGTTTGGATAGGTACATGGTTGGATGGGGTGTGGAGGTCTATGGTCTGGATTCAGTTCAATGGGTCTAGGCAGATTAACAGTTTAGCATGGATTAACTGGGCCAGTGGGCTTGTTTCTGTGCTGTAGTGCTCCATGTCTCTATGACTCTATGTTCCACAGGTCCATGGCAGGATGCCCTCTCTTCTGTTATCTCCTGTGGCTGTTCAGCAAAGTTAAAAGCCAGTCTCATACCAAAGTTATCTCTCTGACACACATACACACAGTAATCATGTTTCAATCAATCACAAACCTGCCACTGGTGTCTCCTTTCTCCTTTTTCACAAACAATGACAGATAATACCTGTATCAAGATGGTAGATTAGGGGTCAGATATAATTGTTCAAACCTACGCTTCTCGAACACTGGGGCATTTTAGTATTCTTCAGCTGTTCTTAAATACACAATGGAAAAGGAGGACCTTTGTTACGTGATATAAATTGTGATTAAGTGTTTGAACACGCACTAATCAAATCCAATCAACTGTTAATCCAATGAATTTCTGCATTGTAATTCCCGCTGTTTATCATTCCGTTTTGATTAGTATGTCCTCAGTGAATGCGGGAAAATGATTAAAGAGTCAGCAAGCATTTGCAATTAATGTGTCCTTTTTCTCACAACTCAAGGGAGGAGTACAATATGTCAGAACCAATCAGAAAACAATTAATAACCAACATAATACCACACTGAACAGCCTGCAGTTACACAACAGCTGTGGTAGAATGGAACATGCACTCACAGATGAAGAAAGATGACAGAGGAATCAAACAGACTGATTGAGCTGGTCAATTTCTCTTAATTTCTGGTCATTTCTCATCCCTCCCTCCTTCTCTTGTTTTCCATTTCCCATTCGGGTTAACCACTCATCCCTTTTCTTCTGTTCACCTGCCCATCACCTTCCTCTAGTTCCCTTCCTCCCCTTTCATTTATGGTCTACTATCCTCTCCTATTAGATTCCTATTTCTTCAGCCCTTTACCACATCCACCCATCACCTTCCGCTTCTCACTTTACCCACTCCTCCACCACCCAACCACATTCCCCCTCACATTGTTTCACCTACCATAAATTCCTGTGTATAAGCTGAGAATTTGGCCCTAAATTTTGGTCCTAAAATCAGGGGGTCGGCTTTTACAGAGGGTGCCAACTTTGGAAAAATGAATACATGGAAGACAAGTCATATTTATTGACTGTTTTGAGTCAAATTGGTTCCACTGTCGACACATGAATTCTTTGGTTTGTTTAAACTCACATCTCGTGGCTGGAGCACGGATATCAAACCACCGGAGATGACTACAATGTCCGTATTTTCAGCTTTCAATGCTGCTTTTGTCTCACCTGACAAGTGCGCTTTGAACACGTCCCAGACAAGTAGTGACTTTTCCTTCCTGACACCTTCGGGGCGTCAACACCACACCTCTTTAACCCACTTCAAGCAACCTGCCTCGTCCATCCAGCAGCGTTCTTAAATGTAAACAACAGCCCATGGGAATTTTCTGAGAAATCTTTGTCTTTTGTCTCAACATAAGATCACGTCTATTCATAAATAGGGTGCAACAACTTCGCGTAGCTTTGAAATTTTCGCTGACCTCACAGTGTTTCTCGTCCCATCTCAACGCTTGAGCTTGAATCATTTCTCTTCTAACAATGTATCCAGACGATCGCTGGTGATTCACCCACTCGAAAACTTCTTCTTTCAGTTCTGGCCACTGGCATGTTTTCCCACAGTTTGCACATTTCGTCTTTGGCATTTCCCTCAGTGTGTCCTCTGCCTTTCTCCACTCTCTCTCTCATTTACACTAAACTTCTTAGCAGCTACAGAATTATTCGTTCCTTTAGCAAAATCAACAACCTTCAGCTTGAAGCCAGCATTATATCACATTGGTTTCAATCTTTTGTACATGATGGTTGCAAACTCAATACTGAGTACACGTACTGATCCCACCACCTCGTGTTATGTTTCAACAAGATTACGATGGACGCTAAATGGTTTCTCGGGGCTTACATTTCAGAGGATTCTTTTCCATTGGAAACTTAATCCAAAATTTGTCTCCCTGATTTATTTATTAAGAATTTTCCAATAACGCTCTACAATGTGTAGGCCTGTTTTCTTAGCAATTTTCCAGGGTCCGGATCTGGCAAAGCTGAGTACTGGCATGTGAGATCTTGTGATCTTTTCTGGTTAAATCAAAAACCTCTACAAAAGGGGTCGGCTTATACAAAAGTAACATGAAAAAGTCACTTTTTTAACCTTGAAAATGGGGGGGGGGGGAGGTCGGCTTATACTCCAGGTCGGCTTATACTCTGGAATATCTGGTATCTAGCATGAACTTCATCCACACCCCCCACCATCTTCTTTTTCTGGCTTCTGCACCCTTCCTTTACATCTCTAATGAAGTATCCCTTCATGTTCCTCTTAAACATTTCACCTTTCACCCTTAACCCATGACCTTTAATTGTAGCCCTCAGTGGAAAAAGCCTGCTTGCATTTACCCTCTCTATACACCTCATAATTTTGTGTGCATCTATCAAATTTCCTCTCAATCTTCTTTATTCCTGGAATAAAGTCCTAACCTATACAAACTTCCCATATACCTCAGGCGCTCCAGTTGGAATAAAAGTATACAGTACCCTCTGGCGGCTAGAGTCAAATACAAAATAAAGTTTATGATCAAAGTATGCACGCAGATGTTACCATATTCTGCCCTGGGATTCATTTATGGCAGGCATTTATGGGAAAATAAAGAAATACAACAGAATTTATGAAAAGCTATAATCCGCCATGGTAGTGGATGTCAGAGTTCGGAGTTCAACCTGTATGGGGTCTGTACTTACGCCCCATGGAATGCACGGTTTTCCTCCCACAGTCCAAAGACGTACGTGTTAGTAGGTTCATTGGTCATTGTAAATTGTCCTGTGGTTAGGTTAGGGTTAAATCACAGGTTGTCAGGGATTACTGAGGTAATGCCACTCGTAGGGCAAGAAGGGCCTACTCTGCGCAGTATTACTAAATAAATCAAAAAATAAATTAACCAAGACTTACAAACAGCCAATGTGTAAAAGAAAACAAACTGCACACAAAAAAAGTGAACATGAGTTGAATAGCATCTCACAGCATGGAAGTCGGTCTTCAGCCCAAGTGGTCCATGCTGATCAAGGTGCTCATCAAAGTGAATCCCATTTGCCTTGACTAGGTTCATAAAATGAATTTCTTTCAGTTAAAAAAAATCCCACCCCCTCCTCTGTTCTTCTATTCCTCATTCTGGTCCCTTGCTGCTTCTCACTTATCAACTCCCCTGGGTCCCCTCCATCTTCCCTTTCTCCTGTGGTCCACTTCCCTCTCCTGCCAGATTCCTTCTTCTCCAGCCCTTTACCTTTCCTACACACCTGGCTTCACTCATCATCTTCTAGCTATCCTCCTTCCCCTCCCACCATCTTTTTATTCTGGTGTATTCCCCCTCCCTTTCCAGTCCTGAAGAAGGGTCTCAGCTCAAAGCAACGGCTGTTTATTCATTTCCATAGTTACTCCCTGACATGTTGAGTTCCCCCAGCATTTTAGAAAGAAAGAAACATAGAAAACCTACAGCACAATACAAGCCCTTCAGCCCACAAAGCTGTGCCGAACATGTCCCTACCTTAGAACTACCCAGGCTTATCCATAGCCCTCCATTTTTCTAAGCTCCAGGTACCTGTCCAGCGGTCTCTTAAAAGATCCTATTGTTTCTGCCTCCACCACCATTGCTGGCAGCCCTTTCCACGCACTCACCACTCTCTGCATAAAAAACTTACCCCTGACATCTCCTCTGTACCTACTTCTAAGCACCTTAAAAATATATCTTCTCATGCTAGTCATTTCAGCCCTGGGAAAAAGCCTCTGTCTATCCACACGATCAATGTCTGTCATTATCTTGTACACCTCTATCAGGTCACCTCTCATCCTCCGTCACTCCAAGAAGAAAAGGCCGAGTTCACTCAACCTATTCTCATAAGGCATGCTCCCCAATCCAGGCAACAGCTTTGTAAATCTCCTCTGCACCCTTTCTATAGTTTCCAGATCCTTCCTGTAAGTGAGGTGACCAGAACTGAGCACAGTAGTCCAAGTGGGGTCTGACCATGTTTCGACATTGTTGCAACATTACCTCTTAGCTCTCAAACTCAATCCCACGGTTGATGAAGGCCAATGCACCTTATGCCTTCTTAACCACAGAGTCAACCTGCGTAGCAGCTTTGAGTGTCTTGAGTGTGTTTAGCTTTGGATTTTCATCCTCTTCTGAATTTCTCATGTTCTTCATTTCACAGTCTACTTCATTATGGCCTTGTACTTTAGTGTCTACCTGTGTTGTACACATTGGGCTTTATTCTGCATTCTGTCAATGCTTTACCTTGTACTACCTCAGGGCACTGAGTACTGCTTTGTTGTGGGGTGGTGATTTCTTTACCACTGGAGAGGTAAAGCACTCCTTCTCTCTGCTAACCCACCCACAGGTCAACCCTAGGCAAGGTGTAGCACCTGCTTAGCGCCCCCCCACCACCTGACCAGGGTCACATGAAGGCATTGAGCAGGTGGTGGATGGTCACATGAGCAGCTAATACATCACAGGACTTGGTTTTATAACCACTGGCACCAGGCAGACAATCTCTGAAGAGTGTTGATAATGGCTGGGGCCACCCACCTTGTAAAGACTGCCCAGAAGAAGACAATGGCAAACTGTTTCTGCAGAAAAAATGCCAAGGCCATGATCAGCCATGTCATACGACATGGCAAGTACTGACAAAGAAACTGCTTTGTATCATTACTGTTCTGTATTTGAACAGCAATGCAAGACAAGCTTTTCACTGCACTTCAATAGGTGACAATAATTAACCAATTCGATTCTAATCTCTTTAACCATTTTCTATCGATATACTTGTCCAAGACCACTTCAAACATTGTTGAACCACTTCCTCTGGCAGCTCATTCTGACCACCCACGGGGTGACAAGGCTGCTCCTCAGGTTCCTGTTAAATCTCTCCCCTCTCACCTTAAACCTTTGCTTTTGATTTATTACCTGTGAGCATTCACCCTATGCAGGTCTCTCATGATTGTGTCCAGCTCTATTTGGGCTCCTTTCTTTCTCCCCCAGCATTGTGGAAGTCTTAGGCACATATATACAACTAGGGTGCCTAAGGCTTTTGCACAGTAACACACACAAAATGCTGAAACATCGACAGTGCTTCTCCCTATAGATGCTGCCTGGCCTGCTGCGTTCCACCAGCACTTTGTGTGTGTTGCTTGAATTTCCAGCATCTGCAGGTTTCCTCGTGTTTGGACCTTTGCATAGTACTGTATTTATCAACATGGAGCAGTGAGCAGGTTTGTAAATCTGGTGGGAGCAAAAGATTTTGGGAATGGTGAGGGTGGAGCACTGTGGGAGGGGTGTGGGACAGGTGGCAGAAAAGGAGTGCCAGTGTGGGGGGAGGGGGCGGTGACCCAGGTGCAGACACACCCAGCCTTGAGACAGCAGGCAAGGTCATTTGATTCCAAACAATTGGTTTATAGATCATTTCAGAATGCTTCTCTGGTGCTTCCTGCTCCCTCCCCCCTTTCCCAATCATGATTTCCCTCTCCCTTAAGACCATAAGACAAAGGAGCAGAAGTAGGCCATTCAGCCCATCAGTGTGCCCTGCTATTCAATTAGGACCTGATCCAATTGTTCCAGTCGTCCCCATTCCCCTGCCTTCTCCCCATACCTTTTGATGCCCTGGATAATCAAGAACTTATCTATCTCTGCCTTAAATGCACCCAGTGACTTGGCCTCCACAGCCACTCGTGGCAACAAATTCCACAGGTTTACCACCCTCTGACTAAAGTAATTTCTCCATACCTCTGTTCTCAATGGACGTCCTTCAATCCTGAAGTTGTCTTGTCCTAGACTCCCCTACCATGGGAATAAAACTTTGCTATATCTAATCTCTTCAGGCCTTTTAACATTTGGAACGTTTCTATGAGATTGCCCCCACATTCTCCTGAACCCCAGGGAATACACCCCAAGAGCTGCCAGACGTTCCTCATACAGTAACCCTTACATTCCTGAAATCATTCTCGTGAATCTTCTCTGAACCCTCTCCAATGTTAGTATATCCTTTCTATAATAAGGAGCCCAAAACTGAACACAATACTCTGTCTCAGAGTGCCTTGTTGAGCCTCAACATCATATCCCTGCTCTTATTTTCTATACCCCTATAAATGAATGCCAATATTGCATTTGCCTTCTTCACCACTGACTCAGCCTGGAGCTTAACCTTTAGGGTGTCCTGCACAAGGACTCCCAAGTCCCTTTATATCGCTGCATTTTGAATTCTCTCCCCATCTAAATAATAGTCTGTCCATTTATTTCTTCCACCAAAGTGCATGACCATACCGCTTTCCAACATTGTATTTCATTTGCCACTTCTTTGTCCTTTCCCCTAGACTATCTAAGTCTCTCTCTTTCCACAACACCACCCGCTCCTCTACCTACCTTTGTATCATCGGCAAATTTAGCCACAAATCCATGAATCCCATAGTCCAAATCATTGACATACATTGTAAAAAGCAGCGGTCCCAACACCAACCCCTGGTACTCCACTGGTAACCGGCAGCCGGCCAGAATAAGATCCCTTTATTCCCACTCCCTGTTTTCTGCTGACCAGCCAATGCTCCACCCATGCTAGTAACTCCCCTGTAATTCCATGGGATCTTATCTTGCTAAGCAGCCTCATGTGTGGCACCTTGTCAAAGGGCTTTTGCAAAGGCCTCCCTGCCCTTCTTCCCACTCTCAGTCAACAATAGGGACCTGTATCAGAATCAGGTTTACCATCACTCAGATATGTCATGGAATTTGTTTTTTTTTGTGGAAACAGTACAATGCATTTAATAAAATAACTATAGTTCTGTACAAAAGTCTTATGCACCCTAGCTACTATGTATATATTTAAGACTTTCACACAATACTATATGTTCCAATGAAAAAAGTCTTTGCCTGCTCCATAACCCAGCTTCTCAAGTACTGGCTGGCAAACTCCTTGTAAATATTTTCCACATTCTTTCCTGCTGACTGACATCTACCCTTTCTTTAGAAGGTTGGAATCATTTAGGTCAGGTTAAGCATACGTTGGAGGCTGGAAGGCAAGCCTCGGACCTGGAGCTTCTGGGAAGGGTTAACACAGGTTCAGAGCACTGGTTCCCAGCTAGAAACGGTTCAGAGCACTGGTTCCCAGCTAGAAACGGTTCAGAGCACTGGTTCCCAGCTAGAAACGGTTCAGAGCACTGGTTCCCAGCTAGAAACGGTTCAGAGCACTGGTTCCCAGCTAGAAACGGTTCAGAGCACTGGTTCCCAGCTAGAAACGGTTCAGAGCACTGGTTCCCAGCTAGAAACGGTTCAGAGCACTGGTTCCCAGCTAGAAATGGTTCAGAGCACTGGTTCCCAGCTAGCACTGGTTTGGAGTACTGGCTCCTAGTTATCAATGGTTCAAAGCACTCGTTCCTTTCCAGCGCTCCTTTGTAGAACTGGTTCCCTGTTAGCACTGGTTCAGAGCACTGCTTTCCTGTTAGATCCTTCATTCCTGAGCAGAATGGTTTTACTCAGTACAGTCTCCAGCAACAATGGCTACCTCAGGAAAAACCTCAGAAAATGATAAGTTCTACTCATGTATTTATATTGCCTGAAGCTAGCTTCATCATGGACAAATGACTAATTTGCCCCTTCTCACAATGGGGACCACTTGGGGGCCACACAATAATGCAGCAAGTGGAGCTGCCGACTCGCAGGTGCAAAAATCAGGTTCAATCCTAACTTTGGAGTGGAATTTGCTTGCTCTCCCTGGTGACCACAAGGATTTCCTCCAGGGACTCTGGTTTCATCCCACGCCCCAAAGGAGTGCAGATTGGTAGGTTAGTTGGCCCCTGTACCTTGCCAATAATTGCCAGCAGGGGGAGCGGTTGAATCTGGGGTTAGTTGGTGGGAAGGTGTGAGTATTGAGTGGTATTGGTGTAATAAGTACTTGGGATTTGGGAGGAAAGGGAATTGTGATTGGCACAAATAAGATCCATGAGGTAACAAGGAGACTATGTAACTCCATGGAACTCTATGCAGAGAGCACCAGAGAGTAAGATTGAAGATGGTACAATCTGCAGCCTGTGATGAAGAGAATTTATATATCAGATGGTGGGTGTTTATGTTTACCTGCACTGCATTTTTTGATAGCTTTTACACTTTATTCTGCATTGTTACTGGTTTACCTTATTTCGTAATGATTTGATTTGTGTTTAAGAGAAGCTTTAGACTGCATATCAGTACAGATGACATACAAGCCAAGTTCAAGTTTATTGTCTTACTCAAAGGTACCATGGGGTAAACACAAAGAAAATTAGCTTTTTTGCTGCAGCAGTACCCTACCTTGCAAGTAGACAAGTGAGGTGCAAAAGGGGGCTACTTTGTTCTGGATGCTTTTGAGCATATTGTCTGACATTGGACTTGTCTTCAGTACGGAATGAACAGCATTTGTATCGTTGGTGAAAAAGCTATGATTAGTCAAGGTGTGGTCAAGGCTTCTGCTCCATGCTCGAAGGCCAGCAATGTGGATGGGTGATGAAGGACATCTGTGCATGTTTGGCAGTCTCGGCTAAGTGGATCCTAGGATTGGATCAAGGAGGCATGAGGCCAGTCAATCAGCACATCCGCAATTTGACCCTGAAGTTCTGGGTCCCATCTTGAGCCTGTCTGCGGGTCAATTCTGAAGATTGAGGCCCAAAGGTTGGCTGGTAATCTGGAAGTCAAAGGTCGATCAGCTAACTAGAAGTCGAAACTCCATTGGTAGTCTGGAGGTCAAAGATCGATCAGTAGTCTGGAAGTCAGAGGTCGATTAGAAGTCCGAAAGTTGATGGTCGATTGGAATACCATCAGTTGAGGGTCAATCAGTAGTCTGGAAGCTAAAGCACAAAGGCCGAAGCCCTGGTGACTGGAGACTGGAGCCCCGGAGATCTGTCCTAGACTTGGATGATTGTCCACGTGAGTGGGTAGGTGGGAGGGAGAAACGGGGCTTGCTTTGCTGTTGCTCTTATTGCTGGTTGTGTTCTGTATTGCCCTGCCAAGGATTGTGGGCACGTTATGCCGGCACCGGAATGTATAGCAACTCTTGCGGGCTGCCTCCAGCACATCCTTAGGCTGTGTCCTTGTTGACATAAAGAACGGCATTCACTGTTTATTTGGATGTCCATGTGATAAATAAATCTGAATCTGAATCTGTGACCAATCAGTCATAACATCCAGGTCTGACCTGTTGCTGTAGACACAGTAGGATCATATAGGCTTCTGGAGAACGCTGACCTCAGAACGGTGAGGGTGGTAGTACAGTCAAAGTAAATGCTAGTTGGTTAGAACCTCTCATGTCTAATCCTACTGCATGTGTTCTTATGAGGCTGATCCTGTTCTGCTGGGTGTTTGGCCCTTCCCTGTTCTTTTATTTCAAATTTCTAGCATCTGTAGTCTAATGCACCAGATCAAAGACCCTGGAGTAGAACAGAATGAATAAATAAGTTGAAGTGCTTTTCATCAAACAGGCAAAAGGAGAAAGGACGTGAAGTCTTTCAAGTCTGGAAGGTGACATTGAAGTATTGTGAGAAAACAATAATCTGTTCACGTTGCCAGGGACACTGAATAGGTTATATCCGTTAACAAGTGAAGCAAGATCAAAGGAAATACATTAATACCAATAAAGCATTTAACGGAAACACATTTACAAACTCTGCTGCAGCAAACCCTGGAAATGGAAGAGGTACACAAAAAATATACTCAATCAAACTCAGTTACAAGTGAATGGCTGAGCCCACTCCATGAGCCGAATGTCCTAAATCTGCTCCTATGTGTTATGATCTTGTTAAACTGGGAGATTTTATCTATGTGAAAGTTAGAACTCCTATACTGTTCTCAGCATTATTTATTGATGTATTTGCTTATCATTATTATTATTGATGCAGGAAAGCGACGTCTAACATCAGGGACCCCCGCCACCCGGGACATGCTCTCTTCTCACTGCTGCCATCAGGAAGAAGGTACAGAAGCCTTAGCATTCACAATACCAGGTTCAGGAACAGTTGGTATCCCTCAACCATCTTGAACCAAAGGTGCACTCACTCTAAAACAGAACTGATCCCACAATCAGTGGACTAACTTTCAAGGACTCTATCTCATGTTCCTGATATTTATTGCTTATTTATTATTATTATTTTGTCTTTTTATATTTGAATGGTTTGTTGTCTTCTGCACTCTGGTTGAACACCCTAGTTGGTGCAGTCTTTCATTGATTTTGTTATTGTTTACATTCTATAGATTTTTTTGTGTATGCACACAACAAAATGAATCTCAGTGTTGTATATGGTGACATTTACTTTGAACTTTAAGACTTTGAATAGAACGGAAAGCTTATTCAATCTCCCTCCGACTGCATGGGTTTCCCCTGGTACTCCGGTTTTGTTTTGTAACTACAAAACATTAAGCTACTGTGAAGAAAGATGCTGGGAGTCTGAAATGTGGGTGTAACTCTGAAATATGGGTGTAATATGAGTGTGAAATATGGGTGTAACTTCATCTTTACTTTAAGTGAGGCATGCACGTATCTTATGGTAGTGTGATGATGTATACAAGTAATATAGTTTTACATATAACCTGTAATGAATATTTTAAACAAACAGGAAAGCTTAATCAACTAATATATATTGACAAGATTACTCAAATATTATTGAAGTATCAAATACACAGCATGTTTCCTCTTACATCTCAAAGACAAGGTAACTGGCTGTTATAAACCACCTTGAGTGTTGGTGTGTGGTGCGGGAATAATTGATCAGCATCTGAGGGAGAAGAGGTTATGCAGTTGTAAATTGGGGAATGGGATAGATAGGATTGTGCTGAGAGTTAGCATCAACTCAATGGGCCAAATGGCCTCCTTCTAAATCATGACAAAAAACAACTAAGAAAAGATTCGAGGCAACATTAAGTTAGTGTGATGGCTACTGCATTAGTAATGACAACAAAGTTGTCAGTCTTCATTGTCTTTACACAAGATGTCTGCACATGTAGTTAAGCACAGAGGTTCAGAGGTTACTACTCCAATGATAGCACAGTTTAACAAGTAACATCAAAGAGAAACAGACCCTTTGGACCACCATGATGCCAATTTAACTGATCCCATCTGCCTGCACGTGGTCGATATCACTCCATTCTCTGCCTGTTTACATGTCTAAACCTGCTTCCACCACTGCACTGGCAATGTGTTCCAGTCACCTATCACATGGTGTAAAAAATAGCTTGCCTCCTTTAAACTTCTAAACTTCCAAACTTCCCTCCTTGCCTTAACATGTTAAAGCATTAATTAATTAATTATGTTTTATTTAATTCCATTTTTTTATTTAAAATTTCTATTCTGGAAAAAAATCTAGAGATTTTGATCATTTAGCATATCCATGCCTCTCATAGCTTTAAGTACTTCTATCAGGGTGTCAACATCTCTGAAGATCCATCCTGGGCCCAACATATTGACGCAATTACAACAAAGGCACATCTGCAGCTGTACTTCAGGAGGAGTTTCAGAAGATTTGGTATGTCACCAAAAACTCTAGCAAATTTCTACAGATGTACAGTGGAGTGTCGATATCTGGTATGTAGGGGCCAATGCACAAGGTCAGAGAAGGCTACAATGGGTTGTAAGTATAGCCACTTCCTTCATGCGCACTAGCACCCTCAACATCCAGGACATCTTCAAAAGAAGATACCTCAAAAAGGTAAACATGAGAAAATCTGCAGATGCTGGAAATTCAAAGAACACACACACAAAATGCTGGTGGAACACTGCAGGCCTCAACTACTTTATCAGGCAGCTCATTCCACAGATGGATTAAACTCTGGGTGAAACTGCTGCTCCTGGTTTCTTTTAAATACTGTACTTTCCCTCTCACCTCAACTCTATGCCCTCTACTCTTTGGTTGCATTTCCCTATGAAAGGATTAACAACTTCTCTGTCAAGCAACACACACAAAATGCTAGTGGAACACAACAGGCCAGGCAGCATCTATAAGGAGAAGCAAGTCGACGTTTCAGGCCAAGACCCTTCGTCAGGACTAACTGAAAGGAAAGAGAGTAAAAGATTTGTAAGTAGGAGGGGGAGGGGGAGATGCGAAATGATAGGAGAAGACTGGAGGGGGTGGTGTGAAGCGGAAAGGTGATTGGCAAAAGGGATACAGAGCTGGAGAAGGGAAAGGATCATGGGACCGGAGACCTAGGGAGAAAGAAAGAAAGGGGGAGGGAGTTAATTGGCCCAAAACGTCGACAGTACTTCTCCTTATAGATGCTGCCTGGCCTGCTGTGTTCCACCAGCAGTTTTGTGTGTGTTACCTCGAAAAGGTGTCATCCATCATTAATGACCCTCACCATCCAGGACATCCCTCTCCTTACTACTACCATCAGAGAGGATGGACAGGAGCCTGAAGACATACACTTAACATTTTAGGATCAGCTTCTTCCCCTCTGTTTTCAGGTTTCTAAATGGTCCATGAACTCATGAACACTAACTCTATATTTTGCTCTTTTTTTGAACTACTTACAGCATTTTTAATAAATTTTGCATTATAACTTGTGGTATATTTATATATTGTACTGTACTGCTGTACTTCATGACTTTTGTTAGTGATAATAAACCCTTGGCCTTTGATGCTCCAGAGAAAATAACCAGAGATCTGTCCAACCTCTTACAACATCTTCCAATGAAATCTCTAGAGATCATTGATCTAACGAGACTCTCCAGTGTTCATGAGCCATTTCTCCTGTATAATCTAACGCTGTACCGTTTGCCAATCTCCTAATTTCTTCATTAATCATTCTTCATGTGTGCATTGTAAATCTATCAGAGAGTTCAAAATATAATTGAATACTGAATATAATGTTATTTTACTAAAAATCTATTTGTGATATGTCAGGTTAATCCACTGTGTCAATTTTGTTCCTTATTTATCGGCACAGTAGCATAGCAGTTCAAATAGGCCTGTGCCTCTAAGGAGTCTGTATGCTTTCAACGTGACCACAGGGGTTTCCTCCATGTCCTCTGGTTTCCTCCCACATTTCAAAGACATATGAGTTAGCGTAAGTAAGTAGCCAGAAGAATGGAGACACTTGCAGGCTACCCTCAGCGTATCCACGAACTGCATAGGTCTTTCAAGCAAATGACGCAATTTGTTGTATGTTCCAATGTTCTGATGAGCATGTGAGAAATAAAGATAATCTTTGAAAATTTTCAAGAGGTTCAAATTGGTAAAAGGTTCAAATCAGCTAAAATTTATGTCTAATTTCTCGATTGTTTCTGAGAACACCTCAGTGTAATTGGCTGTTCTACCTGATGACATCACTGTTCCTGAACATGAGCAACAAAGTTTAAACTACCAACATTGCAAGAAGGAAAATAAAAGCCACATAGATCGGGGAGTGGTGGGGGTGGGGGGGGGGGGAGACAGGTGTGTGAGTGTGAGTGTGCTTTTATGAGGTCCGCAGTGGGCAACAATATTTCACTGACAACTTGGTAATACCAGCTAATGAAACAATCTGATAGAGAAGTTAAAAAGCAAACACGAGGAAATCTGCAGATATTGGAAATTCAAGCAACACACACAAAATATATACACCTTATATACCAGCTGGGTAGCCTCCAATCTGATGGCATGAACATTGACTGCTCTAATTTCTGTTAATGCTCCTCCTCCCCTTCTTACCCCATCCCTGATATATTTAGTTTTTTTTTCTCTCTCTGCCCATCACTCTGCCTGCTCTCCATCTCCCTCCAGTGCTCCCTTCCCCCTTTCTTTCTCCCTAGGCCTCCCGTCCCATGATCCTTTCACTTCTCTAGCTCTGAATCCCTTTTGCCAATCACCTTTCCAGCTTTCAGCTTCACACCACCCCCTCCAGTCTTCTCCTATCATTTTGCATTTCCCCCTCACCCTCCTACTTTCAAATCTCTTACTATCTTTCCTTTCAGTTAGTACTGACGAAGGGTCTCGGCCCGGAACATCAACAGTGCTTCTCCTTATAGATGCTGCCTGGCCTGCTGCGTTCCACCAGCATTTTGTGTGTGTTGCTTGATAGAGAAGTTGTTAATCCTTTCATAGGGAAATGCAACCAAAGAGTAGAGGGCATAGAGTTGAGGTGAGAGGGAAAGTACAGTATTTAAAAGAAACCGGGAGCAGCAGTTTCACCCAAAGGTTAGTCCATCTATGGAATGAGTTGCCTGATGAAGTGGTTGAGGCAGGTGCAATAACAACATTTAAAAAGACACTTGGCCAGGTACATAGATAAAAAAGATTTCCATTGCATAAAAAAGGTTGGGAACCTCTGGTTTAGAGGGATAACAGGCCAAGTTGGATATCATAGTTGGCAGAAATGAGATGGGCCGAAAGGTTTGTCTCCATGCTGTATATCGTTATGATTCTCCTGATCTGCCCTCCCAGTTTTCTGCCCAATTTTCCTTAACCTATTTGGCAACTTTATTGGGGACACCACCATGCAGGCCATGCTCTCTTCTCACTGATGCCATCAGGAAGAATGTTGAGGAGCCTCAGGAACTGTATCAACAGGTTCAGGAACAGTTATTACCCCTCAACCATCAAGCTCTTGAACCAAAGGGGATAACTTCACTTAATTTCACTCGCCCCATCACTGAACTGTTCTCAGAATCTTTTCAATTTCAAGGACTCTTATTTCAAGTTTTTGATATTTATTGACTATTTATTTATTATTATTAATATGAATAATATTATTTCTTATTTTCTCTTTCTTTTTGTATTTCTCACAGTTTATTGATTTTCTTTGCACATTGGTTGTTGTCCGTCTTGTTGGGTGTGGCCTTTCATTAATTCTGATGAGCTTCTTGTATCATCCATTACTGCCCACAAGAAAATGAATCTCAGGTTTACATTGATTATTACTTTGATAATAAATTTACATTGAACTTTGAATATCGAATACTGCTTATACTCAAGGAGACTTGATCACATCATTGGACTTTTCTCCTACCTAAAACTGAATCTGAATTTGAAGATGTCCTCCTCGCAATCTCTTCCTGAGATTCAGCTCCAAAAAGAGTTAATGCCAAAGGAAACTTATTTGCTACTGCCTCTAGAGTTGCAGGTCAGCGCTGTGTCAAACCAAAGCACAAATGCTTTACTAGCAGTTGCTTTTTGCAAGAAATAAATTTGATTAAGCCAGTCAAATTTGGGATTTAGATACCAATTACTTCAGTGTGTATTGACTGCAAGAGTTTATGGCACTGAGAGTGGGCAACATTTGAGTATATATCCAACTAAGGTTTGAAAGGCCTTCAAACTTGCTCTTCGATTCAATAGGATAATCATTATCATTAGGTGCCATGTCAAAAGGATAATAGCTGATCTTCTATCTTCCCATCTGTTCCTTTTCAATTCTCTCCATTGTGAACATTTGGGTAAGATCTGAAAAGGGATCAATTTCTCCTTTTAATATAGAAAGAGCGCTTGTACAAGACATTGGCATGGCCATACTTGGAGTACTGTGTTCAGTTTTGGGTGCCCTGTGATAGGATGGATGTCATTAGAGAGGGCAGAAAAGATTTACAGGGCTGTTGCAAGGAGCTGAAGGACTGTAAGAAGAGGTTGGATACATTAAGACATTATTCCTCGAAAACTGAGTGGCAACTTCATGGAGGTGTATAAAATCACAAGAGGTATAGATAGGGTAAATGCACGCAGTCTTTTTCCTGGGATTGGGGAATTAAGACCTGGGGCCTATAGAGTTTTTTTTCTTTTTGGAGATACAGCTCAGTAATTGGCCCTTCTGGACCAACGCACCCACACTGCCCAATTACACCCAAGTGACCAATTAACTTATTGGTAACCAAAGACCACTTGTCTTTGGAAATCTACACGGTCACAGGGAGGACATACACGTCCTTTACAGATAGTGGTGGAAATTGAACCCGGGACACTGGCACTGTAATGGTGTTAAGACTAATTGCTACATTACCGATCCATTCCTAATTGAAGGTGAGGGGTGAGAGATAGGAACTTGAAGGGCAACTGTCTTTTACCCAAAGGATGGTTTCCCATCTCCACTACCTTATCAATTCCTGTCAGTCACCTTAAGTATAGACACACCTGTGCCTGGCAGACATACAATCATCTATGTAGAAAATCTATCTTATGTATTTATACATTGTGTTCTCTTATTGTTATATTCTTTGTCTTGTTGTGTTTTTTGTTTTGTTGTATCGCATCTTGAGTTACAATTATTTTATTCTCCTTTACATTCGTGTACTGGAATTGAATTTAAGCAATCTTGAATCTTGAATGCTGATGGGATGAGCTGCCAGAGGAAGTGGTTGAAGCAGGTACAAAAGTTCAAAAGTTTCTGGGACTTGATAGAAAACGGGACTAGCTTGGATGGGGCATCTAGGTTGGCGTGGGACAAATGAGTCACTCCATGGCTCTAATACCCCTCAGCATTTTCTTGCAGGATCCAGAAATGCATAGACAATGCAACAGGGAGAAAAGGAGAAGGGGAAGGGATGGTGTTTACTTGACATTGAAGATTTTCAGTTGGAATATCGAGTGCCAGCAAGACTCTCATTTGTTCTAAAAATATTCAGAAGAATTGCTCCCGAACACTCCATCTCACAATGTGTCTGAATAAGCCTAGGCAAGGAGACAGGTACATTAATTCAAAGAGAGCCTGGGGGAAATTTGAGGCATCTTTATGTCCTCTTGTTGTGTAGGCTGTGCTTTAAGAAGTGGGAAAGAAAATGACATTATTTTTATTCAGATAGACTACTGAATGCGTAAGTACAGTACAACAAATACAAAGCAATAAACAATCATTCTGGTAATTAAATAATACAGCATGGAAGCTTCCTGGATTAAGTTGCAATGTTTCAGTGTGTTGCCTTTCTGCCTTTATGAGACTGAAAATGAATAACAGTTGGCAACTTACAAAGCAGATATTCTACTCAGCCATTCAAATCTGCTGTACCACTCAATAAGATCATGACTGAGTTACTCCAGCTGACTTGTTAGTGCATTGTGTTCAGTTAATGTAATGCAGAAGATGTTGAGGGTTACAATGGGACACTGATAGGATGCAGGGCTGAGGAGTGGCAGATGGAGTTGAATTCGGAAAAGTGCCTACTGATACACTTTGAAAGGTCAAAGTTGACGGCAGGATTCAGGGTTCATGGCAGGATTCTGAGCAGTGTGCAGGAAAAGAGGGATCTTGGGATAATCATCAAAAGTTCCCTCAAAGATCCTGCACAAATTGATAGAGCGGTTCAGAAAGCATACAGTGTGTGACTTCAGTTGGAGGAACCCCTCTGCACGATCTGCCCCCAGCAAGACCTCTGGTGGCCATCTTAATTCCGATTCTAATTCCTGCTCTGACTTGTCGGTCCATGGACCCACCTTGTGCCAAAATGAGATTATCCTCAGGGTGGATGAGCAACACCTTTTATTCTGTCTGGATGCCCTCCAACCCTGTGACATGAATTTTGATTTCTCCTTCTGGTAGACAAATTTCCCCTCTTCTCTGTTCTCTACTCTGACATTTTACTTCTTCACACCTGCCTATCACTTCCCCTGTGATCCCCTCTTCCTTCATTTTCTCCTATGTTCCACTCTCCTCTTCTATCAGATTCTTTCTTCTCAAGCCCTTGACCTTTCCCACCCACCTGGCTTCACCTCTCACCTTCTAGCTATCCTCCTTCCCCTCTCTCACCTTTTTATTCTGACATCTTCCCCTTTCCTTCTCAGTCCTGAAGAAGGGTCTTGGCCCATTATTTCGACTGTTGATCTATTTCCATAGATGCTGTGGATTTCCAGCATCTGCAGAACTTCTTATGTTTTTGATACAGTGTATTGGCCTTCATTAGTTGGGGAACTGAGGTTAAGAGCAGTGAGGGGATGTTAGACCACACTTAGAATATTGTGCTCAGTTCTGGTTGTTCATTGAGGGAAGGATGTGGAAAGTTTAGAGTGGGTGCAAAGCAGATTTATGAGGATGCTGCCTGGATTAGAGAGCAAGTGTTATGAAGAGAGTAGAGTGAGCCTGGTTTTTCCATTTTGGAAAGGAGGATGAGAGGTGACTTGATAGAGGTGTGCAAGATGATAAGAAGCATTAATCAAGAGGACAGCCAGAGAATCTTTCCCAGGGCAGAGATGGCTAATATGAGGGTCATACTTTTAAGGTGATTGGAGGAAAGAATAGGGATGATATCAGAGGTAGGTTTTTATAGACAGAGAGTAGTGGGTACATAGGACACACTACCAGGGCTGGCGGTAGAGGCAAATACATTAGGGGTATTTAAGAGAATCTTAGATAGGCATATGGATGAAAGAAAAATGGAGGGTAATGTGGAAGGGATGGGTTAGCTGGATCATAGAAATAGGTTCATCATGGAGTGTGCTGTAATGTCCTAAGTTCTCTGCTCCATGTTAGCTCCTATCACTATCCCTTCCTGCAAACTCAACACTCACATACCACTTGTGGTAACTACATATACCTGTCTGGACACGCCCCCTGCTGACTGCTTCTGTGGCTCCTCCCACAGACCCCTGTATAAAGGCGATTGAGGCCTGAGCCCGGCCTCTCAGTCTCCAGGATGTAGTATGGTGGTCAACCACTGCTTGTTCCTTTTTCCAGTCAATAAAAGCCGATATCTCGCCTTTACTTCTCAGAGAGAGTTATTGATGGTGCATCACCACTCACTTTTGTTCCATTGAGACAACTCAAAGAACGAAAGTGCTCTACTTACATACAAAATGCAAATGTTAGAAACACTCATCAGACCAGGCAGAACCTGGGGAAAGAGGAACACAGTTAAGGTTTCAGGCTGGAGACTCTTCGTTCTGACAGAGGATTTCCAACACAAAAACAGACACTGCATGACCTGCCGAGATTTCCCAACATTTTATGATGTTATTTCAGGTTTACAGGGATTTGAGTGCTTTTTCATCTTTTTTTAGGAATGTAAGAGGAAACTGGAATAACTGGGTAAATCTATGCAGCCATAGGGTAACATATAAACTCCACACAGACTCCAGGACTACCTGGATCATTGCAGCTGAGAGCCAGTAGCACTAACCACCAGTCTATTGTTCTGCGTATAAGCCGGTATAGTCAGGAATCATGGGCAATCAGACATCTAGTGATGATTCAAACCAGCTAATAATGGATAACCTTCCTCTTGTAACGAAAATTTAAGAGGTGAAGAATCTGTAATTAACTTACTTCCTGCATGAATATACTTTTTCTGCGGTGTCCTATCCACCACAGAAAGATCCTATTAATTCTTAAGGATTTTCTGCTTTGACCAATTTACCTTTTAATAGGATTAAAGCCAGAGAGAATCTCCGTGACTGCTTTGTTGAATTTAATTTCATATTCAAAAGAAACTGCATGTTGAATTTTTCGTAGGCGAAAGATTCAAAGGAGTGTGTATGTTTTCCATTGACCTGAGCCCACAGTTATTTCTGCCATGGTTGTGGGATCACCCTCGGCTGAGAAACCAATTCTCGGCTTGTTTGTGAAGCACAATACAAATGGCCAGTTACGCTCAAGAACAAATACACACACACACACACATACACACACACACACACACATACACACACACACACTTCTAAGGCATCATATTTAAATCAAACGTAATGATATCAGATCACCTCTCCCTCAGTGCTTGAGTGCTCCCAGTATGTCAATGGGCCATTGGCCTTGAACCAGCAGAGGTTCAGTGGACAGGTTTTTGATTCTCAGAGCTGGGAAAGCTGTGAAGGCTTGTGCTGCTTCATTGCAGCTGCCCTGCAGATACATTCAGTTGAGCAGGAGGCCATCAGAGCACCCAGCATGGGGATAGCTCAGTTATCAGCATATCTGCCGATGGATTGGTTCAGCTCTCGGTGGAGGAGCAGGCAGATTAACTTGGTCACACAGGGTCTAACTTCATTCTCTGTGGAACACACTCAGGTACAATAGACATTGAAATCCTTTCCTTTGTCGTTAATATTGTACCTTTAATGCATTCAACAGCAATGAATTACTAACCTATGCTAGTTCTTTATGACGTTTCCTGCAGTGTTTTTCATATCTCACGTGATCAAGAAAGCTCAATAATGCCTGTACTTTCTGAGGAGGCTGAAGACAGCTGGACTAGGCGCATCTATATCCTTCTACGGATTCTCAGTAAGAGCAGCTCTAAAATGCTGCATTTATTGCACTGCACCAGACAGGAAGGCTCTAGAATGGGTTGTCAAAAGTGCTGAACGTATCCCCGGCTCCAGTCTACCTGCCGTCAAGGACATACATACAGAAAGGTGCCAGAGAAAAAGCCAGTAATATCATGAAGGATCCTACCCACCCTGCTCTTAGACTGTTTGTCTTACTCCTGTTAGGGAGGAGGCTGCATAGCAACCATGCCAGGACCACCAGACTCACAGTTACTTTCCCCAAGCAGTAAGGCTGATCAACACCTCCACCCACTAACCCACCCCTCCACATCCCAACCACCACTACTTTATCATTTCCCGTCAGTCACCTTATGGACAGACTCTCGTGTGCCTGACATCACTTTATGCCCATACAATCAATCTAGAGTATGTATATAAACTGTAGTTACATTTTTATTATTATCTTCTTTATCTTATTGTGTTTTTTGTGCTGCATTAGATCCAGCATATTTCATTTACCTTTTTCACTTTTGTATTGGAGAAAGTGACACTAAAAATGAGACTACTTGGCCATCTAGTTTATGCCGACTTTCAGAGTAATTCCTGTTCCACAACATTCCTAAAGGGCCTACGATGCACGTTATACCGATATGACCAATTAACGGACTAACCGGTACATCTCGGGAGGGTACTAGAGCACCTGGAGGAAGCCTGTTCATGGGGAGAAAGTGTAAAATGCCTTTCAGACCACAGTGCGGATAGAACCTGGGTCATTGTTGCTGTAATGGCATAATACTAACCTATTTTGTCCACCGCTCAGCACAAACTTGTAGTGTGAGTTAAAATAATGCACACAGGTTTGGGAGGGGGTCAGGCTAAAAGGTTAAGTCTGCACAGAGAGCACCAGAGGCCAGGATTGTACTGGAAACTCTAGAATTTGTATGTTCTCCCTGTGACTGCATGAAGTTCTCATCTACCAGGGAAACATTTAATTGTCTTATTTCAGTGGGTTGGAGTCCTTGAGCCTAGAGATACAGGCTTTTGTATCTTCTACCCAATAGGAAATGGGGGTGGAGATACGTCTTTACCAAAGGAGGTGTATGGCATTCTTTCCCATTGCTAGGCTACAGGTCACCCTAGGACATTAAGTAGTACCTGCTTAGCTTCCACCCCCCCGACCAGGGTCACACAAAGCCACAGTATGAGCAGCTGGTTCATATTAAAAGTCTTGGTAATGTGACCACTGATGCCAGGCAGACAATCTCTGAAGAGTATTGTTAATGGCTGGGGGTCACCCATCTTGTAAAGACACTGCTCAGAAGAAGGTCACTTCTGAAGAACAATCATGGTCAAGACTATGATCGCCTATGTCATAGGAAACGGGACATAATGAATGAATGGTCCAGTGGGAGAGGGGAGAAGAGAGTATGTCCAGGGTGGGTGGGGTCTTTGATTATGCTGGCTGCTTTACTGAGGCAGTGAGAAGCATAAACAGGGTCCATGGAGAGGAGAGGAGGCTGGTTTCTGTGATGTGCTCAACTGTGCACTTAACTCTCTACAGTTCCTTGTGGTCACAGGCAGAAAGCTCCCATGCCAAACTCTGGCATATCTGGGCAGGATCCTTTCTACAGTGCATCAATAAAAGTTGATAAGGAAATGCAACATCTCGTGCTTATTTGAATATTCAGGAGAAAAAATGTAAGTGAGCTGGTGGGAGCAGAAGAGAGTGACTCCTCATCTGCTGCTGGCAGAAAGAGTGAATGTGGAGTGGATGTTTCCTATGGTGAGTGAGTCTAAGACCAGAGGACATAGCCTCAGAATTTAGAACAGAGCGAGAATGTTAATTTATGGGATTCGTTGCCACGGGTAGCTGTGGAGGTCAAGTCACTGGGTATATTTAAGGCAGAGGTTGATAGATGCTTAACCACAAGAGATTCTGCATTTTGAATTATATTTTATTGACTTATTTATGGTAATATTTTAGCTTATGTGTTGTGTGTGATACACATTTTGTGGGTGCACCATGGTCCAGAGGAACATTGTTTCGTTTGGTTGTACATACGTACAGTCAGATGACAATGAACTTGAAAGTGAACTTTCTGTGTTGTAGTGCTGTATGACTCTACGTGGACGATAGAGGAAACAGGCTAAGGAGTAGATCTAGACTATCTGTTCTCTCAGTCCTACCCATGATGATATTCCATCTCAGTGATATTTTCCTGTACTCTCATTCCTTTGCTTTTCTTGCTTTCCTATTAATCTCTGAAGACAGGAGAGGATGGAGAAACTGAGAGAAAGAAATGGCATTTGTACATGAGGCTGGGAGGAAGTGTGATACACACAGATACCGCCTGAGCTCGGGATTGACCTGGCTCTCTGATATTGTGAGGCAGTGACTCTCTGGCTTTTCAACTAGACTTTACCTGAGACTGAGACAACTTTTGGAGATGCAAGAGACTGCAGTGTTGAGCAGAAGACGGACTGCTGAAGGAACTCAGCAGGCCAAAGCAGCATTTGTGTATGGAAAGGATTTATGAACGCTCCAGGTTGAAAATACTTGAAGAAGGTCTTCGATCTGAAACATCTCACAAATTCTCTCCACAAATGCTGCTGAAGTCACTGAGTTCCTCCAGCAGATTGTTGTTGGTTAGTGAATGATATCTTCATACAACATTTTATATAAGACATAGGAGCAGAAATAGAGTAGCACATTTTTGCTGGATGAATTCAGCAGGTCAGGCAGCATTTACAGAAAGAAATTAACAGTCAACGTTTCAGGCTGAGTCCCCACATCGGGACACAAAAGGAAGGCAGAAGATGGCAGAATAAGAAACTGGGAAAGGGGAAGGGGGACAAGCTCTCGTTTAATTTCTTTGCTGCAGTTCCACAGTTTTTTCCTCTTCTTGTTTTCCTTCCATCTTGACATCAGACATCAGTGCTTCAGGAGCAGTCTGTTGAGAACTTGTCTCTGTCCTACTGACTGATGCTGGGGTCGACACTTGGCCATCTCACTCACTGCTGACTGTGAAAGAGGAGTACTGGGATGTTGTGGGAGGTGCGGGAGAGGGGATGAAGTGAGAAGCTGGGAGGTTATAGGTAGAAAAGGTAAAGCACTGATGAAGAAGGAATCTGATAGGAGAGGACAGTGGACCATGGGAGAAGGGAAGGAGGAGGGGCAAGAGGAGAGGTGATAGGCTGGTGAGGAGAAGAAGAGGTAAGAGGGGAGTCAGAGTGAAAGTAAGGAAAAGGAAAGGATAGGGGAAAAATATTGGAAGTTAGAGAAATCGATGTTCATGCCATCAGGGTGGATGATACCCAGACTGAATATAAGATGTTACTCCTCTAGCCTGGCAGTGGTCTCATCATGGTAGTAGAGGAGGCTGAGGAAGGCCAGGTCAGAATGGGAGTGGGGATTGGTATTATAACGATTGGCCACCGGGAAAGCCTGCTTGTGGCGAAGGTTCTCAATAAAGTGGTTCCCCATTCTTCATTGGATCTCACCGATGTAGAAGAGGCACATCTGGGGCACTGGATGCAGTAAAAGACCCTGACAGGTGTTGCCTCACCTGTAATGACCGTTTGAGGCTCTAAATGGGGGTGAGGGAGGTGTGGGCAAGTGTAGCACTTCTTCCACTTGCAAGGGAAAAGTGTCAGGAGCAATATTAGTGGGAAGGGAAGGCTGGATTACTGAATCATTGAGTGAGCAACCCCTGTGGAAAGCAGAGATGTGGGAGGAGGGTGGAGGCAAAGACGTATTTGGAATCTGTCCATCATTCGATCATGACTGATTTACACTTCTACCATGTGGACAGGGGAAGAACACAGAGAAATTAATTCAGTCTCATGAATGCTCTGCCCACCTTATGTGTTGTGACACTACACATACTGGCACATGGAATAAAAAGAATAGTTCAGAATCAGAATCAGGTACCTTATCACTGACATGCCGTATGTCATGAAAAGTGTTGTTCTGCAGCAGCAGCGCAGTGCTCCTTCAAATTGTAATAAAGTATAATAAGAAATCTCTATGAACAGATAAATAAGTAGTTCAAAAAGTGAAATTAGTGAGGTAGTGTTCATGAGTTCATTATCTATTCAGAAATCTGATGGCAGAGGGAAGCTGTTCTTAAAATGTTGAGTTTGTATCTTCAGGCTCCAGTACCTGCTCCCAGTGGTAGTAATGAGAAGGGGGCATGATTTGGGTGGTGAGGGTCTTTAATGATGGGTGCCACCTCTTTCTGAGGCTTTGCCTTTTGAATATGCCCTCAAAGTTTATTTTGACATCAACTACAGCTTTCTACGGGCCTTCCTTTCACTCCATTCAGGCCCATTGGCCCATCTGGTCCACACCAAACTGCGGCTGTGTCTGGTCCCATCGACCTGGACCATAGCCCTCCTTACCTTCCCATCTCATGTACTTATCCAAATTCCTCATAAATGTTGCAATTGGAACTGTTTCGGCCACTTCCACTGGTTGCTCATACCACCCTCGAAGTGACCTACTGAGGACCATGATCCACTACAATGTTTTAGGCGCACAGGTGACTTTCACCTATACAGTATAATCCAAGCTGTCTGTAACTGCCATGACCTGCCTACAAGTAAATATAATATTTCCCACGTCAGCAGAAGAGGAGAGACAAGAGAAGATAATAACAAAAGATTCTACAGGTGCTGGAAATCTGGAGCAACACATGCAAAATACTGGAGAAACTCAGCAAATCAAACTCAGGCATCTATGGGAGGCGGGGGGGGGGGGGGAGGAATGGCGGGAAGGAATAAATAGTCAGTGTTTCAGGCCAAGGCTTTTCATCAGGAAGAAACAGGAAAAAATCTGTGAGAAAAATGAGCTACCCAAATCCACAAAGTACCAGAGGACTGAAATACTCACTACAACCTTTAGAGGGCAGCGTTGTTTCCAAGACCATAGTCTCAGTTGCCAGCTTTAACAACATACCTATCTCATCAACGTGAATTATTGTGTTCAGATCTTTATTTCCAATAAACTAGTGCTGTGAGAATTAAATCTATAAAACAATACTAAGTTGTAATATCAAAGCTACTTCTCAAGGTTATCACTGTTGCTCCACTTTCAGAAATATTAGCATTTCATAAATTGTTACCCTGGTGACAATATTAAACTTGGATGTTTTTTCTTTCTGTTGTTTCTATTTTCTTTTAGTCTTGACACACACTCTCTCTCTCTTTTTCCCAATCTCTCTTTCTCTCAATCTCTCTCAGTCACTCTCTCTATCTCTCTCTCAATCTCACTCCCAATCTCTTCTCTCCTTGCTCCTCCTGTTTCTCAATTTCTCTCTTCCTCTTTACCCTCCCTCCCCTCTCTCTCCCTTTCATACATTCTCTCTCTTTCTCATACAGCCACTCTCTCTAATTCTCTCCCTTGCACACATTTCTCTGTCCCATCCTTTTTCTCTCACCCAAGTCCCTGAATGAAGAAGAAAGACCTGCAATATTTGATGGGGGAATAGTTACCATATTTTAGAAACATTTCCCCAACTGAGAAGCAGACTATTTGTCAGGAGGAGTAGCATTTAGGTACTGGGGAGCAGAGTAGGGAGTGAGTTGGAATGGGGGACGGAGCCATTGATGGGAGTAGGGACAAAATTTGGAGACAGGGTAGACATTGATGATGTCTGCTGTTAACTGGAGAGGAAAGGAGATTGTGAATGGGGTAAGGGTCTGGAGTCAGAATAGAGCCATATCCAATTGCAACAGAGATGAGGAGGAATACTTTAGCCAGTGATAGAGTGGATGTGAAGAGAATGTTTCCTACAGTGGGGGAGTCCAGGACAGCTTTAGAAAGAAAGGATGTCTCTTTGGAACAGAGATGAGGAGGAATTTCTTATGACAGAGGGTGGTAAACATATGGAACTCATTGCCACAAAGGGCTGTGGAGTCCAAATCAATCGGTATATTTAAAGAGGAAGTTGATAGGTTCTTCATTAGTCAGAGCATCAAGGGTTACAGGGAGAAGGTATAAGAATAGGAAGACAGGAAATGAGTGTGAAAATATATCAGCCAATGTCAAATGGCAGATCAGACTTGTTGGGCTGAATGGTCTAATTCTCCTCTATTCATCATACTTTTCTGGGTGAAGGGGAGAGTGACAACTGCTCACGAATGCATGGAGAACAAAGAGTACAGAGTGCAGAAAGGGGTTGAAGATGTGAGAGGGTGAGCGGATTGCTGAGATAATCCCAAACTCCTCCTCCACAAACGTTACCGTGAAGCTTTTCCCCGCAGCCCAATGCTGTCCTCACTTCCATTTAACTGATGGATGAACAAGGGAAAGGACCTCATTTATGCTGTTTGATCAGAGATCAGCTCACCCCCTCCCCAGGAACTAATTTATCAGCAGCCTTAGTGTCACAGCCAATACACATGTAGGTGAACAATTTTGAGGAGAATTCCAAGTGAAATTTTAAACTTAAATTTCCCAGTCCCGAATTTGTGAGCTAAAATTCCTCCTTTATCTCATTACACAGTTCCTCATCTTGGTCCTAGTCTCTCTTCACTTTCACTCCTGTACCTCTTGTCCCTTGTTCTTGCTCTCTCACTGTCTCTTTCTTCTCTCTCGCTCTTTCTCTTCTCTCTCTCACACTCTCTCTCTTTGTCACCACTTCCCCTGCCCTCCCCTCTCCCCTCCTCTTTCCTTCTCCCTCTACCTCTCCCCATTCCATTCCCCTCCCCCCTTTCTCCCCCTTTTGATTTCCCCCCTCATCTCTCATTGATGCATTCACAAAATCCCTCAATGGAAGGTTGGAAGTTCTACATGCATTGACATAAGACATATATTTGACATAAGACATATCAAATGCCCATCTTTTTTAGAACTTCCTTGGAAGTCTGCCTAAAGATTTGCCATGTCACCTAAAACTTTGACAAATTTCCAGAGGTGTGCAGTGGAGAGCATGCTAACTGGTTGCATCATGGCCTGTGATGGAAATGCTGAAGTCCAGGGATGGAAGAGTCTGCATTACAGTAAGCAGTAGATGCAGCTCCTTATATCACAGGCAAAGCTCTCCCCACCACTGAGCACAGTCACAAAGAGTGCCATCACAGGAAAGGAGCATCCATCATCAAGGACTCCCACTTTCCTCTTGCTTCCCTCATTTGGAATGAGGTCCTACGCCACCAGACATGGGACAGATGTGAATATTTGTGCATCTTTCTTCTCTTTGACAGCCTTTCACATGTAACCTCCTCATTCGGTGGAGCTGTTCACTCACTGGGACTGAACTGAGACCTTCTCCATCTCCAGTTTTCATTCAAGTTACTCATTTTTACTTGACACGTCCCTACTATTCTTCAAGAGCTCACCACAGAGGCCGATCGAATAAGTGCTGTAAGTAGATATTATTTAATATTATTTAATAGTATAATAGTATTAATAGTATTTAATGCCATCAGTACAGAGATATTACAGGGGTTGGAACTGACCATTCACCATGTAACAGAATTGTCTTCCTGGGAACTCTTAGATTTGACCAGCATACTGTGAAAATTAACAGACTTCTCCACAAAGCTGTAGAGTTTAACAGCATGAAACAGGCCCTGTGGCCCAGCAAGCCCACGTCAACCAAGATGTCCCAACTAAACTCACCCCATTTGCTAGCATTTGATCCATAATCTTCCAAACATTTCCAAAGTACCTGTCCAATTGTATTAATGTAATTATATTATGTAATTATTAATGTAATAATTAAATGTAATTATTATATCTGCCTCAACCACTTCTTCTGACTCCCTTTTGTGTAAAATATTTATCCCACAAATTCTTATAAAATCTCTTCCCTCTCAACTGCAACCTGTGCCCTCTAGTACTTGGTTTACCAATCCTGGGAAAAAGATTTTCCCAAACAATTCTCCTCATGTTTTATAAACTTCTACAAGGTCATCCCCAGTCTCCTATATTCCAAGGAGTGGCCTGGCCTGGCCCGTCCAGCTTCTTCCTGTAACTCAATCCTTGTGTCCTGGCAAAAACGTCATAAATCCTTTATGCACATTTTACATTTTAATAACATCTTTCCTACCTCAGGGTCTCCCAATTATGGGCTTGCTTGCATTCACACAGGCATGGTCCTCTCTGGTCTCTAGGCAGTGAATCCATTTAGAGTATAGGCACCCAAGGTGCTAGAGCTACGTCTGGGCCAATTTTAAAGGAAAATACAGGAAGTTATGTTGCAACTTTGTAAAACTCTAGTTTGGCTTAAGCCTGTATCTAGAGTATTACATTCGGCTCTGGTCAGACCACTCTAAGAAGATGTTGACTATCTGCAGAGGGTGTGGAAAACGTTTACCAGGATTAGAAGGCATGTGCCATAGGGAGAGTTTGGATGTACTGTACTTAAGTTGATGGAGGCTGTCGGGAGACCGAATAGAAGTTCCTAAGATTATGAAAGGCATATATGGAGTGGACAGGATGAAATATCTATTTCAGGATGAAATATCCTAAGACTAGAGGACATGTATTTCAGGTGTGAGAAAGCTGGGGTAAGTTTTTATAGCTGAGTGCCAGGATTGCACTGCCAGGAGAGATAGTGGGGCCAAACTTGACAGAGACATATCAAGGCTCTTGGATAAGCGCATGAACATGCAGAAAATGGAGTGATATGGATTTTGCATAGCCGGAAGAATTTTCCTGTGACTTGAGGACCTGAATTATAGGAAAAGGTTGACTGGTTAGGATTTTATTCCCTAGACTGAAGGAGAAAGAGGGGAGATTTGATAGAGGTATACAAAATTATGAGGGATATAGATAAGGTAAATCCAAGGAGTCTTTTTCCACCGAGGTTGGGTGAGACTGGAACTAGGGGTTATAGGTTAAATGTGAAAGGTAAGATATTTAAAAGGGCAGTGCGAGTGTGGAATGGGCTGCCAGCAAAGGTGGTGGAAGTGGCTTAATTGCAACAAATTTATATAAGTACATAGATGGGAAGGATTTGGAAGACTATGGTCTGGGTGAGGATTGATATGACTAGGCAGAATAGATTGATAGGTAAACACTTTATTGATCCCAAAGGAAACTGTAGTGTCACAGTAGGATTACCAGTGCAGAGATATAAGTATTAGAAGAGGAGTAGAGAAATTTTTTTAAAAAGTTGACACAAGCAGTCTAACAGGAAGGGGTCATGACTTCCCAGCTATAGATTGACTCACTACAGAACCTAATGGTTAGGGGTAAGAATGACTTCATATCACATTCTTTGGAGCAGTGCATTTGTCTTAGTTTATTACAAAACTGCTCCTCTGTTCAGCCAAGGTGGCATGCAGAGGGTGAGAAACATTGTCCAGAATTGCCAGGATTTTCCGTAGGGTCCTTTGTTCTACCACAGCCTCCAGTGTGTCCAGTTTGACTCCTACAACACAGCCAGCATGCCTGATCAGTTTATTGAGCCCATTTGCATCACCCATCTTGATGCCATTGCTCCAGCACTCCACCACATAGAAGATTGTACTAGTGACAACAGACTGATAGAACACGAGAGGAAGAGGCCTGCTTACTCCAAAGCCCTCAGTCTCCTCAGGAAGCAGAGGCAACTCTGGCCTTTCTTATACACAGTCTCTATGTTGGTGCTCTGCGCATTAATGTTATTACACTTTTTGTAATTTCACAGCACAATCTCAGAATAACTCAGAGTAAAATAAAGGAAAGTACATTTATTATCACAGCGTGTATCTATTATACAATCTTGAGATTGGTTTCCTTACAGGCAGCTACAAAACAAAGAAGACTCATGAGGATGATTCCAGGAATGAAGGGTTAACATATGAGTTGTGTTTGCCAGCTTTGGGCCTGTACTCAATGGAATTTAGAAGAATTTTTGGGAATCTCATTGAAACCTACTGAATGTTGAAAGGCACACGAGTGAATCTGCAGATGCTGGAAATAAATAAAAACACAAAATGCTGGCAGAACTCAGCAGGCCAGTCAGCATCTATGGGAAGAGGCAGTGACGACATTTCAGGCCGAAACCCTTCATCAGGAGTGAAGTAACATGTAGACCTCTCCAGCATCCCATGTTACTTCACTCCTGATGAAGGGTTTCGGCCCGAAACATCGTCACTACCTCCTCCCATAGATGCTGTCTGGCCTGCTGAGTTCTGCCAGCATTTTGTGTTTTTATTGAATGTTAAAAGGACTAGATAAGGTCGATGTGGGGAGGATATTTCCTCTGGTGTGGGTATCCAGAACTAGAGGGCACAGCTTCAATTTTGAGAGGCGAGCTTTTAGAACAGAGATAAGGAGGCATGTTCTTAGCTGGAGAGTGGTGAATCTATGGAATGCTCTGCCACAGGCTGTGGAGGAGGCCAAGCCCCTGGGTATATTTAAAGTGGAAGTCGATGAATTCCTGATAGGTTGAGGCATCAAGGGATATTGTGAGATGCCATCGTGTCAGGTATAATGGGTTGACTGGGATCTGGGATCAACCATGACGAAATGGCAGAGCGGACCTTATGTGCTGAATGGCCAAATTCTGCCCTTATGTCTTATGGTCTAAAGAAACCGAACAGAACATACTGAAAAAGAGACCAAACACCCAACATGCACAAAAAAACTAATTGTACAAACAGCAAAAGCAAGTAAGTAAGTGAACAATTGAGCTCATGAAAATGAGGCCACAGACACAAAGCGTTTTAATATCATTTAATATCTTAAGTATAAAACCTTGAATGCATTAGCTTCCACAAAGTGGCAAAGTTGAAGGATGAACGTGGGTGGGGACAATGAGGATAACTTCCTGGGATGCTTTATATCCCTTTTAACAGCAGATAGAACATCAAAGGGGCTGAGAGCTGATGGTGTGGCACTTTCTCAGATCTGCATTAGACAGGGAGTGTATGCTCAGTCTCCTGGAGTGGGAATTGAACTTGCAAATTTCTGGTCAAAGTGGTTACCACAGCTGGGAATGCTTGTTGCATCAGCTGAATGGTTAATCCAGGTTTAACTGGGAGGTGGTGGGGTGATGAAATTCCTTGCTGTAACGACGCAATTAATTTGGAATTGGGCTGAGGTTCAAGAGGATTCGAAAAGTGCGAGAGTACATGGAATTCCGACTGACTGAATGGCAGAACAGACCAGAAGGATTCAGTGCCTTCACTTGCATCCATGTTAAACTAAATTTAAATTCAGAGTGGAGAAGCAACACCTTACATTCCGTCTGGTTAGCCTCCAACCTGATGGCATGAATATTAATTACTCCCTCTGGTAAAAAAAATCCTTCCCCCTTCCTCTCTTCTTCTATTCCCCATTCTGACTTCTTGTCTCTTCTCACCTGCCTATCACCTACTGCTGGGTCTCCTCCTCCTGCCCTTTCTCCTATGGTCCATTCTCCTCTGCTATCTGATTCCTTCCTCGCCAGCTCTTTATCTTTCTAACCCACTTGGCTTCACCTACCTTCCTTCCTCTCCCCCCCCCACATCTTTTTATTCTGGCATCTACCCCTCCCTTTCCAGTTGTGCAAAAGGATCTCAGCTCAAAACATCAACTCCTATTCTTCTCCATCGACATTGCCTGACCTGTGGCGTTCCTCCAGCATCTTGTGTAGGTTGCTTAAATTCACAAATTCAGACTCAGAAGTTGTAATCCAGTTATGTTACCTCTTTGCTCTGTTACTCAAGGAAATAGGAGATTTATAGTAAGACAGCTCAGGCAGACAGTTGTAAGGTCTCATACTTAAAGAGCTGCGTATAAATCTGTTCCATGAATACATACCAGAGATTTGTCGCTTCTGAGCTCTGTAACATAATTAATCTGGTACCACTGTAGGCTATGTATCACAAACCTAATTCTACCTCCAAGCCACTGACTAAATCCTCCCTTCATGGCATTCACCGTTAATCAATTACTCATTCATGCCTTTCATTTCATATCTAATCCTAGCCTAGAGTTCTAGATTGCAGAATGTCAATTCTGCATTCAGGTCTTTGCACTTTGGGCCATGTCAGTGAAGATCATAAAACCATAGGAGCAGAATTAGGCCATTTGATCATGACTATTTTAATATTTCCACTTAACCCCATTCTCTTGCCTTCCCATGTTACGTTTGATGCCCTTACTAATCAAGAATCCACTACAATGACTTGGCCTCCACAGGTGTCTGGCCAATGAATCCCGTCGATTCAGGATCCTCTGGCTAACAAAATTCCTTCTCCTCTCTATTTTAAAGGGATGTCCTTCTATTCTGAGGCTGCGTCCTCTGGTCGAAGACTCTCCCACAATTTGAAAAATCCTCTGCATATCATAAGACCATAGTATGATAAGGCTTAGGAGCAGAATTGGGGTATTCAAACCATCAAGTAGGCTCTGTCATTCCATCATGGCTGATATATTATCTCTTCAAACTCCATTCTCCTGTCTTCATCCCGTAACCTTTGATGCCCTTACTAATCAAGAACCTATTAACCTCCACTTTAAATATGCCAAACGACGGCCTCAACAGCCATTTATGTCAACAAATTCCATAGATTCACCACCCTCTTGCTAAAGAAATTCCTCCTCATCTCTGATCTAAAAGGATGTCCTTGTATTCTGAGGCTGCGCTCTCTGGTCCTAGGTTCCCCCATTACTAGAAACAACTTCTTCATATCCACTTGGCATTTCAATATTCAATAGTATTCAGTGAGGGGATGGGAGGTCCTACTCACTTAGGGAAGGTGAAGCATCTCTCATAGCCTCTCCTTCCCAGGTGCAGTAATCAGTGCAGGACCACGGTTTGGTCTGCCATTCAGGAAGTCACTCACATATGGCCTGTCCTTGTGCCCATTGCAACGCCTTCATGTGGTGTCCCTGTTCCTACTGACTTTGCTACGTCATGGTGTGACCGAGTGAGCAACGGTATAAGTGGGTGGGAAGGCCAGCTCATTCCAATTCCAAGCCCGGGTAGATGGGCCTCGTTGGCCTTGCCAGGCAGACTGTCTAGGAAAAGGAAAACTCCAATACTCAACCTACAGCTTTGCGGTCGCCGCAGTCGTTGCAGCTCACTGTGCCATTGTGGAACGCCCCACACCCTCCCCCCCCAGCCTAAAGAGTAGAATTGGTCCGTGCACACCGAACCTCGCAGGCAGTGATGGAGAAGGGCTGCTGACTTCTCTCCTGATCTTCAAAGAACCAGCCATCATCATCAACGAGATCCCCTCTCATTCTTGTAAACTCCACTGAAAACAGGCCCAGAACCATCAAATGCTCCTCATACATTAACTCCTTCATTTCTGGGATCATTCTTGAGAAGCTCCTCTGGATCCACTCCAAAGCCAGCACATACTCTCGCAGATAAGGGTCCCAAAACTGCTCACAATACTCCCAGTGCGGCCTGACCAAAGTCTTATAAAGTCTCAGCATTACGTCCTTGCTCTTATACTCTCATCCTCTTGAAATGAATGCTAACATTGCATTTGACTTCCTCACCACAGACTCAACTTAACCTTTAGGGAAACCCACACGAGTCCCTTTGCAACTCTGATTTCTTACTTTGCTCCCCATTTGGAGGCCAGGCACTGTATGATGTCATTGGGTATCCAGGGCAGAGATATATTTCTACCAAAGGAGGTGTAAAGCATTCCTTCCCTCCACTAGCCTGCAGCTCACCCTTGGGCAAGGTGTAGCACCTGCTTAGCCCCTGGATCAAGATCATGTGAAGCCATGGGAGCAGGTGGTGAATGGTCGTACGAGGAGCTGGTACAGATCGCAAATACTGATTACGTGACCACTGACGTCAGGCAGGTCATCTCTGAAGAGCATTGATAATGGCTGCGGTCAACAGTTTTGTAAAGACACTGCCTGGAAGAAGGCAAGGCAAACCACCTCTGTAGAATTTGCCAAGGACAATCGTGGGAAGACTGCAATCGGCCGCACCAAATGACATGGCTCATAAAGATGATAATGATGATGTAAAATACTATTGTGCATGCTATTTTGCCCTCGATTTTTGTACCTAACCCGTATTTAAACATCAGGTGTAACTGTAACTCCATCTAGCTCTGTAAGGGTGATCAACCCTGATTACAGTTTACTTGCAAATTTTTCTTTAATTTGACATTCATTCTTTCATTCTGGATAATTTTGAATAAAACTGACTGTAGTGGTCAGCAGAACATACAGCTACACTTGACATTTTAATTTATAATCCATAAAATCACATGCTGAAAAACTTGATGCAAACTTCTCTTTGATTATACTACAGGCTGCGAACACCTTATCCCACAATCCGAAATTCCAAAATTCCAATATCCCAAAACCTCCGAAATCAGCATTTTTTTTTGAGCGCTGACATGACATCACAAATAGAAAATACCGCAAGGTGCTGGGAAGGTTCTCTGGCAATGTGCAGGTCCTGCATACCTCAGGCAAGAGTGAGAAGTGACCTCACATATGTAATAAACAGAGGTTAATGAAAAATGAAGATCTCGACGGTATATTGAAAGAGTGGATTCGTCGACTTTGGAATGAACTCAGGCCGCTTAACCGTATGCTGATCACAAAACAGCAAACACCTATCACGGCGAACTGAAAATTGAAAGTATTTGTGAATATTCAGCAGGCTGGTTGCAGATATTTGAGAAAAGACACAGCATTAATTTTTTTTAAAGATTTGTGGCAATAAAGCATCTGCTGATCATGAAGCAGAAGAGAAATTATTTGATGAGTTTGCCAAGATAGTCTCTGATGAGAATCTAACACCAAAAGAAGTTTACAAAGCTGTATATGTAATGTAAATGGATTTCCCGTTTGGACTTGGGTCCCATTCCCTCCAAGCTATCTCATTATATACTATAGGTGCAAATACTCCAAAATCCAAAATCCAAAACACCTCCGGCTTCAAGAGCTTTAGATAAGGGGTACACAACCTGCATCTTCATCCTGTCTGTCTGCTATAAATCCAATAAAGGAATGTTTGATCGCCACTCATTTGCATAACAAAGATACTTCCATAGGGGAAAGTAACTTCAGATTATCTGCATTCTCTGGAAGTGTTTTATTTTGCTGGGTCCAATTTTTAAAAGCCCGTTGGGGGGAATCAAGAGCAGATACACAAATCCATCTTATACAACTTATACAAAGTTTTTAATGACATTACTACATGGAGGGAGTATAGGTAAAAAGATTACACTTACATAAACAAGTATCACAGAATTTCTTGAAACCCGGTCACAAATTTTCTGTTCTGATAATCAGTTCCCCCAACCAGTCTGGGATGGATTTTACAGTCAACATTTGGTCAATTTTTGTTTCGGTGTGAGTTAAATATTTCTCCTTGAAGGCATCTGACTACAGCAGTCAATTTGCATACTACAAGCTCCCACAAAGAGTGATAATGGATTAGTGCTGGCTGACGGATGCACATTAGGCAGAGCTCAGCCTGCTCTAGTACAAACAGAACCACACAATCTGTCCCAGTAACCCGAGGAAACAGATTAGGACACTGCTACCATGGAGGACAGCATGTCTATCACTCCCTCAGTGTGAGTTTACAATATGTGCTGCCCGTTATAGAGTGTGATTTGGCATTACATGAGCCCAAGCCTGAGATCTAACCCAACTCAGGAGGCTAAAGAAATTTAGCACACATCACTGTCAGCTCTTACTAATTTTTATCGATACACTACGCACTCAGTTTGGGTGGTGGGCTGGAGATACGGCTCTACCAAAGGAGGTGTAAGGTGCTCCTTCCCTCCGCTAGCCTGCAGGTCACCCTTGGGCAACTGCTCAGACCCCCATCCAATCAGCATCACGTGAAGCCATGGGAGCAGGTGGTGGATGGCCATTATGACCAGCCGGTGCATATCAAGTCCTGGGTATGTGACCACGTCAGGCAGACAATCTCTGAAGAGTATCGATAACAGCTGGGCTCACCCGTTTTGTAAAGACACTGTCCAGAAGGCAATGGCAAACCACTTCTGTAGAAAAATTTGACAAGAGCAATCATGGTCATGAGTCTGTGATTGCCCACATCATACAATACGGCACACAATTGCCATTGCCTTCTTCTGGGCAGTGTCTTTACAAGACGGGTGACCCCAGCCATTATCAATACTCTTCAGAGATTGTCTGCCTGGCGTCAATGATCGCATAACCAGGACTCATGACAGGTACCAGCTACTCATACAACCATCCACCACCGGCTCCCATGGCTTCATGTGACCCTGATCAGGGGGCTAAGCAGGTGCTACACCTTGCCCAAGGGTGACCTGCAGGTTAGCAGAGGGAAGGAGCGCCTTGCACCTCCTTTGGTAGAGACGTATCTCCACCTGGCCAACCAGTTATTGCTTTAGCTTATTTTATGTAAATACACCGTGTAATGATGTGATTGGTGTGAATAATATGCAAGACAAGATCCGAATAATTAAACAATAACTAGAATATAAAAGCAAGGATGCAATGTTGAGGCTTTATAAAGCACTGGTGAGGCCTCACTCGGAGTATTGTGGGCAGTTTTGCGACCCCTAACTAAGCAAGGATGTGCTGACATTGGCAAGGGTTCAAAGGAGGTTCATGAAAATGATTCCAGGATTGAAAGGCTTGATATATGAAGAACATTTGATGGCTCTGGCTCAGAAGATTGAAGGTGACCTCTTTGAAACATATTGAAATCTGAACGGCCTCGATAGAGTGGGCATGGAGAGGATGTTTCCTATGGTGGGAGAGCCTGAGACCAGGGGGCACAACCTTGGAGTACAGGGGCGTTTTTTTAGAACAGAGATGAACAGGAATTTCTTTAGCCAGGGAGTGGGGAGTTTGAAGAAGCCAGGTGGCTGTGGAGACCAAGTCATTGTGTGTGTATATTTAAGGCCCAGGTGGATAGATTGTTGATTAGTAAGGGCACAAAGAGATACAGGAAGATAGTAGATATTGGATCTGAGAGGGAAAATGGATCAGCCATAATGAAATGGTGCAGCAGGCATGATGGGCCAAATGGCCTAAGTCTGCTCATTTATCTTATAGTCTTATAGTCTTTTAATAAACCGATTCTAGTAACAACTTCATGAAAAGCAAAACTAATGGGTCTTTTGTTTCATTGTTTATTCTGGGATCTTACTGTGTATTGGTACGGTGTATTATTGTGATGTGAACAGACATAGGGTGAAGAGGTTTAGTTTTACATGCCTTCCGGACACTTTGCATGATGCATCATTACATCAAGGTAGTAAACAGAAAACAAATGCAGATTAATTTGTTACTCTACAGAAAAGATAGTATCGGTAGACAAACAATGCACAAAAACAAGTCCAGAGTGTGGCGAGTTCAGAGGCAGAGACCCAAAGGCTGAAGACTGAAGTCGACCAGTTTGGAGGTCGAGGCCTGCATGTCAAAGGCCCTGGGTCAGTTTGGCCCAACGTCTGCTAATCTGCGAATCTGTGTCAGGGACTGGGGGCTGTGTGTGAGTCTGGGGGTCCAGGGACAAGGGCTGGAGGCCCGGAGTTTTCCCGTCTGGAAGGTGGACTATGTGCGCGTGTGTGTTTCTGTGTGTGACTCTGTGGTGAACTATGTGCCTGTCGGGACACGCCCCTGCTGACTGCTCCTGTGGCTCCTCCCACAGGCCCCTGTATAAAGGAGACCTGCGGCCTGACGCTCGGCCTCAGTCTCCAAGACCTTGTATGATAGACACTCACTCCTGGTTCCTTCTTCCAGTCAATAAAAGCCGATATCTCGCCTACGTCTCAGTGTGAGTTATTGATGGTGCATCAGAGTGGGTGGTAAAGGGGTTTGTCTTGCTGTTGCTCTTGTGGCCCTGCGGTTATGACCGGCTAGCAGTGCAGTGCTGAACTAAACTAAACTGACTACCGCTCGTTTTGATATTCCATGTGATGTTCACTCACTTTTTGCAGTCTGCTCATTCTGCTCATTCTCTTTGTGCTTTGGGTATTTGAAGGGGTTCCACGGTCTTTCTTTGTTTCGCTGCTGCCTGCGGGAGGGCGAATCTCACGGCTGAATTCTGTATACACACTTTGATAATAAATGCACTTAAAATCTTTGAATCTTCAACTTTGCTTCTGTTGCTCTGCCGAATGTAATGGATATGCTATGTCAGTGTCAGAGTGTGTGGCAAAACTTATGAGCTGCTCCAAGCACATCTTTAAGTGTGATGCAAATGATGCATTCAGATATAGATTCAGATTTATTTATCACCTGTACATTGAAAAGTACGCATTTCACTATATTTTTCAAAGTTCACCTGATTATTAATTCTGAATCTCAATCTGAAACTGAAACCGAAACAAAGGCACGACAAGGTAGACAAGGAGATTAAGAATTCATCTTCTAGTGGATGACAGGTCCATTCAAGGGCCTGATGACAGGGACATAGGTGCAATACATAGCTTATGTGCTTCACGGCTTAATAACAATCTCAGGACTACGGTGAACAAGTGATGAATCCAGGAGACAATGCAGGAAGATCAAAAGAAGTAGAAACAGAATCAGGCCATTTGGCTTATCAGGCCTGCCCTGTCATTTCATCGTGGCTGTACCATTTCCTTCGTAGCCCCACTCTCCTGCCTTCTCCCTGTGTCCCTTCATGTTCTGAGTAATCAAGAATCTATCAACCTCTGCCTTAAATACACCCAATGACCTGGCCTCCACAGCCCCCTGTGGCAACAAGTTCCCCTGATTCGCCACTCTCTGGCTAAAGAAGTTCCTCCTCAGCACTGTTGTAAATGGATGTCCCTCTATTCAGAGGCTGTGTCCTCTGGTCGTAGACTCCCTACCATAGAAAACATCCTTTCCACACCCACTCTACTGAGGCTTTTCAAAATTCAATGTGACCCTCCCCCTCCCAATTCTTCTAAGAATGGACATAAATTTGCATTGCTCTAATTTCAGTCAGTCGGTCGCCTACAATTTCATGTAATTTTCAATGCTTTCAGTAAATTGTTACATATTCTGAGATTACCATCATATGGGGCAAAGAGGGTGGTGTCAATCTGCTCAGGTTACTTACAGGTGCATTTCAGTTTAAAGTTCAAAGTAAATTTATTATCAAAATACATATATGTCACCAGGTACAACTCTGTGATTCACGGTCTCGCGGGCATACTCAATAAATCCATACAATAAAAGAATCAATTAAAATCCACACCAACTTGGGCAGTCAACCAGTGTGTAAAAGACAACAAACTGAGCAAGTACAAAAGGAAAGAAATAATAATAATAATAATAATAAATAAATAAGCCACAAATATCAAGTACATGAGATGAAGAGACTCCGAATTTGTGGAAACATTTCAATGATGGGGCAAGTGAAGTTGAGAGAAGTTATCCCCTTTGGTTCAAGAGCTTGATGGTTGAGGGATAGTAACTGTTCCTGAACCTGGTGGTGAGAGTCCAGAGGCTCCTGATCCTTCCTCAGGAAGAAGAAGAGAAGAGAAGCGAGAAGAGAGCATGTCTTGTGCGGTGGGGGTCCCTCATAATGGATGCTGCCTTCCCACAACAGTGTTTCGTTATAGATGTGCTCAAGGGTAGGGAGGGCTTTACCAATGATGGACTGGGCCATATTTATTAATTTTAGAAGGATTTTCCATTCAAGATCATTGGTGTTTCCATACCAGGCTGTGGTGCAACTAGTCACATACCCTCCACTGCATATCATAGAAGTTTAGTTTTCTTTGTCAAATTTTAAGTTTGTAGTGGAAACAGGTCTCTCAACTTTAGGATATTGTCTAAGGGGTTCAGCATCAGCTGCTGAGGGGAAACCTGATCAAAGTTTGTAAAATTATGAGAGATAAAGATGGGGTTGAGAGAATTTATTCTCCTAAGTAGGAATAGCAAGTACTAGAGAACAGGCATTTGTGGTGAGGGGAAAAATGTAAAGATGTGTGGGATAATTTTTTTTACATAATATGTGGTGGGTACCTGGAATGTCTACCAGGAGTGGTTGCATTGTTGTAATGAGAATAAGGCATGCCCTGTGTGGTGGGGGTCATTAATGATGGATAATCTAGACCAACACATACAAAATACCGAAGGCACTCAGCAGGTCAGGCATCATCTATGGGAATGAGAACCAGTTGACGTTTCAGGCCAAGACCCTTGCTCAGGACGGAAAGAGAAGGGGAAGGTGCCAGAAGGAAAAGGCGGGGGGAGGGGAAGAAGGTTGGCTCAAAGGTGAAGCCAGGTGGGTGGGAAAGGTATAGGGCTGGAGAGGAAGGAACTGGTAGGACAGAAGTAGAACATGGGAGAAAGGAAAGGAGGAGGGAACTCAGGAGAAAGTGATAGGCAGACGAGAAGAGGTAAAAAGCCAGAGTGAGGAATAGAAGAAGAGGGGAGGGGTAGGGAAAAAAAATAATATTATTCTTTTGCTGGAAAGTGAAATCGATAAGATAGATGCCACCTTGTTGAGGCTTTGCGCTTTAAAAATGTTCTTGAAGGTGGGGAGGCTAGTGCCCACTTTTGAGATGGCTGTTTATAGCCTTTTTTGATCCTGTGCATTGGCGTATCAGAAGGTGGAGCAACTATTCAGAATGTCCTCCACAGTACAGCTGTAGAAATTTGCTAGAGTCTTTGGTGACTTGCAGTACCTCAAACATCTAATGAAATATAGCCACTGTTGTCCTAAACTCCAATTTGAAAGTCAAAGTAAATTTATTATCAAAGTATGCATATGTCACCATACACTACCTCGAGATTCATTTTCTTGCAGGGAAATAAAGATGTACAATAACATTTTTGAAAAACTATACATAAATAAAGACTGACAAACAATGTGCGAAAGAAGACAAAGTGTGAAAATAATATAAAGTATGGAAATGGTATTGAGAACATGAGTTGTAAAGTTCTTGAAAGTGAGTGTAGGTTGTGGAATCAGTTGAGTTGTGATGAGTGAAGTTATCCACGCTGGCTCAGGAGCCTGATGGTTGAAGGGTAATAACAGTTCCTCAACCTGGTGGTGTACACCCTTGGCTCCTGTATCTTCTGCCCGATGACAGTAGTGAGAAGAAGGCATGGCCCGGATGATGGTGGAAAATTTATGAGGTAGTTTGTAGGGGAAGAAAGGAACAGTGGCAGGAGAGGGTCATTTTTACCACTGGTCAATAGTATAATGTGGGCCATAACGATTCAATCACCTGGAGGTGGCATCTCTGAACACCTTTATAAATGAAAGTGGGGGTAATTACCAGCCCTGGTGTTCAGTGAATAAAGCAGCGAACTTCACAAAATGCATCATTGCTCTTGCCGCGCACTAACTGATTCCCTTTTCGAGATGGATCACCCAGCTTGCTGCTTGCTGTGTAATCTTTACTCTTAAGTGGCACGGCGTGTTGAGGAATTGGCCACAGAATGTGCAATCAATTCCCATAGCATGGGAGGATGATTAAGAGGTGAACCTTTCCCTGTTCGGATGCAAGGCCTCTGTTCGGAGAGAGCGGTGCTGGCTCAGCAAGCTGAAAGCCATCGCTCACAGATACATAAGGGGTGGCCCGTCAGCGAAGGTTTTCACAGCCAGGAAGAGATGCTGTGATTGGTTACCATCTTAAATAACACTAACATGATTGCAAAGGAGTCCTGTTGATTGCCATTTCAAGAATGTTTCCTTAGACTAGTAAAACAAGCAAGAGGAAGTAATCAGTTTCTTTGCAAAGGAAACATCCGGTTAAGGTGGGAGTAGGAAAATTTAGGGGAGCTATCAGAGGTAACATTTTTTTTTACACAGAGTGTGGTGGGTGCCTGGAATGCTCTGCTGGGGCTGATACAATAGGGACTTTTACACGATGTAAGATGTGAGAAAAATAGAGGGTGATGGGCTTTGTAGGAGAGAGGAGTTAGATTAATCATTAAGTAGGTTTATTTAGGTCAGCATGACATTGAGGGCTGAAGGGCCTGTTCTGTGCTATACTGGTCTATGTTGTATATTCTTTATTTTAAGCTGAATATTGCTTCAGACAGAGAACCATCACCAAGCTTTACCACACACTTCGTACTCCTTCTAACACAGAACACCAGTGAGATGAAGCATGCAGCCACCACGATCTGCTTGCAGCACTAATCCCTCAGAGACAGTGTCATAGAACTCGCAGGGCACAGAAACAGGCCTGTCAGCAGACCGAGACCATGCTGACTTTCGAGTGTCTGTCTGCACTAATCCTACACTCGTCCCATTTATCTGGAGACACACAGAACTGCAGATGATGGATCCCAGAGTGCAGAACAAACTGCTGGGGGAACTCAACGAGTCAGGATGGAAACGGACAGTCGATGCTTCTGGTCGAGATCCTTTACCTGAACTGCTGAATTCCTCCAGTGTTCTTTTTGCTCTATTTTATTCTTGCACACACTCAGTCAAAGCAGCCCTCCAATCCCAGAATCCAACACCGATCTTCACAAAACCTATCAACGAGTTAACTTGTCAACCAGTGGACACAAACAAGCTACAGAGGCTGTAAATTAGAGCAACGCCAAACTGCTGACAAAAATTCCGTGGGTTCGGCAGCGTCTGTGAGGAGAAATGGACAATCATATTTTTAGGTCAAGTCTCTTCATAGGGAACGGAAGATAGAAGGGAGGTGGTCAGTATGAAAAGGTGAGCGTGAGGGGTGGAGCAAGAGCTGGTACAGTAGGGGACAGGTGGATCTTGATGAGGAGAAGTGACAGGAAGACAGAAAAGGGGAGAATGGGAACAGCGATAGTGGCTGAGAGGCGATAGATCTCACTGGAGGGGACAAAGGGCTACAGCTGGTGGAATCTGATAGGAAATGCAAGATGTGGATGAAAGATGGCAACAGTGGGGGAAAAGACCCAGAGGGGAAGTGTGTGGGTGCTGGGCACATACAGTGCGTGGAGAAGAGAAACAATGTGATGGGGAGGGGTAGCATCTGGGGCGGGTGCAGGAGGAACTGGGTAGATCAGGAGGAAAGAGAAAAGGGACAGAGGGAGGAGCATTTTCTCCTGAAAATGGAGAGTTCAGTGTTAGTGCCCTTTAGTTGTATACTATGAGGTGCTGTTTCTCTCAGCTGTGTCAGGCAGCACATCCTCAGAGTGTGGATGAAAAGCTGAGCAGCCAAGGCTGTCACTGGGAGAACATGCAAATTTTCTGGCTTCTGCCCTCGCTCTTTCCAGTTCTGCTGGAAGGTCTTCAATGCATCTGCCTCAGTATGTAAGCCTTTGGTTCATTGACAATCAGGACCTCAGACCTGGCACGAAACTCAAAGTTTAAACAGAGGCAGTGATCCCAGTCCCTGCCCTTTACACTCTGGACTACCGACTGCAGGCAAGTCCTTTGTATGAACAGTTTCAGGACACACCCTGTGTAGGTCTGGAATGCACTTAAATGTATAAGGAAAGAGAACAAAAAGAAATAGGGTACAGAAATATTTTACCATCAGTTAAGCAGTTACTTTGTGATTTACAAGAACATTGCTGGGACTTGAGGACCTGCGATATAAGGAAAGATTGAGTAAGTTAGAACTTTCTTCCCTAGAATGTTGGAGATTGAGGGGAGATTTGATAGAGGTATATAAAATTACGGAATGTAAAAATAGGGTAAATGTAAGCAGGCTTTTTCCACTGAGGTGGAAAACAAAACTAGAGGTCATGGGTTAAAGGTGAAAAATGTCAAAGAGGAAAATCAGGGCGAACTTGTTCATTCAGAGGGTGCTAAGAGTGTGGAACAGGTTGCCAGCACAAGTGGTGGTTTCTGGGTCGATTTCAACATTTAAGATAAATTTGGATAGGTACATGGATGAGAGGGGTATTGAGAGCTATGTTCCAGGTGCAGGTTGATAGGACCAGGCAAATTAATGTTTTGGCATGGACTAGATGGGCTGAAAGGCCTGTTTCTGTGCTGTATTGTTCTGTGGCTCTATGACCCTACGATTCAGAGCATCTAGAACATTAAAATCATTCACTACCTAAGGAGTCCTGTGGAGTTCCAACGAAACATTGGCATAGATTAAATTTGCTTAATGGTGCTAAACGAAAAATAGTTTACGTGAACAATTATGTCAGAGTCAGGAATTTTTGGCTGCAGTTCAGTGATTGCAAGGAACAGGGAAGAGTCCCTTCAGCCCACAATGTGGCGCTGACCTTTTATTCAATTCAGAATCAGAGTCACTTTATTGCCAGTATGTGAAACATTCCAGAGATGATTGCACTTCAGTGCCAAGCGTTAAACACAGGACAACCCCATAACAGACAACACAACAGCAACCAAAAATATCCTTCCTTGGAATGTGTCTCATCCCATCCCCTCAGGTCTTCTCCTATCATTTCGCATTTCACCCTCCCCCCACTACTTTCAAATCTCTTACTATCTTTCCTTTCGGTTAGTCCTGACGAAGGGTCTCGGCCCGAAACGTCGACAGTGCTTCTTGTATAGATGCTGCCTGGCCTGCTGTGTTCCACCAGCATTTTGTGTGTGTTGTTGTAGCACCCAAAAATGTTCAAGTGAGAATGTGGAGAGGGTAAGGGGTACGTGTAGAAGGGGGACGACGACGAGGGGTAAGTGTAGCAGAATATGTAGACAGGACCAGGGAGAGAATACGTCATTGGGGAAGTGTAGCAGGACAGAGAACAGGTAACTAAAATAGAATGCCAGACAGGACATGGAATGGGGAATCTTGCCACCACAAGACAATGTGTTTGGCAAAGTATCTGAGCTATATACCTATTGCGAGTGTTTTGCTTGCGTCTATACTTATTCCAAGTACTTCGCTTGTGTCTATGCTCATTCCGAGTATTTTGCGTGCTTAACTATGCGATAGCCAATCAATCGATAAATTTGAATCAGTAACCATATTTGCGAATGTAGTGCCCCGTTCTTGGATATAAGTATGACCTTTGTAAACCGACAAATTGGGAGTTGGCTACCTTACACCCAAAGAGCGTGTGGCTGCGAACTCTTCTCTGAATAAAAACCGCTTCGGAGGTAATTTCATGTCTCTGGTGTTCTTTCCTCAACTGAGCAGGCTAATAATTTCAATTGAACACAAGACAATAGTGCAAACTGCCATGAGTAATCAACAATTAGCAGAATAGTCACACGTGCAAATGTCAATAATAAAACTTAAATGAATGTGAAGTATAAACAGACTCAATAATTATTAACAGAACAAGGAGAGCGGGAAAGACCATTTAATGGATGACGTGCAGGGACAGTTAGAGTATTACACCTGAGTGAGTTTTTTTTGAAAAACTGGACAGCTACAGGCAAGAAGCATCGGCGATGACATATAGATCAATTTAACACTTCCCTCCACATAGCCACTCTTGCCTTTGTTCTGTTTCCATGTGTCCACCATAAGTGTCTCTTTTGTGTCTGCCTCTACCATCAGGCCCGCTAACACATTCTGCTCTCTGTGGGGGGGGGGGGGGAACACAAAACTATCTATGACACCTCCACTGTACTTTCTTCCATCTTAAAATGGCCAAAGATGAAGTGCCAAGGATCAACTTTATTTGCCATATACATTTACATGTATTAGGAATTTGTTTTAGTATGCAAGCATACCAGGCAACAAAATAACCATTCCACAATTATAAAGAATAAAGAATTATTTAAAAATAAAGTTGGAAGTACCAATATGGAGTAAAATGTGCATAAATTTGGTGCAAAACAATTACTCTGAGGCACTGTTTTGTCTGGATGGATTAATATTCAATAATAGATCTGGGAGTATTAATGGTCCTAATTATTCTTTATATATACTGTATATTGGTGGGGTTTAATAGTTCAGGCATTGAATGGTCACTGAGTTGTCCATCAGGTACAGACTGGCCTCTGGTGCCTTGTGGAGTTTGCATGTTCTTCTTGGGACTCTCTTCATGTGCTCCAAGTGCTCCATTTTTCTCCTGCATTAAAAAGGATTTGGACGGGTCCATGGATAGGAACGTTTTAGAGCAGGGGTTCCCAACTTGCGGTCCACAGACCTCATTCCTACCTCCCCTTCCCATTCTGACATGCCAGTCCATAGCCTCCTCTACTGCCACAATAAGGCCACACTCCGGTTGGAGGAACAACATTTTATATTCTGTCTGGGTAGCCTCCAACCTGATGGCATGAACATCTATTTCAAAAACTTCGAGTAATTGCACCCCCCACTCTTTCACTATTCCCCATTCCTGTTTCCCTCGCTCACCTTATCTCCTCACCTGCCCATCACCTTCCACTGGTGCTCCTACCCCTTCCCTTTCTTCCATGTTCTTCTGTTCACTGCTCTCAGAGTCCCCCTCCTCTAGCCCTTCACTAATCATCTTCCCAGCTCCTTACTTCACCTCGTCCCCCTCTCCCGATTTTACCTATCACCTGCCACCTTGTACTTCTTCCTCCCTTACTCTGACTTCTGCACTTCCTTTACAGTCCTGGTGAAAGGTCTTTGCCCGAAATGTCAACTGTACACTCTTTTTCACAGATTTAGCCTGACCTGCTTTAGCTCCTCCAGCGTTTTGTGTGTTCCATGGACCCTCTGCTTAATGGCATTAGTCCATGCATTAAAAATGTTGTGAGCCCCTTCTTTAGAGGGATGTTGGCCATATATGGTTAAATGGAGAACGTTGGCCAAGTGGGGAACCTTGCTCAGCATGGATAGGTTTCCCTGCTACATGACTCTATAAGTCTATCCCAAAGATGTGCTGGTGAGCAGATTAATTGCTGTTGGTAAATTAACCCCTAGTATAGTTGGGTTGCAGGAGTTGATAAATTATAAGATATAGAATAATTTGCAAGGGAATTAGTGAGGGTTTGGGATTGATGGGCTTACTCAAAGGGGCAGCATGGTTTTGATGGGCTAAATGACTTTATTCTATAGTACTGTGCAAAAGTCTTAGGCACAGCTTATATATAGCTTAGGCGCCTGACTTTTGTATAGTACTGAAGTAATTTTATGTTTTGCACTGTACTGATGCCACAAAACAAAAACACATCTTATGACATAGGTGAGTGATGATAAACCTGATTCTGATGTTGGTCTCTATTGTGGACTGAGAGTGGGAATCAGGGTTGGGAAAAGGGGAAGGGAGAGGGGAGGGAGCGGGAAGCATCAGAGGGACGTTCTGTCATGATCAATAAACTAATTATTTGGAATCAAATGACCTTACCTCGTGTTTCAGGGCTGGGTGTATCTGCACACACCCCACCCACACCATTGACACTCCTTCTCTGCCACCTGTCCCACACTCCTTCCAGTGGTGCTCCACTCTCATTATTTGCTCCCTCCAGATTTACAAACTCGCTCTCTGCTCCACGTTGACAAATACAGTACTGTGCAAAAGTCTTAGGCACCCCTGCTATATATCTGTACTTAAGACTTTTGCACACTACTGCATAACATAGGAAAATATGAGAAGTATGAGATCTAATCTGATATCTTGGTCGAATGAAGCAACAGCTGACAACATATTCCTGCTTCAATGATGGGCTATCCATTGCTTAATTATGTGTCTGCTTCTGGAGTGGATTTTGACCTCACAACCCTCTTTCCATTGGAGTCAAGTAGCCCTCCACCTGAAAATACACAGCACAGGCTCTCTGAGATCGGTCTGCATAATTAGCAGGTCACTAATAGCACTTATCCTCTTTGATATTCAGGCCGGCTACAGATCGATTTAATTACTCCCTTTTAACTAGATAACCAAAAATCGGTGGGCAACATTTATCAAAATGCCTCCTCATTAAATTCAGTCCTGTGATGAGAAAACAAAATAATGGTGTGCTTTTTACATTCTAATGGACAATCAGTCAAAATAAAGAAACTTTCAACAAAGGGTTAAAAAGGCCATGAAGGCCGGAAGGAAAACTAACAATGCCGGGAACTCTGCACAGGTTGCATTGCAATCATGCTTTCTTAACTCTCTATCTATCTATCTGTCTGTCTATCTGTCTCTCCCTCTCTCTCTCTCTCTCTAGAAAGAAAGAAACATAGAAAACCTACAGCACAATATAGCCCCTTCGGCCCACCAAGCTGTGCCGAACATGTCCTTACCTGAGAAATTACCTAGGGTTACTCGTAGCCCTCTATTTTTCTGAGCTCCATGTACCTGTCCAGGAGTCTCTTAAAAGACCCTATCGTATCCGCCTCCACCACCATCGCCGGCAGCCCATTCCATGCACTCACCACTCTCTGCGTAAAAACTTACCCCTTACATCTCCTCTGTACCTACTTCCAAGCACCTTAAAAGTGTGTCCTCTCATGCTAGCCATTTTAGTCCTGGGAAAAAAGCCTCTGACTATCCACACAATCAATGCCTCTCATCATCTTACACACCTCTATCAGGTCACTTCTTATCCTCCATCGCTCCAAGGAGAAAAGGCTGAGTTCACTCAACCTATTCTCATAAGGCATGCTCCCCAATCCAGGCAACATCTTTGTAAATCTCCTCTGTGCACTTTCTACGGTCCCTCTGTTTTCTGCCTCTGTTTCTCTGTCTGTCTGTCTGTCTGTCTGTCTGTCTCAGTCTTTGTCTCTTCTCTCCCTCTTTCTCAAACAAGAGAAAATCTGCAGATGCTGGAATTCTGAGCAACACACACAAAATACTGGAGGAACTCAGCAGGTAGGGCAGCATCTCCAGAAAATAGTACAGTTGATGCTTCAGCCCAAAACCCTTCTTCAGGACTGGAGATACAAAAGCTGAGGAGTAGATTTGAAAGGTGGGGGGAGGGGAGGGGAGAGAGAGACATCAGGTGATAACTGAAACCTGGAGGGGCAGGGATGAAGTTAGGAAGCTGATTTGTGAAAGAGACAGAAGGCCATGGAGGAATGAAAAAGGGGAGGGGGTGGAGGAGCTTCAGAGCGAGGTGATGGGGGGGTAAGGAAATAACATGAGAGAGGGACATGGGGATGGGAAGTGGCAAGGGGGGAGGGAAGCATTACTTGAAGTTTGAGAAATCGATGTTCATGCCATCAGGTTGGAGGACACCCCAATGGAATATAAAGTGTTGTGGCTTTATCCCGACAGTGGAGGAGGCCATGGATGGACATATCAGAATTGGAATGGGAAGTGGAATTAAAATGGGTGGCCACTGGGAGATCCCATTTATGCTGGCAGATAAAGCGTAAATGCTCGGCAAAGCAGTCTCCAAGCTACGTCGGATCTCACCGATATACAAGAAGCCACACCGGGAGAACTGAACACAGTAAATGACTCCAACAGACTCACAGGTGAAGTGTATGAAATGGAAGAGATGTGGTTGAGCGCAGTGTTGATGGTCCATCAGGCCCCTGAACCAGAGTGGATAATGCCATTCGCCTCAAAGCTGTACTGACTCCAAAACCTATAAACTTATTTACAATGACTCACATTCTCAATATTATTTGTTAATTTTATTTTGTATTTATCAAAGGCACAGCATATTGGATATTTGTCAGTTTATGTTATTTCTCATAAACTATTGTATTTCTTTATTTTCCTGCAAATGCCTGTAAGAAAATATATCTCAAGAATACAACTGGAACAAAAAAGCCAATTTCAGTGCAAAGTGGTCATGGTGTTGCCAGCTGGTTCAAGAACCAGTGGTTGAAGGGAAGTGACTGCTCTTGAAACTGGTTGTGTGGGACTTCAGGCTTTAGCACTGCCTGCCTGTTGATGAATGTAGAAAAATGGCACGGCCCAGATAGTGGGTGCCTTTGGATGTACAGCAACTTCACTTGCCTGATCCCACAACCAATGGACTTACTCACAAGGACTCTTCCATCTCATGTTCTCAATATTTGTTGCTATTTATTTATTTTATTATTTCTTCTTTTCCTTCTTGTATTTGCAGTTTCTTGTCTTTTGCATGCTGATTGTTTGTCTGTTCTGTTAGGTGTGGTCTTGCATTGATTCTTTTATGGTTCTTGGATTTACTGAGTATGCTTACAAGAAAATGAATCTCGGGGTTGTATATGGTGACACATATGTATTTTGATAATAAATTTACTTGAACTTTTGACTTTAAATAAACTTGACTCTGATTTGGATTCTGTATATCATAAATCCTGAGATATGAGTCTGAGTCATTCTTGAAAATCATGGAAGATTATATAGAGGGAAGACTTCCAACAGAAAATGATGTAGGACTTTACAGACGTTATTCTTCATCATATGGGGCTCTGGTAAAAAAAGATTGCAACAAATCTTGCATACCTTGGTGAAGTTTCCTAAAAGAGAGGCTTCACTCAGAGAAAGCAAAGGAAAGAAAAGCTCATTTTTTAAATTCCCTTCTTTATATCTGCTCAGCTAGGACAGTAGAGATAACAGGCAGAATAGTGAAATGCTGCTGCTGTTGCGGGATGTGAGAAAGCAGGGAGACCTCCAGTGCCCTTGACAAATACAACTGCAAGAAGTGTATCTAGCTGCAGCTTCTAATAAACTTGTGTTAAGGAGTTGGAGCTGGAACTGGATGAACACTGGATTATTCGAGAGGCTGAAACAGTGACAGATAAGACATAAAGAGGCAGTTATACCCAAGGTGCAGGACACAGGAGAATGGGAGACAGTCAGGAAGGGAAAAGGTGTTAAAGAAATAGAGCAGGTCAGGCAGCATCCAGGAAAAGAGTACAATCGACATTTCGAGCCAAAATCTTTTGGCAGGACAGAATGCCAAAGAGAGGGCATATAACAGATCAAAAATTAGAGAGAAGTTAGGAGGTTGGGAAGCTTTAAAAAACCAACAGAAGGCAACTAAAAAGTCAATAAGAAGGGAAAGATGGAATATGAAAGTAAGCTAGACAATAATATTAAAGAAGATAACAAAAGTTTCTTCAGATTGAAAAAGTGTAAAAGAGGGGCAAGAGTGGATTTCAGACCATTGGAGAATGACGTGGAAGAGGTAGTAATTGGGGATAATGAAATAGTGCATGAAGTATTTTGCATCCTTCATCAAGGTGGCAATATCACTAGCAGTATGATGGAAGTTTGAGATGTCAGTGGTCATGAAGTGTGTGAAGTTAGCATAACTAGAGAGAAGAATCATGGGAAACTGAAAATTCAGAAGATAGATAAGTCACCTGGACCAGATGGTAAACAGTCCAGAGTTCTGAAAGAGGTACCCGAAGAGATCGTAGAGGCATTAGTAATGATGTTTCAAGAATCACTAGATTCTGGAATAGTTCTGGAAGACTGGAAAATTGAAAATGTCATTCCACTCTTCAAGGAGGGAGGGAGGCAGCAGAAAGGAAACTATAGGCTGGTTAGTCTGATTTCAGTGGTTGGGAAGACGTTGGAGTCAATTATTAAGGATGAAGTCTCAGGGTATTTGGTAGCACATGATAAACTGGGCCTTAGTAGCAAGATTGCCTCGAGGGAAAATCTTGCCTGCAAATCTGTTGGAGTTCTTTAAAGAAATATCAATTAGGACAGACAATGGAGAATCAGTTGATGTTGTGTACTTTGATTTTCAGGAGGCCTTTGAAAATAGACTGGATAACAAACTACAAACCAATGCTATTACAGGAAAGACTGTAGCATGGAGAAAGCAGTGGTTGATTGGTTGAAGGCAAAGAGTGGGAATAAAGGGAGCCTTTTCTCGTTGGCCGATGGTTGCTAGTGTGCTCCACTGATTCTTTTTATGTTATATGTCAATGATTTGTATGATGGAATTAATGGCTTTGTTGCAAAGTTATGAAGATAGGTAGAGAGATTACAGAAAGACTTAGACAGATAAGGAGAATGGGTAAGGAAATGGCAGATGGAATATAGTGTTGGGAACTGTATGGTCATTCACTTTGATAGAAGAAATAAGAGGGATAACTATTTTCTAAATAGAGAGAAGGTACAAAATTACTGAGTTGCAAAAGGACTTGGAAGTCCTTGTGCAGGATTCACTAAATTCCCTGTCATTTCTTTCTGTGTTGTTTTTACGCAGTTCAGTGTCATTTTTGTACTGTTTCATGTAGCACCATGGTCCTGAAAAATGTTGTCTCGTTTTTACTGTGTACTGTACCAGTTGTTATGGTCGAAATGACAATAAAAAGTGACTTCACTTGACTTGACTTAAAGGTTAATTTGCAGGTTGACTCTGTGATGTGGAAGGCAAATTCAATGTTAGCATTCATTTCAAGAGGACTAGAATATAAAAGCAAGGATGTAATGTTGAAACTTTGAACGTAATGTTGAAACATGGTGAGGCCTCACTTGGAATATTGTGAGTAGTTTTGGGCCCCTTATCTTAGAAGGGATGTGCTGAAACTGGAGAAAGTTCAAAGGAGGTTCATGAAAATGATTCCAGGATTGAATAACTTGTCATATGAAGAGTTTGATGGCTCTGGGCCTGTACTCACTAGAATTGAAAAGAATGATGGGAGACCTCATTGAAACCTATCAATTGATGAAAGATCATGAAAGAGTGGATGTGGTGAGGATGTTCCCAATGGTGGGTGATCCTATGACCAGAGGACACAACATAGAATAGAGAGGCATCCTGTTAAAACTGAGATGAGAAAGAATTTCTTTAGTCGGAGAGTGGTGAGTCTGTGGAATTCTTTGCGACAGGCAGTATGGAGGCCAAGTCTTTATGTATATTTAAGGCAGTAGTTGATAGATTCTTGTTTGTTCAGGGCATGAAGGGTAATGGGGAGAAGACAAGAGACTGAGGCTGAGAGGAAAACTGGATAAGCCATGGTGAAATGACAGAACAGACTCAATGGGCCAAATGGCCTAATTTTGTTCCTATATCTTCTGGTCTAGATGGCATCATGTTCAAGTTTGCTGATGACTCAAAGGTAGGAGAGAGGTCAAGGGAGACAAGTAGTGTTGCAGAGGCAGGGAATCTGTAAAAATCTTGAGCAGCACACACAAACTGGAAGACCGTGGAAAATAGTGAAAGAGATGGGAACCAAAGAGAGGTAAGGTGAAGTGAAGGGATGGGAATGTAATCAGAATGAAGGATGGAAAAAGAGTGAAGGGAGGAAGTGAAGGAAATCACTGTAAGTTACAGAAATTGATGTTTCTTCATCAGGTTGAAGGCTATCCAGACAGAATACAAGGCAGATTTAACTTCCTATTCCTATTATGATATGCCCGTCCATGGGCCTTTCGCCATGATGAGGCCAAACTCAGACTGGAAGTGCAACACCTCAGATTCTGTTGGCGTAGCCTCCGGCCTGATAGCATGATCATCCACTTTACTGGCTTCTGTTAATTTTTTTTCGCTTCCCATCTCTCTTTTTTCATTCCTGATTCTTCCCCTTCTCTTCTCTTCATCTGTCCATCACATCCCTCTGGTTTCCCTCCTTCTTTCCTTTTATCCATTGTCCACTGTTATCTCCTATTAGATTCCTTCTTTTTCAGCTCTTTACCTCTTCCACCTATCACCTTTCAGAATTTTACTTTATCAACCCCTCTTCCACTCACTCATCTTTCTCCTCACCTGCTCTCACCTTTCACCTGCCAGCTTGTACTCTTCCCTCTCTCCACACCTTCTTATTCTGGTTTCTGTCCCCTTAGTTCCAATCCTGATGAGTTTCAGCCTGATACATTAATTATTTATTCCTTCCATAGATGCTGTCTGACCTGCTGAGTTCCTCCAGAATTTTGTTTGTGTTGCTCAAGATTTCTAGCATCTGCAGAATCTCTTCTGTTTGCAAACAGAATTAAACAGGTTAGGAGAGTCGGCCAAGAAGTGGCAGATGGAAAACAGTGTAGGGAAGTGTAGCATTATACACTTTGGCAGGAAGAATATGTGTGAAGACTATATACTAAATCGGGAGAAATTTCAGAAGGTGCAAAGGGACTTGTGAGTCAAAGTTCAGGATTCCTTTAAGTTTAAATTGGAGGTTCAATGTTCAAAGTAAAGTTAACATTATCAAAGTATGTATATGTCACTATTTACTACTCTAAGATTTGTTTTCTCGTGGGCATTCACAGTAAATACAAAGACACACAGTAGAATCAATGAAAAACTATACCCAGCAAAGACAGACAAACAATCAATGTGCAAAATGCAACAAATGATGCAAATACAAAGAAAAGCAAATGAACCAATAGTATTGAGAACTAGATAGTTAAAAGGCAAGTGAAATGTGAGCATTTATTTTAAGGGGACTAATCACATATATATGAATGTATTGCTAAGTCTTTATAAGATGTTAGTCATACCATTGTGTGCAATTTTATGCCACATATCTAAAGAAAGATGTAGCGGTCTTGGAGAAGGTCTAGAGGAAGTTCATAACAATGATTCTGGCAATGAAAGGCTTACTTTACTAGACGAGGAGGGTTGAATGGCTCTGGGCCTGTACTCAGTGGGATTCAGAAGGATGATGGGAAATCTTATTGAAACTTATTGAAATGCCATCTGGATAGAATGGACATGGAGAGGATGTTTCCAACAGTGGGAGAGTCCAGGTTCTGAGGACAAAGCCTGAAGATAAAGGGACGTCCATTTAAAAGTGAGATGTAGAATAATTTCTTCAGCCAGAATGTAGTAAATCTTTGGAATTCATTGCCACAGGGGGTGGCAGCAAAGTCATTGTGTGTATTTAAGGAAGAGATTTGTAGGTTATCAGATTGGTATAGGGGTTAAGGGTTACAAGCAAAATGCAGAAAGGGGTTGGAAAAAATAATCAGCCATGTTCGAATGGCAGAGCAGACTCATTGGACTGAATGGTCTAATCTTATGGTCTATGAATTTTGTAGAAAGCAGAGCTCAGTAAGTAAGTAATCATTAAAATCAATATTAAGGTCATGAACAATAACTGGATCAATTTACCCTACTCAGCCAATCTACCAACACCAAAATGGTCTGGCTGAATTGAGCCTACAGACTTACTTTTGGGGTTGGCTCTCATCAGCCTCCTCATTCAGGGGCAATTGAGGAGGGACATTATTTCATGTGAACCAATGCAACATTCTGAACATCAGCACCAAGGAGGGAATGGGTTAGCAACTGGCTATGGCTCACAATTTCATACATCAAGGATATGGAAGCAAAATTCTTTCAACAAACAAACCAGTTAATATAGATAATGATATATTGCAAAATCATTAGTGAATGAGAGAAATGTGCTGTGTCAGCACCATTTAAATAATTTTAATACTGATTAAGCATGTGTCTGACTGTAACATTGATTCGAGTCTGAGGATTTGCTTTGAATAACAATGCTGTGACATTATTCTACAATCTATTTGCCTCTGTCATTAAACAATAAATTATTCAGCAAGTTGTACAATCTGCAGAAATTGATGCTGTCAATTTAAACTTTTTGGTACGTTCTGTCTCAATAACAGTGTTGGGATTTTTCTCCTGAGGGCGCAGTACTGCTTTAACATAATTTTACATTCCGAAATCAGTAATGAACAGGCTGTCAAATTAAAGAGAGGGTCCTCTGGCTTTTCAGTCAACACACCAACAGGATGGTCATACATATTGAAGGCTCAGAGAGCCACGACAGAGCTACTGATGCTAGAAATTGTGCTCAACACTCTAATATCAGCTTTGCTGTTCTAAACTGTAAACAGAGTCTCAAAATGGGTCTGAAGTTCCTCTATGTTAATTGGGTATCCCATTTTGGCAGCACCCCCATTAACTTCTGAACTAATAGATAATAGATAATAGACAATGGGTGCAGGAGTAGGCCATTCGGCCCTTTGAGCCAGCACCACCATTCAATGTGATCATGGCTGATCATCCACAATCAGTACCCCGTTCCTGCCTTCTCCCCATATCCCTTGACTCTACTAACTTTAAGAGCTCTATCTAGCTCTTTCTTGAAAGCATCCAGAGAATTGGCCTGCACTGCCTTCTGAGACAGAGCATTCCATAGATCCACAGCTCTCTGGGTGAAAAAGTTTTTCCTCAACTCTGTTCTAAATAGCTTACCCCTTATTCTTAAACTGTGGCCTCTGGTTCTGGACTCCCCCAACATCAGGAACATGTTTCCTACTTCTAGCGTGTTCAATCCCTTAATAATCTTATATGTTTCAATCAGATCCCCCCTCATCCTTCTAAATTCCAGTGTATACAAGCCCAGTCGCTCCAATCTTTCAACATATGACAGTCCCGCCATTCTGGGAATCAGCCTCGTGAACCAACGCTGCACTCCCTCAATAGCAAGAATGTCCTTCCTCAAATTTGGAGACCAAAACTGAACATCCCTTCCTATTATTTTTACTATTTATTCTGAATCCATTTGCAACTCTTTCTTGGCGTCAGGAGCATCCTTGGATGGAAGGACATCTAGCTCACTCAAAAGCTGGGAGATCACTCAGTGGCCACTTTATTAGGGACACCTGATCGTTAATGCAAATATCTAATCAGCCAATCATGTGGCAGCAACTCATTTCATAAAAGCTTGCAGACAGGGTCAAGAGGTTTGGTTGCTGTTCAGGCTAAACATCACAATGCGGGAAGAAATGTGATCTAAGTGGCATCGAACATGCTGTCAGATGGGGTGGATTGAGTTTCACAGAAAATGCTGATCTCCTGAGATTTTCATGCACAATGTATGCTATTTTTCACACAATATAGTGGAAAAACAAAATGAAATCAAGTAAACAGCAGTTCTGTGGGCAAAAATGCCTTATTAATGAGAGAACTTAGCAGGGATTGGCCAGACTGATTGAAGTTGACAGGATGGCAAAAATAAATCAGATAACCATACTGTAATGAGACATCCAGGCCTGTGAGGGAGCCAGTGAGTACTGGGCACTGAGATTTATAAAACACCTTATTTGCTAATTCACACAAAATGCTGGTGGAACACAGCAGGCCAGGCAGCATCTATAGGGAGAAGCACTGTCGATGTTTCGGGCTGAGACCCTTCGTCTTGAACCGAAATGTCGACAGCTCTTCTCCCTATAGATGCTGTCTGGCCTGCTGTGTTCCACCAACATTTTGTGTGTGTTGTTGTTTGAAATTCCGGCATCTGCAGATTTCCTTGTGTTTGTATTTGTTAATTGTTGTTTTAATGAGAGCTGGTAAGATGGTGTGCTTTCTGCTTAATCTGGTTAAGTTTATTTGGAGTGGCACAGGTTTTCCGCATTCTGTGATTATTTAAGTGACCTCCCAATTAGCACTTAGCACTGGGTCCTAGCTTTGAGAATGCTACACCTTGCGGTGTCACTCTGCCAAGCCGCCGAAGTTTTGTTGAAATTCTTATGAATAAACCCTGGTCGCTGTCTCCATAGGGCAGTCTGCCTTTCCTCTGGAGTCTTGGCAAGCACACATGGTGACAGGAGGACCCAGCGATGTCAAGACTTTGGTTGGCTTTTGAGTTTCTCTAGTCCAAGTTCTGAGTCAATGTTCCGAGCTTCTCCAATCTATGTTCAGGGCTTTTTCCAACGTTTTCAAGGTTGTCAAGTTTTCCTTGCATGACTTTCCAGGTTTCTGAGGACTATTCAATGTTCCTGAGTTTTATTCCATGTTCACCAGATTTAGTCAATTTCTTGAGATCTCCAGCCTTGTGTTGGGTTTACCAGGTCTGTCTCAAGATCCCCAGCTCTCTCACGAGATTATCAGCCCTCCCTAGAGTTTACCAGCCCTGTCTCAAATTCCCCAGGTTGCCTCGAGTTTTCCAGTTCTATCTTGGCTTTCCCAGCCAAGTCTGGAGTTCCTAGGCAGGTCTACCTGAGCTGGCCAGTGCCAGTCATATGGAAGGGGTACAATAATGAGCCCTATGAGCTTGTTCAGGGAGCAAGGGAGCATTGGGCTCTGAGGTTTGCACCTGCATTTGTTAATTGTTGTCTTAATGAGGGTCGTTAAGCTCCTGCTTTCTGTTTAATTTGGTTAAGTTTACTTTGGCACGGGTTTTCCACATCCTGTGATTAAATAAGCCACTATCTGATTAGCACTTATCACTGGGTTCTAGCTTTGAGAACGTTACCTCTCACAGTGTTGCTCTGCTAAGCCACCGCGGTTTTGTTGGCAGTCTTGTGAATAAGCCTGGTTGCCATCTCCACATGGGAGTATGCCTTTCCTCCGCTGATTTATACTTGTGCGTATGGGCGACGCCGACCCCAATTTTCACTTCTGTGTCACTCTACGCCATAGCGAGCATGCGGCCAGTTGGCGGTGGGGTTTCTATGCCACTGTGTTGAGTTTCTTCGTGAGAGACATGGACGAGGAAATGCATTTCAAACATTTTCGCATGTCGGCAGGTCGATTTGACAATTTGATTCATCTATTTCATATTGGTGTACGAAGCAACCGGAAATGCGATGTTACCATGCGGATCAATCACAGTTGTTGCAGTCTGCATCACCATTTAAATAATTTTGCCAGTGCACAGGCATTACACAGCGGTGTTCAGAGGAGCATCTCTGAATGCACAACACATGGAACTTGAAGTGGTTGAGCTACAGCAGCTGAAGACCATGAATATACACTCAGTGGCATTTTTATTAGGTACAGGAAGAGCTCATAACGTCGCCACCAACAAGATAGTCTATCCCCCGACTAAAACTATTAACATTATTATTCACTAAAATTTCAACTAGAAGAACACTAAAATCATCGTCAATACCAGCATCATTCTAGCAACCCTTTTCTCTCAGACAGTGATAGTATCCTCTTGCACTCTCATAGCAATATATCCTGAGATGCCCTGCATGAACCCTCTTGGCAAAATTCTGATGCCTGGCCAACTTCAGCTGATATTAGGCCATGTAACCAAAATCTGGAGTAATGGAAATGTGATGGCATCGTGGGAGATTGTTCAGCCTATCAAGTCTGTCTTACTCCCAGAAGGAGCAATCCAATCAGTGTGCTTCCCTCCTCTTTCTCTGAAGCTCTCCAAATTGTCTTCCATCATGCTATTCCAATTCCCAGTGAAAATTCTATTTCCATCATGCCCGCAAACAGTGTGTTCTATTTTAGCCGCAAGAGATCCTGCGGATGCTGGAAATCTAGAGCGACACACACAAATTAGTAGAGGAACTCAGCAAGTCAGAAAGCATCTATGGAGTGGAATAAACATTTAACTTCACCAGGACTGCAAAGGAAGGAGGAAGAAGCCAGAGTAAGGAAGTGGGAGGAGTGGGATGGAGTATAAGTTGGAAGGTGAGAGGTGAAGTCAGGTTAAAGGGGAGGAAGATGGGTAGATGAGACGGAATGAAATAAAAAGCTGCGAGGCGATAGGTGGAAATGGTAAGGGCTGATGAAGGGATCTGATAAGAGTTGTAAGTGAACCATAGGAGAAAAGGAAGGAGGAGGGGCACCAGGGGGAGGTAATTTGCAGGTGAGGAGAAGAGAAAGAGTAAGAGAGGAGCCAGAATGAGGAATGCAAAAGGAGCAAAGAGGGAGGGCAAAAATTCCCAGAAGTTAGATAAGTCCATACTTAAGTTACCAAAGGTTAGAGTTCTACTTTTGTTCTACCTTCACATCATCCTCTAAGTAAAAACAAAATTTGTAGATTCCCCCTATTGCTCTGCACCTTGAGTCCAAATCTCCTTGTCCTTGAGGTATTGACAAGAAGAAAAGCTGTTCTCTCTGACCTTGCCTACACCTCAAATAAGTTAGGTCTCAACCTTCTTACTTATTTATAGGCCTTTCCTGCCCTCTGAGCCATGCTGCCCAGCAACCCCCCCCAATTAATTCTAGCCTAATTACAGGACAATTATTTACAGTGACCAACTAACCTACCAACCATTATGTCTTTGGACTGTGGGAGGATACTGGAGCAGCTAGAGGAATCCCTTGCGGCCAAGGGGATCCCGAGTCACTGGTACTGTAAAGTGTTGTGCTAACCACTATGCTACAGAAGGTACAGCTGCTTAGCAAAAGATAAAGGGAGTTCAAAGGAGAGTCACCAGGCTGATACCTGGGATGACAAGATTGCCCCATCAAGAGAAGCTAAACTGGTTAGGTCCGTATTCCTTGGACATTTTGGAGATGAGGATAATAATAGAACATATTGTACGTGATCCTAAGGGGACTTGAGAAGGTGGATGCCAATAATAAATGGGTTAAACATACTGAGGGGAGGAGTATTGTAATGTGAGTATTATTAAAAGTAAGTTAATGCCAATCGGGGAGCTGTTGGTAGCAAGAGGCGGGATCTGGGGTTGGCGGGGTCTTTACTTCCGCTCTTTTACACCCAGTATGCATTGTATATAGTTCCTCCACCCATGCCGCACGAGGTACCGGGAAGCCTCTGTATTGTAAATATCATTTGCCGTCCCTGATAAAGATGCTCTTTTGGCCATCAAGTTGTCGAGTGATCTTTTTGTAAAGTAGGAATTACCACAAGGAGGTTGAAAAAACAATCACGTTATGTATTTAATATTTCTGCAGTATTTGAGTAATATTGTAAATATAATTCAATTCAATATTGTTTGAGTAAGCATTCTTGTTCTTTAAATAATTCATTATGAGCTATACGTATAAATACGTGAACTGCAAACATCATCTCGCTACCTCGTTATAGGTGCATGCCTTGTCTAAAGTTAGACTCACACATCAGACTCCCTTGTCTTCCTTTGAATTAGTTTAATGTTTTGAATTCACAAAACTTAACAAAGCAGCCATGATTGAATGGTAGAGAAGACTCAATGGACTAAATGGCCTAATTTTACTCATACATCTTATAGTCTATCATTCTGTTTTTTCTCTAAAAATCAAGCTCCGAAAAGTAACCATTAAAGCAATTAGATCATCATGAATAATAACTGGATCAACTTCCTCCATTCAGCAGATCTTCATTGTCTGGCTGAAGTGTGCTTACAGGTGCACTTTGGTGTTATTTCTCAGTAGTCCCTTCAGCTCAGGGGCAAATAAGGAGTGATACTTCCCCTGGTATTTCATTTCTTTTGAGGCACCGTGTATCAGAACCAAGGAGAAAGTGGGTAATTGGCAAGATGTTTTCACTAGTGGGTGAATCTGAAACAAGGAGGCCTAATTACAAGATAATGGGCCAATCACTTAAAACCAAAGTCTTTAGAAATTTCTTCACAAAAAATGTTGGTAAATCTTTGGAATTCTCTACCACACTGGGTTGTGCAAAGTACATCACAAGAAGCATTTAATGTGGAGGTTTAATCAGGATAATTTTTTTGAAAGATAAAGGAATTGAAGGGAATAAGGACTTGGCGCAGAGGCCTAGTTGGATGAGTCGAGTTGAGATTAAATGGTGCCGCAGGCTCTAGAGGATAGTTTGCTGTTTTTTGGTGTTCTTCTATGGGTTTGCACAATGGTGTCACAACTTGGGGAGACTGGGGGTAATTACGCAGGTATAGAGCTTATCTTGGATGCCATGTGTTTTAATCTTCTGAACCAGCCGATAGAGTGGAACTTTATCAAAGACTTTGCTGAGGTTGACGTTCAACTTCAGTAAGATGTGCAGTGGGTCTCTTGGTGAACTATTAACGAGGTTATTTTTAATTCCCACTACCATGGATAAAATTTAGGCTGCAGAAGCTAGGATTGGTTTTAGATTTAGAGATACGGCATGGTAACAGGCCATTCTGGCCCAATAAGCCTAGGTCGCACAGTTACTCCCATGTGGCAAGTAACCTACTAATGTATACATCTTTAGAATGTGGGAGGAGACTGGAGCACCGAAAGGAAACCTATGCATTCATGGGAGAGCACATAATTTACTAATAGGCTGTGACAGGAATCAAACCTGGGTCTCTGGCACTGTAATAGAGTTCTGCTATGGTAAATGATTTTATAAATCCTATTAGTTCACAAATGCTGGCAGAATGGATGACTCTTATTTTGTCATAGGATCTGAGAGATACAGCATACCCACTGGCCCATTGAGTCCATGCTGAACTAGCCAACAGTTCTCTTCATCCTTTCACCGGATGTGTGGAGCGAGTACTACCAATCCCTAATCGCTCTGAGAAGCTGGTGGAGAGCCACCTTTCTGAACCACCACGGTTTTTCTGGTGGAGAAGTGTTCAGATTGTGTGACAGTGTAGTGACTATGATCTGTGTCCAAGTCACTATCACCTGTGAATTCAAGTCAAGTCGAGTTTACTGTCAGATGCAGAAGTACAAGCATGCAGAGGAACAATGAAAAACTTACTTGCAGCTGCATCATAGGCACAGAGCATCAGATAATAAGCATTCACAAGAAAAACACTAAATAAATATAAATTTGAAAAGGAAGAATAGAATTAGAACATAAAAATCAATGTCCGTTTTAGCATAAAGTTATCAAAATGGTCATAATGTTATGGCATCATAGACTTATAGAGCACTGCAGCATTAAACAGGTCTTTCAGCCCATTTATTTCATGCCAACCTGTATTTCTGCCTACTTCCATCAACCTGCACCCCAACCATAGCTCTCCAAGCCCACTTATCCATGTACCTATCTAAACTTCTCTTAAATGTTGCAATTGAACCTGCTTTCCACACTCACATCACCCCCTGACTAAGCAGGTACCCCCTCAGGTTCCCCTTAAGTTTTTCACATTACATCCTAAACCCTTGACACTGAGTTCTAATTTCACTCAACATGATGGGGGAAAAAACCTGCATACATTCACCATAACTATACCCCTCGTAATTTTATGCACCTCTGTGGAATGCCTATGAGATGGCATTTTAGAGCAGTTTGATGTTGAGCCTACAAGGGTAGGTGATTAGAGAGATTAAGGTAAAAGAACCCTCAGGAAACAGTGATCTCAATATGATTGAGTTCAATTTGAAATTTGCTAGGGAGAAAGTGAAGTCTGACGTAGCAGTGTTTCAGTGGAGTAAAGGAACTTACCATGGTATGAGAGGGGAGTTGACCAAAGTAAATTGGAAGGGGATGCTGGCAAGGATGACAGCAGAGCAGCAATGGCATGAGTTTCTGGGAAAAAACGAGGAAGGTGCAGAATAGATGTATTCCAAAAATAAAAAAAAAACTTAAGTGGCAAAATAGTACAACCATGGCTGACATGGGAAAACAAACTTTACGTAAAAGCAAAAGAGTAGGCATACAACAAAGCAAAAATTAGCAGGAAGACAGAAGATTGGGAAGCTTTTAAAAACCTACACAGAGCAACTAAAAGAATCATTAGGAGGGAAAAGGTGAAATATGAAAGCAAGTGAGAAAACAATATCAGCGTGGAGAGTAGAAGCTTTTTCAAGAATGTAAAAGAGGGATGAAGGTGGATATAGGACCTCTAGAAAATGAGGTCGGAAAAATAATAACAGGGGACAAAGAGTTGGCAGATACACTAAGTGAGTATCTTGCATCAGTCTTCACTGTGGAAGACACTAGCAGTGTGACAGATGTTGACGGGTGTGAGGGAAGAGAAGTGAGTGCAGTTATTATTAGAAAGGAGAAGGTGCTTAAAAAGCTGAAAGACCTAAGGGTACATAAGTCACCTGGACCAGATGAACTGCACCTAAGGGTTCTGAAGGAGGTAGAGGTAGAGACTGTGGAGGTATTAATAATGATCTTTCAAAAATCATTGAACTCTGGCTTTGTGCCAGAGGACTGGAAAATTGCAAATGTCACTCCACTCTTTAAGAAAGGATGAAGGAAATTATAGACCAGTTAGCCTGACATGAATGGTTGGGAAGATGTTGGAGTCATAGTTAAGGATAAGGTTATGGAGTACTTGGTGACACAGGACAAGATAGGACAAAGTCAGTATGGTTTCCTTAAGGGAAAGTCTTGCCTGATGAATCTGTTGGAATTCTTTGAGGAGATTACACTTAGGATAGATAAAGGGAATGTAGTGGATGTTGTATGTTTGGACTTTCGGAAGGCCTTTGGCAAGGTGCCACGCATGAGGCTGCTTGTCAAGTTGGTGGTGATTATTGCCTCTTGAGGATAGTACTAATGGTGGGAACTTGGAAGGTTTGGATGGTGATATATTCACGTGCCTGGTGTCCTGTCTTTCTAGGGGTTATGAGTCTCTAGAAAGACAGGACACCATACAATTATCAGTTATGCACTAAGTTGCATTACAGCAACAATCATTTGCAATTAATGCCACTCTTTCCCAGAATACTTCCTGGCAGCTTAGATACCTGGCAGGTGAGGCAGCATCCTTGGAAAGAGAATCATAGTCTACCTTGTTATTCCTTTCTGTTGCACTATTTATGCTCATAATTTATATCATTTGATAGCCTTGCACAATCTTACTGTTCCAAAACTACAGATTTTACTTCATCTAATTCTGCGATAATAAGTATGATTCTGATTATGAGAGTCAACTTTCCCAATTGATTATCTATCTTCAGAAAGTCCCGATCAGTTTCAACAAGGGGACATCAACTCACCACCAGTTTCTTAATGGTAATTAGGGTTCAATGTTCCAAGTACATTTATTATCAAAGTTTGTACACTCAGTGGCCACTTTATCTCCCATGGCCACAGAGTATACATGCTTATAGTCTTCTGCTGCTGTAACCTCAAGGTTTGACACATTGTGTGTTTAGGGACACTTCCTGCTCACCACTGTGGTAACGTGGTTATTTGAGTTCCTGTCACCTTTCTGTCAGTTTGAACCAGTCTGGCCATTCTCCTCTGACCTTTCTCATTAACAAGGGGTTTTTACCTACAGAGTTGCCACTCACTGGGTGTTATTTTGTTTTTCTTACCATTCTCTCTCAGTTGGCGCATGGCCTAGTGGGCAAGGCATCAGACGAGTAACCTGAAGGTCACTGGTTCGAGCCTCAGCTGAGGCAGCGTGTTTGTGTCCTTGAGCAAGGCACTTAACAACACATTGCTCTGCGATGCCAAGCTGCATGGGTCCCAGTGCCCTTCCCTTGGACAACATCGGTGGCGTGGAGAGGGGAAGGCCTGCAGCTTGGGCAACTGTCTGTCTCCCATACAACCCTGCCCAGGCCTGCGCCCTGGAAACTCCAGGCGCAGATCCATGGTCTCTTGAGACCGATGGATGCCACCACTCACCATTCTACAGGCTGTTGTGTGTGAAAATCCAAGGAGATAAGCTGTTCCTGAGATACTTGTAGCACCCTGTCCAGCACCAACAATCACTCCACTGTCAAAAACACTTAGATCACATATCTTCCCCATTCTGAAGTTTGGTCTGGACAACAAGTGAACCCCTTGACCATGTCTGTATGCTTTAATGCATTGAGGTGCTAATGAAGTAGCCACAGAAAATTTCTGGTACCAGATACTACCTTCAATTTTTTTGCAGACATTCACAGTAGAACAGAGAAATGCAATAGAATAATTGAAGGAAGTATTCTAATGCTGGGCAAATAATAATTCTCCATGGATGCTGACAGACCCACTGAATATTTCCAGCAGTTTGTACTTATTTCTGATTGCAGGTATCTGAATTTTCTATTCTGCTGCTTTTGTGGTTTTTAGGAGAGCCATTTGTAATATTTCAATGGTTCAATTAAGCAAATTTATATTCTGAGTGAATGAATCAATCAGGCTGCATGGTGCAGAGTGTGGGTCGCTGAATGGCTAAAAATATAAAAAGTGTTTTCAACTATAATGCTTGGAGCCTATTTATCCCGTTTGCATCTGATGCTCCACTGTTGGTGACATGTGAATGTCAATCGTCACAGCCATCCACTCTGTTTTTGCTGTTCTAAGCATGTTCTGCAGTTTTCAGTTGAGTGAGAGAGTTTTTTACACGCACCTGGAAAGTCACAAAGAGAATGCATATATTGAAGGATCAATTAAACTAATGAAAATTGCAGGGCTAAAAGATTGATTCACACCACAAATCGCTGACTCCACCTAAACCCCTAATGAAGACATGCCTAGTTAACGTCTTACTTCAATATCTTAACAAAACCTGTTATGAACTGCTGATCATTTTTAGCTCCAGTGGGAGATGATGAAATGTTTTTCTCAGCTCAAAAAATAATCATGGGAAGTTTTATTTTACTCTGCTGTGGAGAACGCAAGGCCACAGCAGCGGAATTCAACTCTTCCACGGGTTTGGGGATTATAGGCTTCAATGCTATGAAAACCCCTGCTGTTTTGACAGCTGGCTGTCAATGTGACGGGAGGGTTCCCTGTTCCCGGTGAGTATGGATCACCTGGGAGAGAAGAACTTTCACAGCCACTTGTTTCATACATTGAGGGAGATGCAAGCCAGTGATTTCTTGCTTCTCGTTCGGAAGACAGACTTCAAACTCCACTCCAGAGACAGAATCAGAATCAAGTTTACTATCACTGGCTTAAGTTGTGAAACTTGTTGTCTTATGGCAGTGGTACATTGAAAAACATTAAAAATACTACAAATTACAGTAATACATACCAACCGCATACAACCATGCACTGCCTGCTCCCATCGATACTCGTGAACCTGATCAGGGGGCTTTGAAAAGTTTGATCTGCAGGCTAGTAGAAGGAAGGAGCACCTTACTCCTGCTTACGTAGAGATGTTTCACCAACCTGCCACCCATATTTCAGAAGTGTATATCACAAGTCCTGGTTATGCGACCACTGACAGGCAGACAATCTCTGAAGAGTATTGATAATGGCTGGGGTCACCCATCTTGTAAAGACACTGCCCAGAAGAAGGCAATGGCAAACCACTTCTGTATAAAAATTTGACAAGAACAATCATGGTCATGGAAAGACCTTGATCACCCATGTCATACGACACAGCCCATAATGATGATATATATAAATCAAATTAAATACGTAGTGCAAAAAACACATAGAGATAGTGAAGCAGTGTTCATGGGTTGGTTCATTGCCCTTTCAGAAATATGATGGTGAAGGGAAAGAAGCTGTTCCTAAAATGTTGAGTGTGTCTTCAGTTTATTGTACCTCCTCCTTGATGGCAGCAATGAGAAGACAGCATGTTCTTGGTAAATGGGGTCCTTAATGATGGACTGCACCTTCTTGAGGCATCGCCTTTGGAAGATATTCTTGATACTGAGGAGGTTAGTACTCCTGATGGAGCTGGCTGAAAGAGAGAGTGTGTTTAAAATTCTAGGCTGTAGTCATGCAGCATAGAAACAGGCCCCTTGGCCCAACTCATCGATGCCAACAACGTTTTCCATGAGAGCTCATCTCATTTGCCTGCATTTGGCCCATATCTCAAACCTTTCTATCCACCTACCTGTCCAAATGTCCTTTAAATATAATAATTGTGTCTAGCGCAAACATCTTCTTTCCCTCACCATCAGATTTCTGAAACCATGTATACCCACCTCACTATTTTTGCTCTCTTTTTGCACTGTGGCCACTGTACAGTGCAAAACATAAAGTGTTATTATTATAAACAAATAAATAGATAGGTAGATAAATAGATAGACAGACAGAAAGGCAGACAGACAGATAGACAGACAGGCAGACAAACAGACAGACAAACAGATGTCTATTAGACAGACAGATGAAGAAAAAGATGAATAGTGGGATTCATGGGTTCAGATATCATTCATAAAACTGATGGCAGAACTGCTAGAATTGGAGCAGAGCAAAACTGGGAACACTGTGCAGACTTGCTCACTCATCGAGTCAGTGAGACCAGCCGGCGGCAACACTCCCCATGCCTCTCTCCGATCACCGCTTCTCCTGTGATCCTTTCTCACACACCAGTTCTGCTCATTTCCAGCGAACAAACAGATGAGATTGTGAACAGTTCTCAGGAACTATAAAATCCCGGAGGAGATTGAAAATACTTTAAAGGATACTAGAGGATAAATCGCATTAAAATAATCCTCATTTATTGTCCTTGGAATTGCACTAATGAGCTGCCATGTTTTCTTCAGGAATGAAACCTGGGGACAACCTACAACAACCTCTGGTCAACATTTTAGGGGCTCATTCACGTCTGTAGATCCCCCGAAACTGCCTCGCAAGTTGATAGGGTGGTTAAGAATGGTACGGTGTGTTGGCCATTAGTCGGGGGACTGAGTTCAAGACCATGAGGTGATGTTGCTGCTCTATAAAACTCTGGTTAGACCACACTTGGAATTTAACATCATTATAAGAAGGATGTGGAAGCATTAGATTGTGTGCAGAGGATGCTGCCTGGATTAGAGGGCATGACTGATGGGTAAGGGTTGAAGGAGTAATGGTTTTTCTCACTAAGGATGAGAAGTAACTTGATAGAAATGTATAAGATGATAAGAGGCATAGAAAGAGTAGGCAGCCTTTCTCCCAGGGAGGAATTGGTAGGAGGTACAGGAGGGATGTCAGAGGTAAGTTTTTTACACAAAGAGAGATGAGCATGTAAAATGTGGTGCCTGGTATAAACAGTCTCTGTATTACCTCTAACAGAAATAAATCTTTGCTTAATAGTAGTTACCGACATTGTACACAGTGCACAGTTGTAATTTAATATTTCAGTAGTCTTTCAGTAATATCGTAAATATATTGTTTGATTAAGCATTCTTATTTATTTAAATAATTCATTATGGATTATATGTAAAATCAAGTGAATTGCATTTGTCATGACACTATCACATGATGTGCAAATCTCATTTAAATTAAAAAAAACTAAGTTGGACTCACATCCCTGGCTCCTTGTTTCCTTTTCAATTAGTTTAATGTTTTGGAGTTACAAAACATAGCAGTTGCAGTCTCACTAGTTTGCTGCATCTAACCTCTGCATTTTATACTCTATACCCTTGTCTTTTATTGTTGAAGTCAGTCCAATGCAATGTTTCTTTGAGGAAATGTACGATAATTAAATCCAGCATTTCATTTAATGATACTCATCAGGATCTCTAATGTGATAGCATAGCTTTCTATTGTCTGAGGGAAAGGATGCTGGCAAATCAAGAGCTTAAAACTGGCACCAAACTCACAGTCCACCAGGCAGCAGTAATACTCCCCCCCCACCTCATCGCATATGCCTTTGAGCCCTATGGCAAACAACTCAGAACACATTGGAGATCCACCATCGATAATGTGCCTATGATAAATCCAGAACACATAACAGAGTAGGTCGCAGAGTCACAGAATAATGTAGCAAGGCAACAGGCTCTTCACGCCAACTTATCCACGATGCCCACAGTCTGCACCAAGCCAGTCCCACTTGCTGTGTTTGGCCAATATTGTCTATATGACTCCTATGTATGTACATCTCCAAATGTCTTCAAAGATTCAAAGTACATTTATTATCAAAGTATGTGTACAGAATACAACTGTGACATTCACTCCCCCCACCTCCCTGCAAGCAGCCACAAAACAAAGAAACACATTGGAAACCCTTCAATAAAACATCAAACACCCAACGCATGAAGAAAGAACAAATAGTGCAAATGGCAAAAAGTAAGCAGACAACACATAGAACATCAAACATCAAAGCAGGAGTCCAGTGGCATTCTGTTTAGACCATAAGACCATGAGGCATTGGAGCAGAATCAGGCCATTTGGCTCATCGAGTCTGCTCTGCCATTCAATTACGTCTGATCCTTTTTTCCCTCCTCAGCCCCACTCCTCAGCTTTCTCCCTGTAACCTTTGATGCTGCGTCCAATCAAGAACCTTTCAAGCTCTGCCTTAAATACACCCAATGACCTGGCCTCCACAGCTGCCTGTGGTAACAAATTCACCACCGTCTGGCTAAAGAAATTTCAACATTTCTGTTTTAAATAGACGTTCCTCTATCCTGAGACTGTGTCTCTTGACATCCTAGATTCCCTCACCATATGGGAATGTCATCCCCTTCTGTCAATTCCTCCATCCCCACCACATCTGCTCTCAGGATAACGCTTTTCATTCCAGAATCAGATGTCCTCCTTCTTCAAAGAGATGGGCTTCCCTTCCTCCACCATCAATGTTGCCCTCAACAGCATCTCTTTCATTTCATGTATGTCTGATCTTACCGCATCCTCCTGCCACTCCACCAGGGATAGGGTTTCTCTTGTCCTCACCTATCACCCCTCCAGGCCTCCGCATCCAGCACATAATTCGCCATAACTTATGCCATGTTCAATGGGATCCCACCACCAAGCATATTTTTCCCTCCCCCCACCCCCATTTCTGTGTTCCACAAGGATCGCTCCTTACATGACTCTCTTGTCCATTCATCCCTCCCCACTGATCTCCCTCCTGGCACTTATCCTTGCAAACAGAACAAGTGCTACACCTGCCCCTACACTCTTCCCTCTCTACCATTCAGGGCCCCAACAGACCTTCCAAGTGAGGTGACACTTCACCCGTGAGTCTGTTGGGGTCAGCTATTGTATCTGATGCTCCCAGTGTGTCCTCTTGTATATCAGGGAGACCCAACGTCAACTGGGGAGGCCGCTTCACCAAACACCTATGCTTTGTCTGCCAGAAAAAGCGGGACATCTCATTGGCTGCCCATTTTAGTTCCACTTCCCTTTCCCATTCCAACTTGCCCATCCATGGCCTCCTTTACTTTCACAATGAGGACTCTCAGGTTGGAGGAGCACCACCTTATATTCCATCTAGGTAGCCTCCAACTTGATGGCATGAACATTGATTTCTCGACCATCCATAATGGCCCCCCTCTATTCCCTGTCCCCTTTTCCCTCTCTCACCTTATCTCTTTGCCTTCCCATCACCTCCTTCTGGTATTTCTCTGCCTTTTTCCTTCTTCCAAGGCCTTCTATCCTCTCCTATTAGATTCTCTGTTCTCCAGCCCTCTACCTCTTTCACCAGTCATTTTCCCAGTTTCACCCCTCACCCTGTGTTTCTTCCTCCCACCACCTTCTAGCTTTGACTGCTCTTTTTTCCCTCTTCTGTCCTGCTGAAGGGTCCTGGTCTGAAGCATCCACTGTACTCTTTTCCATAGATGCTGCCTGGCTTGCTGAGTTCCTCCAGCATTTTGTGCGTGTTGATGAGAAACATCCTCTCCACATCTACTCTGTTTAGGGTCACACCTCTAGCCCACTGCAGGCCAAGGGGGAAAGGATTATTTGCTGAAGCACCCCGGACCGCATTGATTCCCCCACCCCCCCAATCAAGCCATTAAAAAATATTTTAAAAAAGTTAAGTGGACACATGCAACATGAACCCCCAAAGACCCCCAAAATGAGCCCACAGCCTCTTTGGTCCTTGCTACATAAATCCCAAGACTCCTGCACATTTTTCTGACAGCTGCTGGTGAGAGAGAAAGGAGGAAGTATCAAATGCAGGCAGACTGCGCCGAACATCTCCGCTCTCCGCTCTCGAGTTCTCAAGTTCTTCGCTCTCATCCTCAGTGATCTCCACCTTGCTCGACACCTCAAGAAGCAGTGGAGTCGATCACTTGCTCGCACCCTTGACGCCTCGATCGAAGAGAAGCTGGAGCCAATCACGGACTCTCGCCTCGTCTCCAGGCCACACACTCTGCATTAAATCTTACCGAACACCCTCAGAGACAGCAAAGCACCAGATCGCTCAATCAGTCCAAAAACACACTATCAAAATGTAAGTTACAGATTCCAATCACACGCAGCTTATTTGCGGGATCTTATTTGAAATCAGAAGTAAAGGAAATAAATGTTGTTATTGTACCTGCTTCAACTACTTTTTCCAGCAGATCATTCTAGATACACACCACCCACTGTGTGAAGAAGTTACCCCTTATGTTTCCTTTAGATCTTTCCCCTCTTACCTTAAAACTACACTCTTGGGATAAAGACTGTTTACATTCACCTTATCTGCACTCCTCATAACTTTACCGAGTACCTCCTTTACCTAATAAGGTGGTCACTGAGTGCATATGTCCACAGCTGTAGCCCATCCACTTCAAGCTTTGCTGTGCTTTGTGTTCAGAGATGCTTTTCTGTACACAACCGTTATTACGTGTGGCTATTTGAGTTACTGTCACCTTCCTGTCAGCTTGAACCAGTCTGGACATTCTCCTCTGACCTCTCTCGTTAACAAGGGTTTTTTTGTCCAGAGAACTGCTGCCTACTGAATGTTTTTTGTGTTTTGCACCATTTTCTGTAAACTCTAAAGACTGTTGTGTGTGAAAATCCTAGGAGATAAGCAGTTTCTGAGATACTCAAACCACCCCGTCTGGCATCAACGATTATTCCAAGGTCAAAGTCACTTAGGTCACATTTCTTCCCCATTCCAATGTTTGGTCTGAGCAACAACTGAACCTCTTGACCATGTCTGTATGCTTTTATGCAATGAGTTGCTGCCACGTCATTGGCTGATTAGGTATTTGTATTAATGAGCAGGTATATTGGTGTACCCAATAAAGCGGCCACTGAGTGTATAGGACTCTATAAGGTCGCCCTTCACTCTCCAACATCCAAGGAATTCTAGCATTCCCAACCTCTCTGCATAACTCAGGTCCTCAGGTCCCAGTGGCAACTTTGCAAACCCTCTTTGGTCTCTGTCCAGTTTAATGATGGCTTTCCTACAACGGGACAGTCAAAACTACACAATGCTTGCATGATTCAAATGACAGACATCAGACTCCCAAGCTCCATCATGACAAGGGATCACCAGGAGAGCAGGCAAAATGCTTCAAGTGTGTGTTCAGCTCTCCCTTCAAACAACATTGCCAGTGTCATTTAGGAACCTCTGGTCTGTGACAGTTCAAATGGGTGGTGGTGATTTCGGGAAAGTATCATGCACTTTGAGGGTAGCATGCAGAGTTCAAGAACAGACAGAGGAAGGACAGCAGAGCAATCCAGTGAGCCAAGGAGCCATGTCATCTTCTCACAGATACCATCGAGCAAGAGTTATTGAAGCCTGAGGTTCCACGTCACCATGTTCCAGAACAGCTACTTTCCCTCAATCATTTAGTTCTGGAACCAACCATCAAAAGCTTATCACTATACCTGGGTTTGTGTGATAACGATAAATTAATTCTAAATCTAATTCCAAGATCCTAATCACAACCTCTGGTTTGCAACACAGTGAACATTGCTTTTTATTGTAATTGTTCAAAGTTTGAAGTAAATTTTATTATCAAAGCACATATACGTCACCATACACAACCCTGAAATTCATTTTCTTGTGACATATTCAACAAATCTATTAAATAGACTCAATAACAGAGTCAGTGAAGGATTGCCCAATTGTGATGTTCAACAAACAAACGGTGCAGATACAAAAATAAGAAACTGTAATATAAATGAATAAGCAATAAATATTGAGAACATGAGATGAAGTGTCCCTGAAAGTGAGTCCATTGGTTATGGTAACATTTCAATGATGGGGCAAGTGAAGTTGAGCAAAGTTGTGCCCTTTTTTATATGAAAATGTGTATAATTTCTGCTTGAACAAGAAGCACAAAATGCTGGAGGAACTCAGCAAGACAGGCAGTATTTACGGAGAGGAGTAAGCAGTCGACATACTGGAACAAGACCCTTCACCAGGACTTGTTTGCCCCACTCCATAGATAATTCCTGACCTGCTGAGCTCCACCAGCATTTTCTGTGTGTTGCTCAAGATTTTCAGCATCTGCAGAATTGCTTGAGTTTATAATTTAAACTTTTTTTCTTGCGAATCCTCTTTATCTGATACATGTGCCTGTGACACTATACCTGTGCATACATATACTTATGCATCTGACAATAAACTCAGCAATTGGACCTACCCGCTGAAAAAATCTAAGGTCCCACATTCTCCCCCAGAGAACTGTGGTAGTAGCAAGTCATCCCCGAACCTGAGGAGCTGCTGATGAACAAGGATAATGGCTTCAAGTTCCGATCAGCTTAAAGGAAGTTAAAGATGGAGTAGATTCAATTTCATTTAGCTCAGGACAGCTGTGTCAAGCAAAAATAAACACCTAGCTTAGAAGAAATTGGGAAGCAAATTTCAATAGCTTGGAGGTTGTCCATGCAGAAAAAAATGACTCTCAGGCCAAAATTGGCAACAGCTGACTGAGATTTGTTTGACTGTAATGTGAGCTGCAGCAGAACCATTCATCACTTCCATGGATTATTCAGCCAATTATCGGCTATTAGTCTGCCCTGACTGCAGAACTCAATGGAGACACAGTGGCACTATTCACATCGATAAACTGAATGAAATGTGCTGGAGTTTGTGAAGGGTGTGGCAGAAAGAGAAGGAGCGACAGGGACATTCTTGTGAATGGTGAGGCAGAGAGAGGGAGAGACAGGGAGATTCTTGTGAATGGGGGAGCAGAGGGAGGGAGAGACAGGGAGATTCTTGTGAATGGGGGAGCAGAGAGAGGGAGAGACAGGGAGATTCTTGTGAATGGGGGAGCAGAGGGAGGGAGAGACAGGGAGATTCTTGTGAATGGTGAGGCAGAGAGAGGGAGAGACAGGGAGATTCTTGTGAATGGGGGAGCAGAGGGAGGGAGAGACAGGGAGATTCTTGTTAATGGTGGAGCAGAGAGAGCAGGATAGATAGTGAGATTCTTGTGAATGGGGGAGCAGAGGGAGGGAGAGACAGGGAGATTCTTGTGAATGGTGGAGCAGAGAGAGCAGGATAGATAGTGAGATTCTTGTGAATGGTGAGGCAGAGAGAGGGAGAGACGGAGATTCTTGTGAATGGGGAGCAGAGAGAGGGAGAGACAGGCAGATTCTTGTGAATGGTGGAGCAGAGAGAGGGAGAGACAGGGAGATTCTTGTGAATGGGGGAGCAGAGGGAGGGAGAGACAGGGAGATTCTTGTGAATGGGGGAGCAGAGGGAGGGAGAGACAGGGAGATTCTTGTGAATGGTGGAGCAGAGAGAGGGAGAGACAGGGAGATTCTTATGAATGGTGGTACAGAGAGAGCAGGATAGATAGTGAGATTCTTGTGAATGGTGAGGCAGAGAGAGGGAGAGACGGAGATTCTTGTGAATGGGGAGCAGAGAGAGGGAGAGACAGGGAGATTCTTGTGAATGGTGGAGCAGAGAGAGGGAGAGACAGGCAGATTCTTGTGAATGGGGGAGCAGAGAGAGGGAGAGACAGGGAGATTCTTGTGAATGGGGGAGCAGAGAGAGGGAGGGACAGGGAGATTCTTGTGAATGGTGGAGCAGAGAGAGGGAGAGAGGGAGATTCTTGTTAATGGTGGAGCAGAGAGAGCAGGATAGATAGTGAGATTCTTGTGAATGGTGGAGCAGAGAGAGGGAGAGACCGGGAGTTTCTTGTGAATGGTGGAGCAGAGAAAGGGAGAGACCGGGAGTTTCTTGTGAATGGTGGAGCAGAGAGAGGGAGAGACAGGGAAATTCTTGTTAATGGTGGTATAGAGAAGCGGGGGGGAGGGGGTGAGCCGGGGACATTCTTGTGAATGGTGGTGCTGGGAGGGGGGAAACAGAGGGAGTGAAATGAGCAAAGAGGTAGAAAGGGAAACTGACAGTGAAAGTAAAAGAGAGAGAGATATGCAGATAGTGACATAGAGACAGAATGAGAGAGAAAAAAATGGAGAGACAGTTCAAAGAGACAGAGAGGGAGAGACAAATAGAGACAGAGAGGCAGGAAAAAGAGAAAAGGAAGAACATTCAGAGAGATAGAAAGATAGAAATAGGGAGACAGACAATAAGATAGTGATAAAAAAAACTAGATGTTCAGAGAAAAGCGGGCAGAAAAAGAGTCAGGGATAGAGAGAAAAAGAGAGCAAGAAAAGGAAGAGAGAGAGCGAGAGAGACATTGAGAGTAACAGAAGGAAAGACAGAGACAGAGAAAACAGGGAGAGACAGAGCGAGAGAGACATTGAGAGTAACAGAAGGAAAGACAGAGACAGAGAAAACAGGGAGAGAGAGAGCGAGAGAGACATTGAGAGTAACAGAAGGAAAGACAGAGACAGAGAAAACAGGGAGAGACAGAGCGAGAGAGACATTGAGAGTAACAGAAGGAAAGACAGAGACAGAGAAAACAGGGAGAGACAGAGCGAGAGAGACATTGAGAGTAACAGAAGGAAAGACAGTTAAAGAGAAAACAGGGAGAGACAGATTGAATATTTGAGCATGTCACTATAAGAGTAAGATCGAATTTACTGGATTTTTAAAAATTCAAGTAAGGAAAAAAAAGAAGTAAAAATGCATCTCAGTAACAATTGTCATAAAATTACTCACTGTTATGAGGACCAATCTCATTCATTGAAGAAAGCTGAACATCCTTACCTGCTCTGGTCAAGAGAAAGTCTGCTTCTTAATTGCAACCCAATGACCACTCGGTTCAGCAGACATAGGGATGGATAATAAATGGTGACTTTGGTCAGACCACCCGTGATCAAACCCATAGTCAGTGAGTCCTGGGGTTCACACCCAGAGGTCAGCCAAAAGGTCAAACTGCAGAGCTCAATATGTCCTGTTGACGTTGTTGCTTGTGCTGTTCTGCAGAAAGTGGTAACTACGCTATTCCGGTGTTGGAATGTGTGGTGACATTTGTGAGTGCTCACAGTACATCATTGGGTGTGTTGGTTGTTAACATAAATAACACATTTCAGTAGAAGAGAAAATCTATGGGGGGGGAGCACTACTAGAATATCACAAAACTGATGTTTATGCCATCAGGTTGGAGGCTACCTGGATGGAATATAAGGTGTTGTTCCTCCAACCTGAGTGCGGCCTCATCACGACAACAGAGGAGGCCATGGATTAATATATTGGAATATAAATGGGAAGTGGAATTAAAATGGGTGGCCACTGGGAGATCCCACATCTTCTGGCAGATGGAGCGTAGTTGCTTGGCAAAGCAGTCTCCCAAACTATGTTGGGTTTGGTGAAGCAGCTACCTGGACTATACCTATTCCCACCTTCTTACTTGTAAAAATGCCACCCCATTCTCTCAGTTCCTCCATCTCCATCATATGTGCCCTCAGGATGAAGTTTTTCATTCCAGAACAAAGGAGATGTCTTCCTTTTTCAAAGAAAGTGGTTCCCTTTCTCCACCATCAAAGTTGCTCTCAACCCCATCTCTTCCATTTCGCACACATCTGCTCTCACTGTGTCCTCGTGCCACCCTACCAGGGATAGGGTTCCTCTTGTCCTCACCTACCACCCCACTAGCCTCTGCATCCACCACATAATCTCCAGAACTTCTGCAATCTCCAATGGGGTCCCGCCACCGAGCACAGCTTTCCCTGCCCCCACAACCCCCACTTTCTGCTTTCCACAAGGATGACTTCCTATGCAACTCCCTCGTCCATTCATCCCTCCCCACTGTTCTCTCTCCTGGCACTTATCCTTGCAAGCAGAACAAGTGCTACACCCTGCCGCTATACCTCCTCCCTCTCTACCATTCAGGGCTCCAAACACTTCACCTGTGAGTCTGTTGGGGTCATATACTGTGTCCAGTGCACCTGATGTGGCCTCCTGTATATCAGAGAAACCCGATGTTGATTGAGAGTCCTCTTTGTCAAGAACCAGAAGAAGCAGTATCTCTCAGTGGCCACCCGTTTTAATTCCCCTTCCATTTTCCATTCCAATAAGTCAATCCATGGCTTCCTCTACTGCCGCGATGAGGCCACACTCAGGTTGGAGGAACAACACCTTATATTCCGTCTGCATAGCCTCCAACCCGATGGCATGAACATCAATTTCTCAAACTTCAGGTTATGTCCCACCCTCTCTTCTTCACCTTTCCCCAACCCCCTTTCCTTCTCTCGCCTTACCTCCTTGCCTGCCCATCACCTCCATCTGGTGCTCCTCACCCCTTTGTCTTTCTTCCATGGTCTTCTGTCCTCTCCTCTTAAATTCCCCCTTCTCTAGCCCTGTATCTCTTTCCCAGGTCTTTACTTCATCACTCTCCCTCCCAGTTTCATCTGTCAGCTTGTCTTTCTCCCTCTCCACCACCCTATATTTTAAATCTACTCATTTTTTTTTTCTCTAGTCCTGCTGAAGGGTCTTGGCCTGAAACGTTGACTGTACTCTTTTCCATACATGCTGCCTGGCCTGCTGAGTTCCTCCAGCATTTTGTGTGTGTTGGCACATTTCACTGTTTGTTTTGATGAACACATGATGAATAAATAAATCTGGATCTGACTCCCACATCCCAGAATTGAACAGAATAAACACTCAACACTTTTGTCTCATTTCTACGGTGAAGTACCGACACAAGAAAGAGAAATAGAAAGTAATTCTGACAGAGTGAGAAACCATTTTCCTGATGTATGGCCAATAATCCTTAGTAGTAATGTGATAAGTTAGCTTGTCACTATAACAGACCATGAATGAAGATTTATATTTAATGTTGCCATATGGTCCTCAGCATTCAAGATTCAAGATGGTTTGATATCATTTCCTGTACACAAGTGTAAGGGAGAATGAAATAATTGTGACTGTGGATCTGATGCAGCTTAAAAAAACCCTCAAAAGATAAAGCACACTATAACAATAATAATAACAATAATAATAATAAACACAATAAATATAAATACATAAGATATCTTATATACATAGATTGGTTGTATGTCCATAAAGTGGTGCTAGGCTGTATACCGAAGGAAATAATAAAAATAGTGGAGTTAGTGGGTGGAGGTGTTGATCTGCTTTACCGCTTGGGGAAAGTAATTGTTTTTGAGTCTGGCAGTCCTGGCACTCTCTGATGGGAGTGGGACATACAGTCCATGGGCAGGGTGGGTGGGATCTTTCATGATGTTATTGGCCCTTTTCTAGCACAGGCACAACACAGGAGCCTCAGAATCTGCACTACCTGGTTCAGGAACAGTTATTCCCCCTCAACCATCAGGCGTTTGAACAAGAGGGGATGAATACATTCAGCTTCACTTGGCCCCATCACTGAACTGTTCCCATGGAATGGGACTCACTTTCATCTCACATTTCAATATTTATTGGCTGTTTATTTATTTCTTTTGTCATTCTACATTTGTACTTACACAGTTTGTTGCTTTTTTTCTACCTTGATGGTTACCTGTTCTGTTGGGCGTGATCTTTTACTGTTTCTATCGTGTTCCTTGTACTTACTGTGACTGCCCACAGGAAAATGAACCTCAGTGTTGTGCATGGTGACATACATCAAGTCAAGTCACTTTGATTGTCATTTCAACCATAACTGCTGGTACACTACACAGTAAAACAGAACAAGATTCCTCCAGGACCATGGTCCTCTAACACAAAACTACGTTAGACTTCAGACCTACACGGGACTGCATAAAGTGAACAAAACAGTGCAAGACAGCACAAAAATTAATAAACAAGACAATAGACACAGTAAAGGGCAAATTACAACATAATAGTAAATTATGTAAATATAAATGTAAACAATATTTTTGCAGGAATTGAGAAAGAAAGGAGCAAGAATTGCAAATGTACTTTGATAATAAATTTACTTTGAAGTTGAGCCGTTCCTATGTTGCTGATGGCAGGGAGGCTGGTGCCGGTGATGAATGGTGCAATTTTGCTACCCTTCCTGTCCACCACATGAACTTTTCTTAACAAACTGTGATACAGCTTGTCAGGATGCTCTCTACTGTGTATCTGTACAATGATGTGAGAATAGATGTGCGAAGACCGGCTTTCTTCAACCTCCTCAAAAAGTAGTGTTGGAAACATCCCAGCACTAGGAATTTTTCTGTGATGTTTTACATTTATGTAGTATTATGGAGTTATCAGACAAACTTTAGTTGTTTTCTATGGAGAGAGAGGGGTTTATAAGATTATTTATGGCAAAAGTTTGCGGATGCTACGAAGATAGGTGGAGGGGTAGGTAGTGCTGAGGAAGCAATGCGATTGTAGCAGGACTTAGACAAATTGGAAGAATGAGCAAAAATGTGGCAGATGGAATACAGTGTTGGGAAATTCATTTTGGTAAAAGGAACAATAGTGCAGACTATTATCTAAATGGGAAGAAGGTTCAAACATCAGAGGTGCAGAGGGACTTAGGAGTCCTCGTGCAAGACTCCCAGAAGGTTAATGTATAGGTTGAGTCTGTGCTCAGGAAGGTAAATACAATGTTGGCATTTATTTCAAGGGGAACAGAATATAAAAGCAAGAAGATAATGCTGAGCCTTTATAAGACACTAGTAAGGCTGCACTTAGGGTATTGTTAACAGTTTTGGGCCCCATAACTCAGAAAAAGATGTGTTGTCATTGGACAGAGTACAGAGGAGGTTCACAGGAATGATTCTGGGAATGAAGGGGTTAACATACGAGGTGCATTTGGCAGCTTCGGGCCTGTACTTACTGGAATTTAAAAGAATGTGTGGGGATCTCATTGAAACCTACTGAATATTAAAAGGACTAAATAGTGTGGATGTGGAGAGGATGTTCCCTGTGGAGAGGGTACCCAGAACTAAAGGGCACAGCCTCAAAATTGAGGGGCGACCCTTTAGAACAGAGGTGAGGAGGAATTCTTTTAGCCTGAGAGTAGTGAATCTGTGGAATGCTCTGCAACAGTCTTCTGTGGAGGCCAAATCCGTGCGTATACTTAATGCGGAAGTCCTGATTGGTCAGGGCATCAAAAGCATGGTGAGAAGGCAGGTGTACGGGGTTGAGTGGGATCTGGGATCAGCCATGATGGAATGGCGGAGCAGACTCGATGGGCTGAATGGTCTAATTCTGCTCCTATGTCTAATGGTCTGATGAGAGGCACAGATAGAGTTGACAGCTGGTAACTCCTTCCTGGGTTGAAATGTCTAATAGATTCAAGATTCAAAAACTTTAATGTCATTCTAACCGTACATCAGCTCTGCAGGGCAGAATGAGACAGCATTTCCCAGGGGCAGTGCAATCATAACATAACAAATGCAACACTAAATAATAAACAATAAATAGTAAAACACAACAGCCACATGTCAGTTAAAAACAAGTTATAAGTGTCCAGTGCAAGTTAAAAGTGTCCAAAGCAGAGTCAGGTAGAGCAGCTATTTAGCAGTCTGACTGCCTGTGAGAGGAAGCTGTTTAGTAGCCTTGTGGTTTTAGTTTTGATGCTCCTGTAACATTTACCTGATGGCAGAAGAATAAACAGTTCATGGAAAGGGTGTGAGGGGTCTTTAATGATGTACCGTGTCTTCTGGAGGCATCAACTCTGAAAGAGGTCTTGGACAGAAGGTAGGGAGACCGCAATAACCTTCTCTGCTCCCCTAACCACCCTCTGCAAGACTAAATGACTTGCAGTTATCTACTAATGAGCTATAAGGAGAGATTGGACAAACTTCAATTGTTTTCTCTGGAGTGAGAGGCTGAGGGGAGACCTAGTAGTTCTTATAAGGTCATGAGAGGCACAAGTCGCGTAGACAGCTAGTATCTTTCTCTCAGGCTGAAATGTCTTACACCAGAAGGCATGCATTTAAGGGGGTGGGATAAGGTCAAAGGAGAAGAGTAGGGATTGTTCTTACACAGTGGCAGGTGCCTGGAATGCACTGGTGCATTTTGCAGAAAATATGACAGAGGCATTTAAAAGGCACTGAGATAGACACATGAATATCCAGAGAACGGAGGGAAATGGATGGGTGAGCACAAGGGACGAGTTTGGGAAGGCATTTAATTAATAGTTTATTAGATTAGGACCCCTTATGCGAGAGATGATGTGCTGGCATTGGAGAGGGTTTAGAGGAGGCTGATGAAAAATTATCCCGGGAATGAAAGGGTTAACATATAATCACTGTTTGATGACTGTGGGCCAAACGTTCACCGCAAGGGCTGACCTTCCCCATTCTGTTATACAACATAACCTATGACCTGCATACTCCCTTTTCTTCCATTAGCACCACCATAGAAGAGCAAGTGGAGGTTAAGCATTATCATACATTTGTGCATGTGGGTTCCCTCCTATTGAAGGTTTTGCAGAAGACTTTGAACCTCATCGGACAGAGAACACTACACTGGCAGCATGACAAATGGATGTTTGAATAATAGAGGGTTACCTCTTGACCATGTCTGCAAGCTTTTATGCATTGTGTTGCTGCCACATGATTGGCTAAGTAGGTATTTGTATTAACAAGCAGGTGTATGGGTGTACCTAATAAAGTGGACACTGAGTGTACGTGACCTGATCTTTGCTTCCTCACACTGAGGTTAATCAGCGCTTTAAATGCTAATAACGAAATATCTTTAATCCTCATTCTGCGTCATCGACATGTTTTCATTATCAAGACTGGCCCGTGTGTCAGAGAGACTCAGATTTTATCAGCTGTTATCAGCGCTGATGAGTTAATTGAATAGGAACGAAATGCAGATCAATAGGACGCTACAATGTACAACATCTCATTTCACTGTAAGCTCTAATAGTCATTGTCCTGTACATCCACTCATTGTCACTTTATTAGTTACTCACGCTGTAATGTTGAATCAGGTTCATGGATTCTTGCAAGTGAAATGCACTGACTTTGAATAGGTATATTAATCACTTATTGACGAACAGTAAAAATTCGACCAAACATTTATGTTCCCCAAGTTATAGACAATACAAAGCTGAATATTCAACAAACATATTTAATTAAAAGTTCACATAAAGTGCACTTCCTCAATCGCCGTGACTTAAAGCAAAGGAAAAAGAGGGCAAGCCCCTTCCACACGTGATAACACATGCAATTGCTGTATTTTTGCATATTACCTGTGAGAATTATTTAAACAAACAGATTTTCTTAATCAAACAATAATTCTACTCCTATATCCTATAGTCCAATGGTCTAAATATTCAATACACAACATTGATCTTTAACTACCTCCATTCTGCTCCTGATGACCCTTCAGCTGGGCTAATCGACTTCCAGTACTGCATCGAGGCAGGCTGATTATGCAGTCATGGAATATCGATTGTGAACCATTTGGGAAAACATCCTCCTCTGAATTTAGAGAAAATTGGGAAATAAAACTGTGAGTGCTGGAAAGCTAAGTGCAGAAACCAGTAAACTCTCAGCAGGTCGGCCTGTATCTGTGGGAAGAGAAACAGAGTTAATGTTTGAAGTTGAAGACCCATCGTCAAAACAGGTGAAGGGTCTCGGAGCTGAAATGAAAAAAATCAAGTTTGTTCGTCACAATGTACATCGAAACATACAGTGAAATGCATCAACGGCATCACTGATCAACACCGTCTCATGATTTCCAGCATCCAAGATGGCGGCGCGACGCAGCTTGCAGCGGCCACTCCGGAACTGATTATCTGTTATTTGTGAAGTGGGGTGCTGTGCGCGATCACAATCGATTGAAAACGGATATGGAAGCATGGAAAAACATCTGGAAATTCCAGGAAGACCTTCTTCGTCGTTGCTGCTGCTGTGAGGTCCGGGACCTTGCTGGGAAGAACTGGCCCCCAGTCCCCGGGGTCGCGTTGCCGATGGCCGTTGGCGGGGCCATCTTAATACGCTCGGCAGAGGATGGTTCTCGGAGAAGCTGTACCGGAGGGGATGGTTGTCGGCTCTGCGTTTCAACGGACTCAGAGTCCACTGCTGTTGGAGCACTTTCACTGTGTGCTGCGTCTGCGAGGCTGGTTTCGACGGAGCTTCCATTGTGTGCTGCGTCTGCGAGGCTGAGTTGGGCAGCGCCTTGGAAGTCCATAGTGGGGGTATTCCCTTCTGCCACTGGCGTGGGATAGCGATTCTGTCGGGACCCTGGGGACTTGTGGAAACTGTGGTGATTTCTTTTGAACTTACAGTCCTTTAACATCTTGGACTATTTTTACTGTGCCCATAGTCTGTTTTTTTTATCAATTATGCTATTGTTTGCACTGTTGTAACTATATGTTATAATTATGTGGTTTTGTACAGGTCTTGTAGCTTTAGTTTTTGGTCTTGTTTTGTCTGGTGGATTTGGAGCTCCTTTCCGGGGAAACGCGCTAGACAGTAGCGCGATATTAATACGCAGCAGCCTCTCTGGACTCTGGATTGGGGATTGCCAAACGTTACATGGATTTTCTGGTGTAGTCTGTTCTGTCATATGTTTTTGTGATATCATTCTGGGGGAACGTTGTCTCATTTTTTAACTGCATTGCATTTGTGGTTTCTAAATGACAATAAACTGAATCTGAATCTGAATCTGCAGAATCTCTTGTGTTTTTAATTATAAAAAGGTATTGTCCATGAAACCCAATTCAAATATTAAGTCACGTACTATACAGAGTTAAATATATATTCTATTATCTTTATCATTTTAAGCCAAAATCTGAGAACACAAAAGCACTGTAAGCCACTTATCTAAGAAAAGATGAGCTGCCCTGGAGTGAGTCCAGAGAAGGTTCATGAGGATGAACTCAAAAATGAAAGCGTTAACATATGAGAAGTGTTTAATGGCTCTGGGCCTGTAGTCATTGGAGTTTAGAAAAATGAGGGGGGATCTCATTGAAACCTTTCCAATAAAGGCCTAAACATAGTGGATGTGGAGGGGATGCTTCCTATTGTAGGGGAGTTTAGAACAAAATGGCAAAGCCTCGGAATAGAGGGGCGTCCACTTAGAACAGAGATGAGGAGGAATTTCTGTAGCCAGAGGATGGTGAGCCTGGAGAATTAATTGTCACAGACAGCAGTGGAGGCCAAGTCATTGGGTATATTTAAAGCAGAGGTTAATGGGTTCTTGATTAGACAGGGTGTCAAAGGTACAGGGAGAAGGCAGGAGAATGGGGATCTGAGGATATTAAGTCAGCCATGATGGAATGGCGGAGCAGACATAATAGGCTACATGGCTCTATTCTCCTCCTATGTCTAATAAATGCACAGTCACTGTAAGAAGTGGAGTGAATTGAGAAGGCAGCTCGATGCCACCTTCCCCCTACAATACCCCCATCAGGGATGAAACCGTAGCAGATAGAGCATTGCTTTGTAGCACCAGTGACCCAGGGTTCAATTCCCATCTTTGCCTATAAGGCTTTAGTGCAATTTTCCCATTACCATGTGGGTTTGCTCCTTGTACGCCAGTTTCCTCCCACATTCCGAAGATGTACAGCTTAGTAATTAGTCTGTCACATGAGTGTAACTGGGCGGCATGGGCTCATTGATCTGTAAGGGCTTGTAACCCTGCTGAATCTCTGAATAAAAATATACTAAAATACAAGAGTCTCCTGCATCTCCATCTCCATCTCTGTCAAAAAAGCTCTGATAATGAAACATTGCACACAAGTGCCTCTGGGGCACATCCTTTCTTCTTCATGAACCATTGCTTCCGCTCTGTCACAGTTGATACATATCGTCTATTTTCAGCACCTCTGCTTTGTTCTTCTCTCTTCCCAGACAGAGGAACAATAGATTTTGGTTTCTGGCACTGACTTTTCATCAGTCCAGCCTCATTCAACAGAATATCGTCTGCAACTTCTGCAAGCTTCAACAAGACTCCACCAGCGGACAGGCCTGTCTCTCCTTGCCAATCTCAGGGTTTCATACAGCTTTGCCCATTTGTAAACCCCCAATCTGCACTTCTGTCCAGGTAAACCACTCCCCTTCTTGTAAACACAAGAGATTCACTGCAGAGCAATACAGAGGGAACTCAGCAGGTCAGGGAGCATCTATGGAGAGGAATAAGCAATTGATGTTTTAGGCCAAAGTCCTTCAGCAGGACTGGAAAGGAAGGGGGCAGAAGCCAGAATAAGAAGGTGGAGGGAGGGGAAGGAGTACAAGCTGGCAGATGATAGTTGTGACCTGGTGAAGGGAAGATAGGTGGGTAGGGAAGGAGGTATGAAGTAAGAACTTGTGAAGTGGTAGGTGGAAAAGGTAAATTACTGAAGAAGAATAAACTTGATAGGTGAGGAGAGTGGACCATTGGAGAATGGGAAGGAGGAGAGTGGTTTCTGGGCTTTTATCTCTTTCTTCACTCAGTCAAGGGGCCTACGTGCCTTCAAAATGAAGCAGTGATTCACTTGCACTTTATCCAATGTTGTGTATTTACAAAGTAGTCTCCTTTGCACCAGAACAAATGAGCACTGATCAGATGACCACTTGAAGCACTACCAACATCCATCATCAAAGATCCCTAACATCTAGGCCAACAATTGCTTCAGGAACTGGTTCAGGCACAGCTGCTTCCCTTTACCCATTTGGTTCTTGAACCAACCTGAACCACCCTAATCACTACTTCAGTACAGCAAGACCACTTGACCACAATGCACTATAGTCAACATTGTTTTTCTCTATATTAATTCTATTTCAACTTGTAAAATTGAGCATAATTTAAATTTTCTTTCTTTTTCAATCTTATTTTTATTATTATTAATATCAACAAAATAAAATTGATACATAGATAATGGGATTACAAACATAGACATTTCAACTGAACATGAAAGAATACATAAGCAATGGTTACAGTATAAATGAGTATTCCCAAATCATGGATGATACAATTTACTAATAAACAAGGCAAACCTAGGTATATCATAACATATATTAAAAAAAAGAAAAAAGAAAAAGAAAAAAATATGCAAAAAAACTAATCTAATACTCTAATAACTAATAAGGAAAAAAAAACAAAAAAGAAAAAAGCGAAAAAGAAAAAATGGAAAAAAAGGGCTGTTTATAATATCTCACAAAAATACAAAATCATCAGTGTCATCAACTCCGATCCTCTCAACATATATAATATCGAAACTGAAAAAAACAAATGGGCTTGAAACAGGGTCATATTACATTATATGAAAATATTGAATAAATGGTCTCCATATCTTTTCAAATTTAATAGAAGTATCAAATACAACACTTCTAATTTTTTCTAAATTTAGACATAACATAGTTTGAGAAAACCAATGGAATACGGCAGGAGGATTAATTTCTTTCCAATTCAACAAAAATAGATCTTCTAGCCATTAATGTAAGAAATGCAATCATTCGACAAGTGGAAGAGGATACATGGACTGAGTCCATCATTGGTAAACCAAAAATTGCAGTAATAGGATGAGGTTGTAAATCAATGTTCAATACTGTAGAAATAATATCAAAAATGTCTTTCCAATATTTTTTCAAAAGCGGACACGACCAGAACATATGAGTTAGAGACGCTATCTCAGAATGACATCTGTCACAAATAGGATTTATATAGGAATAAAAATGAGCCAATTTATCCTTGGACATATGAGCCCTATGCACAACCTTAAACTGTATTAATGAATGTTTAGCACATATAGATGATGTATTAACTAATTGAAGAATTTTATCCCAATTCTCAATAGGGATAGTAAGGTTAAGTTCTCTTTCCCAATCATTTTTAATCTTATAGAAGGGCTCTGAATGTATCTTCATAATTATATTGTAAAGTTTTGATACTAACCCTTTCTGAGAAGGATTTAGTTCAAACAAATTCTCCAAAATATCTGAAGACACAAAATTTGGAAAAGTAGGAAGTACAGTATTTAAGAAATTCCTAATCTGTAACTATCTAAAAAAATGAAATCTAGGCAAATTATATTTATTAGATAATTATTCAAAAGACATAAAACAATTATCCAAAAATAAATCGGAACATCGTAGTGATCCTTTAGTCTTCCAAGCTGAATAAGCTTGGTCTATAATAGAAGGATAAAAAAAGCAATTGGATGCAATACGAATATTTAAAACAAACTGAGTCAACCCAAAAAATTTCCGAAATTGAAACCATATACGTAAAGTATGTTTAACTATCGGGTTGTCAATTTGTTTAGAATTTAGAAAGAGCAAAGGGAAGAGAAGTCCCTAAAATAGAACCCAATGGAAATCCTTGTACAGATTTAATTTCCAGGTTCACCCAATGAGGGCTAAAAGATATATCCCAATCCTTTAATCAACATATCAAATATCAGATATTAACTGCCCAATAATAAAATCTAAAATTAGGCAATGCCAATCCACCTTCCTTCCTTGCCTTCTGTAAATATTTTTTTACCTAATCTAGGATTTTTATTCTGCCATATATATGAGGAAATTTTTGAATCAACATTAGCAAGAAAGGATTTCAGAATAAAAATTGGTACCACTTGAAATATATATAAAAACTTGGGTAAAATAACCACCTTAATAGCATTAATCCGACCTATCAGAGATAAAGATACTGGTGACCACTTAGTAAACAAACATTTAATCAGATCGATTAACGGTAAAAAATTAACCTTAAATAAGTCCTTATAGTTTTTTGTGATTTTAATCCCTAAGTAAATAAAAGAGTCATTAACTAATTTAAAAGGTAAATTTCCATAAATTGGAACCTGTCTATTTAAAGGAAACAATTCACTCTTATTAAGATTTAATTTATACCCAGAAAAATCACTAAATTGAGCCAACAATGATATAACTGCAAGAATGGATTTCTCAGGATCAGAAATAAATAATAATAAATCATCTGCATATAATGATAGCTTATGTATAGCTGTCCCACGATTAATGCCAAAAATGTTCTGTGATTCTCTGATAGCAATTGCCAAAGGTTCTAAAGCAATATCAAATAATAATGGACTGAAAGGACAGCCTTGTCTAGTACCCCAAAATAAACGAAAAAGGGAGATCTTTGATTGTTAGTAAGCGCCGAGGCAACTGGAGTATGATATATCAATTTAATCCAGGAAATGAATGTCGGACTAAAATTAAACTTCTCAAGTACATTAAATAAGTATGGCCATTCAACTCTCTCAAATGCTTTCTCCGCATCTAATGAAATGACACATTCTGAAGTGCTATGTGAAGGAGTATAAACAATATTCAATAATCTCCTAACATTGAAAAAAGAATAGCGATTTTTAATAAAACCAGCTTGATCTTCCAAAATAATTTGGGGTAATACCTTCTCCAGCCTGGATGCCAGTAACTTGGAAAAGATCTTGGAATCTACATTCAATAAAGATATTGGTCTATAGGAGGCACAGTCAGTAGGGTCTATCTTTCTTCAATATTAAAGAAATGGAAGCTCTATAAAAAGATTGTGGCAGATTGCCCAACCTAATTACTTCTTCAAAAACCCTGCATAACCAAGGAGAAAGCCTAGCGGAAAAACATTTAAAAATTTTTACTGTATACTCATCTGGACCTGGTGCTTTCCCAGAATTCATAGAGGAAATAACCCCTTTAATTTCTGCATCTGTAATAGGAGTTTCTAATATTGAAAGATCATCTGATGATAATTTTGGAAAATTAAATTTCCCAAGAAAATCACACATGGTATTACGATCATGAGGGAATTCGGAATGATACAGGGAGGTATAAAAATCTTGAAATGATTTGTTTATCTCATCATGGTTAACTGTCAGATCCCCATTCTGCTGACGGATCTTAGTAATTTGACATTTAACCAAAGCATTCTTCAATTGACTAGCTAACAGTTTACCTGATTCATCACTATGTATATAAAAATCAGATCTGGTTTTTATTAATTGATTTTCAATCAAAGATGTAAGTAATAAACTACGTACTGTTTGAAGTTCAACACTTCGTTTGTAAAGCTCCTTACTAGGAGTAATCGAATGTTTCTTGTCAATCTCTTTAATTTTATCAACCAATAAAAGAATTTCCTTCTTAATGTGTTTTCTCAGACCAACAGAGTAGGAGATAATCTGTCCACGTACATATGCTTTAAAAGTGTCCCAAAGAGTTCTGCAAGAAATATCATCCGTGGAATTAGTTGAAAAGAAGAAATCGATCTGTTCCTTCATAAATTTAATAAAATCCGGATCTTGCTGTAAGATAGAATCAAATCGCCATTGTCTAGCACTAGAAGCTGATTCTGTAAATTTAATAGAAAGTTTTAATGGAGCATGGTCAGAGATGGCTATAATATCATAATTACAACCAATTGCCAATGGAATAAAACAAGAGTCAATAAAAAAAAATCAATTCTCGAGTAGGAATGATAAACATGTGAGAAAAATGAAAACTCTTTGTCCTTAGAATGCCGAAATCTCCAAATATCAAAAATTCCATTATCAGTCAAAAAAGAGTTAATACAAGTGGCCGACTTATTGGGTAAAGTCTGAGTAGATATAGATTTGTCCAACAAAGGATTTAAACAACAATTAAAGTCACCACCCATTATTAACTTATATTCATTTAGATTAGGTAGAGAAGTAAATAAGGACTTTAAAAAATCAGGACAATCCACATTTGGAGCATAAACATTAACCATAGCAACCTTTTCGTAAAAAGTAAGCCAGTAATTAACAAAAATCTACCATTCGGATCCAAAAAGGTATCGTGTTGGACAAATGCAATAGAGGAGTCAATAAAAATTGAAAATCCCTTTACTTTAGCATTTGAATTCGAATGGTACTGTTGATCTCTCCAAAACCTAAAAAAGCGATAATTGTCCCCTTTCCTCACATGAGCTTCTTGTACAAAAATAATATGAGCATTGAGTCTTTGGAATACTTTGAAAATCTTTTTCCGTTTAACTGGATGGTTTAAGCCATTAGTATTCCAAGAGACAAAATTAATGGTCTGAGCCATATTACTGAAATCAACCCTTTGATATATAAAGGGTTAACCAAGTTATGAAATCATGCACCCGGAAGAGGAACAAAAAATAAGGGGCGGACCCGGAAGTGACGACATCACGGACATTTTAGTAGTTTAAAATCAGCCCAAATGAAGAAACTAAAATGAACTGATATAAGGAACTTAAGATTTAGAAAAAAACCCCACCCCCCACCCAAGAGGAAAAAAGACCACCCCAGCCAGGAAAAGGCTGGGAAAAAGAACAGATGAAACTAAATCTACCCCCATATCAGCAGAAGACAACTCTGTATATAAAGGATAAAAAGAAAAATCCACCCAAACTCTAAAGAAATAATAATCACTATACTAAAATCAAACTTCTTAATATAATTGATAGTAAGAAAAACAAAAAGAATATAATCACTAGTAACTTATAAATCGGGTTAAATCCCAAACAAACCAAAAAGAAATTTAAACTGTGATAAGAAATGCATTATAGGAAGAAGACGAGAGAAAAAAAAATGTTGAAATCGAAAAAAAAAGCCAAAAATATTTTAGAGAAGAAACCGCCATCTTAGTAAAAAGAAATCACCTTCGAAGGATTAATAATAATGACCAAAGATAAAGTACAGTAGTTGAAGTAAGTAAAATAAAAAGATGTCAAAAATATGGAGTAAACCTACACCAATAGCCAGAAACAAAATCTGGTTTTGGAAACAAAAACCATCTTGCACGATCAAAATCACTCATTCATTAGAGATGAGAATCTGTAGCAGTAGCGAAGTTCTCACTCAGAAAGCTTCTCGCTTCAGATGTAGAAAGGAAAACACGCCGAGGTGCATTCAAAGGTGAGATTCTCACCTTTATAAGGGTATAAGTGCAGGTTTTAGATTTTTCTCATAACATTCGGACATCAGAGGTTTAAAAAGATGCCTTGCCTTCATTACTTCTGGGCTAAAATCTTCCACTAATTGAAAATTGTGATCTTGAAATTTGACCATCCCTACACGCCGAGCCACATGAATAAGTTGCTCTTTAACATGCACATAGTGAAACTGGACAATTACAACCGGTGGTTTAGCTGAAGCACTTGGTGATCGACGCATAATTCTGTGAGCGCGATCGAGTAACGGAGGACTGTCTGGGAATACAGAAGGGAACGCATCCTTTAAAAGTTGAGCAAAGTACTTCGAGGGGTCCCCTTGTTCAATACCTTCCGGGAGACCAAGTATGCGTAAGTTCTGTCTTCTGGACCAATTCTCAAAGTCGACACTCTTGGCTTTAAGTATTTCCACCTGTTTAATCGTCGAAAGTAATTTCTGCTCCAGTTTTTCAATTATCAAGTCTCGCTTCCGAGCGTCCTCTTGCAAAGTTGCGATTAGAACTTACTGCTGGTTAACTACTGAATCCGTTCTATCCATATAATCTTGAAAAGCCTTTATATCTTGTTTAAAAGTTTGTTGTTGTTCTTCAAATTTTTCATTTAAAACCTCCAATAAAATTTCATAAGTCATTTCAGTGCGCTTAGGATCAGTCTTTTTCTTCTTCCCATTCCCGTTAGGATCCTTCCCAGGTTCTCGCCCTTTAGATCCAAGAGCCATTTCTGTATTCATTTCTTCAAAAATTCACAATAAATTCTTAAAGATGTCCAGAAAAGTAGCAAGAATCTTTTGGTGTAGGTAAAAGTAAGTTAAATAAGGGTGATCATAGGTTAAGAAAAGTAAAGGTTATGGAACGAATCTGAAACAGTGCTCACTCCATGAGCGTCTCCTGCTAACCTCCAATTTAAGTTTTCTTATGTGTCTACGATGGTGCAAGTGAGGTTGTCATTGTGTATACTGTACAAGTATTTATATTTGTGAATATGACAATAAACTTGATTTTGCCACTTTGCAGAGCACTTGTGTTCCTTCCATAGGGATATTTCTGAGCTTCCTGTATAACACCTCCAAGAGGATCACAACCTTGTGGTTTGGAGGCTTGCATGCCTCACTGACCCTGAGAACTATGTCGGCTTGAGTCAGAGCTTTAACCTTTGGCTCTTGGTAGGGTCACCTATGCCAAATAGGTCAAAGAACCGAGGCCACACTAAGAGTGGTCCACTGGTCCTCTGGGACCAGTGGTTCGGTGGTTTTACCCTGCCTGGTAAAACAAAATTGTTATGGGAATAGCAAAGAAGAATGCTTCTGCATCAGCGTGCGACAGTATTCCTGGGTCTCCACCCGGGACTTGCATGGCTGACAGTAGTGAAAACTGAGGCAAAGCTACTGGCACGACAAAGGAAGCCTGGAACACTGTCAGAGGTGGAGGACCTAAACGGCAACAGCCAGTTAGTCCTATTTAACAAACACAGAAAATGCAAGAAATACTCAGCAGGTCAGGCAGCATCTATAGCAGACATCCCAACTCTCCTGGAAGTTCTGGGAGACTCCCGCAAATTGATAGCGACTCCCTGACGCCCACAAATTATATACAATATCCCGGAAATCGATCTTTTTAAGAGCGAGCGAGTGAGCGAGAGGGAGAGAGGGGGAGAGAGAGAGACAGAGAAAGCAAGTGACAGATGTAGCAAGAGAGTGACAGAGAGAGCATCCTGATTGGTCTCTCTTTACGCTAAGTAGACCTATCAGTTTTCTCTGTGGGCGGGCGGGCTTTACAGTCGACCTCTCTCTCTCTTTCATTGTCCGTCAGTTCAGTTTAGTGTCCAGCAGCGCCATGGCGGAGTGTTCCAAAAAAAGAAAACATAAAACGTACCTCAGCCCAGACTACACTAAAGTGTACCCCTGCCTAATAGGGGTCAAAAATAATGACAGTGTTGCTCGCTGTACTGTTTGCAACAGTGACTTTTCTATTGCCCATGGTGGGTTAAATGACTGTAAAAGACATGTTGAGGTGAGTTTAACAGGTGTCATTCATTCATTAGCATAGCTAATATTATTTAAACTAGCTGGCTAAGTATTGCTTAAGACAATATAATAAGGATACACCTTATGCTTTTATTTCTTTTAGGGACCACAGCATATTAGGGAGGCTAAGTGCAGGGAAGGCTTCTCAAGTATTTCACAGTTCTTTTCACCAGAAAACCAAAGTCTGACAGAGAAGGTCACCAGAGCGGAGGTGTACTTTACATCTTTCATCGTTGAGCATAACTTGTCATTCCAGGAGTATAAGCACACAGGCAAGCTCCTCAGGAAAATGTTTCCTGATTCAAAAATAGCAAAAAACTATGCCTGCTCATCAACCAAGACAGCAGCTATTGTCACATCACAGTACAAGGAAAGTTTGCAAAAGAAATAGAAAAGCTATTTGCATTAGCATTTAGCTATTAGCATTGAGACTGCCAACAAAATAATCAACAAGGAATATAGGAATGTGTGTGTGTGTGTGTGTGTGTGTGTGTGTGTGCGTGTGTGTGTGTGTGTGTGTGTGTGTGTGTGTGTGTGCGTGCGTGCGTGTGTGTGTGTGTGTGTGTGCGTGCGTGCGTGCGTGCGTGCGTGCGTGCGTGCGTGCGTGTGTGTGTGTGTGTGTGTGTGTGTAAATAGTTTCAATATGTGATCAAATAAATTGTTGTGGTAAGTCCTGTATCCTGTATTCATATGCCCTTGGAAGTCAACAAGGGGGCGGGGGGAAGATATGGGGCTGCGGGGGGTGAAGGTGCTACCTCCCTGAAATGAGTTTTTGCAGGGTGGGATGTCTGCTATCGGAAGAGGAACAGGAGATCCCTGTCCTAGAGACATAGAGAAGTATTGCACAGAAACAGGATCTTCGGCCTGTCTTTTCTATTTTGAAATCTTTTAAGTTGCCTACTCCTATCAACCTGCACCGGGACCATAGCCCTCCATACCACTACTATCCATGTCCTATCCAAACATCTCCTAAAAGTTGAAATCAAGCTCGCATGCACCACTTGTGCTGGCAGCTCATTCCACACTTTCACCACCCTCTGAGTGATGAACTTTCCCCTCATGTCCCCCTTAAACTTCAGTCTTTCACCCTTAACTCATGACCCTTGGTTATAGTCCCACCCAACCTCAATGGAATATGCCTGCTTGCATTTACCTTATCTATACCCCTCATAATTTTCTTCTGATTCTAGTTTTGATTTCCAGTATCTTTCTGATTTTCACATAGCTGTGGAGAGCATCCTAATGCGTGATACAGAAATGGAGTTGTGGCAGGCAGGAGGGCTCTGCAGCGGGTAGTTAAAACTGCCCAGCACCACATTGGCACCGGTCTAGGGACCGTCAAGGACACTTATAGAGAAAGATGCAGGAAACAGGCCAGCAACATCATGAAGGATCCCATCCATTCTGTTTATCCCACTCCCATCAGGGAAGAAGCTACACAGCTTCCACACCAGGACCACTAGATTCAAAGATAACTTCTTCCTGCAAGCTGTCAGGCTGATCAACACCTCCACCCATTAATCCATCCCACCACATCACCCAGTGTCACTTTACATACAATCTGTATATATTCGTACAACGTGTTGTTAGGATTGCTTTTATATTTAATTGTCTTTTTTTTATTTTCATGATGTTTATTGCATCTTTTTATGCTGCATCTGATCCAGAGTAACAATCATTTTGTTATCGTTTACACCCATGAAGTGACGAAGGATAATAAATTATCTTGAATTTCGAATTGCATGTACATTGAAACATACAGTGAAATCTGTCATTTGCTTCATATCAAATCACTAGGATCTGTGCAAGCCCACATCTGACTAACCCTAACCCATACATCTTCAGAATGCGGGAGGAATCTCGAGCTCCTGGAGGAAGCCCATATGGTTGTGGGGAGAACGTACAAACTCATTACAGGCAGTGGTAGGAATTGAACCATTGGTCGCTGCACTATAGAGCATTGTGTGAAGCACTACACTACCATGCAGTTCCACAGACCTGCATTTGGAGAGGGTGTAGGAGAGGTTTATCAGGATGCTGCCTAGATTAGGAGGTGTGTGCTGCAGAAAGAGGCTGGATAAACGTGTGTTGTTTTCCCTGGAACAGTGGAACCTGAGAGGAGACTTGCTGGAGGTATAAACCTTTGAGGCGCAAATAGAGAAGATAACTGACATCTTTTTCCTAGAGCCAAAATGTCTCACACCAGAGTGTATGCATTTAAGATGAGAGGGGGTAAGTTTGACGGAATTTGCAGAGCAAGTTTTTTAACGTAGCGAGTGATGGGTGCCTAAAATGTGTGGCCAGGAATGGCGGTGGGGCAAGTATGATAGAGGCTCTAAGGCAGATAAACGTGCCGGGAATGGAGGGGTAGGCACTGAGTAGGCAGAAGAGATTGGACCAGTTAGGCATTTAATTACTAGTTTAATCAGTTTGGTAATATTTCATGGAGTGGCAGAGTGGAGACATGTCTCTACCAAGAGAGGTATAAAGTGCTCCTTCCTTCCGCTAGCCTGCAAATTACCCTGGGGCAAGGTGCAGTACCCTCCGATCAGGGCCATGTGAAGCCATGGGAGTAGGTGGTGGATGGTCGTACGAACAGCTGGTACATTTCACAAGCCCTAATACCAGGTAGATAATCCAGGAACAGTATTAATAATGGCTGGGATCACCTGTCTTGTAAAGACACTGCCCAGAAGAAGGCAAATGAAAATCACTTCTGGAGAAAAATTTACTAAGAACAATCGTGATCGCCCACATCAGATGACATGCTGCATAGTAATGTGTTGAGGAGCCTCTTCCTGTGCTGGTCAATGTTGTTCTTCTATGTTTGCATTCCCACTCTCCTTGTTCCCATTAACCCACTGACTGGACTTTCCTATCCATCTCCTCAATACTCCCTTTGCAAATTAAAATTTCTCCCTTACTCAGTTCTGAGAATTTTATCTTCACACCAATAACTCAGCTTTTCCAGAGGTGGAACCTAACCTGCAGAGTATTTCCAATATATTCTGTTTTCATTTCAGATTTCCAACATCTGAAGATTTTTTCTGCTTCTCAGCATGCTCTCATGCCAAAGAGAGGACATATAATACAGCAAAAAATAGAGGGAATTTGGAGTCTTGGGAAGCTTTTAAAAACGCCCAGAAGGCAACTAAAATGCCATAAAGAAGGTAAAGACAGAGTACAAAAGTAAGCTAGTCAATAATATTAAAGAAGAGAACAGTGTTTCTTCAGATACACAAAGTTTAAAAATTTGCAAGAGTGGATTTCAGACCTCTGGAAAACAATGCCGGAGAGGTAGTAACGAGGGCAAGGAAATGGCAGGCAAATTGAGTAAGTATTTTGCAGCAGTTTTCACTGTGAAAAAAATGCTAGCAGTACATTGTCAGGGGGCATAAAGTGTATGAAGTTACCATAGCTAGAGAGAGGGTTCTTGAGAAACTGAAAGGTCTGAAGGTGGTTAAGAAACCTGGGCCAGATGGTGTACACCCCAGAGTTCTGAAAGAGATGGCTGAAAAGATCGTGGAGGCATTAGTGATGATCTTTCAACAATCATTAGATTCTGGAATGTTTCCAGAAGATTGGAAAATTGCAGATGTGATGCACCATCAATAACTCACACTGAGACGTAAGGCGAGATATCGGCTTTTATTGACTGGAAGAAGGAACCAGGAGTGAGTGTCTATCATACAATGTCCTGGAGACTGAGGCTGAGCGTCAGGCCTCAGATCGCCTTTATACAGGGGCCTGTGGGAGGAGCCACAGGAGCAGTCAGCAGGGGGCGTGTCCAGACAGGCACATAGTTCACCACAAGATGTCACTCCATTTTTCAAGGAGGGAGAGAGGTAGAAGAGAAGGAAACTATAGGCCAGTTAGTCAGACTTCAGTGGTTGGGAATATGTTGGAGTTGTTTATTAAGAATGAGGTTTCGGGGTACCTGGAAGTAGATAATAAAATAAGCCACAGTCAACAGCTTTCCTCAAGGGAAAACTTGCCTAACAAATCTGTTAGAATTCTTTGAAGAAATAACAAGCAAGATAGACAAAGGAGAATTGGTTGAATGGAACAAATTCAATTGAACCAATTGAATGGAGAATTGGTTAAAAGAACTATTATCTAAATGGGGAGAAGATTCAAACATCAGAGGTGCAGAGGGACTTGGGAGTCTTTGTGCAAGAATCTCAGAAGGTTAATGTATAGGTTGAGTCTGTGTAAAGAAGGCAAATTGAATATTTCAATGGTATATCCAAACTTAGGTTGGAGGAAATGAAGCCACACTTAGGTTGGAAGAACAATACCTTATGTTCCATGTGGGTAGCCTCCAATCTGTTGGCATGAACACTGATTTCTTGAACATCTGGTAATGCCCCCCTACCAGCTCCTCTTTCAGTCCCCATCCCCTTTTCCCTCTCTCATCTTATCTCCTTGCCTTCCCATCGCCTCCCTCTATTTCTCCTCCTCCCTATACTTACTGCCATGGCCTTCTGTCCTCTCCTATCATTCTTCCCCTTCTCCAGCTCTTTCACCAATCAACTTCCCAGCTATTTACTTCATCCCTCCTCCTCCTGGTTTCATCTATCTCCTTGTATTTCTCTCTCCCCCCCCCCCCCCGCCCACCTGTTAAATCTACTCCTCATCTTTTTTACTTTAGTCCTGCCAAAGGGTCTCAACCTGAAATGTTTACTGTACTCTTTCCTTAGATGGTGCCTGGCCTGCTGAGTTCCTCCAGCATTTTGTCTGTGTTGCTCAGATTTCCAGCATCTGTAAGAATCTCTTGTTTGTCATTTATCGTCTGTCAACTTCCCCTCCTCCATCCCAGTTTCCCACCTTCTTAAGCTGGTTTCTTCCCAGTCCTAGTGAACAATCTCAGCCCAAGGCATTGACTGTTTATTCTCCTCCATAGATGCTGATTTCCTCCAGCATTTTGTGTGTGGTCAGAAATATTCAACTGGCCCGGCAGCATATGTGGAGAGGAATTGCTAACAGTTGATAATCTTCCATAAAAATTGCCACAGCATGACTTGTTGCTTTCAGATTTGTACAGTATTTTGTCATTGAGGTGCTGGAATTCCTTTCCTTCTTTATCACAGTCCTTTTAGCCAGTGAATGCTTTTGTGTGTCCTTAACTAATCATATCATTCAGGAAGTATTGAATAACCAGTGCATCAGGCCACTTACCAAGGAATGTAACTGGCCATTTAACCAATGCACCAAGGCATCTTGGCCCAAAGGACCTGAGTATTTCTTTATTCTTTATAGTGACCGACTGTGTAACTGAAGTGTGCGTAGATTGTAGATGTGATTTGATTGATGGTGCTGGAAGACATTGAACTATAAAGTTCAGGCGCGCTATTTGCAGCTGGTGACATGTTTGCTTGTGGATAGCTTCAGACTGCTGAACTTTCATGTCAATATCAGTCAGGGGTAACAGATGTTACATGAGGCATTGAATCTCGATGGGTCTTTGAAAGACCGGGGTTCATTTGAGTGAGAGATACAATCACAAATCATTTCCTTCCTTTCGATGAAGATAGGCTTTTGGCAAGCATGCACAGAAACTAGTCTGAATCTATTAATCACCTCAAACATTGTATGAACTCTTCATTTCTCGGGTCAGCTTTTGTGTCTGTCAAGGTGAACGATGCAAGTGCTGGTGAATATAATGCTTTGTTTTACTCCATTGCTTTATTCTTAGTTGACAGAAGGCCAACTCCCTACATTCCGTCCCTTACTGCCACTGTGATGCAGCCAGTCGATACACAGTGCCTACTGAAAGTATTCAGGCCACAGAAGTTTTCCTGTTTTATTGTTTTACAACTTCATATCTCAGTGAATTTAATTTGGCTTTTCTGACACTGATCAACAGTCCAAATGAAAACAGATCTCTATAAAGTGATCTAAATTAGCTACAAATATAAAACACAAAATAACTGATTGCGTAAGTATTCACCTACCCCCTCCCTTTAATCATCACTGGTGTAGTCAAGTGGTTTTCAAAGTCACATGATTAGTTAAATAGAGATCTGTTTTTGGAGACCTGTGTGCAGTCATGGTGTTTCAATTAATTGTAGTAAAAGTACACCTGTATCTGGAAGGTCTAGCTGCTGGCAAGTCAGTATTTTGACAAAAGTTATGCCATGAAGACAGAACACTCTGAGCAACTCTGTGAAAAGGTTGTTGAAAAGCACAAGTCAGGACGTGGATATAAGAAAATTTTCGAGTCACTGAATATCCCTTGGATTACAGATAAGTTAATCACCAAGAAATGGAAAGAATATGATACAGCTGTAATTCTGTCTGGAGCAGGCCATCCTCAAAAACTGAGTGACTGTGAAAGAAGGAGACTAGTGAGGGAGGCCACCAAGAGACCTATGGCAACTCTGGAGGAGTTATTGGCTTCACTGGCTGGGACGGAAGAGACTGTACATACAGCAACTGTTGCCCGGGTGCTTCACCAGCCACAGCTTTATGAGAAAGTGTGAAAGAGAAAGCCACTGTTAGAAAAAAAACACATGAAATCTCAACTAGAATTTGCCAGAAGGCACGTGGGAGACTCTGGAGTCAGCTGGAAGAAAGCTTTTTTGGTCATCAGACTAAATGCTATGTTTGGTGTAAGCCAAGCACCGCACATCATCAAAACCACACCATCCCTACCATGAAGCATGATGGTGGCTGCATCATGCTGTGGGGATGCTTCACTGCAACAGACCCTGGAAAGCTTGTGAAAGTAGAGGGTAAAATGAATGTAGCAAAATGGACCGGAGCTCAGGATGATGGTGCTTAACGGCGACTCCTTTGCTTGCATCTGTGGAAACAGCTCTATTTCTATCCTTAATATTTCTTTTTTCCATTTTCAGTGTTTTTTTGAAGCCCCTGGCCTGGAGTTACACACTGACCTTGGTTCTTTGTGGGAATGGGACGAGGCCTGAAAGACTACCACGCCTTCAGGGTACCAGATTTTCGTGGCTCTGTAAGGGGGCAGATTCGAGGTCGTGGCGCTGCAGAAAACTGGTGTGTCGTGGGAGTGCAGGGAAGATCGAAAGCAGCGAGCTGGCTGTGTGCCCAGAGACCCGAGAGCTTTAGGCAAAGAGTTCATATAAAGCAACACAACGGACTTTTAATGTCATAAATCCATGAGTAGTTTTGTTATGTCTCCCCTCTCGCTGTGAAGCGGCGTCACCTCTTTTTCCTTAATTAGGGAGAAAGACAACCTGTGGTATGTTGAATTACTGGGTGAATGAGCAGTCTTTGGGGTACCGCAAGTCTGTGCCTTCATTGATGCACACTTGAGTGCTCAGTGGAGGGTGCAGATGCTTTTTTACTGGTGAGTGAGGGGGTGTTCGTTGCTTTGCTGCTGCTTAATGTGGGGGGGGGGAGCTGAGTGGGGGGGCTTTGGGGTTCATACATTTAACTGTCATTCATTCTTTGGGGCACCCCTCTGTTTTCAAGGATGTTTGCGAAGAAAAAATAATTTTAGGATGTATAGTGTATAAATTTTTTTGACATTAATTGTACCTATTGAAATACAGGGAAATCCTGCAGGAAAATCTGATGCAGTCTGCAAGAGAACTGCAACTTGGGAGAAGATTTGTTTTCCAGCAAGACAATGACTCCAAGCATAAAGCCAAAGCTACACAGGAATGTCTTAAAAACAACAAAGTTAATGTCCTGGAGTGGCCAAGTTAGAGCCCAGACCACAATCCAATTGAGAATTTGTGGCTGGACTTGAAAAGGCCTGTTCACTCACGATCCTCATGCAGTCTGACAGAGCTTGAGCAATTTTATAAAAAGAGAAATGGGAAAAATTGCAGTGTCCAGATGTGCAAATTTAATAGAGACCCATCCACACAGACTCAACACTGTAAATGCTGCCAAAGATGCATCTACTAAATACTGTCTTGAAGGAGGTGAATACTTATGCAATCAATTATTCTGTGTTTTATATTTGATATTTGATATTTTATGTTTTATATTTGTGTTTTATATTAACTTAGATCACTTTGTAGAGATCTGTTTTCACTTTGAGATGAAAGATTCTTTTCCTGTAGATCAGTGTCAAAAAAGCCAAATTAAATCCACTGTGATTCAATGTCTAAAACAATAAAATATGAAAACCTTTAAGGGGGGTGAATACTTTTTATAGGTACGGTACTCCCTACCAAGCTTCTATAGAAGTTTGTCACTGTTTTAGATGTCATGCTGAACCTTTGCAAACACCTAATGAAGTAAAGACGCTGCCCTGCTTTCTTCATAATTGCACTTACGTGCTGGACCCAGGACAGGTCCTTTGAAATGATAACACTAAGGAATTTAAAGTTGTTGACCCTCTCCACCTCTGATCCCCAATGAGGACTGGCTCATGGACCTCCAGTTTCCTTCTCCTGAAGTCAATAATCAGCTCCATGATCTTGCTGGCATTGAGTAAGGGGTCATTGTTGTGACAACACTCAGCCAGATTTTCAATCTCCCTCCTAAATCCTGATTCATCACCATGTTTGTATCATTTATAGCAGTGGTACCATTAGCAAACTTAAATATGGCACTGGAGCTGTGCTTAGCCACACAGTTAAAACTGTAAGGAGGGTAGAGCAGAGGGTTAAGTACACAATCTTCTGGTGAACCTGTTCTGATAGAGATCATGGAAGAGCTGTTGTTGATTATTTGAACTGACTGGGATCTGCAAGTGAGGAAGTCCAAGATCCAATTGCACAAGGGGGTACTGAGGCAAAGGACTTGAACCTTATTGATTAGTTTTGAGGGAATGATAGTATTGGATGCCGGGCTTTTTTTTAATAAAGAACTTCTTGATGTGTGCATCTTTGCTGTCCAGATGTTCCAGGGTTAACTGAAGAGCCAAAGAAATGGCTTTTGTTGTGCAAAATTTGTTAGGCCAATTGGAGCAGATCCAAGTCACTTCTCAAGCAGGAGTTGGTACGTTTCATCATTAACCTTTCAAAATACTTCATTAGTGGATGCAAATGCTATTGGATGATAGTCATTGAGGCAGGTTACCACATTCTTCTTAGGCAGAGGTGTAATTGAAACCTGTTTGAAACAGGTTTCAGACTGCCAAAGCGAGAGGTTAAAGATGTTAGTGAACACTCCAGCCAATTGGTCAGCACAGGTCTTTAGTACTCAGTCAGGTATCACATCTGAGCTTGAGAGGTTGGAACTGTCCCAGTGCAATGGCTCTTCCACTTTAAAAACTCTCCCACACAGTTTTCCTGTCATCGTTGGACACCACGGACAACCTCCACCATCAATACCAATTAGCAAACATTATCGTGTTACGGGGGTGGGGGGGGGGGAATGCTGTATACAAAATGCCTGCTGCATTTCTGACATTGCAACATTGACAATATCTCTTGTGTGATGGGATGGTGCAGGGGGAGCTTCATTCCATGACTGGTGTTGGGCATGTGTGGCTGGATAGTTTCACTTTGTATCTGGCCCAGGGAGTATGTGGGTAGGACAGTTTAGAGGGATTTCACTCTGTGGACTGCTCAGTCTGGATCAGGGCTAATCCAGGATTGACTGAAACTGATTGTCAGTCTGTGTGGAAGCCAGCTGATCTCTGAGTGCAGACCTCCCATATTGCCACTTCAAGTCCTCTGGATTGAAACCTGTCCAAAATGCCTGGCTAATGTGTCCAAAATCCAACAACACCCACAAATACTAGAGCCTCCCAGCTCCATTCTACAGGGTACATTTAAGAGCCATTTGGCTAATACCCTGTGGGAAGAGGCTTAGTGGGTTATGGGCCGAAGACAGGAAATTATAATTATGTGGGTGGGCACAATGGTCATGGGCCAAAGGGCCTGAATCCATCCTGTTTTGCTGTATGACTTCATGAGCTGGAAGGAAATGTTTGTGTGTAATTGTAGGATTGAGTCCATGACCTACAGATGCACATTCAAGGACTCTTTGCCACCTGTTACGGATTCAGGCAATGATAAATATATGAGTTAGGCAAGGGTTTATATAACAAATAACACATTTATTAAACACTGAAAACAAACCCCTCAAAAGTAAACAAACACTAACGTAACCGGAAATCAGCTGCTATGCGGCAGCTTGAACAGTTCTTAAAGCGATGCAGCTCAAACAGTTCTTAAAGTGATATTACAAAAACAGTTCTTTAAATTAGGATTGCCACAAGTTCAAAATGCTCACAGTCCATTTAAGGGAGAGACTTTTTAAGACAATTTACATTCTCTTTCATGTTGCTTTGCTTCAGTCCCCGAAGACAAACTCTTTCCCACGAAGAATTTACGAAACGTAATGGCTTAAAGGCACTGACCTTTCCTTTATCACACTATTCTCAATCTTTTCTGCTATCCCGCAGAGATTAACATGAGAACAGTCAACGAATTCCTTCCGAATAAGGATCAAACAAGGTCGAACCCGTTTCACCACCGAAAATCGATTCTTCTCGATCTTTAACTCCTGAACTGTGATCTTCACTCTCCACTGATTCTCAACTAGCAGTATTGTAAAAAAACTGCTGGCAATGACCTTTTAAACTTTAGGCATTAGATAAAAATTTCATCCTTCAAATAAACTGCGTCATCACATTAAATCACGCAGTGGCATGAAGTCAACATGGCAAATCCCGCCACGAACTGCCCGCCCCCCCCCACAGGGTGGGGTCTTCCTTTTATACTTTTATACCCTGTAAAAAAAACCTGTCACATGATCTCTACTGGCAGGAAAATGACGTCATTCCACCATCACAAGACCATTACCTCAAGTCCAGTATAGCTTCAACCCCAGTCATGTGACAAGGGTACCACTGTCATGTGTCACGAGTACGTAACACACCCACATTCTCAGTATTATATTTTTTATTACTTGTACAGTTTATCTTCTTATGTGCATAAGTTGTTTGTCAGTATTTGTCTGTTTATATGTGGTTTCTTTTTGTAAATTCTATTGTATTTATTTTGTTTTACTGTAAACGCCTGCAAGAAAATGAATCTTAAGCTTGCATATTCATACTTTGATAACAAATTTACTTCCAACTTTGAAATTCATTGTACCTTGCATTATCTTCCAAAGATGAACCCCCAACAAATACAACAGATCCGTTGGTAGCTCATTGACCTAACAGATTGCTTCTCTCTCTGCAACAGCTAGCTGGCTGAGCGTCTGCGTTATTTTCTGATTTTATTGGAGATGTCCATCATCTGCAGCATTTGGCTCTGGAGTTGCAACAGTGACCTTAATTTGCATTTCATTGGTTATAAGGAGCTGGGATCTTCTGCTTATCATCCTGCAGAGCTGAACTTATCTTCCATGTTGGGAAAACTGGTGGCTGCGTCAACCAATTATGTTGAGATTTATAGGGGAATTTTGAGTAGTTCTGGGTTTTGAGTAATTTTGTCTGTAATGGGACTTTTGTATGCTTCTAGCATTTGGCTCAATACATTGCCTGTTCAAAATATTGCATACAGTATTTCCAATATTTATTCCTTACATAGCAAGTGTCATGGACATGGAGTTATTGAGAGATATAGCACAGAAGCAGGCCCTTCAGCCCTTTGAGTCTCTGCCAGCCATTAGCTACCCATTGACATTAGGGAATAGAATCCTACAGTATGGAAATAGGACCACCTAGTCCATGCCAACCAAGACCGTCATCTAATCTAGTAGTTATTGCCCACATTTTACACTTATTCCTCTAAGCCAGGGGTTCTCAGCCTCAGCATTGGTCCATGGATAATCAAGGTTGGGAAACACTGGTCCAAATCTTTATACTCAAATTAATCAATTTTTAAAAAATATTTTAAATCATATTTTTCAAACTTTCCCTTACTTTTTAAAGTCAATTTTAAGCCTAACCCTCTGACTATTCAGTATTGTTGCAGGACAAGATATTAAGCTGAAGGCATCTGATTTACATATTTCGGCCCTTAGCTCTCTTATAGCTAGGAGGATGCTTTTGTTTAAATGGAAAGATGTTTTTCCTCCTACTCATGCTCAATGGTTATGTGGCATTACGTAACATTTAGATTTAGAGAAGATTCGTTGTTCTGAATCTCATCAAGACTTTCAAACTTTGTGGGGACCTTTCCTGAATTATTTTCAAAACTTTCAATTCATTGTTTAAACTCAGATGTTGGCTATTATTAATTTTTATTATATGAGGAGGTATTTTACCTTCTTTTCTCCTTAATGAACAGCTTCGGTCTTTGTAGGGGTTAGGTTCTTTTTTTTTGTAATATATTAGTTTATTTCAATATAACTATTGATTCACTTACATGAATACGGGGTAATGAGATCATTATTATGAACAGATATAATGTAATTGGTAGTATTTTTTAATCTTTTTGACCTTTTATATACGCTTTCTTGTACTCTGTATTCTTCTAAGTAGAAACTAATAAAATTACAGAAAAAAGAGAAACATTTGCAGTATATTCTCATTAACCTACTAACCAGTAGGCCTTTGGACGGTGGGAGGAAACCAGAGCACCTAAAGGAAATCTACGCAGTTACCCCAGGAAGAATGTTTCAACTCCTTACAGTCAGCAGTGGGAATTGAACCTGGGTCACCTGCACTGTAAAGTGTTGTGCTAACTACTGGACCACTGAAAGACATGCAGAAAGGTTTAGAAAGCCACAGTTATTCACATGCCTCTTTAATCTTCCCTGCAGTGTAATAGCTATGGAATATCAACAGAGAAAGCAAGGTGTTCACTTTGTCACTGCGGGACAGAGTACAAACGATTTACTGTTCAGGAATTACAGATAAGCTGTGTGGACCTCTGGCTGTGGTAATGCAAACAATTTGGAATGAGGACAGTGCCGGTTTCTTCAAGGCAACAAATGGACTGAGGATCATCAGAAATTCCCAGCAAATGGCAAAACTGTTCCGGAGTTTGGAGATGTCAGCACTTGATACATCAATGAGTAGATAAAAATCAGTCATTCATGACACAACCCATCATGAACATTAATCTAATTAAATGTTTACAACAGCCTGTGGGCAGGTGACATGAATCGTTTACTCAACAAAGACAGAGTGCACCCATACAAGCAGAGCTTGTGACCCTGCGAGCAAGGTCAGTAAAATACCTAGTGAACGCCTTGTACACCAGTGCACTTTATCCCTGGTTTGTGCTTTGCAATTAATTAGCCCTTGAGTGAATACAAGTGGAAAATAAATTCAACTTAATCTTAATGGTGTTTCTCCTTCAGAAATGTACCAAGCTCTCCCTTGACAAGATCATGACCTGTCCTGAAAGTCCCTTGTGCAAAGGAGCTTAGAAAAATAAAAGATAGTCTTATTGCAACCAAAGTTTCTTAGAGGATTTTGAAGGGTAGGTACAGAGGGGTATGAACAACCAGGGGGAACATGGTTTCAGTGGAAGGGACTGCCAAATTACAATAGAATTTTATTTTCTCTCAAGCCATCATGAATTTTCTGCTGAAGAGGGTTATGGATGACTGAGTCAAGAAATATGTTGAATGGCGGGGCAGAGAGCGATTGAGAGATTGAAAGGGAGAAGGAGATTGAGAGGGGTGATTGAGAGGGGAAGAAAGAGATTGAGAGAGGGAGAGGGGGACTGAGAGAGGGCAACTGAGAGGAGGAGATTGAGAGGGGAAGATTGAGAGGGAGAGGGGGAGATTGAGAGAGAGATAGTGAGAGAGAGAAATATTATGAGGATTAGGTAGGATATTAGGAATGGAATTGGAATTGGTTTGTTATTGTAAGATACAATATACCGTGATACAGTGAAACGCTTGCCTTGCATACAGATCAAGTCATTACACAGTGCATTGAGGTAGAACAAGGTAAAACTATAACAGAATGCAGTTTAAAGTGTAATAATGATAGGCACAGTACACTGCAGATAGACAGTGAGGTGTAACGTCATAATGAGGAAGATTGTGAGATCAAGATTCCATCTATCCATGCTAGAAACCACTGAATATAACAGTGAGTTAGAAGCTGTCCTTGAGCCAGGTGCTACTTGCTTTCAAGCCTTTCTATCTTCCGTTTGATGGAAGAGTGGAGAAGAGGGAATGGGTGGGTGGAGTCTTTGGCTATCCTGGCTGCTTTACTGAGGCAGCAAGTACAGAAAGAGGCCAGGGAGGCCGGTTCCTGTGATGTGTTGAGTTGAATAGTCATAAATTCTAATATTTTACAGCTGCATGATTGGAAAAAATTGCTGATTTCCATAAACCTCTTTCTTCATAAATCCTCATAGTCATTAGTACAATGCTATTACATCTTGGGGTATCAGAGTTCAGAGTTCAATTTTGGCATGTTCTGTAAGGAGCCTCTCTACATCCTCCTCGTGGAATGCATGGGTTTTCCCAGGAGCTCTGGTTTCCTCCCACAGTCCAAAAACATATGGGGTGAGTTAAACAGTCATTGTAAATTATCTTGTGATTAGGTTAGGTTTAAATCGAGGTTGTCAGGGGCTGCTGGGGTGGCGTGGCTGGAGGGCCACCGCAGTGCTGTAGCTTTGAGTAAATAAACAGAGGTCCCGGCTCTACATAGTATATTCCCAAACTTGTTCCATTTCCACATTACCATCATATGTTCAAATTGACTATAAATATTAATACAATATTCATAACAGAAGTAAGTTCATGCAATATTTTTATAGGTAGGGAGTCTTGAGATTGGTGGATGAGCACTTTGTCCTCATTCAAGTTTAAGTTTGCTGCCATTGGCATACATACGCCAGGTATATCAGCATGTTGTAGCATCTGCACAGTACAAGATGAGAACAAACATAAGTTAACATAACTTTAATACAGCACGATAGTGTGGTGTTGAGCAGCAAACCAGGTTCAATTCCTCTCACAGTCTAACGATGTACCAGTTGGGAGATGCAGTGGTCATTGTAAGTTAACCCTACACTTGTCCAGTGATCAGGCTAGGATTAAATTGATATTTGCTGGCTCAAAGAACTGGAAGGACCTGTTCTGCATTGCATCTCAGTAAATAAATAAACTTAAATTAACATAAATTATGCTAGTGCTTTTCAAGAGCCTGATGCCAGTTGGAAAGTAACTGTTATTGAACCTTCAGGTGTGGGTTTTCAGTTTCTTGAACCTCCTCCTCATGACAGCAATGGGAAACTGGGGTTCCTTGATAATGGATGTCACCTTCCTGAGAAATCAGCTTTTGCAGATGTCCCCAATATCCACAATGGTGGGGAGAATGGTAAATGTGATGGGACTGGTTGAATCCACTACTTTCTGTTGCCTCTCTTGCATTCCAAAGCATTGGGGTTTCCAAGCCTCCCATAGGATGACAGGCAACTTGATGGAGGTGTATAAGATGAGAAGAGACGCGGATAAAATGAACAGCCAGTACCTTTTCACAGCAGGGAAACTGGTGATATGAGCGGATCAGTCAGGAGGTCCTTTGGATTTGAGTGGGACACCTGGGTGGCATGTTACCTCCCAGGTTCCAGGGCCAGGTGTGTCTCCGATCACGTCCAAAGAATTTGGAGAGGGAGGGACAGCAGCCAGATGTCTTGGTACATATTGGCACCAATGACATAGGGAGGAAAAACAGTGAGGTCCTGAAGAGAGAATTGAGAGAGCTAGGCAGAAAGCTGAGAAGCAGAACCTCCAGGGTAGTAATTTTATGGAATGCTACCTGTGCAATATGACATTGAGGATAGAAACAGGATGATTTGGCAGATTAATGTGTGGTGGAGAAGCCGGTGCAGGGGGCAGGGCTTCAGGTTCTTGGATTATTCTTGATTATTGGTTCGGGGAGAGATATAAACTGTACAAAAGGGACGGGTTGCACCTGAACCCAAGGGGAACCAATATTCTTCTGGGCAGCTTTGTTAGAGCTGTTGGGGGGGGTTTATACAAATTTTGCAGGAGGTTGGGAACCAAAGTGAAGGGATTCAGGATAGGATAGATGGTCATTGGACTCTGGTATGGTTCCCGAGGACTGAAAAAGTGCAAATGTCATTCCACTCTTTTAGAAAGGAAGGAAGCAGCATAAAGGAAATTATAAACTAGTTAGCCTGATCTCAGTGGTGGGGAAGATGGAGTCAATTGTGAAGGATGAGGTTGTGGAGTACTTGGTGCCACAGGACAAGATCAACAAGGTTTCCTTAAGGGAAAATCCTGCCTGATGAACCTTTCGGAATTCTTTGAGGAGATTACAGATAGGATAGATAAAGGGGATGCACTGAATGGTGGGAGATTCTTGGACAGGAGGGCACAGCCTCAGGATAGAGGGACGTCCATTTAAAACAGAGATCTAGAGAAATTTCTTTAGCCAGAGGATGGTGAATTTGTGGAATTCATTACTACAGGCAGCTGTGGAGGCCAGGTCATTGAGTGTATTTAAGGCAGAGTTTGATAGGCTCTTGATTGGCCATGGTATCAAGACAAGGCCAGGAAGTAAGGCTGAGGAGGGAGAAAAAGAACAGCCATTTTGCAAGGCAGAGCAGACTTGATGGGCCAAGTGTCTAATTCTGCTCCTATGTCTAATAGCCTTGTGTTTCTATGTTCATGCTAAGTTGTGATGTCAGAATGGGTTCCACTATAAATCTGCAGAAGTTTGCCAGAATCTTTGATGACGTGGTGATCTCCTTCAACTTCAAAGAAAGTAGAGATGCCGGCATGTGTCTCCATGCTCGCCAGCGTGGAAGCGTTATTGACAAGGTCTACAGTCTTGTGAAGATATTTCCACAATGCTGTTGTGTCAGCAGTTCCCGAAATTAGATCAAGCTGCAGAAGAGGAACAGCAATATATTTCCATATCTGGATGGTGCCCTTGTCTTTTACGGTGCTGGAAGTTGCAGCTTTGAGAGGTGCCAGTGGAGAAGATTTGCCTTGTTAGCAAATATAATTTGTAAATGTTTTGTCAATAAAGGTTTGCTATAAATATCAACTGTTTTTCAGAAGCTATCTCAACATTCCCTGCTACCGTCAGCTGCTCCGTCGATGTGGAAAGTAAAATAAAGTTTGACCTTGGTAGGACGGATGTTGGTAATCAACCAATCTGACGCCCGACATGCAGCTAAAGTGAGCACATTGTCCATGCATCACAAGAGCTATCATGTCAAATGCTGAGGCCTTTACACTTTATACCCACTGAAACCATTCATCAGTGACACAGCTTGCCTCATTATAAACTATCAGCTCCCTGTATTTGAGATTGGGCAGGCTCTCTGGGTTAGAAAGCTAAGGTGCAGGAACGAGAACTTGAACTGCAAGGTAATGTATCAGCTTTAATGGGGGCTGGGTGACATTTATGGGCACTGTAGCCAGGTGAGCCTTTATTCTGAGTGACAAACACACACCTAGTAAAAATAAGCTTTACGATTTCTTTCATGAGAAGCATGTCATTGTCTTAATTTAAGCCCTATAGAGTAATTGCTGAATAAAGGAAACACGATAACATTAATCTTCTAAGTTTTAAACAGGATAGCTCTGTGATGTACACTCAGTGGCCACTTTACTTGGAAACAGCATTATGAAGGATTCCACGCACCCCTCATACAATCTCTTCTCCCTCCTGCTGTCTGGGAAAAGGCTCCGAAGCATTCGGGCTCTCACGACCAGACTATGTAACAGTTTCTTCCCCCGGGCCATCAGGCTCCTCAATACCCAGAGCCTGGACTGGCACCTTGCCCTATTGTCCTGTTTATTATTTATTGTAATGCTTGCACTGTTTTTGTGCACTTTATGCAGTCTTGTGTAGGTCTGTAGTCTAGCGTAGCTTTCTCTGTGTAGACTTTTTATGTAGTTTAGTCTAGTTTTTGTACGGTGTCATGTAACACCATGGCCTTAAAAACGTTGTCTCATTTTTACAATGTACTGTACCAGCAGTTATGGTCGAAATGGCAATAAAAGTGACTTGACTTGACTTGACTTACTAATAAAGTGGGCACTGAGAGAAAGTTGTTGTCTTCTGCTGCTTTGGCCCATCTACTTAAAGTTGTGCATTCAGGGATGCTCTTCTGGACACCACTGTTGTAATGTGTGGTTATTTCAATTATTGCCAGCTTAAAACATTTCGGCCATTCTATCACCTCGCGCACTAACAAACTGTTTTCGCCCACAGAATTGCCACTGATTGGATGTCATTTTTTTGCACCATTTTCTATAAACTCTAGAGACTGTTATGAAACTCTCAGGAGATCAGCATTTTCTGAGATACTCAAACCACCCCACCTGGCACCAAATATCATTCCAAGGTTAAACTCACTTAGATCACATTTCTTCCCCATTCTGATGTTTGGTCTGAACAACAACTGAACCTCTTGACCATGTCTGCATGTTTTTGTGCATTGAGCAGCTAGTGCGTGATTGGCTGATTAGATATTTGCATTAATGAGCAAGTGTACAGGTGTACCTAATAAAGTGGCCACTGAGTGTAGATGGCTGCTATTAATTGTGTGCATAACGCAACAGACATGAACTTATGATGACTTTAGAATCCCTGACATATTTGCGAGGTTTGCTAACTCAAGTAAAATGAAACATGCGGCAATGAAGTTGCACACTGAAAACAATCTAGATAAAATTGATATAAAGACAGACAGGTAACCATTCATTTGGAAAAGTTGGTCAATGGTAAAGCATTGGCCAGCATACTATAGATATCTTTGCATTCCTCAGAATCATGTTTATCAAGTTTATTATCACTGACATATGTCAATGATTCAGGAACAGCTTCTTCCTCTCCACCATCAGATCTCTGAATGAACACTGAACCCATGAAGGCTACCTCATTGCTTTTTTTCCTCTCTTTTTGCACTACTTATTTAATTTAACTTTTTGTAGTGTAGTGGTTAGAACAGCATTTTACAGTACAGGTGACCCTGGTTCTATTCTCGCTGCTGCCTGTGAGGAGTTCATATGTTCTCCCCGTGACTATGTGGGTTTCTTCCAGGTGCTCTGGTTTCCTCCCACAGTCCAAAGATGTGCCAGTTAATAGGTTGATTGGTCATTGTAAATTGTCCTGTGATTAGGCAAGGACTAAGTCAGGGGTTTGCCGGGTGGCTTGACATGAAGGGCCAAAAGGGCCTTTTCTGTGCTGTATCTCAATCAATCAACAAAAAAAACAAACAAACAAGTGTGCGTGTGCGAGCGTCTATAAAAAGTACACACCCCCATTGGAAGTTTTCATGTTTTATTGTTTTACAACATTGAATCAAAACAGATTTAATTTGGCTTTTTTTGACACACTGATCATCAGAAAAAGACTCTTTGTGTCAAAGTGAAATAGACCCCTACCAAGGGATCTAAATTAATTACAAATATAAAACACAAAATAATTTAAGTATTCTTAAATTAAAATTAAAGTGAATACTTTAAGTATTCACCCTACCCCCCCCCCCCCCCCCCAATATGACCAAATCATCACTGGTGCAGCCAATTGGTTTTGGAAGTCACATAATTAGTTAAATGGAGACCTGTTTTTGGTGCAGTTGTGGTGTTTCAATAGATTGTAGTAAAAATAGACCTGTATCTGGAAGGTCCAACTGCTGGTCGGTCAATATCCTAGCAAAAACTACACCATGAAGACAAAAGAAAACACTCCAAGCAACTCTGCAAAAAGGTTTTTGAAAAGTACAAGTCAGGAGATGGATACAAGAACATTTTCAAGACACTGGATATCCTTTGGAGTACAGTTAAGTCATTCACCAAGAAATGGAAAGAATATAGCACAGCTTTAAATCTGCCTCGAGCAGGCCATCCTCAAAAACCGAGCGACTGTGCAAGAAAGGGGCTAGTGACAGAGGCCACCAAGAGATCTATGCAGCTCTGACGGAGTAACAAGCTTCAGTGGTTGAGATGGGAGAGACCGTGCATACAACTGTCGCCCAGGTGTTTCACCAGTCACACCTTTATGGGAGAGTGACAAAGAGAAAGCCAATGTTGAAGAACACTCACATGAAATCTCAGCTAGAGTTTGCCGGATATAATGTTTTATTGTGTTATTTATTTAATTGGGTTCTCTTTATCTAGTTTTAAGACTTACATGAAGATCTGATCACACCTTAGGCCATATTTATGCAGAAATAAAGAAAATACTACAGGGTTCACAAACTTTCTTGCATCACTGTAAGCCAGAAATGACCAGACATAGTGTGTGGGAGAGCGAGCAGGCACAGGAGGAATGGCAGGTAGCTGACCTTACTGAGTCGTAAAGCAAGCGGGTAAATCTGCTCAGTGCTCCCAGCTCTGCTCGGTTCCACCCAGTCCCCAATTTTTGTGGCTCACTCGAGTGCACTCGAATGCCACTACATGCAGAAAGGATTGATTGCCAATGAGAAAACAAAAAAAAAATTCTGGAAAATAAGATATATTACCGGAGTTAGGCCATCGAGTCTGATCTGCCACTTCCTCATAGCTGATCCATTTTTCCTCTCAACCCCACACCAAGATGGCTCAATGCTATCTGGTGGAAATGTCCCTCACCATCCAAGAAATTCCATCTTACTACCATCAGGGAGGAGGTAAGGGAGCCTCAAGATACTCAGTCAACGTTTCAGAACAGCTTATTCCCCTCTGCCACCAGGTTTCTGAATTATCCATGAACCTATAAACACGACTTTGTTATTCCTTTTCCGCACTATTTTCTTTTTGAAATTATAGTAATTTTATAGCTTTGCACTGCACTGCTGCTGTAAAACAACACATTCACATCATATGTCAGTGACAATAAATTTGAATCTGATTTCAATATTTTTAATCAACAAAACCTCAAAGTAAAAGATTTGTAGATTTTTATCTTTTTTTTCTGATGGATAAAACAATAGCAAATCTTGTTTTCCTCTTGTTGATGTCAGAGGAAGCATAAATCAGTGGCCGCGATTCTGACATTACAATGTGGCTAGACTTCAAAAACTACGACATTGGCTTCATAACACGTGGGTGCCTTTGTTAACTTTCTACTAAGATCACTTGTTATGCTTTGCTCATGAATTTCAAATGTAAGATATATGAGCATAGCCTGAAAGAACATAAAGGAATGTCAGCCTTCTTTTACCAAGGGAGTCTCCAGTCTCTTCCATCACAATTTCTGCAAACTCTCCCAAGCCTCTATGCTGATAATAAATGATCTGGAAGCCAGTAAGTATGACAGCGTAGCACTTAATTTGTTGGTCTCTTATTCACAGGATCACTGTTTGTGTGATAGGAGTTCAAAGCCTATCAGGATAGCTGAGATGCCAAACAAAAATATGGCTCTTCTTAATGCGATCATGTGCGTTGTGTATTTAATATTCATGTAATATTTTAGTAATATTGTAAATATATTGTTTGATTAAGCATTCTTAGCTTAAATAGTTCATTATGGGTTTCATGTAAAAGTTCGTGAATGGCATACGTTATCACGACTCCATGTCATTAGTGCAAGTCTCACTAAAAGTAAAACTAAAAACGTATTTAAGCTTTCCCAGCTCCATGTTTTTCTTTCAATTAATTGCGGAGTTTACCAAAACGTAACAATGAACTTGAAGAGGATTAGGCATTAGGTGCACTTGTACATCGAAACATACAGTGAAGTGCACTGTTTGTGTCAACGACCAGCACTGTCCAAGGCATGCCTGGGGCAGCTCACAAGTGTCATCATTCTTCTAGCACCCACATAGCATGCCCACAACATTACTAACCCAAATGTCTTTGGAATGTGGGAGGAAAGCAAAGCACACTCCTTTCAGACAGTGGTGGGAATTGAACCTGTGTTGCTGGTGCTATCTTAGAGTTTTACTAATCATTATGGTACCACGACGCCCCTTCCAGAGAAGGACGTCTGCCTTTGTTAAATGATCTGGTTTATTCGTGCCTTGAGACCCAACTCAGTGTCATGGACCCCTCACTATATAAAGGAAAGAGTGTGCTATTCATTTCTCTGGTGAATGGGGATGGATGACTGCATCTTGTGAATGAAGAAATATTAATAAAAATAACATTAGTTATTGTTATCTGGACACATGAGGAGTTTTCAATGGAGACACAAGAGACTGCAGGTGCTAGAAAAGGGAGCAGCAACCATTCTGCCTGAAAAGCAGCTTCAAGTACTTGGGTGTCAACGTGTCTGAAGATTGCTCGTGCACCCAACAGATTGATGCAAGTGGCTATGTTTCATTAGGACTTTGAGGAAATTTGGTATGTCATGGTAGATTCTAGCAAATTTCTTACCATGGAAAGCATTCTAACTGATTTCATCACTGGCTGGTATGGAGGGGCCACTGCACAGGATGGGAAAATGCTGCAGAAGGTTGTACACTCAGCCAGCTCCATCATGGGCACTAGCCACCCCTCCATCAAGGGCACCTTCAAGACTCAATGTGTCAAAAAAGGCAGCATCTATCATTAAGGACCCTCATAACCCAGGATGTGCTCTCTTCTTATTCCTACCATCAGAGCAGAGGCACAGGAGCCCGAAGACACCCACACGATATTTTAGGAACACCCTCTTCCCCTCTGTCATTAGATTTCTGAATGATAATGAACCAACCTATGAACACTACCTCACTGCTTTTGCTTTGTTTTTGCATTACTTAGTTCGTACACACACTACTGTGTGAAAGTCTTCAGAACCCTAGATTTTTTATACACAGAGCCCTGATCTCAAAATCATTGAGGCTCTCTGGGATTACCTGGAGAAACAGAAGCGAGCCAAAATATGCAGAACTGTGACGAGTTTTCCAAAATGCTTGGAACAACATGCCAGCCCATTTTCTCATAAAACTGCACAGCAGTGTACCTCTGAGAATTGATGCAGTTTTAAAGGCAAGGGGTGGTCACACCAAATATTGATTTGATTTAGTTATTATACTGTTTACTGTTCTTTAAGGTTTTTTTTGATATTTTGAAACTTTTCATTATTTTTAGAAGCATCTTAGCTTTAGAGAATTTTTTATGTTTACTTAAAACTTCTGCACAATACTGTATAATTCTGTATGACACAATATATATTTTGTGTTGCATTTTATACTTTTGTTATATATTGCATAGTACTGCTGCAACAAAACAACAAATTTTATGACATATATTAGTGATACTAAACCTTATTCTGGGCTCAGCAGGTTAAGCAGCATCTGTAGGGGCTGAGAAATCGTCAATATCTCAGTCCTGATGTGGGGTTTCAGCCAGGACATTGACAACTCCCATGACCTCAACAGTTGCTGCTTGAGTGACTGAGTTCCTCCAGCAGGTTGTTTGTTACTAGGGAGTTTTCCAGACTGGGGATGCATCTCAAACAGAGAAGGTGCGGGAATGCTTGTAGGCAGCATGCTCCAAAAGTAAATGCACCCAGAGCTGGACCATCCTCCATGGGACTGAGGTAGAATTATTTCAGATGATGACTGACAGAGTGGATGTGGAGAGAATGTTTCGTACCATGGAGGAGACTAGGATCAGACAACACAGCCTCAGAGTAGAGGGACATCCATTTAGAAGAGAGATGAGGAGGGTTGTGAACCTGTGGAATTCATTGCCCGTAAGACATTGATAGACAATAAGATCATGTCATCCTGGCTGATCCATTTTCCCTCTCAGCCCCAATCTTCTGTCTTCTCCCCGTATCCCTTCATGCCCTGACTAACCAAGAATCAATCAACCTCTGCTTTAAAAATACCCAATGACTTAGCCTCCACACTCACCTGCAGAAACAAATTCCACAGATTCACCACTCTCTGGTTAAAGAATTCCTCTTCTTCTCTGTTCTAAGAGGGCAAACCTCTAATCTGAGGATGTGCCCGCTAGTTTTAAATTCCCCACCACAGGAAACGTCCTCCCCACATCCACTCTAATTGAGGCCTTTCAGCATTCAGTAGGTTCTTGATTTGTAAGGATTTCAAAGGTTATAGGGAGAAGGGAGGAGAATGGGTTGAGAGGAATAAAAAATCAGCCATGATGGAGTGGTGGAGCAGACTCAATGGACCGAATAGCCTAATCTGCTTGTATGTATTATGAAAATTGTGTTTTATTCATTTCTTGAGGTTTCCATGTTTGAAGGATTGTCACTGTGCTCTTTTCAAACCAATAGTTCAACTAAAGGGAACCCAATTACATTTCTGAGAGGGGGAACGAAGTTAAGCAACAAGCACAAAAGAAATTCATTACCTGTTCTTTTGACATTTAAATGTGCCTGATCTGATTATTCTTTGAACTTTGAGAGGAAGGAGGAGAGAGAGAGCTGCAATATATCAAAATGCCATACTTTTAATTAACTGCCTGACAATTTTTTAATTAATGTAAAATCTTCTGTGATACAGTTTTTCCTTTCAATTGCAACCAAGGCTGGGAATGTGAAAGGAACAGTCATTTTCTGGTCAGGTGGAGTGCATCGTGCAGGGAAGCAGCTTAATGGTTCTATTCAGTTATTGCTTAATTCTGTTCTCCCCCACCCCCTCAGTGAAACCAATCAAGAACAAGATTTAGCCATTCTGTATACCAACAGGCTTTGCACTGAGAAAGGGAATCAGGACAAATCCCCCTTTCTGAGCTGCCACATCTAGCTTTAGTCAATATTGACTTGCTGCAGCATCGTCTCGCAATATACAAGTGAACTGTCAGCACAGCAGAAAAGGTCATTGGCTACAGTCTACCATCACTGCAGGACTTGTATGTGGCCAGGATAACGAAGTGGGCAAGAAAAATCTTTGCGGACACTACCCACCTTGCGAATTGCCTTTTTCTAAAGCTCCCTTCTGGAAAGCAAAATAAAGTTATTAAAACAAATCCCTCACACCATTTTTAAAATTTCTTTTTCCAGGCAGTGAATTTGATCAACCATTCTAGTTACCCCTCCCACCTCTTTATCTATTATCTCAGTCACCACACTGCACCTTAAACACTTCAAACCAATTTTAATCCACTTTGTAATGCTGCTTACATTGTAAATACATGCTGGTATTTATGCACAATTTATTCCATTTCTGTCGTTTAACTTTAGTTTTTGTATAAATCTTTATTCTTAATAATTGTTAATTTTTTGTTTTTTTGTTGCATGTTGTGACCTGGCAAACACACCCCAGCAAATTCCACATACAAGGGGTGATTGATAAGTTTGTGGCCTAAGGTAGAAGGAGTCAATTTTAGAAAACCTGGCATGTTTATTTTTCAACATAGTCCCCTCCTACATTTACACACTTAGTCCAGCAGTCGTGGAGCATACGGATCTTGGACCTCCAGAAAGTGTCCACAGATGGGTGATTGATAAGTTTGTGCCCTAAGGTAGAAGGAGATGAATTATTAACTTCAGACTTTCTGCATACCCCTCAAAGAGTTGAACTGCGTGTGCATGTAACGAGAGCTGTATAACTCATCTCCTTCTACCTTAGGTCACAAACTTATCAATCACCCCTGCAGTGGACACTTTCTGGAATTCCAAGATCTGTATGCTCCGTGACCATTGGACTAAATGTGTAAATGTAGGAGGGGACTATGTTGAAAAATAAATGTGCTAGGTTTTCTAAAATTGACTCCTTCTTCCTTAGGCCACAAACTTATCAATCACCCCTCGTATATGGTGAGCATATTGTACATCTGAAGTTGAAGTTGAAATTGAAGTTGAACTTGTAGTTGTATTAGACATTGGTGAGGACTAACTTGAAGTATTGTGTGCATATCTGGTCACATACCTACAGGAAAGATGTAAATAAGTTTGAGTGAGTAAAGAAAAAATTTACAAGAACACTGCTGGGTCTGGTGGACTCGAGTTATAAGGAAAGGTTGAATAGGTTAGGACTTTATTTCTCATAATGTAGAAGGCTGAGAGGAGATTTGATGGAGGTATACAACATTATAAGGGGTATATTTAGGGTAAATGCAAGCAGGCTTTTTCTGAGGCCAGGTAGGACTAAACTAGAGGTTATGGGTTAAGGGTGAATAGTTAAATGTTAAGAGGAACAAGAGGGGGAGCTTCTTCATTTAGAGGGTTGTGAGAGTGTGGAGTGAGCTGCCAGGACAAGTGGCACATGAAGCTTGATTTCAAAGTTTAAGACAAGTTTAGATAGATACATGGATGGGAGGCGTATGGAGAGTTATGGTCCTGGTGCAGATCGATCAGAGTAGGCTGTTTAAATGATTCAGCGTGGACGGGATGAGCTGAAGGGCCACGTTATGAACTGTATTTTTCTATGACTATGTGAGTAAAGTTGATCCTTGATATTGACTTCAGCACTTGCGGAACAGCAAGGTGGCTAATCATCAATAATGTCAATAGCCAGGGGTTCCCAGTGTTTTCTTATGCCGTGTAGCCTCACCATTAACCAAGGGGTCTGTGGACCCCAGGATGGGAACCTCTGACTGTGGCTGTATTTCATTAGGAGTTTGAGGAGATTTGGTATATTACCAAAGACTCCAGCAAGTTTTACAGAGGTAACTTGGAGAACATTTTAACTGGTTGCATCACTGCCTAGTATATGAGGGACCACTGCACAGGTTCAATGAAAGCTGCAGAGGGTTACAAGCTCAGCCAGCTCCATCATGGACATGAGCCTACCCACCATCAAGGACAACTTCAAAAGGAAATGCCTGAAAAAGACACCATCTATCATGAAGGACATGCACTATCCAAGACATGCTTTCTTCTTACGACAATGATCAGAGATGAAGTATGGGAGCTTGAACCTGCACACTCAATGATTCAGGAACAGCTTCTTCCTCTCTGTCATCAGTTTCTGAAGGGACAATGAACCCATGAACACTTCCTCACTACTTTTGTACTTAAAATGCTGAGTGTGGACCTTCAAGCTCCCGTACCTCCTCTTTGATGGTTGCAACAAGAAGGGAGCATGTCCTGAACGGTGAGGGTCGTTAAGGATGGATATCACCTTCTTGAGTCATTTACAGACCTTTTGAAGGCATCCTCAATGGAGGGAAGATCAATATAAACCAACAATCTGTTTGTTTTCACATTGTAAATGTAGCCAAACCGGCAGCACCAATGCACGCCACACAGAATAAATAGGCAATGAACAGGCCAGGCAGCTGTACAGTAATAGCAGTTTTGTCGTGTTCATATATCAAAATCAACCGATTGTCAAGTCCCAGAATGGTGTGAGGAACCCAAAGGAATTTAAACCAACTTTTCTGACGGATGTACAATGGAGGGGCACAGGAATCATTGGCACCTAATCACAAACACAATGGATTTTACACTGAAGATTAAAGACCTTTTTAAAGAATATCTTTATTTTTCAACAATTTAAAAGTGCACTTATTATTAAAGTATGTCTGCAGTATACAACCCTGAGATTCATCTTCCCCATAGACATCCACAAAACAAAGAAAACCATGGAACCTGCTCAAAGAAAAACATCAATACCATACCATCCCCCATTACATGTAAAAACTAACATTCAAACAGCAAAAAAAAAATGAGTGAACAGCACAGAATATAAAATAGAAAATGGAAAGAGTCCAGGCATAATTCAGTTCAGCTCAGTGTTCATTAACTGCAGCCCACCCCTACTGAAAATGGCCCAAAATAGCAACAGGAAAGGGACCAATCGGAAAGCACAAACACTTCATAATGTGAACTACAGAGTCCAGCCAGCAAACTGCGCTGATTAAACCTTGCCCGATAATTCCGGTTATCCTCCGACAGCATCGAGAGAAAGAGAGAGACCATTTGAACACGAGACCTTCCTTTGGGGGCATCAAGTCAGAGGGAGAGAGAGATTGTCTCATGCAGACACCTTCCTCTGGCAGCAGCGAGTGAGAGGCTAGAAGATGGTGCAGAACACTCACTCGCTTTCAGCACTCGCCTCGATGTTTTCAATCTTCCTCAGCACTTCAACTGGCGAGATTAGTGGAGGACGAACACTCTCTTTTTTACGCACAGAGTGGTCAGTGCCTGGTATGGGGCTGCTGGCGACGGTAGCGGAGGTGAACACTATAGGGACTTTTAAGATTCTCCTGGATAGGCACATGGAGCTCAGAAAAGTAGAGAGCTATGGGTAACCCTAGGTAATTTCTCAAGAAGGGACCTGTTCAGCACAGCTTTGTGGGCTGAAGGGCCTGCATTGTGCTGTAGGTTTTCTATGTTTCTATCACTCATTTGCCCCAGAAACTCCCCATCAAACTGTAGATCACAGGCTACAACAGTAACAGAGCCACATTTGAAAGAAAAGGAAGACATAAAAGGAGCGAAAGAAGTCGATTTGTGGACCATCTGGAGGATGTCACCTGCGGTAGTGTTGTTCATAGTGGACCACAGCAGAAAGGAAAGAGGAGGGGATCCAGCAGAGGTGATACTCAGCTGAGAAGAGGTAAGAGGCCAGAGTGGGGCATAGAAGAAGAGGAGGGGGGAGGAATTTTTTTTTAACCAGAAGGAGAAATCGATATTTATGCCATCAGGTTGGAGGCTACCCAGATGGAATGTAAAGTGTTGCTCCTTCACCTTGAGGGTGGCCTCATTGTAGCACAAGAGGAGACCATGGACTGACATGACGGAATGGGAATGGGAATTGGAATTAAAATGTTTGGCCATTGGGAAGTTCCGCTGTTCGCAGTGGAGCAGAAGTGCTCAACGAAGCAAACCCCAAATTATAGCTAGTCTCGCAAATGTACAGGAGGTCACTTTGTGCCACTAATGGAAGGAAATAAACATCTGTATGTTAAATTGTAACTATTTCCCTTAAAGATATTTCCACGTAGAACCAGCAGCTGCATTTTCACCAAGTCTGGATCTAACTCTAAAGCCTTGATGCCTAAATCATTGTTGATGAACCTGGAATATTCCCATCAAAACACCTTCACATCAAAAGCGACAAAGTTTCCCTTGAGATGACAATTCAGTTGCAAAGCAGTGAAATGTTCTATTTCAGGTCTGTGAAATAGAACAATTTCACAGACTTACAACATGCAGATGGGAGCTAGATGGTGGGATCAAAGTGTGGCTTGTGTCAAACAAGTCACCACGGTGTGATTTTAATGAAGGGATAAACTCCAGCAGCTTGCAAAGGGACCGTGGACTGGATTGATCACCTATACATATGCGAACACTCTCCAGGGCAGGTTGTCTTCAAAATAACTGAGAGAGAGCAGGTCATGTGAGCAATACAGTATTTCCAGTTAAAAGGACTATGTGTTAGAGGAAACAGGAGGTTTGTGTACTGCAATTTGTAAGTACAACAAATTCTTAAAGGAATACTGAGTTGTACTATCTTGTGAGTCTTCAGTAGATTCACCGAACCCCGACTGGGTCAAGTCAAACAGAGAAACTATAATAACAGGGAGACAACAGAGACTGTAATGTTGGAGGAACTCAATGAGTCGGGCAGCATCTTGTGGAGGCAGAGGGATGGTGGATGGGGACATTATAGTAACTTTGTGAAGGATGGTTGATGAGGACATTACAGTAGCATTGTGAGGGATGGTTGATGGGGACATTACAGTAACGTAGCGATCAGTGTGACACTATTACTGCACTGGGCATCGGAGCTTGGAGTTCAATTCCGACTTCATCTATAAGGAGCCTTTCCGTTTGTCCTCCCTGTCGGTTTCCTCTGAGTGCTCCAGTTCCCTCTCACAGTCCGAAGGTGTACTGGTTGGCAGGTTCGTTGGTCATTGTAAATCATCCTGCGATTATGCTAGGGTTAAATTGGGCGGAGCTTGAACGGCAGGGCAGGCCTATTTTGTGCTGTATCTCAATAAATAAATAAATTGTGGATTTTGCTCAGGCATCAATTCTAAGATGCTGAGAGGGATAATCAGAATAATGGGGTGAGAGGGAGGGTCTGGCTAGTGACGGGAGCATCAGAGAAGGGGGATACTAGACAGATGGAGCCAGATGAGGGGAAGACAAGGGAAGCAGTGGCTGTTGGATACACAGATAAAGAGAGAAGAATGAACTCTGAGGCAGGTGAGCGGATGGGATAATGGGAGGATGGGGGAATAGAGACAGACTAGAAATGCTGAGTGGAGGCACTGCAGGCTTCAGATGCTGGAAGTTGAAACAGGTTTGGGAGGGATGACGGGTGTGCATTGGAGAACTAGCAGGTTAAAATGGAACCAGCTGTGAGAGGGGAAGGAAGTTGGGTATAAAGGGCAGGGAGGGGAGCAAGGTCAGCACGCTAATGTAGGGGTTAGTGTAATGCTTTACAGGGCCAGCATGAATGATCAGGGTTCAATTCCCGCTGCTGTCTGTAAAGAGTCTGCGTATTCTTCCTGTGACCACATGGGTTTCCTCTGGGTGATTCCGGTTTCCTCCCACAGTCCAATGATGTTCTGTACAGGTTAGCATTAGTGAGTTGTGGGCATGCTGTGTTTCTGACGGATGTGTGGTGATACTTGTGGGTTTCCCCAGCACATTCTCAGACTGAGTTGGCCGTTGACGTAAACGCTGCAATTATAGTGACTGAGGGAAGGGAAGGGACTGCTTACACTGTGGTACCCTTCTCTGCATCAACTGGTGATCATTATCAAAGTGACCATGCTTTAAAAAATATTTCATTGGCTTTATGCTAATTGGGAGACTGCTCCATGCAAATTGAGTATATTAGGAATATATTCCCTGGAACGTTGGAGATTGATGTGTGACCTCAGAGAAGTATGTAAAATCGTGAGGGATGTAGACAGGGTGAAAGCACCTGGTCTCTTTCCCCATGAAGAGGCTGATGAAACTTGAGGCCACATGCCTAACATCAGAAGTGAAAGATTTAAAACGGCCATAAGGGTCATCTACTTCATGAGAAGGGTGGTGAATATTTGGAATGAGCTACCAGAAATAGTGGTTGAGGCAGGTTTATTAGTGTCTATGAGTGAGTGTGTGTGTGTATGCATGTCTGTGTGTGTGTGTCTGAATGAGTGCATTATGTGTGTGTGTGTCTGTCTGTCTGCCTGTGTGTGTGTGTGTCTGTCGAAATGTGTGTATTGTGTGTGTATGTCTGTCTGTAGGTGTACTGTGTCTCTGTGTGTGTATCTAAATGTGTGTAATGTGTGTGCATCTATATGTGTGTATTGTAAGTGTGTATCTAATTGTGTGTGTGTGTGTGTGTATGTGCGTGGATTCATGTATGTGTGTGTGTGCTCATGCAGGTGTGTATATCGGTGTGTGTGGTTGTGTGTGCATGTGTGTTGATGTGTGTGTATGTCGGTGTGTGTGTCCATGTTTATCTGCAATATGGGCAGTGTAGTCAGAATAATTCTGAATAGAGATGGGAACTTCACTCACATCCAGACAAGATTTCATTAGCTCTCACAAGTATGGGGCCTGCGTTATTGCAAAGTGAACTCAAGCTTAACCCTGCTGTATGGAAAGCCAGCCGCTGGGTTACTGTCATCAGGGATTCAGTCAAAGACCTCCAAGTCATCAGCAAGGTAATATCCTCGCGGCAGGTGAGCGATACAATGCTGGATGCTTAATATGAGCTTGTTGCTTTTCAGTTAGGGTTGAAGAGACACGGATTTATTTAAGAATATAAGAACATCGGACGAAAGAGCAGGAGCTGAAAAGACCTAGAGGCCTCTCCAGCTCGTTGTACCATCCAATAAGATCTTTGCTGCTGATCTTGGTCTTAGCTCCATTTTCCTTCCTGTTCTCCCCATAACCCATGAACATCTTAGAGACTAACCTTGTTCACCTTGACCTTGATCTTAAGACCACAATAGAACACAGTCCCAATGTACGTATATATCACTAGAAACAATCCAGAGAGTGATTTTCAATAAAACCTCACAAAGTAATAATCAGAAGGAGCCAGAGTAAAGGATTGTTTGCCGCTACAGATTCCAGCATCTGCAGTGTCCTGAGTTTGAAACATAATCTTCCATAGACATACATCTCAGTGGCCACTTTATTAGGTACACCTGTACACCAGCTTGTTAATGTAAATATTAAATCAGCCAATCATGTGGCAGCAACTCAGTACAGAAAAGCAAGCAGACAAGGTCAAGAGGTTCAGGCCAGAGTGGAAAGTAATGGAAAGATTTAAGTGACTTTGACTGTGGAATAACTTCACATACAACAACCAATGGCACCACAATCGCAACAACAATCATGTTATGCGATCAGATTGGAAGCTACCCAAACGGAATATAAGGTTTTGTTCCTCCAACCTGAGTGTGGCCTCATCACTATGGTGGAGGAGGCATTCAATGGACATATCAGAATTGGGAAGTGGAATTAAAATGGGTGGGCCGCTTGTTCTGGCGAATGAAGCGTAGATGCCCGGAGAGGTGGTCTCCCAATTTATGTGTATATGACCCCAACAGACTCACATGTGAATTATCGCCTCACCTGGGAGGACTGTTTGGGTCCCTGAGTGGTTGTGAGGGAGGAGGTGTAAGGGCAGGTGTAACACCTGTCCCACTTGCAAGATAAGTACCAGAGTGAGGCCAGTGTGGAGGGACAAATGGACAAGGGAGTTGAGTTGGGGTGATCCCTGCTGAAAGCAGGCCGGGGGAGGGAAAGATGTGCTTGGTGGTGGGATCCTGTTGGAGATGGCGGAAGTTTCAGAAAATTATGTGTTGGATGTGGTCTCTATTCATTGGAGCGTAGAAGGTTGAGGGGGGATTTGATCGAGGTATTTAAAATTTTGAGAGGGATAGATAGAGTTGATGTGAATAGGCTGTTTCCATTGAGATGAGGGGAGATTCAAACGAGAGGACATGATTTGAGAGTTAGGGGGCAGAAATTTAAGGGAAACACGAGGGGGTATTTCTTTACTCAGAGAGTGATAGCTGTGTGGAATGAGCTTCCTGTAGAAGTAGTAGAGGCCAGTTCAGTTGTGTCATTTAAGGTAAAATTGGATAGGTATATGGACAGGAAAGGAGTGGAGGGTTATTGGCTGAGTGCAGGTAGGTGGGACTAGGTGAGATTAAGAGTTTGGCACGGACTAGGTGAGATTAAGAGTTTGGCACGGACTAGGAGGGCTGAGATGGCCTGTTTCCGTGCTGTGATTGTTATATGGTTATATGTGGAGACTGGCAGGGTGGTAGGTGAGGACAAGAGGAACCCTGTCCCTAGTAGTGTGGCAGGAGGATGGGTAAGAGCAGATGTGCATGAAATGGAAGAGATGTGGTGACAGGCAGCATTGATGGTGAAGGAAGGGATGCCCCTTTCTTTGAAAAAGAAAAACACTTCCTCTTTTCTAGAATGAAAAACCTCATCCTGGGAGCAGATGCGGCAGGGACAGAGGAATTGGAAGAAGGAGATGGCGCTTCTACTATGGGGTATGGTCCAGGCAGCTGTGAGAGTCCGTGGGTTGCAATAGACATTGGTGGAAAAGCCATCTCCGGAGAAAGAGACAGAGACATCAAGAAAGGGGAGGGAGTTGTCGGAAATGGACCAGGTAAACTTGAGCACAGGTTGGAAGTTGGAAGCAAAGTGAATGAAATCAACGAGTTCATTACGGGTGCAGGAAGCAGCACCAATGCAGTTGTCAGTGTAGCGTAGGAAAGGTGCAGGATGGTCACCCATGTAAGCTTGAAACATAGACTGTTCCTCTTGGCCAATAAACAGGCAGGGATAGCTGGGCCCCACGCAAGTGCCATGGTTACCCTTTTTGCTTGAAGAAAGTGGAAGGAGTCAAAGGAGAAATTATTTGGAACGAGGACAAGTTCCGCCAGGCAGAAGAGAGTGGTGGTGGAGGGGAACTGGTTGGGTCTGGTTTCCAGAAAGAAAATGGAGAGCTTTGAGGCCTTCGTGGTGGGGGATGGAGGTGTATAGGGACTGGACATCCATAGTGAAAATAAGATGATGGTGGCCAGAAAATATCAAGAGCACGTGAGGTTTCACAGATGTAGGTAGGAAGGGACTGAACAACAGAGGGTTAAAACAGAGCCAAGGTATGTCGATATGAGTTCCGTTGGGCAGGAACAAGCTAAAATAATGGGAAACATAAAGTATTCTGCAGATGCTGTGGTCAAATCAACACATACAAACAAGCTGGATGAACTCAACAGGTCGGGCAGCATCCGTTGAAATGAGCAGTCAACGTTTTGGGTTGAGACCCTTCGTCAGGACTGAAGAAGGAGGGGGCAGGGGCCCCATAAAGAAGGTGGGGGGAGGGTAGAAAACCAATCAGAGTAAAGATCAAGAGGTGGGGGAGGGGAAGCAGGGAGGGGATAGGCAGGAGAGGTGAAAAAGGAATCACTATGGAAAGAAGGGAAAGCACTATGGGTAGTAGAAGAAGGCAGAATCATGACAAAGGTGATAGGCAGCAAGAAGAGGAGACAGAGTGAAAGTGGGAGAGGGAGGGAATTACCGGAAGTTGGAGAATTCAATGTTCATACCAAGGGGCTGGAGACTACCCAGACAGTAGATAAGGTGTTGCTCCTCCAACCTGAGTTTGGCCTCATCATGGCAGTAGAGGAGGCCATGTATGGACATATCCGAATGGGAATGTGAAGCAGAGTTGAAGTGGGTGGCAACCGGGAGATCCTGTCTGTTGTTGCGGACTGAGCGTAGGTGCTTGACGAAGTGGTCCCCCAATCTGCGTCGGGTCTCGCCGATATAGAGGAGGCCACACCGGGAGCAATGGATGCAATAGATGACCCTGACAGACTCACAAGTAAAGCGTTGCCTCACCTGTCTCCCGTACCATCACTGCCCTTATCAACTCCGGAGATCTTCCATCCTCAGCCAAAAACTCATAATTCCCACACCCCGCACTGCTCGGTTTTACCTCCTCCCCAAGGTTCATAAGCCTGACTGTCCTGGTAGGCCCATAGTTTTGGCCTGCTCCTGCCTCACCGATCATGTATCTGCCGACCTGGACTCCATTTTGTCACCCATAGTTCAGTCACTCCCTACCTACTTCCGGGATAAATCCCATGCCCATACATCTTCAATAACTTTCAGTTCCCCGGTCCCGACTGCTTCATTTTCACCATGGATGTTCAATCCTTACACACTTCAATTCCCCATGAAGAAGGCCTCAAAGCCCTCCGCTACTTTCTTGACAATAGACCTCACCGGTTCCCCAACGCCACCACACTCCTTCGGTTGGCGGAACTGGTACTCACACTTAATATCTTTTCTTTTGCCTCTTCTCACTTTCTTCAGACCAAGGGTGTAGCTATGGGCACTTGCATGGTCCCCAGCTATGCCTGCCTCTTCATGGGTTATGTGGAGCAGTCTATGCTCCAAATCTATACTGGTTCTGCTCCCCAAGTTTTCCTTTGCAACATTGATGACTACATTGGTACTGCTTCCTGCACCCATGCTGAGCTCGTCAATTTCATCGATTTTGCCTCTAACTTCCACTCAGTCCTCAAATTCACTTGGTCCATCTCAGACACTTCTCTCCCCTTTCTCGATCTCTCGGTCTCCATCTCTGGAGACAGACTGTCCGAGACATCTTCTATAAACCCATTGACTCTCATAGCTACCTTGATTATACCTCTTCCCACCCTGTCAAATGCAAAAATGCTATTCCCTATTCCCAGTTCCTCCGTCTCCACCACTTCTGCTCCCAGGATAAGGCTTTCATTTCCAGGACATCTCAAATGCCCTCTTTCTTTAAGGATCGTGGTTTCCCTTTGCCATCAACAATGATGCCCTTACCCGCATCTCCTCCATTTCCCGCACTTCACCCTCAGCCCATCCTCCCATCACCACACCAGGGACTGTGTTCCCCTTGTCCTCACCTACCACCCCACCAGCCTCCAGATCCAGCATATTATCCTCCACAACTTCCGCCACCTTCAACAGGACCCCACCACTAACGACATCTTTCCCTCTCTACCCCTCTCAGCTTTTCGCAGGGATCATTCCCTCTGCGACTGCCTGGTCCACAAGTCCCTAACCCACAGATCTCCCACCTGGCATTTATCCCTGCAAGCATAAGTGCTACACCTGTCCCTACACCTCCTCTCTTACCACCATTCAGGGCCCCAACCTGTCCTTCCAGGTGAGGCAACACTTCACTTGTGAGTCTGTTGGGGTAATCTATTGCATCCGGTGCTCCCGGTGCGGCCTCCTCTACATCGGCGAGACCCGACGCAGATTGGGGGACCGCTTCATCGAGCACCTACGCTCCGTCCGCCACAACAGATAGGATCTCCCCGTTGCCACCCACTTCAACTCTGCTTCACATTCCCATTCGGATATGTCCATACACGGCCTCCTCTACTGCCATGATGAGGCCAAACTCAGGTTGGAGGAGCAACACCTCATATACCGCCTGGGTAGTCCTCAGCCCCTTGGTATGAACATCAAATTCTCCAACTTCCGGTAATTCCCTCCCTCTCCCACTTTCACTCTGTCTCTTTTTCTAGCTGCCTATCACCTCTCTCATGATTCTGCCTTCTTCTACTACCCATAGTGCTTTCCCCTTAGATTCCTTTTTCACCTCTCCTGCCTATCCCCTCCCTGCTTCCCCTCCCCCACCCCTTGATCTTTCCTCTGAGTGGTTTTCCACCCTCCCCCCACCTTCTTTATGGGGCCCTTGCCCGCTCCTTCTTCAGTCCTGACGAAGGGTCTCGACCCGAAACATTGGCTGCTCATTTCAACGGATGCTGCCCGACCTGCTGAGTTCATCCAGCTTGTTTATATGTGCTAAAATAATGGGTCTACCCAGACAAGCAGGTTTGTTGGTCTTCTGGGAATCTTGCACAAGGATTCCTAAGTCCCTCTGCACCTCTGATGTTTGAACTTCTTAAATACTTCTTTTAACTTCTTTTAAAAACTTCTTTTAAATATACTTCTACTATTAAACTAAATATGATTGGAGCTTATAATATACATTTTTCTGGTGTGATTTTAGCCTAACTGAATGGTTTTTAGTGCCTCCAGGGGTATTCAGCAAGCTTGAAAACAGAGTGTGTGGCATTATGGCAGAACGCGAACCCATCATCAGCTCTATTACTCCTCACCAATGAATGTGTTGAGCAAGATTGAAATCAAAGAGGACAAGAGTAGAAGGTGAGCAGGTATTCAGCGCCATCAACCTCCATTTGACGAGCCTCCTCTCCCTCTTCCTCACTGCTCCTGCAGGAAGGTGCAGGAGTCTTGGGTCCTGAGCAAGTTTTGATTGGCGTGGTTTGTGGCTGGAGATTCATTTTTAGAGGACTCTGTCGTTCATGTTACCTGTGTCTCTGGTTTCAGATTACTCTTTTTTTATTTCTATTTTGCACAATTTAATCAGGGTACTTTGGGATGGACTGGCTTTGTGCCCTGCAGTAAAATATTGACGGTGTTAAACTGAACAGAACTAAACTGAACACTCATAGAACCATAGAACATTACAGCACAGAAACAGGCCTCCCCTAGCCTCAGTGGAAAAAGCCTGCTTGCATTTACTCTAAATATACCCATCATAATTTTATTTACCTCTATCAAATCTTCCCTCATTCTTCTATGCTCCAGGGAATAAAGTCCTAACCTATTCAACCTTTCTCTATAACTCAGTTTCTCAAGTCCCGGCATTATCCTTGAAAAGCAAACAAGAGGAAATCTGCAGATGCTGGAAATTCAAACAACAACACACACAAAATGCTGGTGGAACACAGCAGGCTAGGCAGCATCGATAGGGAGAAGCGATGTCGACGTTTCGGGCCAAGATCCTTCGTCAGGACTAACCGAAAGGAAAGATATATATCCGTTAGTCCTGACAAAGGGTCTCGGCCCGAAACGTTGACATCGCTTCTCCCTATCGATGCTGCCTAGCCTGCTGTGTTCTACCAGCATTTTGTGTGTGTTGTTGTTTGAACATCCTTGAAAACTTTCTCAGAACCCTTTCAACCTTATTAATATCCTTCCTGTAATTAGGTGATCAAAACTGCACACAATACTCCAAATTCGGCCTCACCAATGCCTTATACAACCTCACTGTAACATTCCAACTCTTATTCTCAATGCTTTGATTTATAAAGGCCAATGCACCAAAAGCTCTCTTTACGACCCTATCCACCTGTTACGCCACTTTTAGGGAATTTTGTATCTGTATTCCCAGATCTGTCTGTTCTACTGCACTCCTAGACAGTTTTGAAAACTCTGCAGTTTGATGTCTAATACTCTGTTCACTCATTTTCTTTGTTGATTGCGTGATTTGTTCGTTTGTTTGCATTTTGGGTGCTTGGTGTTTTACTTTGAGTGGATTCCACGGTGTTTCTTTGTTTCATGGCTGCCTGTAGGAGGACAAATCTCAGGGTTGTATACTGTATACATACTTTAATAAGTGCACTTTGAATCTTTGAATGATTGTTAGGCTTGAGTACCTTAGGAACTGCTGATCTCCTGTGATTTTCATGCACCACAGTTTCTAGAGTTTCCAGAGAGTGGTACATAAAAAAAAAGTGAGCCACACTTCTGTGAGCAAAAACACCTCGTTAAAAAGAGAGATCAGATGAGAATGGCCAGATTGGTTCAAGCTGACAGGAAGCTGACAGTAACTCAAATAACCATGTGTTCCAACAGTGGTGTGCAGAAGAGCATCTCTGAAGACAAACACACTGAGCATTGAAGTGGGTGGGGTACAGCATCAAAAAACCACAAACATACACCCAGTGGCACTTTATTAGGTACAGGAGGTACTTAATAAAGTGGCCACCAAACATATATCAGTTCTATACATTTACCACCACTTTTGTACGTCAGATCCAACCTGAATTTATATTATCGAACCTGAAGAAAACACCTGCTGGGAAGTTCATTTTCAGCTCTGCTAACAAAGAATGAAATATGCTTAAAATCAGACAACAAATTATTAAGTTCTTAGACAAAGGAATCCAATAGATGTCGATAACAAAAGATAGTTTCAGGTGAATACACCTTGACTATTTCAAGCAGAATACTAAAAATTGCACAATTACAGAAAATCATTACATACAAGTACTTAGACTAGTCTGTCGATGTTGGCTCTGTCCCACAGCTTTGCAACTCAACTCTCTCCTTGCCCCTCTCTTCACATCTTTATCTTCTTCCTCCTACTCAAAGAGAAAATCGTAGACTGCTAAAATACCAAGTCCTTTCAATGTGAGATCAGGGCAGGCTCTGAGCTAGAAATACACTTTGAATGAGCCACATTTTGGGTTTTGACTCTTGTTCATTCCATCTGCCTGCTTCATTATTCTCAACAAGTAGTCAGTTAGATCACCGAGGACAAATCCCGCAGTGCTGCAGGATAATTTTAGTTCTATCGGCTCCAAATCATATATTCCTTTTTTAGTAGAATGTGTATGGAATTTTATTCAACTGAAACAAGAGCTGGGGGTCCCTTGACACTGATACTTCATCCCTGTAGTGAATTGTAACTGGATTTTTTTATTGTTGGCTTAGAAAATACTATGATTCTGTAATCCTTGTAAGTAATAAACACAACAGATTCTGCAGTTGCTGGAAAATCCAGAGCAGCACACACAAAATCGGCAAGTCAGGCAGTATCTATGGAAATGAATAACCAGCCAATGTTTCAGCCGAGACCTTTCATCAAGGTTCAAAGTTCTAAGTAAATTTATTATCAAATAATGTATAAGTCACCATATACAACTCTAAGATTAATTTTCCTTATGGTTGCGCACAGTCAATCCATGAAATTGAATAGAATCAATGAAAAACTGCACCCAGCAGGACCGACAAACAACCAATCTGCAAAAGACAACAAACCGTTCAAATACAAAAGAAAAAAATAATACTAATGAATAAATAAACAATTAATATCGAGAACATGAAATGAAGAGTTCTTGAAAGTAAGCCCATAAGTTGTGGGAACAGTTCAGTGATAGGGCAAGTGAAGTTATCTCCACTGCTTCAAGACCCCGATGGCTGAGGATTAATAACTATTTCTGAACCAGGTGGTGTGGGTCTTCAGGCTCCTGAACTCTCTTACTGATGGCAGCAGCGAGAAGGGAGCATGGCCTGGGTGGTGGTGATCCTTGATGATGGATTCTGCCTTCCTGCTATATTGTTTTGTGTGGATGTATTCAGTGGTCAGGAGGGCAATGATGGACTGGACAATATACACTATTTCATGTAAGATTTTCCATTCAAAGGCATTGGTATTTCCATACCAGACCCTGATGCAACCAGAAAACATATTTCCTACCACTCATCAATAGAAGCTTGTCAAAGTTTTAGATGTCATGCCAAATTTTCACAAACTTCTAAGGAATTAGAGGTGCTGCCATGCTTTCTTCATAAAGGTATTTGCGTGCTGAGCCCAGGACAGAAGCTCTGAAATGATAACACCAAGGTCTTTAAAGTTTCTGACCCTCTCCACATCTGATCCCCTGATGAGGACTGGCTCATGTACCAGTGGTTTCCTCTTTATAAAATCAATAATGAGCTTTATGGTGACATTGAGTAGGAAGCTGTTTAAAATGGAAGGAAGACGATACCCAGAGGGGAGAAGGTGGGCAGAGTGGATGGAGGACATGCTATAAGGCAATGGATGAAGCCAGATGGGTTGGAAAGAGAGGGGAATGGAGTAAGAAGCAGGAAGGTCATAGGTGGAAAAGATAAAGGCTTGGAAAAGAAGGAATCTGATAGGAGAAAGTGAACAATGGGAGAAAGGGAAGGAGGAAGGACACCAGGTGATGATACTTCATCCCTAGAGTGAATTATAGATGATAGGGTAAGAAGCTAGAATGGGGAATTGAAGAAGAGTGAAGGAGGAGAGGAAAGTTTTTACCTGAAGTTGGAGAAATTGATGTTCATTCCGGAAGGATGTAGGATACCTAGGCAGAATATAAAGTGTTGCCTCTTCAACCTGACAGAGACCTCATGGAAGAAGAGGAGGCCATGGGCTAATAGATGGAAAAGGGATTGGGGATAGGGAATAAAATGGCTGACCACCAGGAAACATGCTTTTCGTAGATGGAGTGCAGATGCTTGATAAAGTGGTCCCCCAATCTACATTGTGCCTACCCTTGTAAGTAACCAGGCTCACCAGGAAAAAAAAGGTTAGAGATAGAACAACAAAACTATTGATTCAGACATTCACAAACTCAACTGATAACGTGATAAAGGTCATAAGTCAATCAAAAGCAAATAAATCTTTGAGATGTTCTTTTATCAACTGCTCCCACTGCTCAACACTTCTTCATGATCATAGAAATCCACATGACTTCTGGAATATGAACCATATTTCAAGAGCTGCCTCGAGGCAAAAGCAGATACCTTTGCTTTCAGTTCATTAGCTCAACATTTCTTTGGCTGAGGAAAAGTGTGAAGATCATGGCCTCACACTCAGCACATGTCATGCAGTCTCCATCCTCCCAACAGAGTGAAAACATGGGCTAGTTATCCCACAGCCTTCTTGACTTCCTACTATCAGGCAGAAGGTACTGTAGTACAAGAATAAATATTCTTAGGCTGGTTAATAACTTCTCCCCCCAGGGCGTGAGACTTCTGATCACCCTGATACTACCCAGTACACATTATTTATGACAGTACCAGTAGGACTATACTATTGTATATTTAATTATACATCATTTATATACTTTCTGACAACTTGTACATCTACTGAATATATTTTATATATTAATATCACTGTGTTAATATTATTTTATGTGCTGAATGTGATATATGCACTGTGACTTGCACCTTAGTTCCAGAGGAATGTTGTTTTGTTTAACTGTATACACATGTATGGTTAAATGACAACTTGAGCTTGGCTACTTGATGTTAATGTGCTGCGATGGAAAATATTTTTCCAATGAAAACATTTTCTCCAATGTATCACTGCCCTTTACTATTCCCATTTTCTCTTCTACACCAAACACCTGAAGGGCCTCCGGCTTGGTTTCCCTCGCACAATTTGCATGGTCAGATTTACTGCTTCTCTCATTCAGAACAAACTAAACCAATACAATTCTGCTGTACACACTTCTAGAGGGAGCAACGTATCCAGGGTGTAAGCTGACATTTACATAATACTGGCTAGAAAAATGCAAGAGCAAAGAATCAGCAAGGAAGTCTTTGAGAAATCTGATTTAACTGATGAAAGCTCAGCTTTATCAATGGTCAACATTATTCTCCATAAACATTTACACATATTAGAAGTTTGCTATGGTGTGATGGTCAAGGCATGATATGGAACAAAAAACTAAAACATTTGAAAAATATAAAGAATAAAGAATTCTATGGTAATAATTTTAGGAGTATAGATACGGAATAAAAAATGCATAAATACATAAATACCATCACATATTTACAATGTAAACTGCATTATGAAAAAAAAGTGGTTTAAAGTGTTTACAGAGCAGTGTGGTGACCGAGGCAACAGGGGTGGTGGTGGGTATCTAAACAGAATGGTTGATCAGATTAACTGCCGGGGAAAGAAATTTTTAAGGTGGCATGAAGTTTTTGTTTTAATAGCTCAATAGCACTTTCCACAGGGGAGCTTTTTGAAATGACAATTTGCAAGGCGAGAACTGTCTGCAATGATTTTCCTGCCCACTTCTTTGTCCTGCACATATACAAGTCCTCCAGTGATGATAGACTGTAGCCAGAAATATAAGCAGATAAAATTGTAGATGAAACTCCACAATGAAATACGATCCTCAATCATATACTATTGTTCCTGAATCTCCAGGAGTGGATCAACCATCTCTGGATCAAAATTGCAGTCTACCCAGAGAGAAGAAACATCAGAGAAAAACCATTCAAATACAACACGCCCATTCTTCAGTCATGTTCATTACTTATTACTTAACAAAGGGAACACTGAGACTGAAAAGCATGTGGTTCCATCAGTGTGGTAAAGCTTCTCCTCCAGTCAGTTAGATCATCACTCAACCATGACTGTATGCAGCAGTATTCATGAAAAATATGTACAAATGTCATGTGATCAAAATACACTGACATTGTCATGTGAATTGTGAAGATAAACATAACATAGAATAAAGTAAGCATACTTGTTGGAGGTTCCTGTGTCACTTTTAGAGCAAGTAAAAATTACTAAAGTTCTAGCAGTAGCCAAGATACATTCAGCTTTTCCTACTATTTCCCATTGTAACCAAAAAAGGAGGACAAACGTCACACTTCTAAGACTAGAATTCAACTTGGTAAGCATTGTCTTGCAATGAAGCCTTCAAGAATCCACACAATCAGCCTTCAGCAAGCCAACATCAAGTAAATTGAATGGGACTTACCTATTGTGAAGAGAATGGTAATCATCAACAGAGAGAGCAGCGTCCATTTCATTTGCAGGCATTCCATACAGGGCAGCACATAGGAGGATGGCAGGATAAAAAAAGGAGAAAAGATAATTAGCTCTAATTTAATTACAGCATCCTCAACGTTGATGCAACAATAACTCAGGTATAAATAGATAATGGTTAATACATGGTAATATTATGGACGGGGTGGTGGGGTAGAGATACATCTCTGTCAAAGGAACTGTAAGGTACTCTTTTCCCTTTGCTAGCCTGCAGGGTACCCTTCGACAAGGAGTAGCACCTGCTTAGATCCCCAATCAGAGTCACATGAAGCATTGAGGAGCTGGTGCATATCACGTCCTTGTTATGTAACCATGGATGCCAGGCAGATAATCCCTGGAGAGTAATATTAATGGCTCAGATCACCCGTCCAGTAAAGACACTGCCCAGATGAAGGCAATGGCAAACTACTTCTGTAGAAAAATTTGCCAAGAATAATCATGATCAAGACCACAATTGCCCATGTCATACAACATGGCACATAATGATGATGAATGTTATAGAAGAATGTAAGACATTATAGCTTGTGAACGGTGTCATGTTACTGACAAGACACTTGAAGATAATGCTGTACTTTTTCCAGTTTCACTCCAGCTGGTATTCACACTATGGTTTACGATTCATTTTCCAATTCTCTCCCAGTTAGCCTGAACTTCATTATCTAAATCATAACTCCTGAGGTCCTACTTTTAAATAATGGTATTCTTTGTTTTTCAGACATTTAGTAGCATCTGTTCTAGTCTTGCTCCTCTCTCCGTCTGTGATCTGCTCCGGTCTCACAGCCGTACAAAATTGTTTCACACCTTCACAAGGTTTCAACTTGAAACATCAATAGTTCCTTTTCCTCACAGTTGCTGCCTGATCCACTGAGTTTCTCCAGCATGGTGTTTGATGCTGTGCTTCTAGTCTCTGGTGCATTACTCTGCGGTGCAGTGCCCCTCAATCACCACACCTTGCCTGTTCCCCTCCACGTCACACCATCTTATGGATGTAAGAAAAATAGAACATTATGAACTATGTAAACGAGAAGGGTCAGATTCATTGTTGAGCAGGTTGAAAGTCTGGTACAACATGGGTATATTTAAAGCAGAGGTTGATAGTTCTTCATTAGCAGAGGGTATCTAAGATTAATTGGAAGAGACAGAAGAATGAAATTGAGAGAGAAAATAAATCAGTCAAGATCGAATAGTCGTGCTGACTTGATTGGCCACATAGCTTAATTGTGTTCCAATGTCTTATAGTCTTATGCTATCCTCGTTGGGAAATAAATTAGCAGCCCCTCCTAAAGTCTTTGGGTACATTTAAAGCAGAGATTGATAGGTTCTTGATTAGTCTGAGCATCAAAGGTTATGGAAAGAAAGCAGGAGAATAGATTGAGAGGGAAAATAAAACAGCCAAGAACAAATGCAGGATCAGACCTGATGGGCAAAATGGCCTAATTCTGCTCACATATCTTATAACCTAATGTCATTGGGTCTATATGAGGGTATAGATAGAGTATATGTAAGCAGGCTTTTCGCACTGAGGTTGGGTGGGTCCACAAATAGAGGTCAGGGGTTAAAGGTGAAAGGTGAAAAGTTTAAGGGGAACATGAAGGGAAATTTCTTCACTCAGGGGGTTGTGAGAGTGCGGAATGAGCTGCCAGCACAAGCGGTCCATGTGAGCTGGATTTCAATGTTTAAGAGAAGTTTGGATAGGTACATAGAAGGTAGGGCTATGGGGGCGGGGGGTGGTGCTATAGTCCCAGTGCAGGTCAATGGGAGTAGGCAATTTAGATGGTTATTGGCATGGACTAGATGAGCAAGCTGAAGGGTCTGTTACTGTTCTGTACTTCTCTATGACTATGATACTACAACCCGGAACTCACACCCGAGCAGCACTGTGGAAGCATCTTCACTATGGAGACTGAAGGTGGCGGCTCAGCACTCCTTCTCAATTAGAGATGACCAAGTATCTTGGTTTTGCTAGTAAAGGTCAGAGGCTGAGAAACGAACAGTGTTGTGTCTTCAGCTTCTGAGGTTCCCATCCCAGACCTCTTCTCTCTGGTCCCTAAAGTCTACGCCTCTCTTTTCAGTCAGCTGCCCTAATATTTCCTTCTACACCAGTGTCCAATCTTATCAGATAATGTTCCTGGGAAGCACCTTTGGTCTCTTTCAAAATGTCATAAAGGCAAAATCAAAAACAAGGACATGGTTATCGCAAACACAGGAAGTGTCTGCTGATTGTAACCTGCTCTGTGCCACACTTCTTCTGAAGAGAGGGGTTAACATTACTCAATTGAACTCAATGGTGAATCCTGGGGAGTGGGAGTGCCGGAGGCTTTTCATTATGTCACAGGTCTGTTCCTGAACATCTGAAGCAACGGGTGACAAATTACAGAGGACGGCACCAAGTCTACTGATCCAGCGGCTCATGTATCTTGGATAATTACAGCCTTGCTCCAATTCCACAGGTCTGACCTATGCAACTGACTCAGGCAAGATAAGGCACTGCAGGAAAGATGACCTTTCTCGTGGCCAGCTCTTCTGTTTGGACACCTGTCTCCATTGCCTGCACAGTTTAACTAATTCCTAGCTCCACTACCAAACAAACCCCATGACATTTGTCACTGAGTCCAACTCGACCAGGAAATGAGGGTTCAGGCATTGGTCTCAAATGGAGGGTGGACGTCCAGCCAGTGGCTATGCTCTCTCCAGTGGCACTTGGCATCCTGGGGGCAGCGCTGTGCGTGGCGGTAAGCAAAATGCTTTAAATCACCAGCAGTCTGAGTTCAATTCCTGCCGATGCCTGTAAGGAATTTGTACATTCTCCCTGTGACAGTGTGCATTTCTTCCTGGTGCTCTGGTTTCCTCCCACCTTCCAAAGGCTGACAGATTAGTAAATTGTGGGCATGCTATTTGGCACTGGATGGGTGGTAACTCTTGTAGAATGCTTCCAGCACATCCTGGGACTGTGTTGGTCAAAGTTCAATGTACATTTATTATCAAGGTATGTGTACTTTGTACGGCCTTTGCATTTGTCTGCTTACAGGCAGCCACAAAATGAAGAAACTCGATGGAACCCATTAAAACAATCGAAGACCATCCATCAAACACCCAATGTGCAAAGAAATAGAAAGAAAAGCACATTGTGCAAATGGTAAAAGTAAGCAAATGGCATTCATGGAAGTGAGTTAGTTTGCAGGCCTCAGCCTCAGTTCAGTGCAGACCTGTAAACCTCAGCAAGCAGTGAGCTGAACACCAGCCTAATGCTCACCGCTAGCACCGACACTTTGTTGTTTTCTATCTGGCCCGGTGCATAAATCGTCCAAATCTTGGGTCTTTGCTCAAACAACAAATAACTCCAATTTTTATTCTTTAATCTTTAATTTCCTGCTCAATGGAACTGAATGTATGGTGGTATTACAAACACAGAACATAGACCAGCACAGGCCCTTTGGCCTATATTGTCTGTACAGCCCATATTGTCAACCCAAACAAATTCCCTCTGCCTGCACTATGCCCCTCCATTCCCTGCATGGTTATATCCTGACTACAAATTCCCTCTGCCTGAACTACCCCCCCCCCCCCCATTATACTCTGACTAAATGCATCCTACTCACTGGTATCTCATCTGTATACACCACTTTCCCTGGCAGCTCACTCCAGGCATTTACCCTGATTGGCAGTACTGTAATAATATCCTGCTAAACACTACATTACTGTACTGCCCTCTTTCAGTAGTTTTTCTTCTTAGCCTCCAAATTTCAGCATCTGCAGTCTCTCATGCCATCAGACCAGGCGGGTGTCATGGTCTTTGCTGTCTGTCAGATCTTACAACGTGCCTATTGGTGTAAGCTTCTGACATAGAAACAGTGCCTCAGCTTCTAAAGTGTACTATGGGCTGTAAACACAAAGATGTGAAAATTCAAGTCATTCTTCCGAATATAAGTCTTTCATGCTGTGAGTTCCATTTGGAGAGTTAATTACAAAGAGCATTAGCTCAGCACACCTGTGGTACCAAGGCCCCTATGCCCTCCAAACCACAGCAGTTGCAGTGCAAGTGAGAATTACTTTTACAAAGCAGACAGCAGGTGCACCGGGAACAAGAACAATAGGGAACAATTACCAAAAGCTTTACTCAATAATTACAAGAGAACAAAACCAAGGGTATGACATATCCTTTTCCTACAGAGGGCTAAAATGGGAAGGTACACATGAGATTCAGCAGAGCCTGGAAATCCAGAGTGGCACACCCAAAATGCTGGAGGAACACAGCAGGTCAGGCAGCATCTATGGAGGGGAATCAGGCTGAGACCCTTCATCAGGAGTGGAAAGGAAGGTAAAGAAGCCTGAAAGAGAATGTAGAAGGGAGGGGGTGGTGTACAGGTTGGCAGCCAATACAGATGAGGGGGGAGAGAGGTAGGTTGATGGGGGAGGGTGATGAAGTGAGAATCCAGAAGGTGACAGGTGGTAAAGATAAAGGGCTGAAGAAGGAGGAATCTAATAGGAGAGAAGAGTAGACCATGAAGAAAGTGATGGAGGAAGGGCACCAGAGGGAGGTGATGGGCAGGTGAGGAGAAGATGTAGGAGGGGAGCCAGAACGGGGAATGGAGAAAAGAGAGAAGGGGAAGGGAAGAAACTACTGGAAGATTAGATAACTCAGGTTGCAGACTACTTGGATGGAATATGAGGAGATGCTCTTCCAACCTGAGGGTGGCCTCACTGTGGCAGTAGGAGGGTCCTTCAGGTGCTTTGAATCAACCGTCTTACTTGGACTGTCCACGAGCCCCACTTATTGCAGTGAGCTACTTCATACAGAGGGAATGTCTTCAAATGCAGTACACAGATACCTGATCTTGTGATACCCCCCCCCCCCCGCCCCTCGCATCTCCAATTTCAGCTCCCTTCAGGCAATTCACTTCCTCAATGTCAACACAACAAAGGAGACGGTTATCGACTTCAGGAAAACCTGTACCCTCCCACCCCTCTTTACATCGGTGACACAGCAGTTTCAAACTCCCAGTAGTGCCAAACTCACGCAACATCTAATGGTCCTAGAATCCACCCTACACAATCAGAAATGGTTACCAAAGCCTCTGCTTTCTGAGGAGGCTGAAGAGAGTTGGACTATGCACATCAGGACTCATGGCCTTCTACAGACATACAGTTGAGAGCGTCCTAATGTGCTGCATCACTGTATTGTACACAGGAGGGCTCTAGAACAGAGAGCTAAAACTGCGTAATGCATCACCAGCCTACCAGCCATCAGACAGGTACGCTTTATGCCTGTGTATATAAGCTAATGTTATGTATATATGGCCACACTCAAACAGTTACTTGCACATTGTGTTTTATAGGATTGCTTTTACGTTTATGGAGTTTTTTATGCTTATTGCATTTTTTTACGCTGCAGTGGATCCAGAGTAAAAAAATCAGTTTGTTTTCCTTTATACTCGTGCGCTGAAGAATGACAATTCTTGAATCTTTGCAGAATCCCATCTGTCAGATGCTTCCCCAGTTCTCAGTATTTTTAACCGTATCTGTTCCTAAGAACATAATAAATAAGAGCAGGAAGAAACCACTTCCCACTTGATCAGTTGTTCAGATGTCTGTATACAAGCCTAGGAATATAACCATTGTGCTGCCTCTTGAACCCTAGATACCTCACTCCACCAAAGGTTCTTCCAGCTGCTGGGGTATCAGGCTCTGGAATTCCCTGCATCTTTCCCCACTTCCTTAATGCCAGAACGTGCTGCACTGATAGCAAGAATTCTCCCTAGCAGTGTTGGAGACCTAACTTTGTTTATGACCTTGGCTGCTGAACTGAGGTGGCAGCGACCTGCAGCCTTTGGGCTCCTGGGCTGGTGGCAGTGCTGAAATATCTCTGTGGCAGTGGATTCACTTTCAGGGACTTTACACTTCCTGCTCTGAGCATTATTTCAGTTACAGGCCCTTCAGCCCAGTGAGCCCATGCAGCCCAATACACCAACTAAACTACTAATCCAGCGCAACACACACACAAAATGCTGCAGGAACTCAGCGGGTCAGGCAGCATCTATGGAAATCAATAGACAGTCATCATTTTTCTGGCTGAGACCCTTCTTCAGGACTGGAAAGAAAAGGGAAAATGCCAGAATATAAAGGTGAAAAGACAGGAAGGAGGACAGATAGAAGGTGATAGGTGAAAACAGGTGGATAGGAAAGGTGCAAAAGGCTGGAGAGGAAGGAATTTGATAGGAGAGTGCACCATGGGAGAAAGGAAGGGATCCCGGGGGAACTAATAGGCAGGTGAAAAGAGGTAAGAGGGCAGAGTGGGGAATAGAAGAAGAGGGGATGGGAAGGAATTTTTTTTACTGGAATAACAAATTGAAATTCATGCTATCAGGTTGGAGGCTACCCAGACAGAATATAAGGTGTTACTCCTCCAGCTGTACACCTTTGGGATGTGGGAGGAAACCAGAGCACCCAGAGGAAACCCATGCAGAGAATGTTCAAACTCATTACAGACAGGGGCAGGAATTGAACCAGGGACACTGGCACAGAAAGACCATTATGCTGACCACCACACCACCGTGCCACCCCGTTTGGGAGTTCTGGCGCCTTCACAACTTCCAAAGACATGGAATTTGCTAAGCTAATTGGCAAATTTGGGTGGTGAGGTGAAGATACATCTCTACAAGGAGAGTTGTAAGGTGATCCTTGCTTCCAGCCAGCAGTCCACCCTTAGGTAAGATGTAGCACCTGCTTAGCCGTCTTATCAGGATCATGTGAAGCCATGGGAGCAGGTGGTGGACAGTCGAATGAGCAGCTGGTTCATATCACAAGTTATGTGACCACTGACACCAGGCAGATTATCTCTGAAGAGTATTGATAATGGCTGGGGTCACCCGTCTTGTAAAGGCACTCCCCAGAAGAAGGAAATGGCAAACCCCTTCTGCAGAAAAAATTTCCAAGAGCAATCATGGTCAAAGAGCGTAATCGCCCATGTCAAACAAAATGGTACATAATGATTGATGAACTGGCATGCTAAACCCTCAGTCTAAGGTCCAAGCATGGGGGCCCCCCAGGGCTGTGTGCTCAGTCCACTGCTGACCCACGACTGTGCTGTAACACACAGCTCGAACCACATCATCAAATTCGCTGTTGACACAACCATGGTGGGTCTCATCAGCAAGAACGACGAGTCAGCTTACAAAGCTAACGGACTGGTGCAGAGCCAACAACCTGTCTCTGAATGTGAACAAAACAAAAGAGATGGTTGTTGACTTCAGGAGGGCGCAGAGTGACCACTCTCCGCTGAACATCGAAGGCTCCTCGGTAGAAATCGTTAAGAGCACCATATTTCTTGGTGTTCACCTGGCGGAGAATCTCACCTGGTCCCTCAACACCAGCTCCATAGTAAAGAAAGCTCAGCAGCATCTCTACTTTCTGCGAAGGCTGAAGAAAGTCCATCTCCTACCCACCCCTCCATCCTCATCACATTCTACAGGGGTTGTATTCAGAGCATCCTGAGCAGCTGCATCACTGCCTGCTTCAGAAATTGCATCATCTTGGATCGCAAGACTCTGCAGCGGATAGTGAGGTCAACTGAGAAGAACATCGGGGTCTCTCTCCCCGCCATTATGGACATTTACATTACACGCTGCACCCGCAAAGCAAACAGCATTATGAAGGACCCCACACACCCCTCATACAAACTCTTCTCCCTCCTGCCATCTGGGAAAAGGGCACCAAAGCATTCGGGCTCTCACGAGCAGACTGTGTAACAGTTTCTTCCCCCACGCCATCAGACTCCTCAATACCCAGAGCCTGGACTAACACTTTACTGCCCTATTGTCCTGCTTATTATTTCTTGTAATGCCTACACTGTTTTGTGCACTTTCTGCAGTCCTGGGTAGGTCTGTAGTCTAATGTATCTTGTCTGTGTTGTTTTTAACGTAGTTCAGTCTAGTTTTTGTACTGTGTCATGTAACACCATGGTCCTGAAAAACCCTGTCTCATTTTTACTATGCACTGTACCAGCAGTTATGGTCGAAATGACAATACAAATGACTTGACTTTACTTGACTTGAGGTCTGCTCTTATGCCTTACGGTGTGACAGCTACAGACAAAATGCAGTGCAAGTAGACAATAAGGAGCAGAATCATTAATAAAAGGTAGTTGTGAGGCCATGAGTCCATATTATCATGCTAGGGAACCATTCAAGTGTCATATAATAGTGTGTAGAATCATTCTTTGAATCTGGTCATGTCTAACCTGCACCTTAAAAGTCAATCTTAAAGCAAGCTTGTGACTGCTCACTGTAATATCAACGGTCAACAGACTCCGAAACTAGATTCGATATTGCTCAGTGTGGCAGGAGTGATACCTCTCTCTCCCTCATTAGTGAGTGAGAGAGAGAGAGTCTGTAGATGTCGAAGTGCTCTTTTTATGGACTCTAGGCCGTGGTCTCTCTGGGGGCTTTGCTATTGCTTGCATGACAGGTGGTGGGAGGGGGGGGCTGATGCTTTGCTGCTGCTTGTGTGTGCGGGGGGGGGGGCGGAGGGCTTTGTGGTTATGACGTCCTTCTATCTTTCATTCTTTGATGATTTTCTTCTGTTTTTTGCATGCTTGCAAAGAGTAAAAATTTCAGGTTGCATACCATATGCATTCTCTCATATTAAACGGAACCATTGAACCATCGAGCCACTGGAATGTTTTACTCGGTTAGAGGCATGGTACCTGCTCGCCCCCTTTAGTTTCTGTGCAGAAGACTGACAGTGATTTCCATGCTGCTGTCATACTGATGTTTGCTGGAGCAATAGACTGTCATGTGAAGTTTACCCTTTGCTTCCTCATAAGGTCACGGCAGGTGTGATGGGGAGGAACTACGCTGGCTGACTCTGCTACAACTCACGACGGCTTTAATCACTGTGAACTTGCATCAGCTTCAGACATGTTTGGCAATGTCAGTGTTAGTTGTCAGTCTTTCCCAAGTGTTCCAACAAGATTAGATTACAACCAATCATTGTGAGAGATATCAGAGCTCTGTTCTTTGTGCTCTCTGCTCTTCAGAAGAATTTCTTCAACTATTCTGGAACATAAGATACAATAAATAAAGTCACAGTGATCAATAGATTGGCAATTCTTTCACTTAGGCTGCATTATTTTAATTAAAAGGTTACATTCATACAAAGTTTAAAGTATATTTATTATCAAAGTACAAAAGTCTTAGGCATATACAGTATATATAGCTCATGTGTCCAAGACTTTTGCACAGTAATGTAGTAATTTCAAGAACTGCACTGTACTGCTGTCGCAAAAAAAAAACAAATTTCATGACATATGTGGGTGATGATAAACCTGATTCTGATATGGGTCTCTCTTGTGGACAGAGAGTGGGAAGGGGGCAAAGAGAGGAGAATCATTGTTAGGAAAAAGGGAAGGGAGAGGGAAAGGAGTGGGAAGAACCAAAGAGACATTCTGTGAACCTTTGAACCTTTGAAGAAACCAATTTTTAGGAATGAAATAACTTTGCCTGGTGTCTCGGGGCTGGGTGTATCGACACCTGTGCCACCATCCCCAACCCTGGCACTCCTTCTCTGCCACCTGTTCCACACCCTTCCCATGGCACTCTATCATTGTCATTCCCAACGGCTCCCAGAAGATTTACATACTCACTCTCTGCTCCACATTGACAAATACAGTACTGTGCAAAAGTCTTAGGGACCCTAGCTTTATCTATATACCAAAGACTTTTGCACGGTACTGTGTATACCACCATATGCTACTCTGAGATTCATTTTTTTCAGGTATTTACAGTAAATACAAAGAAACACAGAAATACGATAGAGTCAATGAAAAACTGCACACAACAGAGATGGACAAACAACTGTTACGAATGAGGAGCATCTCTGATGGGCAGAAGGGTACAGAATCGCCAATGCTCCCCCCCCTCCTTTTTTAGAATCGCAAACTCGCTATTATTTCGGGTCTGATACCCAGGAAATGAGAGAGATACACAACATGTCAGTAATGAGAGAGAGTCGCAGGAATACACAAAAGTGGAATGTCTCCTTCTAACAAAAGCGGAACGGAACCACTGGTTACTGCTATTGTCTCATGGAGAAGGAATTGTGTATTGAGTACTGTACTATTTATTGAAACCCCTCAGGAGGCAGCCAGAGTTGTCAGGTTGAGGGATTGCATCATCCCAACCTGATTGACACCTGAGACCCAGTGAGTGAGGATAAAAGTAGGGTCTGGGGAACACCCCTCAGACGCACCAGGAGAGACACTACGAGACTGGTGGGGGCTTGGGGGCTTGTGTGTGTGTCCACCCTTGCCTGGGTGACGAGTCCTCCATGCAACGGTCTAGCTAAAGGACGGATACGGATCAAGATCGTACAAGGAAAGTCAGGAAGTTTTTCTCTCACTGTCTCTCTCTCTCCAACAATTGCAACACAGTGATCAACAATGACTGCAGCCTGTATGAACTGAACTGAACTTTATATTTCCATCAAACAATTCATTATCCCCTAGACAACGATAGAGCTTATTTCTTATTGGTTATTATTATACCCGCACTTTTAGGTTTAGTATTGATGACGTATATTATCTGTATATTTGCATTGATATTATTTTTGTGTATTTTTACTAATAAATACTGTTAAAAATAGTATCATCAGACTTCAATGGCTACTCCTATCTTTGCTGGTAAGACACCCGGTTACGGGGTTCGTAACACAACCAATGTGCAAGTGACAATAAATGTGCAAATGCAGTACAGAAAAGGGGAAAATGATAAATAAATAATAACTATCAAGAACTTGAGTTGTGTTGTCCTTGAAAATGAGTCCATAGGTTCACTCCACACACACAATCTATTCCATAATATTAAATATACTATTAAGTCTGTTCTGTGACTGTGCCATCTGGACCCAGACTCGACTAATACAGGAAACATTTACTCTGTCTAAGCCTTTCAATGTTCGATAAGAATCAATGAGATCCCCCCCATTCTTCCAAACTGCAGCAAGTACCAATCCAAATCAAATGTCTTCAAATTAAAACAAGTACCACTGGTGCACAATGAAGAAATATTGATGACTTTTTGCTGATAAAATTAATTTACATGTGAAATAAATAAGATAATTCTTAATTTTTGATTCCACAGTAAAACTAAAGAGCTGATTGTTGACTTCAAAGGTGTGCCAGTCCACGGTGGTGGATCAGCCGTAGAGAAGGTCATCAGCATTAAATTCCTGGGGTTAACATATCAGTTGAACTCTCCAGAGCTCAGTACATAGAAAGAATCGCAAAGAATGTGTGGCAGCATCTTTACTTTCCGCAAAATTTAAGGAAATTTGGCATGTCACTAACATTTTGCAGGATGAATTGTTGAAAGAATTCTGACTTTTTGTATCATGGCCTATTCCTGCAACTGGAACGTGCAGGAACCCGAGAAGCTGCCGAGACTGGGGGATTACGCCCGATACATGATGAACACATCCCTCCCCATCATAGGTAGCATCCACATGAGGTAGTCCCTCAAGAAAGCCACATCTATTACCAAAGATCCCCACCATCTATGCAATGCCAGGAGTTACAGAAGCCTGAAGTCCCAGATCACCTGCCCTTCAATCATTCGGTTCTCATATAAATATAGGGGATGATATCAGAGGTATACACTTTTTTCACAGAGAGTGGTGGGTGTGTGGAATGCCATGCCAGTGGTGGTGGTAGAAGCGATGTGGTCAGGATGTTTAAGAAACTATTAGATGATAGAAAAATGGAAGGCTATTTAGGAGGGATGGGTTAGATTGATCTTATTGTAGGTCTTGTCTTGTCTTGTCCATACTGCACCAACCGCTGCCACTGGGCTATAAACGTGCAGGAGCAGTGTGTGGTTAAGTGCCTTGCTCAAGGACACACACGCTGACTCGGCTGAGGCTCGAACTAACGACCTTCAGATCGCCGGCCCAAAGCCGTCACCATTTGGCCACGCATAGGTTATAAGACTCAAAATTCAAGTATATTTATTATCAAAGAATGTATGATTTGGATGATGGAATTGACGACTGTGGCAAAGTTTGCAGATGATACTAAAACAGGTGGATGGGCAGGTGGTTTTCAGGAAGCAGAGAGGATACAGAAGGACTTAGACAGATTATGGAATGTGCAAAGAAGTGGCACACAGTGTCAGGAAGTGTATGGTCATGCACTTTGGTAGAAGAAATAAAAGCATAGACTATGTTCTAAATGGAGAGGAAATTTAGAAATCTGAGCTGCAAGGGACTTGGGAGTCCTTGTGCAGGGTTCCGTAAAAGTGAACTTGCAGGTTGAGTTGGTGATGAGGAAGGCAAATGTAATGTTAGCATTCATTTTGGGAAGACTAGAAAATTAAAGCGAGGATGTAATGTCAAGGCCTTATTAAACAGTGGTAAGGTCTCCCTTGGAGTATTGTGAGCAGTTTTGGACCCCATATCTAAGAAAGGATGTTTTGACGTTGGAGATGGTTCAGAGGAAGTTCACAAAAATGATTCCCGGATTGAACGGCTTGTCCTATAAGGAGTGTATGTGGCTCTGGTCTCTACTCACTGGAATTCAGAAGAATGAGGGAGGACCTCATTGAAATCTATCAAATGTTGAAAGGCCTCAATAGAGTGGATGCGAAGTAGATGTTTGTTGTGGTAGGGACAAGTCCACAGGATCGAGGGATAATCTTTTAGGTTGGAGATGAAGATGAATTTCTTTAGCCAGAGAGTGGTGAATCTGTGGAATTCATTTCCGTAGGTGGCCGTGGAGTCCAAGTTGTTGGGTATATTTCAGGCAGGGATTGATAGATTCTTGATTAGCCAGGATATAAAGAGATAAGGGAGAAAGCAGGATATTAGGGTTGAGAGGGAAATGGATAAAAAATGAAGTAATGACAGTGCAGACTTCAAGGGGCAAATGGCCTAATTCTGGTCCTATATCTTATAGTATAATGGTCTTATTGGCAAGAGTCAATGAGGATCAAAATAAGCTTTGCTCACTTGGCAATTTGTTGCTAATAGTAAGAGTTTGGGATATGTTCGACAGGCCAGACAATACAAAAAAAGTAACTGGCATAGATAAAAACAGGTTTAGATAGGTATGTGTAAGCAAGCTTTTTGCATTGAGTTTGGGTGAGACTAGAACTAGATGTCATAGATTAACAGTGAAAGGTGAAGTATTACAGGGGAGCATGAGGGGAAAACTGCTTCCCTCTGTGAGTGGGGAGAGTGTTAAACGAACTGCCAATAGAAATGATGGGAGTGGGTTTGATTTCAACTTTTAAGAGAAATTTTGGATAGGTACATCGATGGGAGGGGCATGGAGGGCTATGGTCCAACTTTAGATCGAGGGTCTAGGCAGAATAATAGTTTGGAATATTCTAGATGAGCTGAAGGGCCATTTCGTGCCTATGACTCTATGACATTAAAAATGATGCAGGCAAAAAATGGACGGTTCTGGTACAAACAGAAATAAAGTCTATGTCATTGAAAGCTGATATTTTGATCTTGTCAGTTCATCACACTATCTGCTCCCTCTAGGATTCCCTTTTAATTAGTAGTTAATGATATGGGTACTTAATGAAGTGAAATTGCATCCAATTCTCAAAGCTTCACTTTAGGAAAGACGCTAAGAGGTTTACTAAAATGATTGTAGGGATGAGGGTCTTTAATTCCGTGGATCGACCAGAGAAACTGTGCATGGTTAACAATGTCTTTCTATAATAGGGTGACAAAACCTGTACACAATACTCCAAGTACAGGCTCACCAATGGCTTACACAACTGCAATATCAATAGAATGACAACAATCAGTGGATAATCTGAAAGGATACTAGAGGAAGAAGTAGATGACAGCTAGCACATCTTTAATGATTTTAAATACCTGCATCAGCTCCCCACTCAAGCATCTCTGATCTGAAACGGCGTTCCAAAAGGCAAAGGAAATGGTGGTGTCTTACTCTGTATCATGTCTTATGATCTACACGTCCAGGAGGAAAGTATTCAGAGCTGTCAGAACTACTTCCTGTCATCTCAGAGTCAACTCTTGGAACTACCAGAACCTGAGGTTGTTTCACAGCCTCAAATCTCACCCGACAAGTAGAGAGATGCCTCTTGCCTGGAAAGACATTATCCCTCAAGTAATAAATCACAAAAATTAAACCTTAAGGCCTGAATGGGACAATTTATAATTTACTATCCTGTGGATTTCCATATATTAGTTGTATTATACAGTATACTATATATATAATTGAGATGCATTCTCAATTGTGTTGGAGTTTATAGCTAAGCAGGAAGGAGAGTTGTGCATTTAATATTTCAGTTATATTGTAAATATATTGGTTGAGTAAGCATTCTTTATTAGTTTAAATAATTGAAATCAAATCATTAGAAAAGGTGACATAGGTTTGGAAGGTGTTGAATCATTGTGGGTGGAGATAAAGAACAGAAACGGTAAAAAGACCCGGATGGGAGTTGTACACAGACCCCCCCCAAACGTTAATAAAGATGTAGCTTACAAATTACAATGGGAGATAGAAAATGCGTGCCAAAAGGGCAATGTTACAATAGTCAAGGGAGATTTCAATATGCAGACAAATTGGAAAAATCAGGTTGCTACTGGATTCCAAGAGTACAAATTTCTAAAATGCCTATGGGATTACTAGTTACAGCCGCTCACGGTTAAAGCCGGTAGGGGATCAACTATTCTGGATTGGGTGTTGTACAATGAACTGGAAGTGATTAGACAGCTTAAGGTAAAAGAACCTTTAAGGGAAAGTTATCACAGTATGATCAAATTCACCCTGAAACCTGAGAAGAAGCTAAAGTCAGATGTACCAGTATTACGGTGGAATAAAGGGAATTACAGAGACGTGAGAGAGCAGTTGGCCAGAACGGATTAGAAAATAATACTGGCAGGTTTGACGGCAGTGGCTGAAGTCTCTGGAAGCAGTTCAGAAGGCACAGGATATATACATCCCAAAAAGGAGGAAGTATTCTAAAGACAAGATGACACAACCTTAGCTAACAAGTTAAAGGCAACATAAAAGCCAAAGAGAAGGCATATAATGGAACAAAAATTAGTGGGAAGTTAGAGGATTGGGAAGCTTTTAAAAACCAACAGAAGGAAACTAAGAAGGAAAAGATGGATTAAGAAAGCAAGCTAGCCAATAATATTAAAGAGGATACTGAAGTTTCTTCAGGTACATAAAGTGTAGAAGAGAGGTGAGAGTGGATATTGGGCTGCTGCAAAAGGTGCTGGAGAGGTAGTAATGTGGGGAGGCTAGGAAATGGCAGACGAACTAAATAAGAACTTTGCATTTGGCTTCACTGTGGAAGACACTGGCAGTATGGTGGAAGTTCCAGGTGTCTGCGGTCATGAAGTGTGTGAAGTTACCATCACTAGGGAGAAGTTTCTTAGGAAACTGAAAGTCTGATAGTAGATAAGTCACCTGGACCAGATTGTGTACAGCCCAGGGTTCTGAAAGAGGTGACTGAAGAGATCGTGGAGGCATTATTATTCCTGTTTGAATCCTACATCACTTTCAAAACACCCCATTAGCTGTGAAGCATTTTGGGACACCTTGTGAAAGGCATGATGGAAATACAATTGTTTCTTTTAAATACAAGAGATTCTGCAGATGCTGTAAATCTTCAGCAACACGCAACAAACTGAAGGAACTATGGTGGGAAATATACAGCTGATGTTTTGTACTGAGAACCTTCAAGACAGCATTTCTCTCCATAGATGCTGGCTGACAGGCAGAGAGGCCCTCCAGCATTTTGTGTGCTTTGTACCCATTTCTTCTCATTGCTTTTGCTTCTTTTACTAATCACTCAATTTACCCTCCCCATTACAGCCATTCAAGTGATGGGAATTTGATCTGATCAGATTTACAAAATTCCCAAGTCACTGCCAAGATTTATGGGACATCGGAGAAAAATTTCTCTCATGGATAAATGTGTAAAAACACTGAAAACAAAATACGAAAAGATAAACTAATTTTTATAATATTTGCCAAAAATATTGAATACAAAATGCAAAAAGGTCAACAAATTTTATAATCTTTTTCCAACTCACATATCTAGATATATGTACACATTGCGTGGCTTCACCTTCAGGAAAATCATAATACAGATGCCTTTCTTGGAACACAGGTGAATGATAGATGGAGACAGAAAATAGGGTGACAAATGAGAGGCAGGTGGAGCAATGTGGCAAGAGGAGAGTGTGAAGGCAAGAGACAGCTGCTGGAGGGAGATAAGCCACCATCAGAGAGAATGTCTACCTTCTGAGAGGAGGTACAGGAACCTGAAAACCCCCCCCCCCACTCAATATTTTAGGAATAGCTTCCTCCTCTCCACCAACAATAGTCCATGAACCCATGAAACCTGTCTCATTATTCCTCTTTTGCACTATTTATTCACGTCCCACAGCAACCACCCAAACACAGGGGTCACCATTGATTCCTGATCCTTCTGTCAATGGGAACAGTTTCTCTCCATTTATGTCCTCTGAATCCTTCATGATTTTTAATTTCTGTGTCTTATCCCCGTGCAACCTTCTCCAGTCCAAGGAGAATGAGCCAGTTTTTCTGGTCTATCCACAAAATAAAACACCCTTTTCCCTGGAATCATTTTGCTAATTCTATTAGGATCTTTCTTTCATTAAATGCCTGTATTGCTAACGACTAATTGGAATGGAGCACAGTCTCTGTCCAGCATGCCACTCCTCTCTTCCCACAACCTACTATTTAATTATTGTGAAGATGTCAATGTTGTTTCTTTGGCTTCTGGTCAGAGCCCATTTATGTAGGCCACCTGGGTTACTATGGAAACCCTATTTTCTAATGCTAATTGTTGCGCATCTCTGTAGTTCCAGAATAATACCCAGCCTATATTGCATTTGCAGAGATATAATTTCAAACATTTTTAAAAATATAAACAAAATAATAATTAACAAAGCAAACTTTTGTCAGCTGCAGAAATTGGAGGCTGTTAAAATCATGGTAAGTAAGTGGAGTGCTTGCCACTCATGGTCGAACTAAATGGTGGAACAAACAGAGTGGACTGGATGGCCTGCACCTATAACTATATGACAGTGAAACCTAAAGCTCAGTTAAGGTGAGAGTGTTAAACATATGGCAATGGAAAGAAATCAATCAACATGGACCTGCATTCAACCCTAGTGTGGAGTTTGGAAGCTCACCTTGTGACTGTGAGTGTTACAAATGTTATCAATGTCCCAAACTACTACGTCGACTCAGGCCTAGGGGGCCTGAGTAAGGCAAGTCATCCCAAAGCTGTGTGGATTCTATGATTAATTGGCCATTATAATATTGTTCATAGTAAGTAAGTGGTTGGATCTTGGGTGAGGGATGGGGTAGGTGTGGTGGTGTAAGTAGAGTTTTTCCAGATCCATTATGGGCACAACACTCCCCGCTGCCGATGACACCTTCAAGAGATTATGCCTCAAGAAGGGCCCGACACATTAGTACAGTCACAAAGCAGGCACACCAGTAACTCTTCTTTATTAGGAATTTGAAGAGACTGTCACAGCCTGTTATGGTGAGCCCAATGCATGGGATCTCAAGACGATGCAGTGAATTGTAGACTCAGCTAGCTCCATCATGGGCACGGCCCTCCCCACCATTGAGGACATTTTCAACTGATGGTGTCTTAAGAAGCTGGCATTCATCATTAAGGTCCTTCACCATCTGATAGTGACCCACTTCTCATTACTACCATTCTGAAACAGGTAGTCGCAGGAGCCTGAAGACCTACATTCAATGTTTGAGGAACAGCTTCTTCTCCTTTACCATCAGATTTCAAAGTTCAAAGTTCAACGTAAATTTATATCAAATTACATACATGTCACCATATACAACCCTGAGATTCATTTTCTTACAGGGACACTCAGTAATATACAAACACTTTACAGAAACAGTGGAATTGAACCCGGGTTGCAGCACTGTAACAGCGTTAAGCTAACCAATGCGCTACCATGGTGCCAAAAGTACAACCGGGCAAACAGAGAATCGTATGAGGAGAGGTGAAGCAGAGTGAAATGGGGTTTCAGTGGCACAGTGTACTTCTGGAGACAAAAGTGACCAGGTTGAGAAAGAGTGGGATGCATCAATAAAGTTACAACTAGTAAGTGCCAAATGGGATCTTGAGTTAAAAAAGCCTGCATTGAAATATCAGATAGGTGTATTTCATAGAAACACAGAAAACTAGAGCACATTACGGGGTCCTTGGCCCACAATGTTGTGCCGACCATGTAACCTAATCCAGAAACTGCCTAAAATTTCCCTATCACATAGCCTCCTATTTACAAGGGGTGATTGATAAGTTTGTGGCCTAAGGTAGAAGGAGTCAATTTTAGAAAACCTAGCACATTAATTTTTCAACATAGTCCCCTCCTACATTTATACACTTAGTCCAGTGGTCGTGGAGCATACGGATCCCTTCTTTGTGGAAGTCAGTGTCTTGGACCTCCACAGCATGGGGTGATTGATAAGGTCATGGCCTAAGGTGGAAGGAGATGAGTTATTAGCTTCAAACTTTCTGCATAATCACTCAGAGTTGAACTGCGTGTGCATGTAATGAGAGCTGTATAACTCATCTCCTTCTAACTTATTAATTACCCCTGCTGTAGACCACTTCTAGACGTCCAAGATGCCAACCTCTACAAAGAAGGATCCGTATGTTCCATGACCACTGGACTAAGTGTGTAAAAGTAGGAGGGGACTATGTTAAAAAATAAATGTGCTAGGTTTTCTAAAATTGACTCCTTCTACCTTAGGCGATAAACTTATCAATCACCTCTCATATCTAAGCTCCATGTACCTATCTCTTAAAATACCCTATTGTATCAGCCTCTACCACTGTCCCTGGCAGTGCATTCCATGCACCCACCACTCTCTGGTGAAAAACTTACCTCTGACATTCCTCCTATACCTACTTCCAAGCACCTTAAACTATGTCCCCTCATGTTAGCCATTAACCCCTGGGAAATAGCCTCTGGCTACCCACACGATCAATGCCTTTCATCATCTTATACACCTGTGTCAGGTCACCTGTCATTCTCCATCGCTCCAAGGAGAAAAGGCTGAGTTCACTCAGTCTATTCTCGTAAGGCATGCAACATCCTTTTAAGTTGCCTCTGCACTCTGTCTATGGTATCCACATCCTTTCTATAGAGAGATGACCAGAACTGAACACAATGCTCCAAGTGGGGTCTAACTAAGGTCTTACATAGTTGTAACATTACCTTATGGCTCTTGAACTCAAATTTCAGAGGCGCGATGTTACATTGGACACAAAGGTTTTGCTTCCGGAATACTTTTGGGTGTATCCTATGTATTTTGGACTGATCATGAAAACCGCCATGAAATTTCCCTATCACACACCATTTTTTGAAGTCACCTATATTTTCTACTTCATTTCATAATTCAAGTCAGAATAACTCATGCCAAGTTTAAGGAAGGCATTTTTGTTGGTCCATAAATCAAACAGGTCATCAATGACAGGCAATTTGAAGAACTTTTTGTGGGACCGGAGAAATTTGAAAGAAAGCATTCAAGGATTTTGTTGAAAATTTTCTTGGGGACTACAGAACACCAAACTACATGCAGCTGGTTGACAACATGCTTCAAACAAAGGAAACCCCTTTTTACTATAGAAACACGACTTGTTAGCCCCTCACTAACAGCCACCGGACTCACTGGAGAGAAAACCACCTTTCTCCAACTAAGGTCGATATGACATCGGTCCCACCAAACCAGAACCTTGGGATGTTTTGACCACCCAAACCCCAATCTGTGTGAATATTATGTAAATACTATCCCCATGCAATTAGTCATCCGAAAAAAATAATAATTCGTACACTGCATACAATTATAAAGAAAATATATTTAAAAATTTGTCAAATAGTAAGACAAAGAAAAGAAAAACATAAATAATATGGCCCATTACAGTTAACCCAGTCCAAATGTGCACATAAGGTTGGAGTTCATGCTGAGGTTTTCTTTAACTCATGCACTGAACCCACAGTCTGCATAAAAGCACACACCATCTTCCACATGCTGCTTGAAACCCATGTACAACAAATGGGCTCCCCCATGGGAGTATTGGCCCTTCCTTCTTGAAGCCATTCATCTGCACAAAACAGGAGCCATTTTCCCTCCTGTCTTCTCCTGCCAAAAAAGACCTAGACCCATAGAAACATAGAAACATAGAAAATAGGTGCAGGAGTAGGCCATTTGGCCCTTCAAGCCTGCACCGCCATTCAGTATGATCATGGCTGATCATCCAACTCAGAACCCTGTACCTGCTTTCTCTCCATACCCCTGATCCCTTTAGCCACAAGGGCCATATCTAACTTCCTCTTAAATATAGCCAATGAACTGGCCTCAACTGTTTCCTGTGGCAGTGAATTCCACAGATTCACCACTCTCTGTGTGAAGAAGTTTTTCCTCATCTCGGTCCTAAAAGACTTCCCCTTTATCCTTAATCTGTGACCCCTTGTTCTGGACTTCCCCAACATCGGAAACAATCTTCCTGCATCTAGCCTGTCCAATCCCTTTAGAATTTTATACGTTTCAATAAGATCCCCCCTCAATCTTCTAAATTCCAGTGAGTATAAGCCTAGTCGATCCAGTCTTTCTTCATATGAAAGTCCTGCCATCCCAGGAATCAATCTGGTGAACCTTCGCTGTACTCCCTCTATGGTAAGAATGTCTTTCCTCAGATTAGGGGACCAAAACTGCACACAATATTCTAGGTGCGGTCTCACCAAGGCCTTGTACAACTGCAGTAGAACCTCCCTGCTCCTGAATGCCAACATACCATTTGCCTTTTTCACCGCCTGCTGTACCTGCATGCCCAGTTTCAATGACTGGTGTACAATGACACCCAGGTCTCGTTGCATCTCCCCTTTTCCTAATCGGCCACCATTCAGATAGTAATCTGTTTTCCTGTTCTTGCAACCAAAGTGAATCATACCAGTGTCCATCTCTCCAGATCTTCTCCCATTGGCTGACCCAACATTCCTAAGCTGAACATCACAACTGGAACCCAAACAATCAGCAGAACGCACTGCTTCTACAGAAAGCTGTTAAATGAAATCCTCTACAGCATTAGTAGTAAAATCTTAACCAGGGTGCTACACATACAAAACCATAATGTGCTGCATGTCACTAAAGATTCATTTTCCGTATTCCTATTTAGACTTCTTCCCTGCCAATCTTGATGCTGTCAGTGACGAGCATGGTGAAAGGTTTCACAAGGACATTCCCGTAATGGATAAATGGTATCAGGGCAAAAGGAATCCATCAGCACCGGCTGATTATTGTTAGACACTTAAGTGAGAAGCCTCAGACACTGAGCACAAATGAAAAATCATCAGCAAAACATGTTTAGCTTAATTGAACTATTGCAAAGTGTCAACACCGTTATGCAACTTAATGCATTATATTCAATAAAAGTTAGTTTCTTATTTCTCTAAATTCTTTCATGATTCAGTAGTCTGAATTTAGAACTGAAGGAGTTCTCCTCATGGAGATCATGAATCTTTGGAATTCTGTGCCCCAGAAAGCTGAGATGATGATCTCCTTGACGAGATGATTTATTGCATTTTCTCTGTAGCTGCAACACTGTATTCTGCATCCTGCGTTTTTTGTGCACTACCTTAATGTTCTTAGCACAGAATCATCTGCCTGGATTGAACTCATGCAACAACTTTTCACTGTATCTCAGTACATGTGACAATAATAAACCAATACCAATATATCCACAGTTGAAAGAGTCAGACTTTTCATCTGTCAGCAAAACAATAGTTATGGAGAGGAGACAGGAAAACGGAATTGAGGCTATCAGATTTTCTTTGTTCTTATTGGAGGGTGGAGATGGCTCTGGAAGCCATTTCACCTCTCCTGCTTTTATTCTTTGTAATTTGATGTAAGGTAAACCTTTATTTATTAATCCAGGACACGGTGCTTGGAATTGTTCTCCCAAAACGGGAGCAAGCAGACTAGGCTTCAACTGTTTTGTTTTGATTTGCACTGCTTTTCCATCGTTGTGTGTAGTTTTTCATCGATTCCATTGTATTTCTTTTTATCTACTGTGAATGCCCTCAAGAAAACGAATGAATGAATGAATGGCGACAGATATGTGTTTTGATAATAAATTTGAACTTTTTACTTTTGCTGAAATAAAACCTTTCAAATGAACTTGGAAGAAAGTTCTCAGATGCAATAATAAGTCAAGTCAGACTCACCGAATTTCCACTTTCAACATCAACTTACTGTGTCTCATAATTCATGTTTTTTATTCCAATTCAGATCATACATTATTCAACACCTCATCATCACAGTGCGAGAAATCTGCTTTAATGCCCATGAGTTTGCTCGAACATCACTGTCACGCTACACACCAAGGGGTGTGCTTTACAGATTTGGCCGCAAACAGATAAAGTACCGGCCGCCGAAACAAATTTCTGCACTGGCTGGTGAATCAGAAGAACAAGAGGATGCAATGCCTTGTCATTCACTCTCTCACTCACTTCCTCCCTGTCTCCGTCCCATCACAAACCCTCTGCAGATTGTTTGAAGAAAAGAGGGCTTCATTGATGTTAATGTATTCTGATTCTGTGTGGCCTCCATTACTTCAGGGAATGAGATGCAACTCAGCCACTTGATAGAAAGGTAAATAGCATAAAGAAACTTACAATAAGCAAGATCAAGATTTTCAGCATGCTTCCATGTAAAGACAAGATGGGAGCGGAGGGAAAATTGAACATTTAAGCGGAAAGTGGGAAACTAATTTTTACAATTTTTTTTCCAGTACTCAAGGGCCTGACTTATTGGGAGTGGTTGAGCAGGGTAGACCTTTATTCCTTGAAATGTAGGAATATAAGGGGTAACCTTACAAACTCAGTGACTACTGTATTACACACCCCCTGTACCTAATAAAGTGGCCACTGTGATCTGCAGCTGTAGCCCATCCACTTCAAGATTTGATGTGTTGTGTGTTCAGAGATACTCTTCTGCACAGCACTGTTGTAACGTGTGGCTATTTGAGATACAGTCACCTTCCTGTCAGATTGAACCAGTCTGCCCATTCTCCTCTGACCTCCCTCATTAACAAGGCATTTCCACCCACAGAACTGACACTTACCAGTTTTTTGTTCTTCACACCATTCTCTATAAACTCTATGGACTGTTGTGGGTGAAAATCCCAGGAGATCAGTAGTTTCTGTGATACTCACACCACCCCGTCTGATACCAACAATCATTCCACGGTCAAATTCGCTTAGATCACATTTCTTCACCATTCTGATGTTTAGTCTGAAACACAAATGAACCCACTGACCAAGTCTACATGCTTTTATGCAATGAGTTACTGCTGTATGATTGTCTCAATGACCGGGAGAGCTGGGGTGAGGTCTTTATGCTTTGGCTCTTGGGAGGGTCACCCATACCAAACAGGTGAAAGGGTACAAGCCAGATTAAGAGCGATCTGGCAGTCCTCCAGCTTCAGGGGTTCAGCTCAGGGCTAACAACACCTACTAGTTAAACAAAATTGATACGGAAGCAGCAATGAAGAATCCTGCATCTGAATGTGACAGTAGTCCTGAGTCTCCCGTCGGGACTTGCATGGTGACAATAGTGAAGACCAAGAGGAAACAACTGACATGATGAAGGAAGCCCTGAACACTGACAGAGATGGAGGACCTTCACTGCTGCCCTAAACGCCAGCGGTGTAACGGACAGTAAGCATGTGACCCACATCCCTTCATTCCCTGATTCAAGTGTATATCCAAAAGCTCCTTAAATACACTATTGGATCTGTTTCTGACACTCAAGGCAGCACAGTAGCCTAACAGTTAGCATTACACTATTATGGCACTAGCAACCCTGGTCAATTCTACCATTGTCTGTCAAGAGTTTATACTTTCTGTAGATAAGTTTTTAAAAAGCCAATTGGAAGTGCCTTGCAGGGGTGGTCAACATAAGGCACATGTGCCCAAGATGGTATGCAAAAATAATGAGCACGTGGCATGCGGTGCAATGCCTCAATTCTCCGAACTATACCCCCACACTAAAAGATGCAGAATTATTATCTTTACCAGCAAATTACTTTTTGCAACCTGAGAGCTGTGAGGAAGTGTGTAATGGTGGCTTGGGGACAGCTAGCCGGTTGTGAGAACACGTGACTTTGGATGATTTGCTTTGAGATCCTCGCACACTCTCCCTGCGAACTCATGGGTTTCCTCCGGGTGCTCCAGTTTCCTCCCACATTCCAAAGATGTATCAGTTGGTAGTTTAATTGGTCACATGGGTGTAATTAGTTGTTGTGGGCACAGTCCAGAAAGGACTGTTACCATGATGAATCTCTAAATAAAAATAAGTAAATAAATACCCCTGGCAGACTGCTCCAGGCACCCACCAACTCTCAGTAACAAAAAAAATATCTTGCCCTACACGTCCCTTTAAAATATTCCCCCTCATCCAAAATTAATGTCCTCTAGTCCCGACATTACCTTTTTTCCCCTGGGAAAAGCAAGATTCCATGCCCCTCATAATTTGATATCTATCAGATCTCCCCTCAGACTCTGGCACCAAGTCTGACCGAGCTCCCCTGATAGCTCATACTCTCTAATTCAGCTAGCATCCTGCATCACTGTTTTATTATCCTTTCTAAAGCTTTCTTGTCCCTCTTGTAATGGAACAGCCAGAACTCCACACAAATTATCTGGTAGCAGTAAGTTGCCACTGGTGTGCAGGTGAGTAATAGAATCTGAGGGGGTTGGTGAGGGGGAATCAAATGTGTTGATGTGTAGGATTACCGTTGAAGTGATAATGGTTAGAGAGTTCTGGACACAGCCCAGCGCATCACAGGAACCTGCCGTCACTATCTCCCCCCCCCCCCCCGCCCCGCTTTATGAGAAGTATCAATACTTTTCATAAAGCAGCCAGCGTGGTTCACGAGCCACACACCCCAGACACTCTCCTTTCTCTCTTCTTCCATTGGGCAGAAGATAAAAATGACAGAAAGCAAATATCTACCTCCTGTACCTCTGTGCTGAGAAAGAGCCGCTGGCTGTCTACTCTATCTCTGCATCTTTTGATCTTCTACACCTTTGATCATTCCACCTCTCATCCATCTTCACTCCAAAGAGAAATGCCCTCACTCGCTCTGCCTTTCCTCGTAAGACACACTGAGTTTTTTACAACAGTTTTGTACTTTGGTTATGAGAGGAGTGATTCAGCCAGTTTTATTGCCATTTCAGCCTCCCGTATCTCAGAGCAGCTGAATGTACGGTATGGTGTTTTATTTATTTAGTGATGCCTGAGCAGAGTTGGCCCTTCCGGACTTTCAAGCTGCGCCACTCCAGCAACTCCAGACACACCCGATTAATCCGAACCTAATCACAGGACAATTTACAATGACCAAATAAACTGCCCGGAATGTCTTTGGACTGTGGGACGAAAGCCGAGCACCCGCCACCCTACCAGGAATAGGGCTCCTCTTGTCCTCACCTACCACAACACTAGCCTCTGTGTCCAGTGCATAATTCTCTGAAACATCCGACACCTCCAGCTGGATCCCACCGCCAAACACATTTTTCCCTCCCCACCTCACTTTCTGCTTTCCACAGGGATCGCTCCCTACGTGACTCCCTTGTCCATTTTTTCCTCCCTGCTAATCTCCCTCCTGGCTCTTAACCTTGCAAGCGGAACAAGTGCTACACATGCCCCTACACCACCTCCCTCACTACCTTTCAGAGCCCCAAACAATCCTTCCAGGTGAGGCGACATTTTACCTGTTGGTGTCATTTATATAACCATATAACAATTACAGCACGGAAACAGGCCATCTCGGCCATTCTAGCCTATGCCGAAAGCTTACTCTCACCTAGTCCCACCTACCTTCACTCAGCCCATAACCCTTCATTCCTTTCCTGTCCATATACCTATCCAATTTTTAAAAAAATGACAATATCGAACCTGCCTCTACCACTTCTACCGGAAGCTCATTCCACACAGCTACCACTCTCTGAGTAAAGAAGTTTCCCCTTGTGTTACCCCTATACTTTTGCCCCTTAACTCTTAACTCATGTCCTCTTGTTTGAATCTCCCCTACTCTCAATGGAAAAAGCCTATCCACGTCAACTCTATCTATCCCCTCATAATTTTAAATACCTCTATCAAGTCCCCCCTCAACCTTCTACGCTCTGGAGAATAAAGATCTGACTTGTTCAACCTTTCTCTGTAACTTTGGTGCTAAAACCCAGGTAACATTCTAGTAAATCTCCTCTGTACTCTCTCTATTTTGTTGACATCTTTCTCATAATTCGGTGACCAGAACTGTACACAATACTCCAAATCTGGTCTTACCAATGCCTTGTACAATTTTAACATTACATTCCAACTCCTATACTCAATGGTCTGATTTATAAAGGTCAGCATACCAAAAGCTGAGATTCCACATGAGATTCCACTTTCAGGGAACTATGCACCATTATTCCTAGATCACTCTGTTCTACTGCGTTCTTCAATGCCCTACCATTTACCATGTATGTCCTATTTTGATTAGTCCTACCAAAATGTAGCATCTCACACTTATCAGCATTAAACTCCATCTGCCATCGTTCAGCCCACTCTTCTAACTGGCCTAAATCTCTCTGCAAGCTTTGAAAACCTACTTCATTATCCACAACGCCACCTATCTTAGTATCATCTGCAAACTTACTAATCCAATTTACTACCCCACCATTCAGATCATTAATGTATATGACAAACAACATTGGACCCAGTACAGATCCCTGAGGCACACCACTAGTCACCAGCCTCCAACCTGACAAACAGTTATCCACCACTACTCTCTGGCATCTCCCATCCAGCCACTGTTGAATCCATTTTACTACTTCAATATTAATACCTAATGATTGAACCTTCCTAACTAACCATGTGGAAAGTTAGTTAGGAAGGTGTCCTAAGTTATTTGCAGTGTTCAGTGCTCCCGGTGTGACCTCTTGTATATCGGTGAGACCCGATGTAGATTGGGAAACCACTTCACCGAGCATCTATGCTCCGTTTGCTAGAACAAGCAGGATTTCCCATTGGCCACTCATTTTCATTCCACTTCCCATTCCCATTCTGATATGTCCATCCATGGCCTCCTCTATTGTCAGGATAAAGCCACAATTAGGGTGGAGGAACTACACCTTATATTCCATTTGGGTAGCTTCTAATCTGATGGCATGAACATTGATTTCTCAAACTTCCAGTAATGATTTCAACCCCTTCAATATTTCCCATCCCCATTTCCCCCTTTCATGTTATCTCTTTGCCCGCCCAGTGCCCCCCTCTGGTGCTCCTCTCCTCCCCTTTTTTTCTTTCATCCATGGCCTTCAGATCTTTAACCTATCAAATTCCAAGCTCTTTGCTTTATCCCTCCCCCTCCAAGTTTCACCTATCATCTGGCGTTTCTCTCCCCCCCCCCCACCCCCACCTTTCAAATCTACTCCTCAGCATTTTTTCCCCAATCCTGCAGAAGGATTTTGGCCCGAAACATCGACTGTACTTTTTTCCATAGCTGCAACCTAGCCTGCAGAGTTCCTCCAACATTTTGTGTGTGTCACCCAGAGAAAACCCATGTATTCCATGGGGAAGATGTACAGAAACCTTATAGAATGATGCCAGAATTGAACTTTGAACTCTGGGATGCCCTGAGCTGTAATAGCATTGCGCTAACCACAACACGACCATGGCACCTGTTGATATCTCATCTGTAGGGAAAGCAAGTCCCAGTCCAGAGTCTTGAGTGGTTAAAATCCAACTGAAGCTACTGGAGGGGTTGTTATATTACTGAAGGTGCCATTTTGATTGAGACAATAAGCAGAAGCTTTTCTGGTGGAAACGAAAGGTTCCAAGTCATATTATGAAAAGGAGGACGCAATCTGCGCCTGGCGATCTGAAAGAATATACCTTTGCATCATCTTCACTTCAATTAAGCAAAGTATCTGTTCATTATTGCATTTTTGTGTTTGGGAACAACAAATTTCACAACATACTGTATGTCAGTAATTCAGTTCCTGATTCTGAACTGGCTGTACATTGCCTGTCCTGTTGCCCCCGTCACAAATGCCTTCATTTTAAGATTGCTTCAGTGATGGCAATGCTCTTTGTGTGGTCATATCATGGGGAAAATTATTTAGAATGACGTACTTTTCTTAGTGATGTTAGTGACAGTAGCGTGTCATAGCCAGAACAGCTGTTCTGAGAAACAAATCACACAAACTGTGTAAAAACATAGCACTAACTGTTCTAAGGAGTGGTAAGTAAGGTTTCAAAAGCTTCACAAGAACAGTGAAAGGAATTTTTAACCCATCAAAATCCTTTAATATCTTGGCCACCTTGAGTAAATCTTCACTTGATCTTCCATGCTTTTGATTGTCTTCCCCCCACCCCCCCCCCACCAGTCTCTAGCATGACTGAAAATTGTTTATTCCTGATGTCATTCTACTGCTCAGTTGTTTCACATATGTGAGCTTTTGTTTGTGAAGAGATCTATTGATTGATGCTTAGATGGCAAATAGATGATCCTGTGAGATTTAGGGAAGAGAACAATAAATCATGTGCCAATGATATCTTAGGATAAGCACACGGAACAAGAATGGCTTCAGCTGTATAGTGTCATAGAACATTTCAGCACAATAGCAGGCCCTTTGGCCCATCTAGTACATGTTGAGTTACTATTCTACCTAGTCCTGTCAACCTGAACCCACGTCATAGACCCTCCCATCTATGTATCTATCCAATATTCTCCTAAATGTTCATATTGAACCAACATCCTTCCCTCCCACTGGCAGCTCATTCCACACTCTCACCACTCTCTGAGTGAGGAAGATTCCCCTCATATTCCCTTTAAAATTCCACCTTTCACCCTTAACGCATGACGTCCAGTTCTAGTGGGAAGGCCTGCTTGCATTTACCCTATCTATACCCTGCATAATTCTGCACACCTATCAAATCATTTTGTAACTCTTGAGGACTCACTAAGCTTGAATTTGATAACCTGACTGCGCTGCCTCGAACGTATCAGTCAATTTCTTATTAACTCTATCTCTAATACTGACACAACAAATGATTGATAGGCAACAGAGGGCACATCTGGCTCGATGGATTAAAGTTAGTTTGGCTCAAAGGGTGCAACTCAGGAACTCTTGATTCAAAAAGCTCAATCAGATTCAATTTCTGCTCCTGGATAGCAAATACATCAAAGTGATGAGATAAAATTACAAGGGAAGCATCTTCGAAGAAAATGGATATGATCAGCTAACAGTATGTCTGTTAACAGTAGTACAGGAGTCTATAAAACTGTATAAGACCATTGAATGGAAATTGTACAAATAAGATTAACTCCTAACCATGTACATACAGTATTGTCTGCCTGCACCTCATTTTCCCTGTAACTGAAACACTTTGTTCTGCTCTTTATAGGGAGAACAATATATGGAGAAGACTGAGTCAAGATTCACAACGACTAGCACATGTGACTTGTTGCATACCATCAAAGAATTCAAAGCCAAATGTAATGGTACGGCCAACATCGTGGCCTCTCTCCCAATGAGCTCAATCACTTTTACACTCGGTTCAGTGTCGCTAACTCTGAGCCTCCAAGGAAAGCCCCCACTACAACCCGCAACCTGGTCATCTCCGAGGCTGAGGTACGCAGGTGTTTCCAATAAATGGACAGTCGCAAGGCCGATGGCATCCCAGGGTGAATACTCAGGATGTGAGCAGCACAACTGCAGGTCTGTTTACTGACGTATTTTAATCTCTCTCTCTCTCTCTTCCAGTGCAGAGTGACCTCCTGCTTCAAATTGTCCTTGTACCAAAAAAGACCAAGGTAACATGCCTGAACAACTGGTGTCGTGTCGTACTCACCTCAATAATAAGCAAATGCTTGGAGATGCTGGTCAAGGATTACATCTGCAGTTTGCTACCTCCTAAACTAGACCCCCTACAATCTGCCTACCAACATAACCAATCAGCAGATGACACAATAGCCACTGCTCTACATACTGTCCTTACACATCTGGGGAAGAAGGATGGTTATGTGAGAATGCTGATCTTGGAATACAGTTCAGCATTCGACACCATAACTCCCTCCAAGATTGACAAGAAGCTCAGACACCTTGGCCTTGAGTCTGCCTTGTGCAACTGGATCCTAAACTTACTGTCAGATCACCAGCAGGTGGTAAGAGTGGGCGTCCTCACCTCCAACCCTCTGACTCTCAACACAGGAGCCCCTCAGGGCTGTGTACTGAGTCCCCTCCTTTACTCCCTGTATACCCATGACTGTATCTCCACCCACAGCTCCAATCTGCTGATTAAATTTGTCAATAACACTACACTGATTAGCCTTATCTCAAACAATAACAAGATGGCCTACAGGGAAGAAGTCATCTCTCTGACACAGTGGTGTCAAGAAAACAATCTCTCCCTCAATGCCGCAAAAACAAAGGAGCTGGTTGTGGATTACAGGAGGAACGGAGATGGGCTAACCCCTATTGACATCAGTGGATCTGGGGTTGAGAGGGTAAACAGCTATAGGTTCTTCAGCATCCACATCACCGAGGACCTCCCATGGTCTGTGCACACCAGCTGTGTGGTGAAAAAGGCACAACAACGCCTCTTTCACCTCAGATGGTTGAGTAAGTTTGGTATGGGCCCTCAAATCCTAAGAACTTTCTACAGGGGCACAATTGAGACCATCCTGACTGGCTGCATCACTGCCTGGTATGGGAACTGTACCTCACTTAATCGCAGGACAGTGATGTAGACAGCCCAGCACATCTGTAGTTGTGAATTTTGCATAATTGAGGACATTTACAAAGACAGGTGTGAGAAAATGTCCCGAAGGATCATTGGGAAGTCACATTACCCCAACCACAATCTATTCCAGCTGCTACCGTCTGGGAAGCGGTACCACAGCATAAAATCCAGGACCAACAGGCTCCAGGACAGCTTCTTCCACCAGGCCATCAGACTAATTAAGTCACGCTGACTTGAGTATACTCTATATTACATTGACTGCTCTATTTATTATGAATTACTATGATTACACATTTAAATGGAGATGTAGCATTAAGATTTTCACTCCTCATGTATGTGAAGGATGCAAGAAATAAAGTCAATTCAATGATATTGTCTTGTACCCCTCCATGCACTGTTGTGATGTAATGGTCAGTATGGATGACATGCAGAACAAACGTTTTCACTGCATCTTGGTAAATGTAACAATAATAAACAAATGACCAATTTATGTTTGTGGGCCCTGATGGAAGCAAAGAATGAAATGGCTCAGCAAGGAGTAACTGGCAATGGGCCATATTAATATAATTGAAGTCACTGTCCAGAAAATAGCACCATACTTATGAATTTGATTTATGACTTTCTCATTGGTTGTAAGTAGTTTGGATCTAAGAGTCATAGAGGATTGCAGCACAGAAACAGGCCCTTCAGCCCATCTTATCAATGTCAAACTATTAATTTGCCTAGTCCCATCAACCTGTACCTGGAGTACAGACCACACTCCTCCTATCTACTTACGCATCCAAATTTCTCTTAAAATCATCTTGAAATAATTGGATTATGAATCATTCTTTCATGAATAGTAGATGGCCTGGGAGCTGGTGTGAAGTCCTTCTGTGTCATAATGATTTTGGGAAATCAGTATCAATACCTTTGACGTTCTGAGACATGGTTCAGAGAGTTGGAAACACAGCCCAGTCCATCACCCAAACCAGCCTACCCTCCACTGACTCTTTCTACTCTTCCAGTGCCTTGGGAAAACAACCAACATAATCGAGCTACCCACCCATCCCAATCATCCTCTCTTTTCGAGTATGCCAACCCTGATGAGGTTTAAATCTCGTCAAAGGGAGATCTGCGGGACCCTGTTTCACTGCTCCCCTTCTGTGTTCTCAGCTGCCCTCCAACTCCTAATCCCTTCTCCCCTTTCTCCCCATGGTCCACTCTCCTTTCCTATACCATTCCTTCTTCTTCAGTCCTTTATCTTTTCTACCTATCACCTCCTAGCTTCTTACTTCAAACTCCCTCCCCCTTCCCCACCCACCTGGCTTCACCGATCACCTTCTAGGTTGTACTCCTTCCCCTTCTCCAATCTACTTATTCTGGTACCTTCCAGACAAAAGGTCTCAGCCTGAATTATCAACTGTTTATTCATTTCCATAGATGCTGACTGACCTGCTGAGTTCCTCCAGTACTTTTGTGTGTGATTCTCTCTTCTCCCCCTCCTGTCAGACAGAAGATGCAGAAGACTAAGAGTACAAGACACCAGATTCAGGAGAAGATTCTGTCCTGCTGTTAACAGAGTCTTGAGTGTAGTGCCTCTCACCTGCTTGATCTCACAATGTCTACCTGCACTGCACTTTCCCTGTAACTGTAGCACCATATAAGAGTGGGCATAACTTTAATGCGATTGGAGGGAAGTATAAACTCCTTACAGGTGGTGTCAGAATTGAGCACCAAATTCTGATGCCCCTGAGCTGTAGTGGCATTGAGCCAACCACTACACCACTGTTTCACCCCCCTGTATGGAGTCTAAAGCTTTTCATTGTATCTCAGTATATGTGACAATAATAAACCACTTACAGCACCAGTAACCAAATTACCTTTGAGTCTGATCTATTGAGGAACAATATAGTTTGTCCCATTTTTGCAGACCTTCTCACTCTTCTCTCCATTACCTACTTATTCATTTGACAATCCCAGATGGATCTGTTTCCACCACTCGATGTTCAAAGTAAATTCATTGTCAAAGTACATATATGTCACTATCTACCACTCTGAGATTCAATTTCTTGCAGGCAATCACAGTAAATACAAGAAGGATTCAAAGCACATTTATTATCAAAGGATAAATTATACACCTTGAAATTTACAGGCAGCCACAAAGCAAGAACCACACCCAGCAGGACAGACACCAACCAATGTTCAGAAAAACCACAACAAACTGTGCAAAGACAAAAGAGAGAAAACAATAATAATAATAATAATAAATAAATGTAGCGCGCTGTAAGGTTTCACTGCTAATGTAATGGTTTCTCTGAAGCAGCAATGTCTGGGTTACAATAAACTTGCGGGATGGCATCATCAGAAGCCCCCAGTTGGTCCACCACTAGGTCCTGCCCCTCCTTTTCCTCTGCCTTCACGGTGATGGCAAACTGACACATGGCCTTCACCCCTGGGGCAGGAACGCTCTCCCACTCCTCGTCCCTGTCCAGTCCCTCATGCCCCCGTCGGGACAAAGTGTCCACATCAATGTTCCAGCTTCCCGGCCGGTACTTCAGGCTGAAATCATAGGCAGACAATAAACAATAAAGATTGAGAACATGAGATAAAGAGTCTTTGAAAGTGAGTCCATAGGTAATAGGAACAGGTAGTGATAGGGGCGAGTGAAGTTATCCCTGGTTTGGTTCCATGTAAGTGTGGTCAATGACGGGGAGGGCTTTACACATGATGGACTGTATTCATTATTTTTTGTAGACTTTTCTGTTTAAGAGCATTGGTGTTTCCATACCAGGCCACAATATAACCTATTAATATACCATCCCCCACCCCCCAGCACCGGCCCATAGAAACTTGTCAAAGTTTAAGACAAAATGCCAAATCTTCACAAGCTTCTAAAAAATGAGCTGCTGTGCTTTCTTTGTAATGGCGCTTACTCATACAGGAAAGCATTTTTATTCCCAATCTAAGGAGAGAGTTAAATTTGATTTCTTCTAGGTTTATGCTCAAATGTGCAACACTAAACGTTAGTTGTAAGACAAAATGGTGTTAGTGTGGAATGTAGAGATGCTTTGTGAAATGACAAAGGAAGCAGTCCAGACCCATAGCAATGTTTTGTGAACTTAGTGTCAGAGTACCAGTCTACAGCCCTGAGAATGGATAATGGTGAAAAACATCTTTGTGTGGAAAAGTACTTGGGCAAATGTAATGATGGATTTTTGAAGGGATCTTGAAGGGGTATAAAAAGGGGCAATTTCTTTGTACAAGTGGGAATCATCTGTTCGGCTGTGTCTCAGCTAGTGCTAAGTGCTTGAGATCGAGACAAGGGCATTGAGAGAGAGAGAGAGAGAGAGAGAGAGAGAGAGAGAACAAAGGGAAAACGGAGAGAGATAGAGAGGGGTTGGAGAAAGAGAAAGAGCAGGGAGAATGAGGGAGAGTAATATAGAGGGACAGAAAGAAGCAGGAGTGGGAGAGAAAAGAGAGTGGAGAAAGAGAGGGAGGGGAGGGAGGGAGTGAGAGAGACAGTGAGAGAGAGAGTGTGAGAGAGAGAGGGAGAGGGAGAGAGATAGATGGAGAGAGACACTCAGTATATAGTATATTATGTGGAGTGGATTATTGATTGGTTGATAAGTATTATTTTGTCTTTTTTAATACTTCATAACTCATTTTTTTCTTTCTCTATCTTATTCTTAATACAACTCATGATTTAATAAATTCTAACCATGTGCAGTGCCTCCTTTGTTTGTGGATATCTCTCTTGCTGCTGAATCAGAAAAGAACATGGGATACATTTTATGAATCTTTTTGATACACCATATGTGGTACAAAAAATACTCTTCCAGAAATAGAAGCAGGAGAAATGTATTTGTTCCTTTGACTCTGCTAAACCATTTAATGAAATTACAGCTGAGCTTTTAGCTCAGAATTACTTTTCTGCATTGATCCCATAACCCTGGCACCTTTATCCAGCCCCCCCTCCCTTAAAATTATGACCTTCAGCCAGGGATAAAAACAAGAGACACAAACAATCCGGGCTGTGTAGCAATTTTCTATATATGCATAATATATGCATCAGCTATTAATATTTCACTGAGCGTCCTCTAAAATAAGTGCAATGTTAGTCAGAGATTCCTCCCTCTGCTTTGCACCGGCAACATCCAAGCTCTCCTTCACCCAAAGGGCAACATGAGGTCCTCCTAGTTCTTAACACATGTCTTCTCTTCAAAGATTTCACATCCTTCCCAGATTGGGTACCTAGATTGTGCTGCCAGGGTAGGTCTGGTTTTAGAGCCATAGTGCACTATGGCCCAAAAACAGACGGTTCCATTCATCTGGTCTGTGCCAAACTGTTATCCTGCCTTGTCCCATCAAACTGCACCCCTCCCTTCCATGTACTTACCAAAATTTCTCCTAAATTTTGTAACCAAACCCACATCTGCCACTTCCACTGGAAGCTCATTCCACATTCTCACTGCCCTCTAAGTGAAGAAGTTCCTCCCATGTTCTTAAACATTTCAGCGTTCACCCTTAACCTATGACCTCTAGTTTTACTATCACCCAACCCCAGTAGAAAAACACACACAAATTGCTGGAGGAACTCAGCAGATCAGTCAGCATCTATGGAGAGGAAATAAACAGTCAATAGTTCAGTCTGAGGCTCTTCATCAGGACCAGAAAGGTCGTTGGAAGATACCAGAATAAAAAGGTTGGGGAGTGGAAGGAAGAGCAGGTAATAGGTGAAACCAGGTGTTTGGGAGAGGGAGTCTGAAGTTAGAAGCAGGAAAGTGGAAAAGGCAAAGAGCTGGACAAGAAGAAATCTTTTAAGAGAAGAGAGTGGATCATTGGAGAAAGGATTTGAGGAGGGGAACCAGAGGGAAGTGATAGGCAGGAGAAAGAAGAGTTGAGGGTTAGAATAGGGAACAGGTGAAGTGGAAAGGGGGAGCGGAAAATTTTACCGGAAGGAGACATTGATGTACATGCTGCCAGGTTGGTGGTTACCTAGATGGAATATGAGGTGTTGCTTCTCCACCCTGAGAGTGGCCTCACCAAGGCACATGCTGGAACAGGAACGGGGATTGGAATTAAAATGGCTGCCCATTGGAAATACTGCTTTTTGCGGTTGCAGAGGTGCTTGAAAAAGCGGTCTCCTAATTTACATCAGGTTCCATCAAAGCCATTTGGTTTGGAGGCTTGCATGCCTCAATGACCCGAGGGCTATGTTGGCTGGAGTCAGGGCTTTATACTTTGGCTGTTGGTAGGGTCACCGATGTCAAACAGATCAAAGGGTAAAGGCCAGACTAAGAGTGGTCCACCAGTCCTCCAGGTTCAGCGGTTCAGCTCAGGTCTAAGAACCCTGACTGGTCAAACAAAATTGTTATGGAAACAACAATGAAGAATCTGAGTATCTGAGTGTGACTGTAATCCTGAGTCACCGCCCAGAACCTATGTGACTGACAGTAGTGAAAACCGAGCTACTGACACGACGAAGGAAGCCCTGAACACTGTCAGAGATGGAGGACCTTCATTGCTCCCCTAAACACCAGTGGCATAAGAGAGTCACCATTAGATGCACCTGAAACAGCAGACCAATCCAGTAGATTCTCTGGTGTAGTATGGCCTGACCTGGAAGGACTATTTGAGGTTCTGAATGGAGGAGGTGAATGGGCAAGTGCAGCATTTCCATCACTTGCAGGGTTATGTGCCTGGAGGGGTATTAGTGGGGAGGGATGACTGGACAAAGGAATCATGAATGGCGTGATCCCTATAGAAAGCAGAGTGGTGGGTGTGGGGGATGGGGGTAAAAATGTGTTTAGTGATTGGATAACATACACAAAATGCTAGAGGAACTCAGCCTCCAGCATTTTGTGTGTGTTACCTTTTTTTCCTCTGAAGAACTTCTATCTATACCTCTCATAATTTTGTATAGCACTATCAAATCTCCCCTCATTCTACATTCAAGGGAAATAAATTCCTAACCTAATCTATCTTACCCTACAACTTTCACAGTATTCTTTCAATCTTATTGATAGCTTTCCTGTAGGTAGATGACCAGACTGCAGAAGATACTCCACATTAGGCCTCATCAACTTCAACATATCATCTCAACTCCTGTAGTCAATACTTTGATTTAAAGTTGTGGAGCTTGTGGATTCCACAAATCCGCTGGAGGTTGGAGGCCAAAGGTAGATGGTTCTGGGGTTAGGGAGTTGTGTACATGTACATGTATATGCATGGCTTTGTTACTCAATATGTTCTATATTGCTCTGTTCTGTGTTCATCTGCTGAGCATGGTGGGCGTGCTTTATTAGTGCCGGAAAGTGTGACAACACTTGAAGTCTGCATTGGTTGCCACAGAACCATAGAACACTACAGCACAGTACAGGCCCTTCCGTCCTCCATGTTGTGCCCACCCATATAATCCTTAAAAAAAAAGTACTAAACCTACACTACGCCATAAGCCTCTATTTTCTTTCATCCATGTGCCTGTCCAAGAGGCTCTTAAATACCCCTAATGTTTTAGCCTCTACCACCATCCCTGGCAAGTCATTCCAGGCACTCACAACCCTCTGTGTAAAAATGTATCCCCTAAACTTCCCTCCCTTAATTTTGTACATATGCCCTCTGGTGTTTGCTATTGGTGCCCTGGTACTGACTATCCACCCTATCTATGCCTCTCATAATCTTGTAGACCTCTATCAAGTCCCCTCTCATTCTTCTACGCTCCAAAGAGAAAAGTCCCAGGTCTGCTAACCTTGCTTCATATGATTTGTTCTCCAAACCAGGCAACATCCTGGGTTGTGTTGCTTGTCAATGCAAACCACACATTTCATCAAAATCAGGTTTAATATCACCGGCATATGTTGTGAAATTTGTAAACTTTGAGGCAGCAGTACAATGCAATACATGATAAATATAGAAAAAAAAGAATAACAGGAAGTATATACTGTATATGTGCATTAAATAGCTAAAATGAAAAGTGCAAAAACAGAAATAAAAAATAGTGAGGTAGTGTTCATGGGTTCAATGTCCATTCAGAAATTGGACGGCAGAGGGGAAAAAGTTGTTCCTGAATCGTTCAGTGTGTGTCCTCAGGCTTCTATACCTCCTTCCTGATGGTAAAATTCAGGATGAGAATGAAATGTGATAAGTAAATCTGAATTTGAATCTGAATCTCTTATGACGGAGGCATTAAGTGGCTCTTAGATAGGCACATGAATATGCAGAGAATGGAGGGATATGGATGTTGTGTAGGCAAAAGGGATTAGGCATTTAATTACAATTTTAATCAGCTCTGGACATTGTGGGCGGGCCAAAGGCGTGTTCCTGTGCTGTACTGTTTCTATGTTCCATGAACTAGATTAATTGGTCATCGTAGATTGTCTCATGATTAGGCAGGGGTTAAATGGGGGTTGTCAGAAGTACTGAGGAGGCTTATCCTGAAGGCCTGTAAGGGCCTACTCCACAATATATTGCTAAATAAATAGATAAACAAACTTGAATGTCTCAAAAACTGAAAGCTTGGACCAGTGGCCTCCTGCTTCACAATTTCCTAGAAAGCATAGAATAATTACAGCATGCTGGAGGCCATTCAACTTTGTCAAGTCCATCAAGTCCACTCCACTTTGAGTCATTTTGATTCTGTTTCTACAGGCATTTAACCCTAACAGTTCGCTTGCTGCCAAGAGACCAGGAAAACAACAAAAGGCAGAAGCTTAACTGTTGGAACCTGGGCAACCTCTGCACATCTTAGTCGAAGAGACCAGAAACAATTTGCAGATTCACAAATGTGACCATTCTAATAAAAGATTCTGAAAAGATGTAGGCTCAGTCTATTTTCTGTAATCACCAAGTGTGCAACAAGGGACAGAAAATTGGGGTTCTTCAGGAGCAGACTCAGTCAGCCATAAGTCCGAACTCTTGCTCACAAGTCACTTTAAAAGCTCAAGGACTGACAGTGCAGATGTGGAAATATTTCCACTTCTGAATAATTCCAAGGATTTAAAATTTAGGCATAAACCAAGAGACATTGGTTGTCGGTCTTTATTTATGTTTAGTTTTCCATAAACTGTATTTCATTTCTTTTTATTTTCCTGTCAATGTCTGTAAGAAAAATGAATCTCAAGGTAGTATATGGTGACATATATGTACGTTGATAATAAATTTTCTTTACTTTTAAGAAAATCAGAAGAGTTCAACATCATGTTTTTTTTCCAGAATTACAATCAGATTTATGATCACTGACTTATTTATCATGAAATTATATTGTTTTTGTGGCATCGGTACAGCACAAAGATATAAAATTGCTACTTAGTATGTTACAAAAATAAATAAGTAGTGTGAAAAAAAGGAATAACAGAGATCATCATCAAAAAGTGGCTAGAAAGTGGAATTTACTAAGGGAACAGCATGGATGAACTTAAAGAGAACGTTCAAAGTTTGAAGTAAATTTATTATTAAAGTACATATATGTCATCATATAAAAGCCTGAAATTCATTGTCTTGCGAGACTACTCCATAAATCAAGCTGAGTTTATTGCTATTTAATTATATACAGGTACACTGTCAAACAAGACAACGCTTCTCCAAACCAGGGTACATAACACACATAACACATAATAAGTTATGAAAGTAGGGATGAACACACATAAATAAACTAACTAAAGTGCATAAATTAAATATTGCAAGGTATGGAATAGACTAACCAGTGAAATTTGAGTGCGATGCAGCAGTGAGTTCGGAAGTGTTCACCAGACCTCAGGGGGAAATTCAGGTGGGCAAGCGAAGGTGGTCTTAGCAGAGATATCTGCGACCCAAAAAATGAATAAACCCAGCAGAGCTGAATCCCCCCTTTTAAAAATTAGCTTTATTTGTCACATGTATGTGCAAACATTGAAACATAGAGTGTAATTGATTTTTGCAACAATGATCAACACAGTCCAAAATGTGGTTGGCACAGTACCAGTGACCAGGGTTCATTTCCCGCTGCTGCCTGTCAGGAGTTTGTACGTTCTCCCCGTGATTTCATGGGTTTCCTCTGGGTGCTCTGGTTTCCTTCCACATTCCAATGGTATACCAGTTGGCTGGTTCACTGGTCATTGTAAATTCTCCCATGATTAGACTAGGATTAAATCAGGGGATTGCTGGATGGTGAGGCTCGAAGGGCCTATCTCAATAAATAAATACTTTTATAAATAAGCTACCACACCTGCCTCAAGCATATTTATTTATTAATAAATAAGTCTGCAGGTACCTCCATGATTCCAACACCAACACAGCATAGCCACACCTTATTAAGTAAGTTAACCAGTAACCAGTAAGTTTTTGGAATGTGGAAGAACATACAAACTCCTTAGGGACAGTAATTCCGATTTTACGGTTGGCACTCTAAAGCATTAACTAACTAGTTTCTACCATAATCTAACATGCCATCATTCTTTTGGTTGAAACTGGCAAGAGGAGAAAGCACAATGGTAGCAAGAAGCCAGTGAGGAGAAGGAAGAATGCTCCCCTACAGGAACATATGGAATAGACTATTTGGCTTTTCAGACCTGGTCTGCCATTTATCCAGACCACCACAGCAATATTTTCCTTATCCCCTAACATTGATCTCTCTTTTAAATCAATTCAATGTTTGAGGCTTGCAAGCCTCCAGGGCAGAGAATTGCACAGATTAACCAACTACTGAGTGAAGAGTTTTTTCTGAACTAAGTCTGAAGTGACCCAGTCTTTAATTTGAGACTCCCACTCTTGTTCCTCGCTCATTACTCAGGAAAACAATTGCCCTGCATCCAGCCTGTGACCACTGGATGGATTCTGTACTATGCTTCAATGAAATCTCCCTTCAGTCTTTTACACTCTATAGACAGTCGATGTAGTCTCTTCTCATGTGGCAGACCTGTTATTCCAGGAAATAAGCGTTAATCGTTTTTCCTTCTCCACTCCAAATATAATCCCCAATATATAACCTTATGTGGGTGTATAATACAAGCAAATCTTGGAAAGAATTAAATTATAATAATTCAAACAAACCTTTGGCAACATGATTTAAATATATCAATGTCTATTATTGTCTAGATTGTAATGGTTATTTTGCATATCAACAGAGAGTAAAGGGGTTTTCAATAAGAAGTACGTGTTTGAAAAAAAAACACTTGAATAGTTACCTGGATAGGAAAGTATGAAAGAGAAACGCATGAGTTAGCATGGACGAGTTGGGTCAAGGGTCAGTTTTCATGCTGATTCTATGACGTTAATTAGATATGAAATCCAAAGTTTTCAGATATGATCACAGAAAAACACAACATAAATACAGTACAAGAATTCACGAAGCTTGCACTTAATCATGTTTAACGAGTGAAATCACTTTCCACAAACAAGGGCAGATGAAGCATGTAGGGCAATGGTTTTAAATTTAGATTTACAGTCCAGTGCAGGTGTCTTGGGCCCATGTATATAACTGGGGTGCCCAAGATTTTTGCACAGTTCTGTATTTGTCAATGTGTAGCAGAGACTGAATTTGTAAATCTGGTGGGAGCAAAGGATGTTGGGAATAGTGAGGGTAGAGCACCGTGGAGGTGTTGTAGGACAGAGGACAGAGAATGAGTGCCAAGGACAGGGAGAGGTGGGGGGAATGTTTGGCATGGGTGAAGACATACTCAGCCCTAGGACTGATCATAGAATGGGGATGATCATTTAATTCCAAACAATTGGTTTCTTGATCATTGTAGAATATCTCTCTGGTGCTTCCCGCTCTGTCCCCTTTCCCTTCCTCTTTTCCCAAACATGATTCCCCTCTTCCCATTATCAGTCCACAATAGAGACCCATTTCATAATCAGGTTTATCATCATCATATGTCATGAAATTTTTTGCTTTTTTTATGGCAGCATTCCAGTGCAATACATAAAATTACTACAGTACTGTACAGAAGTATTAGTCTCCCTATCTTTAGATGTGTCCCTCACACCTTTGCACAGTACTGTAGATTTAAATATACAGCACAGTAACAGTCCCTTCTGGCCCAACGAGCCTGTTCTGCCCTATTATACTCACGTAACCATCTAACCAATACGCCTTTGGGATGTGGGAGGAAGCTGAAGGAAACTCATGCGGGCATGAGGAGAACGTACAAACTCCTTACAGGCTGCAGCAGAATTAAACCTAGGTCATTGGTACTGTCATAGCCTTATGCTAACCCCTACACTACTGTGCAAACCCTAGATGTCAACTGACTATACTGTGGCTTTTATGCATGAACTGTCCTCCAACTCACTACGTTCTTTGGGACCATAACTTCATTTGTTTGGGGATTAAGAAACATTGCAGTGGTTTCTAGCAGTTCCTTGCAGTGGTGTATATTCTATCTCAGGCCAATGTCGGGCAGACACTGGAGGAGATCAGCAAGGCACAAAACTACACACCTTGATGCCTTCACTATCACTGTGCAACATTTCAGCAAGGCCAACTTGAAGAAATTTCTGAACAACTACCATCAATATCACAAACAAGAGAAAGTCTGCAGATGCTGGAAATCTGAGCAACACACACAAAATGCTGGAGGAACTCAGCAGGCCAGGCAGCATCTGGAGGAAAAAGCACAGTCAACATTTCGGGCTGAGACCCTTCAGCAGGACTGGAGAAAAAATGCTGAGGAGTAGATTTGAAAGGAGGGGAGGGGGTGGGGAAGGGAAGAGAGGCACTGCAGCCGATGGGTGAAACTTGGAGGGGGAGGGATGAAGCAAAGAGCTAGGAAGTTGATTGGTGAAAGAGGTAGAAGACCTTTCATTTCTACTTCTCAGCATTTTATTTTTGTCCAGTCTTGCCGAAGGGTTTCGGCCCGAAACGTTGATTATGCTTTTTTTCATAAATGCTGCCTGGCCTCCAGCATTTTATGTGTGTGTTTACCATGAATATATCACCTGTGGAACCACAGAAACCAACACATCTGGCCACTATTATACCACCATCAAGAGTGCTTACGATGTCATGCAACACCTATGCTTTTGAAAGTCCAATCACCTGGCCGTACTTCTGCTCCCACCATATTGGTAGAGACTGAAGACCGTAGCACTGGTGGCCAAGCACTTCTCACCGACTCTATCAAAACCTGTGTGAATGAGTATATACCAAACTCACCTAAACCAAAAGCAGTGAATGAACCAGGAGATTCATGGTCTGCTGAGGGCTAGGTCTGTGACATTCAGGACTAATGATTAGCAACGACACAAGAAGTCCAGGTGTGACCTACAGACACAATTTTAAGGGCGTAAAAATGATTCTGATTGATGTTAAGATCGAATCAGATGCATGTCAACTCTGGCAGGGTTTGCAGGCTGTTACTTTCTACAAGGGGACACCTAACATCATGAATGTCTGTGATGCTGCGCTCCCAGATGAACTCAACACATTTTATGCATGCTTTGAAAGGGAGAATAAAACTATACCAGTGAGAATCCCTGCAGCATCTGGCCACCTTGTGCTCTTTGTCTCAGTTGTCAATGTCAGAATATCTTTACAGAGGGTGAACCCTTGCCATGCATCAGGTCCTGATGGTGAACCTGGTAGGGCTCTAAAAACCTGTGCCAACCAACTGGTGGGAGTGTTCAAGGACATCTTCAATCTCTCACTGTTCCCACCTGCTTCAAACGAGCGACAATCATACCCGTGCCCAGAAGAGCAAGTCAAGCATTGTCATTTCACCATATCTGCTGGTACAGTACACAGTAAAAATGAGACAACGTTTTTCAGGACCATAGTGCTACATGAAACAATATAAAAACTACACTGAAACTATGTAAAATAACACAAAAACTACACTAGACTACAGACCTACACAGGACTGCATAAAGTGCACAAAGCAGTGTAGGCAGTACAATAAATAATAAACAAGACAATAGGCACAGTCGAGGGCAATAGGTTGGTGTCAGTCTACGCTCTGGGTATTGAGGAGTCTGATGACTTTGGGAAAGAAACTGATACATAGTCTGGTCATGAGAGCCTTTTCCCAGATGGCAGGAGGGAGAAGGGTTTGTATGAGGGGTGTGTGGTGTCCTTCATAATGCTGTTTGCTTTGCGGATGCAGCGTGTGGTGTAAATGTTTGTAATGGCAGCAAGAGAGACCCCGATAATCTTTTCAGCTGACCTCACTATCCGCTGCAGAGTCTTGCCATCCGAGATGGTGCAATTTCCGAACCAGGCAGTGATGCAGCTGCTCAGGATGCTCTCAATACAACCCCTGTAGAATGTGGTGAGGATGGGGGGGGGTGTGGGAGATGGACTTTCCTCAGCCTTCGCAGAAAATAGAGGTGAACTGCCTAAACAACTATTGCCTAGTGGCACTCAAATCTACTGTGATGAAGTACTCTGAGGGGTTGGTCATAGCTGGCATCATTTCCTGCCTAAACAAGGACCTGGATCTGGTGCATTCGCCAATCACCACAATAGGTCTACAGCGGATGCAATCTTACTGGCTTTTCAACCTGCACTGGACCACTCGGGCAATAATAATTGTTCATTGATTACAGTTCTGTATTCAACGCAGTCGTGTCTTTCATGTTAACCAACAAGCTCCAAGACTTGGGCCTCTGTACTCCCTCACTGCGAAACCCTTAGAAAAGGTGGGTAGAGTTCAGAAACTGCAAGGGTAAATAGACCCTAATGGGAGTTATGTACAGGGCACTGAACAGTAGGTAGGACGTGTGCTGCAAATTAAAATAGAACATCGAAAAGACATGTCAACCGGACAATGTGATGACTATCATAAGGGATTTCAATAGACAGATAGATTGGGAATATGTGGTTTGTGATGGATTTTTAGAATGCCTATGGCGTGGCTTTTTAGAACAGCTTGTTGATGAACTCACAAGGCGATCCACTATTCTAGATTGTGTCTTGTGTAATAAACTGAATTTGATTAGGGAACTTAATGTAAAAGAACCCTTAGGAGAGAGTGATCATAATATGAGAGAATTTACCCGGCAATTTGAGAGGGAGAAGCTAAGTCAAATGTATCAGTATTAAAGTGGAATAAAGAGAATTACAGAGGCATGAGAAAGGAGACAACCAATATTGATTGGAAGGGGACACTAGCAGGGATGACTACAGAACAGCAATGACTAAAGTTTCTAGGAGTAATTCCGAAGGCACAGAATTAATACATCATAAAGAAGGAGAAGTGTTCTAAAGGCAGGGCGATGTAACCATGGTTAACAGCGTAAGTCAAAGCCAACATAAAAGCAAAAGAGAGGGCATATAATAGAGCAAAAATGAATGGGAGATTAAAGTATTGGGTAGCTTTTTAAAAGCCTCAGAAGGCAAGTAAAAAGCCATAAGGAGGGAAGAAAATGAAATATGAAGGTAAGCTAGCCAATAATACCAAAAAGGATACCAAATGTTTTCAAGATATATAAAGGTTAAAAGGGAGGTGAGAGTAGATATCAGACCTTTGGAAACTGATGCTAGAGAGGCAGTAATGGGGAACAGGGAAATGGTAGACAAACTGTGGAACACTAGTAGTATGCCGGAAATTCGCAAGTATCAAGGAAAAGATGGTTGGGAAGCTGAAAGATCTGAAAGTAGATAAGTCATCTGGACCAGAAAGAGTTCACCCCAGGGTTCTGGAAAAGGTAGCTGCAGAGATTGCGGAGGCATTGGTACTGATCATTTAAAAGTCAAAAGATTCTGACACAGTTCTAGAGGGCTGGAAAATTGCAAATGTCACTCCACTCTTCAAGAAGGGAAGAATGCACAAGAAAGGAAACTATAGGCTAGTTAGCTTGATCTCAGTGGTTGGGAAGATGTTGGAGTAGATTGTTAAGGAGGAGGCTTTTGGGTACTTGGAAGCAGATGATAAAATAGGACAAAATCAGCATGGTTTCCTTTAGGGAAAATCTTGCCTGACAAATCTGTTGGAATTCTTTGAGGAAATAACACTCAGGACAGACAAAGGAGATTTGGCAGATGTAATTTACTTGGATTTTGACAAAGTGACACATATGAAGCTGCTTAACAAGTTAAGAGCCCATGGTATTACAGGAAAGATACCGGCATGGATAAAGCAGTGGCTGATTGGCAGGAGGCAAAGACTGGGAATAAAAGGAGTCATTTCTGGTTGTCTGCCAGCCACTAGTGGTGTTCTGTAGGGGTCAGTGATGGGACCACTTCTTTTTATGTTGTATGCCAATGAATTGGAAGAAGGAATTGAGAGCTTTGTTGCCAAGTTTGTGGACAATACAAAGATAGGTGGAGGGGCAGGTAGTGTTGAGGAAGCAGGGTGACTGCAGATAGACTTGGAAAGATTTGCATAAAATGGGCAAAGAAGTGGCAGATAGAAGACAGTCCCGGGAAGTGTATGATCATGCACTTTGATGAAAGGAACCAAAGGGCAGACTACTTTCTAAAAGAGGAGAAAATTAAAAAATACGAAGTGCAAAGAGACTGAAGAGTCCTTGTGCAGGATTCCCTAAAGGTTAATTTGCAGATGACATTGGTGGTGAGAATGGAAAATGAGATGTTAGAATTAATTTCAAGAGCACTAAAATATATAAAAAAAGGCTGTAATGCCAGGCTTTATAAGGCACTAGGGAGGCCTCACTTCGACTATTGTGATCAGCTTTGGGACCTTTATCTGAGAAAGGATGTGCTGACATTGGAGATGGCTAAGGGAAGGTTTACATAAATAAGCCTGTGAATGAAATGGTAATCATACGAGGAGCATTTAACAGCACTGGTCATGGACCCACTGGAATATAGCATGGATCTCACAGAAACCCATTGAATGCTGAAAGGTCTCAATGGAGTGGATATGGAGAGGGTGTTTCCTATGATGGGGGAGTCTAGGGCCAGAGGACACAGCCTCAGAATAGAGGGACATTCACTTAGAGTAGAGATGTGGAGGAATTTCTTTAGCCAAAGAGTGGAATCCATTGCTACAAGCAGCTGTGGATGCCAGATCATTGGGTGTATTTAAGACGGAGATCGATAGGTTCTTGATCAATCAGGGCGTAAAAGAATACAGCAAGATGACAGAAGAATGGTGTTGAGAGGAAAATCGATTAGCCATAATGAAATGGTGGAGCAGACTAAAATGGCTAATTGACCTAATTCTGCTCCTTTGTCTTATGACCTTATAGACTTTTGAGAGTCTGCAGAGTCCTCCTCACTGACAATCAATACTGGTGCTCTTTAAGAGTGTCTGCTTAGCCCAGTGCTCTACTCCCTCCCCACCCATGATTGTGTGGCTAGGCATCAATAAATTTGCCAATGACAGAACTATTGTTGGAAAATTTCAGATGGTGGTGAGGAAGTGTAAGGAGTGAGGTAGATCTGCTGGTTGAGTTACAACAACTACCTTACACTCGACATTGGTAAGACGAAGGAATTGATTGTGGACTTCAGTCCTCATCGAGGGATCACAAGTGGAATGGGTGAGCAGTTCCTCGATGTCAACATCTCTGAGGATCTACCCTGGGCTCAACATGTTAATGCAATCACAAATAAGGCATAACAGAAGGTATATTTCATTGAGAGTTTGAAGAGATTTGGGATGTCATCAAAAACAATAGCATTTCTGTGGATGTGCAATGTGGAGCATTCTAACTGGTTGCATCACTGTCTGTTTTGGAGCAGCCTCTGTACAGCATCAGAAAAATCTGCAGAAGGTTGTAAACTCAGCCAACACCATCATGAGCAGTAGCCTTCCCAGCATCCAGGGCATCTTCAAAAGGTGATGCCTCAAAAGGTGGCATGAATCATTAAGGTCCCCCATCACTTAGGATTTGCTCTCTTCTCAGTGTTATGGGTGTCCCCCGCTTCACGAATGTTCACTTTACGCCACTTCGCTTTTACAAAAGACCTACATTAGTAACCTGTTTTCACGTTACAAAGAGGATTTTTGCTTTTACGAAAATTTTTCCCATATAAATTAATGGCTCTTCGCTTTACGCCATTTCGGCTTAAGAAAGGCTTCATGGGAACGCTCTACCTTTGTAAAGGGAGGGGGACACCTGTACCATAAAGGAGGAGGTAGAGGAGCGGATGCACCATCAATAACTCTCTGAGACGTGAGGTGAGATATCGGCTTTTATTGACTGGAAGAAAGAACAAGCAGCAATTGATCACCATGCTACATCCTGGAGACTGAGGGCAGGGCTCAGGCCCCAATCGCCTTATACCGGGGTCTGCGGGAGGAGCCACAGGAGCAGTCAGCGGGGGCATGTCCAGACAGGTATATGTAGTTCACCACAGGAGCCTGAAGACACACACTCAATGATTCAGAAACAGCTTCTTCCCCTCTGCCAGCAGATTTCTGAATAGAAAATGAACCCGTGAACACTACCTCAGTCTTTACTCCCCTCTCTTTTTGCACTATGTATTTAATTTAATTTTTAAAAAATATGCTTCTTATTGGCTACGTTGGATAGATAATATTACTCAGAGAATGCATATGACTTGGAGGATCTTAGAGAGGCAGTTTTCAACAAGAAGGTTTGGTGTGCAGGAGTCCATGAGGTCACGGAGAGTCAGACTCAATGACTGGACAATAACTTATTGTCATTTATCGTTTTTATTACAAAGTACTGCTGCAGCAAAACAACCAGTTTCATGACATTTGCCAGAGATAATAAGCCTGATTCTGATTCTGTTTCCTCCACTCTTTGACAACACGAACAGAATGCTGGAGGAAACTCAACAAGTCAAGCAGCATATATGGAGGGGAATAAAGAGTCGACATGGTAGGGTCACACTCCCAAAATGTCGACTTTTTATTCCCCTCCATAGATTTACTCAGCTGCTGAGTTCCTGTAGCATTGTGTGTGTGTTGCTCAAGACTTCCAGCATCAGCAGAATCTCTTGTGTTTACAATTTGCTCCTCCACCTTTTGAATGGATTCTTCTTGCTGAGTAAATTGGCTTTGTTTGCCACACAGTCATTCTGCCTTCAAAGCGTTAACTGGCTTTCTGTGAGATTATGGTTCATATTTTCATCAAGTGAGGTTGTCTCCCTTCAGGGTAAGAAGAGGGTTAATTTCTCTAAACACGAGAACCAAACCTGACAGTCTTGCAGATTATATTCATCCAACCTTCCTGCAGAAGACACACACAAATACTTTAACAGCCATTCAATTTGGTAAGATGCAAACTGTAGCAGAAATACGGGAGAGAAGTATTGGATGATGGGCATGATTTAAATCTCTTGCCTCCACATCAGCAGTTCTTGGAAAGGATTAAAGTTTAATAACTCGAATAGGCAGTTGGCAGCATGATTTAAATATTGCAAAGCGCATTATTGTTTAAATTATCAGGATTATTTTTACATATCAACAGAAGAGAATAAGGATGAAGTGATTCTGGTACAGGATAAGCAGGAGATGTTTGATATGCATCCTTTCCTATGTGCTCATAGCAGCCAAATCATAGAGTCTGTTATGGAGAAATAGATCATTTTAGTTACATAGAAACCCATTACTATACCAACCATGTGAAGCATACATATTATGCGAGTATGATTAAAATCAGGTTTATATTCAGTTGCCACATTATTCAGCACAGCAGTGGAACACGGTGAGGTCTTCTGCTGCTATAGGCAATCCACTTCAAGGTTTGATGTGTTGTGCATTCAGAGACACTCTTTAGCACATCACTGTTGTAATGCGTGGTTAGTTGAGTTGCTGTCACCTTCCTGTCAGCTTGAACCTCTCTGGCCATTTTCCTCTGACCGCTTTCGTTAACAAGGTGCTTTCACCCACAGAACTGTCAATCACTGGAATTTTTTTTTTGTTTTTCACATCGATCGCAGTAAAAACTGGAGGCTGTTGTGCATGGAAATCCCAGGAGATCAGCAGTTCCTGAGATACTCGAACCACCCCAGTGGCACCAACAATCATTTCACGGTTAAAGTCACTTAGATCACATTTTGTTCCCCATTATGATGTTTAGTCTGAACGAAAATTGAACCTCTTGACCATGTCTGCATGTTTTTATGCATTGAGTTGCTGCCAAATGATTAGCTGATTAGATATTTGCATTAGTGAGCTGGTGTACAGGTGTACCTGAAAAATTGGTCACTGAGTGTATAATCACTAACTTATATGTTGTGCAATTTGTTGCTTTGTGGCAGCAGTACAGTATAAAGACATTGAATTATTATAAATTATAAAAATACATAAAGGATTAACAAGATAGTGTTCGAGGTTTCACTGAATACATACAAGTCTTGCGAGTCTTCGTTGAGAAGTCAGCAATGCAAAGAGTGAATAGCTACAAATTCCTGGGAATCTCAGAGAATCTATCCTGGACCTGATAAATTAATGTAGTCATGAAGAAAGCATAATATTGGCTCTACTTTATTTGGAGTTTGAGGAGAACTGATATGGCACCAAAGACTCTTACAACTTCCTATCAGAGTTCAGTGGGGAGCACTCTGATTGGTTGCATCATGACTTACTATGGTGAGTCTAATGCACAGGATTGCAAGGAGCTACAGAGGACTGCAGACATAGCGAGCTCCATCATGGGCACAACCCTTCCTGCCATTGGAGGCATCTTCACAAGGTGGAGGCTCCAGAAGGGGGAATCCACCGCTAATGGTGCCCCCTTCACGTTACTACCATTGGGGAGGACGTACAGGAGCATGAAGAACCACAGTCTGTAGTTCAGAAACAACTCCTTGCCCTCTGAAATCACATTTCTGACTGTGATGTGAAATTAATTGGGAGCATATATCTCCCACACACTACTGCTGAGGTAATTACTCAGATGGCAACAAGACATGCTCATGCACTGCTCAATGAATTTGGAATTGCTCTCTTTGCAGTAAGGTTGCCATTATATAACTTTACTTTATTGTCACCAAACAACTGATATTAGAGCGTACAATCATCACAGCAATATTTGATTCTGCGCTTTGTGCTCCCTGAAGTACAAATTGAAGTAAATATAATAAAAATTAAAATCACATATCTTAACTAGAAAATAGAAAAGGGAAAGTAAGGTAGTGCAAGTCAGGTCCGGATATTTGGAAGGTACGGTCCAGATCCGGGTCAGGATCCGTTCAGCAGTCTTATCACAGTTGGAAAGAAGCTGTTCCCAAACTGGCTGTATGAATTTTCAAGCTCCTAAACCTTCTCCCGGAGGGAAGAGGGACAAAAAGTGTGTTGGCTGGGTGGGTCGTGTCCTTGATTATCCCGGCAGCACTGCTCCGACAGCGTGCGGTGTAAAGTGAGTCCAAGGATGGAAGATTGGTTTGTGTGATGTGCTGGGCTATGTTCACGATCTTCTGCAGCTTCTTCTGGTCTTGGACAGGACAACTTTCATACCAGCTTCAATATAACACTACCTTCATCATCTAGACACATTTAGAAACAGCTTTTACCCCTCCGTTATCAAAATTCTCAATCATGTCTGAGCCCATGAACATTCTCTCATTATTCCTCTTTCACTCTCTTCTATTCTTGCAAAGTACAGTCTGACTGCAAAACCACACATTTCATGACATATCAAGAACTGTTCAGTTCTGGTCACCTCATTATAGAACAAATGTGGAAGCTTTAGAGAGAATGCAGAGGAGTTAAAAAGGGCATATGCTATAATGAGAGGTTGGACAAACTTGGGTTACTTTTTCTGGAATGCCAGAGATTAAGTGGGGATCTGATAGAGCAGGGGTTCCCAACCTTGATTAATGATAGTGGTCTATGGCATTAAAAAAGGTTGTGAACCCTTTTGATGGAGGTTTATAAGATTATGAGAAGCGCATAAACAGTGGATACAGACAGTATCTATTCTCCTTCTCCCTCTGGAGCTCCCCTCCCCCCTTCTTTCTCCCTAGGCCTCCCGTCCCATGATCCTTTCCCTTCTCCAGCTCTTTTGCCAATGACCTTTCCAGCTCTTAGCTTCACCCCACCTCCTCCAGTCTTCTCCTATCATTTCACATTTCCCCCTCCCCCTCCTACTTTCAAACCTCTTACTTTCTTTCTTTCAGTTAGTCCTGACGAAGGGTCTTGGCCCGAAACGTCAACAGTGCTTCTTCCTATAGATGTTGCCTGGCCTGCTGCGTTCCACCAGCATCAGCATCTGCAGATTTCCTCATGTTTACAGTATCTACTCTTCCTCAGAACTGAAAAGTTTAATACCAGAAGGCATGCATTTGGGGTGGTGGGGTAATTTCAAAGGAGATGTGAGAGGGAAGTTTTTTATACAGAGAGTGGTGGGTGTCTGGAATGTGCTGCCTGGGGTGTTGGTAGAGACAGATACATGAGGGATTTTTAAGAGATGCTTAGATTGGAACAGTACCCCACTTGGAGCACTGTGTTCAGTTCTGGTCACCTCACAAGGAAGAATGAGGCTACTATAGAAAAAGTGCAGAGAAGATTTACAGGATCTTGCCTGGATTGGGGAGCATGCCTTATGAGAATAGGGTGAGTGAGCTTGGCCTTTTCTCCTTGGAGCGACGGAGGATGAGTGGTGACCTGATAGAAGTGTATAAGATTATGAGAGGCGTTGATCGTGTGGATGCCCAAAGGCTTTTTCCCAGGGCTGAAATGACTGATACAAGAAGGCATACAGTGCTTGGAAGTAGGTACAAAGGGGATGCCAGGAGTAAGTTTTTCACACAGTGCGTGTTGGATGCATGGAATACACTGCCAGTGACAGTGGTGGGAGCAGATACAATAGCGTCTTTTAAGAGACTCTTCGATAGTTACGTAGAGCTTAGAAAAATAGAGAGCTATGCAGTAGGGTAATTCTAGGCAGTTTCTAGAGTAGGTCACATGGTTGGCACAACATTGTGGGCCAGAGGACCTGTGATGTGCTGTAGATTTCTATGTTCTATGAATGTGAGGAATATAGAAGGATATGGGCATTGTGTAAGCAGATGGGATTAGTTTTGCTGGCCATATTATTACTAATCTAATTGGTTCAGCATAATATTGGAGGCTAAAGAGCCTGAACCTCTACTGTACTGCTCTAAGTCCTTCATTCAACGCTCTAAGGTAGCTCGAGTGAGCTTGGGCTTTTTTCTTCTCAGCAAAGGAGGATGAGAGGTGATTTGATAAAGGTGCACAGAATGCTATGAGGCATAGATTGAGTGGACAGCCAGAGAGTGGTTTTCCAGGGTGGAAATTGTTAATACAAGAGGCATAATTTTAATGTGATTGGAGGGAAGTATAAGGGGGATGCCAGAGGTCCGTTCTTTACATAGAGTGGTGGGTGCCTGGAACACCCTTGCAGTGGTGATGGTAGAGGTCAATACACTAGGGGCATTTAAGAAATTCTTAGATAGGCACATGGATGACAAAAAAATTGGAGGGTTACATGGGAAGGAAGGGTTGGATTGATCATAGAGTAGGTTAAAAGGTCAGCACAAGATTGTGGGCAGAAGAATCTGCACTGTGCTGTAATGAATAGGTCTGATTTTCTTTCTGAAGCAAACATCATACTTCATCCTCTCTGCCGATGTGGCCCTTGGCCAGTATTCATTCAATTCCTCCTTTGAGTTAGGTCATGACTTCTCTGTAGTGTTACTGAATAGATAATCTCAGTTGATGACTCAGTGCAGTGTTGAGGTAGTGCCACACCACTGGAAACACCAGATTGTGAACAGATGCTGCGTTGAACTCTTACCTGTCTTTGTAAGTGGATGAGAGAGACCTGACATCTGAATGGATTCTCCCCAGTGCCTTGTGTGTACTTATTTATTTACGTACTTATTTAATGATAAAATACTGAGCCAGTCCTTCCAGCCCAATGAATGAATTGAATTGAATTTATTACTTCCATTCTCCATAAACACGAGGAATAAAATTTTTTACCTTACATCTCCATCTAAATGTGCAATTTGTAGTAAGTGTTATGCACCACAGGACAGTCAATATGACATAGAAATACAGTTGTGTCAACATGAATGAATCAGTCTGATGGCCTGGTGGAAGAAGCTGTCCCAGAACCTGTTGGTCCTGGCTTTTATGCTGTGGTACTGTTTTCCAACCGCCCAGCAACCCATCCATTTAACCCTAGCCTGATCGCAGAACAATTTACATTGACCAATTAACCTGCAAAATTGGTAGGTATTCTAAATGTGGCCGGAAACCGAAGCACCAGGAAAAACCCATTCATTCACAAGGAGAATGTAGAAACACTCTGCAGGATGGCATCGGAATTGAACTCTGAACACTGACACTACTGTAGTTTCCTAAATACAACTCCCAAATAGGGACTTGAACCCTGGACCTCGGATAAAAAGTCTGATACTCTACTGACTGAACTATCCAAGCCCTGTGTTTCTGCTCTGCATAAACAATCATCTGGTCCTTTCCTCAATGGAATCTTGCTGTATTAAAAAAAAACTTCAGCCGCATGTTCCTACCTCACTGCAGAGTGTAGATCTCAAAAATTAATTGGTTGCAGAGAACTTTGGGACCTCTGAGTACAAGAGGTTCCGGGAAGGAGAAAAGGGGCTTATTTGGCTGTTGTTGTTAATGTCATTCTGCTGAATATTGTAGGTGTGATATGCTGGCACCAGAGTGTGCAGTGACACTCATGTGCTACACCCCCACCCAGCACATGCTTAGGTTGTGTTTGGTTGCTAATGTGAATGATGCATTTCACTGTTTCTTTTGATGTACATGTGATAAATAAATTAATCTGAAATTCAAAATCTAAAATCTGGAATTTGGAATCTGGAATCTGGAACCTGGAGTCTGGAATCTAGAATGTGATTCTAGAAGTCACTTAACAGCGACTTCTTCAAGCTCGTCTGCAGAAACAGCTCCATTTCTACCTTTACTCTTTTTCTTTTCAGGGTGGATGGGGTTCTTTTGGAGACCCTGACCTGGAGTTACATGCAAACTTTGGTTCTTTGTGGTGTTGGAACCTGTTCTTGGGGACTTAAGACTGGCAGCTTTTTAAAATCCTAAGAACGCGGCCTAGAAGACAAGATGGCTTTGGGTTTCGAGGCTTTGTGGCCCTGTGGGAAAGCTTCCTCTATGCCGGTGCTGCTGACTGAGGTGCCGCAGGAGAAAGTGGAACATCGGGAATAACAGATCAGCTGTCGGGGGCTCTGTACTCAGCGAATCTCGTACTCTATCTCTCATTGGTGAAAGAGAGCTTAACTCCGATTTCTGAATCAGAGAACTCAGAGAAAACAGCGACTCAACAGACTTTATCATCGCAAATCAGTGAGTTGTTTTGTTTATGTCTCCCCTCTGAATGAGTGACACCTCCCTGCCCCTTTATTAGGGAGAGAGAGTGCCTGCGGTATGTCAATTTGTTGGGTGAATGATTAGTGTTTGTTCTATTGCAGGTTATGGTCTTTCTTGGGGGCTTTGCTATTGCTCGTTTGCTGGGTGGAGGATGCTGATGCTTTTTGCTGAAGTAAGTGGGGAGGGGGAGGGTCGGTGCTTTGCAGCTGCTTACGTGGGAGGGATTTGGGGCTTTACTGTCACTCATTGTTTGAGGAACTCTTCTATCTTGGATGTCTGTGAAGAGCAATAATTTTAGGATGTATATTGTCTGTTATTATAGTATGTTATTGAATATTGATATTCAGGATTTATATTATGACTATAGTATATTATTGAATATAGATATTAAATTAAAGTATTGAAATCTGAAATATGGAATCTGAAATCTTAATTCCGATTCCAATTCCTGTTCTGACATGTCAGTCCATGGCCACCCTCAGGGTGGAGGAGCAACTCCTTATATTCCATCTGGGTCTCCAACCTGATGGCACAAATATCAATTTCTCCTTTGAGGAAAAAAGATTCCCCCTGCCCCTTCTTCTATTCCCCATTCTGGCCTCTTTTCTCTTTTCACCTGCCCATCACCCCCCGGGTCCCTCATCTTTCCTTTTATCCTATGGTCCACTCTACTGTCCTATCAGAGTCTTCTTTCTCCATTCCTACCTTCCTGGTTCACCTATCACCTTCTAGCTATTCTTTTTCACCTCTCCTCCCAACTGTTTATTCTGGCATCCTTCCCCTTCCTTTCCAGTCTGGAAGAAGTGGCTCAGCCCCAATCATGGACTGTGTGTTCATTTGCATCGATGCAGCCTGACCTGCTGAGTTCCTCTGGTGTTTTGTCTGTGTAACTTTAACATGTAGTTCATTCAGTGTCGGCAGTGTTGTCAGTGAGAAGCGAAGAGGCGAGAGACAGCAGAAAGTACCACAATCAGACCACGGACACAGATGCTAGCTCAGAGTGAAATTCAATTTGGATGAAAATCTCCCATACTGGCTGCTGCTGTATCAGTTGAAACATTGTCAATTTTCTGATAAAGCACCTGGGGTAAACACCTCTATCAGCAGTTAGAACCCTCTGGCGAACTGCTTCATATTTTGTTGTTGAACAAAACACATATAAAATGTCGGTGTTTTCCAATTTAGTGCAATATAATTCTGGTGGCTCTGTGTTTCTCAGACTTTCTGTAATGTTATTTTCAATTGAGCGTAGAGTCCAGATACAGTCAGAGCGATAAAAAGCCTTTAATGTAATAGCCTCCTTTATTACTTTTTTTCTTGGTTTATATCAGTTTTTGCATGTTTTAAATGGTTTGACTAACACACTGAATCCAATCTACTGCTCAGTGTGACGTTAAGTCACAGAGGTCAGCAGGCTTCGGGTCTTGGTAACAACATCATAACACGCCTCAGTGCTTTTGGCTCTGTTTGACAGCAGGTTTGATGTGAGAGGGGACAATTATCTTGGACATTTAAGTCAGAGAGCCATGTGCTTAATAGTAAACAGAGCCCTTTCTGAGTAGTGCTTAAGGCCGGTGTGGAGGAGTGACCTGCTCCTCTCTAGTTAGTGAGTCATCTGCTCACTGCCATTACAAAGCATACTGATCACGTTTTATGTTGTGGGTCTGACCACTTCCCCGTCAAAATAGAGATCTATGCTCAGTGACCACTTTATTAGGTACACCTGTACACCTGCTCGTTAATTGAACAGCTTGAAGAGTGTTTGATGACTCTAGGTCTGAATTCACTAGAATTCAGAAAAAATGAGGGATGACCTCATTGAAACCCATCAAATGGTGAATTGCCTTGATAGAGTCAATGCAGAGATGATGTTTCCTATGGTGGGAGAGCCTAAGACCAGAGGACACAACCTCAGAATCAAGGGGCATCTTTTTAGAACAGGGATGGCAAATTTCTTCAGTCACAGAGTGGTGAATCTGTGGAATTCATTGCCAGAGGCAGCTGTGGAAACCAAGTCTTTATGTATATTTAAGGCAGAGGTTGATAGATTCTTGATTGGTCAGGGCATGAGGGGATATGGGGGCAAGGCAAAAGATTGGGGCTGACAGGAAAATTGGATCAACCATAATGAAATGGCAGCACAGACTCAAATGGGCAAATCATCTTAATGTACTACCATATCTTATGGTCTTAATGCAAATATCTAATCAGCCAATCATGTGGCAGCAACTCAGTGCATTAAAGCTTCCAGACATGGTCAAGAACTTCAGTTGTTGTTCATACGAAGCATCAGAATAAGGAAGGAATGTAATCTAAGTGACTTTGATTGTTGGTGCCAGACAGGGTTGGTGGGTGGATCTCAGAAACCGCCGATCTTCTGGGATTTTCACACACAGCAGTACACAACAGTATCTAGAATTTACAAAGAATATTGTGAAAAACAAAAAAAAAATCCAGTAAGTGAAAATGCCACATTAATGAGAGAGGTCAGAGGAGAATGTCCAGACTGGTTTGAGTTGGCAGGAAGGAAGGTGACAGTAACTAAAATAACCACACATTACAGCAGTGGTATGCAGAAGAGCATCTCTCAATGGACAGCTAACATAATAAAGTGACCACTGAATGTATGCTAGCTTGGTGTCAGCTGACCCTCATCTGCAGCATTTCTGACACTTGTGCTAATCATGTGGATGTCTTAACACTGATGCTAATTTCACGTTTGAAGTTCAGTTCTTTTAATATAAATCATTAAAGCCTTAGTATCAGCAGTTCAGGAAACATTGCTGACAAATCAGGGATAAATTATGTTTGCACATCAATACTGTGATTTGTGAGCCTTTATGGAACATGTTCTCTCTGTTTGACCCAAAGGGTTATGGCTTCTCTGTGCTTTTACAGCTTGGTATTTTGTAGATATTTACCATTTATTGCTGAAGCTTATGGTTATTGAATAACCTAAGGCACATCAGAACATGGGACAAATGATCCCTTCAACATCAGTTGGCACTAAAATTATTCCACCTTACCTTGAAACCACCTTGCAGACATCCTG